>NC_053187.1:18822008-20141011 GCF_905163445.1 Pararge aegeria
CCTTTTGTTATTATTTTTATGTTGATATTTAATTTTCAATGGAACTATTGTTTTCAGTAATCTAAGTTGCAATTTATAAATGTTTAATGTGTTGTTGTTTCATTTTTTTTAATTTTTCGGAAGGACACTTGCCGATAACCACCTGAGGGGTTGCTACGGCGTCACCGGGGGAGTGGGGCGAGCGCGAAAGCTCGCCATGAGAAGAGCCCCAGGGCTCGACGACATCGGGGGGGAGTGTTGTTGTTTGTTCTGTTGTTGCAATTTATAGGTGTACTAGTGTGAGCGGCAGGCGAGGGACAACTGACTGACGCCGGTAACAAACGTTCCTACAAGCCTTTCGGCGAAACCGCCGACGCCAGCAGGCCCGCTACACGGTTGCGCTCAGCGTCACCACCCCTCCTCTTCCCGCGGGTGTCGTACGAGGCAACTAAGGGAGTATGACGGAGAGCGGGCAGCAGCTCTGCATCAACTACCATCTTCTGCTCCCGTTAGTTCAGCAGTTGACTGTTATAGGCTTTGATGATGATGATGAATAGAAGCTAGAAAAGCTTTATTATTATAATCATCATTTCAGTCTGCGGACATCTACTGCTGAACATTTCCCAAGAAGTCGACACCCGGTCCTTAGACTTCCTGATCCATCTATTCCCGGTCAATCTCTTTTCGTCATATGTTCTCTGGTCAAGAACATTAAAATAACTGTAGTAAACGATTCTTTGTGTAATGGAATTAGGGATATCAATCGATCTAAGCTAAGCTGCGCACAGGAGTATCCTGGATACTGACAAGACTTGGCCATCCTACTTTGGGCCCTGGGGGTCCAACAATGGGCCTCAATGGAGCCCGCCAGGTGCCCTCTGCGTACGCTCGCGCACAAAGCTGTCGACTTTCCTTTATTGCCGATTTTGACGCAGATTTAGTGGTTTTTGTGTCTGGATGCTAAAAGTAAACATGACAGTTTGTTTGACTGGTGTGTAAGAAACGCATGGTTTAGTAAATAAGAATATACTGGCATCGCCATCAGTATTCTCAATAAATTATGTCTAGATGCGGGCGTCAATCAACCACTGTTAGTTGATTTGATCTGCAATACACTTTGTTGGATGTAATTATCACAAATGCAAAAAAGAGGCTGCAGTTTTTTTTATTATTACACTACAAGTTAGACCTTGAGTGCAATCTCACCTGGTGGTAAGTGAAGATCCAGTCTAAGATGGTAGCGGGCAAACCGGTTAGGGTACTCCCTAACCGGTTTGCATCACGTCTCTTTTTTGTTGGTATATAGCCACGGCCGAAGCCTCCCACGGCCGAATTCGGAAATAATAATGTAATAATTTATTTTTATTTATTCACAAATCTCTCCTGCTGGTAATCCCGGGACCTCCAACTTCACGCTCACCGCTGCTCCAAGAAGGTCGACAAGAGTTATAAAAAAGTAAAAAGTAGGCGTCAAAAGTATTCTGTTCACAGATATATTGCACAGATCTAAGAGCTTCATCAACAACAATAAAAACAAATACCTATAAGTAAGTAAGGGTAAGATTATGCGATATTTTTAAAGGGTGTTAAAAAAATTAAGATATTGCATAGAAAGTATCTCCGTAATAAAAAAAAAATATTAATAACCTTATTCTATTTCTAAAATTAATTGAAAGTTATTATTTTTTACGCACATTACAACCCTAACTGTACACAGCTTAATCCCAACACCCCGAAAACCGTGTTTTTTGGTTGGAAATGCATTTTTTCGATAAAAAATCAGCGCATGAACGAATGCATTGTTCTGCGTGCAGCGCCGCACCGACAGATGCGTGCCGAGTGGCGGCGATAAGGGTAAACGGTTTGACACCGGCAATCGGTCAAACCTACAAACTGAATATGAGGAACAACGTTATAACTTTTGCGGTGTAAATAAGAACTTAAGATAGCGACGAGACCGGATACTATTTCAGTATGCAACGTTGAATGAATGAATAAATGAATATACTTTTATTGCACACCACAAAAAGTACATAGAAAAAAAAGAAAGTATAACAAAACAACGTATACAATTTTGCGGCCTTATCGCTTCATAGCGATTTCTTAGAGGCAACCAATGGCGAAGATAAAAAACAGGTACAGAAAATAGATAGGTGGTGCATATTATATGCATTTACTTACCAATCGACTTACCAGAAACGGACATAAATGAGTGGTATCTGCATATCGTCTGCGAAAGGTGCAGAACTACTTTGTGGGGTTGAGTTTACGCTTTTACAACATGATTCCTAAGAAAATTCTAGACCTACCAATACATACATTTAAAAAAAGTGTAAAAACGCATCTAGTACAGCGAGGTTACTATACATTTGATGAATTCCTCAATGACAAGGTAGATTGGAAGCAGCCAGCCTCGCTCTCATCTCCCGCAAGATAGCAAAATGATTGTAAATGTTGATGTTGGAAAAGAGCAACTACTGAGTTTCTTGCCGGCTCTTCTCGGTAGAATCAAACATACATACTTGACGTATCAAAAGTACTTATAAAGTAGTCCTACTTGAAATAAATGAATTTGAATATATAGTTATAACGTTATATTTTTTCCCGATTTTTGCGTCAGAGTCGTGGAGTTAATCATTGATTAAATTTCCATTCCAAGTTCATTAGATTTAAAGATCATCATAAACTTAATTCGATTTACCTACAGTAGGAGGAAATATCATTTTGTACAAGCAACTGCTGAGTTTCTTGCCGGCTTCTTCTCGATACTATCTGCCTTCCGAACCGGTGGTAGATTCACTACAAACAGACAGACTCGACAAAATTAAATATTGAGTAAGCTTACTTAAATAAAATGAATTTTGAATTTGTATTTGAGACGCTAATCGCGTAGGTTAGTTATTAGGTACATTTGCTAAATCCGAATGTCAAAGCGGCCATAAGAAAAAAAGCTTTAATAGTCCCCCGAATTAAAAAGACGTATTCCATTTTCTGAAATCGGAATGTATAGTGAAAGTGAAAAATGTATGTAACCAGAATCAAACGTTTATTAGGTATAGCAAATGATGAACGAATTGTTCGCGCAGTTTTGCTGGAACTTCTTAGAAAATCCTTAGATTATTTCACCTTTCGTGCTTTCACGTAATCATCATCATCAAACCAACTCATTACTGGCCCACTACAGGGCACGGGTCTCCAACCACTCCCACTTAAAACGCACATTACTCAGAAAAGTTAGATGTGCGTGGATTCGAACTTGGCCCCTAGTAATTGAAGTCGAAGTCCTACCCCCTTAGCCATCACCGCTTCACCCATACTTATCTTCATCCAACTCATCAAATAATCCGATGGACGTCCACTGCTGAATATAGGTATTTTTAAGGAGCTCCGAACTTCGCGTTCATGTGCCGCTACGCCGCGCGCCGTTACCCTTGCGAGGTCGCCACTTTACATTAATCAGTACATTAATCGATACCAAAATTAATCTGTTCGTATATAAATGTGACCACCCATTGCCACCTCAGCTTCGCGACTCCTAAACTATGGCGGAAGCTCGGATTCTTCTACGGATCTCCTCATTTCTCAGTTCATCACTCCGAGGATAGCTCTCTCCATCACCCGCTGATTGTTTGTGAGCAGTGAACTATCCAATACGATACAAAAATCACCCACAACGCGTTAAAACGGACTTAATTTAGTAGAAGTCACATGGACGAATTAATCCATAAAAGTCAATTATTCCTTAGACAGACGTGAAATACGCGTGACATTGGCAAATTCGTTCTACGTGGGAGGTTGGGATATTGTCGCAATGTGTTTATTTATTTGGTCGCTCATTTAACGCTTGTTAAATAGAAATTAGACGGTAGCTTACAGCAGTCTGGCGTCAATTTTAAAAGCAGGAAAATGTTTAATGTCCTTTGTTCTGATTCCCTGCAGGTGTTAATTTAGCGGCTCCAAGAGCTCTTAAGTGGCATAACTATTACCTCTTTTGGAGATCTTCAGCTTGCTAGTTCTTTGTTTTCCGATATTTAGTGGGAAATTAAGCCTCAGTTGGCAGTTTTTCTTTAAAAGCCGCTTTGTAGCTATTATTTTTATACGGGATTTAAAACTGCGTCTCTCTTGCTATTTCAGGACTACCCAGATTAAATATGCGAATAGATATAACCCCTAATCTGAAATGGCGCAGAGTTTTAGATCTGCGAGTAGATAAACCATTGAAGACACAGAATCCTCATTCAGCCATTATCGTAAGCAGTGTTTTGTGTCCTAAAACAGTGAAACAGCCCCTCGCACGTGTTACTTTACACCCTCGGAATGCTAGCTCACAAACTTTTTCCGTTTTCCCTTTTTATAGTGAACGTTTAGAACATTTGACGTAAAATAATTACTGTCAACTGCTAAATGGTATTAAGTGTCTAACCGTTTCGTCGAGAAACTATCTAAAGTGGAGTGGTTTTTGATGCTTCAATATTAGTTCTGTACACAGTTTCTGTATGTCCTTAGTTCTGTAAGGTGAACCCTTTATGTTATTGCTTTTTACTTAACACTGTAAGAGGATCTATAGAGAGTCCGAAACTACTTAATAAACTAGACTTTATTGTACCCTTACGATAACTTAGACATAAAAATAATAAAGTAAGAATATACCTTTTATTATCAGTGCTTCGCGCCTTATTATTCTGTAGTTAATGACCCTGACATCGACTTATTTCAAAGTCAAAGACAAAGTCAAATATTTCTTTATTCAAAATATAGGCACATATATGGCACTTCTGGTGCGTACATTTCATGTAAAATAAATAAATAAATAAATAAATATACTACGACAATACACACATCGCCATCTAGCCCCAAAGTAAGCGTAGCTTGTGTTATGGGTACTAAGATGCCTGATAAATTTTTTTTTATGAATAATATACATAAATACTTAGAAAATACATATAAACACCCAGACACTGAAAAACATTCATGCTCATCACACAAACACTTTTCAGTAGTGGGAATCGAACCCACGGCCTTGGGCTCAGAAAGCAGGGTCGCTGCAAACTGCGCCAATCGGCCGTCATAGAAGTGGCCGAAATATGACATAGAAGTGAGTTGATGGCGATAACTAAATTTATCAACTTAAAACTAAAGCTACGAGGGTTCCATACGCGCCCTGGTCTAAGAAGAAGCCCTCAACAAACTTAGCCGGTTGTTATTTTATTTTGTAATCACCATCTCCGAGATATCAACTGGTAGTTTATTTTAAAATTTAACATAGTGTACGGCACAACCCATAAACGGTTGCATGGTAGGTAAAGTTAACGTTTAGGTATAGTTTGCTGCATTTTAGCTAGATTCTGCCAGGTACCTACCGTTGACTATACCGAATTTACCTGCTACTCGTTTTAAGCAAATTTATAAATTTTTTTGTGAACCTGTTGGTTTTCCAATGAAAGGAAATATAAAATTGTATGCGCCAAGTTATATTAAGTTATTTTAAGATTTTTATTTTCGAATGAGTGGACTGTATTTTTTGCGGTAAATTGGTGTACAAAAGAAAGATACAAGGAATCAGAGCACAAGGAAGACAGCACTTACTTGACCTTATTTTTCATGGGTAGGAGCACGCCGTCCGTTGATCCAAATATTCCTCACGAAGTCCTCTCTTCTCGAACACCACCACTTATGTTATATTTCGGCACACACATAAATATAGGAATTATGCTTAAAAGGATCTCATTGAAACTTCTAAGGTATATTATGATATTTTATGGCTTATTTTCAGGCAGCCAGTAAACTCGTATTGCCCGTTACTTTTCGCAATCGGAAAGCAAGTCGTCCGCAAACGTCTTAATCGTTTGCTTCCGTTAATTTAAGTGACAGCTCTGCGTTCTAGTGTTTTTGAGGCGTATGAGGGCGCCAGTCTCTTCACGGAGAATCGTTCAGTGCTGTTTTAGGTTGGATATGGGAGAATAGGAACACCAATGAAATTTTAAATTATTATTTAAGACTTAATTATAACTTGGCGCAACCATCCACCCGCCCTTAAAGGGTCACCTTTAAGAAAAGCTCTCATAAGGTATGAGGTAGAATTGCCTCTTTTAAGAACGCGTATTGCGCATGGGCGTATTTCATATAAGTATGTGTATATTTACGAAAGTATATTAAAAAATATTAATTATTTGTAGAATTATTATAAAAGAGAATAAAGTCTTAACGTATGAGCTACTTAGTACTAAATTATGAAACTATAATTGTTACGCTTATTGCGTCGGAAGAGGGCATAAGCGAACGACCGGACGGACGTAAGTTCTCCCGGAAATTTTAACGGTCGCTACGCGTATGACGCCGTCTTTCGAGGGATGCACTTTCTCTACTACTGCTAGAGGCCAAGCCAGAGGCGGTACGTTGTCATTTATAACTACGACGACAGTTCCCGGCGTAATAGGTACGGAAGGCGTATTCCATTTCAAACGAACTTGCAATCCGTGCAAATATTCCATCCTCCAACGATTCCAAAACGATTGGACCATTTTATCTATTAACGAGTACCTGTCAACCAAGTTAATTTTGTCTGGATTGACATCAGGCGCAGGCAAGGAGAATAGAGGCGCAGTATGTAGGAAGTGACTTGGAGTAAGAGCCGAAGGTTCGGCAGGGTCAGAGCTTAGTATTGTTAGCGGACGCGAATTGAGAAGACATTCGACCTGAATGAGCACAGTGCAAAGTTCCTCATAAGAAAGGAGCTGTTGCCCTATGACCTTGAACAGGATCGTCTTAGTCACCTTGATCATACTTTCCCATGAACCTCCAAAGTGTGGGGAATTGGGACAGATGAATTTCCAAGTTATGCTATTTTCAGCGCATTCCTGCTCTAGCTTCGGGTAATATTCTTCTCTTAGAAATTTATAGAGGTCCCGAAGGTAAGAAGCAGCACCCTGGAAGTTTTTAGCATTGTCGCTATGCAGCACCTGAACAGGACCACGACGTGATAGGAATCTTTTAAACCCGGCGAGGAAACTGGGGGTGCTGAGTGAGGTAGCAACCTCAATGTGCGTAGATCTCGTAGTGAGACACGTGAACAGCACAATATAAGCTTTCTCGCTGTGTACGCCACGGCGGCGTACAGGAATGTATGGTATAGGACCTGCATAATCGCAGCCGGTGAAACTAAAGGCTTTCAACGCTGGACGTGTACGTATATCAGGAAGATCCGCCATCAGCGGAATGGTTGGACGCGGTTTAAATCTAAAGCAAGTATTGCACATATGTACTCTTTGCCTGACAATACGGCGTGCCGACAGAATCCAGTACCTCTGACGAAGCAGGGCCATTAGGAGTTCGGGTCCAGCATGTAAATGTTTAATGTGGTAATAATCAATGATTATATTTACCACGTGGCCATTGCGAGGCAATATAACCGGATGTATTTTTTCAAAGCTAAGTCCAGAGTTGGCGAGACGACCGCCAACGCGGATAAGTCCATCATCAATAAATGGTCTTAGGCGATTAAATGCCGGTGAACATGTTTTATTATTTTTAATAAGAGAATATTCTTCAGCAAAATGCTGATTTTGCAGAGCGCGAAGCATTCTATTCTCTGCGAAATTTAAGTCGTCAGCGGTAACTGCACTAGTGCCGCGACGAGGCAGTAATTTAGCAAATCTACAAATGTATACAATTATACGTAGAAGTTTGCTCCACGAAGAAAAACGGAGAGCAAGCTCGTGTAAGTCGTTCGGGAGTATAGGTTTACACACAGTGTGTATAAGAACCTTCTTCTCGGGTACGTCTTCAATAGACTCTCCCTCTAGAGTTTTGAGTGGCCACTGAGACGGATGCATTGATGCCCATGGTGGACCATGCAGCCACAGAGGGTGTGAGAGAAGCTTCTCAGGAGTTACACCTCTCGATAGAATATCAGCAGAGTTCTCAGTGCCAGGGCAATGATAAAAGTTGTCTGGTGAGATATTCTCAGTTATCTGTACAACGCGATTCGCGACAAAAGTCTGCCATCTATGCGGTGAACTTTTTATCCAATATAGGGCGACTTTGGAATCGAGAAATGCATATGTAGCCTTGATTGGGATACGCTCAGAGTAAGTGTCATGTACTGTACGAAGCAATTTCGACAGTAGGACGCCACCTAATAGTTCGAGACGAGCAATTGAATGAGGTTTCGTCGGCGAAACTTTACTTTTCGCACAAGCAAGACGCACAGTGTTACCAGTAGGGGAGCTAACGTGTAAATAAACGACAGCACCATAGGCTGCGAGACTAGCATCTGATAGTCCCAGGAGAGTGACCTCACAGTCTGTTGTCACGCCCACATGACGCGGTATGTGTAGCTTATTTAGAGCTGGCAACTCATCGCAAAACTGTCTCCACATCTTAATGATGTGTGGTGGAGCTACAGTGTCCCAATCAAGATTTAATTGCCAAAGCATTTTAATTAATATTTTGGCATACACGACTGTGGGAGCAACGAAGCCCATTATGTCCCACAGACGGGCAACAGTCGACAAGATGGAGCGCTTAGTGCATGTCACATCGTCGGGCACAAAAATTTTAAAATAGAAAGCGTCATTTCCAGTATACCAATGCAGACCAAGTATTTTATGGTGCATGGTTTTGTCAAACTCCACTTCAGTCGGAAGTTTGTGGGACGCAGGAAGGTTATCTAAGACCTCGCGAGAATTGCTGTTCCACTTAACTAATTCCCACTGTGCACCCTTAAAAAGATCGATCATCTGCAGCGACACAGTGACTGCCTCTAGTTCGCTTGGAAGCGAGAAAGCTACGTCATCCATATAAAGCGCGGGTAGCACAATGCTATTCGCTCGTGGATATTTTGCGCCGTCGTCATTCACCAGCTGTCTTACCGTGCGCAGTGCATGGAAGGGACTGGAAGTGAGACCGAAACAGACTCGATTGAACTGGTATAGCACAAGAGGGTCTTGTGGATTAAAGCGGTATAAGAAGCATTGATAGCGACGATCAGCTTCGCGCATAACGATTTGTAGAAACTGTTCTCGGCAGTCGGCTGTCATTGCCACTGCATGCAGACGAAAATTCAAAATTATTTTAAAAAGATCTCCCTGTAAATTTTGACCGGAATGTAGCAGATGGTTCAGTGCCTTTCCAGAACTAGAACGACAAGAAGCATCGACGACTAATCTCAGTCTCGTCGAGAGTTTGTCTTCACGTAAAATCCCCGTGTGTGGCATCACGTAAATCGGAACAGGATCTTTAGAATCATATGAAGGCGCGGGAGAAATATAATCTTTCGCGAGATAACCTTTTATGACGTCATCATATGCCGACCTCAATTTATTCGAAGCTTCAAGCTTTCTTTCGAGGCAGATGAAACGTTTCTTAGCTATGTCCAAAGAATTCCCTAGGGAATATAGATCCTCTTTAAATGGCAGCCCGACAACGTATCTGCCCGTATCGGGATCTCGGACAGTAGTCGAAGTGTAGAAGTCTTCGCATTCATTATCATCAGGATTCTGAATGGAAGCGGAAGGAAGTTCTTCAAGTTCCCAGAAACGCTTGACTAAAGAGTCAATAGCAGGAGGCTCTTGAACGAAACAACATGTCAAGGCCGTATGAGTATTTATAGTAGGTATCGTAGGCGCATTGCCCATGAACACCAGACCTAACACCGTGCGCAATGCAACGGGCACCGACGGGTCGCGACGTGACGTATGGACGTCGTCGGGGAGAAGCAAATGTGGAAATAGGGAAGCTCCTATTAAAGCATCAATTTTATCAGGTACGCCGTAACTCGCATCGGCAAGCGGAATACCTTTAAGGTGTGATAGGACTGCCGTATCTATCACAGCCGTAGGTAATTTGTCTGTCACTTTATCAACAACAAGTGGCGAGATATTAAAACTAACGTTATCATCAAAACGCGAATAAAACGTCAAGTCAACCGAGCTGGATTGTACAACCTTCTCAATTCCACCGAACCCCTTCACGATAGTACGTTCTGTGAATTTAGTTTGCAAACCCAAGCGATCACAACATTCTTTTGAGAGGAAATCGGCCTGCGAAGCAGAATCCAACAATATACGTATAACTTGCCGTTCACCATTACAGTCGTAAACAGCAACTTGTGCGGTAGCCAATAAGACAGTAGTTCGCTTGTCTTCCACACGATTCATCAAATTGCTATTATACACCTGCGTAGCGCTTGTAGACGGGCTTACGCGCGTAGCGCACAGTGCTACGTCGGCGCGATCATCCGCTACGGGCGATGACGCGGTAACGGTAGGTGCGTTCGGTGGCGGCATGACGGTATTCAACTGAGGCGCGCGGGAATGTTCCTCGCGTTGGTCAAAGTGCAGCCTTTTGTTATGTTTCTGACCACACGAACAGTGCGGGGAGACTTCACATTGCCCGACTTTATGTTTTATAGACAGGCAGTTCACACAGGCATTCTTCTCCTTGACGCACTTAAAACGTTCTTGAATAATTTATTAAAGTCAACACATTTATATAAATGCGCATGTGTTATATTTCTACATAGACACTTGGACGTAGGCTTATCAACCGTGCTTATATAGGCCTGATACTTCGGCGCATTGCCAGAAGTCCCGTTATTCAAATGTTTTATATTTTTATTATGACGTGTATTAGAAGGGTTTGTGACATTCGTATTCGTACGCTCAAACACCTTCGCGCGTGTTGTGATAAATTCCACAAAGTCGTCGAAAGTAGGTATATTCTTGCCGCATTTAATTTCAAACGCGCGTACACTCTCAGTATCGACCCTTTGTGTAGCTATATGTAGTATGATAAGATCAGCTAGGTTCTCTAACTTTAGGTTTTTTAAAGCGCTTACTGCGCCAGCGAACCGGTCTATGAAATCTTCAAAGTTAGTCGCAGAGGGAGTCTGAAAACCCTTATAGCGAAATAATTCATGTAGGTACGCGGAAGTCAACATACGTTTATCATCGAACCTATTGACGAGTGTTTGTAAAATGAGCTGATAATTCTCAGCACACGGAGAAATTCCAGCGATTGCGCTTTTTGCCTTCCCTGTCAGCTTCGGTAACAGATAAAATAGCTTTTCTGCATCTGTGAGTGATGGATTATTATCTACTACTGACTTAAAGGTCGTATAAAACATCTGAAAAGATTTAATGTCACCATCGAATTCTAATATCGATATGGGAGCTAGCTTCGGCTTGGCTTTTAGCAGCGCGGAGGTCGCATTATGTATTTCTGGTGTCGTATTTAAAGTTGAGCATTTTGTATGAGTTCGTTTGACCCTATTATACAAAGTCTCAAAAGCATACAGACTTTTGTAATCAGGTTTTGCATCTGAATTTAAGTTTAATAAACGTGTATTATAATCGTCTACAATAGACTCGTACTTTAAACGCAATGAATCAATTTGTGAAGATTCGTCTAGAAAATGTTCTCTTTTTTCAACGTTCGTATGAACATCGGGTTCACGAGATAAGTCAAAGACATTTTGCATGATACCGAATATAGCTTCACGTTTAGCAATTAAGATAGACAGTTTAGTATCCTGAATCTCCTTATCACTTTCGCTAGTTTTAGAATCTACTTTAGGAGGCATTTTACTAAAGTGTAAGTGAGACAATTATCTAACAATCACGAAATACCTATATTTTTATGTGAGTATGATAGGTTAATAGCCAATCATATACTGGTAAATTAAGTAGGTCGCGCGGAGTGCGGATAATATGCGCAAGCGCGCTTCGTTCGATATTACGCGTGGTCGGGTTATATCGAATGTTCGATCGACCAGAGGTTCGTATAGACAAATCTCGACCTTATATGCTAGGTCTTACGACTCTTGAGTAAATGTTTCACAACCGAAGGTACTACAATAATTAATAATTGCAAGTTTTAAGATTTGTTTTAATTGTTAATTCAATTTAAATACACTAATATTTATCGAAATATACATAAATATGTGTAGATAATTAGTATGTCTAACTGGGGAAATAGCTAGCTCAATGCTATAATGCCGCTTATGCCAGTATTAAGACAAAGAAAATAGATGACGCAATGACCTATTTTATTTAAAATTATATTATTTCAATTATTAGAGCCTATAGAAGTATTCTAACAAGGAAACTAATGCTTCAATACGTTAATATGAAGGAAATGCTGTAAATATCCGGCTCGACGGAACCAAATAAATATGTATGCGCCAAGTTATATTAAGTTATTTTAAGATTTTTATTTTTGAATGAGTGGACTGTATTTTTTGCGGTAAATTGGTGTACAAAAGAAAGATACAAGGAATCAGAGCACAAGGAAGACAGCACTTACTTGACCTTATTTTTCATGGGTAGGAGCACGCCGTCCGTTGATCCAAATATTCCTCACGAAGTCCTCTCTTCTCGAACACCACCACTTATGTTATATTTCGGCACACACATAAATATAGGAATTATGCTTAAAAGGATCTCATTGAAACTTCTAAGGTATATTATGATATTTTATGGCTTATTTTCAGGCAGCCAGTAAACTCGTATTGCCCGTTACTTTTCGCAATCGGAAAGCAAGTCGTCCGCAAACGTCTTAATCGTTTGCTTCCGTTAATTTAAGTGACAGCTCGGCGTTCTAGTGTTTTTGAGGCGTATGAGGGCGCCAGTCTCTTCACGGAGAATCGTTCAGTGCTGTTTTAGGTTGGATATGGGAGAATAGGAACACCAATGAAATTTTAAATTATTATTTAAGACTTAATTATAACTTGGCGCAACCAAAAATAAACTATTCTTCTGGCTCTTTTTTTCGTGGGTAAACCTCATAAATACCACAACGGCACGTGGTAGCACGCTGGTTATATCGGCCAAAACGGGAAAGCACTGTGGTCATGTCGGTCTTACCACGCTTTTGAAACCAGTCACATGGTGGCCTGGTGTCGGAAACACTTTCGCACACATCCGCATTTTTTTTTTCGTGGTGAAATCCTCATGGATACCACCGCACCACGGAGAGGCACAGTGGTTATGTCGGACTCGTACCGGCTAAAACGCGACCCAGCTAGTGGCGCCCGCCGTGACAGACCCTCCTCTGAGACCCTGTGACTCTACAAATCGCCGAAGGTGCACGGAACGAACATAGGGTGCACCTTCCAACCCGAGGACTTATCTCCAACCGGTGACGGATTCCCCGCATCCGTCACCCGGAGGTCATATATTCATCTGACCTATCCCAACCAGTGATACGTTGATAGGCTTACAAATGAAAAAACAAAGGTTGGAACCGTTTTTTTTCCAACTACCACTTAGCCCTTGATTGTCAACAATGTCACACTCATATGATGCTCACTCGTATGTCTAGTGCGCATAATCCATAATGATGATTGTAATAAATGGTGTGAATTGTTCATCATCCTGGTGGTGGATGATGTCGAAACGTAACATAAGTAATAGTACGTAATTGTTTTACTACGTATACTACTAGCACCAGTGACACACGCGACTACAAGTGGGATAACAGCACAGTAATTACAACAATGTCGCACTCATATGATGCTCACTCGTATGTCTAGTGGGCATAAACCATAATGATGATTATAATATTATTCTTTAAGAGGGTGTGAACTGTTCATTCAGAGAATTCGTGGGAAAGATCTTTTGATACATATTGCTTGCGTTATTTTAACGAATTAATTGATTAATTTTTGACGGCCGATTGGCGCAGTTTGCAGCGACCCTGCTTTCTGAGTCCAAGGCCGTGGGTTCGATTCCCAGTACTGGAAAATGTTTGTGTGATGAGCGTGAATGTTTTTCGTTATCTGGGTGTTTATACGTATATTACTATTTATTTATGTATATTATTCATATAAATATTCATCATCTTAGTACCCATAACACAAGCTACGCTTACATTGGGACTAGGTGGCGATGTGTGTATTGTCGTAGTATATTTATATTTTATTTATATTTTAACGTTTGAATCTTAACTAGTAACTGTAAAAGTGCTGGGTGGACTATGGTTATTTTCTATTTTCTATGACAACAAGAAAATGGCAATAAAAATAATTTAAATTATTATTATTTTTTTACTATATCAAGTAAGTAGAGTAAGTTATATTAAGTAAGCAGAGTAAGTTAGAAATAAGATATGTTAGCGACACTCATTCGATATGGATACGATAACCCATGTGGGTTATCGTATCCAAAAGCAATGTTTTGATATAAATCAATGTGTTACAAAAATTTTATTTTTAGTCTATTAAGAATAAGTCGATTTATTTTTTACGGAGCGGACTGCCACGACTTGCTTCGATCTTGCACCGACGGCAAACTCCAGGTTCCATTCAGTCGCACGAAATACTATAGTAACTCTTTTACGGTTAATTGTGTCAGACTCTGGAATTCCCTGCCTGCTGACATACGTAAGGCTCAATCCCTAAATGTATTCAAGAAGCGTTTGGAAAACCATTTCTTATCTATGTAATATTATAGTATGTAGTATATTGCTTAAATATGTATATACTTATATATATTATGTATAATATGTATGTAGTATTAGAATTTATGAGTAAGTAGTTTATTAAAATTATTTTGTATATATATATATATATTTTTTATACTTAAATTGCTGCACCAACCCGTTCCTTCGTTTTTTTTTTCCTAACGTCAAAGGTTGTCTGGAAGAGATCGCTTTAGTGATAAGACCGCCTTTGCACGCTCTATTTTATTTCTTATTATTTTAAGTTTCTTCTGTATTTGTGTTTAATTTATATAAAATGTGTGTGTGCAATAAAGACTTAAAACAAACAAACAATAAGTGGTGAAACAAATAAAGATTAAAAAATTCCATGAGCATTGGATTAAACAACTGTTTACTTTACACATTTGAAAAACTCTTGTAAAAAAGGCTAGCCCGATAAATGAGACTAAAACGATAGTCAATGTTTCGATAATATGTACTAAAAATCCTTAACAATGCATGCACGGTAGATAAAAAAATATATGTTATAATTCGGATTTAAATTATCAAGGAGCCAATGATTTATAATCACAGTATTAGCTTAGACAAAAATGCCCGTGGGAGTAAATTTAAACCTAATCTGTATTAATATACCAACACTTCAAGTAAGTGATATTCTGCTTTTTTATTAGTACGTTGCGACTAAAACCCTAAAAATGACACGCGTTAACTCAAGTGGGATGAAATAACAATCCACATGCTTAACAAATGATATGGCCAGTGAGTGTAGAGCATTATAATTTTTTTTTTGTGTTTTGAGAGGATCGCACATTTTTGTCAAATATCGTGAGAATTATAAAATCATACCGTCATTGTGGGAATACCTTTGTTTTTATTATTATTTTATTAATAAACTTAGGTTTTATTAATAAACTTTCAATGTAAGTTTTTTTAGATCGTTAAGGTAAAATTTGTATTAAAATACAGATCAGAATACATACAATGTCATACGAAGCATGTGTGTGTGTCATGTGTCATTGGAAGCAGCTTGCTCTATGCTACTGCTACCATCTACTGCGATCGCCACAACGTATGCCCAGCGTCGTGAGTATGGGTAAACCCTCCCGTTGAGAGAGGCCTTTAGTCCAGCATTGGACTGTTAAAGGCTATTTATGAAACTTGTAATAATATCAAGTTCAAAATTCTAATTTAAAATTTCTTTATTTACGTAGGCCTATAACAGGCACTTATGAAGCGTTCATACATATATAAATAAATAAATATACTACGACAATACACATCACACATCGCCACGTAGCCCCAAAGTAAGCGTAGCTTGTGTTATGGGTACTAAGATGACTGATGAATATTTTTATGAATTATATATTCATAAATACTTAGAAAATACATATAAACACCCAGACACTGAAAAACACTTATGCTCACCACACAAACATTTTCCAGTTGTGGGAATTAAACCCACGGCCTTGGACTCATAAAGCAGGGTCGCTGCCCACTGCGCCATATATGTTTACATAATTGTAAGCGAATGGTGATAACTTCGTTCGCCAACTTAAACCTAAAGCTAGGAGGGTTGCAAACGTGCCCTGGTCTAAGAAGAGCCCACAACAGACTTAGCCGGGTAAATTTTTTTATCACCATCTCACAGTAAATTATATAATAACTAGCTGTTGCCCGTGACTTCGTCTGCGTTTGATTTTGTTTTTAAAGTATTCAGTATCGTTAAGCCTTAAATGAGTATAGTAGTATATATATATATAACATGTGACTGTCAATTAATTAAAGACAAATAATTTGCAATAAAATAAAATTGCGACTATAATTAAAGATCTAAGCTATCCTATCTCTTAAGTTGGAGCAGACTGCTCACGGTGTGCCAATTTAATTTAAAATCAGTTAAGTAGTTTAGGAGTCCATCGCGGACAAACATCGTGACAGGAGATTTATATATATTAAGATAATATCATAACATGAAATATGCCGTAGCTCCGCACTGGGACAGCGTGGTACACTGCAGGCCGAATCCTTGTCATACTGAAATGAGACCCGTGTCCTTTAGTGTGCCGGTAATAGAAGTACGTTGTGATAAATCCCTATCCCTACTAAAATAATAATATATTATAAATGTGAATGTAAGTTTGTTTGTTACGCTTTCACGCAAAAACTACTAAACCGATCATCACGAAACTTTGTACACATATTCCTGAAGGTATTAGAATTAATATAGCATAGTATATATGCTTTTTATCCCGAAATTAAGCTCAGTTCTCTTGAGAGGGGACGAAAGTGTTCGACGTTTTTACACCAGGCTTAGCTATCCAAAATACATAAAGTGCTGCCAAATTTATGAAGACATGTCTTTCGAATAAAAACAATAGCGGACGAAGTCGCGGGCAACAGCTAGTCTAATATAATAGAAGTAGAGCTATTTGTGGCTATCTGTGGTGAAATACTAACGCCATGTTTATTTCTACCGCCAAGGAGTATTGTTGTTTTTTGCTTTATAATTCCAGGTGCATGAAGCTTAACCTAGCCTAGTGGGTGAGGCTTCGGTTCGGATTATTATTTTGGAGACCGAGTTCGAGCCCAGGCACGCGCCACTAACGTTCCGGAGTTATGTGCGTTTTTAATTTAAGCAATTTAAATATCACTTGCATTAAACGGCGAAGGAGCACTCTCAGACATGCAGGTTTCCTCGCCATAACGTTCTCAAGGGCGTATGAAGTCTACCAATCCGCATTTGGCCAGCGTGGTAGACTACGTAAATCTCATTCTCATTCTCATTCTGCGAAGAGACCCGTGCCAGGGCACGGGTCTCACTACTAGGTAGTGGGCCGGTAATTGGTTGATATGATGATAAGGTTTAACACATACGCCTCAGGTTATTGCACACAAGGTGGCACTTCATAGGACGAGTTCCTTGCATGCCCTACGAAGTGTTGCTCTGTTTATTCCCGTTGGTTTTTTTACCAAACATCCATCTGCTTGATCCATTTATTATAACTATAAAAAAAACTGTTAAAAATTGTGTTTACTCAATAGAGGTGTATGATAACTACTTGTAACCTCTAGCCCCAAACACGTGTTGGGCAGGCGTAAGTCGCGTGTCGGTCGCATGTCGCCACTTTTCCACTAAATAAACTAATAATTGTGTTGATTAGTTAGTTTATAAGTCGCTATTGTAATTCTATTGGTAGAAATAAGTTACAAAATTTTGTGAGCTAGAAAAAAATTTCAAAGTATAATTATAAAATCATATCAAGAAACAACGAGGGTGATCTCTCCGTTAAGATATGTCTTTGGATTGTGATGAACCATAAATTTTGGGTGTTTAATTTGCAACCAAAATTAGAAGCGTAATACAGCAAGACTATCAGTTAATGCTATTATTATAAATTGCGGAAAAGTCTGGTTGTTTGTCACGTAAGTTTGCCTGAACCACTGCCCTTGTAGTATTGAAAAAAAAACAGCTTGCATCCTGGAAACTTTTCATCACGGGAAAACGAAAACCAACTACTTAGTGTTAAATAACATTTGGTTGAATGGCTTATGCTACCTCTTTTTTCTATCATGACCATATTAAGAACTTCATAAAGTTATGATTTATTATTTTGAAATACCTTTATAAAGTTTGTCATCATAATATCGACTCATTACCGGCCCACTGCAGGGCATAGGTAAACTGCAACCCCGGTTTCTATGTGGGGGTTTCCCCCCACCGGGGTTTAGGCCGTAGTCTACACTGCAGTTCTGGCCAAGTACAGAGTGGTAGACTTCCCTCATCTTGGTAAATACTATGAAGAACTCGAAGGCATACATGTTTCCTAACGATGTTTTCCTTCACCGTTTTAGCAAGTGATATTTAAATTGCTAAAATAGTTGTATAAAGTTTCATACCTATTTAATTATTCAAATATGTAGTTAGCTATTTAATATAACATTTTGATTATTGTTATTGTAAAGCTATTGAAACATTTGGTGCACTCCACCCCGGTACTCAAGGTTGATTGAAAACCGGCCGCTGTGTGTATGTTTGTAAAGATAATAAGCTACGCCATCGAAGTTAAGCACGCATCTGCACTTATTTCGGCAGGCAGTTCGAGTGGGCGTACCGAGCTTTGCAAATGTTGCATTACTTACAATTGCCCAAATGTTTGCTCGCTTGTTTGTCTTGCCGTAAATAATATTTTTTTAATTACCCTACAGTTACAAATTGTATTGATCTCGTTTTTAGGAAGACTATTCGATCTTCAGCACGAAACTATAATGTTTGAGAGCCTTATGCGTTTTACCAAACTAATATTACGACTTTTATATTATTCTTTATCTCTGTTATACTTATAACTTATATTATGTTTGTAAGCAAATAAATATAACGGTGAAGGAAAACAACGGCCTGCTTTCACGTGGTGGACGACCAAAAAAATTTAAAAAAACGCAACCCTGATTGATGTGACAGCCCAAAACAGAGAATCCTGGCGCAGAAAGACAAGAAGAGCTGACCCCAAATGATGGGATTAGGCTAGGGCAAAGAAGAAGAAAGAAGGGGAAGGAAAACATCGTGAGAAAACCTCCATGCCTTAGAGTTTTTCATAATGTTTTTAAAGGTGTGTGAAGTTTACCAATCTGCACTTGGCCAACGCTGCGTTGTGGACTACCACCTAAACTCATCTCAATCTAAAAGGATACCTATGTATAGTGGTAATGTGCTTATAATGCTTGCCTTATAAACTAAAGCAGGAAATAAACGCTAAAAACATAAAGGAGAAACTTAAGACATTTTTCTTTCAAACTAATAAATGTAATAAAACTTCCAGTGTAAAGTTTACTCAAACGATAAAGTGCGATATGTGAAACGCGATTATTATTTTTAATTTTTTTTTAGAACTACCGGTCACATTTTGTATGTAGCTTTAAAATACTTTACTTATAATTCCGAGCGCTGAACGATGAATACGGATAAACCCGATTGGGTTTTTGTTACGCCGTAACAGATATTATGTTAACATAAAAATTTTTCATTAAATAAATAAAATAATGATGAATGATGATAAACCTATAGTGGCCAACCCAACATGTACATTGTAAGTAAAATAAATACAATAGTAATTGAATGCTTAAGTAAAGATAGTATAAAAACAGAAACCATTCAAATGCAAAACATTTGGTTTTCCCTACGATTTAATTCAAGCTGATACTTAAATATTTTCCGAGAGTTTTGGGTAACTATGCAACAAAAGAATACGAGAATTTGTATTTACCATCAAAGATCTCAGTTATACTCTCTCAATAATACTAGTTTTTAGTTTTCATTTCAAATTAAAAAATTGAAAATTCAGAATTTCGTTTTCAAAATTCATTTATTTAATGTAGGCCCAGTATATAAGCACTTTTGTCCAGTCTGTTTTAGTGACTCTACCACCGGTTCGGAAGGCATTTTGTTAGAATTCCTCATTCCCTTTCAATGTTACTAGTCAAGCCGTTTTCATTTGATACTTTTATTAAGAGAGTTGTGAAAAGATGTAATTTGCCATTTTTTGGCCGCGGCTATCTTAGAACGATTTTTACCAAACATATTTAAGAAGATTCCCGACTAAATCACCAAGAAAATTTAAATTGGTTCATCCGTTGGGAAAATACCATGCCACACACAGCAGATGCACACACACTCACGCACACTGACACATCAAAATGATTATATATAACACGCCGTAAATTATCGTCGGGATCAAAAATCATTGATGGCGTTTCATTTGACAGCAATGTCCTCTCTAAACGAAATTCATAGTAGCTATAATTTCAAGTTGGAGAACGTAGTTATCACCATTACCTCACAATTTTGTAAGCATACTATATTTATGAACGCTTCATAAGTGCTTGTGATGGGCCTAAATGAATAATGAATTTTTTAATTTAATTTAATTTATCTCTGGTCCAACATGCAATCCACGCGTAAGTTTAAATGCATATTAATAAGTTGGCTTAAACTTCGGCACGTGTCTTCACACCCTCGAACAAGGGGTAATAGATATCTTCATTAGAAATATTAGTGCGACAGATTATACAGCTCAAGTGTTAACGCGTGCCCGACACGCGACGGCGTAACGCCTGTGGTTATTATGATAGCGATTTTTATGAAAATAACTATTGGCAAAGCAAGAGACAGACTGGTAAAGTGTATGTAAAAAGGGAGAACTTATGTGCACACTTGGCCCGTCTATGCAACGTAATTTGGCATAAAAAGCAAGTAAACATAAACGTGTACTGCTGTTTACTAGGCTGCATAAAATTAGTAATTTAAGGGTAATTGTATATCATTTTATAACAAATTATCATATGAAATCCTTAAGATGTCTATCAATAAGTTCAAAGTTTATATAAAACGTAAGCATATAAAACGTCTACTCTAACGTCATAGGTAAACATTAACTCAACTGTGCGATGGTGATAACAAAAAAACCAGGCTAAGTTTGTTGTGGGCTTCTTAGACCAGAGCGTGTTTAAAACCCACTCAGCTTTAGTTTTAACGAATGCAGTTATCACCACCACTTAACATTATTGTTAACATGTCGAATGTATGAACGCTTCATAAGTGCCTGTGATAATACATGAATAAAATATTTTAGAATATGAATTTGCTTCTTCTGTTGCAATTTGCATACTACCTCTAACCTTAATACCTACACAATTTGCTCGCTCGCAATCTAGGAGTTGTTTTCGAGTACACAAACACTTGAATATCGGATCTTATTAAAGTTTTTATGTTAGGTAGTTGTTTGAAAAGTGAAAAAGACTTATGTTCTTATTTTGTTTCTTCAAACAATATCTCTGCTATATCTATACCTTATAATATCATAAGTTTGCCACACCCACGCTCGTTTTTTCTCGCACTTCCCAAGGTTGGGTAGAAAATACTTAAGCATTAAGCCCGCCTTTTGTTAACCATCTTTTTTTTTGGTGTGCATTAAAGAGTTAAAATCGATTGCGAGCGAGCAAATCTTTTACTAGGGCTACATGCTGTTCTAGGGGTACAAACATACAGGCTAAAAATCGCAATAGCACAGTGTCGTCAGATGGCACAGTAATTTGTGGCGATGCCAATTCATCTTTCGGCATTAGAGAGAGAATCGATTTTATTGGCACTTTGTGGGGTGGCCCCGTGATTATGAATGATTGATTTATTTTATACGTACATTTGACTCGTTTATTTACTTTACAGTTTCGCGAATCTAATTGAGTTTTCTTTTTTAAACTCAGTATAAAATCGTCAGCAAAAGTAAACTTAAAAAAGCTTAGGTTTCCCCCTCCTATCCACTGATTATGAAACTTATCATCGCTATTCTTTGAACTTTGGATTTGTATTTTATAAGTATTTATGTATATCATTCATAAAATTATTCATCAGTTATCTTAGTACCTAGTCCTTACGTGGTCGATATACCGCGGACGCGTACGAAGCGCTTCGCATCTTCGTTTCTGATCCGCACCGCTAGGATCTGGAATGGCCTTCCAGCTTCCATTTTCCCCAGTACCTACAATATGAGTACCTTCAAATCAAGAGTGAATAGGCATCTTCTATGCAAGCGCGCTACACCTTAGGCTGTATCATCGCTTACCATCAGGTGTGATTATAGTCACGCGCAAAAAAAAAAACTAAAAAAAAAGTATAAAAAAAAGTACCTTGCTAGATGGCGATGTGTGTATTGTCGTAGTATATTTATATTATAGCTAACTGTTGCCCGCTACATCGTCTGTGTTTGATTTTGTTTTTTAATGTGGCATTAAATTTAGCTGTAAATCGACAAAAAAATAAAGTATTCAGTATCGCTAAGCCTTAAATGAGGGGTTTGCTGCTGTCCGCTGAGGAGTTTTGTCATCTATCTCCAACCACAGTTTGGGCAAAATTAAACACATAATCTAACCTCTATAGTAAAAAAATAATTATTTCAATCGGTTATAATTTGTTGGAGTTATGGTGTAAAATCGTCAAACACTCATGCCCTCTACCAAAGGAACCGAGCTTAATGTCGGGATAAAAAGTATCCTATATTACTTCTAACACTTCCAAGAATATGTGTACAAAGTTTCATGAGGATCGGTTTAGTAGTTTTTGCGTGAAAGCGTAACAAACAAAATTACATTGACATTTATAATATTGCTAGGATTAGGGATACTAGCTGTACCCTGCCACGCTTTGCTGTGGCACATTGTGGTTGAATGGTAGAGAAAAATAGATAAAAACAATCCTTGGTGAGTATTATATATCATGCTAAAATTTCAGCCCCATCGGTGCAGAACTTTTTGAGTTTTTGAATCGTACACAAACCAACATAACATTTATATATATATATATATAGATTATTAAACGTTTAAAGCCGTATTAACGTATTAACGTCTTTGTAAAGTGCTGGTTATAGGCTATAGGCTGGGTATAGGCTGGGTATAGGCTGGGTATAGGCTGGCTTACTAGCCCTTGACTGCAATCACACCAATGGTACGTGATGATGCAGCCTAAGATAGTAGCGGGCTAATAGTGGCTATTATATCAAATTAACACCCTAATTCCTACCCCTAAACGATTTCTACGCGACATCGTACTGGAAAGCTAAATCGCTTGGAAGCTAGCGATTAGCTTTCCAGTAGAGTCGTCTATAGCCACGGCCGAAGCCTCCGCCACACAAAACTGATGACTTAATTATGATGAATAAATTTAAAATTTAAATTTGATAAATATTCAGCTTGTCATCTCAATTTGCGGCGTAACAATCTAGACAAAAAGCACCGTTACAAAAAAGTTTAAACAAGTTTAAACAAACAGACAATATTAGCTCAAAGTAAGCAAATACTAGCAATGCCCGCGGGGTCGTTCAGGGAGTCGGCTGCCGGGCATTAAGGGGAACAAACAGACAAACTGGTAATCAATTAGCCGGAGGGCAGTAATGGACACAGGATATATCAAACATGTGGCTCTGTTTGAATTGGTTTTTTGAAAAGTGAATTACGTTCTTTATTGATTTTATTTTAGATTCTAAAAATAAACTCAGACACGTCAACGTATATCTAACTAGGCCATACTGTTATGGCCTAGTTAGAAAACGTGACAGCCTTCCTCATAAGTGGAATCTGAATAAATTTGAATGAATTGCCTCAGGTATGGCTTGGTAATAAGATAACACAAATATTTGTGTGGTAAAGTTAGCCAGCTACCATCTTAGACTGCATCATCACTGACCACCAGGCAGTGGCGTGTGTTAGGAAATAGGGAATTACAGCACTTTATCTATGATAAACCCGATGATTATATTAAATATATCAACAAATCATAGTTTGTATACTCATTGATAATGTATTGAAAATAGAATAATGGACTTTATTAGACTGTCAAATAAAAGTATAGGATCTATGGCGGGAGACGCGAGTTTGACAAGTTAGATTGGCGGCAAAGAAAAGTGAGGACGGATTTAAAAATGAATTAATTAAGAAAAGGAGATTAAGTAAAGTATTGTGGATAGAACGTTACAAATTGGGTTGAGATGATTTATAATGGAAACGATACACTTAAAGAAATATTGTTGTGGCGAAACAAGTCGTATGTACTGGTGATGGAGTTGTTAAAAGTTGTTGGTACTATGGTTGTACCTGATGTTGCATTAGATAAGTATATCTCATCCTTTGGTTTATTTAGGTATCATATATGGAGCCCTAGCATAACTTTATACCGACAGTTTATGTAGCAGAGGTTGCTCTATACAAACAACTTGTTCCAAAAGTCCTGATATAAGTGATAATAGTAGTTATGTTCGACCTGTCTTGTATCAAAGGGCCTAGCGTTATTACATATGACAATGTTGTAATTGTGTTTATAAGTTGTTTTAATTGATTGAATAAAAGAGCAACGGTAGAGTTTCTTGCCAGTGGTCTTCTCTGCCGAAGACAGCATTCCGAACTGGTAGTAGAGTCATTTGAAGGTAACAAGTAATATGAATAATAGAGAAGTTTAATATACAGTATTAGAGTCAGTCCAGTTGTTTTATTTCACTCCTTGGGAAGTCAGGTTTATAGAGTACAGACCCACAACACTGCTCTAAAGCAGGTTGGTGGGCTTTAATGATGTCTTTTATAAAATGAATACTTTAATATAAGAAACTAGGTATTTAGCTTCAATAATACTGTTAATTAATGAAAGATCTAAGTGCCATCCTGAACATTGTGGGTATTAAAGGAATATCTGACTACCATGGCTTTCCATTCTTTATATTTTCTTAGCATCAGAAGTGGGATCCTATTCATGTCCAATTTATGCCTTTCTCTAATGCAGATTTACTTTTTTTAGAACCATCCCGTCAAATGTGGACATAATAAAGAATTTGATGTTTTTGATGATGCCTCAACTTTTTGCTGCTATGTGCTAAAACAGAAACACTCTGGAGACAAAGCACCATGCTTGTTGAAATTCTATTTAAGGATATGTGGTCCGGGGAACCAATTAATAACCATCCCGGCAAATGTGGACATAGTACATGGTTTGATGTTTTTGATAATGTCTCAACTAATTGCTGGTATGTGCTAAAACAGAAACACTCTGGAGACAGAGCACCAGACTTGGTAAAATTCCATTAAAGGATATGTGGTTTGGGGAACCAATTGATGTGATATTTTTATTTATTTTATCTTTTTGTGATTTCTACTTTTGAAAGATAGTACTTATTACCTGAAACTGATATGGACTAGTGGCTCTTTGTATATTTTGCTGAAATGATTAAGTCCAAAATATAATTGATTTAAGTTTGTTTGTGAAAACCAACAAGTCAAGTTGGCCAAACAGAATGTGTAATAAGTTTGATAAATTTGAATTATCAAGTTTTATTTAACCAGTCTGGTTAGACAAATAGAATTTATGTTAGGTTTTATTTTATTAGTCTGTCCAGGTTAAAATAAATTAACTGGTCAGGTTAGCCGAACGTAATGTGTAATAGATTTTTCTTATAATTCTTATTTATTACATACAAGCTTTCAAGTTTAATTTAAGCAACTAGTCAGGTTAGCCAAATTGAATGTGTGTTAATTTTTAATTTATGTTTGTGTGCTCAGTTTTCAATAATTACCTAGTCAGGTTAGCTGAGCTGTTAACTTTTATTAAGGAACTTTTCTATGTACTTCGAGATCGAAGTACTTGTCAGGAAAGCCGAGATAGGAGAGATTATGTAAATTATTCAGAACATATAAAAGAATACACATAAAACAAAACAAAACAAAACAAAAAAAAAAATTTTGTTGGTAGAATAGAATAGAATATGATTATGTATCAGAACAATACATATAGGGAAAATTACTACTGAATAGCTAAATGAAATAGTTTATATGTTGGGTTGTGTGAAGAAAAGTATTAGGAGTCAGCTTAAATGTTGTGGGTTAGGTTAGGTTAGAGATCTTTCAGTATGATGTTGAGAGAAGTTCTTAAAAATGATATAAATAAAATACAATTATGTATAAACTAAATAATGTTGCTGCTGCAAAGGAAAATATATTAGTTGCATTATAAATAATTAGATTATATTCTGTTAAACAGGTGGTTTAATTGATGTTTAGATTGAAATAATCTTTGAATAATAGAAATAACAATTAAACATAAACCTTGGCTTTTATGATGAGATGATAAAAAAAAAAAGATGTAAACTAATAGAAATAATTCCATCTTAGCGTTTTTATATTAATTTATTTATATTTATCTTATATATTACTTGACTTGGACAGTGGAAAAAATATGAATATCACCAGTGGGTGATGATGTTATTGATATCACTTGAGAGTGATGATGTTGTTGATATCACCAGTGGGTGATGATGTTATTGATATCACTTGAGAGTGATGATGTTGTTGATATCCCCAGTGGGTGATGACGTTATTGATATCACTTGAGAGTGATGATGTTGTTGATATCACCAGTGGGTGTTGGTGTTTTGGTATATATTGGTTTGACTATTAGACTGTACCGATTGCATCTGTGACTAAATGAGACTAACAATGTCAATGACAGAATTGATGGGAAATACAATTACCTGTGTGGATATTTTGATAAAGTTGGACTGGAGGCAAAAGGATAAATTTTTTTGAGATTTATATTGAGATGGAAATATTTGGATTGTGATTGTACATGTTAAAATGTACAAGATAAATGAAAATGAGTATTTTTGATTTACATTGTTGAAAATTAATCATTTTACTTTATTAGAAGTATTATATTGTTGTAATATGTTAAATGGTGTGGAATTTTAATGAAAATGTTTTTGGTCTCTTTCACTTTAATTATAAAATGTTATGATTATGCCTATCTTTGGATAAAATATTGTTTACAGTTTATTGATAAAAGTGTATACAGAATGTAACTGATTTGATGATTTTTTATGCTTATATACCATTTGAACTAATGTTATAGAGGTGTACATAAGATGATGTACTTATAAGGATGTTCTTTGAACCTAAAGACTTATGATACAATACATATACCTAAAAAGAATAACCCTATGTACTTCGAGAACGAAGTACTTGTCAGAATGGCCGTGTTAGGAAATAGGGATTTACAGCACTTTATCTATGATAAACCCGATGATTATATTAAATATATCAACAAATCATAGTTTGTATACTCATTGATAATGTATTGAAAATAGAATAATGGACTTTATTAGACTGTCAAATAAAAGTATAGGATCTATGGCGGGAGACGCGAGTTTGACAAGTTAGATTGGCGGCAAAGAAAAGTGAGGACGGATTTAAAAATGAATTAATTAAGAAAAGGAGATTAAGTAAAGTATTGTGGATAGAACGTTACAAATTGGGTTGAGATGATTTATAATGGAAACGATACACTTAAAGAAATATTGTTGTGGCGAAACAAGTCGTATGTACTGGTGATGGAGTTGTTAAAAGTTGTTGGTACTATGGTTGTACCTGATGTTGCATTAGATAAGTATATCTCATCCTTTGGTTTATTTAGGTATCATATATGGAGCCCTAGCATAACTTTATACCGACAGTTTATGTAGCAGAGGTTGCTCTATACAAACAACTTGTTCCAAAAGTCCTGATATAAGTGATAATAGTAGTTATGTTCGACCTGTCTTGTATCAAAGGGCCTAGCGTTATTACATATGACAATGTTGTAATTGTGTTTATAAGTTGTTTTAATTGATTGAATAAAAGAGCAACGGTAGAGTTTCTTGCCAGTGGTCTTCTCTGCCGAAGACAGCATTCCGAACTGGTAGTAGAGTCATTTGAAGGTAACAAGTAATATGAATAATAGAGAAGTTTAATATACAGTATTAGAGTCAGTCCAGTTGTTTTATTTCACTCCTTGGGAAGTCAGGTTTATAGAGTACAGACCCACAACACTGCTCTAAAGCAGGTTGGTGGGCTTTAATGATGTCTTTTATAAAATGAATACTTTAATATAAGAAACTAGGTATTTAGCTTCAATAATACTGTTAATTAATGAAAGATCTAAGTGCCATCCTGAACATTGTGGGTATTAAAGGAATATCTGACTACCATGGCTTTCCATTCTTTATATTTTCTTAGCACGTGCATACCCTCTATGCACGCCACCGCAACCAGGTGACAGTGTATTCAAGGGCTCACTTCTAGTAGAATAAAAAAAAAGAACAATTTCACAGATAATGTCATTTCCAATAATGAATATTTACAAGGTGTACTAAATCCGCGGGGTAACTAATGGATTTCACCCAAATGTGCGGGATTACCGACCGGGATCGCCGATGTCGCAGGGGAGGGTAAGTAAGTATGACGTTTAATATTCGGCTAATAATTTGTGGGAATTAAATACACATAACCATAACGGTAACGCGAATACAGATTCATATCGTTTTAAATTAAGTAGGTAATTTGAAAAGCTACATTTTTCGGTCTGGCTCGGAGCAGACTTACATTATGTGCGTCTCTTGTTTTCGTTTAATTTATATTTTCAAACTTTTTATCTCTCCCAACCAAATTCTCGCTGAGTTTTTGCTGACTACTTTATTTTTATGGCCATATTAGTCATCATCATCATCATTTTGGACGGGCCATTGGCGCAGTGGGCAGCGACCCTGCTTTCTGGGTCTAAGGCCGTGGGTTCGATCCCACAACAGGAAAAATGTTTGTGTGATGAACATAAATGTTTTTCAGTATCTGGGTGTTTATATGTTATAATATAAGTATGTATGTATTCATTAAAATATTAATCAACCATCTGAGTAACCATATCACAAGCTACGATTACTTTGGGGCTAGATGGCGATGTGTGTATTGTCGTAGTATATTTATTTATTTATTTATCATCAACCCATTACAGGTCCATTACAGGGCACGGGCTCCTCCCGCAATGAGGAGGGGTTAAGGCCGTTGTCCACCACGCTAGCCCAGTACGGATTGGTGGACTCCACACGCCTTTGGGAACACCATGGAGAGCTCTCAGGCATACAGGTTTCCTTACGAGGTTGTCCTTCACCGTTCAAGCCAGTGATATTTTAATTACTTAATACGCACATAACTCAGAAAAAAAGGTGTGCTGGGATTCGAACTCGGCTCCCCGAAAGTGAAGTCCTCCTACCCACTGGGCTATAACCCCCTCGATATAAAACAAAAATAGCCATAAAGAATCAATAAAAAAGGTTTAAAAACTTTACGAGTAGCCTCAGTTTATTTATTTGTTTATTAGGTACACTAACAATGCACATTTTACGTTTAAAAAATTATCACATACAATATCATGAGCTGATTTGTATATCTTTATAGCACACATGCGTGTGCTAAAAAGATATGTGACGTTGACCAGGTATTAACTTCAAGACTAGTAAAGTTCTGGATGCCACTTTGATCACTATGAATATACTATCAATGAATATACAAACTATGGTTTGTTGATATATTTTATATAATCATCGGGATAATGTGCTGTAATTGCCTATTTCCTAACACGTGTAATCGGAGCTTGATTTCCAAGACGAGCTCTAGCTAAAGGCGTGCGAAGGATTTTAGAATTGCAATAACGAGGATATCTGCATGGTACCGCTAACGCTATACGATCAAGCGAATTGCATTTTATTTCCGTATGAAGTATTTATACAAAAGTCAGAGATGCAGCATTTACTACCTTCGTCTATGAGTCATCATTTAAAACTCCACTTGTCTCTGATTGTAGAGCTGTCTATTGAGGTACCTCTGGTATGAAAGGCATGGTGTCTTGTAAACGCGCGTTGAATGCTCTCAATCGTTGGGAGTGCATACCATACATAGTTATTTGAAGTTCGGAAGAAAACTGCCCCAGGACGATAAGCCATTACCGCCAAACGGGATACACTGTGTGTTGTTTTATAAGAGATGTTTGCCTGGAACCATGTTGGATTTATTCCATCTCTTTTCGGATAAATAAATCTTTACAAACTACGAATTATGAAACCTAAATCCGAATCGGATAATATTATATTCTGTCTAAATTTAGGCAATCAAAGTATAGTGACATGATTCAAGAGCAACCACAATGTTATTCTTATTACCAAACGTAACATCTCATGCCATTGTGATATACTGCATTATAACACGAACTACATTCACCCAATAATCCCAATAACAATGTCATTCGGACGTCTCAAATGGAAGCAAATACAAATCCCAACAAAATAGACCGAAACGAATTTCAAAAGCAAACATTAAATAACGAAATACGAAACTTCGGGTGCCCCTATTAAAATTTACCACTTCACATTAATAATACAGTCGTATCAATTCCTATTTCTAATGAAATAGAGATTAGAATTGCTTAACTTGATGGTAAAGAAAATTGTATTATTGGAGAACAATGCGTTTGCGCAGGGGTGCGCTATGCCTATTCACAACTTTTCGCTCTTTAACAAGTATTGTTCCAATTTGATTTATATTCATGATTCCTGCTAGTATTATTTGCGCGCGGTAAATCAAGTGTATATTCTGCTTCTCTTTAATTGTCAGGAGCTTGAATGAGATAATTTAGGGCAATTTCATGCATTTAATTCAAGTACTTGATTTGACTTGATGTTTTCTAATATCTTTGAGGTTTTGTTCCATATACCTTCCACCTTCTTTGTTTGTCGGAAGTTAAATTGTAAATAGGGCGTTCCCTGCCCTCAAACAAACCTGCACTATATAATAAATTTTGATGTTTCGAAGGTGTTTGAAGGTGTATGGAGGACACACCTTGAGAACATTCGCACTGGGCCAGTGTGAGGGACTACGGCCTTAATCCCTTTTTATGGTTTTTTTTTATGTTTATAGACGAGCGCTTGACTACAATCACACCTGATGGTAAGCGATGATGCAGCCTAAGATGGAGCGCGCTTGCCTAGAAGATGCCTATTCAATCTTGGCAGGATATGTGATACTTATAAAATTTAATTAACACCTAGGTATGTAAACATGTTGCATGTACCATATTCAAGCAAAATAAAAAATTGATTGATTGATTGATTTGAAGGTGTGGGAGTAGACCCGTGCCCTGTAGTGATATGAGTGAGATATGATGATAAAGATAATGCATAATACTGAATTATTATTGATTATTTTCTGTGTATAGGCGAGTAAGTAACATTAAATTTGAAGACTTGTTAAATAATTTTTGCTATATTTGATATATTGCATGGTCGTGCCATACATGGCGCGCTTGATCCTGGCACTTCTGTTATCTGTGTAATAGAATCGTCTGGTAGCACCTAAAGTTATTATCCAATGAGCACGTGTTGCAAATTGTAATGTGTGGCATAATGTATTAATAAAGGTATTTTTTAGTACTTTCTTTAAATACCATAAATATAAATGGTCGCAAGGAAGGTTAACCTCTTTATATCAAAAACTTTAAACTCTTTTATACGATTAGTGAATGACGAATGGCTATTTTATACTTTTTCTTTTTTTAAATAATATATTTTAGAGAGCGCTTGTACTTTATGCCGCGATAGTAGGAAACATTAATATTGACATCTTAATTAAAACTTACGTTTGATTGTATTGTAGGTACTTAATAAATAAATTATTTGTGATAATAGCAAGATTTTTATTAATTTACTAATGCTGCCGGTCTCGCAAATATTTCTTTCTCACAAATGTTTTCGAATTAATTTTTCTTTTACTTTAGCTATTTTATATATATTTGAATAGCTAGTGGTACACCGTTTCACTCAATCTATTCTCAATAATTTAACATCCGAATGATTAAGACAAAAGATTACATTACTATACAACCATTTTACCACATTTAATAATGAGAGGGTAAATGTTTTCAAATATCAGTGCTTTAATGTCTATTGATCCTAAGGTATATAAAATAAAGGCTAGAAATAAAACGAAGTACTACAAATATAAAAAAAATATAATTTATTTAAATTTTTTTTCGTTATGACTAGATTTTCATAAACTTTGGTACACCATCATAGCAAATTATTATTGTCCTAAATTATTTTCTAAATATATCTTAAGTTTTACTAAATGACTAGGTCTTTTTACAAAAATAAACTCTACAAAATAAGTTATACAAATACATTAAATTCGAGCATTTACAATACTGGGGCATCTATAAAATTCTCTACTCACACATCTTTGGTCGTTGTAGTAATAATTACTACTGTGATAATATCCATCATTTTCATAACGATACTTGTCGTTGTTATTTGGACTATAATTCGAAAAGTTACTATAATTAGCTGTGTACTCGCTCGGTTGTTTGCTATTTTTAGCTGTTTCAAAAGCGCTTTTGAATATTTCATAATTTTTCTGGTTGAAATATTCTTTTGAGTCGCTTCGAACTCCAGGCTCATATGTTTCACTGTAGTTATTGCTACAATAGGTTCGTTGACTGTAATAATTTTGCTGGAATATATCATCTCCGTAACTTGAAGGATGGGTAAAGAATCCACTTCCGGTAGTCGAAGTTATACAATTACCTCCGGTGTTATTAACAGAGACTGTAACATTTCCAACATTTATCAGAACACCTTCAGTTGTTTGTAAAAAATTGGATCCGTTGGGAAAAGGTTTGCTAAATCCTTGAAAATTTCTATAACCGTCGCCACTATTATCATCAGTTTTACTGGGAGAAAATATATCTTTGAAGGCATCTTTGTTAATCCTTGTTTCTCCAGTTAAAGTGTAACTTTGTAACTTTTCGTAGCTTACATTGTATTCTCCAGGTGGCATTTGCCCTGAACTGATGTTATCAAGAGACTCAAGCGTTTGACTTAAAGCGAAAATGTAGTTATGAGCAAAGCGAAGTGTTTCAATTTTTGTTAGCTTCGTATCTTCAGGAAATGTAGGTAACACACATCTTAGTCTGTCTAAAGCTTCATTTAACATGTGCATTCTATTTCTCTCCCTGTCATTGGCCTTCATTCTTCTATTCCTTTTAATCCGTAGAATTTGTGTTGGACTTTTGCATCTTGTCACTCTATTTTTACCATTCGCGTACTTCCTTTTTGGTTTGTTTGGGTCTTTCGGTTTTCTTTCTCTCGATTTTACTGGTGTTGATGTATTGTTTATAGGTTGAAATTGTTCAAATACTTTAATATCTTCAACGTGTTCGGGAACGCGGTATCCTAGATCATCGTTGAATAGTTTTCTTCTTACATTTGTTTCCTTAGAAGGTGTTAAATAAACTCCTACATCAGATGTGTTGTGTTTCATCGGAGTGCTGCAAGCAGAACTGGGAGTCGTAATGGGATCCACGTATGATCTATCGATGCCAGAATCATTGCTGCAAATGCTGTCGTTGAAGTCACAATAGTCTTCGAATTCTGTGCCAAACATTCTTGTCAATCTGGAACAAAGAGATAAAACATTGTTAATCATGTATTGAGATCAAATTTAAATATTAACTCAAATTTTGACGTTACTAATGGACGAAAAAAAGTTTGTACTATATACTACTATTACTACACAAATATTTCAAACTTTACCGTGCAATAGAAATATTGAGTTTTTTTACATATAAGCTTTCTTTCATATTTTATTTTAAAACCGACCAATGATTTTTAGGAATATCTATGTAATCTCTCGAAGATAAACTTTTATGATAGAATTTATTAGAGCTTAGGAAAGTGCTAGTAATAATATAAAATATAAAAATAAATATATAAAAAGGTAGATGTTTTTTATATCTTTGCCTAAAATCTATTAACTTTTCAGTTACTTCATTTGAAAATTCTTACTTTTCTGTTATACATCCCGACCTAAATAAAATACTCAACAATGTTTAACTTAGTGTAATTTTCGTGTCACCCCAACGACCCCTAGCGTAAAGTCAGTAAAACCTCGCGTGCGCAATGTGTTACGGAAAGTCAGTTGAACTTTATCACTTCCGACTTCCGGTCTCTGATTTCCTGCCAGGGGTGCTTAAAAAGTTAATTTGTCACTACACTTCACGCAATGATTTCGTTGTAATTACTGCTATTTTTGACTATCATATTGTATGATTGACCAACTTATATTTTCGGTCGCAGCAGGTTGCCGAATAAAAAGATTTTAAGACTAATATACATTTTTTAGTCTAAGAATTACATTAATAATTATTATTATATTGAAACTAAACTTATTAACTATGCTAGGCTGATTTTCGGCACAAGCTCCCTAGACTAGGTCGCGCCTACAATTAATTCCCCATAGCCGCATACGGCCGCTTCTTATGACTACTCAAGGGTTAGTCATAGAATGGCTGCTATGCCGTGGGTACGTAACAACCATGACTTTGTTTTGTATGCTTGTATCCCTACTTTTTATTAATGATATTTCTAAGGTTTTTGTACAAAAACTTAAGATTAATTATCATTCCACATCATTCCTTTTACCAGAAGAGTTTTATAAATGGTATGAATGATGATAGAGTCACTACAGACGGACAGATACGTCTTTTCAAAAGGCCTTAAATTGAAATAAATGAATGTCGAATTTTGTTAAATTAAACAAGATCTTCATCATCAACATTATTAACCCTTTACCCACCTAATACAGGGCCAAGGTCGCTTCTTAGAATTTTTTTATTTTAAAATAAATAAATATACTACCACAATACACACATCTAGCCCCAAAGTAAGCGTAGCTTGTGTTATGGGTACTAAGATGACTGATGAATAATTATATGAATAAAATACGTAAATACTTATAACATATAGATAAATACTCAGACACTGAAAAACATTCATGTTCATCACACAAACATTGTCCAGTTGTGGGAATCGAACCCACGGCCTTGGCTCTTAAAGCAGGGTCTCTGCCCACTGCGCCAATTGGGAGGGTATAGGCCGTAGTCCACGTTAACCAAGTGCGGTTTCACACGACATTGAGATCAATGTGGGAAACTCTTAGGAATGTAGTATTCTTCACGATGATTTTCCTTTACCGTTATATAAAGTGATATTTAATCGCTTACAACGCACATAACTGATAGAGATCGAACCCGCTATTACCGCTTCTATCAATATAGATCTTAGTATAAAATAATTATTATCAATATAATTAATTACCGAATCCCCCACGGATATCAAAGAAAAGGACAGGGATTTAGTGTGTAGAGAATGATCCTAAAGTATAATTGTTATCTTCACACAACTCAAACATAGAATTAAAAATATACAGAAATATTGCAGCACAAAAAACCACTTCACTTCGGTTATAGTAGTGTTTCACGAACAGGCGGTTAGTCACTGCACTCATTTAGAAGTTTGCAGTAATTATTGTACCTGTAATGTTCTAAACGTTTACCATAAAATTGGGAAAATGGTAAAGTTTCTGAGTTAGCAACATTCCGCAGGTGTGAAGTAAGACGTGCTTGGGGCGTTCTGTCTGTTTTTGGACAACGCACTGCACGCAATAATGGCCGAATGAGGATTCTGTATGTTCTTAATTCTAGGAATTTATATGTAATTACTCGATAACATAATCTATCCAATAAGAACCGGAACGCTTTCATCCAATAAAATGTTATTCAGCCAACATATGTTACGAATACCGTAAAAATAATAAATTACACCTGCATTACAAATTAAAGTGGGATATTTCCGTAAACACGATTTGAATACAAACAAATGTCGTGAAGTGTGGCCACCTGCACGTGACCTGCACGCGACCACCCTCGCAACACCGTCCCTCCCTCCACTTATACTACCGTAACATTTGTTCTATTATATTACATGCTATAGGAATTTTGAAGCGACTATGTAGTTGAAGACGCGGTGATAGCCCAGTTAAGGAATTTAAATATCACTTGCTTCAGAAGAAAACTTATTTAAGTTTTGGAAACATTTGCATGGCGTTCGTGGTCGATTGTGGCTTGGAATTAACTTTATTTAAATAAGATAAATGTTGCAAATAAAGGATTCATTATAACATCGTGAGGAAACCTGCATACCTGAGAGTTCTCCATAATGTTCTAGAAGGTGTGTGGAGTCCACCAATCCACACTGGGCGTGATGGACTACGGCCTTAACCCCGTATATTGTGCGAGGAGACCCATGCCGTGTAGTGGGCCGATGGTAGTCAGAGTCAAATATTTCTTTATTCAAATAGGCACATAGATGGCACTGTTGATGCATTAATTATATAAAATATGTCATAGAAGTGAGTTGATGGCTAGAAGAACTATATCGGTAATTCGGTCCTGGTAATAAACCTAGCAAAAGTATTTAATAAATGTATTTTAATAAAGTGAACACTTTGCTGGGCATGCAAGGCGCACCTTCATTATAATATGCGGCTTTTTGTGCGTCAAACTGAGGCGTAACTGATATATTTGGTTTGTTATATTTATAACCAAACGGTACTCAGAATTAAGCCTCACGTACCTGTCATTACAGATGGAAAGAAGCATGATAGGAGTGAAGATAAAAGACCGATATAGTAGCCACAACATTAGAAATCAAACTAGAGTTATTGATATTCTAAGTAAGATTGACATTGACAGGAAAAATGGAGCAAAGTCGTCACAAACTGGTACCCACGAGATGGAAAGAGAAATAGAGGCCGACCATATAGGAGGTGGGAAGACGACATTAAACAGACCGCGGGACCTAACTGGCGCAGAGTAGCGCACGACAGGAAGCACTAAGCAGTGGCGAGAGCTAGGAGGCCTTTGCCAACAGGCAATCCGAAACTCGTGACATAAGTTATTAATAATTTAAGTACAAAATTTCAATTTAATATTATTGTCATACCATACCTAACCTAACAATTCAATATATTATTTGTTAAATTTCAAAGCATAAATGTTTATTAGTGTGTATGAAATGACGTTTTGGAATTAATGGCTATTTTATTTTATTTTATTTATTTATTTACCTGTCATTACACTGACAACCACACACTTCAAACCGTAACAACCCTATGCTGCTTGGTGGTAGACAAAGATATGGCGATTTCATACTCAATGACAAAAAAACGGATGAACGGATTTAAATGAAAATTGGCATGCATGTAGCCTTCGACATGAAGAAGAACATAGGCTAGGCTATCCTACTATCCCGATTCCTTAAGTAGTTCCCGAGGTAAAATTGACAGTTGTGAACGAGTGAAGATTTAGACCCAATTCCGAAGTTTCCGAATTCACATAGTCGCAGGCAAAAGCTAGTAAACATTTTGAAATTGTGACAAAACACTGTTGTTCTAATGTGACGATATACTCGTAGCGCGATTATTATTTCTGTATTCCTTATTTCTGGCTAGAGTTTATGGTAAAGCGATTACAGTTGTTTTCAAAAAGTTTTTAATCATTTTCTTGTCAGAAACCTTGCGGGAATAGATACAATTATTTCATCGTAATCACGTAAATGGTATAGTATAAAAGATGAATAAACAAACAAAGATGCACGAACGAACTAAATAATTTGTTATGAAAATTAAGCTTAATTAATAATATATTGTGGATTTCCGAAAAGAAACACCTGCATCTATCCAATATCTAAAGAATTGAACAAACGCGGACAAAATCGAGGAGAAGAAATGCGATGGTGAAAGCTACTCTTGGAATAGGTTTATTTAAGTGTTTAAACAAATTAAATACACTAATGCTCGTTTTCACGGAACCTAGGAATCACTTTAATCGGATGCGAATGCATTGATTTAGGTGATTCCTAGAGTAGAAATACGTTTCACGAACTCCTAAAAAATAAATTCCCTGCGCATCTACGAAACGGGATTCTACGAAAAGATAAAGCCGCGTCGTAGCCTCGCGTAGCTATATAACGGAACATAACTTTGGTTCTCGTAAATACCCAAATTGCCTTGTTCTCTTAGTGGTTAGTAATTTCATGAGTTCAATGTCTAGGACTGTCAATAGTTGTAAGGAATTGGGTTTTACTGTTAAAAATTCTCGATACCAGCCCGGAGTTGGGAAATAACCCTTCAGTCCCGGATATTATCACTGACGTATTCAAGTACCGACTTAATTATTTAATGCTCACCAACTCGAATGCAGTGTGGTGGGTTTATGCTCTACAAACCCGTTCTTCTATGAGACAGGAACGCAGTGAAATGTTAATAGGCTGGTAATTTTTGATACATATTTCTATATTCAAATAGGCACATAGATGGCACTTTTCCACGAAATGTTATAAAAATAAGTTATCTAGGTGCATGGCGTAACTTCAATTACTAATTCCACTGAGCCTAAAGAAGTCTCACTTTAAAACCAGCGTCATCAATACCCAATTAACATTGTTGGTCAGCCTTTCTCTTAGGGTAGGGTTTTAGAGCCACCACACTATGTCAATGCAGGTTAGCGGGCGATTATTACCGATGTTAATGATAGCAACCGAAACCGTCGGCTTATCGTGCTCTCCTAGGCAGTCCACAATTTTTTCTCTTCTAGTAGAGCTAGCACAGGCAGGAGATAAAATTATATCCCTCGATCATATCCCCTGACAGGGGATATAATTAACGTGTCCACGTTCTCAAGCACGTGACATGGAATAGGAGAAGTTAACCCCCGTTTATAATTACACATTTATTTGGATATTATTTCCACTTGTGCGACAATGCTCAGAGTTGATAAAACTCTGGGAGAAGATACATTATTATCCTTTCCCCGGGGAGAAAATTGCCTCCTACCCATGTTAGCCGTGCAGGTTTACACATATACCCATTAAACACCAATTTTTGGCCTTATCCAGGTGCCAGGTTTAACCAGTCAACATTAACTTAAACAACGAAGTAGTTAAACCTAAAATTATTTAAGCATGCAGGTTGGTACTCAGAATTGCTTACAGAAAACTCCATTAAACACAATTTTTTGGCCTAATCCAGGAACCCAGGTTTAACAAGTCAACAACAACTTGAACAACGAGGTAGTTAAACCAGCAGAAACACAAAATTATTTAAATATAATAAATTAAAACCCACCTATAATTCCTCTTGTATTCACAAAGATCACAAATCGATTATTTACTATTATAAACCACCACACTAAACACTAGCGTATATAAAATTAAACATAATTAAATGTAAATAATTAGAAAGAACTGTAAATATAAAACTTTTCTACCCATGACTAGTAGTATAGCAGGTTTGGGAGGTATGACTCCACGGTCACCTCATTCTACACTGTGGGGCAGTGACGCCACGCACCCTTATTTTATAACATTTTCCAATGGGGTACTGTTAGGTGTTGAGGCCACGCCTCCTACTTCAAACTACAAGTTAGTAAGTTTGCGGGAATGGTTTAGGTAATAATTTTATATTCGACAGACCAAAGCATTGTATATCAAAAAGCCATCCTTTTGAGGAAAATCAAAAAACTAAATGATTATTTTTAAATGTTTCTTTGTTTTTATTTATTTATTGGGGTGCACAACGTTGTTGGTCCGCGATAGACTCCTAAACTACTGAGCCGATTTCAATCAAATTTACACACCGTGTGCAGTTTGATATAAATTGAAAAATAAAAATTCAAAATTCAAAAATGTTTACTCATGTAGACCTTATCACAGGCACTTATGAAGCGTTTATACATTTAACATGTTAAGCTAGCTTACATCTCAATATATAGCCGCAAGAGTATATTATTGCAAATTATTTGTTAGGACTATAATATGTTATAAACGTTTAACTTTGTACTTATTTAAAATGTAAAAGTTCTGCGATGTTAAAATATCAATTAATGTTCTGGTAAACAAAAACAAAAAAAAAGACTATTTCTTTACTTATTATGCTTTAGTCTTGCGACCCTAAAAATAAAACGTAACAGACATTTGTTTTAGTTGTATATTAGTTTGTTTAAATATGTATCTCGTAAATCATCGTATTCATCATATTTGGTAGGGGTATTATAACTACCATACCTGATTGCAGTCTACTTCATGTCTTATTTATTATTTATTTATTTTTAATTCTATTAGTACGGTTAACAGCCATTACACTAATTAAATACATAGCAGATTAAAACGAGAACAAAAAAAAAAGAAAATACAAAAATCAGAAACAAAAACATAATTACAACAATTCAATCAACTTTACAATAGTTTTACCTAATAGTAATTATACTATCTTCTCAAAATATCAAAAAAATAGGTAAGCCAAAAACATGGTGCTATTACATTTCTTAATAGTAATAATACTAATAAAATAATAATAATAGTTTTGGGAAAACATCGGTGTTAAGCCTCATGAGACGGCCTTATTAGACGGCAACCAAGCCCTTAAGATCTGTACACAAAAATGCTGTTTGACGATAACAACAAGCATGGCCGAAGTACTTCTACCCTTCCTACTATCACAACAAAAGCTTACTTTGTGTTTGCCCTAAGCCTTCTTAGACTAAGTAGGAATTTAATTGATAAGATTATCTAACAAATTTTGATTTTAAATTTTAAAGACAAACGCGACAACGTACGGCAACGCTAAGTAGTTTGGCGGCATGTCTTGTCCAGTAGCGTGGTAACTAGCCACGGCCAAAGGCCAGATAAAAACCCATAGCATCTGCGAAGTTAATAAAATAAATTGGGTACATACTAAACCCTCGGTTAAATAAAAAAATCTAATAAATACATGAGCCATTTAATCCCAAGCAACATATATTCAGTATTTTTTTTTCTTTTATATCGCATTATTTAAAAATGAAACATCACTTGAAATGATCTGAGTTTAATGGAATTTATAAAATAAGGAAACATCCAATTATTAAAAAAAAAAAAAAAATGTAATATATTACACATATATTGCAGAACAATGATTGTTAGATTGTAAAATGATGTTGAAAAAGAGCAACTGCTGAGTGTCTTGCCGGCTTCTTCTCGGTAGAATCAGCCTCAAAACGGGTGGTAGAGTCATTACAAACTACAGACACTGCAGACATACTTGACGTTTCAAAAGCGCCTTATATCAACCCTACTGGAAATAAATGAATTTTGAATTTTTGAATTTGCATTACTGATAACATTTGGGTACCCCAAACCCGGGAGCATGCTCTACCGATACTTTCATAAAAAATCTGTATCGAATTTAACTAGCGCGACCGATCAAATATTTATGTAATTTATTGCTTGTCGATATCGACAAAGGGTTGCACGAAAGGGCACATTTCTACGCACTATTAACACATTAAACAAATACAGCGTAAGGTGCCTTTTTTATACGCATCTGTGTACCGTTACATTTTATGATACGTTTATCCTAGTACCTAGGTTATTATGTACCTAGGTAAACTACTTTGTCCGTCCATTCCTGCTATAAAAGAAAAAAAAACTGTGCCATATCATCATATCAACCGATTATCGGCCCACTAACGAGCACGGGTCTCCTCCCACAATGAGAACGGCTTAAGGCCGTAGTCTACCACGCTGGCCCAATGCGGATTTGTGGACTCCACATACTTTTGAAAACATTATGTAGAACTCTAAGGCATGCAGGTAGCAAGTGATATTTTAATTGCCTAAAACGCACATAACTTAAAAGTTAAACGTGCGTGCTGGGACAGACAAAGGAGGTCTTTCCGAACCTAAACACACGACTAACAACCAAACTACTAAAACTAAGTCGGAAAAAACTAAGGACGGTAGTAAAGTATGATAACAGGGCATTGCTCACTAAACAAACACCTTTTCATTTTAGGTATAACCGACAGTCCTCTGTGCAGAGCATGCATGGAGGCAGACGAAACACCGACTCACGTACCACTCCAATGTAGAGGAGTAAAGGAACAACGCGCAGCATACCTTGGCTCCCCAGCATCACTCCCTGAAGCACTTGGCGACCTGGGCGGCCTGCTTAGCTTCTGGAGTGAGCTCGGCTGGCTGGAGTGACCCAGCGGGGAGCCGCACCAGTGGCACTACGTACAACGGAAGGTTCCGGCCGACCAAGTACGGAGACAAGCCCAGAGGAAGAAGAAGAAGTGCGTGCTGGGATTCGAACTCGGCCCCCCCGAAAGTGAAGACGAACTCCTGCCCAATATCACCGCTTCACCATTTTTTGCCATACAGTAAATTGCGTGTAAATGACTATTCTAATATGTTGTAATATTTATGTAATGATTTATATATACATATAACACATACATATGAATTCTATATAATATTATCTAGTTTTACAATAAGGCCGCCTTTGCGCATATTTATTTATTTACCTTTTGTTTCGTTTAATTTGTTTTTTTCTGTAAGTGCGATAAAGAATTTGTATCTATCTATCTATCTGGTACGCACATAATTTAGAAAGTCTCACTTTTGAAGTTGGTGAAAAAGTATGAAGCATTTACGTTTAACCCGTACACTGCTCGCATTATTTCCAGATGATTGGATGACAAATAAGCGTGTAAAAAACGTTCATACTTTCATGGCGAATGCTCGTCACGGCTCAATGGAAATTTCTTATGAGGTGACAAATGGCGTCACGCCATTACATGGAACGGGTAAAATATGGTGCTTTTAAAAGCGGCTGATTTTACTACTTATATCGTAAATGCGTAATGTTTGTGGTATTATCTCGTTTCACGCAGCAAGAGAACTACGAATCGTGATAATTTGCATCATCGTCATATCATTAACCCATTACCGAACCACTACTGATTGGCATGTGATTTTTGCTTAGATGTGCAAAATGCTTATTTTGCACATCTAACAAAAATCACATGCCAATCAATTTATGAGCTGAAAAGTTACGGTTTATTAATGAAAAAATACACACGACACCTTCTAATGTCAAAATAGCTAAGAAGATTTTGATGAAATTCTCTAATACGGTACCTTACATTATTAGTTGGCCGATAATGTCTTGATAATGTTAATAATTATAAATAAATCAAAATTAGTATTCTGTGACAGAATTTTCAAAATTAGTGTACGCACAGAGAATAGACCTATAAGAGAACGTCATGTCGTTTTCCGTAACGGCGCACGGGTTGATTTTATAGACAAAGCCCGCCAATCGAACATGGGGTAACTTCCGAAAAAGAAAAAGAAGCACTTATTTGTAAATCCTAAGCTAGTTCTAATAAAACATATATTTTTATCATCATTCATTATATCCACCCATTACAGGCCCACAACAATGAACAAGTCTCAAGGCACAAGTACCACAATGAGAAAGGGTTAAGGCCGTAGTCCACCACGCTGGCCCTGTGCGGATTTGTGGACTCCACACACCTTTGAGAATTCTCTGGCATACAGGTTAAGACTTCATATGCCTTGAGATAATTATGCAGAATACACAGACACACATATTACCTCAGAACGTTTTCCTTGGCGATTATAGCGATTAATACTTAAAAATTGCTATAACGGCAAAGAAAAACATTACGCTAAGCAAATATAACAGGTGACGCATTCTAACGTTATACTAACGACCCGACGCGTCGCATCCACCCCACCGAGCGCAAATCTCAAAATTATAACTGTGCCGTTTAAAATAATAAATAAAAGCGAAAGGGTTTGTTAGTTACTTTGCAGTCGCCACGCTTGAGAGGCCATGAATGCATTAAAATTCGCCTCTACACGCGTACCCGTTTAAAGGGTTGTTGGGTAGTGATGTACTGTCTTCATCGTTATAATAATATTAATGGTTTTGTTGTTGAGTTGGAGTTGTTCTTTATATGGTTCAATCAATAAAACATAATTTAATATTTTAGGTTATGACCACAAGAAAATATAATTTAATATTAAAATTCAGATAGTAAATCTAAAAGAAAGGTTTGTTCTAAAGCGAACATTTTTCCGGAAAATAAGAAGTCTAATATATCAATCATCTTCAATCAATCTGTTCAATCGATCTGATTGGATGATTTTGAGGGCTAACGAAGTCAAAGTACCCGTTAAAAAAGATATTCTTTCCAAGGCTCTACTGTTATTATAAATATCAAATAAAATAATATGCGTTACTTCCTTTAAAAAATTCCATAAAACTAAAAAGAAAATTAAGTATCAACTTCCAAAATAAAAGTAAATCATACCTAAAAAGTAAATAATTCTATGTTTAAGTCAAGCTTGAATATCTACTATATTAGTGCTACAATATATCTATCTCCGAAACACTCCATCAGATCTATATAAAATTTGAATGGGATAATTTTGGGAATCCCTCTAACAAACCTAGAATTTTATGCCCAACCATACATAAAACGTATCCGAAAGATATAATAACCTCCTCCTTTTTAAAGCCGATTAAAAATCTAACTTCCCTCGCCACCTAAAGATACAATGGTCTACCTCCCTTTTTGCAAGAAATATTTCGTATAAACGCGCCACCTTTTATTTACCTACTAAAAGCTGTTAGAAGCGCTGATAGCCTAGTGGGTAAGACTTCGGCTTTCCTTTCGTGGAGGTCGAACCCCGACCACTAACTTTTCGGAGTTATGTGCGTTTTTAATTCAAGCAATTTAAAAATCACTCGCTTTAAGCGATGAAGGCATGATGAGTTCTCCGTTCTCAAGGGCGTGTTAATTCTACCAATCCTCACTTGGCTAGCGTGGTGTACTTCGGCCTAAACCCTTCTTATTTTTAGAGGAGACCCGTGCAATGTAAACGCCCGGTAATGGATTGTAGATGATGATACAAAGCTGTTATTAGTTTACGCCAGTTTTGTGTCAAACTAACTAGATAACATATTAGCCCTCATTTATGTTAATTTTAATTTCCCATTAGGTGAAGACTGTTTCTTATCAGAATAAATGTCTTTCATCCTATCGTTACCAATGCGCACATCACTAGATCAACCCTTGCAACGCGCCCCTCACGTGGCCCAAACATGAAGGCCGCCACCGAGCATAATTCTGCGGACTTAGCGGCTCGGGCCGGAGAATCATTATATGCTTGTTTTCAGCTTATCAACTGTTATTTTGAATAATGAACGCCCGATCTCTAAATATAAACGTACCAAAATTGATTAAAAATGTTCCAAAACAATCTATCAAATGACATGTAGTCAACATACTATCCGACGATTTATTTTAAACGACAGTTTTAAAAAAATCTTCTACTGAATCACTTTAGTCCATTTTTTGTATCTTGTCTTAACAAGCAATATTATAACTAATTTTTAGTGCAAGGTATGTTTAAAGAATATAAAAAAACAAATGAGATAAAATAGATCAAATAAAAGATATTTCCTTTATTCCTGTGCGTTCTTATTTTCCTAAGCTTTACACTAATAAGTGACTGAAAGATTGTTAAAAAAATGGGCTATATATAAGTATATTCCCTAGTAGAAATACTAATTTTATGTATATTCGGGTATTATGTAGTAGGAATACTAATTTTTAAGAACTCTGTCGTTTAAATTAGATTTTTATTTGATTCGAGATACCATGCGTATACGTAGTATCTCATTCGGTCTTGAAATAAGATTTTGTACCTACATGCAATTTTTTAGTAGGTTTACCCACCCGATATATTGGCAAGGATAAATAACAATGTGTATAAAATGGATTTTCTTATTACTTTTCACTCTGACTGCAACGAAATTTAAACAATACATTATAAGTATCTTGTGTGAAAATATTAGTGTTACTTAATGAATCTATAAGCGCTTTTATCTACATGAGCAAAAGAAAAAATACCTAGATATATAATTATATTTCTGTTAAGTAGATACTAATATAACTAAAAATTTTATAATCGCTCTATAACTAATAGTGAAGGAACGATGATAGCCCGGAGAGGGAGCCGAGTTCGAATCCCAGCACGTACCTCTAACTTTTCTAAGCTATGTGCGTTTTAAGTTATTAAAACATCACTTGCTTCAGCGGTAAAGAGAACATCGTGAGGAAACCTGCCTGCCTGAGAGTTCATAATTTTCTCAAAGGTGTATGGAGTCCTCTAATCCGCACTTGGCCAGCGTGGTGGACTACGGTCTTAACAACTTCTCATTTTTTAAAAAGCCCCGTGTCTTGAAGTGGGCCGGTAAAGTGTAATAATGTGTAATACTAATTGTTCACTATATTTTGACAAAAATTAAAGAATAATTTTAACTTTAATAATATGTTCTAAGACACTCGCAGCGTATCGACGCGTAATTCTAGTTAAGCGTCGTTTAAGAATTGCTTCAAAACAAGGCCCGTCACAAACTCCCCAAAACGAAATACTTATCGAGAGATTTAAAAATCAAAATCTTTGCACAAACAGAAACATGTTTAAATTTAAAAATATTTACCTACACTTAAACGTACTAACATGACGCTAATCTCTTAAATATTAAAACATTTATACGGCTAGTCCTGATTAATCCTCGGGTCAGAAAAAATCAATGCTCCTCCATTGTAGGGTAGTTTTGAAATGTTAAAATGCTTTGTCGTTAAGGGCTCAACCAAAGGGTTGTAAATAATGACGCTGCAACTCTATAGAAAACTAAACGGTTGCCCATAAAAGGGTGTGGGGATTGTTTTTTAAAAGCATGTACTTTAGAAAAGAAATCGATGCGAAATTACTGACAGAAAACTTTGTATGTTTTATGTTGCCTACTTTGTATAAACTTTTGATAAAACACTAAGACACCGGGTCTTTGCCACGTTCGAGTCCAGGTAGGACTGAAGTGTATCGAAAATTCACCAGTATTTATATCGAAATACCCACCAACTCAATGTCATGAACAATTTAATAACATATCTGGCCAATATGAATGTAAGTATTTTTATCAAAATTTAATTATTTACCTACTTTATAAATATATTGTAACACTTTTTAACTGATTTATATTTAGTTATCTAAGGGAAAGCTAAGTAGTTGTTGGCCGCGTTTTTCGACCGCGTTTATTACGGTTTTATAAAAAAAAAAACCCATGGGAGCCGTTTGTTTTTCTAGATTAAAAAGTAGCCTATGTTACTTTCCGTCTTATCAACTATCTATATACCAAAAATAAAGCTGATTGGTTGCCTACAGCGACAAGGAATGACAATCGAATAAAAAAATAAACACACTTTTGTTAGGATTGATGTAGGTACGAGTATGTTTTCCATTTTCTCAACTGCAACAACAAACTTTGAGCCGCTATTAGGTAATAGTCCTTACCTAAGGTGCAGACTTTTAGGGCACGTAAACGGATACAGCCATCTTGTCTATGCTCTAGATATCTCTCTCTCTCTCTCTCTTATAAAAGCCTCAACGAGGAAGCCTGTATCCAGCAATGTGACACCCATTAGACTGAAATTATAATGACATCTTAAAATAAATCTAGTCAACGAAAATGAACTAAACAAAGCGCAAAGAAAATGATGTACATACTAATACTACATTAAATTGTTATTTAAAGATAGGTAGACTCTGATCCATGCATTTATTACTCGGTTTAATTCCAACGGAAAAATAATATATCTAAGTAACTTACTTAGATATATTTTTAATAAAAAAACAAATATAAAAAAATGTTAGCTTTAATTAAAATCGTTTCGAGTCATGTACACTCTAAAAAAAGAAAGCCAACTAAGAGAGATTTTCTCTTAGTTGACGTTATATAAATTATTACAATTATGATAATAAACATAACAACAAAAGCTGATTAGTTATAGCAGCAAGTTCATTATAGATTGAGCTAACAATGTAGGTATGTTCATTGATTCTAACAAATAAATACGTTGTTTCTATTATTATTTACTTCTTTGTATGATTAGATCATTTTTAATTATTTAGCTTAAACAAGTACGTAAATTGAATCAGTTAAGAATATGCCTTAGTTAAGTAACAATAATAGGAGCAATACAGTTGCCCAGTCCATTGAATTATGATAAACAATCATTATCATCTTATTTGATGTATCTATGTTCTTGTTAGGCTCGTATGGAATCAAGATGCTTGATCACAACAATCACTTTCTTGTTAGGAATAACCAATTTTTTTTTAGAGTGTAGGTGTTATTTTTGAAAGTACGTACCCTTCTCGAGCGGTTCATACGCGCACCAGATACGCTGAAGCAACGCGCAAAAAGCGCTGAACCACCCTATACCTTGCTAACCACAACACAATACACGTGCAAAACTTAAAAATAATACAATGCAAATAATAGTAATAAAAAAAAATTAACACTTGTTTACACAAATGTTCGATTTTGCGCAGATATCGGGAAAAAGTCGCTCTAAAAATGATTCCTGGCCACATTAAAATTGATATAAGCTAATCCCTATTTACATTGAAGGTGTTTGAAGTGGTTCAGCCGATAACATGGAATGTAGACAAAAAGAGACATTTTTACCGATGATTTTAAGTGCGCAATTCGCTTAGTTACGAGCGTATAAGTCGAGAAGTACGCGGAACATTCAATTTGCTAGTACTATCATGCTAAATGGACTTTATTTGTTTAAAATGTGCAAATATTTAGTTTTCACAGGTGCGAAATATTTTTATTTGTATTTTGTATGCGTAATTTTTTACGCATTTGTGCCGCCCGCCCAGAACGCGAGGGGCGAAATAAAATGGTTTGTCGCACGAACTCTGCTGCGTACAAGGGTTCATATTATTGAAATTGTTGGAAAATCCAAAAGTGCGCGCCTCATAATCTCATTCATTACAACAAAATTGAGATTATTTGTAAATAATAATTAAACTACATCTAATTATACCGTGAAAAGTAATAGGCTTCTATTCCTCAAAATACTGAAGCCTATAAAAAAAAACCAACTCGATAAGTAAAGTAGGTATTTCGCTCATTTTCGTGACCACAAGATACGGGATCCGCACATATAGACACACGGACGTACAAGACAGAACTTTTTTAATAAGTTTAAATAATAAATTCATATATTATGAATGATGTTGGTGTCGCCCAAATGGTTATCTCACTACTAATTATTTAGTACCTTATAACCGCCTAGCGCGCGGCGGTTCAAACAAAATATTAATCTAATTAATCGGACTCTTATAATTATTACTACTAGTGGTTAAAATTTTATTTTTAGGTATAATTAGTCAGATATTATTTCAAATTTCTTTTAAGGTTACCAACTCATATACAGCAAGTTTAAAAAAAATACTCAGTGTCTCACAAATAAACATCAATGATTATAAAGGTCACACACATTTCTGTTTTAGCTTTACTTCTTCAGCAAGCTAAGTTTAGTGTGACAAACTGTCACATAATAGTTTTTACCATTAAATGATTATATTGCTTCTTTGTGGTTTAAAACCTACATCAATGTGGCACGATTATATTTGCCGACATCAAGCATAGATTAAGATTCTACGGCAGCAATGCCAGTGCCAAAAATAAAATGTCAAAGTTATACTTCAGTTCGACATTCTTAATCTGTGGAGTTTTTGGTCACTGATCAAGTGTCAACAGTTGTCAAAGGTAGTTAAAAGTCAAAACAAAATACAGCTGCGGTATTTTATTTTCCTGTATTGTTTTCATTACTCTGATATCGAATATTATATTATATCTGAATTCTAAATTCAAATGAGGACTTCATTATTCTAAAAGTTATAAAGACACTGGTTGCAATGATGTATTTAGGTAATTCGTGTAGTTAATTCAGGTATTCACGAATAGGTACATTTCTATTTAATTTTTTTCCAAAAACATTGCATTAAAATGATAATGAAGTTTTTCAGAAACTTATCAATTAAGATAAGAAGTTTTTCGCAGCAGTTTTCAGTGCAATCAGGAACAATGGTGAGTTGCAATAAGTTTTAATTTATTAATGCATTGATTAATTCCATTTTTTTGTTACATGTTAAAATTCGGCTGTATTCCACTTGGTAAAATTTCACAAGGTTTATTTCACATAGTTTTTTATCTGGTATAAAATGTCTTAGATTACACTGTATCAAAATGAATATTTGATAGGTACATAGGTATTTTGAATATTATTTTTCACTTTTAGACCATAAATTTATGATTTGTACTATAATGACCCAGTGCAGATTATTTTGTGCGGTTACAATGTAGCCTGGCAGGGTCCGGACAATTTTGAAATCATAGGATTTGTTTTGTATCTGCTTTGTCGTTTAGTGGTGCAACTTTGCTGGTGGTGTGGTGGATAAAAAGCCATTACCGTAGCTACCAGACAAAACTATATTGGTCATGGAAATGCTAAAAATAGAGAAGAGATATTGAATTAATCCTGCAATGTGTATTTCATGATCAATTTTTGGGTTAATAGGGTCATTAATTATAGATAAAATCATTGTAAATTATCTATTTTGCATCAAAATGTATAAATTGATTGAATGTACAGTACCTGTATCAGCCAATCTTTTATCTATCTTTCTATTTATTTATCTAAAGACCTTGTACAGTAGTTAAGTACAGTTAAATTCTAAACCAGTTGAAAAATAGTAAAATTGTACATGAAAACTAATAAACAAGCTACAAACTATATCTAATTACACTAGAAAATGAAGTTGTAATATTCTCTTATCATTGTACTTTGATCGTGTGATAAGTAATGCAGAGAGTGACTATTAATAAATGCTTTATTTTTGATAACTACTGGCATACTAGTACACGTTAGAATCTGAATGACATGATAAAGTTTAATTATAATGTTTATTATATCTCCAATGTGTTACTTGTACCTTAAAAAGGAGAATAGAGATTGTTTACACAGATTTTCATTTTGCTAGTTTTTTGTTTGACAGTGTATCACTTCATTATCAAAATACGACATTGGTACATTAATCTATAGACCTACTTGTAATAAAAATTTAACAGGTTGAATTCTGTACATTAAAGATTTAAAAAACATTTTTTTTTTGGAGGGCATTCTGTAATCAATTCTGAAGCCAAAGCTATTTTCTTCCAGTTTTGTTTGCAAGTGGGATGTTTTTATATTTTTAAGGCCAAATTTTGTCTGGTCTGTTATAATTAAGGAGCTGTAGTTATATATTTCAATTCTATTGTATCTATTTACCATTCATAACCAGAAAGAAAGATAAAGATCAATAAAACATCTGGTGGTTTGAGGTTTGTGATTTATGAACTTTCTGTGATCTGGCCTGGAAGGCTTTAGCCGCACAATGCTGTGTAGAAACCATTCAGGGTGGGAGTTCAATATGCCCTCAATAGAGCTACCAGCATAACTTAGGTGTCAAAACTTGAAAGGTCTAACATCTAAAAACTTAAAAACAAAAAACAAGTTGTGTTTATTGGATGGTTCCTGCATTGTCTTTGTTGTGAGATTTTTCTCAGACTTGGTTGTTAGTTGTAATTGAAAACTCCATAGATTTAGATTTTTGAAGTAGTATATAAATCTCAAAATTATCATCTTCATATCAACCAATGTTTGGACATAGGTCTTTTGTAGCAAGTTCCAAATACCACAGTCTTGGGTCCAGCCAGGGTCTTGATGTCAGTGGTTGTTTAACAGTGTGAGGTCACCATTCCAGCACCTTGGGACACGTCCATAGGTTCTCTGCCCATTGCCACTTTAGCTTCTGACGCTTCTACGGATCTCCCCATTCCCGATTTGATCATGTTGCGACACACATCGCTATCTAGCCCCAAAGTACGCGTAACTTGTGTTGTGGGCGCTAAGATAACTGGTGAATATATTTTTATCAATAATATATATATTTAGACACCCAGACACTGAAAAACATTCATGTTCATTGCACAAACATTTTCCAGATTTGTTATAATGACTTGGACACTTCCCACTGCGCCAATCAGTTGTCTTTACTTGAGTAAGGCTGGTATTTTTGAAATAGTAATTGGGTGTGAGAGAGTTTTCTAGAGATGTTATAAGTTTTATATCTCCATCGTCCTCAAACTATGTCTACTTCCTGATAAATCGCTTGTAATTAAATCAAATAAATTCTTTTTTTCCAGGCCAACCCAATTGTGACTGTAAATGAAGGTAGCCTGCGTGGTGCAGTCCAAAAACTCTATAATGGTTCAGATTATTATAGTTTTCAAGGTATCCCCTACGCACAACCTCCAGTAGGAAAACTTCGGTTTAAGGTAATTATGTTTTTTTATTCTGTTTTTAAATGAATCCAGTCTTTACATACTGGTATATTATGACAATAAAAACTAATATTATAAATGTGAAAGTGTGTCTGTTTGTTTCTTTGTTACCACTATAACTGCACCAATTTTAGGGAAATTCGGCACAGTAAATAGCATGAATCTTGGAGAAGGACCTAGGATACTTTTAATTCAGAAAACTACAAAATGAAATTAATCGCGGCAAAATTTTTTCATAAGTCAGCTTGTGTCCCAGAAAATACTTTTTAATTCGGAAATTAATATCAGTACTTATAATAAAGCCCAAGAGTCTATGTTTGTTTGAACTACCAGTGGAATAAAAAAAAACATTTGTTAGCCCGATTCTTGATGGCTAACTTTGTAACTTTTGACCTATTTATCACGGCTAACAAATAAGAGAATAAAGCTGAAGTTCAAAAAAATTAAATATTGGTATCAGTATTTACATAAGAATGCTAAAGGGTTTAAATAGGGAATGAAAACTTATTTGCTAGGACAGGTTACACTCGGGAATTACCAGTTTATCCTGTACCATCAATTTAAAAAAAATATGCATGTGATTACCCAATTCTTGAGGAAGTGTATTGGCTACATAACATCTCGCTACCCTAAAGAGCCGAGCTAATTAATTAATTGTGCAGGCAGGTGGTGCGACGCGGTGGTTTGGGGTGTATTGTGTTGTAAAGCGAAAGAAAGATTGAATGGAGAAGTTGAAGAACCGCTATAGCTTAATAGGCACTCACAAAGCTGATTTGTCTTTCCAGGCCCCACTTCCGCCACAGCCATGGGAAGGAATCCTAGATGCCACAAAACATGGCCCGGTTTGCCCTCAAACCACCCCAACAAGAGAATTATTAGAAGGCGACGAAAACTGCTTATTTCTCAACGTTTACACTCGCTCTTTGAAAAAGGAATCAAAGCTTCCCGTCATGGTATACATTCATGGAGGAGGCTATTTATCAGGATCTGGTAATGATGATATGTATGGTCCTAAATTCCTGCTCAATCAAAACATTATATTGGTAACGATTAATTATAGGTTGGAAGTTTTTGGGTTTCTATGTCTAGATACTCCAGAAGTACCTGGAAATGCTGGGTTAAAAGACCAAGTTGCCGCTTTTCGATGGATTAAGAACAATATCGATCAATTCGGTGGGGATCCCGAAAATGTTACCATCTTTGGGGAAAGCGCTGGTGGTGCGTCTGTGTCTTTGCATATGTTGTCTTCGATGTCGAAAGGATTGTTTACGAAAGCGATATCACAAAGTGGAGTTTGCTTGAACGATTGGGCTCATGATGTTGAAGGCAAAAAGAGGGCTTTTCGAATTGCGAAAATCTTTGGGAAGGAGACAGATGACATGGACGAACTACTTGGGTTTCTGCAAAGTGTGCCGGCTAAGAAACTCGTTGGCTTGAATTTCAAGGTCGGCACAGAAGATGAGAAATATAGAGGGTTACATGTACGCTTCGGACCTGTTGTGGAGAAGAAATTTGAAAAAGCCGAAGCGTTTTTGACGGAAAATCCGTTAGATTTGCTATATTCTGGGAAATTTCATCCCATACCTTTGTTAATTGGATACAATACTGGCGAAGGTCTCGTGGTATCGCATAGCGAAGCAAAGAAACTCGATGTCAAAAACAAGTTCCCATCATTTCACGTTCCTGCCGAAATTGCTGTAAAGGTTTCAGAAGTCAAACTTAAAGAATTTGGGGAACGTGTTAAGGCATTCTATTGCCCCAATAGAGATCTGTGTCCCGAAGATATTGATATCATATCTGCTATAGCAACCGACACTAATTTCATGTTCGGTATATACAGGTGGTCTAATCTCTATTCTGCGTATTCCGAATCGATTTATATGTACAGATTTAATCTGTCCACCGAATTGAACTGTTTTAAGTCTGTTATGGGGCTGACGGAATATAATGGGGCGTGTCACGTTGACGAATTGTTTTATCTGTTCAATAATATAATGAATGAGGATATTTATGTAAATAAAGATCATTTGAAGGAATATGTTCATATGATGACCAAAATGTGGACAGACTTTGCCAAAACTGGGTAAGTTAAAATAACTAAAAATATTGGCACTTGAGAACCAGATCTTAACTCATCGTCTACATCATCATTGTGTTATTACTGTCCAACAACAGCGCACAGGTCTCCGTTCATATTGAGAAAGGTTTAGGCCTTAGTCCCAAGGTTGAGTATGGCTTAAACCCTTATAAATTGGTAGACTCTGAGAATATTATGCAGAATTTTCAGGCATGCAAGTTTCCTCACGATCTTTTTCCTTCACCATCATCCTTCACCACCCGAAATGGAAGGCGAAGTTCTAACCAACAATCTATCAACGCTTGTTTATTTTCTTCTTTTTTCAGGAATCCTACACCGGACAACAGTTTGGGTGTAAAATGGACGCCGTATACATCCCGCAGAAAAGAATACTTGAATATAGATAACAAGGTCGAGATGGCAAAGGACGGAGAGAAAGAACGGGTTGACTTTTGGACTAAAATGTATAACGAAGCTGGGGTACCCGTTGATTTTAAGAGCAATCTGTAATCTAGTCAAATCCTGTGTTCGACAATGGTGCATATTCCTTTTTTTTATTCCACTGCAAGTTAGCCCTTGACTGTAATCACACCTGATGGCAAGTGATGATGTAGTCTACGATCGGGCTAACCTATCATGGTGTGGCAATCATGTTAACCACATTTGGTTTCTATGCTACTTTGTACTGGAACGGTAAATCCGGTTTACTAGTATCAAGTTTGAGAGGTGAACGCTAAAAAGTGACCATGTTCAGTAGTAGTAGAGGTTTTTTGTGACAGAGCTCGTCTGGGGAAGTATGTTTATTTCTGTCGCTAAGTAGGATTGTTGCAATGCTGTATTGCGGTCGGGGTGCCAGTGTGATTAAGGCACATGAGGCTTAACACCTACTCCAAATTGATGAGCACAGGTCGGCATATTGCAGGACGCGCTCCTTTCATGCCCAAAAGCATACAAGCACAAAAGCACTGCCTACCCTAAAATTTAAATAAAGCCCGTATAAGAGGAGGATATTCATTTTAGGCAATTGTCCTGCTGTATGCATACCCAAGTAAGAAACCCGGTGCACGCCACTCAGTGTCGCCTGATAATAGCTTCCACTTACCGTCAGGTTGGTCATCTGCATGGTCCGTTAATTATAATTAAAAAAATACTAAATCTGTCCTTTTGACATTTGAACGTTCTTCACCTACAATGATAGATTTTTTAAACTCCCAAATTAAGTTGAATAACGTGGCAGGTTTGATCCTTAAACTTTTACCTGATGTCTCAAACGTGTCGAACACGTCCAATTCGATTCTTTTATGTTTGATTGGTTTTACAATGTTAATAGGTACAATATAAGGCAAAAACAATCCGTCCCAGACAAAATGAAAAAAAAATGTTCTTAAACTAATTTCTACTTTGTATAGTAATAAAAGCCTTAATCCAATATAAAAATAAGTAACGAATACAGGGCTGACATAGAATTGCAACGATTAATCGATTATATTTCTGATCATTTCTAAACTCAAGTGCTAATCTTATCTATTATTATTCATGTCAAATTATAATCCAATATAATAAATGCAAAAGTTTGTGTGGATAGATGGATGGATGGATGGATGAATGGATGAATGGATGTTTGCTACACTTTCACGTAAAAACTACTGAACTAATTTGATTGAATCTTGGAATGGAGATAGATTATACCCTGGATTAACAAATAGGCTGCTTTTTATCCCCGTAAAATGAACGGTTTCCGCAGGATTCATTAAAAACCAAAAAAACCGCGTACGAAGCCGCGGGCAAAAGCTGATATCATTATAAATGTCAAACTATACTATTTTCTCTGTTAATTATTCTTGGATGGTATAATAACATTATTTAAGTCGGTAAGGTTTATGTTTTTGTCGGCTAGCGACGTTGGTAATTCATGGAACTATAGCGCCTTCTAGTGAAATGGGAGCAAATGTTAACATGTCCATACAAACGTTATGTCTATGTTATAAAATAGAAATGATAATTAAAAAAGAAAGAATAGACTGCACCGAGGCGCTCTTATATGTACGACGTAAATAGGCATCTATTAATTTACAGCATACAAAGACATTTATACAAATTAGGTAGTTTTGTTTCTGATTTAAGTTGTGAGTATGTGACATTTTTGATGAAATATTTTAGTATTTACAATATTTATAAATCCTGCCAAGGGAAATGAAGAACCTCGCCATATTGCGGATAAATATAGAACTATTTTTAGGGTTCCGTACCTAAACAGGGGATAGTTAGACATATTATAAAAATTAAGCTTAATCTGCTATACTCCGCGAAAAGCAGGAGAATCAGTATTCTTGTAAAGTCAACAGTTCCTGAGTCCTGAGGATGCTCTGGTATCGAAACGTGCGTAAAGAGTACATTGCCGAAGATTTGTTTGGTGTGGAGTATAAGGATTGAAGGAATTATAAATTATACCATACAGATTCTCCTGCTTTTCGCGGAGTTTAGCTAATTGTGCTTACTTTTCATAATATATCAGGGATTTCCAAAAAGTAGCGCCTGCTTCCGATAGTTAGACAGTTGAAATTTTCATAGATGATGTATTTTGTTGCTGTTATCATACCGTAGGTAGAATATTAAAATGTTTCCGAACTATATACCAATCAGTAAACGCCGAAAGAGTTCTGCGAAGCTTGATCACAAATATATAAATATCAGTCTACAGTGTACATTATACCTATTAACGTTACTAAAAAACATAACATTATACGTTACTTTATTTGCTTATTTTTGCTCTATTTTTAATAACGGCAGCTGGTAGACGCTAGTGTTTTTCTGAATATTGAATTCTATGTATAGTTCACTGAATAAATATGTAATTAAATTAAAATAAAATAACTATTTAAGATTGCTCCCATACAAAGCGGAACCATTTGTGCGCGAGTGCGACTCGCACTTGGCCGGTTTTTTGTTTTCCTGGTCAGGCTTTAAAACAATGTATTTTTATACGAATTTTTTATACACTGTTAGTTTGTATGTAAATAAATGTTATGGGATCGTTTTTATGTCAGTATTTTTTTTATTCCACTAAAAGTTAGTCTCTATAACCTCATACGGTAAACGAGGATGCAGTCTTAAGATGGTGGCGTGCTAACGTATTAGGAGTATGGCAGTTATATTAAAACCTATATCCTTACCACGTTTCTACAAGGCATCGTACCGGTACGCTGAATCGCGACAGATGCCATGAAACGCGTCGCAACGATCTGCTGGAACCAAACGGTACGAGACTGGTGTTTGGAACTCCGTACAACATACCGTTGAAAAACTAGAGTTAGTGTCAGCTCTCAACGAGTCGCGTAGGTGAAGTGGCAATAACGGGCCACATGGCTTTTCGCCTTATAAGCAGAGTAACACTTCACATGATGCAAGGAGCCCCTCCCGCTACCCTGTCCAATTTGAGACGTAGGTGTTAAAATTAAATGTGTGTTATTTAATCCTAAAACACCTTCATACTTCAAGGAAAATTTGATTTTGTAGGATTGCCTGCTGATTTAAGATCATGTCGTATGCTGACACTTTACATGCCTTTTCACAAGACGAAGTTCTATAAACTCTCGTTTACAGTGCAAGCTATTGAATTGTGGAACTCCCATTAAATATACGTGAGGCAAAATCGCTTGAAACATTTAAAAACGCGGTGAAAGCATATTAACTTGCACAATAATGACGACATTTTTTATACCTTGATTATGTTTATTTTTATTATCTATATGTTCATAAGTCTTTATGTATGATTGAGTATATATTAGTTTATTATTTTAAATTTATTTATTATATTTTTTAGGCCTTATCATCATCATCATTATATAAAACCATTACCGGCACACTGCTGGGCACGGGTCGGCTTTCACAAATAGGTGGACTTCACTCACCTTTATTTATTTTATTTTTATTTATTTATACACTTTATTTGTAAACTACAAATAGTAAAAAAAAAAAAACAATGCACACAACAAAAATAAACTTAAAAAGTAGGATACAAAGGGCGGCCTTATCGCTTAGTAGCGATCTCTTCCAGGCAACCTTAGGATTAGGAAAACCAAGGGAAACCGATTGGTGGGGTGTATTATTATTATATACATACTTACGAACAATTACACACTAATACTTATCAAGATTACACACATAAAATATTAATAATAATAAATATAAAAAAATAATAAACTAATATATACTAAAACATACTTAAATATGAGTAAGAGTTAATCACTGTCGTCTTTATTGTTCAAGATAATGGGCTTTAACAGCATTTTTGAATATGTCTAGTGACCTTGACTGTCGTATGCTTATTGGGAGTGCATTCCACAGTTCAGTAGCTTGAACAATGAATGAATGCTTATAAAACTTAGTTTTATGAAACGGCATGCTCAAAGTCAGCGTACGACAAGAACGTATATCTGACTGCACTCCAAGAAAATTAAATTTCTCCTTTAGGTAAGAGGGAGTTTTAGGGTTAAATAACACACAGTACAGAAGCGACAGAACATGCAGATCCCGGCGACGACGAATAGGGAGCCACTTAAGCTTTAGTCTAAATTCAGATACATGATCATATTTGCGTAAGCCAAATATGAACCGAATAGCGAGATTTTGAAGACGCTCAAGTTTGTTCAGTTGGTCCTCGGTCAGGTTAAGATAGCTTGTGTCCGCATAATCAAGAATAGAGAGAATAAGAGAATGTGCCAACATAACTTTGGTCGGAATTGGAAGAACAGAACGCAGGCGACGCAATGACCTAATAGTCGCAAACATCCTCCTACTCAATACGTTGACATGCACAGACCATGATAGTTGTTTATCAAGATGTAAGCCTAGATCTTTAACAGTATCACAGTAGGGAATAGTGACACCGTTGTATACAACAGGAGGGAGATTCTGCCAATCAACTCTAACACCCAATCCCGGGCTGCCAATAATGATAGCCTGAGATTTTACAGGGTTAACCTTAAGTCCATACTGCCTGCTCCACTCAGAAATGTTAGATAAATCACTATTAACTGCAGAAACAGTAGGACCAAGATTTCCAAGGGTAGAGTGACGATATATTTGAATATCATCTGCATACATGTGATAGAGAGAAGAAATACGATGAGTAATTGAGTTAATGAAAATAGCAAAGAGTAGAGGAGACAACACGCCACCCTGAGGTACCCCAGCCGCAACATCACACCAGGACGATGAGGACTCTTCAATCCGAATGCGCTGTTGACGACCATTGAGGTAACTCCGAAACCATTCTAACACCGATGGAGATATGTTAATCGAGCGCAGGAGACTCAACAGGATGTCATAATCTACTGTATTAAAAGCATTACTAAAGTCAAGTAAAGTCAGTACTGTGAGTTCCTTGTTATCCATCGCCCTTCGAATATCATCGGTAACTTTTACTAGTGCTGTAACCGTACTATGACCAGGGCGAAAGCCAGACTGCAGAGGACTAAGAATACAGTTTTTATTAAGGAAAAGACTAAGTTGCTGGTATACTAGTTTCTCAAGGACTTTTGAAATAAACAAACAACCTTTGAGAACATTATGGAGAACTCTCAGGTATGCACGTTTCCTCACGATGTTTTCCTTCACCGTTGAAGCAGGTGATATCTTAATTGCTGAAAGTGCTAAGATTCGAACTCGCCCGCCCGGAAGTGAAGTCGAACTCCCACTGGGCCATCACCGCTTGCCCCAAAGCCTAAAACACCGGCAAACACGGCCTTCATACCGGAACGCATTACATGGAATGTACTTATCATTTCAATCTATTGTACGCCACAGAAATGGCTGGAGGCATGTCTAATTAATTCACAACAAATAAATAAATCAACAACAATGCTGCTTAGCGGCAGAAAAAAAATAGCTCAGACGTTGTGCACCAAATGTTGCTGGGGAAGGTGCTGGAATGGTGATCCCGCACCGGAAAATGATGGGCCCCCAACGAGGTGGACAGACTACATCAGGCGAGTCGCTGGCAGCCGCTGGAGACAAGTGACCCAGGTCCGTGATTTTGGAACACCCTACTAAAGATCTAAGTCCAGCAGTGCACGTCCATTAGTTCACCATAAGAATTACTGATTTGATAATACACCATTGATTTGATAATTTTTCAATACGTCGATTTCCTGTTTTTTTTTTATATCAAATAAAATTAAAATAGGTAAAAGTTTACCATAAGAATATAATTGATTTGATAATTTTTCGATACGTCGATTTCCTGTTTTTTTTTTAATATCAAATAAAAAAAATTAAATGTAAAATTGGTTGCCTGTAAAGTCGGTATACGGGCGAAAGTTTTACGTGACAACGACTTTGAGTGGTAAAATAATTTTAATGTGAATATTCATTCGTATAGTAGGAAGAAGGATGAAATAATAGTAACAATTTAAAACATTTATTTATACAAAGAATTATATTTAAAACATTAATTTATACAAAGAATCTCGCACTGAATTTCATATTAACAAAATTTTATTTTTACCTTTACACATACATACGTATTTATATACAAATATACATAAAATAACTTGCAATACATTTGCGTACAATGAAACAGCGTTTACTACAAAGGGACGCGTGCCTTTCACTTTTTATGTCTGTCTCTCTCGCTCTTAGGCGGGCGCGTGCCTCTCACTCGCTCTCATTGTGAGCGCATAACGTGAGCGGAGCGTAACGCAGTTTCTTGAAGTGTCACCCGGCAAACCAATTTATAAGACGTTGTCACGTCAAAATTAAAATAGGTAAAAGTTTGTAGAAAAGCTAATTAAGTTGTTTTTTATTTAAAGTATTTAAACTTTAATTTGCTTTTACCTTTTCTTCTTTTGACAGCCTTAGGCATCGTCGCCAAAATCGTTAATCTCACGGATTAAAAATTATTGTGTGCCTTGAAGGGTTGCCCTAATTTTTTTTTTAATCTAAATTTTATATTTTTGTACTCAAATTACATATAGTTATTTAATATCTGTGAAGTGATTCTTACTCTATGTATCACTATTGATAGTACGTAGGTTGAAGATTGTCATGTTTCCGAACCATAAGGAAAATGTAATCAGTAAACGACGAAAGAGTTCTGCGAAGCTTGTTTACAAATATATAAATATCAGTCTACAGTGTACTTGATACCTATTAACATTACGCATTCAATATTTTATCCATGCCCTAAGTGGTAGTACGGTGGAAAAAATATAACTTTAAAAATGTGTAGTTCTAAAAAGAAATCTTTAGTTTTTTTAATATTGTGTATACAGATAATTGGAATATTATCGTCCAGAAAATGCAATGTAAGTTTAAAATAATCTAGTGATATTGTTTTTTCGTTGATTTTAAATTAACTTTTTAGCATCTTTTTAAAATACTTGGCTTATCTGAATTTATATTTTGTAACGTAGGCTTTTTTATAAGGCAGATACCTATCGGAAGAAATAAGACCAAAAAGTCTGTTTAATAATTAATGAATCCTCAGTTCAGTCAAATGTTAGTTTATATGCAAGATTCGTATTTCGCAACACGCACACTTTGCGGCTAAGTAGATTTACGTCTGTTTTCAGTAAAATGCCTCTATGATAAATGTCTAGACAACCTATAATGGTTTTGTAAACGGCATGTGCTTTTTGTATCTTTATATATATAAAAAAATAGAAGCAGCTAAACAAGACAGAAAAGCTTAATATCTACCTTTAATTAAATGCATGGAAACGAAAATAATGCGTCTAAAATTGCGATTTTTGATTTACATTTGAAATGAAGCATAAAGCATAAATAAAGTATATTTATTACATTTCAGTATTGATATAGTTGAAGACATTTATCTATATCTCTACTAATATAAACCAGAAGTGTGTTGCTTGGTTTGAACCTCCGAAATTTAGAGTTGCGTTCCGAGATTCGAACTCGGTCCCCTCTATACGCCGAAGCCATAACCACAAAGCTAAGCTATCACTGCAAATTCAAAAATTTAAGTTCATTTATTTCAAGTAGGCCTAATATAAGCACTTTTAAGGCGTTTGAAGTCTATCAACACTAAACGATGTTATGGCGGACACACTGATATCGATAAGTTTCGGACTACTACAGTTGTCACCACTTCTCTGACCGCCGGTGTCGTACGAGGCGATTAGGGGAATGTAACGAAGAACGGGCGGTAGCGTCCTCTCTGCTACTACTACCATCTACTGCGATCACGAACCTGAGCCCAGCCTTTTGATTATAGGCAAATCCTTCCGCTGGTCCTTTAGTCCAGCAGTGTACTATTATATTGCCTGTGTTTCGGGAGTATTGAAAAACTGAAATGTTGATAAAAAATATTGACTGTGTGGTTAGCTTTCCATTCTATGGGCTTGTAATCGGTTGATCATTATCACCAACATCATATCAACCAATAGACGTCCACAGCTGGACATAGGTCTTTTGTAGGGAGTTCCAAATTCCACGATTTTGTGCCGCTTGGATCCAGCTACCTGCGCACTTAATGTCGTCTGTCCACCTCGTTGGGGGTCGAGATAGCTTCGCTTACCAGTGCGAATTGCCAAGCTTACCTGCCGGTGGTGTACCTTGCTGTCTAACCGACGAGGCTCTGGCGACTTTCCTCCACTTCGAATTGGCTAGGCTGAACTAATGGCTTAGACCGGTGTCGGGCAGCAGCGACGCCGGTGCAATAAGTCTAGCCCTACGATGATCGACCCGCCTGCCCAGCATGGTCACTATCGGGTATAACTTAAATGGGTTGATAATGAAAAGAAAATAATATTGTTTTAATTATCTTAGCGTGATCCTATAGTAACAACCAAAGAAGGTACCATACGAGGTGTCGTCGATGAACTAGTCGACGGGTCTACTTACTACAGATTCAGAGGTATACCATACGCCTCGGCTCCAGTTGGAAATCTTAGATTTAAGGTAACATGTTTGTACATTTTAATTTTAGATATTCTTCATTCGGGTAGTCGCAAATGTAATTGTTCTCTTCAATCTCACCTAATTGTAATTGATGATGCAGTCTAAGATGGTAGCAGGCTAACCTGTTAGGAAGTAAAGTTAACCCATACCCCTCATCGGTTATCTTGCTGTAAGTCCTATCTACAAAGGTTGCCTGTAGCAGATTGCCTGCAGCAATATGGCAGCTTTTGCATTTCTACATAGTTTACTGTATACTCCTTACTGTTTCTTTTCCTGTATGTTAAGTGCGTATAAAGTAAAGTGTAAGTAAGTATAAAAGTTTTTTCTTCTTCTTCGGTTTCTACGCGATATTATAGCGGAACGCTAAATCTCTTAGCCCTTTCTGACACAAACGTCCTTGATCAGACGAAAAAACCTTGTAACTGGTCCAGCAGTGCATTTTTATTAGGCTATTGACGATGGTAATGGAGGATTAAACTCTTGAAAGAATCAGCAAATCATTTGCTGCTTCATTAAATTCCAGACTAAAAACAACCCTATTTAAATCCCTATTTAAACCTCTGACACTTAATCCAAATCTGTGTTTACTAATCCTAGAACCGGACCAAAGGATTGTCTATAAATAATTTGATGTTAAAAGTAGATTATCATTTCACTTATATGTTCTATAAGAACTTAATCCTTATCATTTTTCAGGCTCCAGTACCTCCTCAACCATGGCAAGGTATACGCGACGCATCTAACTTCGGTAACATCTGTTCCCAATTCAATGAAACGTACCAAGGCGACGAAGATTGCTTATTCCTAAACGTCTATACAAAGACATTGAGTAAAAACGCTAAAACCCCCGTCATGGTATTTATCCATGGTGGATCATTCTCCCAAGGTTCTGGAAACTTCTTCTTACCCGATTTCCTCTTACAACATAATGTTATTTTAGTCACTTTAAATTATAGGTTAGAAATGCTAGGTTTCTTGACTCTAGATACTCCAGAAGTGCCTGGTAATGCAGCTATGAGAGACCAAGTTATGGCGTTGAAATGGGTTCAGAATAATATAGTCCAATTTGGTGGAGACCCCAATTCTGTCACCATTTTTGGCGAAAGCTCTGGAGCGGCGGCTGTGGTATATCACATGTTTTCGCCCATGTCCATCGGGCTATTCCATAGAGTTATAGCTGAAAGTGGGAGTTACGATTTAGCTCGTCGTGAGGGCGAAAAAGAAAGGGCTTTCAGAGCTGGCAAAGTTCTAGGAAAAGAAACAAATAACGTGCAGGAATTACTTGACTTCTTTAAAAGTCTAGAAGCTAGTAAGCTCACTAATCTGACGATCGCAACTTTAACTGACGACGAAAAATTCCGGGGTCTTCCGGCAAAATTCGTTCCGTCTATAGAAAAGAAATATCCCGGTGTACAAGCATTTATGGATGAAGATCCAACAAAAATGTTGCTCGAAGGCAAAATTAATAGGGTACCACTTATGATCGGTTACAACTCAGGTGAAGGTTTAATTATGACACAATACCACGCTGCTTTGTTGGACGTTTATAATAAACAACCATCTTTTTATGTTCCCAAAGAAATTGTGGATAGAATTACAAAAGACCAGTTGACAGATTTCGGTAGTAGAATAAAGAAGTTCTACGTAGGCGATAGAGATATCACTAAAGAAGATTTAGGCATAATACGTGACATACAAACGGACATACATTTTTCGTACACAACACACAGATTTGCTGACTTGTACAGCAAAGTGTGTCAGCAAACTTACATGTACAGATTTGATTCGGTGACTGAACTGAACGTTATCAAAAATTCACTGAATTTGCCTAACGTGGGAGGTGTCAGTCACGCGGATGAACTGTTTTATTTGTTCTACAATTATTTGAATGAAAAGCCTTATAAAGGCCAGAAAAAATTAAGGGACATTGTATTCAAGGTGACAAAGCTTTGGGCAGACTTTGCAAAAACCAGGTAACTATAAATCATGTATTGACGATTTAGACCTTCAAATTCCTTAAAGGTTATTTTTCCTCATTGGTATTTGCAGCTTGATTTGCAGTTCAGGGGTTTTTCTCTGTGACTAAGAATAAAGGGGATTTATTAATTTACTGAATCATTCAATTGTCGTCCACTTACCGCTTATTCAAAGCAATAGTTTGTCATGCACCTACCTTATAGTACTTACGAGTATATAAATACTCTTCATCTAAACGCTGCACGATATTGTCAGTTTATTTACATAATTGGTTCACGTCCCCTCTGTAAAGGAGATGATCCCTGTTCCGGGAAGTTATTGAGCATAGATTCAATTAAAGCACAGTTTCAAGTTTTTTTTTTGTAAAGGTGCAATTTCAATAATGAAGGTAGGTACTCTTTCGTTTGGAACTCTTTCACGAAGGATCCTTTTGTGACAGTAAGTAGAAATTTTAAACAATCTGGAGGTTTAAAAGATAAACATCCAGATACATCTTAAAATTCCTTTATTTTGCTACAAGATAGCCTTTAATTCCAATCTCACTTATAGTAGCGTACTTAACTGTTGGAGGTTTTTAAATTAAACCGAAACTACTAATCGGTTTCTACGTGGCATCATACCAGAACGCTGAAATGCCGTCATGCTATTGCCATGGCTCAAGCAATTTTTTAAACAAAGACCAGAGAAAATTCGGAAATTACAAATTCACAAATACTCAAGTTTTTTATAACTCGTACTTGAGATTTTCTTCATTTTATATCATCTGCATGCCCTCTATGCACGCCACTGCACCCGAGGCCTCCTCTTATAAGACCATAGCGCACACCATTGCTACAGTGAGGTCTTCAGTTAGTTTAAAACATACATTTCAGAACATTGTTAATCCTTTTCAGCCTACCAACACCGACACATCTAGAACCAAAATGGCAACCATACACAGTTCAAGGGAAGGAATATTATATCATAGATCAGCAGTTTTCGCAGGGGAAATATGCTGATAAAGAAAGGATGGAGTTTTGGAACAAACTCTATGAGGAAGCTGGACTCCCACACATAGCTAACTAAGGCTTAAAGCATATACGCATATAAAAGTATATACATCTCTAGCTGTACGTTAACTGCGGTGATCTTTTAAAAGATCCCTTTGTGGAGTGATGACATTCTTGGCGTCTCTTTCCATCAATAAACATAAAGCATGCAAATTCTTGTAAATATATTAAGAAAATAAAAAGAAAAATCAAAAATATTGTGTTCTTCTTTATTTAAAGTATTTGGTTCCTTGCAAAACAGAATCTGGTATGACTCTCCTCTTAGTACACAAAGACACATATTTCCTCTGGTCTGGTCTGGTGGGAGGCTTTGGCCGTGGCTAGTAACAACTTTACCATCATGTGCCGCTAAGCGATTTAGTGTTCCGGTGCGATGGCGCATAGAGACCGATTAGGGGATGATCACCATACTCCCTAACAGGTAAGGCCACTAACATCATCACTTACCACCAGGCAGTTGTGCTCATACAGTGTATATACCGGGAATGCACTAAGCGGGCAGATAATATAAAATGAAAAAAAACCCCGGTACGAGTCATAAAAAACTTAAGGATAGTCATTGTAAGAGTTATAAAAAGCCTACCCTAAAGTTATTATAACTAGTACTGGTACACTTCAAGTTTTTTTGCATAGCTATTGTAACACTTTGGTCCCCTTACCTTGGCCTGTCTTGAGACTTTGGTCGTGTTGTACCTAGTTTACGTTACCTTGCTCGTTACCCACATACACAGTTTCCCCAACTGATTTTGGCTCCGATGGTCCATCACCGGACAGATTTTCCAACTACACGTATATGTTATAGTACACAAGTGTCTTCTCCCTCACTCCCATTGTCCGCTGGGATGGCAGACCTGACATAACCGAACAGAGATCAGGCGCAGGACGTGCTCCGTGCTTAACATGCTCTTCAAGACATGGGGTACACCGCAATCAGGGCGCAAGCAATAAACCTCGTACTATTCATTGGCAAAACCGGGGATCGTACTCAGGATTTCGTGATCTGCAGTCGAGTATGCTCAGCACTAGACAGACGAAGTAGTTTATCCACATATAATATTGGTAAAATTTACCCATATTGTCAACTGGCAATATGTTTTCATAATGTCAGGTAAGCGATGTTCAGTTCTGAAACCTTTTTCATTCATTTCAAAACAAATGAGAAATACCTATAACATTTTGGCATGTGTTTTGCAGATAGAGGAATATAAAGTATGTTCCATCTTATATTGGGTTGGTACATAAAAATATAATCGTTAATAAAAAACAACAGGTGCCACATAATATGTACCTACACTCTACGTATAAGTTCACATATCTACATAAGGAAAATTGCGTCGAATGACTTCCTTTCGTTTCTGAGTCGTCGGTTATTGTGTAGTTAGGACGTCTATTTAATCGGACATCCACAGGTGATTGGTTTCAATTGTAATACGCAATAATATAAACCACAGTAGGTATGTGGAAAATGAAGTTCAAAATTGGCCTTTTATTTATAGCATATTTGGAAATATGTGTGATATATTGTACAAGAGAGGAGCAAAAACAAGTAAGTGAAAATAAATAAATAACGGCTTTTTCAGTTAGCTAAACTAAATTTCAATTTGACCTGAATTTCCCTGATGATAAAAGTAAAATTTATTCCTCGCTCTTGAAATTTTTTTAAGCAGCTGTTTTGAACGCTTTTTTATTTTTATTTGAATATTAAGTAGCATTTACTGACGACTTCGTTCGCACTGAAATAAAGTTTTTACCGCTTTCCCAATATTGTAGGCTTGTAGACTAAAATAGTAAGAACCTTTTTGTGACAGTGAAAGTACTATCGTAAGCGATCCAGCTTTACCGAAGAAAAAAAACATACAGTAAAAACCCAAATATCAAAATCATGCTACGTGTAGTTCTAAATACTCTACTGCTTAGAACTAAGGGTTTCGAAATGACAGACTTCGAGATCAAGGAGGGTTCTTGTTATTTTAACCGTTTTTCTTTTATGTGAAAAAATGTATATTGGAGATACCCTATAGTTCTTTGATGGACATCCACCTATTAGAACTTTTGATGTTTATCAGCTTTATCAGTTGGTGCAGCCAGTCATGATTGATTTAAATTGCATTCCGCTTGATCTAGCTAGAGGTTAAGGACTTGACATTCAATTACAGATCCCAAGGTTTGGTGCATAGATCGGACCAAACAATTTGAAGTCTGAAATCTGTACAGAAATTATCTGTTAGGAAATTGACGATATGCACATCCGTACTGAAAAAGGCAAATCTAGCGAGTATTTGTTTCTTCGCATATTTCCTTGAACCCAATCGATTAGGTTTGATTCAAAGATCGAAGCCAATAATCTAGGGTCTGAAACCTGTCAATAAATTGTCTGTTATAAAATTGGCTATGTGCACATCTGAATCCATACTTCCAAAGCAAAACTCGCAGTCTCCTATTTGTACCTCCGCATATTCTGACGAAACTTCGCTGACTAGTGGCAATGGCAAATCTTTTAGTACATATTCAAGGGTCAAGGGTCATTTCAGAGTCCTCCGGTGGTGACAGTACAGGAAGGCAAACTGCGTGGCACCACATACAACCTTGTTGATGGCTCCACTTGCTTCGCTTTTAGAGGAATTCCGTTCGCTCAACCACCCGTTGGAGATCTACGATTTAAGGTAAGAATATAGCATAACAAATTTTATTTCATTTAAGGCTTTGGAAAGATAAATAGGTGTTTGGAGAGATAATCTCGATCCTACGTTCTTTGAAACTTTGTTTTTTTTTGTGGTAGGTACAACAAAACGTGTTATTCATGTTAACTCTAACTAAAAGATTAGGTATCTGGGAAACCATAATTTTGGGATAAATAATGAACGAATATAAATTTCTTATGTTTCATTGTTAGACTTTGGTACCATAATATTATCGTTAAATGTTAATTTCACTAAGTATTTATGAGTTATATACTATAATTTTCAATGAAACTACTTGTTAAGTAGGTATATCGAGTATCGACAAGAGATATAAATATATCTCTTTATTTAATTCACTTGCAATATCATGGAATTTAATGAATTGTTAATTATAAACATTCCCTGATAAATTTATCGTCGTCGTTTTATGTTCGTAAACAATAATATAATATTATTACATCATTACTTAGGTCAAGGTGGGACATTCTGTTAGCCTCTAACCATTTTTCTTAATTACAGGCTCCTTTACCACCTCTATCATGGCAAGGTATACGCGATGCAACCAACTTTGGTGATATATGCACACAATACAATAGAACATATCAAGGATCTGAAGATTGCTTATTCTTAAATATATATACAAAATCCCTGCAACCGAATGCAAGAAACGCTGTGATGGTTTATATTTATGGAGGTTCATATTATGAGGGATCAGGAGATTTCTTTTTATCTGACTTTTTGATGCTACATGATAATGTTATGTTAGTCACATTCAATTACAGACTCGATATTCCAGGCTTCCTTTCTTTGGATATACCTGAGGCGCCAGGAAATGCTGGAATGAAAGACCAAGTGGCCGCTCTGCGTTGGATTCAAAATAATATAGCTCAATTCGGAGGTGATCCTAATAGTGTGACACTTTTCGGCGAAAGTTCTGGAGCGTCATCTGTGACCTATCACATGTTGTCCCCAATGTCGACAGGTCTTTTCCACAAAGTAATAGCACAAAGTGGAGTATGCATCCACGACTGGGCGATAGCTTATGGTGCAAAAGCAAGAGCTTTTCGAGCAGGAAAGGTTTTAGGCACCAAAACACACGATGTACGAGAATTACTGAAATATTTAAAAGGTTTAGATGCGAAAGCTCTTACTAATCTAACATTTGCGACATTGACATCCGATGAACAGTACAGAGGTTTACCGGAACAATTCATTCCAAACGTTGAAAAGAAATTCCCAGGTGTTGAGGCGTTTATTACTGAAAATCCAGTAAATATGCTAGTTGAGGGTAAAGTTAACAGAGTTCCTCTGATGCTTGGATATAACTCCGGTGAAGGGTTAATAGTTTTAAAAGATCATCTTACTAAATTGGACGTTTATAATAAAGAACCCTCGTATTATGTGCCGAGAGAAATAAAGGGAAGGGTTTCCAAGGATCAGTTAAAAGAATTCGGCGATAGAATTAAGGAATTCTACTTCGGACGCAGGAACATAACTAAAGACGATTTGAATACAATAGTTGACATGCAAACCGATATGCACTTTTCTTACAATACTCATAGGTTTGCCCATTTATACGCAAAATTACGCGAACCGGTCTATTTGTATTCGTTTAATTTGGTGACAGATTTGAATATTATTAAAATTGCATTAGATCTCACCAATTTGAAGGGCGTGAGCCACGCTGATGAACTTTGGTACTTGTTTTATAACTACTTAAATGATGAACTCTACGCGGAACAGGAAAGATTGAGAGACATCGTGTTCAGAGTAACGAAGCTATGGGTAAACTTCGCCAAAACTGGGTAAGCATTCTTTTCTCAAAGAATAAATAAAATCTTTATTTAGCCAGTTCACTTAACAATGAACATTAAGCTAAAATTGCTATATTGCGCGTAAAATAGCCCAATCTGTAATTTCTTTGTATTATTTGCAATTTTAATTTGATCTAAGTTAGTATTGATTTGCTTATCTTCACAGTATTTTTTTTGTTTTATTTTTTTTTGATATTTTTTTACACCACACTGCACAAGATCTTCGCAAAATGCGCTCACTACGCAGGAGATGTTGACCCTACAATGCAAATTTTATAAATAAATTTTACACAATTGCTGAGTGGGCTTAGTAATTATAAAACGCGCAATATTGCTAATTAGGTTTTAAAGTTCATTGTATATCATGGAATTCCACAAGGTAACACCTGCGAATATCCAACAGTTTACTTTATATTCTACTAGCTATGTCTATCCTTCTTCTGCCTGGATTCAAGCTGATCTAAGCAAAATTGCGATAAGTTCCGTTTAGTTGTGTCGAAGGCTACTTTTTTTGATCTCGCAAAAATGTCTCCCTTGGGTAATAAAAAGTATACTATGGCCATCTACAAGATTTAAGCTATCTCTGTGCTTAAATTTAATCAGATCGTTGCAGAGGTTTATCGGAAACATAGGTAAGAAACAAACATTCAGACACTTCAGAATTTGTAATATTACATGAAAACGTCCAGACGGTCAATAAATAAAGCGTTGATATTATTCGTGATACCGTAAACAATTATTCACGTGCACCCAGACGCGATAACAAAGTTATTTTGTAATCTCTTCCACATACGCTGTGTGTTAGAACAATAACTCTATCAAAACAAAACATGAAAGTATGTGTTTAAATACCTAGATAGATAAAGAGTAAAAACTCGGTCATTTGTTGTTTCCTTTTAAATTGTTCCAAATACCTTCAGATATTTACTTTTGCTAAATTTACGAGTATTACTGGTTTTGGATATTTTCTTGCTGCCTCTGAAAGCGTGGCCGAAGCTCCAAGCTTTAGACTATTAGTAGGCTATAACTTCTAAGTTCACACCATTACTAACCATTTACTAGGATAGTTGTGACAATCTTTCGTACCTATCGAAAATACCTAATAACTATCCGAGTATATGGTCACTTCGATTCCTCACTTGCTAATTACCCCCAATGTCTTCCCTCTTATTTATGCTTTAAAATTCAAAATTCATTTATTTCAAGTAGGCCTAATATAAGCACTTTTGAAACGTCAAGTCTGTCTGTGTGTAGTGTCTCTACCACCGGTTCGGAAGGCAAATTCTACCGAGAAGAAACCGACAAGAAACTCAGCAGTTGCTCTTTTCCAATATCAACAATTTACATTTTACATTTTAAAATTCATTTTTCTATCTTGTGAGAGATGAAAGCGGAGCTGGATGCTTCCAAGCAACCTTGTCATAAAGACGGAATATGTTTTTTTAAAGTAATTATTGACAGATTAAGCAGATCGTCAACCTGATGGTTAATGGAATACCATCGCCTATAAACAGAGCAATACTTCAAAGGGCATGATGCCCCCCTGTGTCCATAAATTTGAGGCGTAGGTGTTAAGCCTCATGAGCCTTTACCTTATCACACCGGCAACCAGGCCACAATGCTGCTTAGCGAAAATAAGCATGGCGATAGTACTTCCTCGGATAACTCTGCCACAAAAAGTTTGTACAAATTTTTGTACAAACAACGCAGTGTGAACTTAAGGGAACTCTTTTCTCTTCCGATTCGATTTTCCTTATTTACGTTTTCCTTATCACCGTGTGGCCGGGTTTTTTTATGATTCAACCATTTACCTGTTCTATTTGTCTTTATGTTATTTACAACAGGTGGTTTCGATTGATAATGTTGTTTTGATGACCTCGAAAATTGACAAAAAATATTTGTTTAATTGCTTTGTATGTGTTTCGAGTTTCACGATTATTGTTATTTTCGAATTGATTCGCGACATTCAATTCAGGAGTAGTTAGCATGTTTAAGTACGGATCACAAAGTCTAGGTTCTATGCCCGGGTCGGGCAAATAAGGGATTGCTAGAAGCTAGTGAGATTTTGTGTCAAAAAATATTTCTACAAAGCCATTTTGCTGTTGTAGCGTTCTTGTACGATGTCTCATAAAACGCCGGTCTCGAGTTATTTTTGACAAATATATCATGCGGGAAAATTTATAATATTAACAAATCTAAAAAAAAAATCGGTGTGATGTTTTTATGTTATTTTGGCGGACGATTGGCGCAGTGGGCAGCGATCCTGCTTTTTGAGTCCAAGGTCGTGGGTTCGATTTCCACAACCGGAATATGTTTGTGCGATGAACGTGAATGTTTTTGAGTATCTTTGTGTTTATCTGTATTTTATAAGTATTTATTTATATTATTCCTTTTACGCCATTGGTTGCCTGGAAGAAATCGCTATGTAGCGATAAGGCCACCAAATTGTACTCTCTTGATATGTATTTATATCTTTGTAACTACTTTTTTTTTGGTGTACAATAAAAGTGTATTCATTCATTCATTCATTCATTATCCCTAAAAATATTCATCAGTTATCTTAGTACCCATATTACAAGCTACGCTTTTGTGCTCGATGGCGATGTGTGTATTGTCTGTATTTATTATATATTGATGTTGAAACGGTGGATAACTCGGTACAAAGATCACTTATTTTGCTGCCATTTAATTACCGATTTGTGTGATCTTTTAGTCGATAGGGGTTGCTCTTACTTTTTACAATACATCCTACTTTTAATGGCACTGCGATACTTATAGGTACATACTTTTACGAAGGTTTTGTTTGTGCAAGCTTTAGATAAGTACATGCAGTTAATTTAGGGTAATTTGATTAGTATTTCCTTCATCTTGTAAGTCATATTTTTATCGGTCAATTAATATTTTATATTTTTTCAGTTGTCCAACGCCTGACAGTAGTTTAGGAGCAATTTGGCATCCATACACACTAAAAGGAAAAGAGTATTTCAAAATAGACGAGCCGTTCGCTCCGGGAAATAAGTTGAACGAAAGGAGAATCAAGTTTTGGGATAAACTATATGAAGATGCTCGCCTTCCACATATGTCAAACAAATAATATGAAACGCCAAATATAACTAAAAAAAATTACACACAAACACACACGCACAAGCACACATACAAACACGCGCACACCCACAAACAAATCAAATGTATCTAAGCACCCGCCTCAAAAATGTATATCATTCTTTTATTATTTTTTCATTTATTTGTTTATCCTTTCCTTTATATAATTTTGCCCGTTAATTTGTTAAAAGTTTTTTACTAAGACCATAGATATAGGATGTAATAAGACACTGCATCGGTAACACAGTTTAAACTACCGCAGGAGACAGGGCTTCACACTAATGAATTGTATACGTTTTTTTGATAAAATAAAGATATTATTATTATTACCTTTATTTTACTATTAATATGAATATAATAAGGATGCGGCCATAAACCCCTTTGTACATTCAATTTGTATAACATATTTTATGGAACCTGAAATAAATATAATAATCAATATAATTAGATGTATAGGATGGATGTGCCAGTTTTAAACCAATTATATTAAAAAGTTTCGATATCCTACTGTTTTATTGTTTTTATTATTCTTTACCTAATTTAAAGTTATTCAAGTCATAGCACAGCCCTGAAGCGCCAGCCCTACGTTTCTGCTGGTGTAATGCGCTGCGTAGGCGTAAGCGGCTCGCCCGTGAACGCGGTAAACGACTGTCCCCACGATTACTTTCCCAACTTCGGAATAATCCACTCGTATTATTAAATTTATATATTTATAAATTTATATATATATATATTTATATTTATTCTTTGTGTCCTCCACCTGTGATCTTCCGTAACTAACGCGTAAACGAAAACGAAATAATACTTCAGAGGCTGTAGAGGTAAATTATTTACTGTCTCTGAGACTTATCTGTGAAACCAAAACACTAATAGCTTTTAAGAAAACCGTTGCCATAGTTTTTACTGAAAGAAATTAGATACTCTCCTGTCACTACGCGTCGCGTAGCGTATGTATAGTACATATGCTCGTGTCGCTCTTTTATCTTCAATAGGGTTGTCGTAAGTAAACATTTTGAATTTATTTGCATGAAAATAAAAATATGCTTCTTTTGATTTAACATATTTACAGGGTGATTCCTAATGAAATATACTTATGCACCCTTCAACAGTATTTCGTAATTCCGTTACACTTTGTGTACGAATAGATAAATACATATACTACTACGACATTACACGAATCGCCATCTAGCCCCAAAGTAAGCGTAGCTTGTGTTATGGGTACTAAGATGACTGATGATAATAAACAAATAAACACCCAGACAATCGAACCCATGGCCTTGGACTCAGAAAACAGGGTGCTGCCCACTGCGCCAGTCGGCCATCGAAATAGAAAAACGTTCAATCCATGTTGTTTTATCTATTAGGTCCCAAAGAATTCCAGAAACGAGGCTTGTACCAGAGGTCGACCTATTTTTTTAGGGGTGATTCCATAGGCCAAACTTAATAACGCACAAAAGCTGGTGCAGTATGGCTAGTAGCACTGTCAAGCTATTATTTTAATATTGTTAAGGCTCGCGTTTCAGTATTATAGGGATACTTATGGCATATAAACCTGTCATTTATTTTAAACTAGCTGTTGCCCGCGACTTCGTCTGCGTTTGATTGTGTTTTTGATGTGGCGTCCAATTTAGTTCTAGTTCTAAAAAAATATAAAGTATTCAGTGTCGCTAAGCCTTAAATGAGGGGTTGGCTGCCGTCCGCTGAGTAGTTCTGTCCTCTATCTCCAACTACATTTAGATCTACAAGTTTGGGCAAAATTAAACACATATTATAACCTCTATAGTACAAAAATAATTATTTAAATCGGTTATAATTTGTCGGAGTTATGGTGTAAAATCGTCATTTCCTCTTCCAAAGGAACCGAGCTTAATGTCGGGATAAAAAGTATCCTATGTACTTCTTATACTTCCAAGAATATGTGTACAAAGTTTCATGAAGATCGGTTAGGTAGTTTTTGCGTGAAAGCGTAACAAACACACTTACATTGACATTTAAAATATTAGTAGGGATAATAAGTTATTTCTGCTTTAGGAGTAGCCACTTGTCTCTCTAATCTGGAGCGGTACAGCCTCGTGCATCAGAGTGCATTTTAGGTATCGGTTCAAATTTTTTCGAACATGTTTGAATAGCTCTTCAAGCCCATCACTTCGTATTTGAGTGGCGTAGTGGGTCTCATCTCTAAAACCTTCCATATCAGAGAGCCTCTATACCCAGCTGTTGCCCATTCATTAATAGGCTTATAACAATTATGTAAATTTTTATAAATTTATTTAAATAAAACGGCAATTATTTGAATATCGGAAAGAAACTATTTAAGTATAACTTTTATTGTTATGTTAATAATTTGGATCTATATAAAGTATATACTCGGTTAGTATTCACCTCAGCCAACGATTGTTTTCAGTACAATGTTGAATTTAATGTATAAAAGTAGCTTGTTATTTGTGACAGTGTTGCAAATATCTCAGATATTATGTGAAGAGTTTCTAGTAAGTCCCACCATTATTAACTAAATATTTTAAATTATTACCCTATGAAATCTGAGTTCACAATAAGACAAAGAACGTTCACTCACGGGTTCATAATATCATCTGGTTTTACTTAATACACCTTCTCGTTCTTGTAAGTAGAACAGTTTAACAAATTCTAATAAAATTGACCACCTCCTGACGCATCGGTGAGCGTTGTGAATTTGTGGTCCCGGGTTAGACCCTCGGCAGGGGCTAATTGGGAATTTATTATTTCTGAATCTTCTCTGGTCAGGTCTGGTGGGAGGCTTTGGCCGTGGCTAGTTACCACCCTACCGACACAGACGTGCCGCTAAGCGATTTACTGTTCAGGTGCGATGTTGTGGTTAAACCGATTGGGGGTATGACTATCATACTCCCTAATAGGTTAGCCCGCTATCATCTTAGACTGCAACACCACTTAGCACATGGTAAGATTACAGTCAAGGCTAACCTGTAGTGGAATAAAAAAAAATCACAAAAAGGGAAGACCAAATCTCTAGAAAAATCGAATTCTCTTCTTACATTTTTAAACCTCTGCGTAGAATCTCTGATAGCACGTGAGATTTTTGTACAAAACAGATTTTTTGTGATAAAGCTCATCCGTCTCGTTATTTCTACCGCAAAGCAGAATTGCTGTGTTCCAGTATGAAGGGGTTGTTTGCTGGTTTAGATACCGGAACATGAGGGTTAGCACGTCTCAGGTTGATGGACACAGGCGACTTTGGACGTGTTCATTGCATGTTCTGTGAAGTATTACTCTGTTTATACGCAATGGTTTAACACTTACCATCAGGTGGGCCATCTGCTTGGTCCGTCAATTATAACTATATAAAGAGATCCAAAAATTTTACCATGACTGTCTCTAGACAGCTACAGGCAACCGATTTAACCCTTCAATTCGGATTGATAACTTAAAAAGTTTAAATTAATAAAACCTTCCGGCGGTTAGCTCAATTGCTAGGACTGTAGCTTCACTTTGTGATAAAGTTCGAATCCCAACACTTTAACTTTTCTAAGTTATGTGCGTTTTAAGACCTTAAATATCACCTGATTCAACGGTGAAAGAAAACATCGTGAACAAAACCTGCATGCCTGAGAGTTCTCCATAATATTCCCAAAGGCGTATGGAGTCCACCCATCCATATCCTGAACCTTCTCATTGTGGGTCTTGCCCTTTAGTGGGCCGGTAATGGGTTGATATGATGATGATAAAAACCTTCCAATTTAAAGACAGTTTTAGATGAAAAATAATTTCAGAGTAACCCAATAGTGAGAGTAAATGAAGGTCAACTGCGAGGCACTACCTACGACCTCGTGGATGGATCCACATGCTACGCTTTTAGAGGAGTACCGTTTGCACAGCCACCTGTTGGAGACCTTCGGTTTAAGGTAAGAAAACTTTTCTATTATAAAATTCTGGAAGACTTTGCTTTCTTTATTTCTAGTCTTATGTAATAAGAATAATATTTGTCTGACACGGTTTAATTCACAGGCACCACTTCCACCTTTACCCTGGGAAGGCGTGAGAGATGCAATCAATTTCGGACCAATTTGCACTCAATTTAACGTAACCCAACAAGGTGAAGAAGACTGCTTGTTCGTAAGCATTTATACTAAGTCACTGCAACCAGATTCGAAATCTCCTGTTATAGTGAACATTCACGGTGGATCATATAACGAAGGATCGGGCGATTTCTTTTCACCCGACCTTCTTATGTTACATGAAGATGTACATGGTACGAATATTGTTTTCGTTACGTTGAACTATAGGCTTGAGCTACTGGGATATCTCTCATTAGATACACCTGAGGTACCAGGAAATGCGGGCATGAAAGACCAAGTAGCTGCGTTGCGCTGGATTAAAAATAATATAGCTCAATTCGGAGGCGATCCAAATTGTGTGACACTTCTTGGAGAGAGTTCCGGAGCGTCGTCAGTCACATATCACATGTTCTCTCCGATGTCAACAGGCCTTTTCCATAGAGTGATAGCAGAGAGTGGTGTTTGCACTAACGATTGGGCGATAGCTAGGAATATGAAAGCAAGAGCTTTTAGAGCTGGAAAGATCTTAGGTACTGATACTGATGACGTTAACGTATTACTTGATTATTTAAGAGGTTTAGAGGCAGGCTCACTCACTAATCTTACTACGGCCACGTCAACAGTAGATGAACAGCTAAGAGGTTTCCCAGAGCAATTTATCCCTGTGGTTGAGAAAAAACACTCACATGTTGAAGCATTTATAACTGAAAATCCATTAAAAATGCTTGCTGAAGGCAAAGTAATCAATAAAGTGCCCTTAATGCTTGGATATAATTCTGCAGAAGGACTATATAACGTGCAGGATCACGTTGCAAAATTGGATATTTATAATAACAAACCATCTTATTATGTACCTAGAGAAGTTTCTGAAAAGGTTTCTAAAAAAACATTAAAACAGTTCGGTGCTAGAATAAAGAAATTCTACTTTGGGGATAAAAACATGACTAAAGACGACATGAATACGATAGCCGAATTGCTTACTGATACAGAATTTTCATACAACATTCATAGATTCACGCATTTGTACACAAATTTATCTTTACCGGCGTATTTGTACAGGTTTGACTTAGTGACGGATTTGAATATCGTCAAAATTGTGTTACTAGGGCTTGCCGATTTGAATGGTGTGAGCCACGGTGACGATCTTTGGTACTTATTTTACAATTGGTTGAATGAACAGCAATATAAGCAACAAGCTAATTTGAGGGATATCGTCTTCAGAGTTACGAAGTTGTGGGTGAATTTTGCCAGAACTGGGTGAGTTTATCTTTGCTGACCGTTCCAAATACCTACTGGAGCATTTGTGTCCCGGCCTCTAGGGTAGGGTAGGTAGGATTTACATAGATTTTCTCATAATTAGTGAAAACGCAAAGTAGTCGATTGCACTGGTTAAGCAATGTTTACCCAACGTTGGTAGCTTCAACGTTGACCCAATGTGGAGAAACAAATGGTGCATTTAAATTTTCCGTTGCTCTAAAGCATGATGAAAAAAACTAAGATGGATTTTGTTAAGTTGAAGTAAATCACTAAATTTCAACTTTAAAATAACTCTATCTTGATATAGCGATAATAAGTATAGTCTGGCCGTCTCTCAGTCAGTATAGTTCTTAAAGTATAGATCAGCTATATAAATATGATTACACAGTTGTTGCTATTTGGTTATTGGCATGTCTTTTGAAATCGGACGGCAATGAGGCGAAACCAATAAAATATAATTACTGATATGACCCAAACCATATGGCGTCATATTAAACACAGCACTATCATGGGCACAGCTAAATGGTTACGGAAGAACGGAATGCTAAAGTTTAGTGTAACTTATCCAAGTTTATTGATTTATTTATATAGTACCAAAAAAATTAACATAATAAGGGCAGGACGTGCACAAGGACTTTTCCCTATAGAGATTTTTCAATTTTGGATATTATGCCAAAGATTTATCAGATATCACGCCTAGTTCACAGCACTTATCTCAGTGGACCAACAAGGTTAAGGTTAAGGTGTATTCCCAGTAGTAGAGCTTTGAAAAGGCTCCGGGGAAGAACTACCGCCATTTTTATTTCTAAATAGCATTGCTGTGTTCTGGTCTGAAGGGAGTTTCAGCGTTCCTGGTGTCGCATGGAATCGATGAGGAGTATAGGTTTAATATAACTGCCATACCCGAAAAAAGTTAGCTCGTTACCATCTTAGACTACATAATCGTTTACCAGCAGGTAAGATTACGGTCCAGGGCTAACTTGTAGCTGAATAAAAATAAAATAAAATAAAAACAAAATAATTGTTTTAACAGTTAAGAAACCTCATATGATAGTGATTTGTTTTCAGGAATCCAACACCCGACGACACTTTGGGAGCTATTTGGAAACCATACTCAACGCATGGGAAGGAGTTCTTCAAAATTGATGAAACTTTTGCTTTAGGCCATAAGGCTGATGAACGAAGGATGCAGTTTTGGGACAAACTATATTCAAATGCTGGCCAACCTCATATTGTGACCAGCACAAATTAGATTCTAATGTATTCCTAGATTTCTAAAATGAATATTTTGTTATTATTAAAACTTATTCCACACTTATACTGATTCTTTAAAAATGTTTCTTCAACTCTACGTTACGTACGGTTTTGGGCTGCTTGTATCCAGCGACTCCGTGGGGAATACTACCACACCACCAGAATTCTCAAAAAAATATACCCAGAACCCTGTAACCTAACCTAACCTAAACTAACAATAATGCGTTTTCCAGTTTGAGGTCACCATTCTAGCATTTTGGGATTCCAACGTCCATTAGTACCTACTTCTCGACAGCTACGTTGGTAATCCGAGTTCTTATACGGGTTCTTCCAATTTCTGTTCTCCCAGTAACCTAACGGATTACGCGATATAACGCGATTTACTTAAAATAGCATCTAACCCTCAGCATCTAAGCATCTAGCATCGAACCCTCCCATCAATACTTATATTTTCGAGATCAGCATCACAGTGCGAGACGGAAATTAACGTTGTTAGAATTATGTATTATTCTTTTTATTTTCAAATTTAATATTGATTTATCGTAGTCTTTACTTGCTTATATATTACTCTATTATTAAATTTTTTATCATATGGGTGTTTGGCTTAAAATAAAAGCATATAATATAATTATTATTTTATTTTATACATGCGAAAGTTTGTATGGATGTTTGTTAGTCAATCACACCCGAACTGCTGAACGGAGCTAGATGTAATTTAGCACAGAGGAAGATTATATCCCGGTTATATATACAGTTCCTGCGGGATCAATTTGTACTAGTTTTTTTTACAGAGCAAGAGATCGACATCTTTTGCAAATTGGAAGTTCAGGGGTGAGAGAATAACAAAAGCATTATACACATCAAAGTTTATTTTTTTATCAAAGTAAGTAATAAAAAAATATTGATAATACTGGTACGAAACAAAATTGATGTTTTAGTTAATTACAAATATATAAACGGTTGAAAACAATATAAAAAAAGACCATATTATATTCGAGTTATTTTGACTTTAAATATATACTGTTACGTATCATAATCATAACTAAATAAGTTTCACGAAATAAGTTTTGGATATTTTTGTTTACTTTAATGCTTAGAGTCTACTTAAAAACCTGAAGTCGGTATGGAAAAATTTAACTAAGAAAATCAGACTTACCTACCTTGAAAATACCTACTACTTAATTGACTTTGACGGTTAATCTCTTGTTGACGTAGTGTTAGATCTATGTTGGATTAACAAAAAATAAAAACAATATTTCGGAGCTGACTCGCACGTTTAGTTTCAGTTTTAAGTTTATCAATTCCATAACATCAATAAACTGTTTGTAAAATAGTTACACGTTTTTATTTAAGTTATTAAAAAAAAAGCGGATTGCAGAAGCTAAGCTTCATACTTAAACATTCAAACCCCTTCATATCATTTGATATTTATTTCAAGGCTCTGTTTAATTCATACTCTTCGAGTTGGACAAGCCTAACTGACTGATCCCACAATTTCTTTGACGCAAGGTCAAAATCACCCCTCATATTAGTATCAGTTAGTTTACAGTTTTCAAACTCTCTTCCACTAATATGGTCTGTTTTGTTATCTGTTGCCATATGAATGACCGTTTGAGCTCCTTGCCACGCTGTCCTCAAGAACGAATATATAAACAAATTGATAAAAGGGGCAATGTATCTATTTACACTGTAATAGATCCCAGTTGCAACCACACCTGGATCCGCACTATTTATTAACACATTAGAATCTTGAAGTCTCTTCGCCAATTCCCGTGAAAACATCACTAAACTCAACTTGCTGTTTGCGTAAACTCTTACTTTAGACCAAACTCCAATTTTGTTGTAATTATCTACTTCTAATGATGCATATTTACGCATAACCGATGTCATGCTGATTATCCTCGCAGGTTCCGATTGGGTGTCAGTTGACTTCAATAATGGCAATAGGAGGAGGGTTAACAGGAAGTGTCCGTAATAGTTGACTTGCATTATAAAATTGATTCCATCGTCGGTTAGAAAGTTTCCAGGGATGCCCACTCCAGCATTGTTTACGAGAATGTCTAGTCTTTTTTCTTGTTCCAGAATTTGTGTTGCAAAATTTCTTACGGATTTTAAAGATGCGAGATCTAATTTTTTGAAGTAAATTTCACGGTTACCAGTTATTTTGGTTATCCTTTCGAGAGCTGTGTTACCCTCTTTATCAAACGGACAAGCAATTATAACTTTGGCACCTCTTCGAGCAAAATCTTTTGCAATTTCAAATCCGATCCCAGCCGTCCCACCAGTTACAATAACAGTTTTTCCTTGAAGCTTTTTCGTTGACTTGCAAATTGCCACTCGCTTTTTCTGATACACGATCAAGACTATTACAATTATTATTCCACCAATAATAATATTATACATCTTTGTTTAGTAAACGACCGACGCAGTGAGCGAGCAGTATAGAAATCGAATCTTAAAATTATGTTAACTAGTTATAGGTCAAATGCCCAAGGTTAATTGTGATTTATAACTAAGCGCTTTATCACACAAACTGCATGTGTGCCGTTGACGCGTGCATTTTAAAATTGTTTGCAGTCGTAATTTGTACTGCTATTATGTATTATATCATAAGCCCAACTTTAACTGCACGATTTAGGCTTCATGTAACATTGACTCATATGCTGCCAATCGTGGACCACGTGTATTTTCTATGCTGTTTATAATCTACGAATATTTATATATAATAAAAAATAAACACACTAAAAACGAGACGGTAATAGCCCAGTGGTTAGGGAAGCAGTAATAGCCCAGTAGGTAGGACTTTGACTTCACTTTCAGATGGGCGAGTTAGAATCCCAGCACGCACCTCTAACTTTTCTAAGTTAAGTGCGTTTTAAGCTATCAAATTATCGCTTGCTTCAACGGTAAAGGAAAACATCGCGAGGAAAACATGTTCTCAAAGGTGTGTGGAGTCCACCAATACAGCCTTAACCCCGTCTCATTGTGGGAGGAAACCCGTGCCCAATAGTGGGCCAGCATATACCCAATATATGATGATGATGATATACTAAAAAGTCTGAATAGTGAAATACCTATCACTTAATACATAATAATATAAGTCTTTTTGAAGTAGTTGATTTTTTTTATGTCTTCCCTATTTATAAACTAGAAAAAAAAAATTATTTCGCATCTTAAAAACAACAGATTTTCCAAATTGTTTTGCGATTAAAATACCAGGGTATCAGGAGAATAAGTAATGATTGTTGTTATTTAGTCTCCTGCCAGACGGAAGTGGGTACGGTTAATGTACTTTTTACGCTTGGACACCATAGCGCGCAGTCAGTTAAAGCACCACAGAAGAGCTGTACTTTGTAATTTTTCAAATACAAACTTGCAGTCTGAGACAGCTCTAAGTGTATGCATACAATTTTGGAGAAACTAGGAATGAGGGACAATAACTCAATTTTTAGACGAAACAATTACAATTGTAAGCAGCCCACCAACTTGAATTCGAGCATCGTGGTAGGTTTAAGCTCTATTTATTTATTTATTTATTTATTTATTTAAGAGCACTAACAACATGCATATTACACGTTTTTTAAACATAGGACACACACGAACACATGGACTGATATGCACGTCAATGACAAGTGCACATAGCATTGACAAAGCGTCATATAAACTTAATTTGCAAAAAATAAAAAAAAATTTAACACAAAATATAACTCACCGATAAATGTTCGGTGAGTTTTTTTCTAAATTCTATATATTCTCTATATTCCACCTTATGCTAGTAATCTGTTGATAAGCATGGTGATGGGATATGCTGAAAGTTAAAGTAGAAGTATAAGGGTTAGATTTAAGTTAGCGTTATGTGCGCAATAAATTAACACACGTTTATGTTTTTTTACAAATGAGTGCTTGATATCTTCATGACTCTCCTCCCACAATGAGAAGGGTGTAGGCCGTAGTCCGCCTTTGAGAAAATTATTGAGAACACTCAGGCATCCTCAGGATGTTTTGCTACACCATTAAAGCAAGTGATATTTTATTGATTTTAAAAGCATATAACTTAGAAAAGTTAGAGGTGCGTGCTGGGATTCGAACTCGGCGCCCCGAAAGCGGAAGTCCTAACCACTAGGCTACCATAACTTCTAACCAGTAGCGTGGACTGGGTTTCTTACCAGGGTATGCATACAACACTAAAATCGCATAAATGGTAAAAATCCTCCTCCTATTAGGGTTATATATAAATTTTAGGGTAGGCAGTGCTTTTGTGCATTTATGAAGTGCACGCCACTGCTTCTAAGATTAGGGCAGTTTTTATATAACCTATGCCAATTTTAACATAACATACTAATGTTCTTTTAACGATTTGAGCTTCTTGTTTATGACGTTTTTGCTGAGAAAAGCAGAGATTAGTGAGTAGCTTATTCCCACTCCTGGAATTCGATGCTTTGCGAATCGCAAATCCGCTTTGGTGCAGCGTTTTAGATCTATGCTCAAAACTCCTTCTCTCTCCTACAAGCAGGGAGGCCTGTGTCCAGCATTGGGCATTGAATAAGTGTATTAAATGTCAAATGATGATTCTAGTGATTATGAATGAAGAATTATTTTCTTGGTTTTCTTTTGTTACTCTTTTTAATATGAAAATAAAAACAATGTTAAAACACCATTCAATTTATTTATATTTACACTTAAATAATTCATAATTTCATAATGAAAACAAAATAAAATTAATATAAAAAAAAAATATTTTGTGACTTAGAATTAATTTTTATTTTATTATCACACTACATTATGGTCACCGAAAACATAATATTTTGTACATTTCAATATAGAATAGGTAGTTAGTTACAAAAAAAAACATGTATTAAGTCAAATTTGTAATTATCATATTGTACAAAAAATCCTATTCTTAGTTTTTCGTAGATAATAACATTATCCGAAAGGTCTTCACAGACGGGGCAATCGAGATAGATTATTATATCGAAATCTAGCGTTTTTCACCTGTAAGGACACTCGCATACAAACTCGTGCTAAGTTTCTAGTGTTGGTAGTATGGTACGCGTATGAACGGTACCGCGTACTGTTTGACTGAATTCTGCGCATCGAATCGCACGAAATTCGAGAAGTCATAAAGTTTGAATCGGACTCTACTTATTATCTATGCTAAATTCCAAAATTTTTCGGCAATAAAAAATTGCTATATTTTTTATACTATTCCAACTGATTGCAAAAGTACCTATTAATGTTCATACAAGAGCTATTTTAGTTTACTAGGACTTTTTACCTGCACAATCTTCCTGTGATTTCGAGTTGCAATCGGGGCATATTGGTTGCAGCAACTGTAGCCTGAATACAACATTTGCTCGCTTGCAATCGAGGGGTTGTTTTCCCATATATTCTCTGTATCGTCAAAGAATAATTAACCTAATGTCATTCGTTTTAGATTCGCTAATATAATCCTGTACTTTTGAATTTTGTTTTACACACGCTTTGTCAAGTCTTTTTGAGGTCAAAGATTTGTAGGCTAGTTTAAGCTTCAGTACAATGCAAATAAGATCCATTTAACTTCGATGTTCAAGTATTTCCTCCAAAGCGACTCTTCGATTGTGAGCGAGCAATAAATCTTGTACTAAGGCTGTGGCCTAAGGTTTCAACAGGTGTGAACGGCAGTTTTATATCGACGGATTGCTGCAATTTGCGTGCAATCGATTGCTGCGGCCGATCTTCCCGTGATTGGGGAACTTAAAGGCTCATAAAATGGTAAGGTCAACCGATGTGACCTGCTGCGCTGTAAAAGTTTTATACCACCAGATATGACCATGTAACCTGTACACACACATGGCTATATTTTTATTCATTCCACTACAAGTTAGCAGATGACTGCAATCTCACCTGACGTTAAGTGACGGTGCAGTCTAAGATGGTAGCGGTAACCTGTTAGAGGTATGAAAGTTACATTAAACCCCTACCCCTATGGTTTGCATACCCCTACATGGTATAAAATCGGAACTCTAAATCGCTTAGCAGCTCGTCTTTGTCAGTAGGATGTAAACTACCCTCGGCCAAAACTTCCCACCAGAACAGAGAAAATTCAACAATTAAAATTATATTACGTATAAAACCTTCCACATATAAAACCACAGCGCTTACAGCGCCAGGGAGGTCGTCTTAAACGATAACTCATGTTATCCAAATAGGACGTATGAGGTTGTATGTTATGACGTCATTACTAGCGCAGTAGATCACAGGTCGTAATTACCAAGGTTATTACGGTTTTTAATTCTATACTCTTTAGTCTCAAAGGACTTCATTTAACACAAAGACGAAATATTTATCTATGTCTTAGAAAAACATTTTGGAAAGAGGCCCCGGGTTGGATTTCCGGCAAAGGCAATTTGGGAATTTATAATTTCAGAATTTTCTTTGGTCTGGTCTGGTGGGAGGCCTTGGCCGTGGCTAGTTACCACCCTACCGACAAAGACGTGGCGCTAAGCGATTTAGTTTTTCTATACGATGTCGCGTGGAAACCGATTATGACTACCATACTCCCTAACAGATTAGCCCGCTACCATTTTAGATTGCATCATCACCTACCACCAGTTGAGCTAGCAGTCAAGGGCTAACTTGTAGTGGAATAAAATTTTTTTTTCTGAATTCATGAACTACAGTATAGCAAATTAATGGCTCCAGTTTCTTTTTAGGTCATGTCCAATAATTTCCTAGTTTTATAAGAAAATATTGCTGGGAAATTGTATAAACTAAGTTCTTATTTTAAGTAGGTGTATATGTGATCGTCTTGCTCAAGTGATTTTAATTTTGTTTTTACTTTACACTAGTTCGAGTGAATAAATTAATATTTTAACATAAAATAAAATAATTTTGAGTTTTTTTGATAGTATTACTTGTTACTCTTAAATTTAATATTTTTTTTTGTTACATAAAAGTAACATTGTAATGAGGCGAATTGTAAAATTTCCGCAAACTAAAACTACCATAATAACTTTAATTTCCAGATCAGTCTATTTATATATTATTCTTTCTCATTAATTAATTTTACATATTAGAGCTATGTTAGGAGAATCTCTACGTGATCAAATCAGAAATGAGGAGATCCGTAGAAGAACCAGAGTTACCGACATAGCTCAGCGAGTCACTAAGTGAACTGATGGACGTTGGGGTTCCAAGGTGTTGGAATGGCGACTCCACACCGGTAAACGCTATATTGGTCGGCCACCAACGAGGTGGACTGACAACATCAAACGAGTCGCTGGGAGCCGCTGGAAACAAGCGGCCCAGGACCATGGATTTTGGAGGACCATGGATTTTGGAGGACCATGGATTTTGGAGGACCATGGATTTTGGAGGACCATGGATTTTGGAGGACCATGGATTTTGGAGGACCATGTATTTTGGAGGACCATGGATTTTGGAGGACCATGGATTTTGGAACTCCCAACAAAAGACATCTGTCCAGCAGTGGACTGCAATAGGTCGAAGTGATGATGATAATGATGATTAAGTACTGACTGCACTATTAAAAAACTTGGCAAGGAACCTAAAACTTAATGAAATAGAGCAATAAGAGCTATAATCCTAAGTAGCATTGCTCTAACTTCATAGCTTAATATAAATAAACTGTGAGATGGTGATAACAAAAAAAAAATACCCGGCTAAGTTTGTTGTGGGCTTTTCTTAGACCAGGGCGCGTTTGGCTCGCAGCTGTAGGTTTAAGTTGGCCTACGAAGTTATCACCATCCCCTTAAAATTATGTAAACATATATGTATGAACGCTTCATAAGTGCCTGTGATAGGGCTACATGAATAAAGAAATTTTGAATTTGAATTTGCAAAATCTTTAAACAGCGAGTTTTGCTTGACAAAAAAAAACGTTTCAGAGTAGCTGATTTCCTTAGCCCCGTACGGGTGTTAAAGTTAAATAAGAATAGAAATACAACGATGGCATTAGAATTTAAAGGCGGCCTTATCCTTGCAATGCTGTGTTTTTTTCAGGCACATGTGGCTTAACTCCTACGCCTTAGGTTGATGGACACAGGGCGCCATGTTGCAGGACGGGCTCCTTGCATACCCTAGTATGGAGGCTTCCTCTGTTTATAGGCGATGGTTTTCCATTTACCATCAGGTGAGCCATCGTCTTGGTTTATTTTATTTAACAAAAAAGGATTCCTGACAGCCACAAACCCACGCGGAATATATTGTTTAGTTTTAAAAACGCGAGAGAGCTTGCTTCAACGTGCGTTATAGCAGCAGGCTGTGAAACGACAATCTAGCACAGCTGTTAGTACATTAATGTTTTTTTTCACTAACAGCTATTAGATGGTCATTAAAGTCGAGTATTTACTATAACGGTTTCCGGACTATAAACTATAACTTCAGGGTAGTAGGGCGAACTGTTCGTGCTTCATTTAAGCACAAGAACGTGGTGAGGTGGAATATACCAAGAGCCTTCGACATGATGCCATATTTTGGATGGTCTGGAAAGTATTGTTATGTAATGAGTATGAGTATATAGTGAGTCAACTTCTTTGTATACTCATTGAAAGAACCGGCACGCAAGCAGAGCCGAGCTCCCTCATTCCTCCCAACACACTCATTCGTTGCCCTGTCGGTTGGCTGAGTTGACTTCATATGTAATCATTGCTTATGTTATCGTCACGTGGAGTAAAGGGGCTCAGCGTAGAGTCTGGTGGGAGCAGACATTGTGGTCGGTGCAGGCGCTGCCTCCCTGACCAGCAGAGATGAGCGCATGCGTCGTTTAGCTGAAACAAAATAGGATATTTTAAAAACCTATTTATAGAGGGATTAAAACCAGTTACCAAAGCGGGCCGCGCGGAAGACCGCGCGCTCGTTGGAGAGACGACATTGTAGCTGTCGCAGGGCCCACTTTGACGAAGCTCGCCACCAATAGAGTGCAGTGGGGCAAGATGCAGGAGGTAGTGCAGATGATGTACCCAACTAACTTAATTAGTTTTTTTTTTTTTTTTTTTTTTTTTTTTTATTTCTTTATTTTTTGTAATTCGATGTTTAATATGTTACTTTGAATTAAATAGCTTATTTATTTATTTTTATAATATAAGTACAAGCTAGGCACTGCTAGGCAGGCACTTGACTGAAATCTAAAAATGGCTGATTTATAATTCCGCGGATTTCTAACGTTTCTCGATGCTACCAGAAGATATTTAAATAGAATAAAAAAAGGTTGTGAATTATAAGGATTAAATTTATAAATGCGTAAGTATATATTTAATTGTTAACAAATATGTATAAAATAAAATTTATTTTATAAAAATAAATGTGGATGGGAAAAAATGAGCAGGCAGACCAAGGTAAATTAAATAATAAATAAATATACTACGACAACACATCACCATCTAGCCCCAATTTAAGCGTTGCTTGTGTTATGGGTACTAAGATGACTGATGAATATTTTTTATTAACAATATACATAAATACTTATAATATACGTGTTAAATTGCATGTTTAACAAACCCTTCGGTCTTAAATTTGAATGTTTATCGACACTTATAGTAAAATTAAATACGGGGCCAAGTTACATTTTATACACGACGGCCAGAACTTTGTGGCTGACGGGAAACTTCAGGTTCCATACAGTCGCACGATATGCTATGGTAATTCTTTTGAGGTTAATTGCGTCAGACTCTGGGATTGGAACGCAGGCGCCTGCTGATATACGTTAGGTTAAATCCATAAATAACTTCAAGAAGCGTTGGGAAAACCTTTTCTTATCTATGTAATATTATTGTAGTATAATGCATAAATATGTATAAACTTTTATATTTATTATTTACTTTTATATGCGTGTAGTAATAGGATATATGAATTAGTTATAAAAGATATACATGTTAAATATTGTATATATATGTTCACTTTGTATAAAATGTGTATGCAATAAAGTTATCAAGCAAACAAACAAACAAACTAAAGTCGGGAGATGCTTCATCATCAACCCATACTACTACAGCCCACGTTGGCAGATTTTACAACCTCTTGAGAACATTATTGGGAACTCTGAGGCATGCAGATTTCCTCACGACGTTTTCCTTCATAGTTAAAAACGCACATAGCTCTAAGCACAAAGACTAAAAGACTTTATCGATTTTACAGCCTAAATCGATAAAGTCTTTTAGCCAAATAAATATAAAATGTTTGTTATAATTGAAAAAAAATCTGACTTTTGTGTTAAGTGACAATGCAATATAAGATGGTAGCGTACTGCATCATCATTTACTTTTGAGGGCTAACTTGTAGAGGAATAAAAAAAAGGTAACTTACCACTGGAATGCATGCAGCACAGCACCAGTGTAGCAATGAAAGCAGCGACAGGTAACGCTGCCGCCAGCATCAGCAAGGCGTGCTGTGCTGACGTGTGCTTGGTTCTAGACGCGCCGCAGCTCGTGATGTTGTGCACGTTATAGGTTTCCAGTATCTCTTGGAACTCCGTGCCTAGTAAGCGTATGGTTTGCTTCATCGCCTTGGGCGTGAGGGCCTCTCCGGTGTCCATCTTGCGGAATTGGAAGCATGGCCTTGCGGAGAAATAAATGATTACTGTTACGGGCTATTCCGATCGAGAATTCTGGTTTAAAATTTTTTTCATCTTATCTAACCGACTGTTATGAAAATTAAGCTTTATTTGCTATACACCGTAAAAAGCAGGCAAACCGGTTTGGTGCAATTTATACATTTATGGGGATGGATACATTTTTGGTAATTTAGTATTATTAAAGTCTTGGCAGAGGAAGTCACGGGCCACTAATAGTTATAAAATATAACTCTAACACTATTCTGTCTCTTTAATAACATAAGAAGATATGTGGTATAATATTTAGTTCATCATCATCACCACATCAAACCATTACCAGCCCACTACAGAGCACGGGTCTCCTTCTACAATGAGAAGGGGTTAAGACCGTAGTCCACCACGCTGGCACAGTGCGGTTTGGTGGACATTTAATTATTAGGTGGAAATTTTATAATTAGGTCTCTCTACGTCGTGTTCCTCATTGCTGAGGGTCGTGACCCCTTCCACTTACAACTTTTTGGACAATTTTGTGCCATTTGACTCGGCTTTGAGCAACGTTTAAAGCCGTATGCACTTTGGTGTCGAGAGCAGTGCGGATTTGATCCGACCAACGAATCGGGCTACGTCCTCGAGGTCTCTTTCCTTCCACTTTGCCAGTGACCACTATCTTTTCAAGATTGTTATAATTAGGTACACATAAGAAAACACAACTTAAAACTTATAATTATGGGCATTGGGCAACACAATTACATGTTTTACGTCGGTGATTAAATTCTGCTTGCGCCTATGTATTCTATTTTATTCTTGCGTGCAAATTAAAATTTATTTCATAAATTAACAGATTCATCCTTATAATATTATACTCGTAATTGCAAAGTGTCTCTGTACATTATCTATGTTCAGCTCAACCATTCAAATTCAAATCGTTTATTTGCAGATTGGTTTTACATTGTTGGTGCACAAAATATAGGGACAAACAATCCGCCTTAGATGTCATGCAAAAAATATATAATCTTCCTTTATTTAAGAGGAAACTGCATGAGTGGCTATTATTTAAGTGCTTTTACTCAATTAATGAATTTTTTGACTTTACTTAATATTATTATTCTCGATAATTTTTGTATGCATGTACTATCAACAATATAATGTATATTACTCAAGAATGACTTTGTTAATTTAAATATTTTTGCGTCCAAATTGTAGTTGTAATTTCTTTTGTAATGTTTTCCTTGTATGTTTTTATTACATATAATATGATTGTAAGTTGCACACCAAATTAATGGAAATACACTGTTTCAACAACAAAAGCTAAATTTGTAACATCTGATTATCTACGTGTATTTATGCAATAAATCTGATTATTATTATTATTATTATATATGTTCGTACACTAATTCCTACTTACCATTGAATCGATCTTGATGAAATTTGGCACACATGTACCTTATATACTGGAGATGAAATTAAAAAAATATTTATCCCGGAAAAACTGCTGGTAAAAGATTGCTTGAACATATAATAGAGGTAGTTCTCACCCTGGAGATGGCCAGAGGAAACATTTTATCCCGGGAAAAAAATGCTTCCTGCTTTTATTAAAAACCCAAAATAAAGACGGAAAAGTCGCTAGCTAGTCGCAACAGCTAGTGCCATATAACTTACCCGACATTATCGTAAAAAGCGGCATGTGGAGCATCATGCAATTGTAGCCTTAATCGTTTGGTTTCTAGAACATTCGAGATTCGTTCCTTGAGCGCAGCTAGGCGGGATCTGCCGCCGGGCACCACTAGCCGTAAGAGATCCCGTTCCCGAACCACTACTACCTGGACGGGCGAGAACGAGAGTTAGTTACCATCCTACCGACATTACGGTACGATGCCGCGTAGGGATTGGGATTTAAGGGAGATTGAATTAATTTCTAGATGTCTCTCAATAAGTTCAAAGGTAATATTTAACGTAAAAATGCAGATAAAACCTATTATAATATTCAAGATAAGAAAATAATAAAAAATATTGCTTAAGAATTACAGCAAATAAGAACCTATCGTTTATTTAATCAATAAACTGAAAATGGTGGGTATTCTTTAGGTACTTGCCTCCACGAGAAGATCTCTGAATCGATCAGTTTCATTCGAATTGTTTGCTCGAGCAATAAGCCTGAAAATTAAAAATAATTAAACTGTTGTTGAATTCTTAAAACATTCAAAAAGTCTATAATTTATAATATTAAATCTAGATTACTAGTTTTCGTTTTCCATCAACGTATTACGCTTTTCTACGCATGTCATCACTAAATCTGAGTGATTTACTATTGTGTAATATAAAAATATTCTCGACTAGAATAGGTAATTCTTACTGTTCTTATAATACAATTATGGATATGCATTAGAATTTGATTTAATAATATGAATATATGTTTACCTGAATATACCATCAGCATAATGTATTAAATTCTTCATAATTTTCATTTCACCGGTCACATTATTTAATACAATGACGTCAGTTATATTATTCACGGACTTAGACTTAATAGGTGACTCGAAAGTCATGTTTATTATCTTGTAATTTATTGGTAATGCTTCAGGATCCTTATCGACTGCTTTAACTGTCGCTATGATCGTATCTACAGGAACGTTTAATCTCACTCCAATAGTCATGTTTGTATTATCGAATTCAGGTAGATGATCGTCGATGTCAAGAATCTTAATCACAACTTGGATTTCAGATGGGTCCTGCAATTTTATTATTGTCAAATTTTTATTCAAAATTTAAAAGAAATCCAAATTCATTTATTGCAAGTGTTACAAAAACACTTCATGCTGAACTCATTGATGTAGAATTCACGCTCGCGTGCAATGGTGCCAATAATGCTGGCTGCATTTCCGCGCAGAACAGCCAGGCTGATACTTTGCGCAACAAATGAGCCAGCCTTTCTGTCACCAGATGAGGCAATCAACTGCGGTGTATGTCAAGTAGGCCTAATATAAGCAGTGACTCTACCATCGGTTCAGAAGGCAGATTCTACCATGAATAAGTTGAAAAGAAAATCACAAGTTGCTTTTTTCCAACATCATTTCGGCCTGCTTCCAAGCAACCTTGTCATCTAGTAATTAAATCCTTAGTAAATACAATTTTAAGGTACACAAACTCAAAATGTGCATTATTAATTGATTTTAAATGTTGAGTTTTCTATTGGATATAATATAGTTACGATACATTTTTTTAACTTTAGAATAATTAAATGGTATCTACTCACTAAGCGATTATACGACTTATTAATCCTTGCTCTAGTGCCATACTTGAAACATTTTACAGTGAGTAGCTGTCTAGATACAGTTTCTCGATCTAATCTCATAGCAGCTATTATAAGAGCCCTGCTGTCGTTTGTGCGTTCCAGCCTGAGTAGGTCTAATTCATTGCCAGCTGTAAATGTAAAAAGGTAGAAAATGAGGAAACGAAATGTCCTTGCCCATTTTCTGCTTGGATAAAATTTCAATTATTGTACTTAAAGGACAATAAACAAAATTACAACCAGCAGATTTTAAACATAGAATATGTGACAGATAGCTGTGGGCCGTTTTATCAATTTCGAGTTTAATTTGTTCAATTTAAGTATGTAGTTTCAATTTGTTCTTTCCAAGGACTAAGTAATACAAATTTTCTTTGAGGGTAATGATTATCACTATATTATGGTTAAACATTACGTCCATGTTAAAACCACACACTACATTATTTTCATACTTTTTTCTTTTGAAAATATTGAGAATGCTGATTCCGATCTCTGTTTTCTCACCAGTTATAACATAGTCTATCGCAGCATTTTCATCGATATCTTCATCAATGGCTTGAATCGTCCCTAGAACAGTTCCAACTGGTACTTCCTCGTTTGTTGTTATCAGTAATGGGGGATCATCCTGTGAAAAGATACGTGTACGATGTAAGAACCGAAGTTTATCATCAATGAGCATCTTGTTCTTCTTGTCTGTTCCCTGACTTACCGATAGAATTAATTGAGTTTTTACAAATTAATTGCTGATATTTGAAGCTTAAATAATTCAAAAAGCTTAAAACTAAACGTCTTTTTGATATAAAACGTCTATATGAAAATGAACACCAATAGGTTTAGGAGTATTATTAGATTTAACATAATATATGTTAAATTTATTGTTATAGAGTTGGAAATTAATAGGAATGACATAAAGCGTTTTCATAGTTACCCAGTTCAAGAGAGTAGGCACTCGTGAATAGGAGAGAAGGAAATACCAAGCCAAAAATTTACACTTCAGAACACTATAATGATTTTTCCTTACCAAACCCCTGCCAAAGTGTGGTTTGTGGTCATCTACGTCGGCCACTTCTACGGTGACGATACGCGTACTTTGCTGTGGAGGTTGACCTCTGTCTGTGACAAGTAGCACTAACGTGTACGACGGCTTACGCTCTCTGTCTAACGTTTGCCGAGTTGTTATTATGCCTGTGTGGGGGTCTGTAAAGAAATAAATCACTTTTAGTTTGCTTTGAATGTTCAATTTAAATGCTGGAAAAGTAACTGTGTATGTGTAGTGGATTTAGGTTAGCAACTTGATAGCTAAATCAAAATTTAGTCATTAGAATCTTTTTGCTTTGAAAGTAAACTATCAAGGTGACACTAGAAATTAGATGGAACATTTGTGTGTGAAAACTTTTAGGTAGTCAAACTCTGCTGAAGGGCTTGTGCAGTGGCTAGTTACTAGTTAAATATAACTGCCATATCATTTACAGGCTAGCTCCCTACCATTTAGACTGTATCATACCTAAATCTAGGTAAGATCGCGTGCAACGATTGACTTTTAGTGAGATAAAATAAAAGGTTAACATATTAAAAGAAAGCTTTTTAACTAATAGAAAATTAATTTATGCTTCTTAATTTTTCTTATTACCGATGGCAAATATCTTGGCATCTGCATTATTTTGTTGCATAGAGTAAAAAAGTTGACCCGAAGCTTGAGTAGGATCATCTGGGTCACTCGCCACTACTTGAAAAACGTGAGATCCAATGGTTGCATTCTGTAAAAAAATATATAGATATAATACAGAACCGCTATACCTTAGATAGTTTACTGGAGTCGGCATTAATGTATGTATTGTAAAATGAACTAAGCCTAATATAATTTTTGAATTTGCGTTTATATGAATTCGCTAATAATTTACACATAGCATATTTTTACTAACCTCACTAACACTCAACATCTCTCCAGGAGCCGGTCTAATAAACCTCGGTACTCCATCGTTAGCGCTAACATCTCCAATATACAGAGACAAAGACGCATCTCCAGTGTGACCTCCACCATCTGTAGCTCCAACTAGTAAACGGTAAGGGTCTGTACGACCACGACCAGTTAGATCACGTTGAGTTCTCACTTCTCCGTTTATAGGATCTATTGTGAATAGGCCTGTAAAAAATCATTCGCTATTCATCAACCCCTTTTTTCGTTTTACATTAATTTAATGGATCGTCGTTGCCTTAAATGTCACGTGTCTCATTACTCAATTAAACTATACTAATAAACAGTAGTATAGCATTAATTTTGTAGCAAATATAAATTTATTATCATTAATGCATTAAACTAACCGTTAGTTTCACCTTCATCTAAAAATTCATACTTAATTTCTCCCCCTAAACCTTCATCGGGGTCAGTTGCTGTTAATTTAATAACATTTTTTCCAACTGCCACATTTTCTGGTACAACAGCTGCAATATAATAATAAGTGTACAGGTTATAATACAATCATAGATTATTTGGTTTAAAATTTTAATGTCATTCTGATATAGTATTTTTAATAAGTTTTACGCAATTGAAAGTATTAGGTGTAACCTACACCTAATACTTTCAATTTAAAATATTACTTACCAGTATATACAGCTTTGTCGAAAGTTGGCGTGTTATCATCTACATCCAATACGTCTATGAGTAGTGTAGCAATAGATTTAAGCCTTTCTGCACCACCTTTTGGTGTATCAAATGCTTCAACTTCTAGCCGAAGAACTGATTGGCGTTCACGATCTAAAGTCTTATTTTGTGCTATCTGAAAATTCACATTTATATACTTAGTGGCTTAGGAAATTAAGATCTTACTTGCCTAATTTCATAATTTATATAAATAAGTTGTATCGTACTTAACCGTTTTAAAGTAAAATGTAAATTAATAATTACCTGGATAACTCCAGTTATATTATCTATAGTAAGTAATTCTGCATTTTCTCCTCTTAGTAAGTACCGTACATCTGCAAAACCACTACTATTATCCTCATCAGTTAAAATTGCATCGCCATCCTTTGCTTGGACAGTTAATATTTGTTCTGGATGCCTTATTGATTCTAGCACGCTTACTTTGTATAGCTGTGTAATATTGAAAAATAGAGTTCAATTTGTTTATAGATATAATGAATGAATGAATGAATACACTTTTATTGTACACCAAAGGAACAAAAAGTAGTTACAAAGATATAAATACAATCAAGAGAGTACAATTCGGTGGCCTTATCGCTACATAGCGATTTCTTCCAGGCAACCAATGGCGTAAAAGGAAAAAACGTAGAAAAGAGGTAGGTGGTGCAATAAATAAGATTTAAAAATTATACAAAGATATAAATATAAATAAAATATATATATATATAAATATAACTATAATATATATATAAATATATTATATATAAATACAAATAAAATACATAAATAATTCAAATTACACACTTAAAATGATTCGCTTTAGCGTTGTTCGGCTGAAAGAGACAAATAATGATCCTTCACTAGTTTCTTGAAGGTCCCAATCTTATTATATTCTTATATTATTTAAGATATAATATTAGAATTAAAGAAAGCTTATTGAAATATTTCATTTTTAGACATACCTCTTTACTAAAGATTGGTGGATTATCATTGAGATTTACCACTTCGATTATTACTTTAGCTGTACTATGTTTACTTCCATCATTACTAGTGGCTTGCACGGTTAAAGTTAAATTAGGACTTGTAAGCTCTTCATAATCTAAATGTTTTGTCAATACGACTTGCCCACTTAAGGGGTCAACTTGTAAAAGGCCAGTTTCAGAGTTTATTACTTTAAAGTTAGACACCATGTGACCCGATGTGGGATCTTCTGCCATTAAAATAAGCACAGTGCTTCCAATTGGTTGATCTTCTTTTACTTTGTGATGTATTATAGCGTGAGAACTAGTCCAGCCGGGGTTTGTAAACTGTGGATTTTTATCAGCATAAGGTTGTATATAAATAGTATGTTCCGTTACGGCATATTGATTTTCCTTGTTCGCTTCTGCATTTACATCAGTAACTTTTATTAACAATATAACCACAGATGCTTGACTATAATCTAGAGTGCCATTCACTAGTATTTCTCCAGTGTCTTCATTAACTTTAAACATGTGTTTGTAATCGTACGGCGAATTCGATTTGACTTGAACACCAGCTTTAGAAAATGCTTTAATTGGTTCTATTAAACTATATTTCAGCCTAGCATTGGAATCGGAATCGTGTGCAACCAGTTTTGTTACAACATCATTAATTTTTGTTCTTTCAGAAATATATGTAGTACTTTCCGTAACATTAAATTTAGGAGGTTTATCATTGATATCTTGAATAGTTACAAATACTGTAGTAGTTGCAGTTTCAGGAATGGGAACACCACTGTCCACTGCGGAAACAATAATTTCATAACGTTCAGGATTTATATCTCGGTCGAGGTTTGCATCGTTAGAAACTGTTATAAGACCCGTTCTGAAATAAAAATAGTAAATAGAATACTGCTTCAAGTTACTTTATCTGAGTTTGTTTTAGTTATTTCTTTATAAAAGTGATGAACTACTTACTTTTCATTAATTACAAAATTATCCTTTGATCCAGATACTATGTGATAGCTTAACAAATCATCCAGCCCGTCTGGATCATTAGCAATGACATTGGTAACATTTTGTCCTGGTTTCACATCTTCTCTTATTATAGCTTTATAATTCATCGGATTAAGATCAAATGTAAAATCATCATTACTGTCTTGATTTCTTGGATTTATTGAGTACGTGTAATGATGATAATTGCCCTTGAATGTTGGACGCTGGTTACCGGGTACACCAACACGTATATACACCTTTGTTTCATTGAAAAGAGGTGGTTTTCCTGGAGTATATGCATATAAAATAGATACCGTTAGTTATAATTTCCATATTGTACAATAAACAAATCTTGCCAAAAAGAATAATAATTATTTTATAACCTACCGTAATCAGTAGCTCTTACAACCAGTTCGTATTGCCCTCTAGGTGTGTCCATCGTTTCAACTTTGTTTACAATAGATATTTCACCCGTGTCCTCGTCAATAGCAAAAACTTGTCCTTTATGTGCAATACTATTGTCGGATTCCAGAGAATAACGAACTCGGTCACCTCCTTGAGTTGGCCCATCTGCGTCTGTTGCCTACAATTTCAATTATCATTAAAAAACAGTGTTATTTCTTTAATTATATTTAGTCAGTCAAAAACAACCTACCCGTACAACGAGCTGTGGTTCAAAACTTGTGGCGCCATCTCTTATAGTGCGGCTATATTCTGAAGCTTCAAAAATAGGTGCATTATCATTAGCATCTAAAACTTCAATAAATATGCTTGTAGTCGTTCCTTTCCCACCACCATCTCTTGCAACAAGAGTTAGACTGTAGCTTCTTTGGGTTTCATAATCTAGTGTATTTGCCACGTATAAACCCCCTGTTATCTTATCGGTTTTAAATAAATTTGATCCGAATCCTATTAAAGAGTATTCTATTTCGCCAAATATACCATAATCCTTATCAGTTGCTTGAACATTACCAATTTTATAGTCGATAGGTGCGTTTTCTAGTACATTAAATTTATAATGGGGTTCATCAAATACTGGTGCATTATCATTCATATCCAATAGTTTAATATTTACTCTAGCAAACGAAAGCTCGTCATCGTTAACGGATGTGACAATATCGAAACTAAATAGCCTCTTATCTTCGTCATCAACATCGTAATCTAGCTTAGAAGAATCTTTTACTTTTATACTGATCGGTGTTCGTCCTTCACCGTGATCTGTGCTAATTGTAAATACTCCTTCCGAATTAAATACATCTCGTAACTTCAAATCGTATTTACTGTTCTGTCCTAAATCGTTGTCATCGACATACACCGATAAGCCTGGTATCGGACTACCGTTTTCAATGTTTTCAGGTATCGATATATCGAACAGATCTTTATTGAATTGAGGTATGTGGTCATCTACGTCAGTTACTATTATTGTTATAGGTATAACTGTAAAATCTGATGGCACTTCGTTGTTTATTAATTCTGTAGCCTGAAAAAGAAAACTAAAATTAAGTGCTCCGAAAATACATTGATCTTACATAGTGTTGACATTTTTTTAATGAACATTTTACCTTAACAAAAAAATTATACACTCCTCCATTCTGCACAACAATGTCACTTTCTCTATCAATAGTAACGTCTGTTGAGACCAACGTAGCGCGGCCAATTGGCCTATCTGGTAGTAGTCGAAAGTAGTTTTGGGTATCTCCTTCTATTGTCAATAATATTGGGCGAGGGTTCGCTGTATCCCCATCCTTAGCAATTATTTCCATTACGCTGGTGTTCTGTAACGAAAATTTGAATACAAATTCCAATTAAGAAATAATAAGAGATTTCTTTGAAATTAATATTAATTATTTTCTTCTAGGAGAAGATTAGTACTAGGGTCACATAATCAAGTGGAACTTGGTCCAAAACGAGAGCATTAAAGTTTTGTTCCCCTGATCAGACGATAATCGAATTTAAGATTTCAAAAGTGCTTATATTAAGCCTACTTAATATAATTAACATCATATTATCAACCCATTGTCAGCTCACTACAGGGCACTGTTCTTCTTCAGCAATGGCTGTAGCCCAAGTGCGGATTGGTGGACTTTAAGAACATTATTGAGGAGTATCAGGCATGCAAGTTTCCGCACGACGTTCCTTTATCGTTTAAGCAACTCATATTTAATTGCTTGTTAGGAGGCGGGCCGGGGTACGAACTCGGCTCCCCGATAGCGAAGAGGTCTTTATCAAATCCCTACTAAATACTATATAATATAGAAAGGAGGGAAAAAAAGTTTAATATAGAATTTTAGGGCCAAGAGGCTTAGTACTTGTTGCTTTCAGGAGTTGAAAGAGTACCATGGGTAAGTCAAAGTGGAAAGTATTAAAGTTGTCTGTGATTAACGGTCGATGAACGCAGTGGGCAGCGACCCGGCTTTCTGTGTCCGTGGTTTCGATTCCCACGACTGGAAAATGCTTGCGTGATGAACATCAATGTTTTCAGTGTCTGGGTGTTTATATGCAAATTATATGTATTTATGTATATTATTCATAAAAATATTCATCAGCCATCTTCGTACCAATAACACAAACTACGCTTACTTTGGTTTATTGGTAGTCATATTCAATAGTTTTACGTCGATCCAAAATATTTGTATTGATACTAACTGGAGGAGTATTTTCAGGTACTGTAGCTGAATACGGTGCGTTCACAAATGCCGGTGGCTGGTCCTGAACATCCTGTATCGCCGCCGCTACACTGGCGAGTGCACGTAGAGGCTTCGCAGACATATCCGACGCTTCCAATGATATGACGTAGGCAGAACGACTCTCGAAGTCCAATGGCAGTGAAAGGAAGATTCGTACTTGGTATTGGTTTGGAGTTAACTGGAAATTAATTTTACGTAGATAAGCCAAAATCTTCCAATTCAAAAGTACGAGGTACTCCCATTTGGCGCCAAGTTTTATTTTTCTTTCAAAGTATGCCGTTTAAAAAGAGAATTAAAGAATATGTGCTAAGTAGAAAAAAAAAAATTGCCGAAATGGTGAATGGTGTTACAAAGGAAGACTAATCACATTTTCTCTCTTTTGTGTGTCTTATGGTTGAAGGTTCGCGCATGAGTACATTCACATAATCGTCCCACAGCTGGGCACAGACCTCCTCTCTCATGAGATATCTTAGGAACTTTTTATCTTAGAAAGTACTTCTTTCTTACTTCTTTTCACAAGAAGTTTCTTAAAGTGATACATACTACTAGATCATAACTTCAACAAACAACTACTGTGGCTAACAATATGAGACTTAAATATTGAAAGAAGGAATGTCAACATTGGCGTGTGTAGTTAAGATTTCAATTATTTATACATAACCCTGAAGGTATTTCCCTGTCTAAGACAGCTATAATTTTACCTTCTGTTAATGGACGAAGCATTCTATGATGCAAGCACATTATCTTTGGATCCGATATGGACCGATAATGCTTAGACAGATATGTATTGTGTTTATAAATTTATCAGTCATTTCATACCATATCCGTGACTATTTTGAACGTCGAGCATGCCTCGAAATCGCTCCCCCTCTCTTTGGTAGAGCATCTGACTTGAATCTTCGCGTTGTCGCCTTCGTCACGGTCCGTCACCACGATACGTGGCGAAACCTGCAATAACACCTTGCTATAACAATTGCTATTTTTAAATTATATTTTCATCAGTATTAGTCACGCTTTTTGTCAGTTTTACGATTGACTGCGTTCTCAAATGATGGGTAGGTAAGTTATAATAGGTATCACTCTTTACCAATATTAGTGTTAACTCTTACAGTTTATCCTAAAGCACGGTGTGGGTTTCACTATACTACACCATGCTTTCGGTGTGGGACGAAAGCACCATGCCAGTTAAGAGTCTTATAAGCCATTGCATGGATGAGAAAGTATGTACAAAGATTGCTATTTTTTATTTTATTTACTTGCATCTATGCATAGTCATGAGGCCCTGTCAGCGTAGCAATAAGAAACAGTTTGACCCTTATAATGATTACAAATACACGATTTCAGGGTTCTAATTAGTGTTAGTAGAAATATATATCAGATATCAGAATAATTAGTTACTATTAAGGTCGTCAAGTTAATAAATCTATTATAATATTTAATATTTGCTCAGCCGATTGTATAGTCATTAAATTATGTTAAAAATTACTCCATCACTTACGATTAAATTAATGTATTCCTTAAAGATACCTGTCCTGATTCGAGAACTAGCATTGAACATACCTCAATCTCACTTCCAACAGGCAAAGCCTCGCTAATGTTGACAATGTAAGGCCTATTGTGGAACACAGGCGGGTTGTCGTTCACATCTCGCACCGGGATTACACGACGAAGAGACACAGTGTTAGGTTCCGTTTCTGCTATACCCTCATCTGAAAAAAAAACACAATGTCTTTAAGTAATGTTTAAAAGTTTGAGGTAGACGGTGACCGAACTCGTTCCCTCCGAAAGGAGGCCAAAGCCAACCCTTGAGCTGGAGCCCTCTTCCTTCAAAATGCAAACGTCAAAAAGAAGAGAACTGCACCAAGATGTTTTTGTCTCAGATCAATCTACGCGAATGGAGAAGATGTAGCTCTGTCCACTTACCAGTTATACTAATGATGACTTCCAAAGACGGCTGTTCCTCTCGGTCTAATGACTTGGCAAGCGTCACCACTCCGGTCAAAGAGTCCACGCTGAAGTATTGACCCGATATCGAATATCTTAGCTGACCGTTCTCTGGGTCTATACCTAAAATAAGGAGATATTGAATTATGGAATATAGATCTCTCGGACATAATAATTCTTTTAAGTAATTAACAAAACTCCCAATCAAAAACTAGCAAATTGATACCCATTGAAGTAGAATTTTGAACCGCTAGGCTATCATCATTCGCAGATAACATGCCTGCAATTTATGTTTATGGACCATGGATTCCTTAAAAGACCTTGTTAGATTACCTTTTAAATGGTACACTGGAGTGCCAACTGGGGTGTCTTCGGGTAAACTGAACTGTGACATGTCCCCAGTTTGTGGTATGAAGTGAGGAGCTCTGTTTATGACTTGCCCACCACATAATTGTACTAAACATATGATTAACAATATGATCAGTGAGTTTGGCTCGTTCAGCACCGTCGCAGCTTTCCTCCGCTGAAGAATTATTTCTGCCATCTGGAAGCAGCGAAATAAATATAAGGAATTAAATACTAAAATTCTTCGGTTTCTAGACATCTCCATCATGATGCAATCCAGCAATGCTAAATGTAATCCACTCCGTCACGGGTCGAGAATTACTGAGATACCAACACCACCCTACTTTGTATTTAGCGGACATCTTCATCATATCAACCCATTACTCGCGCCTTACTTTAACTTTTTAATAAAACGCACGTAACTTAGAAAGTAGAAGTCTACTGGGCTAACAGTTATCACCGCTTCAGTTTAAACCAATTTTTTTAGTGCAGTTATTTGCAGTAGTAGTATATTATAAAGAGCAACGCCTTATTTGTTTCTTTTTTGTACCCAATAGGCTTTGAAATTACTGTACCGATTTCTTCGCCAAAAGATAGCTAAACTATCACATAATAACATTGGCTATAAATTAGTAAAAAAAAATGGAGATTCTTAAAAAAATTGCAATAATTGAATCCGAAGAAACTAAAATTTTCCTATTAAATTCATAAGGTTCTTGGCGTGCGCTAAGAAAATATTGTATGTACTACATATTTAAAGTACTCAATAATACCTACAAATAAGTCCCAGAGGGAATCTATTTAACAATCATTTTTAAGTCGCAGTAGCAACTTTTCTGTTTCAAAATTTTATAAGACAGCTGGTAGAAACAAAAGAGGGCTACATTAGTATCGCAGTATTAGTTCTTATTAAAATAAATAGTTTTATCATCAAGGCCATTTATATAGAAGTAAAATACTTTTTAATTTATTCCAATCGGATATTTGGTGAAGAAGTTATCACGATTTTATAAATGAAAGAATTACTTTTAAACAAAACGTATTTTTTGAAAAACTACACCCGATTTTATTAAAAAGACCTTAAAAAATGCGTAAAAACAAAATATACGCGGACGAATTCGCACGCACTAACTACTATACGAACTAGTATAATATATATAAGATAAGTGTGGATAAGTGATAGTTGATCAACGTTAAGAGATGAACAAGAAGTAAAACAGAGCAAAAACAAATACATCAGACTACTTTCGCACCAACAAAAAGCGTGTACGCCTGACCGCCACTGTGGCAATTGATTCAATAACTCTGTTCTATGACTTATTGTTATCTAAGACCCGTAACGGCGCATAACCGGCCCTGAAAACGAGACCAAGGGGCTAATTGCGCAAAGCACAATCAATATTGTTTTTTTTATTCCACTATAAGTTAGCCCTTGACTGCAATCTCACCGGATGGTAAGTCATAATGCAGTTCAAGCTTAACGTTTCATCGCTTGGCGTTAGTAGGTATATCATTATATATTTATTATTTTTATATGTTATATTTATATTGGTAGTTACGTAATTAAAAAAAATTCAAGATTCATTTATTTCAAATAGGCATAATATAAGCACTTTTGAAACGTCAAGTCTTGTCTGTTTGTAGTTACTCTACCACTGGTTCGGAAGGCAGATTCTATCGAGAAGAAGCCGGCAAGAAAGTCAGCAGTATACCTATATAGGTATATATATGCACGACCTACCTATTGCACGCCTCATAAGCGAAGCGTTGAGGTGGGTATTACTTACTGTCAGTTTACGCACACCGAGTGATTCTCCAACTTAAAATGTCACTTTTTTATGGCTTTTATAAGTGAATATAAAAAGACAAATGCGAAAAAACACTATCTCTCACTCTTTTTATTATTTTAACTAATTAAAAATTGTTTTAAAAAGCTCTGTCTAGGACGTCCGTGTGTCTGTTTGTGAGGATCCCGTATCTTGGGGTAACGTTAACGAGCGAAATACTTCACTTATCGAGTTGGTTTTTTCATAGACTTCAGTATTTTGAGGAATAGAAGCCTATTACTTTTCACGGTATAATTAGATTTAGTTTAATTATTATTTACAAACAATCTCAATTTTATTGTAATGGATGAGATTATGAGGCGTGCACTTTTGGATTTTCCAACTATTTTCTGTATTTGTTTTCTTTGCCATTGATTGCCTGGCAGAAATTGCTATGAAGTGTAAGGCTGCCAAATTATATACGTTGTTTTGTTATACTTTTCTTCTTTTTTGTACTTTTTGTGGTGTTCAATAAAAGTATATTCATTCATTCATGTTTGTCGTTAGGGCGGTAACTAGCCGGAGCCTAACGCTTACATGTCATTACAGTAACCCATTACCGTCCCAGTACAAGGCACGGGATTCATCCCACAGAGAGGAGTTTAGGCCAGTGCGGATTGGTGGACTTCACACACCTTTTAGAACATTATGGAGAACCCTCAGGCATATAGTTTACCTCACGATGTTTTCCTTCACCCTTAAAGCAAGTGATATTTTAATTGCCTAAAACGCAATTTTTAGAGACAATTTGCTGGGCAAATACGCCTCACTGTAATGTTACATTACGTACAATTACATACAGTACTACCAGTGGCGTGCATAGAGGGTATGCACAGGGTATGCAGATGATATAAAATGAAGAAAAACTCCAGTACGAGTTATAAAAAACTTAAGGATAGGCATTGTAAGAGTTATAAAAAGCCTACCCTTAAGTATTTATAACTCGTACTGGAGATTTTCTTAATTTTATATCATCTGCATATCCTGTGCATACCCTCTATGCACGCCACTGAGTACTACTACAACATACAGCAGTAGCTAGGACATCGAGAGAGGCATTATTATTGTCTCTTCTCGATACCAATCCCAACCAATCGCATCAGTTTTCTTGTGGGTAGTCCTCAGTCATTGAATGTGAGTAGGCCAGCACACACACACTGTTAAAATATCCACCGGAGCTTAGAAAAAGCTTATTAATATGATATATCTTAATATATATAAATCTCCTGTCACGATGTTTGTCCGCGATGGACTCCTAAACTACTTAACTGATTTTAAATTAAATTGGCACACCGTGAGCAGTCTGCTCCAACTTAAGAGATAGGATAGCTTAGATCTTTAATTATAGTCGCAATTTTATTTTATTGCAAATTATTTGTCTATAATTAATTGACAGTTATTTATATATATATATATATATATATACTAGCTGTTGCCCGCGACTTCATCTGCGTTTGATTTTGTTTTTAAAGTATTCAGTATCGCTAAGCCTTAAGTGAGTATTGTAGTATATATATAAATATATATATATAACATGTGACAAATAATTTGCAATAAAATAAAATTGCGACTATAATTAAAGATCTAAGATATCCTATCTCTTAAGTTGGACCAGACTGCTCACGGTGAGCCAATTTTATTTAAAATCGGTTGAGTAGTTTAGGAGTCCATCGCGGACAAACATCGTGACAGGAGATTTATATATATTAAGATATACTACTATACTCATTTAAGGCTTAGCGATACTGAATACTTTAAAAACAAAATCTAACGCAGACGAAGTCGCGGGCAACAGCTAGTTATTAATAAGAATATGGACAACATCTTCGACCACTTTGCAGACACTACAATTGGGTGTATTAATATTTTACATCGTGTAAGCAAATTTATTCAATGGAATATCTCCGGAGCGAAGCGCACATAACTTAGGAAAGTTAGAGTTGCGTACTGGGATTCGAACTCGGCTCACCGGAAGAGAAGTCGGAGTCGTACCATCTGAGCTATCACCGCTCCTCAAATCTCGCTCATCTCAAACCTGATACAATTATGAAAAAAAAACTAAATTTCCTCTGCCCGGAATCGAATCTCCCACTTACTTATAGTTCCATACCGCTAACCACTGCACCAGGAAGGTCGTTAAATCATTTACCACGCTGTGTTTACGCAACTCAAGCCAGAGCGCTCCGTGTGAACAGAACTCGTTTGTATCGCATTGTGCAACGCGAGTAATGCGATTTACTAATTCGCTAACTGGTCGCATTTTTAGGGCAGGTTGTTCACCATTAGTTAGTTATTAACCAACTGAGGAGAGACCGGACTAATGACACTCTATAGCCAATACATATTTGAAAATTTAATGTATGTTCACAAAAATGTATCCAAATTTAAAAGAAAATGTGACTGCAATAATTTGAACATTAGAAGCAAAAATAAACTTGCAGTGCAGTACACTAGACTACACAAAATAAGCAATTCATTTAAAGGAAATTGTATACAATTTTACAATAAATTACCGGTAGATATCTTGGGGATGTCACTAAAGAAGTTCAAAGTTTGTATTAAGCGAAAGCTTAAAGTGTAAACAATTGCTCTAACCAGGTTGCTTCTTAAATATTTTCTAATGACAATGTGAGATGGTGATAACAAAAAGAACACCCGGCTAAGTTTCTTGTGGGCTTCTTCTAAGACCAGGGCGCGATTGGAACCCTCGTAGCTTTAGTTTTAAGTTTACGATTGTAGTTATCGCCATCACTACTCACTGCTATGTACACATTTTGTATATCAAATCAAATGGCCATCTATGTGCCTATTTGAATAAAGAAATATTTGACTTGACTATTTGACCGGGCACAGAAGGAACACTTTCAACTTTGAAACTGGTTTTTAACGAATTACTATACTATGTCAGGCGTAGAGGGCCTCGTAAGAAGGCCCAAAATCACTCAGCGGGCGATGTAGAGAGCTATGCTCGATGTATCTCTACGCGATCAAATCAGAAATGAGGAGATCCGTAGAAGAACCAGAGTTACAGACATCAAAGCAAAGTTACCTTTTTTACCGCCATGATCCGATCAAGCCATATATGAAAAATAGTAAAAGAAACCTAGAAGTAATATATAGATAGTATTTTTAATAAAAAAACAATAAATTATAATAAAAATATTGCAAACGCATGTCCGTCTTAATTATTTCTACATGTCAAGCGTTAGAAATATCTTAGATTCTTGCAGGCTTCTAGCTAGGTACTATAATCACTTTTGAACTGTCAACTAGGATCTGTTCTGTAAAATCTGCCTTCAGTACGGCGGTAAAGTGACTTCGAACAGATATACACGTTTAAAAAGTACTTCTGGGTGGGTTTAACAAAAATAAAATGAATTTGAATTTGAATCTCATGAAGCCCAACGAGCGCGCGGCTCAAAAACTCTTGATTAACTTTTAGCAAAGCACGGCATGGGATTTTTTCTATAACGGCATAAAAACTACTGTAGGTATGTATATCTTTTTCCAGGATGCAAACTATAAAATAGTTGGAATTCTCTTCTTCGTCGCTTACTTCATTACTGAAGGTCGTATCCGTATTTAAGTTTTGCTGTTCCAGTTGGAATTAAGGAGTCGAATATAGGTAATAGTCATACAAAGAAACAAACAGACAAACTTTCGTATTGATAATATTAGTATAGAAGAAGAAACCTATGTATGGATTGGGTTTTATTATCAATATATTCTCAGTTATCAACATAGGAAATCAGCATTGTCTAGAGGATGGGACGGTCCCATTCCTGGTATATTATAAGTTGAGGATGATATTGACATTGCAAGATTTACGTTACACGTTAAGCTTAACACCAGGCATATCTGCACGGTGCAATTTATATTGATTCAATCTTTATACACTACAACAAACAGATCAAAAATGCACATTTCGCTCCGATGCACAGATTTTAAGTGCTGTTCTAAGCAGACTTTTAAGTGCTGTTCTTAGAATAAGTGTATACGGATTGTAAGAATATATATAGCACCGTGTAGATTTGCCTGGCATTCGCAGATTTAGCAAATGGACCTTAATGTTCATTATATCATATCATGGTATTCCGCAAAGTTACAAATACTTCTGTAACCCATGTCAAGATTGTTTACTTTTACGCCACGTAAAACTTACATCGAAGGGTAAAGTACTGTTTAGCACTACCGAATAATAGTAGGAAGATGGGCACGCATTTACATCGAAGTTTTATCTCAAGGCATCTACGTGAGTGCTCATTGTGACATGAGTCCTCATTGTGACATGAGTCCTCATTGTGATAGTTTGTAAAAAAAACATTAGCAGTACAGGATTTGCGACTTTAAACCTGTGAAATTAGGTCCATTTTACTTCGACGATACAAAGTTTGTTAAACGAAAACAACTACTAGATTGCGAGCGACAAAATGTTGTACTGAGGCTACTAGTCATCAGTAACTGGTTACTTGATAGCCGCATATCGGGTTTCGCGCGGTTTTTACTTCCCGATGCTCGTATTTGTCCGTATTTACGTCGCTACTAAGTAATATTAACGACCTATTTATATATAGATATTATATATAGATACTATATAGAGATATAATATATATATATATATATATAAAGAAAACAACTGGTCTATGTTTACCGCTAGTCGAGTATTTAATTATACCTTTCTACTGACTCCTAAAGGATCCTTTATATATATATATATATATATATATATATATATATATATATATATATATGTATATATATGTAAGATAGGATAAAGGATCCTTCAATATTCAGTAGGAAGGTGTAATTAAATTCTGTTAACGGTAAACAAAGGTTTTGGATACATGTTTGTTGCCTTCAATCGCTTATGCTTGCCAAACCTGGAAATACACCTATCGGATAAAAAATAAAATAAAATTTATGGACAATTGATCAGAACAGGATTAGTGGAAATGCATAACGACAGTTTCCAAAAACTATGACTCATAGAGTTCCGTTTTATTTTCCAGTTATCTGAAGAGGCTATTGTTATAGAGACTGACTTTCTTATGCCCATTTTTACCAACGACGAATACGCAATGCCTAAATAAGTAACGGTTAATCTAAGGATATTCCTAAACATACATTTAGCTTTCACTAGGCATAATATAACCTAATTTTGTTTCTGTTTTCTGTAATATATTTATTTAAGGGACTTTTATACGTAATTTATATGTCAGCCCCCGTTACACAAGATATGAATCCTAAATACACATAAATCTTAAACTAGAGCAATATAACCTAACTTGTCTATGGTTCTTGCAAAAAGGTGTGGTATTTTGTGTTTATTAGGGTAATTACACGGGATATGGCCCTATTAACTTTGATAACTGATTTTCAACGAATTTCATAATTATTATTTTGATTACAAATGAAACTTTAATTATAACTCTTATAATATAATAACTTAATTCTCTACAATAAAGGGTTGTCTTGAGGAGATCGCTTGGAGCGATAAGTCCGCCTTTGCGCATTTTATATATTTATTTTTATTGTTTTGTTATCTCTTGTTTTCACTTTTAATTAGAGCAATAAAGACTTTACATATCTATCTATCTAATATTTAAAAATAATCAGTCGCCAAATAAACAATGAAAATACACCTTACGGTTATCTTTTCCACATTGTCCGGGTATGATGGCTAGCGGTACGGTTGATGCCTACTGCTGTTCACTAATAGTTAGCACCTAAGAGTTGGTGCAACGTTTTTTTTCTATAGACATCGCTTAAATCATTAGGCATACCTACGATTTAGGCGACGCCTATGTTTAGTGAAAACGGGCATTAAAGTTTGTACATAAGATAGCCTGCAAATAGTGACTGTAAATTGAAGAAAAACTCCCATGCCAAAACTTCTATACTAAGTTTTGTTTTTCTGCTTTAAGTGTACCTAACATTGCGCATTACTGAAGTACGGAGCATCCAATTATCACATTTCCCACGGCGCGGCCTCATTGTCTGCAGTTCACTGACTTGAAGACCACTATCAATGGACTCAATGGAGGCTTTGTATGACTTACCGAGAAGATAGAACCTTTATTACTACGCCCACACTTGCGACGGATTTCTATATGGAATGAGGACATAAATTCTACGATGGGTACCTGCGTACCTAAATTCTTTTATTTGGCTTGCTTATCGGTTCTAAAAGGTACTTAAAAGGGTTTAGGCCGTAGCCAATAGTCGCCAGATATTTTAAAAATACGGGTGCATTATCGATGCACCTCAGTCGTACATGGATTCGAACGATGCAAAGATACCTCCCGGTGTCTTAGTCGTTTATCATTATTCAAAAATATTAATAAAAAGTCGTGATAAAATGCCGTTATCGAAATTCTGATTAGAATTACGCGAATCAATCTAGCATTATTCGTAGGTTAAGGTTTTTCATAAGGATAAAGGATTGTATCGGGATTGTTCTCGCATTTTTTTTAAATATATAATTGTAGATTTCTCTAAATTACACTTAGGCAGTGATACATTCCTCATCATCATTATCATCAACAGCCTATTACATTCCACTGCTGGACTAACCATAAACTATAATCACCACGCTGGGCAGACGGGTTGGTGATCGTGGGATGGTAGTAGTAGCATAAAGGACGCTGCTGCCCGCTCTCTGTTATACCTATTCCCTTAGTCGCCTCGTACGACACTCGCGGGAAGAAGATGTGTGGTGACAACTGTATTCTGATCTGCCGTCACTACACGGCACGGTTACATTCGTAGTTAAAAATATTTCACTGTTCGTCTGTGGTAATAGGCAATTTTGAATGCAGCCTTTTATCTTGTATAATAAATATTCTCGAGCTAGCATGTCGGTGCCGTTTTATTACGTCTAAGAAGTTTAAATATGTATTTTCTAATGTTTTATAATAAAATGAGACATTAGTATGAAGTGAAAGTGCGATTTGAAAATGTGTGTTGGTAATATAAAGACTTAATTGAATGCGTCTAATTATAAAAATTAACAAAATTACGCAAATAGATAGGTAACTACGACTTAGTAAAAAGTTATGAAAGTAAAAAAAGTGAAGTGTTGTACACTCTTAACATTCCATTTTCCACACATTAGAATAAGGTGAATAAATAAGCGCATAAAAAAGAGGTATATAATAAGGTTTGTAAATAAGGTGGAAGGTGTATATCTCTGTAACTAGTTTTTTTTTGGTGTACAATAAAAGTGTATTCATTCAAAAATTCATAAGGTTGAGAGTCCGATAGATCTGAATACAGAAAAGAAAACTTTAATAGTTTTAAATGACAATGTGAGATTGTGATAACAAAAAAAACAACCGGCTAGGCTTTTGTGGACTTCTTATTAGACCAGGGCGCGTTTGGAATCCTCGTAGCTTTAGTTTTAGGGGTTCGAATAACAATTCAAATAATCGGGGTTATTAAAATCGGTGCAAATTTAACGGAGATTTAATAAAATTGATAAAAAATTTCATCCCATTTACTTATTGTTTATCGGGATAAAAAGTAGCCTATATGTTGACCCGGGATATCAGCTATACCAAATTGTATTTGAATCCGTTCAGTAGTTTTCACGAGATGCCCGGACAGACAGACAAAAATTTAATAAAAATTTGTTTTGGACTCAGTATCGATTATAAAGCATCCCCCGGTCAAAATTTTCAAAATATATTAAATGTACAGAAATCTTTCAGTTACAGTTTTATTATAAGTATAGATATAGCTATATAACTGCTAGCTGTTGCGATGACGATTTTACACCATAACTCCGACAAATTATAACCGAATTAAATAATTATTTTTTTACTATAGAGGTTATATACCTACCTATGTATTTTGGCCAAACTGTGGTTGGAGATAGAGGAGAGAACTCCTCAGCGGACAGCAGCAAACCCCTCATTCAAGGCTTAGCGATACTGAATAGGTACATTAAATTTGTTTAGATCTACAACTAAATTTAATGCCACATCAAAAAACAAAATCAAACGCCGACGAAGTCGCGGGCAACCGCTAGTATGTTATAGTTTAATAATTGTTATTTTATGCTTATAGGTAAGTCACCATTGTTAAATTTTTAACGTCGCTTAAAGGTTCTTTAAAGGTAAGGAAGAATGTTTCATTGTATGTTATCTTATGAAAACTATTGAATATACTTAACGTTGCACGCAAAACTAATCGTAATAAAATGGTAAAAAAAAAAATTAAAAACATATCAGATAGGTACGTGTGTTTATGAATAACATATTATTTCTTTCATAAAAATTGTTTATATTATGAGTTAACAAGCTGGCTACTCAAGTTAAATTTTATCAAACTAGCTAGAATAGCCAGTTTTATTATTGTCATCAAGAATGCAAAATAAGTATTTATTAATTATGCCTTATACCTAACCATTATGATTATCAACCGATTAAAATCGCAGCCGCATCTAAACATACCTTTTTATGATCCTGCTTTTAATAATAGCTCTTCTTGAAAACAACATTAAGAAAATAAACAAACAAGTATTTATCCAGTATAAACTTTGAGTAATCACACCGAAGATGTGTCGCATAAAAAAATGTAGCACACGTTACAAAATGACCTTGATGACTAACCCAAACGTTATGCAAAGAAAGTTCCGTGTGTATAAACACACCTTTACCTAACTGTCAATTACAGTTATGCCCAAATACGAACCTTTTACAAAAAAAAAAGCCCAAAAAACACACACAATCACACTTTGTCACATCACGCAATACACATTTTTATAAACAAACTATTTTTATATTAATTTTAAATCCATCTTTAGTGTTACGAACTTTGGAGTGTTCACGCGCTAAGTTTAAAACCTACTGTCAAAAAGTTGCAGTACCGGTCTAAGAGGCGCCATTCTATAATATGCTATCTCCTACAACGTACAGCAGTCTAATGAGCCAGAAAGAGATAGATATATTTTGTGTGTATGTCATTAAGTTACTGCAGATAAAGCCTTTTTGCACAGGTAAAAGTAACGGGAATTTTCTTGAGATGCGTGATCCGAGATAGATTATATAAGGTCAGCAGTGTTGGAGAGAGAAAGATATATAGTTGGGTCACGTTTATAATGTGGTATGAAATAGCTTGCATTATTTTAAGGTCATGGGAAAATATATTGCTTTTATGCATATTTTAACTACTTTAAATGTAGGATATTATATTTTTAACGTGTGTCGTTCTCAAATAAAAACTTAGGTACAAGTATGAGTCAAACACGGATATCGCGGGTTCTGTTCTTTCGAAAGAAACGTCTCAGAACATAGTTTATATTGATAAAAAAATGTTTGCTTGTTTCTACGTAAGTATTAAACGTAAATATATCATTATTTTAAAGTATCAATACATTCGATAGATTAATTCAAAACCACGAGCCACTTATTCTCTAATCTTGTTTATTATCTAAGCTTTTTGTAAAAAAAAACTATAGGTAAGTACTCGATGACGATATTCTGTAATAAGTACACGAGCTCCGTTTCTAAACTATTCTTTTTATTGCCGAATAGTTTTTTATATAGACGTGACGTCATAATTTTGAATTCGGCATTTCACATTTTGCAGTTTTATTTTTGAAGGAAAATAACGCAAATACGAATACGAAACGCAAATACTTTCATATAAATGTTAAGGAACAAGTAATATACGGGGGCCCCTTGCATTTGCCTTCTTGCCACCCTATTATTACGCCACTGCCTACTGGCCTCCTCTCAGTTTGGGGGACGGCGTTATTTAGAACCCTACACAAGCTCGTACGGTTTTTAATTAACCTGTGTTTAATCATAGAAAAAAGGTCGATAAATGAACCAATACAGAAGAAAATGTTTTCTGTGTATCTCCAAAAATAGCCAAACTATAATAAATATAGTATGACTTTACTATATTTCCTGGTAATAATTAAATAAGAATTTAAATGATACATTTTTAGACTACTCATTAAATTTTAAGTAGGCCTATCGAAGAGCTCTACTCTCTACTTAAATATATTTTATGCCCCACCGGGAATCGAACCCAAGATCTCGTGATCGGTAGTCAAAAATGCTAACAACTAGACAAACTAAGGCTGCACAGACTGAAAACTTCTAGACAGAATCCTTTAAATAACGGGGTAGGTATAATATTTATTTATGTTCAGTTCGGCGGTACTATAGACTTCAACGCACATTCAGCTTCTCTGTAAAGGTGCTTTCACTTTTACGCGAAGGATATTTTGAATATAAAACTATTCAAAATTCGGAAGCCTAGGGGATGGGGCTCCAGCTTCCCTTACAGTGTACTGAGTATGATTCCCGCCACTCACCTGTAACATTTTGGAGCTATGCGCGTTTTAAGCAATTAAATATTGCTTTAACGTTGAAGGAAAACATCAAAGGAAACTTGCCTGAGTTCTGCATAATTTTCTGGAGTAAATCCTACCAAGCCGCACTTGGCCAGCGTCGCCAATCACCTATATTGTATACCACACCCAAATACCAAAAATATATATTGTATATAACCCACGCCCATCTACCAACGCTGTAGTTCCCGGTGCGTGGTTCGCCACTCCAATTCCGTAGAATAATTTCTTTAATTTGACGACCTCTGTATTGCAACGGTCAGTTTTGTGGTATTAGCTGGGAGATCCCGGGTTTTATACCATGCAGGGGCAATTTAGCAATTGAAAATACCTGAATTTTCTTTGGTGTGCTTCGGCCGTGGCTAGTTACCTCGATACACACAAAGACGTGCAGCCATCCGGTATCCGGTATCCGGTAAGATGCCGCGTAGAAACTGATTAGGGTTCGGTTAGCCCGCTACAATATAAACTGTATCATCACTTATCGCCAGGTGTGATAGCAGCTATCGATTCCGGTATCCCTTGTTAACTAAGTTATGATTTACACGAATGCAATACAAATTTTCCAAAATCCTCACTCATGCTTATCTACTGTGCATTAAAAGATCTATATATAGTTCAATTTTTTTTTATTCATATACTGCCATCTATCTGATAATTATGGTACTAGGTAGTCTTTAATGAGTTAGTTCTACATCTCCTCACTAGGTGGCGCTGTTAACCAGTTATTGCGATAGTGATATATTTATAAATTATGTTCTTGAAACAAATTAAAGAGGCATGTGATTTTCAATTAATTTCCACTTATTAATCACTAGCGGTTTCCTGTGATCTCGTTCGTGTATGACTTCTGACAAGTAGGTAAAGTCTTGTTATACAAACTTCTCGACGTTATTCTATGTTGATTCTACGCAATAATGCCCAGATCGTAACATAATGTTTTAGCTCAAATTAAAGCATTTAAATATGAGCTTTATGATTTGTGACATAAAGCAAATATATATCTTTTTTTCTTTAAATATATGTATTGTTTTAAGTGTAACCACCAGTAACAAAAATAACTTTCATACCTATTCCTTACAAGTTAAGGCAAACCAAGCAACGCCGTAAACTTGCGTCCTATAGCGGCATTAACGTTTTCGTCCATCGTTTGATTACTTGTGATTGGCACAAGAAGAGTTGGGGCAAAATCGCTTGCAGGAAACGTTTTAGTGTGTATGTGTGGCCCCTAGCTTAAGAATAGCGAGCCGATAGCTCAAGCCTTTATAGAGATTATACCATCGGACGGACGGATAGACGATTAGACAGAAAATTGATCCAGTAAGGATCCAGTATTTTTCTCCAATAGGTTTGGTATCTTACAATTTAATAGGCATACTAAAAACTGGTGTAAAAAAACCCTCTATTTAAATTAAAGCATTTAATAAATGAAAGCTTAATTATGAATAGAATAACAATAGTTTACAATAAAGCATTGTTTTTATTAGATAAAAACCAATAGAAAAGTTTTAAGGAAGTCGGTGGGATACTGTAAGGACAACTTATCTTAGTAATAATCTTTCACTCATATTTATTATTCTAATTACTCAATTAATAATTTTCATTTTCATCATCTATAAAACTACTCCTGTTTCTTTTAATTTCTACGTACATAGGTACATAAGTAAGATTTTGAATAGTTCGTGTCGTGATTAGATTCTCAACTCTCTTTTTTCTATATCTCTCCGAATTTTCTCTTAAAAGAGTCATTAAATTTTTATAGTTCACGCTTCTGTGGTGTCCATTTATTTGAGGAACATAAGTCCCAAATGTTGTCGTTTCTATATAATCTTCATTTTCATCCTTTTCTGGATTTTCCATTTCTTGAGAAATGTTTGCTTTAGTTGTAGTTTCTATCGTGTTTTTCAATTTAATAACGAGTGTTTCTGTTTCAATAATCTCAGGGTACTTTTCAGTATATTCAGTATAATCCCATTTATCAATATCTGTTTCTGTAACCACGCTATTATCAGATTTTCTTAAATTTAAATAATGATCTGGAATTTTAGCATCTTCATGGCTGAACTTAATTATTTCAGGTGGATTTGTTGTTGCTCTTTCTAAAGTTCCTTCTGTTAAAGGTCTAACAGGCATAGTCATTGGGTAAAAAGGCGTCATAGTTCTAGATTCGACAGGTATTACACCTGAGCTACCTATATGATAATCTTCGACATACGAATAATTTATAATGGGATTTTCTGTCTCATATTCATTTTTGATATTATTAATAGTTGTTTCTTCAGCAGAACTGTTTTCAGTTTTTCCGCCAGGCTGCATCGTGTTTTTGTCTGTTTTTTTGTTTGCTGTAAAAACGCTTAAAGGAACTAAACGTTTAATTATAATTGTCTTATTTTCACCTGTCTTCGAAGCCGTTATTGTGAAATTTTTTCTTTTCTCTACGAAAATATTTGGCCGTTTATAAGTGAACATGGAGCGCTTCAAAGGCACAGTAGATTTCCTTCTAAACTGAAATATAGGGCTTGGAGACGTTATATATATTTTATTTATATTACTCCTAGTTAAAGTGTTTTCAGGAGGGGGGTTTTGAGAAGACAATACATTTAGTTTTATATACTTTGGTTCGTTGTTATAAAGGGAAATATCCTCTTTATCTAAATTATCCAACTCTGTTTCTTTAGCGAAACTAAAACGATTCGACGAACAATCCATGCCATTGCAGTTTTGATGCCTTTTTCTATCAGTGGTTGTTCTAAAAACATGTTTGATAGCATTACTCTTTTGTCTACTGTGCGACGAAAACCCAGATGGTGCAAACCTATAGCCATCTACTAATAAATTTATATCGCCTGGACTCGCTGGTCTATAAGTATACAATGGATCAGAGTTATGATTGGATTTTATATTATAATTTTGTGACTCTTGTGGTATGTGGTCGTTCATAGGTAAATATGAGTTTCTGTTTGAATGCTCAGTAGCTGGCACGTATATTCCTGAGTAGGCTATCTCTGCTCGCGTGGGTATCAAATCACCAAATTTTGCATTCAAAGTCTTTTCAAGATATTTTATGACATCGTGTAGGTTTTTCACCCTTTGTGCATTACGATATTGTTCTATCCAGGTCCTTGGAGTACTTTGTATCTTTGAAAAAGGCATCGGGTATGGACTTCTATATTCAAACATAAAAGGTCTAGGACTAGTTCTTCTTATAAATCTATTATCTGCGGTAGTTGTTGAAGGTTTTAACTGATGTCTGCTAAAGTGTCTTTTTCTTGAACGAGATATAGATGTTTCTCCTAATGGATCTACATAACTTACTTCTTGCATGGCATTCACAAGTAGTGGCATTTTTTCATAATACTCTTGATCAAATCCAAAGTGACTTCTATCAAGTTTCTCGGCAATCGGTTTATCTTTTCCAACAAATCTGATTTTATTTAAGCTCGTCTTTTTTTGTACTATATTTGTTTCTACTACAATCATATATTCGTAGATTAGTAGAACTATCTGAAACATAAAAAATATACATATATGAGGTACGATAACGAATCTATCTATGATTATTTCAAGTTGTGAGATTGTAAAAACAATTTATCATTAATTAGGTTTCCACGATTCCTATTAAATTATTAATGGAGAATAAAGAGAATATGAACAAAAATAAAGACTTAAAAAATATTTATATTAGATATAAACAATTGATTGTACTGTTTTTAGTGGTTGGGATATTCGGCTAAAAATAATAACCTGCCATCGTAGAATACATTGCTCTGTAGTCTTTCAGTATTCCATCGACAATGATAATTAATAATCAATAAACCTCGCAAGTCCCGTTCGAGGCTCTTTATTTCTCTCTTATGAGAGAAGATGCCTGTATCTAGCAATATAACATTACAAGGCATGATAATGATGACTATTTACTCGATCCTGTTCATTTAATTTTCCCCAAAGACCTTGGGAAAGGTTAACATTAATCAATAGCAATTTTGTATGAGAATGTGGACAGACTGAAGAAAAGCACTCATTTTCATAGATGAGAGTTAGTCACTCGGCTTTAATTTTTCTTGTAGAAATCGGTTTTTCCAACTAAATCAGATACATATTTAAACATATTTGAGATCAGGGAATAAAACAGCAATATTTTGAAACGTATTAGTTTATTAGTTTTCAGGCGTAGCCCTTTTATTTAAAGTAATTATTATCTTACGAAACACATGGCCCACCAGATGGGTAGTGGAAAAACATTGCCTATGAACAGAGTAACGCTTTGCAGGGCGTGTAAGGAACATGACAACCTGCCGCCTTGTGTCCATCAACCTGAAACCTAGATAATGAGCCTCATTTGTAAAAATTATCCCATATCCGTTTTCAAAAGACCACTTACATTTTTGCAATATTTCGTTTATGCATGTTCGGATGTTAAATCATGCCAAAGTGTACAATGTTTATTTTTCTAAATCCAATTTGGATTATATTCATCATAATATAAATCAAATTTTATATATATATCACAAAACGTTTCTCATAACATCAAAGTTCGAAAATCAAATCCCTTGAAGTTATTTATTACTAGTTCTTACAAATAATAAGTCAAACAAGTTAGGCAATACAAATAATTTCTTTTATTTAGGTGCAATGTTAAAGTATAAACAAATACCTTCTTTTTCTTGCCTTTATCTTATGCTATACACTTATTATAGGCATATCGTAATTGTTTTTAAACAAAAAATTACTAAAAGATAGGTTTAGAGAGTATTATCATATTTTTGGTGTTCGTCTTCACGTTTCCAGTCGAATTTCTAAATAAGTTCCTCTGTTATTAGGTATTGTAGTTTTGGCTACCTTGAAACTATTATTTCTATGTATTCCGGTCTGTGAATGACCGCGTTGATCGAATATAGATGTTTCTTTTTCAGAATAATTTTTTAAAGTCCTGTTATCTATCTCAGATTTATTTATTTTACGTATTAAGTTTTCTAATCCTTTCAAATTTTCTTCTGGAATGATTTCCTCATGAGAAGCTTGGTCTTTTTCTTCTTCTAAAGTAACATCGTCAGATTTAATTTGTTGTTCTTGTTGGATTTCTTCTCTTCTTTCTTCTTCTTTTGCTTCTGATTTAAAATCAGCATTGTCTTTTTCCGTCACAGTTTTGGTTTTATAAATTAATGTCCAGTTCGGTTTGTGGGTACTATTTTCAAACATGTTTGTAGAAAATGACAATTTTTCAAGTTTTCTTAACACGCTCCATTTATTATTGTCATTTTTCTCCATGTGGTGGTTAGATTCTTGACTTTTATATTTTTTTAATAAATCTTTCTTGGATTCAGTTTTGTTCTTTTTTTTCCTATTTTTAATAAGTAACATATTGTTTTTAGCTAGTTCTATGCTATGGACATCTAAAACTCTGAAATTATTAACTACATCGGGTGTCATATAATAGCCTTCATGTTTTGTTCCCCTAACTGTTGGAAAAGGTTTTTCTTTATTAATAAATTTTCTTGTTTCTAAAATTAAATCTTTCGCTGTAAACATATTCAAAGATGCTAGTGTTGTTGAAGATGCAATTTTTGACATAGGTTTTGTTGTTCTTTCAGGAAAATAAGAGTTTGCGTCTGTTTCTTCAATAAACTGTTTTTCAGTTGTTATATAAGGAGCGTTTTTCGCATCTTCTTGAATTTTATTGAAATTTTGGTTAGTCAGTCCATTCATCGAACTTAGTGTGTAGTCAATGTTTAAATACAAAGGTTTTACCGAATAAATCGTTTTTGATATCGTATTTGGCATCATGGTTTGACCATTATTTGAATTTGATATTAACTGAATGTTAGGAAATTCTAAAGCGTTTGTCGCAGATGCAAAAACTTCAGAATTATTATGAGTCATTTTTAAGTCGTTTTTGTTGAAATTTGATGCAATATAAAATATATATATTTAAAATTTTATTTGAATCATCAATTGTCGACGTTTCCTCAGATTTGACTGTGGAGCTTTCATGTTTAAGCTGTTGTGTAGCAAATTTTCTTGTTTTGAGTTTATTTTCATTACATGCTTTTACCTGTTCACTGCCTTTGAAATATGGTATTATTTTTTGGAGGCTTCTCATTAGCTTGATCAAAAGTAGACTTAATCTTTTTAAGTAAGGACAGTTATTGGACTTCATTCCTTTGCTTGTTGATGTATTTTTACGAAATTTTACCTTTTTATGTTCAGTTTGCTCTTTAGATTTATACTCGATAACTTTCGTTATTGGCGTTGTTGTTTTTAGTATTATAGGCGCATTTTTTTTATAAAAACTATAAGCATTCTTTAACATGGGTATAGTTGAAGTAAATGAAGCTTTATCATTTATCATTTTATCTACATAGTTCATTATTCTTTGATAATCTCTTATTTTTCTTATTATCGTAAAGTGATCGATATCCCTCGTTGGATATTTAAAAAAAACAATTGGAGATGTTTTGTATTCTATAGTGTATAATCTTGGGGTAGGTATTCGCATCCAGTTTCTGGATTCTGAAAATATATTTTTTGTGTACAAATATTCCCGTTTTTCTCCTTTATCGAATGAACTCTGAGTAGATTCATCTTCTATTATTTTATCAAAATATTTATACTTCTTGAGTTTTTTTAAAATGATGGGAATAAATTCTGAGTACATAGGGTCGAGATTTATTTTGGCTTTGTTCAAGTTGGCCTCAAACGGAATAGCTTCAGCACTCTTGTTCATAAGACTGAGCCAGTTCTGTTTAAAGCTTTTCTTTGTATTAGACTCGTAGCTGATGCTGTAGTCATAGATGAGAACGATACTCTGAAAAGCAAAAAATATATAAAAATAATAAAAATAAAAACATATTTATTTGTTCAAAACACATTTGTAGTAAAAGTATTTCAAAATTTAAAGCACAGTAAAGCAGGAAGCGTGCGTACCCAGACCAAAACCAGCAGAAAAAAAAAGCAGGGCAGTGGCTTAGGAGACAAAAAGTATATGAAATCTGCTAAGAATTGAAATATACAATTATGTATAAGAAAATGTTCACAGACAGCGAAATCAGATACTAAGGTAGGTGCATGCATTACGTAAAATAATTTATGAAAAATTAAAACACATACTTAATAGAACATTTCTCCATTTTTAGGACAACTTACCTTGTATTTTTTATACAATATAATAATCAGCACATTTTGTTTATTAACACAGAAGTGGTTACTACTACATAGATAAATTTAAGTTATAAATAAATAAATGTATATATATCGACAATACACACATCGCTATCTAGCCCCCCGTAGCTTGTGTTATGGTTTCCAAAGATGACTGATGAATATTTTTATGAATTATTTACATAAATACTTATCCTATACAGATTAACCTAGTATAATGAATAGTGAAAAAAAATCGTGTTCATTACACGAACATTTACTGGTTGTGGGAATCAAACCCACAGCCTTAGATTCAGAAAGCAATTGTATTTATTAACCCCTAGTCGGTTTCTACGCAACATCGTACCGTAACGCTTAATCGATTAGCAGCACGTCTTTTTCGGTTGGGTGGTAACCAGCAACGGTCAAATCCTCACACCAGACCAGACCAGATCAGAGGTTATTCAGAAAATAAAAATTCCCAAACTGTCCCTGTCGGAAATCGATCCCGGGACGTCGAACTTAAAACCAAAGCGCCCACTATTGCGCCAGGTAGGTCAAAATTACAGTATATTAAGCAATTAAAACTACGAAACCGGCGGAATGTGTGAGTTAGCGACTATAAAACATATTTGTGTGTTTTCTACTTTCTTTCGCCTTCATGCAGAGCCCGGCGTCACGCCAATCATCAATTATCAGCGGCTATATACTGCCTAGCTACTGGAATCTCATTAGATCATAATACGATCGAGACTACATTTCCATGATAAGCTATAAGTTCTATAAGTGGTATTAAGAAGCATTAATTTCATAAATCATAATTTTAGTTAATAATAAAATAAATAATAAAATTTACTACGACAATACACACACCGCCATCTAGTCCAAAGTAAGCGTAGCTTGTGTTATGGGTACTAAGATAACTGATGAATATTTTTATGAATAATAAACATAAATACTTATAATATACATATAAACACCCAGAAACTGAAAAACATTCATGTTCAGCATACAAACATTTTCCAGTTGTGGGAATCAAACCCACGGCCTTGGGCTCAGAAAGCAGGGTCGCTGCCCACTGCGCCAATCGGCCGTCAAATTCAAAAAAGTTAATTTTACTCGTTCCTTCCTTGACCGTTCACCTGTAAATGCAGCGTTGGTAGGCCCACTGCAAGGTGGACAGATGACATCAAACGAGACGAAGCCCGCGCTGGGCCCCATAGGCACAATACTGTGGTATTTGGAACTCTCCATAAAATAAATATGTGCAGCAGTGGACGTCCTTTAGTTGATGACCATGATGATGATCAGTGGCGTGCATAGCGGGTATGCAGATGATATAAAATGAAGAAAATCCCCAGTACGAGTTATAAATACTTAAGGGTAGGCGTGTCATAACTCTTACTCATTCTCATTTTTCCAGTTGTGGGAATCGAACCCACAGCCATGGACTCAAAAAGCAGGGTCGCTGCCTAATGCGCCAGTTGGCAGTCAAATAATATAATATATGTGATTCTTTACACCTGAATTTCATAAAGTTAGAAAGACGCTATCGAAATAAACCGTCACTTGAATTTCAATCGAGAATCAGAGAGGAAGAGTGCTGCCCTCTGCGTGGAAACCGTTTAATATATCACTATGACCCAACTACGCATTAGTAATCAAACCTAGGACATCACCGTCAGCAGCGAAACAACGGTCATTACCAGTCCGATCGCTTATATAACTTTAGACTCCAAATTAACATGTAATAACAGAGCAATCACAAACAAAATATCAACACGAACACTTTGTGTACACGATAAGAGAAAATGCAACAAAAACAATGCCTCGAGACAGTTTAACAAACAACCGGGGAGCGATTGTTATACAATTAAAATAATTGTCGACAACAAACGCATTACGTTAACAGCATGACATAATATCAACAGACTGTGACAAGCTGGTGACATACGAGATGAATAATACTTTTGGAACTACTTAAGGCAAATCTATACGTTTTTATATGACTTCTTTTTTACAGTAATAACTGACGGAACAAGCAGATAAAATCTGTTAGATATTCATTGTAAAGTCAACATCTCATGAGGATGCTCCGGTTTCAGAGCGAAACGTGCGTAGAGGATACATTGCCGGAGTTCTGTTTGGTGTGGAGTATAAGGAATGAAGAAATTATCAAATACAACATACAGATTCTCCTGCTTTTCGCGGAGTATGGCAAATTAAGCTTAATTTTCATAATATATCATGGATTTCCGCAAAGTAACGCCTGCTTCTATCCAATAGACAAACCATGTAATGGGAAGTAGGATACTATAAATGGAGCAATATTTCGCAGCCATGCAAGGAACACGTCTTTCAAATTGCCTTCAAGGTGTACGTGTTAACCTAATGTGCTTGTAATTACACCGGTAGTCCCGCCCTTAACACCGGAATACGGTAATGCTGCTTTGCGACAGGAATAAGCATGGCGTAGTACAGCTCCGGGCGAGCAGACGCAAGAAGCTCCCATTATCACCATCCTCATACCCACCCATTACCGGGCCACTACAGAGCACTGGTCTCCTCCCACAATGAGAGGGGGTTAAGGCCGTAGTCCACCATGCAGGCCTAGTGGTGGACTTCACACAACTTTGAGAACATTATGGAGAGCTCTCAGGTATGCAGGTTGCCTCACCATGTTTTCCTTCACCTGTGAAGCAAGTGATATTTTAATTGCTTAAAACGCTCATCACTAAGAAAAGTTAGAGGTGCGTTCTAGGATATCTCCTCTGAAAGTGAAGTCCAAGTCCTACCCACTCCGCTATCCGAAGCTCTACTGCTCCTAAAATAAACCTTTATAGCAGTTTACTTGATTTACTCGTAAATGGTATGGGTCCTCTTATGATCCATCAAATTTCCTAGTTTCAACAATTTTTTTATCAAGATTGCATATTATATAATACTTATAAAACAATCCCCAATTATATATAAGATAGCTTTGATTGAATATAACTTAAATGTACATAACATAACAAACAGGTTACAGTAAGTGCCTATACTACCTGATTCCTCCGTGTTGCAAGTTTCGTTAAACCAATGATTTATATGTTGCTACCGCTTATTAGTTTGAATATTAATAATCAAAACTATAATTTTACGGCATGGGAAGGTATGAAGTATCCATAATTCCATACCTTCCCATGCCGTGTGGTGACGCCAGAACGGAATTGTCACCAACACTCTGCCTTTCCCGCGTGTGTCGTACGAGACGACTAAGGGTATATATCGGTGAACGTCCTTTGAGTTACTCCTTCCATCTATAGCAATCCCAAAACCGGTAGCCCAGCGGGGTGATTATAGGCAAAACCCCCAAAGGAACGTTTCAGCAGTTGACTTTTATAGGCTACTTATGATCCATTCTTACTTAATTAGAAATTCATACTACGCGAAACCGAATTACGAAATAATGTTGAAGGATGCATATGTATATTTTATCACCTTGAAAAAATATTATATCATACAAAACGTATTCAAAACATTCTTAGTGTTTACTATGACAACCCTATGGAAAATAAAAGACTGACACACGCATAGTACCTACGCTACGCGACACGTACCTAATAAAGTAACAGGAGTCACATGATTTTAATTTTGTATGTGATATTAGTGTTGGATCTGATTTCTTTCAGTACAAACTATGGCAATGGTTTATTCAAAAACTATTAGGTTTCACTGATAACTCTCACAAACAGTACATATAAGCTTAAGCTTAAGCCTCTAAAGTATTATTTCGGTTATCATTTACACGTTGTATAATTTTTCAGCTTAATTTAATAATCGTGATTACAAACAAAATCAAAACAAAGAATTGAATACCCAAAAAAAAAAAAGAAAGCTAACCACATAAACACAAAAATAAGATTAGCGATAAGAAACTGCATATCACTTGGAATACTAATTATGTAAGACCACTAAACACTTTCACAAAAAACCAAAATAGCGTATATATTATAATATTGCCTCCCGATTTCACTTGCGTTAACTATGATTCATGGCGTAATATTTCTATACCGATAATCAACCTTAATAAATATATTTCATGCATTTTGACACCCGATTGGCGCAGGGCAGCAACCCTGCTTTCTGAGTCCAGGCCGTCGCGTTGTGGGTACAATTCCCACAATTGGGAAATGTTTCTTTTTTTTCAGTGTCTTTGTGTTTATTTGTATTTTATAAGTATTTATGTATATTATTCATAAAATTTTTCGTCAGTCAACTTAGTTCCCATAATACAAGCTATACGCTTACTTTGGGGCTGGATGACGATGTGTGTATTGTTGTAGAACATTTTTTTTAAGTTTTTCAAATTAACATGCAAAACAAACTCTTATATTTATATGCATGATGATTTTTTTCGTCATAAAACAATGTCTACTATTGATTGGTCAAAAAAACACAAAAAATATATTAACACCGTTATCTATACTTTCGGTAGTTTCATGAAGCAGAAAAAAAATCAAACAGGTTTTGATTCCAATTTTTTAAATGCAGCATTCCATATTATAATTGGTGTAAACTTCAATTATTTAGAATATTGATTGATTTTCATGACATATCACAGTAATTTTAACATAATTTAATGACTAGATTAGATTTATTAACTTGACGATCTTTTAATAGTGACTATTTGGAAATATATATATATATATATAAATGGTGTATTTGTAATAATTATAAGGGTCAAACTTTATCTTATCGCTACGCCCTGACAGTGCCTCATGATTATGTTAAGGCATGGATGCAAGGTAATAATTAAATAAATATGACTTTAAGTCAATGTAGATCCGATAGATTAAAGAGACTCTCAGTGTGAATGTTTGACGATGAAAGAAAATCGATGTTTATCATATTAGTTCATCAATCATCATCATCATCATCAACAGTTACATCACAGGATATTTTATACTACTACAAGTAATTCCTTGGCTGCAATATCACCTGGTTGTTAGATGATGCAGTCTAAGATGGTAGCCGGATATCTTATTAGGGGTAGACCAGTTATATTACTTCCATAAAACTACCCACACTAATCGGTTTCTATGCGGCATTGACTTAAACGGCGGTAAGACTTTGTTGGTGGTTATTAACACGGTTTAGTTATTAAAAGGTTACAAACAGACTGACATATGCACATATAATATAATGTGGATTACAATACTTACAATTACAACGGTTACGGTGATAGCGGTAGAGATAGCTGCGCAGGCGCATCCCTGCCTCATCTGCCGTTTTCTCGACAGCCTGAGGAACTCCTCAGTCCTCGCATCGATGGATCTGTATAAGCCGAATTGCCGGATAACAGAACTGGTGGTGCTAACTGATCCCTCAGTCGACATCTTGGTAGAGACACATCACTGTCAGGCGGAACGAGGAATTTATGTTTGTTTGCCTGCGGTGGAAAACACAAAACACGCGCGCCGTATGCGTCCGTGCTGAAAAATGCGCCGGATTCTTTGCTTTGTTAATGTTTTCTTTGAGATCGTTGCTACGTCACATAAAGGGGTGGGATGGTGAAATGTTATGATGTCGATGATTTACGAGTTTATTATGGTTGAGGCGAAGGCTAAGTTTTATTATAGTTTTACTCTTGCACAGTATAATTTTGTATAAACGTTTTCTTTATAGCTATATGAGAACATGGGTCCAACACACAAAGACTTCATGAGAACTACTACTTAAACTACGGGATGGCTGCAACAAACGGATCTATCAGTACAGGCAAGGAATGAAACTAACATTTTACATTAGACTAAGTGTGCACTTAGGTTATGAATCTTGAGTTATGTCATTTTTAGTTATCTTGTTGAAATTTATAGACAAGGCCAACAAAATGTACATACTTTTCTTCTTGCAAATGTAGCGTTCAATAAAATATAATTCATTTTATATTTTAATCGGCTACAAATAGCTAAAAAGAACTTCTCGTACATATAGTTACCACAATTGTATACCTCCAACTCTGTTTTTCTATTTTTAGTTTTATTTTCTATTATAGGTATAATTTACTTTAGTACAACGTACTCGTAAATAATTCATTTTAATAATAACTAATGATCAAAATTACTATAAATTTTAAAAACAAATACTGACTTTCCATTAAAATTATAGATATCTATTTGTGTATTTATTAAACCATCTATCTCACATCTATGTTTGTTGTGTTTACCGACTTTGGTTGCCTGGAAGAAATCGCTATGAAGCTATAAGGCCACCAAATTATGATCTCTTGCTCTGATGTGTTTATATCTCTGTAACTACTTTTTCTCTGGTGTATAATGAAAGAATATAAATTCATTCATAGTTATTTAAAAATGTAATTTTCATGAAATTATCGATATACTCGTAGTAATGCACATACGATGAACATCACTATGCGTAAGCCAGTAGAGCGTTGCAAGCATCGGACAACGCTTCTAATCCCACCTAACTATAGGAGAAAATACTTTTATGTCTTTTGTTTTGCTAAATTATTGCGTTTTTACGATTTTTATATACGAGTAGGTCAGTTTTGTTAAAACATTTAAGAACCCTACCGTACAATGTCCTCTCGGCATTAAAGGACGGAATAATCTTAACACAGTAAACCCTATAGGACGAAGGATCCCTACCATACAACCTTGAAATTCCGGTACGATCAATCTTTACATATGACGTTGAGTTATTGTTGGAATGGGGCTCTACAAGAGGGATATGATACAAAATTACCTTAATTTTTCAATTCTTAAATTCGTTTTTAATTCGTATTAAGCTTTATATATTTTTATCCTTACCTCCTTCTACAAAGAGTATGTAAATCTTTTAATTATTTTAGAGTTTTAGGTTAAAATGTAGTTGCTGAGTAGCCAAATCATGGCTAGACTGTAATACTTGACTAGATTATAATATACTTACTTGGTTAGATTATACAATCAATATATACTTTGTTATATGTATTGAGTTTTAACTTTGTAATAGATAATAAAGAAAAAATCTGATATATTTCGAGATATAAATATTTTGTACTCTTTTCCCGCAAATATTACAGAATAATGAAACGATATCTTTAAATACAAGACATAATTTGAATTAATTCTATTAAATAATCTTTAAAATATCTTTAAAAAAATGGAACCCTCAGAGGCTGGTTTCTATTAAAATAATAAAGCCATTCTCGACAATGCCTTAGATAGCATAACTTTCATTATAGATCGCATACGATTAAAAAAAAGAAAGAACCTTCTTAAAACATTTTTATTTTAAAAATTACATTTTACAACCTTACAGCTAGAATTAGTTAAAGGCAGTGTCGATTTCACATAATATTACGAGCTTTTGAGTATTAGAGTTATTTTATTTAAGAATACATATTATATGTATATTATAGGCAATATTAAATAACTAGATTTATGATAACCTTCATTAAAGATAGATAAATTGTACTTTTAGTCCTTTAGAGTTTTCTCAATGGCACAAACATTTAACAAAGTTTTAGGAAAATTATGTCATATCATAAAGAACTATTTAAATGATAACAAATGATTATGTATTGTTGTAAGAAAACTGTTTTAAGCGATGTGAGTAGCCTCAGATCTTAAAAAAACCCGCTAAACAATTAGTGGTAGGGTTTTCCATAGAATGATGTTTATTATACCCATCTCTTTTAATCTTTTAATGTTTTCGCTAACTCTTATTGTTTACCTTTACTGCCTAATCTTTTGAATATTGTTTTCTCTGGTAAATAATGGTCTGCACAATACAATTTACCGAGACAATATGAAACCAACGGCGAAACAGTTAAAGACTTTTTTGGAAATACAGATTTTTAAATTTTATTTATATTGTATGTACTTAAAATTAAGTAGGTATATAGAGATTGGGATAATAAACGCACTAGACCTGGGGGCTTAGGAAACAAACATCGCATAAGGCAGTAATGATGACGCTCCAAATAAAGTTAAACATAATAACTTGAGAATTATTAAATAAATAAGCATAAAACCTTCAAAAGTCTGTTATATAGGCTTATTACTTATGTAAAAAAATATTTCTTTGCAAAGTTTACTTACATAGTATTTTTTTATATGATTTAAAACTCTAATAGATCTGTAAAAGGGCTAATGACAGCGCTCTTTTATATCTATACAAATCTGTTAGTGCGTGCTATAGCCACTATACAGACATAATAGAGCTTTTAAAACTTATTGTTAAATCTTCGTGCTAGTTGGGGTTTTTCTGTGACATAAAAACTTGTGACGTCAGTTTAGATGACTCGTTAAACTCACTGTAGACTTACCAATTGTAGTAAAGAGGGTGACAATTTAAATGTCATAAAGCCCCGAAGCCAGGCCCAGAATTCAAATATTAGAAGCAATATTTTTTTTTTAAACTAATTTACCAATACACGGGCCACTCGTGACAGCGACCAATTCGTTGCGAATTTCGTTTAGCGATGCTGCAAACAAGTCAAATCAAGCAGTCGGTATTCGACCCCTTACTTTTATTGGTTTTTATCTCGCTACTCTTATGCCACAATAATTAAATTAATAGCATAACACACCCACTTTTATTTGAAAAACAGATGGAGAGGTGTGGAACGAAATAATTGCCAAGAGTTAAGTTTTGTCGGAATGTAATGGTTGGAAACTTGTAATGTCACAGGCGAATGTTTGGGATAAGTTTTATGGTGTGGAAAAAGGTAGATTTCAACTAGTCACTGACCACCAAGCCACGTATTGGCAAATTAACATTGTATAGTTATAAAGATCAGTACGTCAATAATATCGATAATATCTTACGTACGTAAGATACTACGATCGTAGTAGTACGATTGCGTCATATGATACATTGGTTTTAAGAAACATATTATACGTGACAGTTGTATAATTTCATTTAATCTTGGAAGCAATAAAAGTCAGTGGTCCTAGTAAAAACAGCTTTACAAGTCTTCTTTTTCTGGATTCAAGTGGTTACGACAATTCAGTAGTGGCAAAAATGGGGTTATAACCATCTCCTTATCCATTGAACTTTTGAGGCTTTCATTTATTGAATGAATAAAAATAATATTAATTATATATAATAATTAAAACAATAACATCCTTATGCCCCTAAGCGCACAGTTTGGTATCACATTTAAAATAATTATGGCATCTTAGTAACTCTTTTACACTAGATATTAGAACACAAAAGGTACTAATGGTTTGTCGTAGAAGTATCCCTGGTCAGGTATAAACTGGGGTCTCGGTGGCACTGGGGGTACGTATGGGGGTCGCCTTGTCATTGCGGGCGTTCTGTATACTATGGGGGTTTGAGTTGTTGATGGTGGGATATAAACGGGAGGCCTTGTCGTTGCAGGAGGAATATATGGAGGCCTTGTTGTTGATGGCGGGATATAAACAGGGGGTCTTGTTGTGGATGGTGGGATGTATGGGGGCCTTGTCGTAGATGGAGGAATATATACAGGCGGTCTGGTAGGAGGAGGTCGAGTCGGTATTGTAAACGGTACTTTAGGTGTGGGATAGTCGTATCCAGTGGTTCTAAAATCAGGGACTATGGTTGAATATGTAGGTTGTCTGGTTGTAGGTGGTGGCCTAGTGGGAGGAGGAGGTGGTGGTCTAGTTGGCGGTGGAGTGGGGGGTGGCGGTGGTCTCGTAGGTGGTAGGTATGTAGATGGTCTAGTAGTAGGGGGAGGTGGTCTAGTTGGTGGTGGAGTGGAAGGTGGTGGTGGTCTAGTAGGTGGTAGGTATGTTGATGGCCTAGTAGGTGGGGGTGGTGGTCTAGTTGGTGGTGGAGTGGGCGGTGGTGATGGTCTAGTAGGTGGTAGGTATGTTGATGGCCTAGTAGGTGGGGGTGGTGGTCTAGTTGGTGGTGGTGTTGGCGGTGGTGTAGGTCTAGTAGGTGGAAGGTATGTAGAAGGTGGTGAAGGCTTTCTCGTAGTAGGCGGTGGTGTAATTATCCTAGGAGTAGTTGGTGGAGGAGGTGGTCGAGTAGGCAAAGTAAAGGGAACTTTGGGTGTAGAATAGAAATAACCTGTTGTTCTATTGTCATCTAATATTGTACTGTAAGTTGGCGGTCTTGTAGGTGGTGGTGTCGGTCGTCTTGTTGGAGGGGGAGTGGGAGGGGGTGTTGGCCTAGTAGGTGGTAGATAGGTGGATGGTCTAGTAGGTGGTGGGGGAGGTCTAGTCGGTGGTGGGGGTCTAGTTGGGGGTGGAGTGGGCCTTGTAGGAGGCAGATAAGTGGGAGGCTGAGTCGGTGGTGGTGGGGGTCTTGTTGGTGGTGGGGGTCTTGTCGGTGGCGGAGTAGGCCTTGTTGGAGGCAGATAAGTGGGAGGTTGAGTCGGTGGCGGTGTAGGTCTTGTAGGAGGAGGCGTGCGTAATGTAGGAGTCGGAGTAGGTCTTGTTGGTGGTAGGTAAATAGGAGGTTGTGTTGGTGGAGGTCTAGTAGGAGGTGGGGTAGGTCTGGTAGGCGGAGGAGGAGGAGGCCGCCTTGTAGGAGGTGGAGTAGGTCTAGTTGGTGGGAGATAGGTAGGAGGTTGTGTTGGCGGAGGCCTAGTAGGTGGTGGGAAAGGTATTCGTGGAGTATTGTAAACGTAACCAGTCGATGGCGGCGGTGGATTGGTTCGTGGTGGTGGTGGTCTTGTTGGTGGTGGTGGCGGAGGCGGTGGTCTTGTTGGTGGAGGTGGTGGTGGTGGTGGTGGTCGTGTTGGTGGTGGTGGTGGAGGCGGTGGTCTTGTTGGTGGAGGTGGTGGTGGAGGTGGTGGTCTTATTGGTGGTGGAGGGGGAGGTGGTGGTGGTCGTGTTGGTGGTGGTGTTGGTGGCCTTGTCGGTGGTGGTGGAGGAGGAGTCCTTGGTGGAGGTGGTGGTGGAGGTGGGAATGGTATGCGTGGCTTTTCGTATACGTAACCATCGAATTCTGTTGTTGGCGGAGGTGGTGGCGGTCGAGTAGGCGGTGGTGGCGGAGGTGGTGGTGGTCGAGTAGGCGGTGGTGGTGGTGGTTGTGGTCGTCTAGTAGGCGGTGGCGGTGGAGGCGGTGGTGGCCTGGTGGGTGGTGGTGGCGGCGGTGGTGGTCGTGTTGGCGGTAACGTAGGCGGCGGTGGTGGCCGAGTTGGAGGTAACGTCGGAGGCGGTGGTGGCCGAGTTGGTGGTAACGAGGGCGGTGGCGGCGGGAATGGTATCTTAGGCTTCGGGTAGAAGTAGCTGTAACAGAGTACATTACAATATCATAATTAAATTAACTATGTTCTTATTAAAATATCACTACAATGATTGTCGCTTGAAAAGCTACACTGAAGAATTCCAATAACTTTAGTCTGATTTGTTATGATGATAATCAATATTCGGAAGGTATTCTTTTTACACAATAAGAATTTAAGTTTAGGTGAAGACTTTTGGAAGTATTTCTCTTATTTCCGTATATTTTTAAGAATTTTTTTTTTTTTTATATCGGAATGCTTTCTTGGTTTTTTGGTTCGGTTGTTTAGTTTTGTTTTGGGTTTTTCTGCTATTTCCTCCCAAGATACTTAATATAATAATAATTTTGAAACTTTTTTTTTATTGGAAAATCTATTTCGTTTTTGAGCTATTTGCAAAAAACTTTTTGGTTTTTGGTTAATTGTGTATAACTTTATTGTTTTCATAAATTACATACACGCCTTTCCGAATCGAATCAAATATTTTTCCGAGACTGCTGAAAAAGTTGACCGAAAAAGCTCTTGTATTCTAGACTTACAGTGTAATAATTTTAAAAGTTAACTTGTTACACTTTGTGATTAAATAGATTTTTGGTAGCTAAAAGTGATACATACCCGTCCTCGTTCAGATCGGCATTGATGGGATCGCCCAGCACAGCATAAAGAAGATTGGAGTTGGGATCGGCTTGCGCCAATCGGTCCGCCCGGCAGGTGTGGTACACCGCCAGCAAGACCACTGCGATGTGCAGTGACAGCCTCTGGAAACAACAGAGGAGATTCTTCGTGAGGGTTTTCGTACAGTTTCACCGATTTCAGCCACGGCGGTTTTTTTTATTACGCTACAAGTTAGCCCTTAAGCTTTCCACCTGGTGGTAAGTAATGATGCAGTCTAGGATCGTAGTGGGCTAGCCTATGAGGGAGTATGGTAGTCATGACCCTAAGCGGTTTCTACGCGACATTTGTCCGTAGGGTGATAACTAGCCACGGTCAACGCCCACCAGTCCAGACTAGAGGAAAATCAGAAAAAAATATTAATTCCCAAATTGCCCCTGTCGGGATTCGAACCCGGAAACTCCTAATTAAATTCACAGCGCTCACCATTGTGCCAGGGAGGTCGTCAATCTCCAGGAAAGAATTTCACTACGCGGGATATATTGTAGTGCACAAACTTAACTTAGGTTTGTTTAAAACGGAGATGTCTCTTAAAAAGTTCAATGTTTGTATTAAACGTAAGCTTATAGAAAAGTCCTATTATAGTATAAAGGACTACGTAAACGATCAAAAAGCTTGGGTGTAAATTATTGCTCTAACCAGGTTGCTCTTCTAATAATTTAAAATGACATTGTGAGATGGTGATAACAAAAAAAAAACACCCGACTTTATTTTGTGGTCCCGGTTATTATCAGTTTGTCGGCCTATTGGCGCAGTGGGCAGTGACCCTACTTTCTGAGCCCAAGGCCGTGAGTTCGGTTCCCACAACTGGAAAATGGTTAGGGATGAACATGATATGTATATTATTAATATTTATGCATATTATTTATTAAAATATTCACCACTCATCTTAGTACCCAAAACACAAGTTACGCTTACTTTGGGGCTAGATGGCGATGTGTGGATTGTCCTAGTGTATTAATTTATATATTTATTTCATTTACTTGTGGTCAAAAGCCCACCAACCCACAATCGAGCAACGTGGCGCTTCTATCCCCTAAAACTGTATTTTTTATGGAAGACGAAGCCCGTGCAAAGTTGTGGGACGTTAGAAGCTGCGGATAATGATGATGGTATTTTTTCAAATTGATGTTATGACACTAATAAATTCTCGCAAATTATTCTCATCTCTTGTCATAATTCATAAAAATACCTAATTCTTGAACCCAAGTCAAGGATCCTTTTCGTAACGTTACCTGCATCGTTTGGTTAATATGTTATTTGACCTCAGGTCAAGTTGCGAATTATCAAGATATCAAATATTTTGCGATGACGGCCGTAACTCAAAACCATTTTTTTTTGTATCACAATAGTTGTCATAGATATATATGTTTAAGAAAGAGCTGGCTGGCCAGCAAATAAAACTGTCGGTCAAAATATTCAAGACTTCTTTAAAATTCCGATTAACCTACAAGTATTTTAAAACGAAGACCGCAAGTTCACCCCCGTTTGTTTCGCTTTTTGTATTGCCAATCTACTTACTATGTAGATTATATGAAAAGCATATTAATGAATACCAAATACTATTTTGAATTCATAAATTTCCTTGTTAATTTGATTTGGTGTTTTATTTTTGTTAATGTTCGTTTGGTATAACTATTTATTTATGTTAAGTTGAAAGCAGAACCACAGATTCTTCTGCGTTCAACTTCTCTTTCTTCTTGCTGGGTTTTCGGGGTTATTTTTGTTTCTTTATATTATTAAAGTCAAGTTGCCAGATCGTTTGACAAATTCTCGCATTCGTAGGACACTGAGTTACTAACATTAGTTGGGAAATAGGTGTTGTAAAAGCGGGCGATGCCGAGTACAGAGCAAGTAATTAAATAGATAAAATATAATCGTAAATATTATAGTAATTAGTTTGCACAGTAGGTAATTCGGTTGCATTTAAATAAGTCTTGAATATATAAAAGTGGCGCGTGTTGAAAATACTTGTTTGATCTGTATACAATAGTTTGCGCACCTATTTGAATATTTGTAATAACGAGGCCACATTATTAGCAAATAAAAGCTGAGTTCACAATTTTGACAAAACACAACTATTTAGTAATCAGAACGTGTAATATGTGCTTATATTATGCTTATAAATTCTGCTGATACATAGAATAGAACAGAATATAATAGAATTACTTTATTAGGCACATACTTTGGTCTTACAAAAAATATTTGTGACTCCGAAACACGAAGAGCAATATTTTATCACTATGTTTTGCTAACATAAAACCGATAGGCGAAAAAATTGTTGCAAAGGTATCAGTAAATCTATTACATGTAGGATGTTGGAATCAGTAAACAAGAGAATAAATTAATAAATTAATTAGTGAATATAAAATGTACAACACACAAAAGTGCAGAAAACAAATGGGTACAATACCGGTGGTATATTACTAGGGCCGTGTTTTAGTTGGCAAAGCATTTATCCCGAGCTTTTTTTTCCACTACTAGTTAGACGTTGCCTGCAATCTCACCTACTGGTAAGTGATGATGCAGTCCAAGATGGTGACGGGCTAACATTTTAGGGGTACGTCAGTTATATTAAACCCATACCCAACCCCTAATCGGTTTCGACAACGTACCAGAACGCTAAATCGCTCAGCGGCACGTTTTGGTCGGTAGGGGAGGCAGTTATTACAGAATCCCAAATTGACTTTGCCGGGATCGAATCCGGGACCTCCCACTTTAATCCACAGCACTCACCGCCAGGGAGATCGTCAAAAGTTTGCTGGAGAGATGCTTTGTTTGTTAGTCCTTCCTTCACGTCGTAACTAAGTAACCAAACAACAATTTGTAAGAGTCGTCTAATTTCTATCAAACACTGCAAGTATGATTATTATACGTATACGTTCTCTACCTTTAACTTTATGTATTAGTTTATTTTACCGTAGTGAAATTTGTATTAGTATATTTTATTTATTTTATGTGCTTATTAATTTTTATGTATAAATATACAGATTATATATACAGCTTAGAGCTTTGCACACCGCTATAAGGTTTCACATGTGAGTCGATTCCCCATAATCGTTGCCTGGAAGAAATCACTATAACTGATAAGGCCGCCTTTGTTACACAAATTTAAATTACTTTTCTTTTTTATTTAAATCGGTTTTGTTCTTGTGCAATAAATCAATCAAAAAATTATTTTCGATTGATTGATTGATTTTTGGAATTAATTAAAAGTGCTGAGAGTAGCATGTGCTACTTTTCGTTACAGGAAAACAAACGGTCGTAGAACGCTGGCTACCGCTTCAAAGTGGAATTGCATTATGGCTTATCATTTATTGTGGTCGGGCATTGTATTATGGATATAACATGTGGGTTGTATGGTCGTAGAAATGTCACCTTATGACTTCTCAATGAGATGCCTCAGCCGTGCGTCGGCACGGTTTTGTATGCAAATAGTTGTATGCAAATGAAGTCAGTGCATCTGTTGTTGGAACCTTCATGTAGTTACTACAGTTTACTTAATTGTTTAGCATTCCTAATTTGTCGTAGGATAATATGTTGATTTTGTATGGAAACTGTTGATGTTGAAAAAGAAGCAACTACTGAGTTTTTAACGGGCTTCTTTTCGCTACAATATGCCTTCCAATGGTAGTCACTGCAAACAGATTTTAATATAAAAAAGTGATAAAAAAGGCCTACTAAAAATACTAAATGAGTTTTGAATTTGGTTGCTTTAGAAATATATGCTTTCACTGTCGAAAAGTACAGCTAGTAATAGTGTACATAGAGAGTTTGTCATAGTAAGATTATGGTGATGACTAGATTCAAACTAGGGGTTCCTAGCACCCTGGAATAAGAAGAAACCCGCAAGAAACGTAGCCGGGTATTCTTTTTGCTATGGACATCTCACATTATTACAAAACTATTTAGACCTTAGACCTTAGACCAAATATATTTAACCTTACCGGTTATTCATAGGTTTTTAATAGAGAGGAAAGAATTTTTTTTTTGACTCCTCCGAATTGTCCAGACTGGTGTAAGGAAAGATGTTTATCACATTCTGATGAAATGTATCCGTAGCGAGGTTCAGAATAAAATGTTTGCTGATGTTATTATATTGTTGTTGGCCGAAATATTTATATAATAGATTTCATATTAATTAAAAAAAATTAAATAATGTAACCAAAAGTACCAACATTTTCTCTGTAATAAACAATTGATATTGAACTATTGTAAAAAGTATGTACTACACGATATAAAGTATTCATAATGAACTACAACAAGATCTGCAATATCTAACTATCATAGTTAAGTCGCTATAGCAACTTTTGTGTCCTAAAATTTTATTAAATCGCCGGTGGAAAAAAAAGTGGGTTACATTAGTATCGCAGTATTAATTCTTATTTAAATAAATAGTTTTTTTTTCAAGGCTATTTATTTAGCAATAAAATACATTTTAATTCATTCCATTTAATTGGATATTCAATTATGAATTTATCGAGTTTAAAAAATTTGGACTATACCTAAACGAAACGGTTATGTTTCGATATACACACAATTGAAAAAGTTCTTTCTAAAACTATGTACTTTACTGTATGTATGACTACACTTTCATTGAATGCTACATATTTCACAAATAGGCTGTTCCTTTGGGATACACATGAATTATCCATTGGCATATTGGTAATAAAAACAACAGTGGCCTAATGTCAAACAACAAACTCATTTTTTACATAAATTTTACGCAGGCGATCACTGCAAACAGTAAGTCAACGGTCAGAGTATTTACGTAAACACACAAAATGGCAATCGTCTGAACCTGACCCCCTTACGAAATGTACAGACAGACGCAATACGCACTGTAACTGGCACGGGTTTAACGTTTATTCAATAGTATTTGTACCGTGCGAAATTATATAACCATAGATAATACCACTTAAGCCATGGAGAAATGGTTCGACGTGACTGAAAAAGCTATAGGGGATTTAGGTCATATCTTTTGTCTTAACTTTTGCCATATTGTTACAGTAGGTACCTAATAAACTACATATGTTTTCTTAGTGTCAGAATTTCTTTATGTAATTCTTACAATAGAATTTTTAGTATTTTTTTTTGTAATAATTTATGCTGTTTACGATATTGGCTTTTTGTGTATAAAAGAGTATATGGGAAGCGGTGATAGATCAGTGGGTAGGAGCTTGACTTCACTTTCGGGAGGCCGAGTTCGAATCCCAGCTAACCTCTAACTTTTATATATGCGTTTTAAGCAATTAAATTATCACTTGTTTCATCGCAAGGAAAACGTCGCGAGGAAGCCTGCATGCCTGAGAGTTCTCCATAATGTTATCAAAAGCGTGTGGAGTCCGCCAATCCGCACTGGGCCAACTACTATGGGCCTATGACTATGGGCCTTTAGAGGATTAGAGGAATGTGAACAAACTCATGTAGCTTGAGGATGCAAAAAATCAAAAATTTAAGTAGGATGTGTTTATATAATCAATAAACAAAAAAATATTAAAGTATTGATTAACTTTGAAACTTTCATTGTTCAATTATCTAAAGCAAGATTTTTTATTTTCTGATATTTAATATTACTGGCTGAGTCGTGCAACTTCGTCTGCACCAAATCGGTTGTTACCGGAAAACTCGAATAAAATGACATTTCTAAAAATGAATCCCCAAAAACCCCTGTATACTAATTTTCATGAAAATCGTTGGAGCCGATTCCGAGATTCCAATTATATATATACAAGAATTGCTCATTTAAAGATATAAGATATGACAGTCATATTCTTTTAATTCCTAAAATATTATACTAATCATTTTATTATATCTCAACTGGGCTCTAACGTTTGATTGGGTCAGAAGTTGGGTCAGATTATATTCCGGCTAGTTTGTTAATCAAAAGTTTTTAAAGTTTCTGTATACCTTATTTTAGGTCATCATCATCATCATCATCATTTCAACTCATTACCGGCCCACTACAGGGCCAAGAGAAAGGGTTAAGGCCGTAACAACCTCGTTGTCCAGTAGTTAACATGTTCAGCTTCAAGCTAGAGTCAGATTCCCAGATAAGCTTTTCTCTTAAGATATTTGTAGTACTAGCCCGGAGTTCCAAAATTTCTGCAGTTCATCACCATTCCCCGGAGAGCACGTTAACTCGAATTAGAATCACTTACATGCGATGATTGTACCTACCTCTCTCCTTGAGCTGTTTTTAACGCCTTTGGTTGGAAGAGATCGCTATGTAGCGATAAGGCCGCCAAATTGTATACTTTTTGTTAAATTTTTTACTTATAATTTGTTATGTATATGTGGCGTACAATAAAAGTGTATTCATTTTGTTAAATTTTTTACTTATAATTTGTTATGTTTATGTGGCGTACAATAAAAGTGTATAAATAAACCGTAATTTCTCATCCTTTTTTAAGTGATATAAAAATTAAGTAACTCATATCCAGTTGTGTAATTATCACATTACCAATTCGCTGTGCAGTAATTTCTGGTCAAACAGGCATGGTTTGTAGACATCTTGACCTCTCCGTACAGAGGTCGAATACAAATGTGTGCTCAAAACGTTAGGCTGTGACCTCTAAGACGGACCTCAAGTTTCGTTAGCACGTCATTTTATTTGGAAAATTTATTACTTGCCGTATCATAAATAGTTTACATTGTCGATTTTAATAATCGCTAATTGGCCGAGGACGACCTTGGAGTCAGTGGAGTGATGAAGTACAGATGGACATGGGGGTTATGGCAGTTCGAGCTGAAAGGCTACTGACCTCCTCCGACTGAGAAATTTGCTGGGCCTCTTAGGGCTGTAGAGTTTTAGTGGTGATGAATTGAACACAGACGCACGTATAAACGTTTTGACGGCCGATTGGCGCAGTGGGCAGCGACCCTGCTTTCTGAGTCCAAGGCCGTGGGTTCGATTCCCACAACTGGAAAATGTTTGTGTGAAGAACATGAATGTTTTTCAGTGTCTGGGTGTTTATATGTATATTATAAGTATTTATGTATATTATTCATAAAAATATTCATCAGTAATCTTAGTACCCATAACACAAGCTACGCTTAATTTGGGACTAGATGGCGGTGTGTGTATTGTCGTAGTATATTTATTTTATTTATTTATTTATAAAAACACACACACAAAATACATTCAACATACCAACATATGCACAGTAGGCACATACCACTATAATAACATTTTGTATTGCTATTTATCAACCTAAACCTATACCTAAACATTTGTTCACTGTTATCATAAAGATAATTACAATTATGTACCTATTCTTAAGTGTTGCACTTGAAGAGCACTACCTCCTATAATATAGGTTAAATCCTAGCATAGGGGCAGAAGTTTTTCAATTTCTACATATCGATAATTTTTTATCTAACCACATATTGCTGCAACAATTGCTAGGATCATTTAACTGATAACTAATGTGTCTTCTTGTATACCATTATAATTGTACTTGTTTCTTTGTGCCCAATAAAGTATTTTATTATATTCTATTCTATTGCATTTATGTGATAAGTTTCCTTTACCTCTTTGCCACGTGTCACCTGACTAGACATAGCCATGATCATTATCACCGGCCCACTACTGAGCACGGATCAGTGTGGTGCACTTCATACAATGTTAAAAGCACTGCCTACCCTAATTCTTTGATATAACTCTACAGTAGGGGGATTTTTCCATTTCATTGCCATCTTCCTGCTATATGCACTTGGTCATCAACTATATGCACGCCACTGGCACGGATCCCCTATCAGAATAAAAAGGGATAAGGCCGAAGATATCTGGCCAAGTGTGGACTTCATACTCCCTTGAGAATGTTATGGAGAATAGATTGATCTATACATGCAAATTGCACAAACCCTCGCGGTGTTTTCCTTCCCCCTTAATGCAAACTGATATTTAATAAAAAACGCACATAACTCTAAAAGATATAGTTGCATGGAGGGGCTCGAACTGAGGCCCTCCGTAATTTAGTAGCCTAAGTTTAAATTACTTGCTGCCATACGGTTTTTTTCATCTATAAATTTAAGTCGGTGTTACTCTGGATGATATAACGATTTTAATAATACATGACACATACAAATGTGATCACGCATTGAGATGGTATCGCGTATAACATATAACTCTCATCAACATAACACTCACAACAAATATTAATCCTGAAAACATTAGGTACACAACTTTTTAGATGGTTATGCAATAAAGTTGTGGACTTCACTTATTATTTATTATTATCGACAAGTAGTCGAGTTCAACTTTTATTTGACGGCCGATTGCATTCTGAGTCCAAGACTGTCGGTTCGATTCCCACAGCTGCAAAACGATTGGGATGAATATGTTTTTTTCAGTGTCTTTATATTTTTTTAGACGGTCTTTATCTGTATATTATACGTATTTTTGTAGATTGTTCATAAAAATAATCACCAGTCATCATAGCACCCATAATTCAAGGTATGCTTACTTTAGGGCTAGATTGCGACGTGTTTACACACACATACACACAGTTTGTGTTATGTTCAGACATATCAATAATAAATCGTTTTATCGATATAAAAATTGACTTGATACCATAAGTACTTGATTTATAAGCAACGTTAATCGTAACCTAAAGCAGATTTGACTACTGACCTAGCATTCTATAAAGCTATAATGCTTTATAAATTGAAAACAATGCGCGATGACCAAGTCTTATGTAACCCATCCTAGTTATCGCTGATACGTAATTGCTAAATGCCAAATGATTGCGTTGACTCTTAATTGAATGGTTTTTTTTTATTATCATCATTAATCTGTTACCGGCCCACTACATGGCACGAGTCTCCTCTCAGAACGAGAAGGGTTAAGGCCGTAGTCAGAACACTATTGAGATCTCTTAGACATACAGGTTTGAAATTAAGAGAAAATTAAGATAGCTAAATCTTAAGATTAAAATTATTGAATGGCTTATGCTTCGTCAGTTTTATTCAGTAGACGAATATCTAAAACTAAAGGTTTAAATAATTGTGTTTCTAGGTTTATATTTTGGTTTACTTTATATTATTTCATTTAAGTTGACATTGTTGTTTAATTTCACAGTTTTGATACCTTAATTTTGTAAATATAATTTTATTATTAAGGTGTTGTTATAATTTGCATGCCATAGAATGGCAGATTGTAGCACGGAACTTGTTATGTTTTATTATAAGCTCAAATTTGTCAAACTGCAATCTCGCAAATGAAGATTTGAATTTGACTTTGATGATTTTATCTTCACTGCTTTAGCAAATATCATCAAAATCATCACCAATCCATGATTGGACGGGTTTGCCAATCATCAACATGATAGTAGATGGTAGTAGTAATGATGGTAGGACAGTGGACTCTGCTGCCCATTTTCCGTTTTATTCCCTAAGTCGCCTCGAACGACACCCGCGGAAAGAGGATAGTGGAGACAACTGTATTCTAATCTGCCATCACCACACGGCATAGCAAGCGATAATAATCAATTAAAATAAATAAATAAGTATACTACGACCATACACTTATCACCATCTAGCCCCAAAGTAAGCGGAGCTTGTGTTATGGGTACTAAGATGACTGATCAATATTGTTATACACATAAAAACTTATAATACACCAAGACACTGAAAAACATACATGCTCATCACACAAACACTTTTCAGTTGTGGGAATCGAACCCACGGCCTTGGACTCAGAAAGCAGGATCGCTGCACACTGCGCCAACCGGCTGTCTTTTAATTAAATTAAAAACGCACAACTCCGAAAGGTTCGAGGTATTTGTCGGGGATAATACACGTTCTCCCCGAAAAGAAAGCCGAAACCTTGCCTATTAAGCTATCACCGCTCAAAAAAATATGAACAAATATAGAAATACGAAAATCTTTATATACATATTTCTTGTGTGCGTGTGTATGTCACTGAACTCCTCCTAAACGGCCGGACCGATTTGAATGAATTTTTCGGTATGCGTTTGGGTGGCATCCTGGATGGTTTAGATTCACAAATCAGCCCGACAGATGGCGCTGGGGTCCGCTAGTATAAATATAGTACTGCAAAGTAAGTAACATTCTGCTACGATTTAAGCATTAAAGTTCCTTTTCATATAACCTACACATTTTGGAGGTTTTATTTTTTTAGTGATATGTATTGTAGGTTGAAAAACGTATTTATTTATTTCTTTAAACTCATTATTCGTACACCACTACACAGTTGGGAAAATAAAAGACGAATAGAGAGAAACACAAAGACTGGAGTAGAATGCAAAAGGCGGCCTTATCGCTTAGAAGCAATCCCTGCCAGGCAAACTTAGGATTAGGACAACGAGAGCGAGAACAAATAGGTGGTGTAAAATTATTATAAACCTGCATCCAAATCACTACATACGAATACATAAAAATAATATATATATTAAATTAAATAAATAGAAAAATAATAAGCTATAATAATAAATATATATATGTATATATAGATAGACATACAAGCGATTTTACTTCAGCCCATGTGAGAATTTGTGAGCTGTAGGTATAAATCGGCTGAACCTTTAGGAGATCTTTTGTTTAATTAAAAAAGGTTTTTTAATTAGAATTGTTTATTTCTTAAGTACTAAATGGAAGTTATAAATCGTTTCCAATTATAGTGTCGTGAGCTACCCATAAAATACAAATCAGTTTTTTATGAGTACCTATACAGTAAATACATCACTGATTAGCTTTATGTGATGATATGATGAATCTGTGATAGATTGTTAAAACTTCACCTTTCCTTTCGGGGTGACTAAGTTCTCGGCAGGCACTTTTAACTTTTCGGAGCTATGTACGTTTTAAGCAATTATATTATTATATATAATTCGGGAAATTATTTATTATTTCTGAATTTCTCTCTGGTCTGGTCTGGGTGTGGCTAGTTACCACCGATAAAGAGGTGCCGCTAAATGATTCAGTATTCCCGTTAACATCTTAGAATGCATCATAATCATTAAAAAAAATTACACACAAACACACGCACACAAATGCACACACACGCACACACACCCATACACACACGCGCACAATCACAAACAAATCAAATGAACCTAAGCACCCGACTCAAAAAATTATGTAATTTTTTTTTTCCTTTATATAATTTAGCTTGTCAAATTGTCAAACGTTTGTTAATAAGACCATAGAGAAGACACTGCCTGCTATAACACAGTTTAAACTACCGCAGGAGACAGGGCTTCACACTAATGAAATGTATACTTTTTTTTTTTGATAAAATAAAGATATTATTATAATCATCACTTACAAATTCAAAATTCATTTTTTACAAGTAGGCCCAGTTTATAAGCACTTATGAATGTCAGTCTGTTTGTAGGGACTCGACCACCGGTTCAGAAGGCAGTTTCCACCGAGAAGAGCCGGCAAGGAACTCTGCAGATTGCTCTTTTTCAAATTCTTTCTTTACAATCTTTTAAATTTTCTATTTTGTGAGAGACGAAAGCGTAGCCTGCTTCCAAGCAGCCTTAAAGAAATTCATCAATCGTATAGCAACAAGGATTTATTAAATGTGTTTAACACATTATAATATATAAAACTTATGCATTGGCAGTTAAAAAATACTGACAGTTCTCCATAATGTTTTCAAAGGACTGTGAAGTCCAATCCGCACTTGGCCAGCGCTCTGGGCTACCTCCAAAACCTTATTCTGAGAGGAGACACGTGGTCTATAGTGAGGAGGTTTTACGTACTCGTGTGGATATACCTATAAAGTTAAATAATATAGATACGGAAAACTTACTGGCATATATTCTATTAAACGTATCTCAATAATGTCGTTGTATTTAGTAAAAGCAAATGGCATAACAGAGATTTTACAATATTTGATAATATTTGATAAATTTAATAATATTTGATATTACTTATATATTTCATCACGTATGTGTTGATATACGTAATCACGTAAATATAAAGTAAGCAAAACAGTTCCCTACTGAATTTTTTTTTTCTGTTATTATCCTCCGATCAGTCCGACTATGAGCAGATGTGTTCCTAGATATTTTATTTCTTTTATGATAATTTCCCATTGGAAATTGTCATATTGAGGAGAGCCTGGTTTAGCATTTATTTAGGTCTAGAATATTTTTTCTTTTAAGCCTGCTGAGACAATCTGGTACGGCGAGTTGAACTGCCAGCTGGCAGTAGCAGTGGCAGCTGGTGTATTTACTGTTGCAGTTCTTCTTTTACGTTCCTGATCCTCAGATGCTCATGAATCTCATGGTTCTTAATAAACTAAGGGAACTCCCCTTGGTTGACGTTATTTGTTTGAGAATCGAGTCTGCAGATCTATGAATTATGATTGATTGGATTATAACGATTGGGTATAAAATGAGTGTGTGCAAAAAAGTTTTCAAACAAACAAACACTTTTTGCATGGATATATTTTGGCCCAGGTTTGCTTGCCAAAAGCGGCAATAGTTTGAAAATGAGAATCTTATTAGTCCCCGATAAAGCTCTAAGTGCGAATTCATCCAAGCAATGGTACAGTCATAGAATTAAGAATATAAAGAATCCTCATTCAGCCATTATTGTATTCCGTGCATTGTGTCCAAAAACAGTAAAACGCCCCCGCACGACCCACTTGCATAAAATGTCAAAGTCAAAAATTATTAAGATATTTTTGACTTATAGGTGGCACTTTTGATACACATAAGAATTACACGGTAGTGAGATGATGGCGATAACCACATTCGTAAACTTAAAACTAAAGCTACGAGGGTTCCAAACGCGTCCTGGTCTAAGAAGAAGCCGCCAACAAACTTAGCCGGGTGTTTTTTTTTGTTATCACCATCTCACAATGTCATTTAAATGGGAATAGTTCCAACAGTTTGCCACTTTCTGGCGTGCAATTTTCTTATATATTTTTAGTTTATTTTACATATGACTATTATATATATAACTTATTTTTTTTTACTTTAGACACTAATTAGGAACTGTCACAAAAATATATACGTTAATCTGTATGTATAAAAGGCAAAGGTGACTGACTGGCTGACTGACTGACACAGCTCTAACCACTTGACGGATCGAAATTTTGCACACAGATACTTATTACAACGTAAGCATCCGCTAAGAAAGAATTTTTGAAAAAAAAAGAGGTTTAAATGGGGGATGAAAGTTTGTATATATTCCTTTAATTATCATTTTATTTTTTATGTTACATCCATAAACTCCGATTTTAGGTTTTCGATTAAAAATAAAGAAATACGTGTTTCACAATTTCAAAAATTTAACTTATCGTGAGCGAAGCCGCGGGCAAAAGCTAGTATTATAATATGCCTTATAAACCTAATTCCTAACCTATTTTTAAAAACATTTCCATCTAGCCATAGCTGTGTAGACGGTTTCTGTATGTTTTAAATTCTGTGAGGTACAGTATTTAAATATGCGGATTTTGTGTAGTCTGTCCGTTGGCAATGCATCTTGCTGGTGTCATGCGCCCATATAAGGAGCCGTCCAGTGCGTCTGTCTCGCCCTTTGAGTCGCAGTTACATCGCTATTGCAACAGCTTCGTTGAAATAAAACGCATTGCCGATTAATTACACTTTGACTGACAGTTGTACTTATTTTACATGTTATATGTCATACGCGTGTCCTTACTTGCGAACCGACGCATAACATCATCTTGTAAGGTACATCATAATTTATACACTTCAATATGCATTACTAAAAAATGAGCAATAATCAAAAAAAAAAAATCGGTTAAGTATTTTCGTGGCCCTTTTGGTACAAAAAAAATCTTCTTTATAATTTTATAATATTAAGTGTACCTAGATCAATTGGTATACATGGTCATCATAATCATTATATCAACCCATTACCGGCCCACTACAGAGCATAGGTCTTATTTTACACTGACACTTTTGTATTTTTTCTACATCATTTGAATTTTCTTTCATTAAAGTCGTTTTTTTTTTATTCTTTAAAATAATTGTTTTATAAATATAACCTAAAATAAACTATTTAAAACTAAATAAAATCTAAAACGTCCTCGAAACCACCGCAGCGAGGCACAGTTCCTAAGATGCTGGCACAAAAATGAAGCTTTCTTTGATTTATTTTAGTATGTTCAACTACAAATATTGATTTGATATGTTACTATCGAAACAAAAGCTTGTAGCCCTAATGTCTATAATTAAAAAGATTTGTCATTCTTTTCAATTTCGATACAAGATAATAATTAATTAGATGTGCATACATTTGGTTACAGAGTGAACAACTTGTATACAAACAGGCTATGCCACTTTTTATGTATTAAAAGTTGACGTTTGTTTATTAATTGTTGTAAAACCTGGAATAACGGTCAAAATTTATATTTATTATTTTGTTTATTGCAAACTTTTCTGAAGCTTATCCTGAGCCTATCTTCATAAAAGGTCAAATGTAGGTTTTTCGTGAATTATAATATCGTTTTTAGGATCAAATCACAATTGGTAATAATTCAAATTCAAATACAATACATGTGAATTTGTGACCCTGGCGCTAAGGTAAGCATGAAGTCCCGGGTTCCGTTACCGGCAGGGGCAATTTGGGAACTTATAATTTCTGAATTTTCTCTTGTCTGGTCCGGTGGGAAACTTTGGCCGTGGCTAGTTACCACCCTACCGACAAAGACGTGCCGCTAAGCGATTTAGTTTTCCGGCACGACGCGTAGAAACCGAAGGGTGATTACGTAGCCCGTTACCATCTAAGACTGAATAATCACCAGGTGAGATTGCAGACAAGGGCTAACTTGTAGCGGGATAAAAAAAAATAATTGCGGATGAACATATTATTGCAAGAAATAGCTATCATTGTCGGCATCTCTAGTTATTTACATAAGGTCAAAAAATGTGTCAGGTTTTGGTTAAATCGTGAAATGCCGCAACAGATGTTGACTGTTATCGATGTCCTAACACCTAACAAGATCCTGAAGTTATTCAATTGAGATGAGCTCTGCCGAGGTCAACGCTTTTTGGTCAAATGTCAAGGTCTTAAGAGAAAAGGATTGATCGCCATTATTTACGATGTTAAGATAATTTCAATAAATTATAATAAATTTAATTCACATATGTGTAGGCTTAAATTAATTATACTTTTACCTAATGGTATTTTTTTCTAGAGTTTATTAATGTTTCACCAGTTTTTGAAACATCGTGTGCAAGTCATAAATAAATAACGAGTTCTTGGGGTACCTTAAGTTGTAAATACGACTACAGATTGACTGTTGTTGTACTTCAACGTTTTTTTGCTGTGTAAATCTGTAAACTGTGAACTGTGAAATCTGTGAACTTCGTGACATCTTTTCGTCAAACATACCTCAGTGCCTGAAGACCAAAGTGTTCGAACAGGGGGTGTTGCCAGTGATGACCTATGATTCAGAAACAAAGTCTCTAACTATGGGCCTCGTAAGAAGACTCAGAGTCAGTCAGCGGGCGATGGAGAGAACTATGCTTGGAGTATCGCTACGTTATCAAATCGAAAATGTGGAGATTCGTAGAAGAACCAGAGTTACCGACATAGCTTACCGAGTTGCGATGCTGAAGTGGCAATGGGCAAATAGTTCGGAGAAAGGATGGACGTTGAGGTCCCAAGGTACTGGAATGGCAGCCCCGCACTTGTAAGCGCAGCCTTGGTTGACCCCCAACGAGGTGGACAGACGACATTAAGCGCGTCGCAGGTAGTGGATCCAATTTGCACAAAACCGTGGAATTTGGAACTCCCAACAAAAGACCTATGTCCAGCAGTGGACGTCTATGGGTTGATATGATGATGATGATGAAAGAAATAAGCCCTTTAAATCTGGTTTTAAATAACTCGAAGAAAACGCGATACTGCAACTAAGGCCATGTCCTTTATCTTTTTCTAATGGTTAGAAATAATTCAAAAAAAAATTCAAAATTTGTTACCAATATGTAATAATAAATTGAAACCTAAAAAATCCTTCGAATTGTAAACCTAGATATACACTACAATATTATACTAACCAATACTTTGAAGCGGTAATAGCGGGGGGCTCGACTTAACTTTCGGGGGGCAGAGTTCGGGTCTAATTCTAAGTTATGTGCGTTTAAATTAACTGTTGCATTAACTGTTGTTGTTGGGCTTTTGAGCAGAGTAGGTAGAAAGCAGAAGGATGGCATAAAATAGAAAAATTGTCCTCCTATACGAGTAATATTAACCGCCGACTGGCGCAGTAGGCAGCGACCCTGCTTTCTGAGTACAAGGCCGTGGGTTCGATTCCCACAACTGGAAAATGTTTGTGTGATGAACATGAATGTTTTTCACTGTCTGGGTGTTTATAAGTATTTATGTATATATTTCATAAAAATATTCATAAGTCATCTTAGTATCCATAACACAAGCTACGCTTACTTTGGGGCTAGATGGCGCTGGTTGTATTGTCGTAGTATTTTTATTTTATTAAATTTTAATATAAAAGTTTTAGGGTAGGCAGTGCTTTTGTGAATCTATGCAGTGCACGCCGCTGATAACCTGTACCAACTAATGAACTCATAATGATGGCACATACCTCACGCCATTACATTTATCATTACAACTTTGTTATAAATTATTAATCCAGTCTCTGCATACCGGGAGCTTATTTACGCGTCTATTATATTATGTAAATCATTATAAGATATTAAGATATTATTAAGTCAGTTAATAGCCTACAAGTGATGCCTACGCATCTAAACCTCTGGTGTTACGAAACAATCTTCAATGTCAATTGTCCATAACTTCATAATGACAATATTGCACTCAAGTCTGACATCTTTGTAATGAGTTTATTGTGCAAGACAGCATTAATGGTATTTTAGGTTAAACCTCAGGTTAACAACTATTTGAGTTTTGATGCGAGTTTGATCTATGTTGCTCTGTGCTATTGCATTTTTTTTGTTTTTTTTTTTTTTAAATCAAAAAGCTCGCTGTCCAAGTAATAATATTGTTACTATACCCATAAAAGACATGGTGTAGTATCAAGACTATTAAAATACTATGATTGGATAAACCCATCATCACATCAACCCATTTATCGGCCCACTAATGAGCACGGGTCTTCTCCCACAATGAGAAGGAAATAAGACCATGTCCACCATGCTGGCCCAGTGTGGATTGGTGGACTCCACACACTTTGGCGGATGCGCGGACGGATTGTTTCCACACTACGTTGCGCAAGCGGTGCGCGTCTTTGGTGCGCAGGGTGCGGAATAGCTCCAACATAGTTCTGAAGATGATTGCGGCTAGACTGGACTGTAATTACCTCCGCCATTGCTGTGATAGGCACGTTGCAATACCAATGCCGCTTAGACAGTATTAAGGGATTGTTCTCATTCTTCTTTTTATTTAAATTTGATTTTTGAATTGGTTTATTTGGATTAGATTTAATTTAGTTTTATTTTATTTTTTATTTAAATTTTTTAATTTAGTTTTATTTACGTTTGTCATGTATTTATTTTAATTGCATTTAATTTTATGTCGTAACGGATCTTAAATTTTATGGGTAAAGGCTGAAATAAATGATTATTATTATTATTTTTATTATTATTTGAGAACATTATGGAAAAGTATCAGGAATGCAGGTTTCCTCATCATGTTCATAATAATAATAATAACTAATAATAATTTCTTTATTTCAGGCAAAGCCCATATTAATACATTTGAAACAACAATTAGTATTACTTAATATACGATATCGAATTAAAAATTAAAATTACAGTATAAATTTACTCAAATGGCTTGTCAAAAATATAAAATTAGAAGACAAAATAAATAAAAAATTAAATTAAAAATTACAATGAATGAAATGATGAATTATGATGAAATGATAATTATTAAATTAAAAAAAAAAAATTAAAAAAAAAAATTTAATACTATTTGCTCCCTGGGTGTGCATGTAAACCCACCCAGTGCCTCCAGAACGGGTTATTTAGCTTTCCAGCGTGTTTGCAAAATGCTGTTACTGCTGCCGCGAATCCTGCTCATCAAAGATGCAGCTCTCTTCCTCATTACACAATAAAAGTCATAATCATAACTTAGAAATGTTAGAGGTGTGTACTGGGATTAGAACTCGGCCCCGGGAAAGTGAAGTCGAGCTAGTAACCAATGCGCTATCACCGCTTCCTTATAAGACCATACCGCTCACCGCTTATAAGACCACCGCATATTGCATCAGGCAGGTGTTTCTTTTAATGCAAAGTGTTTGTATATTTCTTGATAAGCAGGACCAACTGTTGTACTTAATAGTTTTTTATTCTACTAAAGGTTGACAGGTTGTCTGTATCATCACCTCATCATATCACCTGGTGGTAAGTGATGATACAGTCTAAGATGGTAGCGGGCTAACCTGTTAGGGAGTATGGTGCCTACCAGTCATTTAATTATCATTGCTTGTTCATTTAGAAAAGCAATACATTTTTATAAATGGTTAAACTCCCACTCGGGTATACAAAACATCGTCGCAATAAAGCATTCCAATTTATATAATACTAGCTGTTGCCCGCGACTTTGTCTGCGTTTGATTTTGTTTTTGATGTGGAATTAAATTTAATTGTAGATCTAAAAAAAAAGTATGTAGTATCGCTAAGCCTTAAATGAGGTGTTTGCTGCTTAGGAGTTCTCTCCTCTATCTCCAACCACAGTTTGGGCAAAATTAATATTATAATCTCTATAGTACAAAAATAATTATTAAAATCGCTTATGATTTGTCGAAGTTATGGTGTAAAATCGTCAAAAACTCATCCCCTCTCCCAAAGGAACTGAGCTTAATGTCGGGATAAAAAGTATTATACAACACTTCTAACACTTCCAAGAATATGTGTACAAAGTTTCATGAGGATCAGTTAAGTAGTTTTTGCGTGAAAGCGTAACAAACAAACTTACATTGACATTTATAATTATAATATTATTAGTTTAGTAGGGATATATTAAAATAGTACTTAATATATGACGATAATATATTTTGAGGCAATACAGGGTGGGCTTTCTTAAGATGAAACTATATTATAGCTTATTTTTATTAAATTGCTAGTTATTAGCTATTTTTTATTAAATTGCTAGTTTGCAGCGACCCTGCTTTATAAGTCCAAGGCCGTGGGTTCGATTCCCACAACTGGAAAATGTTTGTGTGATGAGCATAAATGTTTTTCAGTGTCTGGGTGTTTATTTCCATATTATTAGTATTTATGAATATTATTCATAAAAATTATTCATCAGTTATCTTAGCACCCATAACACAAGCTACGCATACTTTGGGACTAGATGGCGATGTGTGTATTGTCGTAGTATATTTATTTATATATATATTAAAAAAAGTACTTAATATATGACGATAATATATTTTGAGGTAATACAGAGTGGGCTTTTTTTTTAAGATTACGCTATATAGCTTATTTTTATAAAATAAAAGTTGCTATTTATTAGCTTTAGACTGACATTCATTATCTTATTAAAACAGGTATATTATAGTGGCTGATACAAAAGTTACTCTAATAGTCTCGACACTCTTGTAAACTAAAGCATTCTTTAAAGTTCTATCTGTACTTCAAGTAAGCTAGAGAGCTGGTTTGGAATATGTAAGTAACTTCCAGTCGGATTTAAAAAGTCTCTATTGAATTGAATAGCAAAATTATATTATAAATAGGCTTTATATATTTATATATATGTAATATGTATATAGGCTTTTTACTGTCATACTAAAACCCTAATAAACGGTGCGGACGAAGGTAGGTCGGAGTAAACTTACTTGTTATCAGAAGAAGAGAAAGTCAGCCGGAACTGATAAGTAACCGCTTAGCAACTTTCATCCTCTACTCTGCAAAATATACCCCGACACAACGCATCATAGTGACCGCACTCATTTTAACCTTTATGTGTATGGTTGTAAATAAGCGTCATTTCTAAAAGTAACGCTTGTAATAATAGGGTATCAAATTCCAATTAAAAATGCCGAATTCAAGTAGGCCTTATGAATGGCTTAAACATATACCTTTAAATGAATCTGAAATGACGTTGATAACTACATTCGTTTATTTATAACTGAGCTCTATAGTTCAAAATTCATTTATTTCAAGAAGGCCTATTTTACAAGCACTTTTGAAACGTCAAGTCAGTCTGTTTGTTGTGACTCTACCACAGGTTCGGAAGGCAGATTCAACTGAGAAGAGCCGGCAAGAAACTCAGCAGATTGCTTTTTTCCAACATCATTTTATAGTTTGACAATCATAAGAATTTTTCTGTTATGTGAGATAGTTGATATATCTTTCAAATGGTTAGGTACACCCTGTATATGAAGCGATATCTTCAGTATTTTATGAAGTGGTCGCGGATACCGCAGATGATATCGGCGCCTTATACGGAGCTAGAAATAATAAGCTAGTTTTTAAAAACTGGATACAAAGAGTTTTGTCCTTGAGCAAAGTATTGAAATGATTTGTATCGAAAACAAAACAAAACCAAAACATATATGGCTATCTATCTTTTGTATGATCTATCTTTTTATTTGCCGTGTGGTGACGGCTGCTGGGCTAGCACAGGCAGGAGACAAAAATTGTGTTTCCCAATTATATCCACTGGCAGGGGATATTATTAACGTGTCCACCCGCTAAATCACGGGAACGTAGAATAGGAGAAGTTTACTTCCGTTTATTACTACACATATATTATTTGAATATTATTTTCACTTTTGCGCCAGGGCTCTAGGGGTTGAAAAAGCTGGGGGAGAAGATATATTTTTCGTGTCCACCTACTAAAGCACGGGAACATGGAAAAGTAGAAGTTTACCCCCGTTTGTTATTACACAGTGCTCTGAGAGTTGATAAAAATGTGGGAGAAGATTAATTTTTACTCTTTCCCCGGGGCTATAATTACCTCCTGCCCATGCTAGCGGTGTCCCGACTACCTGTCATCCCTACGTGGAAATTTTTTGTTGATAAAATAACCGCCACGTCTTGGTTCAAAGGGTTTAGTGTTCATCGTACCTTTTACTCGCAAACTCAATCAGTCTGTCAGTCATTTGCATAATATAATTCAAAACCTGAGAAATTCCTCTTCGCATCATACTCTGCCAGCCGCTTGGAGCAGTGGGAAGCGACCCTGCTTTTTGAGTCCAAAGCCGTGGGTTCGATTCGCACACCTGGAGTATATTTGTGTGATGAACATGAATGTTTTTCAGTGTCTGGGTGCTTATCTGTATATTATAATTATTAATGTGTATAATCACAATTATAATCATAATATAAATTATGAATATAATCATAAAAAAATATTATATTATATAGTATCTGGGTACTTATCTATCTATCTATCTATTCATAAAAAATATTAATCATCTATCTTAGTTCCCATAACGCTACACATATTTTGGGTCTAGATGACGATGCGTGTATTGTCGAAGTAAATTTATTTATTTATTTATACTCATTCTAATAATTAGGTGGCCTAACCGTAATTTGTAAATGATATTGGTCATTATCAAAAACAGGAAATAGTGCTTCGATATTATTTAATCAAACAAAATGCTTTTCGTTAAACGCACGTCGACCTTTGCGGTTAGTTGATCAAACAATGGTAGCTGTTCACACCCTTTTGTTACAAAAACGCCCAACAAAAAAACAAAGCAGTAAAGTTCAAGAACAGGCGAGAACTGATAATCGCATCGCTAATTTCTAAACGATGATCTTGTTAACATTGATATGACGTCATCAAATAATACTTCAACAAGATTTACCTTTAATAACACTTGAACCTGTATCCTATTAGTGTAACTATAAAGTTGTTTTTTGCTCCAACCAGGATGCTCTTGAGTGTATTATTCTTCCTTATTTGACTCTTCAGGCAACCTTTGGCATATTTATTTTTACATAGCCATTGATGTCAACACGTAAACTTGTACATGTTATTCTAGTGTTTATGTGAGGTGTTTTAAGAGCGAAAGTGGCATGAAAAAAAACGTGTTGTCGGCTCGGATGGGCGTTGACATTGAAACTATGAATTTTTACATTTTAATTAGCCGACTTTAGCTGCGGCGTTCTCGTGTTGGGTGCGAGGAGCCATTACGAGTAATTACATCTTTGTTTCGAAATATTTGGATAAACTGTGTTTCTGAACGTAGACGGAAATCCTGGTACAATTGTATAAGATTAAAAATCAAAAGATATTAAGAAGATAGCTAGATTTATGTGAATGAAGGAATAGACTTTTATTGTACAATAATATTGACCAGAGATTTGTGGATTACTTAAACTAGCTTCGTACTCCGTCACTTAATCTTCAACGATTCAGTCATTTTTAAAGTGGCATGTGGGGCTGTTGCAAATATAAATGGCAAGGAAGATTAATTGTTTAGCCTTTCTTGCATGAAACATCCGAATAACAAATTTCCCAGAAGAAATTCATGAGTGCTGTCCAGAATAACAAGGCAGGTTAGAAAAGATTTTGGAAAATGGGATACTTTCCGAGATCTTTTCCAAGACATAATCATCATCATATCAACGCGTTACCGACCTACAGGGCACGGGTCTCCCTCCACAATAATAAGGGGTTATGGTAAGTTTAGGGTAAGACATAATGATTGTAAAGTAATCTGTGTAAATTATGATGCTGTAAAAGAGCAACTGCCGAGTTTCTTGCCGGTTCATTTTCATTAGAACCAGCCTTACAAAACGGATATAGAGTCACTACCAACAGGCAGACTAGAAGTTTTTAAATTCGTCCTCCTTGTAATAAATGAATATTGAATTTGAAAACGCATACTCTGTGCCTCAATATTAAAATAATATTTAGTTAGATATCATCAAAATACAGTTTCGTTTTAAAAATACATTATTAATGAGTTAATGGATTAAGTTTTTTGTAAGTAGGAGAGTGATGTGAAAATGATGGATTAACTCACACAAGGCCTACCGCTTACTGGACAAGCCTTTAATAGTTGAGAAACAAGGTGAAATGATGTTCTTCTGACTCAATAGGTATGGGATAAAAATACATCCACACATACTACATAATTAATGCAATACATTAAGTTTACTGTGCAATAAGGATAGCTTCACCAGGTTTGAACGTGCTAAGTTTTTTGTCAACCTGCCCTTGCGCAGTGATAAGTTCTGTGTTCTTATAAGTGGGATTTACTGGGTTCGATGGTCGGTAGGGGCAATTTAGGAATTTATAAATTGCTTGATTGATCTTGTGGGAGAATTCGGCCGTGGCAAGTTAGCGACCTACCAACAAAGACGAGCCATGAGGCGACTAAGGAGCTCTGGCCAATACCGCGTGGAGACCGATTACAAGTTTTGATTGAATATAGCTGCCATACCCTATATATATATATAAAGTATAGCCAACTACCATTTTAGAATTTACTACCAACAGATCAAAAGATGATATTAAAGTCAAAGCTTACTTGAAAAAATAAAAAGCTTTTTTAAAATAAGAAGTTCATAGCAGTGAATAAGTTTACTATTTGTTCAAAGAAGTCACAGTTATGTCCAATTATAACTAGTGAAGGCAGTTAAAAAATACCTTATGCTTAGCGACGAAATACCTTATGCTTAATAGGATCATTCGAGAGCTACTTCATATCATGAAATATGCTAATTGCCAAAAAAAACTTATGGAGCGATCGGAAAACGCACAAATCTGAGAATCTCTGTTTTTGAGACGTCGGTTATCCAATTAATTTTTTGCTTCTTAATAATAATTTAAAGCTACAACTTTTTAAGATTATTATATTAAATCTATGGTTGCAAATTATTGCTTCGACATTTGAAACGTTAAGGTGAATTAATACGCGTTTAAATTAAAATCTATAATTTTAACCTTTTTTTTTATACTGACACTTATTATTTATAATTATTTATGGAAAAAATAATTATTACAGCTGTATAACTGGACGTTTATCTTATAGAAATCATTATAGATTGACGTGGTTCTGGTTACGATTCTGAAGTTACGCTAAAATTAATCAGGTACCTATCATAAATAAATACTGAGTACCAGCTTAAGTTTGTCTACCACATGCCTTGTACAGCATGTTAGATATGCCTGAATTTGGGTCAACATCACGAACTAAGTAATAAGAGTTTAGGCCGTAGTTCGGATCAGTCAACTGCACCGCATGTGAAAACTCTCAGGCATATAACTTACTTCTTGAAGTTTTCCTTCCGTGAAATCAAATTACAAACAGATGTTTAACCGGGAATAGAACTCAGTCCTCTCGAGAGGAAATCCTAAGTCCTAACACTGGCTTATTTAAATTTTTCATATATTTGGGCTAGTAACTACAACAACATATGTTAAAACTTATCTAGGTTTGTAACAATAAAAGAAAAACTATATATTTATGTTAGTATCTAATAATTAACATGGATCTAGTCATCTGATCACGTATATAAATAAGAGGACTATCCAAACCCTATTAGATAGATTTATTAATGTACTACGGAACTATATAACTAATCACTCCGACTCACATTAATATCTAGGTAGTAATGTTATAATTTAGCAGCACCAATCCAAGCAGTGTTGATGTTTCATACAAAAGACATCAACGCGAGTAGGTAAGAATTCTCGAGTGAGGAACATTTTCCTTGATTAGGAATTTAAATAGCTTATAATTACTAACAATTTTCTTTTATATTACTATAATTGCGATTTATTATTATGTTGTTATAATTATATTATAAGCATGTAAGAAGGATTAAATAACTAATTATTAACCAAACATGCACCCTATATTACTTGATACGGCTACGCAATAAAAGTTAAATAATATTAAATGTTTAATTAAGATATAGCGGTAATAGCCAAGTGATCAAGATTTTTTTTATATTAATAGCGGGCAAACGAGCAAGTGGGTCACCTGATGGTAAGTGATCACCGCCGCCCATAAACATCTGCAGCACCAGAGGAGCCACCGATGCGTTGCCGGCTCTTAAGGAATTTGTTTATCCGCCCCTTGAATAACCCTCGATTGAATTTTTGACCACTTTCGGGGAACCCGAGTTACATCCCGTTGTGTGCCTTCAAATCATTTAAATACCTGTTTATTTTAATGGTTGCCTACATGCCTGAAAGTTCTCCATAATGTTCAAAAGAGTGGGAAACACACTAATTTAATAAATAAATAAAAAATTAATATACAACGACAATGCATAAATCGCCATCGAGCCCCAAGGTAAGTGTAGCTTGTGTTATTGGTTGTAAGATGACTGTTGAATATTTATATTATGAATAATATACGTACATAAATACTTATAACATACAGATTAACACCCAGACACTGAAAAACATTCATGTTCATCACACAAACATTTTCAAGTTGTAGGAATCGAACCAACGGCCTTGGACTCAGAAAGCAGAGTCGCTGCCCACTGCGCCACTCGGCTGTCGTTTTACTCGGGTTTACACTTGGCCAGTGTTGTAGTCTACAATAGGTAGGTAGTGAGTGGATGAGGAATGGAAATATTGTAATGACTTATGGGCCTGATAAGAAAGTTTCATGCTACACAGCAGTGCCGATAATATATTTAACTCTCTGGAATGACAAAAATATCTTCAATCAACTATAAAGAAGGTAGAAACTTTATTCAGATTAAGAATGCAGTTCTGTTGGGAAAGAGTTACGGATTAACTTCCCATAATTAAAAAGTTACAGTAGTCAGTTGCTTTTGCGCAAGATGACACCTTGGGTTTGACAGCTGATGGATATGTAAATAATATACAAGATGGCGCCCGATAAAGATGTTAGTTTTACTGTAGTGGCGCTTAAATTACATTAGCACATTTTTGCCCAAGAAACAGTACGAGTGACGCTATAAATTGAGCATCTATTTAACCAACTTGAAGGTCACCAGTTTGCAGGTTTTTTATTTAGTTACCTTTAGGCTTTTTATATCCTAGTACTAAAAAAGTAGATATGGTATTTTTATCCTTCTAATCACTTAGCACTTCTAACAATTCACTTATCTCCTGTAAGAGAGGGCTTTCATTATTAAGATCTAAGACTGATGATGTCCAAAGCTGTATATATCAATTTCGCATTAAAATCAACCACATGATTCAGGTGTAAAATCAATTTTATTTAGTTAAAAGACATCTACAGAAATAACTTTTCAATTTATCTACCTTTAACAATAATAATGACCTTTGCAATAAACAAAACTATTTGTGTGTATTGATGCATACTAGTAACATCATTGTTGATTTATTATATTTACGATACATAACAACTCGTAAAGCTAACCCAACTATGTCGAGTAACTACCTAAAACTAATCACCGGTTCATATTATTCCAGTAAATTTATTCCAGTGCAATATAATGTCATAGCATACATGTTTCCAGTAGTTCACAGGCTATTCAATTGTGAATATTAGCCTATCTAAGAGTGACGCTTTTATTGAATAAAATTAACTGTTCATTATACCGATGAACGTCTCCAGGTGTCGGTGAACATTTTACCGCTGGATTACATAGGTGATTTTTCCAACATATTCCTTGGTTTTTTTTGTGTAAATCTGCAAGGTTTCTATAACTATATCATTAAAGTAGTACAGCGTTGAATTATATTTTTTGACGCGCACTTTGTGAATGTAATTATTATTTATAATTGGATGTCTAATTGGCATAAACCAAATAGATTTTACGAGGCTAAGTTTGTTGTGGGCTTCTTCTTAGACCAGGACGCGTTTGGAACCCTCTTAGCTTTAGTTGTAAGTTTACGAATATGGTTATCGCCATCATCTCACTACCGTGTAATTCTCATTTAATGTACGTATCAAAAGTGCCAGTAGGCCCCTACTTGAATAAAGATATTTTTGATTTTGACAAGACTATACGAGTTTAAATCGCCATACTGTTCTGCTACTGGAGCAATGTATACCAGCTATAAATAAAATAATAATATTATGTTTAATGTTTTCCATTGTTGAGAACAAAAACTATAATGTTAGAATGCATCATTGTTCTTACATTTGTTAAATACCACGCGAAGTTTTTGTTAAATGTTGGAGATTTTCGTTAACAATGGCTCCGCGTTGTGGAATGTTGCGAATGATAGAATAGCTCCTTGTTCGTTTTATTGTGAAACATTTATAGTGTATTAAGCCGCAAACAGCTCAGTGTGGGACTTGCCGCGTTACTCGAATATGTAGGTACCTTTGTACATCCCATGTTCGACTCCCAGTCTCTTTTATTATCATCATGTCTATCAATGGAACTCCACAGCTGGATAAAGGTCGTTTGAAGGGAGTTCCAAATAATACGGTCTTGTGCAACTTGGGTCCAGCGACTCTCTGCGACTCGTTTGATGTCATCCTTCCCCCTCGCGGAGAGTCTACCAACGCTGCGTTAATCGGTGCGAGGTAGCCATTCCAGCACCTTGAGACCCCATCGTCCATCTCCGAGCTATGTGCCCCGCCGCCCCGAGCTACTTCGGCAACTCTGGTTCTTCTATGGGTTGTGAGTGAGCGCTGTGTATTTAAGATCCCGGGTTCGACTCCGGCAGGGGCAATTTATGTTTTCATAATATCAGAATTTTCACTGGTCTGGGGTGGTGGGAGGCTTTGGCCGTGGCTAGTTACCACCTTACTGACACTTTTGTCGATTTAGTTTTCCAGTGCGATGTCGCGTAGAAACTGATTACGAGTATGACTACCATACTCCCTAAAAAATTAGCCCGCATCCATCTTCTTATACTGCATACCATCTTAGACTGCATCATTACTTACCACAAGGTAAGATTGGAGTCAAGGACTAACTTACAGTGGAATAACAAAAAATGAAGCCTTCTTTAGGAATCGGGCTTTCTATCGCGTGCTGAAAATATTTTTCAAATCTAACTGACGGTTTAGAGCATATCGCGTACGAACTAAGTTTAAATAAGTTAGATCTAATGTAAAGAGTACTCAACATCGCACTACTACTTCTACTCTTATTTAATTATGTTTTAGTACTAGTTAGTATATATTAATTTAGTTTAGTATATATTAGTTTATTATTTTTTATTTTTATTATATTAGTATTTTATGTGTGTAATATTGATAAGTATTAGTGTGTAATTGTTCGTAAGTATGTATATAATAATAATACACCCCACCAATCGGTTTCCCTTGGCTTTCCTAATACTAAGGTTGCCTGAAAGAGATCGCTACTAAGCGATAAGGCCGCCCTTTGTATCCTACTTTTTAAGTTTATTTTTGTTGTGTCCATTGTTTTTTTTTTCCTATTTGTGATGTACAAATAAAGTGTATAAATAAATAAATACTACCCCATCGCTGTCAATAACAAAAAGACTAAACGCATTACGTCTTTAGGTCTATAAATTTTATAACATTTCGGGAATAAGGTTAGATACAAGTAAAATTGAGCCAATACCAATAAATATGCCATATTTTGTAAAACAAAAACAAGGTAAGGAAATGTACAAAATAGTAGTAGGTATGTTAAACATTCAATTCTATTTAGATATAAGTTTTTCGATCGATTTCTTGAGCCAGGAATTCCGGAGTCGATAATACCTTGACAAATTATTGACCTTACATTGACCCCAATTTTCATCAATATTTTTTGAATATTCATAATATTAATTTGTCCTTTTGTTTTAAAATATTCCGTATCAGTTGAATTTTAATCGCTGTTATATTTTTTTAAGAGCCGTTTAACATAATTTAAATATTATATATGTATTATAGTGTGTTGTTTGTGTGTTATCTAATTCGTTTGAATAACATAATATTATTAAATTTCGCAGTAAAAAATCATCTTGACGTAGTTTATGTTTTTTTTAGAAAAAAAATCTATATTGAACTGTAAATTACTCAGCTATTATGGAACTTTATTGAATTTGGTAGCAGTCTAAATATATTGGAGATATTCAATTGTTCAAATCATTTAAATCAATATTTATCATTGTCATCATCAGCCCACTACATGGCATGGGTGTCCTTCCACAATGACAAGGGGTTAAGGCCGTAGTCCACCACACTGGCTCAGGACGGATTGGTAGACTGCGCGCACCTTTGAGAACATTATGGAGAACTCTCAGGTATGTAGGCTTCCTCTCGATGTTTTCCTTCACCGTTGAAGCAAGTGATATTTTAATTCAGTGGTACAGAAACGGACTTATGGCAACCATAAATCAAATCCATAAAAATGTACTGGGCCATGCTACCATCACTTAAAGCGGTTATAATATTGTTGACGTTTTGTTTCAAAATTATAATCCTTATTTACAGTACAGCACAGTTATTGATAGTACAGCCCCCGTTCTCTATGTATCGAAACAGGTATTTTATTAACGAACACCGAGGCGCATCGGTGAGCGCTGTAAATGTAAGTAGGAGGACCCGGGCTGGATATCCGGCAGGGGCGATTTGGGAATTTAAAATTTGTAGTGGAATAAAAAACGTACTGTATTATTAAGATGAACAGTTAGATATATATTATATTAGTTTCGGAAACAGTCATAACCCATTGCGATAGAAATTTTGGGGCTTCTGATCAAAAAACCGCGACAAGTAGTTTTGGCAGTTCTCTCGTGATGTTAACCTGACACTGCCTAAAGAATTCTGAAGAGACCGAAACAGGTGGAAATCTTAAGGTGCAAGGTCAGGACTATACGGTGGATGCATTAACACCTCCCAGCCAAACTCTCTTAATTTTTGCTGAGTGGCTAAAGATGTGTGAGGTCTAGCGTGATGAAAAACCCACACCCCTTCTGTTGATTAATTTCGGCCGCTTTCTGTCAACTTCTTGCATTAATCTCATCAGTTGTTCATAATGAATAATGCCCTTCCAATCCTACCACACACACAGCATCACTTGTTGCGAGTTGACCCGAGGATCGCCACAGTCTGTGAAACCTGACCGGCCCTTGACCACGACCTTTTTCGCTCGTTCTTGTCGTACATGATTCACTACTCATCACCAGTTATCAGCTTCTTCCAAAATGGTTCGGTTTCATTACGTCGTAATAAATAATCACAAATGAGTACACGGTTTATGAGGTTTTTATCAGTGAGCTCGTGAGTTACCCAAATGTCCAGCTTTTTTGAGTACAAATGCGCCAAAACTGTTTTGTGGTCAATTCCCAGTTCTTCACTCACGTTGTAACTACGGATATGCCGATCTTGCTCCACTTTTCCAAAAATGGCATCATTTTTATCTGTAATAGGGCGGCTTGCGTTGCATTTTTACCTTTTTTGTAGTAAATTTTAAAACGTATCTAATGTCTTCATTAGATTCACTCACCAAAAAAACAAATAAAAATCACACAGTTTCCTAATTAGTATTTGAAATTAACTTCTTTAAAATTTAAACTTTTAATGATACCAAAACCAGCCAGATACAAATAGTACAGCCAAAGAGATTTTATTACGAGTCCATACACACATACTATAATGCGAAAAGACTTTTTCCCCAACCTATTACAACATTTATTTTTATAAAAAAAAAAACAAGTTTTAGTGTACGATGCGGTTGCATTATATCTTTAACGTTGTTAACTATGTGACAAAAAAACACGTAATGCCTCCTCTAGTTTAATTTATTTTTAGTTTCAAACCGTTCCTTTGTCATTCCTAAAGAACTTTTAAAAGTCTTTAGTAATTTCGGTAATGATTATTGTCAATTGTTACAAACAATTACCCTGGTGCTTTTTCTGACCCAGATTTCTCCTGCGACAATTTCTCCTTCCTCTTAAGACTAGACTGATGACGATATTATTGTGAGTGGATAAAGAAACTCATTTCAGCTTTGTTCAACCCCTTTTTTTTCTTAAATAGAGGAAGTAACTATTTTCCATACTTAGAAGAAGATACAAATACGAAAAAGTGTCTTTCGTATGTTTGTTTGTCACCTATGTTTGAACCAAACTTGGTGAATTTGGCACTTGTAGCTTGTATTCTAGAAATCAACATAGGCAAATATTTATCCTGGAAAAGCTACTCGTAAAAGTTACCTGCTATTTTTTTCTATAATTCTATTAATGTTTTTCAAACGAATTAGAAACTTTATAAGTTTAAAAAAGGAGCAGCTTCAATCGTCTGTTAAGCCAATACAAGTATTTCCGAGATGAGCAGTAAACAAGTTTACTTCATAATGTTTACCTCAATCGAAGAGAAAGTAGCGTTACTTGTAATTTGCAAATAATTTAAGTTGTACGTAGTAGTCATCATAAAAAGAGAGACAGGCCAACTCCAGGGCACGAGTCTCCTCCCACAATGAGAAGAGGTTAAGGTAAGGTCCACCACGCTGGCCAAGTGCCACCAATCCGGTGGACATTTCTGTGAAAATAAATTACGCTTTGTGGTGTCCGGCAACTAACTAACAATTCTATCTGCAAGTGTAGATTTTAATCGATGACTTTTGATGTTTGAATTAGGTATCCAGACCCAACACTTAAAGACCTTAATCTTAAAATAGGTATTTTGCGTTTACTAAAATTATCTTTATCAGTTAATTTGTATCGAGAGCTCTTTAATATGTGAGGAAGAAAAAATCTTTCTCTTTTAAAAAAAAAAAAATCGTGACCTGTTTTGAAAATTTATTATTGTCTTTATAGTTTTGAATGTGTGTATCAACTTTGCCTTAATTTTTTACGTACATAATGATTTTTCTCTTTTGATCTATTTTCTTAGTCCGATCTTTTTTCTCAATGTTAATAGTAGAGTTAATAGGTGAGGTATGGTAGAGAATATACATGTTAATTCGGAAATTTATTTATATCTATTTAAATTCTTTGATTTGAACGTGCTGATTTCCCGGAAGAGTTTTAATAAAAAAGTTTTATTAATTTTGGATGAATAAATAGTCGTTTTAACTGGATTATTTTACCATCTTTTTATGGTGACACTTACTTAAACCGGAATTAGAAGCCTGTGGCATCATCTCGAACATTCAAGGTCTTTTACAAGGCTTGCATGTTTTGTCGCCAGATTAAACACTATTTGATGATATTATTATATAATCACAAAATATTATACGCATTGTAATTAAATACTATTTTAAAATCTAACTTTTATCAGCTCGCACAATATTTTTTATTTTGTGAAAACGTGCTCTATCAGTAAGTATGCTCAACTAAGATAAACGAACTCCGTATAGTCCAATACGCTGGCCTAGTGTGGTTGGTAGGCTTTGAGAACTTTCAGGCATGCCGATTTCCTCACAATGTGTTTCTTCACCGTTAAAGCAAGACCTGATATTTAAACACGAACGTAAATAGCACAGAAAAGTTAGAACTACGTGCCGGAAATTCAACTCGGTCTATCTCCGAAAGAGATCCTGAAATGGATAATATAATAAAACGAATACTTTTTCACATCGTACTTTCATATTCTCTTCTTGAGCTGTGTTTTACACCATTGGTTGCCTGGAAGAGATCGCTATGTAGCGATAAGGCCGCCAAAATGGATACTTTCTGTTAAATTTTTATATACAATTTTTCTATATGTTTATGATTATTCATTCATTCTTTCATTGTCAAGTGAAATTAAAAAAAAAAAATTGATTTATTTCAATTAGGCCTACTTTATAAGCACTTTTGAAACGTCAATTATGTCTGTTTTGTAGTGACTCTACCACTAAAATCAAACATGACGTTTGAAAAGTGCTTATAATGAAATTATATAACCTAACTATTTCTTTTATTTCTTTTATTCGCCATTGGTTGGCTGGAAGAATTCCATTTTTTAATTTTTTCGAAACTAGAGTTGGCTATAAAGCGATAAAGCCGCGAAATTGTATACGCTGTTTAGTTATACTTTTCTATTTTTATGTAATCGTTGTAGTGTGCAAATAAAGTATATTATTCATTCATTCTTTGTCATATTTATTATGACAGAAATATATGAAGCTGGGATGCAAAAGAGCTTTTGAAAAAAGAATATCTGAGTATCATAGGAACCTATGGAGGCTACCAAAACTAGAGCATATTACAGCCTTTTTTAAACAATAGAGGAAATATGTTCCATCCGAACACACCCGCGGCCCGCTATGCAACTGTTTAGTAAAACAATAAACCTTTCAAGATGTATATGATTACCTACTCCTTTACGGTTCACTCGCTATGGGCCGCACCGTGAAGCATTGCGACAGCGACTCGTGATTGTCGATTGTGTGTGTATCCTCTTTGATTAATATACGATGCATCTATTTAATCATACTGTGATCAGAAACTAGTTGATTTGTAGACGAGAACGAACAATAGACGTGCACAACCTTTTTTTCACGCATTTGGTCTTATGCGTGGAGGAACCGGGTTCGATCCGACGCAGCGGCAATCTGGAAATTTATAGTTTCTGAAGTAGACCCACCCTCCTCCCACCTCCCAAGCCTCTCACCAGAACAGGTCCTGGCCTGGTGGGACGCTATTGTCAGTTACCACCCTATAGAAATGACGTGTCGCCAAGCGATTTAGCGTTGGTTTACGATGCAAGTATGTCTCTGATATAACTCTTATACCCCTAAAAGATTAGCCCGCTACCATCTTCGACTGCATCATTGTTTACCACCAGGTTATTGAATTGCTAATATCTCAGTGGGTAGAACTTCGACTTCACTTTCGGGGGCCCGGTTCGAATCCCAGTACGTTTCTCTAACATATCTAAGCTACGCTTACTTTAGGGCTAGGTGGCGATGTGTGTGCCGTAGTAAATTTATTAATTATTTATACCACTGAATTGTTTTCAAAGGTCATGCATTATTTTTCTTTCTTCCAACCGAGATATCTCCGAACTTTCCGGTAATTTACCAAAAATAGAATCGGCGCCCGCGGCACGTGAACCGGTTGTGATCAATAATATTATCTCATCTGGACATCTCACTCTCATTATCTCTTATGAACATAAAATTTAATTATGTAAAAGTGAACATTTGAATAGGTCATAATAATAAACGACAATCTAGTATAAAAAACAACAACTTTAATTTTTTGTGTTCACTTTTTTTTTCACAAAAAGTTGGTCAATTATAATTATTATTATTAAGGATAGGGAAATTTATTTATTTATTTGGGTTCACAAACAACAACACAATATCACATTACATAATGGTATACATAGTACAAATAATTACTTCATCGGCATTATTCAAGCGGCATCAACTGCGTAAACCACATATTACGTATAATATTTAAAAATGGGGCTTTTTCAAAACCTAATAAAACATAATTGTTGCAATCCATTTTAACCCGAGAAGTTTAAAACCCCATATTATATTTATACGAAATTGTTTTTAGCTACCTACGAGTATGTTCGGTTTTACCGCAGCATCGTTTCATCAAGCTTGCATACTAGATATGAAATAGGCATTGAATTAAGAAAATACAGAATCCTCATTCAGCCATTATTATTACAGTATGCAGTGCATTATGTCCAAAAACAGTGAAAACGCCCCCGCACGTCTCACTTTACACCCGCGGAATGTTGCTAGGTCACAAATATTGTCACATTTTTTTATTTTATAGTGAACGCTTAGAACATTATTAGGTAAAATAATTACCAACTAGTAACTGCTCAATGGTTATGAAGTGACCGTTTGTTGGAGCAACCAATCTAAAGTGTAGTGGTTTAGATGCTTCAATATTAGTCGTGCACACGGTTTCTGTATGTTCTTAATTCTGTCGAGATAGGGATACTTTATGTACCACAAAAGCGCCAGGGTGGCGTTCATGGGAAATACAAATATGTAGACCAGTTTCCTAATCATAGCTTAACATAATAAATCGATATTGGCACAATCTTGCATTGAGATATCTTGTATTCTGGGGACACATAGGATGCCTTTTATTTCCAAAAAACAAACGATTCCCGCTGTATTTATCAACAGCTAGTTAGTAAATAATTGAAATGTTTCTGGTACTGCACAGTTGTCACGTAGTCAGCAAGATGCGCCTGCGCGTGGCAGTTGAAGGCCGATGAAAGGTCACAGCCTCTCAATTGACCACTTTTGCATCCAACACCTCTTCTTTACGTGAATCTCTACTGATATTTTAATAGTTGATTTCGAAACATACTTTGTGTATTGTTCTAACACTATAGATAGCTTTATTATTTATACAAATAGCCTTAAATCCAGTTGCGCATGGAGTAGCAATAACTATATCGATTTTCAGATTATACCCTGACACTATAATTTTTTTTTGCATATAACGTCGATTTTGACACTCTACGGCCTATAAATATATTTAAAATTACGTCCATCCATCGCCCGGTACATCGAAAGTCGAACAATAAACACATTTGTTTTTTAAATAAAGCAATTATAATAATGCAACGATTTCAACGATACATCTTGGTGTGGAAATCACTGTAGATTACCTATTCTAAGTGTTTTTGTGTTCAACTAAAAATATTGAGATTGTCAACTGTGATATGTATATAATATAAGTATATAATTTTTTAATAATAATATTATATACCTAATAATAATAAATTATTATGAAGTAGCTTTTGCAACCGCGCACTCGCGTTATTTTAGATTTTGTCAATTACTAGAACTTTGTCAATTTCTAACAGTATTTTTATGACATAAATGCAAAATTGCATGATGAATACGAAATAATCATGAATTCATGATGAAATTTTGCATTCATGTCATGCAACGAACATTCATGCAAACAAACTAATTTTACTTTCACATTTATACTTTTTTTTTAATTATTGATTTATGATACAAATAAACAATTAATAACAAAACCGCCTGCCCTAGTTTTCTCGATTCTTGTCTAAAGGCGCTACACGTTCTAAAAAAGAACCTCTATTGCTACTTTAAGGATGAGGCATCACCTTTTAAACACAAAGCAATTGAGGCTCCGGCGTAATATTTTACACAACCTTAAAAAATACCGATATAAAACAATCAATGTTGGTCGTTAACCTTTTCTTGATGACCCCTGTTTCATCACTGTCGGTAGAGGAAACATCTTTAACACGGGTAACTAAAGTGCCTTCGATTATTATTGGTTATAATGCGCCCTTTTAATTTCCTAATTTGGTTAAAAAGATGTCTGTAATCAGTCATGGGCCGCTATTAGGAAATCATGCCATTTATTGCTTTTTCATTAATGTAAAGCCACCATTCCGTGACATTTAACTTTTTGAGCAGACGATATACCATTTTGAAATAACTCACACTATTACTTGACCTTGACTTTGCCTGCATTAAACTCAGTGGCGTGCATAGAGGGTATGCACAGGGTATGAAGATGATATAAAATAAAGATCTGCATTACGAGTTGTAGAAAACTTAAGGATAGGCTTTGTAAGTGTTTTAAATTCTCAAAATTAGAATTTGCGTTTTTAAAACTCTGCTCTTGAGAATTTAACACTCGTACTGGAGATTTTCTTCATTTTTTATCATCTGCATGCCCTGTGCATACCCTCTATGCACGCCACAATTTAAACTCTGGACAATATGTTATGAGTCTCAAACACACGTAATGTTCTGATGTAGAGGAGCAGCAGAGCAACGCACAGCATACCTTGGCTCTCCAGCATCGCTCCCTGAAGCACTTGGCGACCTGGGCGGCCTGCTAAGCTTCTGGAGTGAGCTCGGCTGGCTAGAGTGACCCAGGGGACCAGAGGCACTACGTGCAATGGAAAGTTCCGGCCGACTAAGTACGGAGACAAGCCCAGGGGAAAAAAGAAGAAGAAGAAGATGTTATGAGCCTCAGTAGTCTTCTTACTAACTTTGGAACAGTCGTACCTATTTCACAACTAATAATAAATATTATATACTTGGTAACCCAGGTAGCAAGTTAGCGTTCACTACGTAGAGATCAGAAACCATATTGGAATCACTGACATCGTTCGAAGAGTAGCTGCCCTGAAGCTGGGTGGGCCACGTATTGACACGGGCGAAACTACATAGTTTCCAGCACCGACCCAATGATGCCTGTTTATCGTATTTTAACCGGACATACTTCGGTGAGTGTGCTCAGAAACTTCACAATCTTGTTCCTCCGTCCCCGTTACACCACAAAACAGCGAGACACCGTGAGCAGTGGCATCCTTATGTGGTTGATATTCCATCAACTCGTACCTAACGTTTTTTTATCCAAATTTCTGAGAATATTTTGCTTGATTTCGTATGAGAAAACAGACCATAGAAAATAAGAAATAATATCGAACTAAACCTACAACTTATACAATTGATAAAGATTAAATACAATTAATTATATTTTTCTACTATACTAAATATACTTTATGTTTTCTTTAATAGATTACACTAAGGTTTTCCGCTATTCCTAATAAGGCACTGATAACGAAAGGGACTGGATATAATATCAACATATATATGTTAGTCAATGCGACTGCTTGTATGTAAGTCAATGCATATTATACAGTGATATAACATATAATTTGCATTGTATGGATAGGCCAGTCAAGACCATCTGCCTTCATTATCATTGCCTGCGTGTTTGTTTGTCCGTGAGTTTTTGTGTGTGGCTGTCTGTGGCATCGTAACTTCCGAACGGATAAACCGATTTCGATTATGTTGTTTTTTCATTGAAAGGTGTTCTAAGGTATGTTTGAAGAAAATCGATGCAAGATGGACCTCTTTTAAAAGGAAAAAAGAATTCCTATTTCGGAACATTCCTCATTAGTGCTATACGCTATTGGTCTTAGCGTGATGGTAGCCTGTAGCCTTATTAGATAAATAGGCTATTCAACACTGAAAGAGTTTTTAAAATCGGCCAATGGGTTCTTAAGCGTTCAAGTAAACAAACAAACTAACTCTTCAGCTTTATATATTAGTTTCAGATTTCAAGCTCTCTAAAAAACTATCTGTCTATTACTACTCGAACTAGGATAGAAAAGGATAGCATTACTGACTTATTAATTTAGTGTAGTTCAGATGTTTGTATACAATAAAGTAACTGGCACCATTATTTACAGAAACAATATGATAAAGTAATACTAAAAGGTAATTTCGGTTGAAATGCCATAAGACACAGCTCAAGGTGAGAATTTTGCTTATAATCTCGATTCTCGATAAGTTTCGCAAAATGTATTGACGCATTGTTGTTATTAGGTAACCGCGAAAGTCTCACTGAGCAACTTCGACGCGCGAGGCTCCAGTGCTCTCTCATTTTGGGATTTACTCATCACCCAGAAAGATTTTTTATCTACTTTTAAAACTACCTGTTACTTTAAATCTCCTCATAGAGCAAACTTTTTTGAACAAATGACTTGTACTTTAAAATAGGTTTACTCCTTATCCCAGGAAATCAAACGTCTCACTTAATCAAAATAACGTGGGCCCCAGTAATTATGTATTTTACTATTATATATTTTAACTGTATAGTAAAATAGTTGTTTTCTGGGACTTTCGTTTTGTTTACATATTTTATTTTTTTTAATTACTAAGTCAGTCAATTTTCCCGGGATAAAAAGAAGAGTGTAGAATGGGCGATGAACGGTGGACTAAAGTTAATTTATTAAAAACTGCCCGTTACCCACGGTTTCTGAACGGTTAATGTAGCTTAAGGTTACAAAATGTAATTATTATGCATTATTATCAGTAGGAGAACGGTTTGGTAAACAATTATCCGTTGACCCAGGTTCAAGTCCGCCTGTACGTGACACGGTGGGCCACAGGTAAAAGACCTTTATCAAATTTGGAAATAAATCTGCCGGGGAGCAATCGCAATTATTATAATTGTAATTAAATTATGCTTGCGAAACGTTAATGTAAATTAATCGCTCCGCGTAGTCGCAGTTAGGATTATCTTAAGAGATAAATCGCACAGTAACGTGAGACCTATGATAATTCTTATTGAAAATTATAATATGGTTTAAACATGAAGTTATATTATATTCGGATATTTACTACTTTATAATATCCTAACTCTAATATTCTTAACGCGAAAGTATGTTTCTTTATTGGTTTGTTACTCCTTACTTTACGCCGTAACTTAGCACCCAATCAATTTGTATTTTGGCACAGAGTTAGTTAAAAGAACGTATTAACACAGGTTAGTTCTTATTCCAGGAGAACAAACGGTTCACACTGGATTTGTTAAAAACCGTAATAACCGTGGACATGAACGTGGGCAACACCAATTATGTTATTCAAAAGTTGTTTTTTTAAATGTATAATAAATGAGCTGTTTTTCGCGTTATGTTAACCCTTCGGGAACGTGCTTTTCCGGGATACAAGTCATGTATCCATCTCCGGAAGGTAAGCTAAGCACCTGCTTCGTTTTCTATATATATAATACTAGCTGTTGCCCGCGACTTCGTCTGCGTTTGATTTTGTTTTTAAAGCATTCAGTATCGCTAAGCCTTAAATTAGTATAGTAGTATTATATGTATATAACATGTAACTGTCAATTAATTATAGAAAAATAATTTGCAATAAAATAAAATTGCGACTATAATTAAAAATCTAAACTATCCTATCTCTTAAGTTGGAACAGGCTGCTCACGGTGTGCCAATTTAATTTAAAATCGGTTAAGTAGTTTAGGAGTCCATCGCGGACAAACATCGTGACAAGAGATTTATAATTATTAAGATAAGTCTGCTATAATTTCTCTATATATATATAATATAAGTCTGGACTTCAATAATTCTATTTTTAAATTTCAATAAATAATAAAAGCGTGACTCTGGTTAGTAAAATACTAAAATGGCGATATAAAGAAAACCTGAAATAAGATATTAATTTATCATCAATGGATGAGGAAAGAAGCCACGGGATAGTATTCGTGTCTCTTATAAAATATAACAAAATACAAAAAACTTAATGATCCCAAGTCTTACTTGGTAGAACGTAAATCAAGACTAAATTGCAGTTTTCATCAATCAAGTTGCTATGTAATAAATTCACAATAATCTCTGTTCATAATAGCATCCATATTACAAAACTAATGTCATATTTTTATATGTTTCTTGTGTATTCCAAGCCATTCGTTTTTTTTGGATTGCATTTAAGAGAATTGTCATTATCTTTATTAAAAAGGTTTTATAAATTAGCTTCTCTATTTTTTACAACTTTTATTTTAATGTAAACAGTCTTTTACTACATTTAAGTGTAGTAAAGTACGTTATAAAATTTTAAATACAAACAAGTAAAATAGATATCTGGAGATCTCTTATAGATATAAACATACATAGTTTCCTTCTCAACATCTTTTCTTAATTATCTTTTGGGTTATTTCTGTTGGTACCTACTAATGTATGGTTTTATTATTTTTACATCCAAACTTACTTAAGGATTTGGACAGAGTAATGGTATATTTAGACGCTGGAAGGGCAAGAATATCTTTAAAATTTCCGTGAAATTCTTTATTTTCTTTCATCTTCTGGCAACGAGCTGGTGTAGCAGTTCATTTTCAGAAGATGCTTGGTCATGTCATGTCATCAAACAAGTCAGAACATTCATAAATATAAACAAAAACAATTTCAAATTGCAAAAACTTACTAAATAGTTAAAATACTATACTTTTTACTAAACTATTGCACTAAGTGGTTTGTCTCTCTACTGAGTTCCAGCTATCGTCCTTTCATCCGTTCGTTCATTAGTTCTTACAAAATAATAAAAAAACGAGTGTGTACTTACGAGTATGTACACGCGTTAGAAGTATAGATACATCAACTCAGTTGTGCGCGCGGCCCTATGTGTGGGTAAACCTTGTACATATACAGTGACTTTGTGTGCGTGACAAGAGGTACAGTCGGGTACAAATACAAATACAGTTATTTACGGGTTATATACGGGTTTTTTTTTAAAAAAACAGTTATTTGGTAATTTAATGTTTATTTATTGAACATTATTCTGAATCGCTACTTGAAAAATCAAATGATGAATTTTCGGATTCGCTGCTCTCATCAAGGTTAATTATGAATTCTGACTCCATGTCAAAATGTCTATAGTATTCTTCTTCTTTCTTTTGTACATGTCGACAAGTATTACCCCACATCCCTTCATCAATTTGACTTAAACATTCATTTATGAGTTTCATTATTTCCGTCACATTTTGGTCGACATTACGCGAAGCAATATAATTTTTTAAAATTCCCCACACATTTTCTATGGGGTTTAGTTCAGGATGATATGGTGGCAATCGAAGAACTTTTATGCCATATCGCTGAAGTATGTCATCAATCTTGTAACAGATATAGTTTTCTTTATTTTTTTTAATCAAATCATACAGTTCAATTTTTTTCATATCTTGATTAAAAGCTATATTTTTTTCTGTCAGCCATCTCTGCATTTCTATTTTTTTGGAATTCGAATTTGGGGCTCTGTCATTTTGAACGTTATGGTATGAGGCATTATCAAGCACAACCACAGAGTTAGGTGGAAGATTCGGTACTAGACGTTCTTTTAGCCACTTTTCATAGTTTTCCGCGTTCATGTTAGAATGGTAATCACCAGAAACACTATTTGCTTTGTATGTCAATAGTGCGTTAGGTACGAAACCTTGTTCTGAACCAGCATGCACAATGATAATTCTTTGTCCTTTCGACAGGTTTCTCTTTAAAGGTGGTCCATCTTTATTACCCCATCCTTTGTTTTGAACATGATTAGTTAAGATATAGCTCTCATCTGTATATACGATACACCGATTTTCTTGACGGTATCTGAGTAAATTTTTTAGGTAGGAAAATCGTAGTTTTAGGATGTCATGCCGCTCTATAATAACACGTCTGTTATCCACAGTTTTTCGCCATTTGTATCCCAACTTTAACAAAGCTGTACGCAGAGTCGAAATACTTCCATCATAGTTAAGTTTATCTTGAAATATTCTTTTCAACTTTAGCAAGGTAGGTAACTCACGATGTTCTAAATGGTAATTTTGAATAGTGGAACGTATAACATCAACGTTAAAGTTGTCTAATTCTAACTTCTTTAAACGTTTTTTACGGTCTTTATGCGGAGATTTAAACTTAGAGTCAGATTCTTTTCCTTCAGCCAATATATTAGTAACTGTTCTCTCTGATACCCCCACTGCCATTGCTGTTCTTTTCCGTACGCTATTTAAATGTTCACTTAGTTTCGATATTAAAATTGGACTTGCACTGCAAACTGGATCACTTACTAGTTCCAATATATCTCTCGCATCTATTTTCAGAAATTCGTATACCTTAGCAATGGTTTCTCGAGTCTAAAACAATAATACGTAAACGTCAACAAGGATATATTTTTTCGTATATAGAATCATAATAAATACCTATTCATTACATCTAAATTTAAAAATAAAAAATATTTACCTGACTCCTTAAACATTTTTTCCGTGAAGAACTAGACATTTTCGTAAACGACTGTACCCGTAAGAAAAAGCGATAGGAACACGTCTTGCTCGAACGACGACTGCCGCGTCACTGCCACACGAATGAAAGTTGTATATTTACAAGCGCACGCACACATAGGGCCGCGCGCACAACTGAGTTGAAGTATCTATAGTACTTCTTATACAAAATATTTTCAAAAATGGTATATGTATATAAAAAACTAACGAAAAAAGCTATTTAATACATTTAAAGTTTTATTATAACGCATCATGTAGTTAAATAAAGTTTATTTAAATATCACAAAAATAAAAGAAATGGATAATAAACATAATTAAATTAGGAATACTAAAAGACTCATTATGGGATAGCACAATTTCACTCAACATTAAAATTTGAGATTTTTGTACAATTAAATCACCGGAATGAGCCCGCATACTTTGACAATTGAAAGTGTACACTGTCAAACCTTATAGCTAACAGAGTGTCCGTTTTTAGTGACGGTGTGCGCGCGCATCGTAAAAATTTACTCTCTTCATTTTTCCCTGACATGCCAAATGAATTTTAAAATAAGGTACCTAGGTATACACATTCAAACTGTAAACAAATATTAGAATCTAGATTACACGTAGCTATTTATTTTTAGTAATAAAAATAGAATCTATCCAAGTTTCACACTAACATTAAAAATACAACAGTTAAAAACAAAAAAAAATATACACAAAGCAATGTTCATAGGGTTAATGTTAATATAGATCTCGCAATGTGCGATACCACTTACATTTTGTCCTATATTGGTAATTGGGTCTCAGAGTATTAAAGTCTTTATGTATCCTGAAGCCATTTTGTTTCATTTCATAGTGTTTAAAGTGTTTTCTTAAAATATATTTAAGACAGTATCAACAGCGCCCAATATTTTATAAATAACAGTCTACTTTCCGCACCAATAAAGTGTTAAGCCTTGAACTAAGTTAAACAAGAACCCAACGATTGGGATTTGAACAATCAACCTGCGGACATAAATGTTCAAACCACCCTTGAATCAGTAGGACTTTTGAAGTTACGTACAACCTTCATATTATAACGTATCTCAAAATAATGAATTTCTCGATATAACCAATCAAAAAATTCTCGATCAAACAAAGCGTCAAAGTATATATATATTTTTTGCGAAAAATCTCCTTAAAGCAAATTTTCAACCATATATCAATAAAAAATATCTATAATAATAAACGAATTTTGCGAACCCTAAACCTTGTCAACTATCAAAGACAATGTTGAGATGAATAAAACATTTTCACCACTTTATAACAAATATCAGACTAACGTAAACACAATATACAAACCTTATATATATGTATTTGAAATAATCAATACTTAATATTGACTTGTTCCCTTGCGATTTGTTATATTAAGGTAGCATTAATTTTATTTAGAACACCCTAATTATAAGAGGTTTAAGTAGGTGTCGTATTTGGCCACTGTTGTTTTGAACCCTATTGTATCCCTAGTCTTATCCTAAAAGGATGTAAAAGCTCACCATGATGATGATCCGTCACCTCACTCACTGCATATTCACACACAACACAATCCCGCGCGCGCGCTGTCACGTATGAGTTGCGCGCGCATCTTCGCGCACATTTATATAGCTTCGGAGACAAATATTAGGCTATATCTTACGCAGCCTTTGCTTCAGATAAGTTGAACTATTTTTTTTTACAGATACAACTTCTTCTTAAAAACAAACATTTGACCTTATATTTTGTTATTGTGCCTAGATATTTAATAGCTTTTGTGACATTTCTTAGGATCAACTGTTTTTACCAAAACAACTTCTTTTTTACAAACTGTTAGGAGCTGTGTCCCTACGTTATTCAATACGGGATGCAGCGTTTTGCGCAGTATACAACCTTCCTCAATAAATCTGCTTATTCTATCTTGTAGGTGGGTTCAGCCGCTGCTCGTTACCATCCTATAGACAAAGACATGCTGCCAAGCGATTTAGCGTTCCGGTACGATGTCCAGTTAGGAGTATAGGTTTAATATAACTGCCATACTCTCTAACAGGTGAGCGCGCTACTAAGAAAAAAACTGTTCAGCATAGTTTTCTAATTATTTCACCCATATACCTAAATAATTGTGTTTTTTTAACGTAGTACTTACAAAGTCTAAAATTCTCTATATACATACTACAATGTTGTCAATGTCAAGGTTACAAACTTAGTGAAAGCAAAATAAACGTCAAGAGCATTACTCACTTTAAGAATATTATGTGGTCTCAGTTCTATGGTTACTTCAGCACGTGGCACAGCAGTTTGATCGTAAAAATGATGGTTATGATTAAGTTACGCAGCATTACAATCTCGGCTCTTCTCGGTAGAATCTTCTTTCTATACCGATGGAAGAGTCACTACAAACAGACATACTTGACGTTTCAAAAGTGCTTATAAAATAATACTGCTTGCAAAAAAAAAAAAAATTGAATTATAGACGAAAAATGTCACCAAGTGCTTTACTTTAGGCTATATGAATACTGTCAAACTACAAAAGCATCTTTTCTGTTTCTTTCCTAGCCGACTCGGGCTTGTACTGTCAATTTAAGTGTGTCCATTAACCTGCGGCGTATGTGTTAAAAGCCTCATCATTATCAGCCTTACCAGCCACAGCACGGGTCTCTTAGAATGAGACACACCGCCTCAGCCAAGTGCGGATTAGTAGACTTCACACAACTTTGAGAACGTTATGGGGAACCCTCAGTTATGCAGGTTTCCTCACGATGTCCACGTTTTCCACGTTTCTTATACGTGCCGCTAAGATGTGGAACGCCCTCCCGGCAACTGTGTTTCCTGCCACGTATAATTTGAGTAGGTACCTTCAAGGCTAGAGTGAATAGGCTTTTTCTAGGCAAGCGTGCTCCTAGACCTCATCATTGCTTTCTAACGGTCATGATTGTCGTCAACGCTGGCCTATCGTTAATAATAATAAAAAAAATGGTTTCCTTCACTTTAAAAGCACGTGATTTTTTAAATTCCTTAAATTGGAATGTCTGTTATTTAAAAATCTTTCAGCCTCATTTGTGCTTGTACACCGGTAACCACGCTCTTGAGACAGATCACAGCAATGCAGCAGAATACTTGTTTTCCCGGATGAGCTCTGCAACTAAAAGCTCTAATAGTTTACCAGGTTAATCTTCTGAAGATAATAATACAAATCAAACATTAATAAATGATGCGTATTTTTTTTAATTCTTTTAATTGAAAAGTCTGTTATTTAAAAATCTTTCCGCCTCATATGTGCTTGTACACTAGCAACCTCTTCAGATAGATCACGGCAATGCAGCTCTTCAGATAGAAAGCAGCAGAATACTTGTTTTCGCGGACTAGCTGCCACAAAAAGATGTACTAGTTTACTAGGTTAATCTTCTGAAGATCGATAATACAAATTAATCATTAATAAATAATGCATTTAAAGAGAACTCCGAAAATTAATTACATTCATACTAATACTTATAAATGGCGCCTAGAATTAATCAATAAAGTCAGAATAATTTAAATATTAATATATTAAAACTTAAATACGCACGTAGCGTTACGACTTTCAAAAATGATTCCAAATCCGTTGCGGCTTTTTCATATATACTTATTTCTCCGTCGTTTTAGATTGAACTGAGTGATCCTTTTGTCTAACTACTTTAAGTTATACGGTAAATTTTTACTCGTGCGTACAAATTGTAACAGATATGCTTGCCCCCATTTGAAATGCCTAATTTAAATATAAAAAAAGAATGAAAATTTAGCAGATTTAACCTCGGCTTAGAGTTAACTTTTACACTTAAAACCTGTAGAGGGCATATAGTTGGAAGATCACTGTGACGACAGTGATTAACTCTTACTCATATTTAAGTATGTTTTAGTATATATTAGTTTATTATTTTTTATATTTATTATTATTAGTATTTTATGTGTGGTAACTGTTCGTATATAATAATAATACACCCCACCAATCGGTTTCCCTTGGTTTTCCTAATCCTGGTAAGGTTGCCTGGAAGAGATCGCTACTAAGCGATAAGGCCGCCCTTAGTATCCTACTTTTTAAATTTACTTTTGTTGTGTCCATTGTTTTTTTTTTCCTATTTGTGGTGTACAAAATAAAGTGTATAAATAAATAAAAATAAATAAGATTTATAAAACAATAAAAGAATTGTAATACACAACTCTATCTTGATGCTTGTAACGAATTACAGGTAATTAAAGCTAATTGTTCAGCCTGTTACCGTCCACTGAAGAACTTAAGGCATCAATGGGGGGGCTTTCAGATCGGAATTTAATTGTCGCGACCCCTCCTCTACCTTTGGGTTTCGTACGAGGCGACTAAGGGAATTTAACTAAGAAAGAGCAGCAGCGTTCTCAGTGTTACTACTACCATTTACTGCGATCACCAAGCCGTCTGCCCAGCGTGGTGATCACGGACAAACCCTCCTATTGGAAAAGACTTTAATTGTTCATTATTTATCATTACTTGTGTATCATGACTTTTATTGTATTTTTTTTACTAAGAAACCCCCAGCAGTCTTAACTTTTCGGAGCTATGTACGTTTTTTATTTATGCAACTTTTATAATCTTACTTTAGCGGTGCAGGTAGTGCTACCTTTTCTACGGTATACACTGAACAACATATGATATATTCATATCACATAATCGGTGATAGCCACTAGACTTTGGCTTCACATTCGGGGGGCCGAGTTCCAACCTCAGCACGCACCTCTACCTTTAACTCTACCTTCAAGTAATAAAAATATCTTTTCCTTCAACGGTGAAGGGAAATATCGCAAAGAAACCTGCTTGTCCAAAAGTTCTCCATAATTTTCCATCCGCACTTGACCAGCGTGGTTGAACTACGGCCTCTTAGCTCTTCTCATTTTGAGAGGAGAACCGTGCTCTTTGGTGAGCAATGGGTTGATGAAGATGGTGATAACGGTAAAAAAACTATCAGTAATTCCACTTCAATAATTCATACTATTATAAAGATTAGTAAATAACTTGAAGTTTTAAACCCCAGTCATAATAATTATTAAGAGGTTAAGAAATCCCACACTTCAGCAAAATTAATAAGGTCATATTATTACCAATATATATTAAGAAAATGGTATTTCAAAATACTTTTGTTTTCAAGAAAAAATAAAGAATACAAATTGATAATTTGTGATCAAGGCTTCTAAATAAATACGACTATTTTTCATTGTCTTTTTTAATTATTCAAATGATAGCTAAAAATACAGCTACTGGTGGAGTTTAACAGATTAAATGCAGATGACATTGTTAAAAAATCAATGTTAATATAATAGATGTATCCCAAATTAACGACTGCTATTGTTTTATTTAAAAATGCGATTTAAATATGTTGGGATATTATGTGCAAAGGCATATTGACAGGAACATTAATCTTACCCTTGAGCAGAAGCAGTATTATTTTGAAATGACAGCTGAAACCCCCCCCCCCCCCCCCCCCCCCCGCCATGAAATAACGCGGTATATTTAAAAAATGCTCGTCAAGTGTGTCTATTAGTAGCGGGTCTACCACCTGTCTGGTAGGCAGATTCTACGGAAAAGAAACCAGCAAGAAACTCAGCAGTTGCTCTTTTCCATTCATCAATTGTATAGTAATCTCGCTGTTATAAATATGGTCTTACATATTCTTCAAACTTACGCATTGGTAGGTCCAAAATTACCTTAGGAATCATATTATAAAAGCGTCAAGCTCAATCCAAAAAAGGACTTCTATACCTTTGACAGACGATAAGCAGATGACACTAATTTAAGACCATTACGTAAGTCGACTGTTTAAATCCATGTGCACTGGATGAATCTATGCGATCTTTTTCGACACATTCTACAGCAATGTATTCGTCGTTATATTATATGCATAGTCATTTTAAATATTTGGTTATTAATGCTAAATTGACCGAGGTGACAAGGTAGATGCGCAGTTTTAGCGAAATTGACCGTTTGTTCGGCAGCGGGTGCGAACGTGAAACTAGTTCAAGGTGCCTGCTCCACTTACTTTGTGGATTAGGAAAATTTAAATACGTAAGTCATTCTCATGTTAATAGTTATTATGCTAGGAAGTTGACCTAAAGTATTGTTTTATGAAAATATAAAATCATCCTTTTCATCATCACCATATCAACTCATTACCGGTCCACTACAGTGCCCCCAAATCCTCCCACATTGAGATGGGTTAAGGCAGTAGTCCACCACGCTGACCTTTGAGAACATTATGTGGAACTCTCAGGCATGCAGGTTTCCTCACGATGTTTCCCTTCATCGTTGAAGCAAAAGAAGTTTTAATTGCTTAAAACGCAGTTAACTTAGAAAAGGTAAAGGTGCGTGCTGGGGTTGGAACTCGGCCCCCCGAATGTGAAGCCGAAGTCCTGACCACTAGGCTATCACCGATTATATGATATGGTGTTCAGTATATCCAGTAGAAAAGGATAGCTGTATTCTTAGACATGTCAATTTAGGTGAGTTTTGCTTCTTACAACCCAACTCACCAGTAGTTGAGGCATCGTTACTCAAATATCTTAATGCCGATCTCACAAAAGAGGCGTCAAACACATCTTTTACAGCCTGGACGATGAAACAACGACTAACTATGCAACGACTAATGCGAAGTTGGGATTACTAGTTGGTGTTAAATACGGGTTAAGCACTGGTGTTCAACTACATTGTGGGGGGAGGGGTAGACATTAACTCTTATTTCTCTGACTCTCCTGGACCTCCTTTGTTGCTTGGGTCTCGGATTAGGCTACATAAAATTGCTAATTCATTCAATGACAATTGTATATTATTTTATAACAAATTACCGAATGAAATCTTTAAGATGTCTCTCAATAAGTTCATAGTTTATATATAAAAATCCTATTATAACGCTAAGGATTACTTAAACGATAAAAAAGCTTGGGTGTAAATTGCTCTCACTTCATAGCTTAATATAAAAATACTGTGAGATGGTGATAAAAAAAAAATTACCCGGCTAAATTTGTTGTGGGCTCTTCTTAGACCAGAGCGCGTATGGAACCTTCGTAATCTTAGGTTTAAGTTGACGAACGAAGTTATCCCCATCCCCGTACAATTATGTAAACATATATATATGAACGCTTCATAAGTGCCTGTGATAGGCCTACATGAATAAAGAAATTTTGAATTTTGAATTTGATTAGTTATGTTGAAAGTGCTGGTTTTTGGGTTTAGTTCGAATGTCCAGTTTACGTCACCAATCGGCGACCTCGGCTTCGTCATGCTACTTTTTAGTATGTGAAAATATTCATGCAAAACTTGTCGAGCACTGCTATACAATAGTCTAACTAAAGAGATTTTTTGCGAGAAATCTTTTAAATCATTTAAAAATAAACTAAAAAGCATTGTTTTAATTTTTATAAACGCGCCACCTTTTACTTTATTTTGCTACTAAAAGCTATTATGTTATTAGTCTAAGCTAGACTCAGTATCGATTATAAAGCATCCCCCGATCAAAATTTCAAAATATATTAACCTTCCAGTTACAGATTTATTACAAGTAAGATTATGTATCACACTAACTATATATTACCACTTCTTTATGTTCATTTTCATTTCTCTGGCTGTTTCTTTTGAGAATAAATGTCTTTAAACTTAAAACTAGAAATATGATGCGGACCGTCTTTGTCCGCATAATAAGATGGGCATAGTAAGATGTTGATGACCCAATCGATGTCACTTGCAATTTATGTCAATGTTTTAACTTTTAAGGTAATGTCATGAATAATATTGACATCTAGATATCTTGTTAAATATTATTATTAATATCAATGTAGATCTATTATAAATTTTATGTTGAATTGACTTTGCCATGACTTTGAAAATCAAAAAGGAAATATTGCATTCCGAGATACACCTTATTACTAAAATATATGTTTGATGACGATGTTAGAGGAATCAAAGGTGGTGTTTTGAGTGCTCATGAGTAAGAGCTCCGAAAAACATCAAAATTAGTTGGAATCATCATTCTCATTTCATTTTCGGTTGTTCAGGAATCGAATCCTTCAATTTCATGATATTTCATATATATTTCATTAATACATAATGTTACATTTATAATACAATATTTAAAATAAATCTAACTATATAATGTAAAGTATGTACACCCAGTTTGGGCGCAGCCATTTTTTTCAATTAAATAATTTTATGAATTTCAAAACGTAAGTAAGACATCGTATGTGAATGTTTTCGAAGTTATACTTCTTTTGGAGCGATGGAGAAAAATGATGAGAGTGAATTTTTACGATACGCGCGCACACCGACAACTGAATTCTACATCGTGAAGTTAGTTCTAGGTGGCATGAAAATCAATAACTATGTTCAAGTTTGATATTTTGGTATTTTTATATTTAGAACACGTGTTTCGTAACAGTAAAAACAGTGTGATTAAATAAATATTAGTACGTAATAAAACATTTTTTATTGAAATAAATTCTTTTTGATTAATTTTAATATTTATCGTTAATCACTACTGAATTTTAGTAATTTTTATCCATACGCCAAAGAAGTATAACTTCTAACGCGTGTACATAGGTACACACACTCATTTATTTATTTTGAGGATCCCCAAATGCTCAAAATAAAAAAAAAACATTTACGGAATAAAAGTATTGCTCTATGAGGTATTTTTTTAATATTTTATTAAATTCATTTTCATTTTCAGTGTTCCTAATAAAATCTGGCAGATGGTTAAATATTTTCATAAACATTGCGAATGGACTTTGCTTGTGGTGTGCTAATTTTGAATAACTGGGCATTTAATTTATTTTTAGTTTTTTCCGGAAAACGCTGTTCGTTTCCTTTCATTTTGATGTAAAATTTTATATTTTATTTCACAAATTTGCAGATTTCATAGATATATATCGAGAGAAGATTTACGATGTTTAATTTTTTGAAATAAGGTCCTTGTGACAGGGTAAGCCGTCACAGAAATTGATGTTGAGCTGTCAAGAGCAATTATACCCAAAGCGGTTTTTATGAATCCCCAGGGGTCAACGACAATATAAATGAGTTCCATTACAGCGAGAAACTAAATTGGGTCCATGGAATAACACATTTTATTGCGGGTACGATAGCGAATCTGGTTTATTAAGGTCGTGTCTTTAATTTTAGCGAACCAAAGAAACTGTTTAAAACTCTAAAATCCAAAATCGACAAAACAGTTTGGGCACCCGAGAGGTCCCTATTTTACCATTGCAATAGAACATCGATTAATTCGTCACGCTACATCGATGTGTATGCCTGTATCGTGTATGACACCCAACCGATCGACATACCTATTCTTTTTCAATCGAAAATATCTTAGAAATCTGCATTTTTGTTAAAATAAACAAGGAATATTTTGTCAGAAAATTTAAAGATAATTTTCTTACGAAATATAAATATAATATATGTGTTCCTCAAAATAAATGTTACGCACGCAATTTAGCAGTCATAGTAAAAATCTTGATGGCATATTATAATATTAACGAATATTTTTTCTTCTTATCTGAAGTTCTTAGTATCAAGAGTTAAGAATGTTAATAGTCATATGCAAAATAAACTCCTAGTACATAAGAAAATTGCACGCCAGAAAGTGACAAACTGTTAGCACTATTCCCATTCACAATACCAAAAAAATGTACACAGTTGAAGCAATAAAAATGTATTCTATTCTATTCTAAACCAATGTTGCCCAAAGCAGTCGCGCGAATGCATCGATGCAGAAGCGATGGCGAATCGAATCTAAACGATTTTTTCACTCCTGCAAGAAGTGGCCGTGTACGACCTCCCTTAGCTCTTTCTAATATTATATTTTAACTCACTATTTAGGTTAAGGCCTGAAGCTGCAGAACCAATTAAAATACGCTCTACAACCGCAAAGTGCAGGCATTTTTGTTTACTATAGTAATTATTATCTTACTACTTTTGATAAATCAAACACTATTTTTCGTAAATATTAATGTTGGTTGTAATTATTTTTATGTGTTTTCTAATTGGAATTATATTTTAATTCTAATTATATTTTTAAAGATTATATTTTGCATACTTCCATAGTGTAATGTCGTATGCGATCTTGTTATGGGGCAGAGCTGCTGATATAGAAACTATATTTATACTACAGAAAAAGTTTAAATATCGATCGCACAGCTCTTGCGATCGATATATAAACTTAGATCACGCGAATACCTTCGTGCCAAATTTAAAGAAATAGGTATACTTACAGTAGCCTCGCAATATATTTATAATAATATAATCTTTATTAAACAAAACAAGTTATTATAAACAAAAAGTTGATATAAACAGTCGACTTACTAGAAACGGACATAAATTTGTGATATCTTCATATCGTCTGAGAAAAGTACAGAAATCCTTTGTGGGGATGGGTATATGCTTTTATAATATGATACTGAAGGTATTATTAGATCTACCTTTACCTAAGTTTAAACAATATATTAAAACACATTTAACCATTCGTGGCTACTACACGATTCATGAATTACTTAACGACAAGGCTGCTTGGAAGCCAGGCCACTCCGCTCTCATCTCTCACAAAACAGAAAAATTCTAAATATTGTTAAACTATAAAATAATGTTAGAAAAGAGCAATCTGCTGAGCTATTGCCGGCTCTGCTCAGTGGAATCTGCCTTCCGAACCGGTGGTAGAGTCACTACAAACAAACTGACGTGAAGTCGAAGTCATACCCACTGGACTGTCACCGCTTCACATAATGTCAATAATTTTAAATGTTATTTATTTACTGACCTCCAGCGCAAAAACGTCGGGGTGTTAGAAGTTGACATGTCTGTTGCTTGTGTGCGTCTGTCTGTGGCATCATAATTCAAAGGCGGATGGACCAATTTGGATTGTTTTTTTTTGTTTGAAAGGATAATTAGTTGGAAGTATTCTTGGCTATGTTTGATAAAAATCGGTCCTAAATGGCTGCCACCGCTAAATGTACGGCGACATATTTTTCACAACTCCCTTAATATGGGTACCAAATTTAAGGGCTTGACTTATAGAATAATGTACACTTTATTGGAAGTCAGGGGTTTTTTAAAATTTTATTTATATATTATTACTTTATTATCTCAGTAAAACATGCAATTCCTGGGTTGAAGACAAAATTCGGATTGTCAAAGAGAAGGTACTCGTAAATCAGTGTTCCATTAATCCAGTTTCGATTGGACAGACTCCGATATTATATTAAGAGTCCGAATATTGAGCATATGACAATCAATATTTTTCCACTTATCGGCACTCTTAGCGAGGGGGTACAATATGTCTGTCTGACTCTACCACCAGATTGTTCTGAGAAGATCTGGTGGACATTGTCATATTGACATAAGTCCCTTGAAGAGATTTCCTAATTCCGCAGTCTTGTGCCACCTGTATCAGGCGACACCCAGCGACTAATATTGTCTGCCTATCAAAAGATCTATGGAAGCATTTTACAACTTGGGGCAATGGCGTCCACTGGTGGGATAGAAAACCATTAAATTTGGATCCTGCTCGGTGAAAGGATGTGACACAGAAAACTTTAGAGTTCGCTATTCACCGCAGAAAGGTCAAATCCAAGATACCGATTGTTCATGCCGATGCCGATTTGTGTCGAAAAACAATTTAGGAACGTCTCAAGGAAATAGATTGTATAGATTAGATTGTTTTGTAACGTCTTGTTTGAATAATATGATTGTGATCTTGTATCTTCTTTATATAAATAGCATAAAACTGTTTTATAACTTTATGTAATAAAAATCTTATATTTAAATTGTTGTGTTCAAAATATTATATTCCATATAAGTTTAATTTATCAATTGCTTTCATGTTCTTGTAATAAATTAATCGAAATAATTTTTACTCCATTATTAATTAAACCTTACTTAATAATGGATATAGTCAATACTAATGGTCAAATCAATTTATTAAAATAAGTACAAATTATTAAATTATGTTAACTGAAAGGATAATAAACAGTTGTGATTTACAATTATATTAAGGTAAGCTAATAGAAAAGTCATTTTATAGTATAAAGGAGTACGTTATCGATATGAAAGGTTTAGTGTGAGTTATTGCTCTAATCAGGTTGCTCTTTTATTAACCCTCGTAGCTTTAGTTTTAAGTTTACGAATATGATTATCGCCATCATCACACTTATGATGCATATTTTACATGAAATGTGTACACACACATTTCTTGTAATATATGCATCATAAGTACCATCTATGGGTGGGCCGTGCCTACTTGAATAAAGATATTATTGACTTTGAATTGGACTTTATTAATATGATTTTATATCATATGCTATTGAGTTCTTCGCATTCTATTTAAATAAGTCGCCTACGTCATAAAAACAGTTTTGAATGAGCCAGTTTAGGTTTGTAATTTTCTTCCTATTTTATTTGGAGCACGCTTGCCTACAAGAGCCTTGCTTTGAAGATATTCAAATTGTACGTGGCAGGAAACACAGTCGGGAGGGCGTTCCACATCCTAGCTGTACTTACGTATCAGGAACGTGGATAAAATACGATTCATGCGTGTTGATTGAATTTCAACCACATAAGGATGCCGCTCATGGTGTCTTGCTGTTCTGTGGTATAATGGGGACGGAGGAACAAGATTGTGAAGTTCCTGAGCACACTCACCAGGTATAACCAGTAAAAAAACGATATACTGGCGACATTGTGACAATGCTGTAAACTTAGTAATTTCACCTGTTTTATACTTAAATACGTGTTTAAGAAGATGCAAATTATACACATGCACCACACAGAACGACTGGCAGCCATTTTTTCGTAATCATTCAAATATTATTTTGAATTCAACCTTTACACTAATTGCATTTAGCAACAATTGTACGGCGAGCGGTATCATATTCAAATAGGTGTATTAGTAGAAGCTATTAGCGAGAAACCAATATATTACTGTACAGTAAGGGCCATTTCACACTTAACCAGTAATATCTGTTTTTTTCGACCTCCTTGGCGCAGTGGTAGGGATCTGGTCTAATTTGTTAAAGCTCCTGGGTTCAATCTCCGGCAGGGCTTATTTGGAATTATTAATTTCTTAAATTTACCCTAGCCTGACACTGGTGTATAAGGGTATTGGTATTATATAACAGCCTCACCTTAAAATGTTAGCCCGTTACCATCTTAGAATTTATTAAAAAGCATTCAAGTTAGTAGTGGTGGAAAGAAAAAGTTGTTGTAGTTTTTGAATATCGAAATTTTAAAGCATCAGGGAAATGGATTATAGTAACGGTTCGGTTACGTATTACAACCGATATCCAAATGGCAAAAGATGTTAATATTTTGCTATAGGTGGTCAATCTTCCAACAACCTATTGTGACTTTTTAAAATTTCAGTCAATTTATTTTATCGTCTCGTTTAATCGAACCTTAAAAATATGATATGTACCCCGTAAAAATACAAATTTAACAAACAGGAATATGCTAGACTAAAATAATTCCTTAGCTTAGTAACTTGCCGAGTGTAAACTAGACATTACTCATCTCATTGATACCTTATATTAATTCTTCTTCCCTTGAACACACATTTGATGGTTCTTTATTTAACATGGAACTATATCCACATATTTAATAAGGCCTAATTTTAAATACAGAATGTTAGAATAGTGACCTTTGTAGCCTAACAGTGTCTTGTGGTGTTCAGGTCAGGTCACATACGGGCGACCAATATAATTTAAGCCTTACGTATAGTAAGGGTAGATAGTCTAGTGGTTAGAACTTTGGACTCACTGTCGGGGGAAGTTCAATCTACGTCACGCATCTCTATCGTAGTTATGTTTAAAGCAATAAATATAACTTATTTTTTAATTCCACTAAAAATTTGCCCTTTAATGCAATCTTACCAGGTGAGTGATGGTTTAGTCGAAAATGGAATCGGGCTAACCTGTCAGTGAGTTCGGCACTTATATTTAACCCACACCCCTAATCGGTTTCTACGCGACATCATACCGGAACGCTAAATCGCTTAGCGGCACGTCTTTGTCGATAGGGTGGTAACTAGCAACAGCTGAAGCCTCCTACCAAACCAGAAACAAATCCCTTCTTCCGAGAATCGAACCCGGGACCTTGACATTAAAACCACAGCGCTCACCACTACGCCAAGGAGTGGCTCAAAGTGGCTTTAATGGTAATGGAAAATATCGGGAGGAAACCTGCAAGCCTGAGAGTTCCGTAGGTCTCAAAAGCATGTAAATTCCACATATACGCACTTAGGAAGCTTGATGTGCTACGGCCTTACACCTTCTCAGTCAGAAAGGAAACCCGTGCCTCGATAATCAATCAAAACCGACCTTTGGAGATGGAGTATGTACAAGAGAAAATCACTCGCGATCAAAATTAAAAAAAAAATGTTATAGCACTCCATACATCATTAAAATTTCAGCAGATTAGTTAAATAACTGTCCTTTTATGGTGTACAAAAGAAAATAACTTATGAATTAACAATGGACAATACGGTGTCAACGCAAGAACCAAAAAGACAAGCAGACATATGAAATTAGAGACTTTTCACTGTGAAAAAAAAACGCGCGTTTTTTCTCACAATTCTGCGACACTTGAAATCTAATAGATATTAATGCACTTGTGCGGTAGTAAAATCTCTAGTTGGACCCAAATTTTACGCGATGCGGTGTGGATTAAGTTATGTTACGGGAAGTGTGGGCATCCTTTACACCCCATTAATCAAGCCACCTGATGACCAGTGGAAAACCTCTGCCTATAAAAAAAGCAACACTCCGCAGGGCATGCTAGAAACGCGTCCTACAAACCTACTTATCGGGCTAACCTGTTGGGGGTATGGCAGTTATATTAAACCCATTCCCCTGACCGGTTTTCACGTTACATCGTACCGGAACGCTATATTGCTTGACATCTTCGTCGGGAGGATGGTATCAAGCCACGGCCTTTCAAACAGACCAGAATACAGAAATTATAAATTCCCAAATTGACCCTGCCAGGGAATTGGAAACTTCCACGTAAAATCACACCGCTCAACGTTGGGCTAGGTAGGTCAACAAAAAGTTTGTGTCCATCAACTTGATTAGTACAGCTTTTAAGCCTCATGCACCTGTTACACCGACAACCGAGCCCTTCAGATCGGAACACAGCAATTCTACTCGGCGTTGTTGATTAAAATCCGTACGCGAATATGAATCGCGCGGATTTTTTTTGTGCAGTGCGGGCAGGCTTTTAGTTTTTGGCAAGTTTAATTTAACAGACAACTTAAAGACTTTATACACCCACTTATTTTGTCGATTTCGTAGTTGCACCTCTTAATCTGTCCCGGGGCCAAAGTTCAGTGATTGCTTAGGCAGATTTTATCAGTCAACTTGATCATTAACAAAGTCCACACTAGAGCTGTTGTTTTAGTTTCTTGCAAAATCTTGTTGTTGCTATTTGTTGTTGATTTGCTAGGCATAGCCGTTGGGCTTAATAAGCGCCAACTCTCGGGTTCCCAGAGAAAATGTTCGTTCGTTCGTTCGTTCGTATCGTTCACAAAAAATATGTAAATTTAAGAGAAAATGCGACTGCAATTCTTTGAACATTAGAAGCCAAAATAAAAATGGATTTCAATATACGAAACTACATAAAAAAGGAAATTGTGTACAATTACCAGTTGATATCCTGGAGATGTGTCTGAAAAAGATCAAAGTTTGTATCAAGCGAAAGCTTATAGAAAAGTCATATTGTAGTATTAAGAGTTACGTAGAATATAAAAAAGCTCATATATTTGTGTGCTTTAACCTAAAACTATCTTTAAATCTTCTGGGTAGGTAATGTGTAACATAGTGGCCGTTAGGTAAATACATTTCAAAAGAACGCCTTCATATTATGTACACTTTTGGTATATCAATGGAACTTGTCGCTGCAATCTCTTTAGAACTTCCGATCTTCCGAACCAATAATTATCTTATCGAACAAGTCATATAGTATTGGAATAGGGTATTTTTATGTAAAAAAGGCTTCTCTTAGCTCTGCAGGGCGAGGACCATGCTTGACGAAATATTTACATTAATTTTTACGCAAATTTACAAAAGTGAAAAAGGAGAGTATCTTAAAATCTGTTGCATACAACACTAATTTCCTCGTGATCATTTTAGATGGATAGATTTATTTGATGATTCAGAGTAGCCAACATTGTTTAACGATTTTAGAAGCTAAAATGGGAATGACTCTACACCACAAAACGTAGCGTCGTCCTTAAAATCATTGGTATCTGCGGCTTATTTTGCTAAAAAACTGTGCTATTTAGAAAATAGATTTTATTTTTCTGTGTTATCAACCTCTATCAAACCTATTATATATCTACAGTTACGTCTAAGGAACCTTAGTGCTTATTTTTTCGATCTACCGATGGCATAACTTTACAGCCGAGCCTTTTTCTTGTCTAGTTTACATATTAAGCTTTATTTCAAAGATAATTCTATTTTTTATTATAAATCTAACCCTAATTTTAATATTTATTTTTTATTTTTAGATTGAACATAGAGAGTTAAATTAGCTGTGTGGACCAATAAGCATTGCAAATAAATTAAGCTACTAGTTTCTCAATTTTCTTTATGAGTGTAGAACTACATAATAATATTAATGGTCGATAAGGTACTCAGTTACGAAACATTCTTTAACACGACAGTAAAATCGTATCATATAAAAGGTTTTGTCTATGATTAGATTATTTCCAGGGCCGACCAGTTTTACATAGTTTTGAATAATAATTGGAATTCGAGCGCATCATGCCTTAATAATATTCGGTTATTATTATTTATTTTCAATAATAGATACGGAGAATCTATATATTAAATAAAATTAATTGATTCATGTTTATTATTTAATTTTATATCAAATATTTCCCGTTTTATAGATAACAATAGCTTGTTACCATATGAAATATTATATTTTATTTTCTTTCATTTATGGTAACAATTCATCAATAGGCCGCAATAGTAGACTGCTGGGCTAAAAACCTTTCCCGACGGAAGGGGTTACTCATAATCACCACGCTGCACTGGTAAATCGCAGTAGTAGCACAAAGAATGCTGCTGCCCGTTTTCCGTTATATTCCCCAAGTCGCCTCGTTCGACACCCACGTAACGATGAGAGCCGGTGACAACTGTATTCTGATCTAGCGTCACCAAATGGAATTCTATTTTTAAATTGATTAAATAAATAAACTACGACAATGCACACATCGCCATCTAAAGTAAGCGTAGCTTGTGTATGGTACTAAGCTGGTATAGCTGGTGAATATTTTTATGAAAATAAATACTTATAATATACAGATAAACACCCAGACAAAGAAAAACATTCACGTTCATCAAAAAAACATTTTCCAGTTGTGGGGATCGAATCCACGGCTTTGGACCCGGAAAGCAGGGTCGCTGCCCACTGCGCCAGCCAGCCGTAACATTTAATATTATATGAGTGAACCACATCATAATCAGCTAATAACTATCCCATAGCTGGACGCGTGCTCTCTCATAAGATAGATAAATATAGAAATTAAATATAGCTCTTGTTGTAGTTTGTAGGTTACCTGCCATACCCCTAACAGCTACAGCTCCTACAGCCGCTAACAGCCCGCTACAATCTTTGACTGCATCATCACATAGCATCAGGTAAGATTGTAGTCAAGGACTGACTTGTGGTGACTGGGAGCCAAGATGATGGGGCTCTTTTTTGTGGTGAATAAACAAGCTTCCACGTCCAGTTTTGACGACTAGTTTGTACTGCCTATGTACCGCGTTAATGTATGTGTTAAAATGTTTGTAAATAAATGACGTAAAAAGTAATATTTGATCACAATAATTATTATCGTTTTGTTATCATTGTGAGCAAATTAACTTTTAATCGACGGTCTTATGGTCTAAGAGCTGGTGACCAGTTAATTTTTGAATCGAAACTTCTTAGGACACGTTCGGCACGGTTAGCACTGGCAGCTGACAAGAATTATATATCCACAAATAAGGGATAAAATGTATATGCTTAGAAGTTTACTTAATATTACACGTAGTTTACTTAATATTACACGTAGTTTATTTAATATTACACGTTCATTATTTGGATACTGTTTCCACCCACGGTCGGAGAGTTGACAAAACTGTGGGATAAGATACAAAAAATATCTACTTCTTGCCGTGCAAAAATTCTAAAGATTTAACAATCTTTAGAAAATTATAAAACGATGTTGGAAAAGAGCAATCCAGACCAGTTAATGTTTGAATCGAAACTTCTTAGGACACGTTCGGCACGGTTAGCACTGGCAGCTGACAAAAATTATATATCCACAAATAAGGGATAAAATGTATATGCTTAGAAGTTTACTTAATATTACACGTAGTTTACTTAATATTACACGTAGTTTATTTAATATTACACGTTCATTATTTGGATACTGTTTCCACCCACGGTCGGAGAGTTGACAAAACTGTGGGATAAGATACAAAAAATATCTACTTCTTGCCGTGCAAAAATTCTAAAGATTTAACAATCTTTAGAAAATTATAAAACGATGTTGGAAAAGAGCAATCTGCTGAGTTTCTTGCCGGCTCTTCTCATTGGAATATGCCTTCCGAACCGGTGGTAGAGTCACTACAAACAGACTTGAAATAAATAAATTTTGAATTTTGTAGAACGTTCTAGTGGGGTGGCGTTCACGATTTCATTTGGCATGCGACAAATCACTAGATACGCCTGCTTGAGCAAGGCTTGTGATTGGTCGCACGCAGGAAGCAAACTTGAACGCCGCGTATGATAGAGGTCGGATGCCTTTGCGAACGAAGATCCACAATTTTTTTTATGTAGGGCTAACAATGTTGTATTAAAAGCTTTGTCCTGGACGTACTATGCTAGTTTTTTTGTGTTTTCTCTGAATACTTAGCCGTATTATGCCGAGTTTATGCCGTAGATTAAACGGCTGTCACCAGATCTCCTCTTCCCGCGGGTGTCGTACGAGGTGACTAAGGGAACATTACGTAGAAGGGACAGCGGCATTCTCTGCGCTGTACTTCTATCTACTTCAATTACCAACCCGTCTGCCCAGCGTAGTGATTATGGGTGATCTTTCCCATTGGGACAGGTTTTTAGTCCACCAGTGAACCGATAAAGGATATAACTAAAATAACAGTTGGTTACAATAATTACATAGTAAAACCTATTAAGTTATATAATTACAAGCTATTGTTATCAACCGAACGGGAAAATTTGATCAAAATCAAATAATAAACATGAATCAATTCGTTGATATATAGATTTTCCGTATATATTATTGAAAATATATAAAATTAATCGAATATTATTAAGGCATGATGCGCTCGAATTCCAATAACTATTCAAAACTATGTTAAACTGGTTCGCCCTGGAAATAATCCAATCATAGACAAATCCTTTTAGTTTGATTTCGCCAATATGCCAGTATACTGGTCAGATGACCAGCTTAGGCATTAATCATAAAATTTATCAGATAGTAAACTGTATTACATACGAGATTAGTACCTAAGCGCGCCAACCCGCGTTGAAATAGTGCAACTGGACTTTTATCTAATACAAATCCTATTAGAGAAAAGGCCTGGACAGATTTAGGAAGTTAATAATAATGACACCGGAATTTGGTTAAAATCGTGAGTTTAGTCCTAAGATAGTAGTGACGCGTACAGGTTAAAGCAGTAAAGTATTACAAGTTAGCCAAGAAACATACTGGTAAGTATAAAACACTCTGAAAAAACAGTAAGCAGCTCTCAGAGTATCGGTACGAGTTTTTATGAGTTACGTGGCATCAGTCACACGTTAGCTTTATATCCGGGTTTTTTATATCCGCCTTTATTTAAAATCCGTCATTACGTACTGACAGAAGAATGCAGTATCGGAAAATACTGTTATTTGTCATATTCGTTTTGAATTGAAGCACCTAGTGAGTTAAGTCACAACAGAATAGACTTCGAAGACCTCGCTGCGCGCTGTCTCATAAGTGGAAGTAAGATGCTAGATTCGTCAAGCTTATGTCACAACCTGATGGATCTTATAGCTTATAAGTACTCTCATGTCTCTCTTAATCGTTTTTTCTCCTTCTAACTGACAATATAGTTTTTATTTGTAAGTTGTGGCAGTCTTTAAGTCTACAATATTACATTTATATGTTTTTTCATTTTTTGTTTAGTTTTTAAGAGTTCTTGTTGTAACCTGTTGATTGATCCCTTAAATAAATAAATAAAGATGGAATTACAATTTCTGTGTTTAAAATCTCTGTGTTTTCTCAGTTTCAAAATTCTAAATTCATTTATTTCAAGTAGGCCTCATTTAAGCACTTCTGAACTGTCAAGTCTGTGTGTTGTGATTCTACCACCGGTTCGGAAGGCAGATTCACCAAGAAGAAGCCGGCCAGAAACTCAGCTCGGTGTAGTGGGGGCCAGGTCGGGTAACCTCCACGTGTGCCTGAGTGCTGTGGGTCCCTTTGGTTCGGGTAGGATTCGATTGGGGTAAGAGCATACGGGCCGGTGTACCCTGGAAACATCAGTTAACAATTTCTCTATCCGATGACCCGACAAACAAGAATTATGGTATGGTGTTAGTGTATATCCACGCGTCCCTCCGATGTGAAGCGGAGAGCGCAGTGGATGGATTGGATAATATATCATGGAATTCCGCAAAGTAGTGCCTGCTTCTATTCAAACATTTCCCACTCAGTTTGTCCGGCCTAAACTTCGGAACATTTGAAATAAAATTCTGCGTGGACAAAGTCACGGATACCCGCAAATTAATTAGTATAATTAAGACATAGATGATAATGAGCATTGTTATTATAATATGATCGCGAAGGCTACCGCTTGGGCATCGCGCAAAGTATTGGACAAACAAAACCCCGCAAGGTCCAAATGGTTATGAACCGGACAACGTTTGACATTGCATTCTTTGTATGAATCAATAAATGTTGTAGCATAGAAGCGATGACCTCTCTAGAATAGTGGCTAGTTAGCAAAGTATTTTTTTGGCGTGGTGGAAAAGCTTTATGGCTACCTCCGACCCTTGGGCAGGACGGGGGTTATGTGAGACTCTCCCGTTTAAAAGGGGTACACCTAAACTAAAAACCACCGCGGCATGTCCCACTTGTTGGCTCTGTTGGACGCCCGGGGAACATAGTTTCCTCCTCCTCCTTCATAGTAGAAAAGATATACCGAGCGTACCGGCAGGAAAATATATAGGGAGATGTTGTTGGTCCAGTGGTCAGCATGCTCAACCACGGCTCACGAGGTCTAGGATTAAATTCCGGGTTCAGACAAAGCATTTCATATTTCTGTTTAAAATACTTAGTAAGAAAGAAAGAAAAAAAATATTTTTTACATTGCGCCACACATTATTAACAACATCACATATGTTATGTGTGGCTGAACCTAAAAAAAAGGTGCCAGCTCAGAATTGTACTGCATGCGCCAATGAGAGCATACAGCGCTGATTTTCAGTTGGCCAGGTGACACCACGGAAATGCATAGCCATCCACTGACCATGTTATATAAAGTAACAAAAACACTAAATAAACCCACAAGTATAATAATAATATGAAACCTGCAGGATATATACCAGCAGATACCAACCATATATAATTAGCAGATAGTACCAGCAGGAGTTACGATATTAGCGGTATTCACCCGGCCTTCAGTATTTTTCTATATTTGTTTTTCGTTTATGCCACTCTCGTAGTGGAATAATAAAGCGCTTGACTGCTATTTCATCTGGCAATTGATGATGCTAGTGAGCTTACCTGCTAGAGGTAAAGCTGTTATAATAAATATACCCCTAATCAGTTTGTAGTGTTGGTAGTGTGGTAACTAGTCACGGCCGAAGCCTCTCACCAAACAAAGTTGCACTCTGGCGGAATCCACAACTAATTATCTGCTCTGTTATATTATAGCCTCTCTTTTATACAGGTATGTTAATAAAAATACACATACTATGTATAATTATATATTTTTTTATTATTGCAACTACTCGTATTATAACATGTGAGCGATTAACACATTTGTATTTTATCATTATCTCTATATTGCTATTATAAAATAGTACTTGTTTTTCCTTTTTACATTTTTTATTACACGTTTGTTTATTTGTTTGTGCATTGAAATATTAAATTAAAAGATAAATGAGAAATTTTCACAGTTCCAATGACTACAATGTATACAATACAATTCGTTATTATAATAAACTACAAATTTTAAGTAAAGACTGCGTACATTAAATTTCATTGAAGCCTATAAAAATCTATTTCTATTTAAGGCTTTCTTCTGACTGACTGACTGTGTGAACCACATACCAAACTGCAAAACCAAGAAATTTGTTATTTCGTGAGAATATTTGTGAGCACGCTAGAAGTGTACAAAAAAAAGGTTTTTCTTGAATTCCATCTCTAAAAGGGTTAAAATATCGAGATATTTTTTTGAAGTTAGATAATCGTCATCATCATCACATCAACCTATTACCAGCCCACTACAAAGGGGTCTCCTCCTACAATGAGAAAGGGTTAGTGCAGTAGTCCACCACGCTGACCCAGTGCGGATTGGTGGACTCCACACACCTAAGAGAGTATTATGTAGAATTCTCAGGCATGCAGTTTTCCCCACGATGTTTTCTTTCACCGTTGAAGCAAGTGATATTTTAATTCATTAAAACGTACATAACTTCATAACTTAGAAAAGGTAGAGGTTAGATAAATTCACGAAACTTGGTATTTGGGTTTTTGGTTAAGAAAAAGAAAGAATCACAAGAAGCGGTTAGTTAAAGCGGCTCTGAGGATAAAACTTGTGCATAATGTTGTGTAAACGTTACAAGTAGATATGCAAACTACGTTAAGTAGATTAATTAAATGTATGATCTAATTATGTATTTATTTTAATGTCAGATCCTCATAACACAACATAAATATTCGCATATTTATAGGTTTGCATTAAAGATCAATTTTTCTTTAATTTATTCCTGACCAACTACGGTGAGAAATAAGCTAGTTGTTCACATATAACATAATACCGGGAACATTTTATAGGCGTATTCTGTAACGTACGATAAAGTGGGATTATATCAAAGACTAGACTTCGCCCGTTTACAGATTTACAATACTTAGCAAATCTATACAAATTTTCTTCCTCTATTTAAACCCCTTCGGGGTTCAAAAAATAGTTATATACACATAACCTCCTCCTCAAAAATTTAGCTATGCAGCAGAAGAAAAAGATTTGGAAATCCAACTGCAAAAATATTTGAGGCAAATCTGAGGAACGCCTCAGATTTGCCTCGGGCGAAGAAATGTGCAATTCGAAGGAGCACAACTCTACAACAAATTACCCACGGTAGTGAAAAATGCGATATCGTTTACAATTTTCAAATGCAAACTAAGAATTATTCTTAATGAACTGCATCAGGGACTACTACTAATAATATCCTAATTTGGTTGCGGAATACTAGTTAGGGTTCCGTACAAAAATAGTAAAGATAATGAAATGCTTTTTGTGACACTGCTTTTCCGGGGACGTACTACCGCTACGTTTATTTACTCCGAGAAAGAGTATTGTTGTGCTCCAGTCTGAAAAGCGTGGTTGCCGGTGTAATTACAGGCTCATGAGGCTTAAAACCTAACCCTCATTTTAATGGACATAAAGTGGCACATTGCGGGATGTGTTTTTTTGCATGCCTTGCGAAGTTTTTCTCTGTTTATAGGCAGTTGATTCCACTTATCTATCAAGTGGCCTGTCAATTATGACTATAAAAATAAAATTAGCATAGCGCTTGCGTTATGACTCGAGTGCAAAAAGTGTTGGTTTTCCGCTGACTTATTATCAGGTAAAATCCATTGAATTATCACGCATGTCTGAGGCTCTACGAAAAAAGAATTTGTTCTTCTTCCTCAAGTTTATTTTATGATTTTCTGGTTAATTATAAACAAAAACGAAAAGAAAATACCTTTTTTTGATATAAAGTTTGTTTTGTAATAGATAATATAATAAAAATACTACTTATATTTTTTAATAGATTTTAATTATTTTAAATAAATTCAAAAATAAGTGCTTCTAGATGGCACTTGAGTGATAAACAACGATCAGGTGTTTTGTAGAAGTCCAGAATTACTGAAAATGTCGTCGCGAGAGTGTTAATATGATGCGGATGCATTTTGCTATATATGTGGGCAATTAATTTATTAGAGTTCGTGACTTTATATACAAACTAAATACATCACACGTTCTCTGTGAAGCCTACGATAAATATTCAGAAGAGCAAGGAGAATATTTTCATCAGGACATTTTGAGCTTTTAACAATGTTATCAAGGCCAATACAATAAAAACATGATGGGAGACAATATTTGGGGTTTATTGAGAAAAAGTACCAACGAACATAAAAGATAAAGTAAAAGCTTGTTAATTTCTACAGATTCAAATTCAAATTCAAAAATTCTTTATTCATTTAGGCCTATCACAGGCACTTATGAAGCGTTCATACATATATGTTTACATAATTGTAGGGAGATGGTGATAACTTCGTTCGCCAACTTAAACCAAAACCTACGAGGGTTCCAAACGCACCCTGGTCTCAAGGGCCCACAACAAACTTAGCCGGGTGTTTTTTTTGTTATCACCATCTCACAGTAAATTAATATTAAGCTATGAAGTTAGAGCAATTAACACTCAAGCTTTTTTGTCGTTTAAGTAATCCTTAACATTATAATAGGATTTCTCTGTAAGCTCACGTTTTATATAAACCTTGAACTTATTGAGAGGCAACTCAAAGATTTCATTCGGTAATTTCTTATAAAATAATATACAATTGCCCTTAAATTAATTAGCAATATTTTGTACACTAATTTTTTGTAACTCATTTTCATAGTAAATTTTTTATTTAAATGGCTTCATTTTTTAATTGATAATTAAAACCACAAATTTTGAAAAATATCTATCAATCCGTCTCCTTAACACAAAAGCAAACTTTTTCATGCTATATATTTTTTTGTATAATTATGAACTAGGTCTAGGTAAAATTTTGTATTGACCCATGTTATCTAACGAACTTAATGTTTTCCAAGGATCGGAACCCTCGTGAGCAAGTCCGACTCGCAGTTGTCCTGTTTTTTATCCGCATCTCACTTCCGCTAGTGCATCAAAGGTGAGCTGGTGATGCTTGTTATTCAAATTAACGATCGATAGTCTTACTTTTATTTCATTGAATAAATGTGAGTCTTTTCAACAAGCTTAATACCACTGTCTACATTTATACTTTTCCTTTTTTACTTAGGTACATCTCGGAATATCTGTCTGACCTTTGTGATATATAACAAAACGATTTAATGTGTTAAAAGATGCATGGCTATCTTTACTATCTATCCTAATATAATGCACCACCAATACAACCATATATTGCGCGGGAATTCGTTCGCGTTTGTCTCTTTTTTATGTAAATCGCACGGAAATAGTTGGTTACAAAATGTATTATAAGTCGGCTTAGTATATACACCTTAACTTACCATAAGCCTTTCTGTTTGCAGTGACTCTGCCATCGGTTCCGAAGACATACTCGCAGTTATACGAAGGTTTTCCCGGGATAATAAAAGTATTACATTCATTTATTGGTAGTACAGCTTTTTGCTACGGAGACTGTGCTGCGTTCCGGTGTGAAGAACTTGGTTGCCGGTGTAATTACAAGAACACAGGGTGGTACTTAGTGTCATGGTTGTGTGCGAAAGTATTCCCGTGGCCAAGCCACCAGGCGACTGGTTGGAGCACCATGGGGTTTAAGCCGGTACGAGTCCGACATAACGTGCCTCCCCGGGCTGTTCTTGGTAATACTTGTTCTAGCACCCCCTGCGAAATCTTGCTCTGTTTTTCTCTTAATATCAAGCGAGCCATCTGCTTGGTCATTGAATCAAATATAGCGTCCAATATTTATTTTTCTGCACAGCTAAATAGACAATGGGTGGGGCACGTAGAACGTGGGTCGATGGACACGGGGCCCCAAGGTGCTTGAATGGCTATCCCGCACCAATAAAGTACTATAATATCTGGACACACACGACTCAAAACGGTGAAACAAACTTTCTTCGCTTGAAATACAGATAATTTTTAAAAAGCACGATAAATGCTTTTCTACATACCAGAAAAAAGGATTTTTTTATAGTAACAATTAACGTATCAAGTGCATGGTAAGTAGAAAAACATCGCCTATATGTATATATATATATATATATATATACATATATATATATACATATATATATATATATATATATATGTATATATATATATATATATACATATATATATATACATATATATATATATATATATATATTGTATATATATATATATATATATATATATATACATATATATATATACATATATATATATATATATATATATGTATATATATATATATATATATACATATATATATATACATATATATATATATATATATATATTGTATATATATATATATATATATATATATATATATATACATATAGGCGATGTTTTTCTAGGCATAAACATGCCCAGCAAAGTACCACCTGTGTCCATCAATCCTGTAAATACACCAGCAACCATACCCTCCAGGTCTACAGCAATGGCAGATATAAGCATGGTAGTTGTACTTCTCCAGATGAGCTCTATCACAAAACTCCTCTACTAACTCTAAGAAACATTTTTATGAGGGTGTGATATTACTTAACTTTTATTACATCTAACGACCTAGGTCAATGTCACTTTTTAGGAATTCCATCGGCACCAGTTAACTGTGTATCCTTGAAAATGGACGGTTCAACATTAATATTTAAATTATTCATATTACTTAGTGGGATATATATTGCGAAATAGGTCGAACGGCGGCAAGTAAATAAAGATGCGCTATTCTTATACCTTTCGATACGGATTATATACGTTTTTCTTCAATTTAATTACGCATACGACTTGGCATAGTGATTGCAGTGTTGGAGGTAAGGCATGTAACCGCTACCAAAATCGATATCGTTCGTACGTTAAATCACTTGGCACTTAATCTTTAACCGGTAGCCCGTTAATTAGACGGAGGGCAGGAGACCGCGTCAAAAGGCTCCAATTAGACCCCGTCGGGAACGAACCAGGCCTTCTGTTTTAAGGGGCCACTATAATTATCTCTACGCCAAAAAGAAAATGAAAGAAAGAACTAACTTTAAACTACATCACTAACATTGGACTAAATTGGTAGACGGTAAATGAATGTGTATCTTTTTGATTTTGTGATAGGAAACTACTGAGTTTAGATTACATTGGTGCTTATTTAGTTACACGCAAATCTAAACTTAAAAAGCACAGCTCTTAAATGATCCTATTTTTTAAACAACCCGGCAAAAACCGTTGATTTCCTCGGGATAAAAAGTAGTCTCCAGGATACACAGTCATGTCTGTGCAATATTCAATCAGTTTTCTTGTGATTTATATGAAATCTGCAATCAGATTTCTTGTGATATAAAAAATAACTATAAATAGCCTACGTGCACGTCACAAAGGCTATCTTTTTATATCCGCTAGGAACGCAACCCTGGTGTAGGTGTATAAAAAGTATTACCTAACTATCTCTAAGCAAAATTTCAGCGAGCTCGGTGAGATGATTAAGCCGAACCGAGGTAATGAATGTACTAACATTTTACGCCCAGATCCTGTGTGTAATTTTTTTAGTCTTAAATAGCGCACTGAATATATTTTGTAACTTAAATTTTGTCACCTGTTCATCTAATTATAACGTCGAAAAATATGATTTTTTAAATCAATAATTTCAATAAAAAGTAACATAGACATTTGTTTTTCAAGTGTTTCTTAACATCTATCGAATGTTACGATTACTATCGAACGGTAGCAGATAGAATAAACGCTTCGTCCAAGTAGGTGTCATCACTGGGATTTAAGATCACACCAAACGTTCGGAGAAGGCGAGAATAAATTTGTTACCCGTGTATAAAAGGTCAGAAGCGCTGACCTTTCCGGAAGCAAGGTCGTGTAGGCTGATGTACTGAGATAATAGAAGATTAATAAATAGGAAATCAATTTATTACCTAACTATAACGCATTAACTAATAATTTGGGTTTCATCTCATCATTTGATAATATATTTTTACTCACGTAATATTTCCAGTTTTTATAATAAATATATTATCGTTTAAATAAACTATTATCAAAACAAAATGTGATCAACATTAAATAATATATTTTAAAATATCTTCCATAAAATTAACTAACCTTCACAAAATTTATAACACTGCTACATTTAATATGTAAATAAGATCTATTGAGACACGATGCGTATATTTATACAAACTATCATAATTCTACGGATTTATATGTCGTGAAGCTATTGATCCATAAAAGCCTTTTATCTACTACTATCAATTTTATCTTTCTGAAAGATTTACGTCTTAATTTTCTTATTTTAAATGTATTTTAGAATAAATTATTTTGGCTAGCTAAATAGTTTAACACCCACCCACACACAGGGTGGGTGTTAAACTATATGTATGTTTTTACAACATACTTATTAGAATTTTGAATAAGCGACGGCGGCTTATTTAACGAACCTAAAAACACATAATAAGCCAAAATATTTTATTCTATAATATAAGATATGGATTAATATATATGGATATATGGATTTATCACTTCACAACATATTATAAAGTGGGTATTAAACTATACCTAAGTATTTTTTTTACAATATACTTAGAAGAGTTTCTTAAAAGCGACTTCAAAAGCAAAACTGTATTTTTAGATAAATATAGTATAATTATTAGCCTCCGACGAAAAAGGGGGGTGTTTTCTGTGGTAGGCATCGTAGCTCCCAAACGAATCGACCTATTTTGAGCGTTTTTTTCTGTTTAAAAGCTTGTGTGCTCGTGAAGATAATTTACGAAGATCTAATGATCATCAGCTTATTTCTTACGTGGCAAAACAGTTAAGTCAACATTAGCTTGTTCCCTACTTGAAAAGATAGCTTTGTCAACATAAAATTTGTGTTTCTTTTTATGTACATTTTTTAAAATGTTAATTGCACTGTATTTGCGCTATGCCTGAAATAAAATTTATTATTATTATTATTACTATAACCTGAATTTCCATTAACATTCATTTAAACATTATATTAGATAGACGATGATGGAAGCCCAATGGTTGGAATATTCTAGCTTAGAGTCATTAATATGTTTAATTTAATATTTATTTTAACATAATTACACAATTAAATGGTAAAGCAAACTAAAGACATGATGGTATAGCCATCCGGTATACGCAGACCTATCGACTTCAATATAAAGGACAAAACTATGTCACAAAAAGCTTCACTACTATTTTAAACTGATGTAAGTACCAAAGGCCCAATATAAATGCTAATTCCATAGTCTCTCGTGCTTCCGGAACGATTTATATGAACCGCTTCATACTCGAAATCCTCAGAAACTAAAAGATATATAAATTAATTCCCATTATTTTAATAAATGCAGAAGCTCGATGCGTGCTGACGAAATGCACAATTTAATCTATTAAACACCCAAAAGCATTTTATGGTGCCCATAGTTTTTGAATTCTGTGAAACCACTGTGTTGCATTTGTTTGTCATAATCATAATACTCCCATCACTGACTCACTACGGGTTCGGGTCTCCTCCCAAAATGAGAAGGATTTAGGCCGTAGTCCACCACGCTGGCCTAGTGCGGGTTGGTGGGCATCACACGCTGTTGAGTACAATATGAAGAACTCTGAGGCAGGTTTCCTCACGATGTGTTTCCTTCACTGTTAAAGCAATTGATATTTTAATATACTTTGGGGGTGCGTAAGCGTTATCTGGGCGTTCTCTGACCGTTTCTTGTCTAGCGATACAAACTCAGCCAGCGCGGTGAACTATGACCTAAACCCTTCTCATTCTAAAACCAGGGCCCTGTAGTGACCAGGGCCCTGTAGTGGGCCAGAAGGGGACGACCCTGCTACCCGCATGCCGCAACATAGAGGCTCCAATAGTGCAGATTTTAGTTTTGTCGTAGATTTTATTTCTGAATCGTTGGAACTTTACCGCATCTGGGAGTGTGATGATCCTTGTTATTTTAAATAGCCTCATTTGTTTACCTCACATTTAAGTTCGCGTTTATTACGGTTTTTACAAATCACGTGGGAATCGTTCGTTTTCCTGGAATAAAAAGTAGCCTGTGTTACAGACTATGACAGAAATCGATTTGTGGCTTATTTAGAACGTTAAGTAAGTACAAACAAACAAACTTTCGCGCTTATAATATTAGTATGGCAGTAAGGACTATGTATTTTCATTGTGCATAACAAGAACAAAGCCTGAAACTTTTCTTTGTAGACATTTTACTTCCAGTCCGTCTGGGCCTGTAACGTAATAATATCATCAGTGTAATGTGAATTGTAGTAAAATAACAGGCAAATTCGCTTAACAAAGCTTTGCTATGAGAGAATAATCATAATATAAAATCTCAATTTTCAAGCCTCGCTAACTTGCTAATTGAATTTAGAAAGGCGTTTTAAGTTTTCATAAACATAGCGCACTATATAAACCCTCATCTCACATAATTATATCGTCTTCATCATCAACCCTTTACTGGCCCACTACAGAGCACGGGTCTCCTCCCACGATGAGAAGGGCTTACGGCCGTAGTCCACCACGCTGACCCAGTTTTGGTGGACTTCGCACACCTTAGAGAACATGATGGAGAACTCTCAGGTAAGCAGGTTTCCTCACGATGTTTTCCTTCACCGTTGAAGCAAGTGATATTTTAATAGCTTAAAACGCACATAACTTAGAAAAGGTGATAGAAGAAGAAGAAACACTTTATTGCACGTATAACATACAGGAAAAGAAACAGTAAGGAGTATACAGTACACATTGTAGACATGCAAAGGCGGCCTTATTGCTGCAAGCAATCTCTTACAGGCAACCTTTGAGAGGGGCGTTCTGGGATTCGAACTTATGCCCGTTTTCACTAACGTCGTCGTCTTATAATATATAGATAAACACCCAGACACTGAAAAACACTTAATGCTCATCACACAAACATTTTCCAGTTGTGGGAATCGAACCCACGGCCTTGGACTCAGAAAGCAGGGTCGCTGCCCACTGCGCCAGTCGGCCGTCAGAAATGTTCACAATCCGACATGTGCGCACTGATATTATAAGGCTATGGTAATAGGAGGGCGGGACACTATTTTTCGTCGTTTAATGACGAGCTTAGGTAATAGCTGGCACTTACCAGCAAGGCCAATACAACGTATCCGGCCCGGGTTTACCTACTACCCAATATCATATTATTTTTTAATTTTAAGATAATAAAGTCAAGATAATTAAGCCATCAATATATTATATTACATTTATTTAGCAATAAATAACACAGTTAACTTAACTATTTATACAGCATTTAAAATAACTATAAAATACATGATAACATTATTTCCTAAGGAAAAAAGACCCAAACCAAGGGAGGTATACAAATACGGTTTTATTTAAAACCAACAATTCCATTTTATTATTTATCTCATTAATATTATATTATAAATATTAATATTAAAGGCAAGCAGAAATATTTATTAAAATACAGTTTCATAATCAGAAAAAGTAATACAATTTCATAATCTCAAAGTAGCCAAGGAATCGCTATCAAAGAATCACAACCCAAATCAAAAGTGTAACTGTATTTGACTTGCTCACATAGAACATGATACCCGATGATGTTAGGATTTAGTTCTAAAGACAATAACAGCATTTACAATCTGCTATTAGTTATTTATTAACCTGTAGGTGTAATAAAGAGATCGCTGAGGCTCGACCTGCATTGCACTGGTTCATTTAAAATACATTCATACAAGTTTACATTCTAATTATATTTGAAGATAATGAATAAACATCAAGATTAAGTATAATATAGTAAATTATATACATTTTCTGGTCTCTAGGACCAGAAAATTTACTCTTAAAGAGGTTATTGCGTAGGTTGTGTAGGTTGCCTACAGGCTGTGACCGATAACTTCCATACAAAATTTGCTACGAGTGGACATCCACTGGTATGAAGTGTCGTGTTTTGCATGAATCGGTTGGAAGCCGGTCAAAAAGATATAGAATACGGCGACACGATATTAAACATAAATGTGAAATTAAGTAATAAGTCAATCACAGCTTAATTGTAATAACAGTGATGATCGGACACTAGAAATTGAGTTAAATAAAACCGTGATAGTTTCTATGACCAACCAACACTAATGACAACCGTGCTGTAATCTGACATAAGCTTTATTATCACGTGAAACCTTGGAGCGGTGTGCCCATTTGATAACTATGAATAAATCCTGAAAAATAGTTTACGTTGCTTTACCCTCGAGGTTGTTAAAAACTCTCTCGTTTCGTTTCTGAAGAACTGGTTGAGTCAATTTTCAGTCTTCAGTTAACAATCATTCCATCAGCCAGATTTGTTAAACGCTAAACAGCGTGTTAATTCTAATTCAATTCACTTTGATATCGATCTACGATCAATTAAATCAAAGATTATTGAACAGCGTCACATAAACTGGGTTACCTATAAGAGTTGAAGTTAACTTAACTTCTAAATTACGTATACTTCATAGCTTTTATCTTTGGAAACTTTCGATACACTAGTCACAGTCTACCACCAATACCCATGGTGCCCATAATATCCGCCATACGGCCACCCATATCCATACCCGTACCCGTAAGTCGGATACCCCCAGTACCCTCCGTATCCTCCGGGATAATATCCTCCGTACCCTCCATACCCTCCGTAGTGTCCGAATCCTCCCCAATGGGAAGCAGCTGTCTGGAGGTCTTCTTTGTCTTCCGCTATGAGGTCATCTTTATCTAACTGTTCTGAGGGTGCACATAGTACTATTGTAAGGACGTAGGCGATTGTGAGGAGAAAGATCTGGAAAAACGGAAATTCATTTTATTTTACATTTATGCAATATAATGTTGATGCAATAAATTAATAAATTCCTGCGTTACATTAAACGTCGTAATTTAGTATGTGATCGTAGTATATCTGCTACTGAAATAACTTAAAAGTGATTTAAGAGATCAAACGTTATGTAAAATAATGCATATTTTAGTTGAGAAGTAATATTGATTTTGCATGTCGTAGGTTAAAACCGACGTAAGCCTCCCTTTTCGTGGGCTAGATGGAATATAAGGTATTCAGCACATAACTTTATATGTCGTGCGTGCAATGCTTTATAAGCAAATATAGTGAAACGGAAATTATTTCAAAAAAATAATTATGCTTAACATGAGCTTTATTAAGTTTAATTTTAAGTTAAAGTATAAGCTATTAATTTTATTGTTTAATTACTTTTTTTCTTTTTTTGTTTAATTATCGCTTGGTATATATAATCCCTCAGCAATTTGTGCTTAATGTTCTCGTTTATGTATAACTAAGTTGTGGCACCTTCATTGATTTATGTGATAAAAAAATACGGCATTACTCTTATATGAAACATTAACTGTTTGTTTCCCATGAAAAAATAATAAATTAATTTTCGTCCTTCCTAAAAAAAAAGCATAATCTTTATTTACTGAAGTTACAATTGCTACGGAAATCATAGATTCAAACTATGTTTCGTGTAGTCACTGATTTCTAAACTGACTAAAGACTTGTGCGACATAAATTATATCGAAATCTCCCCCGCCACCTATATTTATGCCGAACATCATCAAGATCGCTGCAGATGTTGAGCCGAATATAGGTTACAAACAAACAGATTCGCTTTCATCATCATTAACAATCTATTAGCGGTCCCCTACCGGGCACAAGTATACATCTACTGTGGCATCGGTCTCCTCTCGGGATGAAAAGGTCATAGGCCCACGCTGGCCAAGTGCGGATTGGTAGACTTCACACGCCTTGAGAACATTCGGCGTCTTGAAACTCCGGATTGACCTGGCGATTATTCCTGTAAAGTTTGGTGACGATCGGAGCACTCCTATTTTTGAACTGTCAAAATGTTAAATACAGCTTTTATTTACTATGATGATATTCTATTGTTGGGTGTACATGGGTGTAGATAATGATCTTCACCCGCTCGAGAAGAGAATGAATACGGAGAGAAATAAATCATTTAATATATTATGAGACATAAATGAAAAATTTAATGATGTAAGTTTATTGTTTAAATAAAATAAAGCAAAATCTAGCCCGGCGAAGCGGGCTGGGTACGCTAGTCATTTATAAAAAGTAAATTAACAAATAGTAACAGTAGCTGTTACCTGCCTTCTACGCCTGCAATTATTATGGTTTTTTACAATTCCTATGGGCTCTGTTTGTTTCACTGGGATGAAAATTAGGGTGAGAACAAAATTTTACTGATCAAAAATCGTTTGTAGTGAAATCTCTAACCAGCGAAACCCAGGGAAACCTCTAGTCTCCTAAATAATTTAAATCAGTATTTAAATTATTTAGGAGACTAGAGACTTATATTAGGGTGCGATACTTTGAATAAGAAATGCGCGAGAAACTTCTATTTAATAATTAAAATCTATCAACTATTTTTATAGGGAGTCTGAAAAGTCTTAATATGTAGGATTTTGTGAATAGTTATTGTGAATTAGTGTTGTATAATATAGTGCGAAAGTATGTTTGTTTGTCCTTCCTTTACACCCCAACTTGACTTTTGGCATAGAATTATTTGAAAAGACGGAGAGTAACATATGCTACTTTTTATCCCAAAAAAACAAATGGTACCCACGCAAAAAAAACGCGGGCAACAGTTTTTAAATACTGGGAAATTCGGAGATTTTTTTAAACGGGAAAATATTTGGCTGGGAAAATTTTACTTGAAGAAATTGTTTGGGGGAAAATCTCTATTAAATAATTAAAATCTATTTACTCACTTTATAGGAAGCCATGTTATCTTCATGCGGCGCTGTCAAGTCTGCCCTCTGCGTCTGGAGACGATCGTTTTATATGAGCGGCGCGTCCTAGAGCCACGCATGGCTGGGCTTCCTTCCACCATGCCATTGACCTATAGTGTTTGGGATTAGCGGCACGCTATGGTAGATTTGCGAACCTTGCCATAAATGTGTGACACCAAAACATACAAATTGATGACTACTATATCAATTTGGTGACCAAATTGACATAGTAGTCAACAATTTTGAAATTACAAATAAATAAATAATAAATAAATATACTATGACAATACACACATCGACATCTATCCCCAAAGCAAGCGTAGCTTGTGTTATGAGTACTAAGATGATTGAAGAAAATTTTTATGAATAATATACATAAGAAGGAATCGCTATGTAGCGATAAGGCCGCCAAATTGTATACTTTTTGTTAAATTTTTATTTATAATTTTACTATATGTTTATGTGGTGTACAATAAAAGTGTATTCATTCATTCATTCATTCATAAATAATTATAATATACATATAAAAACCCAGACACTGAAAAACATTCACGGTCATTACACAAAAATTTTTCAGTTGTGGGAATCGAACCCACGGCCTTGGACTCAGAAAGCAGGGTCGCTGCCCACTGCGCTAGTCGGCAAGTACCAAACTAAACATTTTAATGGTAAGCATATGAAACTAGGGATCACGAAGTCCTGGGTTCGATTCCCGGGTTGGACAAATAAATATTCTTTACAGAGTAAAGTTTTTCAGTACTAACCCGAAGTTAGGAAATTGTAAGTAAAGAAATTAATAATTATAAGCATATAAAATTAAAAATTTCTACACCTTTGATTTTACGAAAATAAAATAATTGCTCCAGAGGCATTATCGAGAGAATACATTTGTATGACGAATTAATTAGTATGAAATCCCGAAAATATGTATTATCCTCTTAATGTACCGGTGCAGGGCACCTGCCTTGTCCCACCATGCCACTTTAATGCAAGTTGGTGGTTTAAGACATACAATCTCTTATCGCAATTAAATCCGTCGCAGAAAGCAACACGTTAGTAATCTGTGGTAGTTCAACGCACTGTAGTTTACCTTCTCACTAAATACATAGAGTTGTAAACTGATCACGCACCACCCCAAATTAAGAAAGGATCTGTAAATAAATTGTACTGTTTTCTTAATTACCCAACGGTAAAACGGACTTCCTTCCAGTTGAAGGGACCAATTTTACCAATTGGGGTCAAATTTACCAAAAGCTATTTATTCGTCCATCGGAAGTTCGGAACTGACTTACTGATTCTACCAGAAGCGACTGCAAGGATTTTTCTTGACAACAGCTTTCCAATTTTAAAATATTAATTCTACTTTTATTCTACTTAAATATTAATTACGTAGAAACATAATAAAAAAAATATTGTTATCGTTTAACTTATCTTTTAATTGATTAAACTAAAGATAGGTTTTCGTTCTCTATAAATCAGTTTTGATTGAATTTTAAAATAGTTCTCTTTTGTTTTGTTATTTTACAGTTTTTTGGATAGAGTATTTTACTACTATTACCACCAAATTAAAATCTGATAATCCACGTGTATTTATGCAATAAATCATATTACTATTATTATAAATGAGATGAAAAAACGATAAAAATATATATGTTATATTTTCATTTCGCCACTATACTTTTACAATATTTATTTTATTAGTTTAATGTGATTCATTACATTCATCATATCCACCCATTGCCGGCCCACTACAGAGTTCGTGTCTCCTCCCACAATGAGAAGGGGTTAAGACCAGAGTCCACCGCGCTGAACTAGTGCGGATTGGTGGACTCACACGCCTTTGAAATCTTATGGAGAATTCTCAGGCATGCAGGTTTCCTCACGATGTTTTTTCTTCACCTTTCATGTTATCATAATAGCTTAAAACGCACTTATCTTAGAAGTTGGAGGTGCGTGCTGGGATTCGAACTCGCGGCCATGAAACTGAAGTCAAATCCCCTACCCACTGGGTCATCGCCGCTTCCCTTCCTCCATAGGATCAGACGAATGAATCATCAAAATTCACGATAAAATTGTATGTTTTTACTTGTATGTTGTAATGAGAGAGTGGAAGGGGCATAATTAGTATAAGTAGGGTCGCCGGCTAATACAATAGGTGCCGCTCTATGAAGAATTTAATGGTGGTCTCATATTACATGAGAGAGCGATTAGCGTGCCATACAAGGACCGTTTAACGCTCAGTAGCGTAACTACCATCCCTTCATCAACCCTCCTTGGTTATCGGCCAGTGTCCATCCGAAAATCGAAATCGAAAAAGTACAAGTTATAAAAACTCTCTGGTAGGCTTTTTATACCTCTTACTATATCATCTCCTCGCTTAGTGCATATCCGGTGCATACCCGGTATGCACGCCGCTGGTAACAGCTGTATTTGTCGTCATCGCACGGCACATAAGCGGCACGGTATGGCACGGTATAAAAGTGTAAACTTTCAGTGGTCGAGCCTAAAATTTACAAGACAAAAGTACACGTTAGCATAAATAATGCTACTTAGTATGGACTTTTTCCGCTCAGTCTATCAGCAGAGTTGCACAGACAGACGCCTTTGTTCCGTAGATACGTGGTAGATACCAACCAACGTAGTGGCTGCGACGTCCGTCCTTCCGCGACCCGCTCATTACATCTGGCATTGAGGTTTTGTCGATTTTAATTACGTTACCCACCGATGACAATGATACAGGGTCGTTTGTAACGAGAATTTAGCCATACTAATGTTTTTAAACTGCTATTTAAAACTGTCCTGCCCATGTTTGCTTCTGTCCTTTAACTAAGGGGAGTGAGAGGAAAATGGGGCACAACATATTAGGGCGCAGTTTTAGACGACTTGAGAGGTTTGCGCTGATATACATTATTTTCTTTAAGGACATACACCGCTTTGAAATATGAAGTAGAGGTATGTTTGGAATTTATGTTTATGCTACAAAAGTACTTTAATCTTATTTTGACCCGGGAGATGAACTGATTTAATTTGTTAAAAACATCATATATTTTTTACCTAGCAAAAATATGTCATAAGACCCCTTATTTGTCCTAACACTGCGCCTCAACCGACCGTATTCACCTGCGCGTGCCTTATGCTCGTACGCGACAACGGTGGCCAATCGGCTGCCATGCTAGACAACAGACCAATCGATATCGGTATATCCTTCCGCCCAGCTAAGCAACTGGCTAGAAGAGGCAGCAGTGATCTAGGGTCCAATAAACCCTAAAATAACTGGCGCAGAGGGCAGTGGGAAACCACTGCTACTATTGTCCCATGAGGGATGCAAAGATGAATTTACAGCCGGCGCCCTGGGTTTTCCGGGGCTCAAAATGGGAAATTGGCTACCGGCTCCGGAGTACTAGCATAATTTCCATTAGGTAGGCATACCATGGAAAATATGCTACAGCTTTATTGTGTCATAAAAGGACAAACCTACACAAACTGTCGAATACTTACATTACCTTACGTCACGCAGCTAAAAATATTTCTTTACAATATTAATTGCTTTCAATGGGAAAGAAAGCCTTTCTTATAAACATCATTGATAACTTGACAATCGCCAAAATATGTGACAATGACCGCACAAAATACCACGTTGGTAGTTCATGTATTGAATTAACAATGGATACAAAAGGGATATGCTCCAATAATTGGAAAATAAATTTGATATTTAACACTTAATTACAAAGGTTTAAAGAATGAAATCGCGTGTCATGTTTTTGTTATTGACGCCTTGTATCATATTGTGTTGATGATGGAATTTTCAAGCTGATTTTGTCGTCACAGGAGTTCGCGAATTTCTCAATGGGCTATTGAATTCGCGGTTAGAATTTTTATGAGCAAATATCCGTGTGAGTTTTGACTCAATATATAGTTGTAAATATTTTTTCTAGCTAAGTATCGCTCGTGATCTCTGGCGCAATTTTGAGCGTGCTGGGCTTAAATGTGGGAGGCAGTGGCGTGCATAGAGGGTATGCACAGGGTATGCAGATGATATAAAATGAAGAAAATCTGCCGTCGAGTTATAAAAAACTTAAGGATAGGCATTTTAAGAGCTTTAAAAAGCATACCCTTAAGTATTAATAGCTCGTACTGGAGATTTTCTCCTTTTTATATAATCTGCATACCCTGTGCATACCCTCTATGCACGTCAATGGTGGGAGGTCCAGGCTTCGATAGAGGGGCAGGCAATTCGGTGAATTCAGACTTATTCATTGCTCATGTATTTTTCCTAGCTTATTCCCGCGACATTGGCACAGTAGTACCTAAGCGTTTAAATGTGCGAGGACCCAGGTTCAGTCAATGAGGATTTTCTTATAGTAACAATTAACGGACCAAGCTGATGGTCCACCTGATGGTAATTGGAACCGAGCGCCTATAAACAGAGTAACACTTCGCAGGGCATGCAAGGAGCACGTCCTGCAACATGCCGCCCCGTGTCCATCATTTGAGGCGTAGGTGCCTCGTCATGAGCCTGTAATTACACCGGCAACCACGCCCTTCAGACCGGAACACAGCATTGCAACAATACTGCTTAGCGGCAGAAATATACATCGGGGTAGTACTTTACCGGACGAGCTCTGCCACAAAAATTTCTACTACTACTGGTTCGTTTATGAGGCAAGAGGCTTCTGTAGTGGCTTTTGACGGCCGATTGGCGCAGTAGGCAGCGACCCTGCTTTCTGAGTCCATGGCCGTGGGTTCGATTCCCACTACTGGAAAATGTTTGTGTGATGAGCATGAATGTTTTTCAGTGTCTGGGTGTTTATATAAGTATATATTATAAGTATTTATGTATATTATTGATAAAAATATTCATCAGTCATCTTAGTACCCATAACACAAGCTACGCTTACTTTGGGGCTAGATGGCGATGTGTGTATTGTCGTAGTGTATTTATTTATTATTTATAATTACTAAGAAACTAACAAAGACAAGCCGCCAAGTTATTAAAAGTTCCTGTACGATGCAGTTTGGCAGAACCAGAGTCTATTAGTCACCCTTCAGACCGGAACACAGCCAGTGGCGTGCACTTCATATATGCACAAAAGCACTGCATACCCAAATTATCTTATATAACTCGTATTGGAGGGGATTTTTTTCCATTTTATGCCATGTACCAGCTTTATGCATACCCTGGTCACAAACCCTATGCACGCCACTGAACACAGCATTGCAACAATTCTGCTTAGCGGCAGAAATAAAGATGGTGGTAGTAATAAACCGGACGAGCTCTGTCACAAAATGCTCTACTACTACTGGTCCGTTTATGAGGCAAGAGGCTTCTGCAGTGGCTAATAACTAAGAAACTAACAAAGACGACCCGCCAAGTGATTTAAAGTTCCAATACGATGCAGTTTGGCAGAACCAGAGTCTACTAATTGTCGTAAAAAACGGCTTATTGCAAACCTTCGTTTAGATAACCGTATCAAATTTTCAATGTAATGAATATCCTCACCTTATTAGTGTGATTAATGCTGTACCTCGTCTGTCTACAGAGTAACTCAGTAAGGGGGTACACATCGCCATATAGCCCCAAAGTAAGGCTTAGCTTGTGTTATGGGTACTAAGATGACTAATTAATATTTTTATTAATAATATACTATATATGATATGTAACAAATAAACACCCAAACTATAAAACATGCATTTAAACATGAATGAACACACAAACATTTTCCTGTTGTGGGAACCGATTCCACAGCCTTGACTCAAAAAGCAGGGTAGCTGCCCACTGCGCCAATCGGGCGTCGGAACTACCTAGCCTTAGTACATAATCCCTCTCGTAAACGAGAAGTCGATTTTGTGCATGTTATTTATTACTTGAAGATCAAAGTGAAATGGATATTATCTGTATTCGGTTAAAGCAACGATAAATTATCGTTGACTCTTTGACTTTTAGTTCCTACAGGATCGACACACACAGGTTAGTCCAAAAAGCTGTCCGAAGGATCCGCACAGTCACCACATTTTGAGTGCGTCCATTTAAATATATAAAAATAAAAAAATCTTATAATAATTAAAAAAAAATATTAATAATTAATAAAATACTTTATTTACTTATCCTAAACAATTTTTAATAACTTATGAAACACTTAAATGATAAAAAAGTTTGCGTTAGTTTTATTGAGTGGCGCCATCTATCATAAATACTGTTCAATAGGTGCGTACTCGACGTCCGCACCACGTAGTGCACCCCCGTGGCCGGCAGATGGCCGTCCTCTAAAGTACTCAGCAACATTGCCGCTCACACTACCATACGGTATTCCGCCTGCCAAAAAAGAATAATATTCTACTATGAAGCCGAATTGCTATCACATTTTACTCTAAAGATCTTAACCCTTTTATACGCTGTGCTTTGACACTCAGGAGTTAGCCTAAGGCCCCGGCACACATACCGACTTATCGTAGCAATTCATCAGTCCTTATCATTGTGTAAAGGATTAGATGTACAATAAATTTTAACTGAACTTTTATTCAGCCTATTAATGTAGGGCACCTTTCTCATAGCAAAGTGTTTTAAGAGTTTAAAAAGAAATTTATTTTGTTGCACCGGTGGTATACTACCGTTGTGGAGGAAAGGTAGGTGGATAATCAGAATAAAATAACTGCCAGGTTAGTCCGTTTAAGTATCTCGTTTTGATATAGTGTTTAGTATGGGGACCTCGAGGTCTTGGATTCGATTTTCGGGTCCACGCCAGTTATACCGAGTCCACGCTTTGTTCCGGTACCAGCCCGGAGATACGTTCGTGTCAACTCCCGTGCTTTGTGGAGCACGTTAAGGCGTCAGTCAAAAAACAACATTGGAAAATCGTGGTGGGTGAACGCTCTGTTATTTCACTCTATCGTATAAGAGACATTAGCATTAGCAGACTGAACACAGTTTTTCTGGGCATTTCCTTGGATTGTAAGCTTCAGTGGGGTACCCATATAGATACACTAGCAGGTAAACTAAGCTCGGCTGCCTACGCCGTCAGGAAAATTAGACAGATTACTGACGTAGAAACAGCAAGACTTGTTTACTTCGCGTACTTTCATAGTGTGATGTCTTACGGGATCTTATTATGGGGCAAAGCTGCTGATATTGAAACTATATTCATATTGCAGCAAAGAGCTGTACGGTCAATATATAAACTTAAATCACGTGAATCCCTCCGTGAAAAATTTAAAGAAATTGGTATACTTACGGTAGCCTCACAATACATTTATAACAATATAGTATTTGTAAGACAACATATTAGTCTTTATAAACAAAAAGTGGATATAAACAGTCGACTTACAAGAAATGGTCATAAATTAGTGACATCTGCATATCGTCTGCGAAAGGTGCAGAAGTCATTTGTGGGATTGAGTATACGCTTTTATAATATGATTCCTAAGGTAATTTTGGACCTACCAATGCATAAGTTTAAAGAATGTGTTAAAACACATTTATTACAGCGAGGTTATTATACAATTGATGAGTTTCTTAATGACAAGGTTGCTTGGAAGCATCCGGCTCCGCTTTCATCTCTCACAAGATAGAAAAATGAATGTTAAAATATAAAATGTAAATTTTTGATGTTGGAAAAGAGCAACTGCTGAGTTTCTTGCCGGCTTCTTCTCGGTAGAATCTGCCTTCCGAACCGGTGGTAGAGTCACTACACACGGACAGACTTGACGTTTCAAAAGTGCTTGTATTAGGCCTACTTGAAATAAATGAATTTTGAATTTTTGAATTTTGAATTTTTGAAGATGACAAATAATACCATAGGAAAGTCCAGGCCCGGGAAGTGGTGCGTGACCCGCGCTATCGGGCTTCGGCCGCGCCTCGCTTTCAAACAGCAAACTCCCAGCTACACAGAGCAGGAATATCATCTGAAAAATACAAATAAGAAATCATTACAAATTCTTATATGCCCTAACGAAGCAGCCAATTAACTTGGATTTATGAAATATATAATATTTATATATAATATTTATGACTACTTTTTATTCCAGAAAAACAAATGGTACTCATGGTATATGTAAAAAATATAGAGGATATATATGTTTCTTATATAGAGGATGAAGAATGCGAGCAATAGCTAGTTTGTTATCGTTGTCAACCCAATAGACCTCAGAATGTGAGGTCTGAGGCATAATCCACTAAATTAAAAAAAAACAAAATTCAAAATTCATTTATTTCAAGTAGGCCTAATATAAGCACTTTTGAAACGTCAAGTCTGTCTGTTGGTAGTGACTCTACCAACGGTTCGGAAGGCAGATTCTACCGAGAAGAAGCCGGCAAGGAACTCAGCAGTTGCTCTTTTCCAACATCAAAAATTTACATTTAACATTTTTCTATCTTGTGAGAGATGAAAGCGGGGCTGATGCTTCCAAGCAACCTTGTTATTAAGAAATTCATCAATTGTATAATAAAAACTACTACTAGAAGTACTAGACCCCGGAGCCTCCCAATGTGTACTGAGGCTGGCGAGCTTAGAGGTTTTAGTGGCTAGAAACCTCATATAAACCGAATTCTCCCGCAGAAAATCGGGCATCTTTAAAGAAGATTTCCCCCGTCAACGAAAAAATAAAAAAAATGTCATAATCCACTGCGGTCAAGAGCGGATTGGTCGAGTTCACACGCTTTTGAAAACGTTATGGAGAACTCTCAGGCATGCAGGTTTCCACATATTTCTTTATTTCACCACTTATTACAAAAAGCATTATAAAATTAAAAAAAAAAAACTATATATTATATTAAATTACAGATTTCAGATCTCTACCTACTTTAGAATTAAACGGGAATCTGAGCTATTTACGATAAATGAAAAAATACGAGAATCTTGTCGTACCCTATGTCTCTACATGCTAACTTTAATGTATAAAAAAAAAATATTTATCTGAGTTTTATTTATTTATTAGCTTTTCATGCGAAAGAAGCATTACTATTACACTTAAGAGAAATGTAACGACTACTTAGTTATACATAAACGTTAACATTAACAACAATTGCTTAGGAATTAAGTACGGAGCGTAAATTATAAAACAAAATTTTCTTATAATACTTATTTTGCCATAATTATTTTCCTCAAAGTGCCAGTTTTGCACGCACGACATAAAAAGTTGATAACATTTAGTGGGAGAAGCCTTTGATGAGTTTGTAAGTGGAATGTAAAATACCTCTTACTATGTCAAAACTCTATTTATGGCTATATTTACAACCAAATGCAGGTTAATATCAAACTTGAGATTGGTTCGTTTTACGTTAATATGGTATAAGTATACTGCGTTAATACTTACCCACCCAATAAGGTATTTGCAATGCTATAGAGGCATTTATCAGTGACCTTTAGTATATGAACTTCACACTGCTGGCTATGCTCTCTCATAGGAGAGAAGGTTTTAGAGCACAGACCCACCACGCTGCTCCAATGTGATTTGGTGGCTTCACACATGTTTGAGAACATTATATAGAAATCTCATGCATGCACGTTTCCTCAAGCATGTTTTCCTTCACCGTTCGGGTAAGTGATATTTTAAATGCTTTTGATTGAATTGAGAACGCACATAACTCTTAACAGACAGAGTATCGGCCATAATTTTTTTCTTGATATAGTAGGTGTCTTAATCCAGCTAACTTTTGCGACTTATTGATATCTACACTTTCCGCTATCAGCCCAGTGGACCTCAAGAAAGGAGAAAGAATAAAACATTTTTTTTTTTTTTTCATTTGAAGTGTTACAAACAGTACATCTTATATTAACATAGAAACAGATTGTCTGTCTGTCATTAAATAACGTTTACAACGTTTGGTCTGGTATTAAAACTAGAAGTGCACTGTAGGTAAGTTACATTGACCTAAAAACCGAAATTCCACTGTAAAGTAAGTAGGTAGGTATGTCGCTCATCTCATAAATCGTAGTGAGCCATCTGGGTGCATGTTATCTGCATTTTTAGTTTGCAATTAGCATAAAGGGTTGACCTCGGTAAAATAAAAAGGCTAGATAGACTATTCACTTTAGCGCATAAAAAGACACAAACTCAAACCCGTCACAAATTATTTTTACAAAAAAAAAAAAACTATCACAGGCTCTTATGAACGTTCCTTTACATATTTACTAAACCAGTGGGGTTTTATAAATGATATCATAATAAATGAAGCGGTGATTGCCCAGTGGGTAGAAGCTCGACTCCACTTACGGGGGCCGAGTTCGTATCCCAGCACGCACCTGTAACTTTTCTAATTTATGTGCGTTTTAAGTAATTAAAATATCAAAACCTGCATGCTTGAGAGTTCTTCATTATGTTCTCAAAGGTATATGGAGTCCACCATGCCGCACTGGGTCAGCGTGGTGGACTACGGCATTAAACCCTTCACATTGTGGGAGGAGACCCGTACCCTGTAGTGGGCCGGTAATGGGTTGATATGATGATGATTTTATCCTGAGATAAACACATAACTTCTAGAGAATAAACTGTAACTAGCCCTCAAAAACAGGTACTCAGTGTAATATCAGCAGTGAAATGGATCACGGATTACAACGTCAAAAATAATATTCAAACAAAATTCACATATACGTTCATACGCACACACATAAACGTCTAGTTTGGATTCTTAATTTTTTAGGTCATATTTATGTACAATCTGAAATATAATACTTTATTTGATATAACTCTTTTATAAAGACTTCTACGCTCCACTGTCTTTTCGTCTTATCTTGTAATATTCAAAGAAAGAATTAATAAAGGTCTATGAAGTCTTCAACATTCAAAATTCAATTTTCATTTATTTTAAGTAATATAATGATAATATAATATAAGCACTTTTGAAACGTCAAGTCTGTCGGTTTGTAGTGAATCTTCCACCGGTTCCGAAGGTTGATTCTACAGAGAAAATGCCGGCAAGAAACTCAGCTGTTGCTCTTTTCCAACATCAACTATTTACATTTTACCATTCATTTTTGCATCTTGTAGGAGATAAAAGCGGAGCCGGATGCTTCCAAGGACCCTTATCATTAAGAATTAACACACCGGCCCTCTACAAGGCGCGGGCACCTCTCACAATGAGAAGGGTTTAGTGCGAATCGGTAGACTTCATACGCCTATAAGAACATTATGGAGAACTCTCAGGCATGCAGGTTTTCCCGCGAAGTTTTCTTTCACCGTTCAAACATGTGATATTAAATTGCTTTTATTAATAAAGCACATAACTCGGAAAAGTTATAGTGGCGTGCCGGGGATCGAACACGGTCCCCACTAAAGGGAAGCTGAAACCTTACCCACTAGGGCTATCACAGCATTTCACCGGCCCAATAACTAGGCGGAAGTATAAATGGACTAAAATTTCATTCGCAATCTGATAAAGTCGAACAAACCGGCCTTAAGTTACGTTTTAAGTTCAAGGTTTGTTTTCTAGGTTGCACCTTGTTGTGTGTTTGTGACGATATCTACAGCTAAATTGTATTACTATTACTATTGTATTTGTATTACTCAAAGGTCAGAAAAATCGTGTAAAATCATTTCAAAAGGGCGCTGATGAATAAATAAAGAATAGAAATACCTGGTACCGTGGAGAAGGACATAGACTCCTTTTTATTGTAGAAAAGCATGGTGACTGTCTACGTCAAAAGAATATACTATTTAAAATATGAATACGTTGAAAAATTAAGGATTGTTACCCATGCATGTTTAACAGCCAAATCTTGACAGCATTTTGTAAGAGATGCTTGCGTCCTAGAGAAGTTCATATAAAACCAGGAAAACTAACGGTAAAAAAAATATTCTTGCAGTTTCGTATGCTCGATAGCACTTTCTGATAGCACTTTAGACTTCCACATTATGCCTAATCAACTTTTCGGCTGACTTTAGTTCTACTCTTTATTTGCGAAATTATAGCCTAATCCAAGCAAATCATAACTCAATTATCCCTCTGAGTAATCCTGACCAGATATAGCTGAGCTCTCAAAAGTGTTACAAAGACAAGAGTCTTACCTACTACCTAATTAAAAAAAAATAAGGTAATAAAAATAGGTATCGTGACTTATTTTCTAAAACAATCGAAAAAAAATCTATTTATATATATATAAATATATAAAAATCCCGCGAAAAAGGCTCGTCGAGTGTCATGGCCACACTCGTGACGTCATACGCAAATTTGAGCTTTTGCAAGCACTTGTTCCGTAGCAAAAGATTATTGATTTTGGTATTTATAGCTATGCTAATAGGTGAAAATCACAAAATACTTGATATACGCAGAAATTTTTGGAGTACACAAATTATTTTTATATAGACCTATTATGTTTATTAGGGCAGTGTCAAACAAGTAAAACACTTCTTGACAGCATGCATGCCCGAATCATCTGACGCTATTTCATCCGAAATGTTAGTAAATCTGCCTTTGTATCTTTGTGTTTGTACATTTGGTTAAAGATAAAAAGGTATCTTCGTTCAGACTGGTTAATATTATGCATAATCTGTGGTCGGTTTAAGTTGGAGTAGAAATTCAAAACGACAGGAGCCCAGATCAAAAATGAAGGTGATATAAAATGGTGAGAAAAATAGAGGTACAGAGGAGTACAGGCAGAAGTTGAAAGGGGAGATTGAAGAAGTTATATCTTTGTATTTAATTAACAGTGTTATATAAGTTCAGATAGATTGATATTTGAGTTTATAAGGTACCATGTTGTTATTAGAGATAGTTAAACGATTAAACGTTGTAAGATAAAAGTCAAAAATATCTTTATTCAAGTAGGCCCACAGGTGGCACTTTTGATGCGTACATAAGAATTACACGGCAGTGAGATGATGGCGATTACCACATTCGTGAACTTAAAACTAAAGCTGCGAGGGTTCCAAACGCGTCCTGGTCTAAGAAGAAGCAAACAACAAACTTAGCCGGGTGTTTTTTTTTTTATCACCATCTCACAATGTCATTTAAAATTATTAGAAAGCAGCCTGGTTAGAGCAATAACTCACACCCAAGCTTTTTTATCGATTACGTAGTCCTTTATACTATAATAGGACTTTTCTATAAGCTTACGTTTAATACAAACTTTGAACTTTTTAAGAGACATCTCCAAGATGTCAATTGGTAGTTTATTGTAGAATTGTATGCAATTTCCTTTAAACGAATTATGAATTTAATGTAACCTAGTATATTGCACTGTAAGTTTATTCTTACTTCTAATGTTTAAATTATTGCAGTCACATTTTTTCTTAAATTTAGAAATGTTTTTATGAACGTACATTAAATTTTCAAATATGTACTGACTATACACTGTCGTTATTTTAAAATCTTTGAATTTATCTCTCAATGACTCTTTCCGACCCATTTTGTAGATAGAACGAACAGCCCTCTTCTGCAGCACGAAAATAGTGCTAATATCAGCAGCATTACCCCAAAGTAAAATTTCATATGACATAATGCTGTGAAAGTAACTAAAATATACCAGTCTAGCAGTTTCTACGTCGGTCATATGGCGTATCTTCTTTACCGCATAGGCAGCAGTACTAAGCCTGTTCGATAAATTATTTACATGAGGGCCCCATTGAAGTTTAGAATCTTACGTTATTCCTAGAAAAACTGTCGTATCCTCCAGTTTCAGTTCCTCATTATTAAGTAGTACAGTGGTTTTCACGTGTTTAATGGTTACACTCAGGCACATTTTCCTTTAATAGAGAGAGAGCCATATCTGGTAAAGAGTTTAATGATTCTGTTGTGGAGACGGGAATGTTGGTAAAGAAGGTTTCAAAAGCAGTAGCCACCTCGAAATCTGTTGTTAGGGCTTTATTATCTACATTAAGTTTCAAGTTATTATTTCGTGGTGTTACTCTTCCCGTCTCCTCATTAATTATGTTCCAAGTAGTTTTGATTGCATTGCTGCTATTTTTAATTTTATTTTTGATGTATCGCGTCTTTTCCAAGTGGCAAGCGCGTTTAAAATTCTTGGAAAACAATTTAACATAATCCCTAAACTCATCACCAGTGTTATATTGACGTTCAGCATACAATTCGTACAGCTTTTGCCTATTTTTATGAAGTTTAACTGTCGCGCACTCACTAAAATTTAATGTATCAGTAATCACAACCGACTTACTAGTAAATATAGAATGAAATAGTCTATTAAAGGTATTGAAAAAGGAGCTGTACATTGCATTTGGAGTCGCCCCTGAGGGTAGGAATGGGAGGTCATTTACTAGGCTAATTCTCATTTTCTCTATGCGGTTGGATGTTACAGGAAAAAATGTTATTTTACGCTTAGAAACATTTTTCTTCACATTTTCAAATTGAATAATTTGACCACAATGATCAGAGTCTAATTTACTAATAATATTTTTGCTTATAGGAATTATATTTGTTAAGATGTTATCCAAACAGGCGCTAGTAGCAGTTATATAATAGCATAGCACGTCATATAAAAACCAAGCAACTTTAGAGCTCTAGTTCTCAACTTCTAAGCTTCTGGGATCTTCTGATCCCCTAGTAACGCTGCAGTCTAGTAACGCTCTTTTTGTTTTGATTTTTTCCATTACAAGTTAGCCCTTCTGACTGCAATCTCACCTGGTGGTAAGTGATGATGCAGCTGGCGATAAACGGTTAGCCTGTTGGGGTTGCCGTTATATTAAACTTATACCCCTAATCGGTTCCAAGGCGGCTGTATTGCTAAGTCAATGGACACGTATTTGTCAATAGGTTGATAACTAACCCCAGCTGAAGCCTCCGACGAGACCAGATTAAAGTAAACTACGAAATAATATCGCATCGAACCAGAGACCTCCAAGTTCATCATATCCCCCATTACAGGCCCAATACAGGGCATGGGTCTCCTCCCACAGTGAGAAGGGGTTAAGGCCGTAGTCCACCACGCTGGCCCTATGCGAACTGGTGGACTCCACTCACCTTTAAGAATACTCAGGCATGCTGGTTTCCTCAGAATGTATTTCCTTCACCGTTGAAGCAACTGATATTTAAATTGCTTAAATTAAAAACGCACATAACTCCGAAAAGTCAGTTGAGCGTGTCGGAGCGCGAACACGGTCTCCACGAAAGAAAAGCCGATGTCTTACCCACTAGGCCATACCCGTTCTAATGCGCCGAAGAATTCTGCTAACTCTGGCAAAAGCTACACATTTTACGAACAAAAATCCCTCAATACAAAAATCCCTCAAATATATATAATCCCTCAATATATATATATATATATATATATGTTGCAACCCACGCTGGTAAACCTACTTACAGACTCAGTCTGTTTTGTAGGGCTAGAATGCGCGCCTGGTTACTATCTCGTGGTGCGCATGCTAGCCCTACTGGTCTCTGGTATCTTTAGGTAACTCTAGCTCTAAACAATGGCGATAGTAAACAATATAATAATGTATGTAAATAGAACGAACCTGTGTTCTGCCAAACATGATGCTTGTCTCACTACGTATGAGGCGCGCGCGGCGTACGCGCTTTTTTTATACCTATCTGTGCAAGTGACCCTCAAACTAATGGGTCAGTCTTGGTGTATTTAACAAGGAAAATATTATCTCTGAAATGTTAAGTCAATTGTATCTTCAAAGACGAGTAAAAATGTTTATTTTAATTCTTATTTTTGCCATTTTGCAATATTTGCTTTCCTTTAATATTAGTTAATAGAATTGTAAGGGGTAGTCAGGGGTAAACAAGGGGTTGGCACTATGTATGAAATTCCTATGTTTTCGATATTAGACATACCGAAAAAGCTATAGTGAACGATCAATAACGAGTGAACAAAATTCAGGGTTAATAAACTATATTATTAAGTATTTAATTTAGTTATTACTTTGGGATATTAATATTATAATTATTATTAGTATAGAATAATGATAATGATTTTTGCACGCCAATCTTGGCTGGATATGTAAATCATGAATTACGCATAACATCTATTTTTTTGTACCATGTTCAGGCAAAAAAAAAAAATATATAATAATCTTCTTCGTGTAATGATTGATGATAATTTACATAAAATATTTCCCCATTTTTATTCTAGGTATACAAAATAATACCTAGAAATACAAAACTATGAAAGCCAACTAAAATTAATTAGTCATACAGTTTCTTTAAAGTAAACCATTACTTAATAACTTCCGCTTTCTCCTTTGTACACAAAGTAAACGTTTATTATTGTGTTACATAAAAAAAGAGTTTAAGTACCTTTTAAAATTCAATTCATTATAAATATTTAGTGGTATTTACATGAAATCTGTGGCTCACCGAATTGACAGAAGGAGGGTAAAATGTTTAAGGTTGATTGTATTTATGTATGTTTGTTGTATTCTTACCATGGGCGTATTTCCCTAGGGCCAAAAGGTGCATTGCCTTAGGCAGCAGGTTGCGAGGGGCGACGAAAGCAGAAGTTACATAATAATCGGTTCGGTAATCTTTAAGTTTATAGTTATATTACAAACTTAAAGTTTACTGTTACCAACTTAAAGATTACAGAATAAATCTATACCTACTAATATATAACAGTTATTGTAATTCAGCCATCTGAATCTGTAATCGGTTCAGTAATCTTTAAGTTTGTAATATAACTATAAACTTAAAGATTACCGAACCCATTACAGATTCAGATGGCTGAATTACAATAACTGTTATATATTAGTAGGTATAGATTTATTCTGTTTAAGAAAATCTACAAAAGTAAAAGACTAATCCTTGAAAACTATAAAATTAGGAATACGCTTTTCTTGTTAATTGTTTGTTAAAATAGATACAATAATTGCATGTATTTGTAGAATAACACAGCACAAGTGAGATATAAAGGCTGCATCTCGTAAGCTCTAGTCTACAAAGGCTTCGCGGAACCTTGGCAGCTAAATATTGATCGTTGAATGATACATATTTATCGTATCCTACCGCTAATAAAGGTGCTGCGACATGCAACGGAAGTTCTACAATTTAAATTCAAAATTCATTTATTTCAAGTAGGCCGAGTTTATAAGCACTTTTGAAACGTCAAGTCAGTCTGTTTGTAGTGACCGGTTCGCCAGGCAGATTTTACCGAGAAGAGCCGGCAAGAAATTCAGCAGATTGCTTTTTTCAACATCATTTTATAATTTAACAGTCTTTTTTTTTAATTTTTTAATTTTTCTATCTTGTGAGAGATGAGAGCGGAGTAATCTGCTTCCAAACAAAACTTTCTTTAAAGAATTCATCAATAGTGTAGTAACCACGATTGATTAAATGCATTTTAATACATTGTTAAAACTTAGGTAAAAGAAGGTCTAATATTACCTTGGGTATCATATAATATCTATGTTATAAATTCAAAAAAATTCAAAATTCAAAATTCATTTATTTCAAGTAGGCCTAATATAAGCACTTTTGAAACGTCAAGTCTGTCTGTTTGTAGTGATTCTACCACCGGTTCGGAAGGCAGATTCTACCGAGAAGAAGCCGGCAAGAAACTCAGCAGTTGCTCTTTTCCAACATCAACAATTTACATAATATAAAAGCAAATACCCATCCCTACAAAGGATTTCTGTACTTTTCTCAGACAATATACAGTAATACGCAATATCATTTTATATGCGTTCCTAGTAAGTCGATTATTTATATCAACTTTTTGTTTATAATAATTAAGATTATATTAGTATAAATATATTGCGAAGCTATTAAGAAAGTACACCTATTTCTATAAACATACATAACAAACACATAGACATAAGAAAACGGGTTATCGTTTAATCATCCATCTCGAATGCATATGGAGAAAACATTTTCTCCCCCGGGAAAAAAAAAAAATTCCACCCGTGCGCCTATTCACTGTTGTCGTACTTTGGCCCACTACACGGCATGGAGCTCCTCACACACCTTTAAGAAAATTATGGAAAACTCTCAGGCATGCAGGTTTTCTCACGATGCAAGTGAGAAAGAACGAACCGTTGAAGCAAGTGATTTATTAATTGCTTAATACGCACGTTACTTAAAGTTAGAGGTGCGTGCTGGGATTCGAACTCGGCCTCCTGAAAGTAAAGCCGAAGACCTAGCCACTGGGCTATCACGGTTTACAGATGATGAATATCGCAGGGAATATAATGAAGGGAAATATTTTTGGTTTCCTGTCCCTGCTAGCCGTGCAGGAAAGTGTTAGATAATCCTTATCTGAGTTAAACTCGTAACTTACCTGCAAGCTAGTTTTTATCATGACTTCCGGTTTTGGCAGTCAAGTTACTGATATCTAGTCATTGTTCATGTGCTGATTGAGTTGTGTGACCTAGATAGGCTTAAAGCAGCAACAAATTGTGTGAGTTTTGTATTTGACATTGATACGCGTGTTTAAGGGGTTCCGTACCTTACAAGTAAATCATTTAAAGGAAATTGTATTCAAATTTTACGATAAACTACCCGTTGATATGTTGGAGATGTGTCTTGAAAAGTTCAAAGTTTGTATTAATCGTAAGCTTATAGAAAAGTCCTATTATAGTACTAAGGACTACATCAACGATAAAAATGATTGGGTATAAATTATTGCTCTAACCAGGTTGCTTCTTTAATAGTTTTAAATGACAATGTGAGATGGCAATAACAAAAATAAAAAAAACAACCTGCTAAGTTTGTTGTGGGCTTCTTCTTAGACCAGTGCGGATTTGGAACCCTCATAGCCTTTCATTTTAAGTTGACAAATTTAGTTATCGCCATCAATCATTTATATGTCATATTTTACATGCAATGTACGTATAGATAGGTGCCTGTTTGAATAAATAAATATTTTAATTTGACTTTGATTTCAGGATCGATTTGTTCTCCCTCCGTCTGTCCGTCCGATTGTCCGTCCATCCATTCGTAACTACTGTCTTCAAACTGCCAGATCTCTATATCATCAACGCCTGTGCCCACTGCTGGGCAAACCCGTCTTCCTCACTTATATCTCTATGAATGTTGTAGAGCATAGACCCACCTAGCTGCTCTAATGCAGGTTGGCTGGTTTAACGCTTCTTATCACAACTTAGTGATAATAACAGGGACTGACCTCTAAGTCCGGGTTGGTACTGAAAATTTTAAACATATAAAACTCAATTCTTCAATTCCTAGGCCAAAGCAGAAATCGAACTTAGGACCTCTCGAGCCGCAGTTCAACATGGCAACAAAGTATAACGACCTTCCTTATAATTTAAACAACAAAGGTAAATACTTCGGTCTATATATTTTAACATGGAAACTCTGTCTTCACTTATTTTCTTATTATTCGCTGAATTGCTCTTTTAATCTCTCGGTTCTTATAATCCTTTGTTCATCTAATCGAAGTTACTGAAACCTGCTGGTTGTTTACCATTTTTACTGAGAGTAAGTACCTCAAGTAATTTTATAAACTTATTGCGGTACAAAAACTTCATTAACTGCAACCGTTTCCTTGACTCACGTTTTTCAATCAAATGTTTCAAAAGTGTCGATTAGAGAATCGGCAAAAGTGGCTGATGAAATATGAACAGAGTTGATTAATAAAAAAACTGAACGCGATGAAAAATTTGATTAGTTTACTACAACATAGGTAAATATAATCACAGAATATGAAAATTAAGCTTAATTTGCTATACACCGCGAAAAATAGGAGAATCTGTATGGTGTAATTTATAATTTCTTCAATCTCCTAAACTCCACACCAAACAGATCTTTCAAAATGTACGCCCTCTACGCACGTTTCGCTACGAAACCTGAGTATTCTCAGGAGATGTTGACTTAACAATGAATAAACATTGTCACACATACAACACGTCAAAAACTTTTTTATTATGCCTATCCCTACTAATCCCTAATCCCTAATCCGTAATCCCTAATCCCTACTACCTGTTACGCTTTCACGCAAAAACTACTTAACCGATCCTCATGAAACTTTGTACACATATTCTTGGAAGTGTTAGAAGTAGTAAAGGATACTTTTTATCCCGACATTAAGCTCGGTTCCTTTGGGAGAGGTGATTTTACACCATAACTCCTACAAATTATAACCGATTTAAATAATTATTTTTGTACTATAGAGGTTATAATATGTCTTTAAATTTACCCAAACTGTTGTTGGAGAAAGAGGACAGAACTCCTCAGCGGACAGCAGCAAACCCCTCATTTAAGGCTTAGTGATACTCAATACTTTTTTTTTTTTTTCTAAAACTAAATTTAATGCCACATCAAAAAACAAAATCAAACGCAGACGAAGTCGCGGGCAACAGCTAGTATTAAAATAATTCGATGCAATAGGCTTCACTTTCATCGACACACAAGAATAATGTTTGTTAAATTGTATAATGTTGATGTTGGATAAGAGTAAATGCTGAATTTCTTGGCAGCTTCTTGTCTATAATCTAAAGTCACTACACGCAAACAGATTTTAAGTTTCCAAAAAAAAATTCACATTTAAATTGAAATTTTCTTTATTCGTGTACGTTTTTCGCACAATTATTAAGCGTTTATATATTCATCATCATCATTATATCGACCCACTACCGGCCCACTACAGGGCACGGGTCTCCTCCCACAATGAGAATGGGTTTAGGCTTTAGGCCACTTCGCTGGCCCAGTGCGGATTGGTGGACTCCACACACCTTTGAGAACATTATGTAGGATTCTGAGGCATGCAGGTTTCCTCACGATGTTTTCCTTCACCGTTAACGCAAGTGATTATTTATATAAATAAAAAAGCACATAATTCTGAATAGAATGGAACTCAGTCTACCCGAAAAGGAACCCGAAGCCCGTACCTCTAGTCTATCACGACTAGGTATAATGACACACAGAGTAAAAAAAGAAACTTAAAGTTACAGATTCGTTTCACATACTCATTAACATTAAATACTGATTTTTATCTATGAAGAACATCATAATAAAAATATAGCAAAACTGAGTTCAAAATAAAGCTGTACCTAATCAATGGATTAAAACATAATATTGATACTATAATGAAACAAAATCAATGAAAAAGAGATAACTTCTCCTCCTTAATAGGCTCTCCTATCAGGCTTGGTGTTGAGAGATTTCAGCGAAAAAAACTTCTTCATTTTGTTGTACACACATGTTTTGCGCGTCTTGTTGCGCAGGCGCATAATGTTGCTATCAATTAATTGTCAGGGAAATTACTTACTTTACTACTTTACTACTTCTGACAAATGGTGAAATGTGAACTCGGTATAACCATTAGTAAAGTATTATTGAAGGCCGACTAGCGCAGTGGGCAGCGACCCTGCTTTTTGTGTCCATGCCCGTGGGTTCGATTCCCACAACTGGAACATGTTTATGTGATGAACATGAATGTTTTTCAGTGTCTAAGTGTTTATCTGTATATTATAAGTATGTATGTATATTATTCATAAAAATATTCATCAGTCCTCTTAAAACCCATAACACAAGGTGCGCTTACTTTGGGCTAGACGGCGATGTGTGTATTGTAGTATATTTATTTATTTCCAAGACATTTCTTTATAAGAATCTTATAATATATAGTATATAGTTCACTGCGGGACTAATGCATGCAAGTTTTCACTAAGTCTAGAAAATCTTCAATCGGTTACCTAATGATTTGGGTGATGCGTAGAGAAAGAAACGTTTACCCAACTTTTAGATGATGACTAACGGCGTTAGGCGCCATCTAAAGTTACGACATCGATTCAGCTGTGCGTAATGTTGAGGGAACTCGCAAACTGACACTTGACAGATGAAAAAAATATAATTGTTTTTTAATAGGCTTTCAAATATCGATATCATTATTCTTCTTCATAGTTTTCATTAAAACGAATAAAAATTTAATTAAATAAAAAAGTAAAAATAATGCCCCTGCACACTCACGTCATCCTACTTTACATCATAGTGTTTTCGAAGGCGTGTGATGCATGTTGGCAATCCAATCCAATCCAATCGGCCAGCATGTTGGACTTAAGCTAAAACCCCTATCTTTCTGAGTCGAACCCGTGCCCTGCTGGGACCGGTAATGTGATCAAGTTTTGATAATGATGAATATGGGAATACAGTGATATAGAAACAAGACCCACTATCCTACTTCACTCATTGATTAGGATTGTAGAAACCACAAGTACCTATAAATTTGAATTTATCAATAACTTAAACTAATCGAGAGCAAAACTAATTCTGAAATACGAATCCATTACAAACAAATTATATTCACTCACAACAGGTTGGTAGGCACGACTCTCAATCAACTTTCGTTTGACCCATAACAAATTGTTCTAGACTAACAAGTATTGCTGTTGCAAAGGAAGTCAGGGTCTGGTTTCACTCGGTTTCAGAAAAAAAATGACGAAACTAATCGAAAATTTAGAAAAAAAAATGGCAAAGTAGACGAGTTTTTAAATCGTCGGAATGAATTAAAGTATGGTTGTTTGCAAAGTCGGTTGTTTACTTTCTGAGTTAATTTGAATGGAATCGACTTTAATGAATCTGATAAAATTCACTTAAAAAATCTTCTTAAATACACTTTACGACTATATGAATTCCATTGCAGTACCGAGTCCAATATATCTTCAATGTACAGAATTTGACCTGCTGTAGTTTTATTATAAGTATAGATTAAGGTGTAAAATCATTAAAAACGTTAAAAAAGCGAACGCGCACTTTATCGCTCGGCTTTTGTTTTTTATTTATATTTCAGCCAATTTACAGAAAACCATGATAAAAAATACACTTAAGGGGACATTGTTTTATAATACGTGAAGATAGATTTTATCTAATTTTTTGTCTTTTTAATGACCCGTTAAATAAACATACCTAAAACCGAACAAATATTGTAATACGACTGCTTAGGATGTATGGTCAATAACCTTTGCCTGTCCTGTAAGGCACAAATCAAAAAGCATGAAAAAATTGTAACGCATGAGACAAGAGGCTATTCCGCAATCTTTTTCTGATAAACGTTACAACCCTTGGGGCGGTATTGAAGTGTTTACCAACCACAGTTTAGATAATTTATACCACTAATTTTCCGAAAATGAGATATAAAAAGTTGTTTTTGTGATTCTATTTTATGTGATATAAAGCAAATTTATTTTTATTACCAAAGTGGACCACACGTTGAACACGCGTTATACACTCTAAGCTTCATGACACTATAAGCCCGTACATATTTATGACACATCCAATTTCAATCTATTATTTGAGTCGAGACATTGTTTCTCACAAATTTCACGGGAGACATAGGTACTCGTATTTCGCCAATGCGCCATATAACTTTTATGGTTTTTCTTATAATAAATGATCTCACCTTTTCTTTCTTAATCGATTTAAAGGGCTTTTAATGTTTTGTCTTATTAAAAATTAGAAAAAATAATGAGTAAGTCATCATTTTCTATTACAAAACCCCGACGCAAGAATAACAGGGTGTTATGAATTTAACGTGTGTGTGTGTATATCTGTCTGTGGCGTTGTAGCTTCCAAAAGGATGAACAGATTTTGATATTGATTCTTTGTTTCAAATGTATGTATAATTAATCGGGAGAGATGAAAATTGTTCCACAATGGCCACCGCCGCAAAATGGCGGATAACATATTTTTTCATAAACCTCTCAATTTGGGTACCAAATGAAAAGAGTTGACTAGTAGAATACTATACATTGTGTCAAACTTCAAATACTAGATGGCTGCCACCACAAAATGGTGATTTTTATTGACTTTGTTTGTTACAAAAGTTACAATTAATTGCGTTTATATATTTGTAAGCTCACTGATTAATTAATTGTACATAATTTAAAAAAATATTGCGATGTTTACGTTTAGCTTATTTTATTCGAATGAAAGAATTGAGTGCCGTACGGCCTAGACCTCTTGCCTCGGCCAGTGACACTGAAGTCATCACACGAGCAAAAAATGGCACCGTTAAAAACTTGTCTAACTTACGATCCTAAGTCAGGCTGTCAAGACTATGTACATTTTTCTACTAGTCAAGCCCTTTTATTAGATACCCAAATGGAGTTGTAAAAACAAATATAATATAGTTCGTCTTGTAGAATATTCGTGGTGGCGGCCATCTTGGATTTGTAATTTTCCCCTTAGAGCCCTTTCATTTGATACCCATATTGAGGATTTTGTTAAAATAAACCTAAAACGCCACACCGGCGGCGGCCATTTCAGACCGACTTTCATCAAACATAGCTTAGAGTACTTTCCACTACTTAACCTTTCAAACTAAAAACAATCTTCTTCATCCGCTGCCACTGATAGACACACACACGCACACACACACAACACACACACATACACACTCAGAGAGATTTCAAGCTTATAACACCGTTTTTGGGTCGGGTGTTAAAAAGTCCTTTGTAGGTTTGAGAAAAAAATCTTGTCAAATTGAAGTCTCTTCCTTAATATGTACCATTATATAATGATACCTATTAAGGAACGATGATTTGCTACAATCCTCACGAAAGAGAAAATCTTGTAATCTGCATGCAAAGGTATGCGAAGCACTTTTACACTTGTTCGACGTACACCTTCAGTGCAGCATCATAAAGAAAACTGGCAATGCAGAAAAAATTAGAAGGTGGATTTAAATTAAAAGATTTTTTATAAAAAGGAAGGTCCTCAATTAGACCTGCACCGACTATAAAAAATTGTAGAAAAAATGTATTTCTCGTTCAGACGGTAGATTAGCCCAACAAATTCATAGATTTTACAATTATTCAACTGGTTTAATGTGTCGTTGTTATATATTTTGTTATTGATATGCAATGAATTATACTTTTCTACTTATTATATTTCTTTATAATTGTTCTTTCAGAGGCAAATTAAAACATTTTTCTGGTATGCTAAACATATCATAGTCCATCATTTCTTTATTGTAATAAGCCCGTAGAATGATTTATGAGCCTGAAAAATGGACTTGAAAATGTGTACATAAATAATAAAGAAATCAATAAATATACTACGAAAATACACACATCGCCATCTAGCCCCAAAGTAGGCGTAGCCTTTGTTATGGGTACTAAGATGACTGATGAATTTTTTTATGAATATTATACAGATTAACACCCTGACACTGAAAAACATCCAGTGGAAAATATTTGGATGATAAACCAAATATTTTCCAGTAATGGGATTCGAACACACGGCCTTTGACTCCGAAAGCAGGGTCGCTGCCCACTGCGCCAGTAAGCCTTCTAAAGATGGCAGTGGGATGTAAGCGATAGTCATAAACTACATAGATGTTCTTAAAGATGGAAGACGCAACACTTAGCGCAAGTTAGGTGGCTTCTTAGGTAAGTGATTAAAACGCTATAGCGGTAATGGTGTTACGTCAAACCTGTCATTGTGCGATCGGTCACCTGGTGACATTACATAAAGGACTATGGTTGCACAAACCTTGCTACTGGCGGACTTTCGATAAACAACTATACTTGGTCACAGTTAACTGGTTCATTTCTTTAAAATCGTTTTTGCTTATGCAGGGTAATACAGTGACACAGATAAAGACATCATGATGTGTGCAAAGGTGGTCTTATTGCTCACGTTAAAGTTTCGAAATGCTTATGAAGTCAACAAATTCACACTTATACTGAGAGCCTAGCCGTGCCCTGAAGTAAGCCGATAATGATGGTGGAGATGATGAAATTCAAAAATACTTTCCTTTGTTTTAACAACTTAGTTAAAACTAATGAAACTTATTATATGATTTAAAAGCCATATAAGTGCGTACGCTTTATTATTTTAAAGCACTTAATGCTGAAATTGAACCAGTTTGAAACAGGCTCACCTACATCTAGTTGCAAGTGGCCCAGCGGTCAAAACATACCTACTTAAGATTGCAGGAAAGTCAAATCAAAATATTCAGTTAAAAGTACAACCTGTTTGCTTAGAAAATTCCAATTTAAATTCTATGTCATTTGTCGACTCCGGCGCATCGGTGAGCACTGTGATAAATGGGAGGCTACGGGTTCAATCTCCATCCCAGATTTTTAACTGTCATCAATCAAAGCTTTTTCAATTACACGAGGTAACTGACGGATTGACTTGTCCAACCCAAAAATCGAACTCACAAAAAAAAAAGTCAAAAGTCAAGGTCAACATTTTAATTATCAACTATTACGTAAAAAAGCGGTGATAGCGCATTGGGTAGGAGCTCGACTTCATTTTCGGTAGGCCGAGTTCGAATCCCAGTACGCACCTCTAACTTTAAGATATGTGCGTTTAAGTAATTAAAATATCACTTGCTTTAACGGTATAGAAAAACATAGTGAGGTAACCTGCATGCCTGAGAGTTCTACACAATGTTCGCAAAGGTGTGTGGAGTCCACCAATCCGTAATGGGCCAGCGTGGTGAACTACAGCGTTAACCGTAAATAGTGGGCTGGTAATGGGTTGATGTCAAAGCCAGCTGTGCTGTATTATTAGTGCAAATTGCCATTGAAAACAATGCATTGGCATTTTCTATACACTCAGACTATACCTACTGGTGACACTTGTGAAGGAAAGTGACCACGCGTAGTGCTTTCTCGCATCGGTATCCGGGTGTCTTTGTCCTATGCAAGTTATCTATTAAGTTAATCGTTAAACTTGTGTACAGTTTTTATATCACAATTTCTCTAAAGTGCAAGTGACTTTTGGTTTAAGGCATAAGCGATGCTACTTACTTCTCTAGAACCTCAAAACACTCATACTTCGAATGAGTATTTTGTTGACTTCGTTGAATACGGTTGAATGATTATTTTAAGGTTTTAAGTCATTAAGTTCAAGGAGATTAGCTTTTGAGGTGTAGGTAGAAATATAATTAGAACATAAAACAAAGGCAGGACAACCTCTTTAAAAGATAATAATTTAAAAAAGGTAATAGTGAAACTCTTCCTTATAAGAACTGATTTTTATCAGATGCACGTAATAGAAAAAAAACTCTGTTCTCTGAGGTAGATTCAATGATATGGTAAATCTCAATTTGGGCAGTTAGTTGGTACAACCATTAAATTACAAATTCATTTAAACATTGATAATAATGGTCTGTTTAGCCGCTCTTGTACGAAAAATTACTATTATCCCGTAGATAAATAGTATGCTGAATGTTAAGGCCTGAAATTAAATTTTATTTAATCATCATCATTTTGGGTTGCGCAAATATGATAATATTTCTCAATTTCGGTCTCGTCTCAAGTGGTTACCTATCAGACTTCGCCGGAATTTGCACATTGTTTCTATTCTGTACTGTGTTTTATTTCATCCTTCTACTCCTCTTTACCTTCCTTACGCGGAAGTTAATCTTAATAATAATAATACGGTTCAGGCTATTAAAATATAGAACGCCCTGCCGTTAGATATCCGTGAGGCACAATCAATTGGGACCTTCAAGAAACCGAACATCGCTGAAGCGGATCATTTTAAGTGTGTAATTTTAATTATTTATGTATTTCATATAAATTGAGAATGTTATATGTTATCTATTTATATAGGTATTTGTGTTATATATTTTATTTGTATTAATATGTAATATATATATATATATATATATATTATATTATATTTTATTTATATATTTGTATAATTGCACCACCTACCTCTTTTCTATGTTTTTTCCTTTTACGCCATTGGTTGCCTAGAAGAAATCGCTATGTAGCGATAAGGCAACCAAATTGTACTCTCTTGATATGTATTTATATCTCTGTAACTGTACAATTAAAGTGTATTCATTCATTCATTCATCTATATAATAAAAAAAGAGTTTACATAAAACGAAAAAAAATAATATAATAATATTCAGTTTATTACATTAAAACTTGCAAGCCTTTAAATTAGATAAAACTTTGTCCTACTTATATTATTTCTTATAATATCTACAATTAAACATGTTATATTGTTGCAAGTAAATGATTATGATAATGATCTTTTATTATAATTTAGCTTTTATAATCAGGTTTTTTATTTTATAAATTTCATAAATATTATATTCAAAAAATTAAAGCATTTTCAGTGTTAAATGTAAAAATGATCGTATTATAATATCTGTGCTGGCTGGAAAATTAAAGAATATTAAAAAATAATTTGACTATCTTGGCCAAAGAATTAGTTTGCCCATTCAAAGGGGTAATGTTGCCAGCATATTGGAAATTTGCCTCGTTGCGGTTTCGAATAAGTGAAAGAGTTTATGAAGTTCTTATGTAATTAATTGAATTAATATAATATATATTTAATTACGCTAACGCTTATGTGTTAGCCCAAGCGTTTTAAATAGCGAACGGTCAGTGGCAATCGTTTGGCAACGCCTGACCGAGGAGATAAAAACGGTATTCGCTGCGCCGCCCCGGCTAGTTGACCGCAGACACGCCGCGATCCGTGATGTAAACCATGCACATACCAATAGTATTCATATTGTTAGTGATCCAGTGTACACTCTGCCCCAGTATTCGAGTGCCCGTGAACTGGAGCGATGACAGTGAAGTGAATACAAGCGAACAGTTAAAAAACACGGTCAAACATGAAGATGCTAACGAAGAACACATACCACACGAATATTTTCACTACACTGCGAAGAAACCACAATTCGCCATCAACATAGCGAAAGCTCATGGTGTTCAGTCCCCTGAAAAGCTTTTTAAATCTCATCCCATTACACCTCATACGGGCTTTCCTAAGCCACGGTTAGGAGATCACCGCATTCATCCTGAAAAAATTCTTGCTCGACCATACAGAGGATTTGTTCAAAGTTCTGGTGGTTCTCATTACGCAAAACCTGCTACAACCTCTTTTGAAGTGTACCATCCCTATAAATCAGAAGAACCTGCATTGCAACAACTGTATAAAGATCCCAATGTTGATAAAATAAGGAATAATTTACGAGATAGCCATCATAAATTACAGAAGTATCAAAATGAGGCTGGACAGTCAAATGTCACAAAAAACGAATACGTCGAAAGTCCAGTGGAAATCGATCACAGAAAACTTCCACAAAAAAATATACCAACACAATTTGAAGTGCATAGACCCCAGCGCCGACCAGTTTATTATAATTATCCACCGAAACCGATTCACAGAGAGAATCTAGTAAGTCAAAAACTTAGACATCCTTGGAGTCAAAATATTGCCAAAGTCACTCCGATTCACTATCGTCCTATAAAGAATCATTTGCATGGATTAAGACAACAACATTCATTGAAATTTGATGACGAGCGTAATGAATATCCTCAATTACTGCCACAGGAAGATGAAGAAGAATCAGAAGGTTATGACATATATCAAAAAGGTAAAGCTAGGTTTGTGCAACTAAAGGATGATGTTGATGACACAATAAATAAAGTGTTGCAACAAAATAGGCAACATGCTGGCAGTAATCTGGAATCGCATAGTGAAGAACGAGATAATGAAAACACGTCTAGTAAAGAGGTAGATGACGATGATTTTGTTCCCGTAAAAAATTACGCTCAAGTGAGAAAAACAGAAGTAACAAAACATCTCCCTAGAGAAGCTGCAGTTCAAGATGCCGAGAACTTTGAAGAAATTCAAAATGCACCACGATTAAGAGAAGCTATAAAGAGTAAAAAAGCACAAATCGTGTATTCTGAAGAAGGTTATGAAGATACGGCTTACGATCATGCCGGGGAACAAAAACATGCATCCGATCATGAAAATCATGGTGGATATCTGAAACAAGATGCAGAGAGTAAAGGAAAATATAAAACACCGTCTTTAAGTACGAAGTATAAAAATAAAGAAGGATCAAAACATGGGAATCAAATAGAGCATGATGAAAAATGGGAAAATGATATAAAACAAAATGAAGATGAAGATGAATCCGATTATTACGAATCTGAAGAAGAAGTATCTGATAATAATAATGAAACAGAGGAAAGTGAAGAAAATAACCGAAATAAACGAAACACCGAAGGTATTGTAAATTTAGATATTGGCATCAGCAAAAAAAATATTGACACACTTAAGGAAAAAAATAAAGAACAAGATGTAGTGAACCATGTTGTGATAAAGCGTGATGTTTTGCTGAATGCTTCAAATGAAAAATCGATACAAAAAAAACAAGCTGATAGTATAAAGAAAAAATATCCCTATTACTTCCAAAACCTTAAGCTTCTTAGTAAAAACTCCCCACTTCGTTATGCTGAAAACTTTGAACTTATCCCTAAAAAGTCAAATGGAGGTTCCGAGTTTTACGACTCAAAATCTCAGCTTGAATGTCCAGAAGTTGAAGACGATGTTGATGCTATACCAGATAAATTAAAAAAAGAAGGTCACCCAGATGAAAGTATTGAAAACTTAAGTGAGGAAGCTAAAGATAAAGCAAAGTTTAGTACTTTGGAAAATAAACAAAGACTTAAAGGACTTGGCGACAAAATTGACTGTTTTAAGGCTAAATATTTTGGTGAAAATCCATTGGATAATCCCTTTTTTCAAGAAGATACCATTGAAAATCCTGAACCTGTAATAAAACCCACTTTAGATGTATTTAATAACATACAGGTAGACAAATACACGGAAGACGAGCTATTAACCCAAAACTCCGATATAATTAATGTTCTGGGTGTAGTACGCAAAAATCAAAATGAATCGTCATCCCCTAGTACGGCAATCAATGTAGATAGAGCTAAATATAACTCAAATGTTACATTTTCTATACCGGATACTAAAAATTTAACACTCTCCTACATTCGCAAAAAAAGAGCAACACCTTTTACTTATGAACCATATAAAATAATTAAAGACAGTCAAATTCCAGATTCTAAGAAAACTACAACTAGTAGTAATATAAGTCCTTTAATAAAACAACTACAATTGAGCAGAGTTATTGATAAAGTAACTATGAACCAGGATAAAGATCTATCTGTAAAGAAGAATAATACAAAAGTTTACAAAACTATCGGTAAAGGTGACAGAAAAGAAAACCAAAATGATAAAAGTAATGATACATCTATTCCCAGTTTTGTTGATGTTAATTCTGACTTACGAAGAGGAGAACCACGTTATGAAATAAGACCACAAAATCATAAACCTCAATATACACCAGTCGAAAACAAAAAAGCTATATCTCGTGTTGACAACAAAGAACAAACTGCGTATATAGAATCAACAACCCAAAACCAACTTAAAAAATCAAAAAGACGAAAACCAACTATGAAACCATACTTTGATGTTTCACAGTTTCTACCAAAAAGTATAGATACACAAAATACTGCTTCTTCCAATAGAGTGCGAAGAATTATTCGAACCAGTACTGTGATACCAACAACAGAACGACTGAATCGACAAAAATATCGACAAAGTAATAGTAGCGAAAAGGAGTACGATGAACAAAATGATAACGAGAAAACTAAAATAATGACAACTTCTGTTAAACCAACAATAAGAAAAAAGACCAGAGGCACGACTACTACAATCAAGCCTATTAAAGTCGAAAATGAAACTGAGCCACCTAAACTCCGTCTTGTTACCAGATTCCGTGATTATGAACCAAATCAAGAAACAATAACTAGTTATGATGCTACTACAATACCAAATGATAATGAGCGCAACTCTCCAAAGTATACAGAAAAGAAAAGGAAATCGACGAAAAGCACTTTAGTCACTGATACAAAGACTTATGGAGAGGGAGATGGAGATGAAGACGATATGAGAAAAGAGGAAGTTGATGATTTAATTGGTGTAAAGCATGATGAAGAATATTTACCTTTGTATGACAGAGTTGTCAATAAAATAAATCGTTTAAAAAATGAAGATTTGAATAAAAAAATGGATCATAGCTACGATAGCGATGTTTATGGTGATAATGCGAGTGAAGATAAATTCCACTTTGATGAGGATGACGATGATGATGAAGAGGAGGAGGAAGAAGAGGAGGAGGAGGATGAGGAGGAAAATGACGACAGTGGTGTAAAAGATAAAGATAATGACGAATACGAAGATGAGGGTGAGGATAAAGAAAACGAACAAGCTGAAACTAATTCAAATGATAAAGAAAGTCAATTAGAGATCACAACTTCGGAGCCAACTAAGAGAACATTAGCTAAAACTACTGAAGCTCCAGCTACAACAACGGAATCACGTAGCGCGGAAATACAATTAAAACCAACCATATCTAAAAAGAAAATGGAAATACACACAGAACTACCTTTTAATAAATCTTCACCACATGTTACTCAATTTAAACAAGACATTAAAGAATTTGAAATCATCAAGGAATTGACACCTAAACCTAAAAAGAAAAATAATAAAAACAAAGAAACTTTAGATTTATTCAGAGATGAGAAGTTAGCAGAAGAAGTAAATAAATTAGGAGATGTAGAAGTTTTTAGGGAAAATTTGGATGTGAAATCGGGACCAAAACATGGTGGAAATTACAGAAGTATAACACCGGAAGAGTTAGAAAAAGAAAATAGACATGTTAAAAATAAAGGTGACGTCGAAACCTCACAGACTGAAACAAGAAAGTTTATAGAAGTAAATACGGAAATACCTTCAAGAAGACGCGTTGGTTATACAAGTCGTAGTACTCCACAGAGAAATGGCAGCGAGAAAAGTGATAAATATGTAGAGCTTCGTGACACCTACGATCCAAAGCCACGTTTGCATGGTGGAAATTTGAAACTGCCGCAAAGCAGAAGTCAAAACCGCAATAGTAAAAGTGAAAGATATGTTGACATTAACGAAGATGAAAATGAGGAACCGTCACGTATGCACGGTGGTAATTTTAAATCATATGGGAGCAGTAGAAACTCCGGTCGGCCCATGCATGGTGGAAACTACAGAAGTGCGAAACTGGTTCAGTCTGAAGAAAGTGAAGAAAAACCAACTCAAACTCGCGGAAAATCAAGAGATAGGGGAAATGCAGTAGCTTCATTAAATGGGTATGCACGCGCTGTTCCAATTCTAACGACTACGCCAGGATTTATTTTAGACCCTAGCAAACGTATGTACTACTATGTCGATGCCTAAAACAGATTAGTATTTATTTAAATCTGTAAATAGACTTTAAGAAGTAAAAACTAGAAAGTGCCACAACCTTACTTCTTATCTCTTTCGCGGAATTGTGAGAGTGTATAATTTTTTATGATAATTGATCTAAGAAGTTATAATAACTATTTCTTACCTATGTATTATAGAAGTATTAATTTTAAGGATCTGTGATAAATATACTGTTAGAATTTGAATTTGTATGCATAATGATATTTATATTGTTGAATTATTAAACTTGGAGACAAACCTTTATTTTTTTTTTATTCAAATCTCATTACAGAACTCGTGCTTATTTGTGTGTCCACTGGTGCAATAGTAAAGCCTGGCTCAGGCTATTCTTAACCTACAATTTCGACATTCAAAACAAGTACCGTGTTATAGTGTGCTGTCCCAAGTAAAGCAATATAAACAAAGTGCTCCAGATTCCATTTAGACTCGAGCGTTCACCTTAATACAGAAACTGAACTTTCACTTAAACGGCATTTAACTACATTTTATATTATTATTGGAAATTTTATATGCAAAGATACAGGTTGACTTTATTTGAATTTGGAGAATTAAATTAAATTTATTTAAATGTTACATTAATTTACGAAACATCGATGATTAAATTTACGAGACTATTTTTATTGATGAGGATTAAAGAATATCAGCATATCGTACGGCTCGACAGTAACGTATGAAATATTCACCTCAAATTCAACATTCATTGTTTCAAGTACACCTTGTATATGATCACTTTTGAAAGGGTAATACGTCTTTGTATTTAAATCATAAGAAATATGACCGATATAGAAAAAAAATATATATTGGCAAGTCTTTTTTATTAAAATCTATATCTTACATAACGAATAAATCTAACCTAAATAAAATTAAATACAGAATAATTTAAGTTAAATAATTAACATTGCAAATTTAATTTGGCTTCGTTTATAAATTACAGGTAAACAATAAAATAAATTTACTATTGCCGCATCTACTTAAAGCTCCTAATGTGAAAATAAATTATATATAGTACATTTTCCGTAATTATAAAATATAATAGCACGTGGTTCAGTAGAGTAAATCAGACATCCATGTGATTTTAATTAAAAAAAAAGTGTCTAGTATATTAATGCCTGTCTATATGGCGGCTGATATTTTATCCAAAAGTAATTTGGGGTCTACTGTACGCTGTTATAGAGACATACCACATATAGACATATCATTTAAATATCGCACTCAAGACCTAAAAATGACCTAAAAACAAACTATAATTGAAAATTGTGATTCTTATTTCTTTGTAGATCAAATACATATTTTGATTGAATTACTTAAATTCAAACTAATAACCAGATGGATATAGAATTCATACTGCCGAATCTTGAGCTATAATTGATGTCTTAGAATCTAAACAAAGTGTTTTTATCATCATCATCATTATTATCATCCTACCCATTCCTTCAGAGCTCAGGTCTCCGGAATAAGACAGGAGGAAGGCAGAGTATTTCAATTATGAGTACTGAAATTCTTAAACTAAATACTAAAACATTTTTATTTTACTTATGTTTCTTCCGTCCTATTGAGTTTGTATTTTTGGTATCCAACAATGGTCGGTTTATTGGCTTCCATTCAGTTTCAGACGACGTAACATAAGTTTGTGCATTATCTTCTCTATCAATTGAATCCTGATTTTTCTCGTAATCCTCGAAGAAATCAATAATAGGATGGTAATTATAATTAACTTTCTTGTTATTAACTGTATCTTCCCTTACAATTTTACTTTGATCAAACGGTATATAGTTAGTAAAATTTCTTTCGGTTGTAACTGCTTGAAGTTTCGGAGCTATTGTAGGTCGTGGATTAAAATTAGAGTTAATATTTATTTCTCTTTCGTCTACATCTTCATTGAAATCTGTAGAACTGTCTAAATCATAAGCCCCAACAGCAGATGTACCAGATGATACTAAATCTTCTGGCCCCGTTGATATCTTTTTCCTTATAGGCCTTCGACTGGGTCTAACAGGACCTCTTTTGAATTGACTGTCATTAGTTTTGTATTTGTTAAAACTTTCTTTAGAGAATGCAAATGAAGATGGTGCTGCAGGCGTTGGAGGTTCTAAATAGCTGGGCAATGTGACAGATTCCAAGGCTGCTATCCCAGTAGGATTTCGAGGAACCGGTCTTTTAATGTTTCTTACCGAGGTTGCTTGGTTAAACGAATCAGGGAAGTATGTATTACCGTAGGAATCGCTGGGATTCGATGCTACACTGCTATACTCTTCATTGTCATTTATTTTTAAATTATTGAATGTCGATCCAGGTATCAAATTGTAATTATCTGTTAGTGATGGGAATGACTCTGCGGCTGTTGGTTTATTGAGGCTAAATGGAGTTTTGGATAGGCTTGGTCTCTGAATACTGGATTGTACGGATTCAAATGCCTGGTTGCCGTGTTCAGATGATAAATCTTCGCCGGGAAAGTGCTCGGACGATGTTTCATGCATTCTATGGCCTAAAGGTGGAAACGATACGCTGTAACCTTCTATGTGACAGGAGCAGCATGTAGGAACCTGAAATAATTTTCAAATTTGAATGAGTGTATTGAAACCAATATGACCAACAAAAAAACAGAATAGCTGAGAGATCAACATATAATCAACCCAGTGTCGGCCAACTACTAGGCACTTGTCTCCTCTCAGAGTCAGGGAGATTTAGGGTTGAGGTGCTAATGGACAACGGTCTAAAGCCTGGCCACTACACTGGCCAAGTCCGAACTGGTAGACTTCCAACACCTCTGAGAACGTTATGGAGAATTCTCATTAAAGCATTCACTAAAGACATTCTCCTAAAGCATTCATTTTCTTAAATTAAAAAACCCACATTACTCCGAAAAGTTAGAGGTTAGAGAGTAAGAGCATCGGGAACCGAACTCAGTCACCGCAAAAGGTAGGCCGAAGCTCTTACCACGAGGCTATCAGCGCTTTATTCTTTAACATACTTACTTTAAATATATCCATGTGCAAACCATTTTGTTGGTCCCATGTTAGAAGTCTGTGATAGTTGTAAACTTGAACACATTTGGATTTAAAATTGTCCGTGAGGTAAGTACAGGACTCCTTTGGCTTTCTGAAATTGAAGAAACAGAATTCGTAGTCAAGCGAAAACTTTTCGTGCAATAAGAAAATACTATAAACCTACGAAGGCTTTTATTTTTAAGCATTAAGAGAAGGTTAATTAGGGCAGGGAATTTATTTATCTACAACTGGCGACCCGCCCCGGCTATGCGCGGGTGTAATTTAGTTACTAATGAAGACTTTGAAGTGATTCACCAATCTCGTAAGGTTTAGGCAAAGTCTGCAATTTAAGCGCACAAAAGTATGTTTGAAAATTGAAAATTTTCGATTTTTTTCTACAATTATATACATGTTTATTACATATAAACCTTCCTCTAAAATCACACTATCTTTCGGTAAAAACTACATTAAAATAGAAATTTGAAAAGCATTGAGCATAGCAGTAAGTAAGAAAAAAGTATAGGTACATATATAGTTATTAAAAACAGCAAGCAAGATGAACAGCTAGTTGAACAAAGATTAGTGTAAATGTACATCATACAAAAGTATTTTTTAAAAGATGCAGTTTTAATTTTCTTTAAGAAGCTAAAAAACAGGTTCACGTCAATACATTCATCGTTATAATGCTTTGTTTAATTTAAAACAAGCTGTTACTTGCTACTTCGCCCACGTTTGTTATGCTATTTTGAAATTACCACGGGAACCGTTTTATTTACTTTGGCATGTATGTATGGAGACTACGGAGCCACCTCCGTGCCGGTTAAACAATCGGTTTAAACCTGTGCAAACCTAAAATTTTGCATTCGGAATCTTATTTCGGAGTATTTCAGGTGCCTGCCTCGGATGCATGAATGAATGAATGAATGAATACACTTTCATTGTACACCAAAGAAAAAAAGTAGTTACAGAGATATAAATACATATCAAGAGAGTACAATTTGGTGGTCTTATCGCTACATAGCGATTTCTTTCAGGCAACCAATGGCGTAAAAGGAAAAAACATAGAAAAGAGGTAGGTGGTGCAATAAATAATATTTAAATTTATACAAATATATAAATAAAATATATGTATATATAATAATATTACATATAAACAATACAAATAAAATATATAACATAAATACTTATAAATAAATAACATTTAAAAATAATAAAATAAAATTACACACTTAAATGCATGCTTTATATGTGCCAAATTTCAGTGAGTTTAGTTTAGCTGTTGGCTGTGCAAATGGAATAAACCAGCTATTATTATTAAACAGCTATTCATCCAACTACAACACAAACATTTTCTAGTTGTGGGAATCGAACCCGCGGCTTTGGACTCTGAAATAGGGTCGCTACCCACTGCGCCAATGATGCGTCTTATATAATACGTTAAGATAACATTTTGTGCGAAACATGGCACATGGACTGTAATCGAAGATTCTTATTCCTGTGGCCTTAGTACAAGATTTACAATTAAATTTCAAATTGCAAATTTATTTATTAAAAGATTTGCATTAGTAACAATGAAAGCTACTAGTACTTACTTATAATTAAGTATATTAATCAGAGGACTATCCATTTTGCCGGCAATCATGCGTAGGATGAATCATTAATCCTCGCGGTCTCTTAGGCCCAACTGTCAGTTCGGACAGTACCCTAACCCACCGTTAGAGATTGCTAAAATGCACTTGCACCCAACCTGTTTGTGCCGTGTGGGAATGCACACGGCTTGCTTTTGTCATGCAAAAGACTACGGTAAGTTTTAATTTATGATTATGCATATCGCTCTGTCTTAGGGTCGGAGAGGCCGAGGGGTTAAGGATCAATTAAGGAGTCGTTAGGGTTTTAAAGAAACTTGCTTACAGGCATTTCTCAAGGCGCAAAGTCTGCGTATGTTCTCCCGTGTTCACGATGTATTTCCACTGCCCTGATGTAGCCCTGGCTCGCTGCGGCCGCGCGTACTTCACTGTGCTGGGACACATGAACCCGGCTTCACCCGCACTTGCGAAATCACGGTTCGCTGTGTCGCCTCGCCTTAAACAAATAACAACACATGAGACAAATAAATACAATTCCAAATATTATACGCCGTGTGGTGACGGCAGATAAGAATACGACTAAATATCCAGTGAACAGTAGTAATTCTACAAGTTTTGGAGGTGGGCGTGGTCACTGATACGCAATCATTGTTTCATTAAGTAGCGGATAAGTTATGATGTACGAGATGACTAAGGGAACATAACTGAGAACGGGCACATCCACCAACCCTTCTGCCCAGCGTGATGATTAAAGGCGATCCCTCCCGCTGCGAGAACTCTTTAATCCAGCAGACATTTCCTGGCTACTGATGAGGCTTTAACTATATAGTTAGCACCCTACCGACAAAGACGTATTTACGATTAAACTTTCCGATACGATGCCGATTAAGGTTATAATGTACGTATGTAAATAAGATAATAATAAGTACTAAAGTTAATAATGTAAATAAGTATATAATGTATTTAAGTAATTAATACTCTTAAGTACATAATGAACTTAAGTAAATAAATAAGTATATAAGGTAAGTAAGTTATATAAGTAAATAATGTAAATAAGTATATAATGACTTTGACTTAAAGTTATATAGTTAAATAATGTACGTAAGCAAATAATATAAATAAGTAAATAATGTACTTTTTATCTGAAGTAAATAATTTACGTAAGTAAATAATGTACGTATGTAAATAATTTATTTAAGTAAATAATATAAATAAGTAAATAATGTATTTAAGTTAGTAATTTATTTATGTAAATAATTTTCTTAAGTAATTAAATAAGTATGTAATGTAAGTAAGTTATATAAGTAAATAATGTACGTAAGGAATTAATTTACTTAAAGTGACCGAGTAATGATCGAGGTGTAATATAACTGTTACACCCCAGACAATTTGCATCCCACTAAATACCACACCACAGTAAATAAATATCTTTCAAGTTTTTGGTTATCTGTAGGTATCATGAGAAAATTATAGCTTGCGGACACTTCGATTTCCCACCCTGTAGCATCAGAACCAGAATGAAAACTGTGTGCATATTAAAAAATGTGAATACTAGAGATTTACATTTCGAATATTGGATAGAAGCAGGCGTTACTTTGCGGAAATCCATAATATATTATGAAAATTAAGCTAAATTTTCTATCCTCCGCAAAAGGAGGAGAATCTTTATGGTGTAATTTATAATTTGTTCAATCCTTTTACTCCTCACCAAACAGATCTTCGGCAACCCTCTACGCACGTTTCGGTCCGAAACCTCAGGAAATGTCGACTTCACAATGACTTTACATTTTGAATATCCTGCTTTTATGGGTCAGAAATGTTCTTTTATGACACTTCCATTTTCACCATAATGCTATGAGAGATTCGAGTACAAAAAAACAACTACCAATCATATAACCCGCGAATGAGCTAAGCGAATTGTGCTAAATTAATTCATTCGAGACAAACCTTGACCTCCCCGTTTTACGTGCTATCATTAGGCCAATGAAAATGGACCTGCATTTTAACCTGATTTTCACGCAAAAGATTTGTAGACAAACCTAACTTGGCTATATTTCTTTTGGTTTATATAACACGTCCTCCATGGCGTTGTGAGCGTTGGGTCTCATAAATGGAAGGACCCGGGATCCCTGACAGTTTCCATTTGGGAATTACAGGCGCATGAGGCTGAACAACTACGTCTCAGGTTGATGGACACAGGGCGCCATGTTGCAGGATGTGCCTCGTATACCCTGCGAAGTGTTGCTCTGTTTTTTTTAATTGACATCTTGGAAATGTCTCTGAAAAAGTTCAAAGTTTGTATTAAACGTAAGCTTATAGAAAACTCCTATTATAGTATAAAGGACTACGTAATCGATATAAAAGCTTGGGTGTGAATTATTGCTCTAACCAGGTTGCTCTTCTAATAATTTTAAATGACATTGTGAGATGAAAAACACCCGGCTTTGTTGTGGGCTTCTTCTTAGACCAGGACGCTTTTGGAACCCTCGTTGCTTTAGTTTTAAGTTTACGAATGTGGTTATCGCCATCATGTCACTACCGTGTAATTTTTATGTACGCATCAAAAGTGCCCACCTATGGGCCTACTTGAATAAAGATATTTTTGACTTTGACTTTGACTTTTGTTAATAGGGGATGGTATTCCACCTACCGTCTGCTTGGTCCGACAATTATCACTATATAAAAAAAAACAAACATTTTTCTCTGGTCTGGCTTCGGCCGTGGCTAGTCACCCTACCGACAAAGACGTCCCAGCGATTTAGTGTTCCGGTTTCGGTGCGTGGTGGCTTCCAACAGCCATACCCCTAACAATTTAGCCGGCTACCACCTTAGATTGCTTTATCACTTACTAACTACGCAATTACTAGTAGGATATAAAAAAAAACATTTCTATTAGTTTATAAACAAGCAATAACTTTATGTAAACAACGCATTGCAAAAGTTAATTTGCTTCTGGTAACAGTGTCGCCATTGTATTTTAACCGCAAGAAAAGATTGACAAGTCCTAATTTGTGAAATCTCTGATCAAAACTGCTATTATCTGTGCTGTATTCTCGTTGTATAACGCTTCAATTCACGTTGTTGCAATTTGATTTAATAACTTTTGTTATTAGTTATTACAATATCGTCTATTACCGAGCAAGATTGCACATCTCAAAGACTACTTGTTAAGATACGAGCTTATGGGGGTTGGTTTAAATGTAAACCCACAATATATCTTGCATGTCATTTATACATATTATGTAACTGATACGGTAAGTAACAATATTATGTTTTAACGAACTAAAGTCGCAGAGCGCAGTTTGTAGGGGTATCCGGACAGCCGAAGAAACGCGAGACAGCGCGAAAATTTCCGAATATCTATCGTGACGTTGCGTATTTTAGGGACATTATCAGGCAGGGTACGACGAATAAACTGCCATTCTAAAATATCATTGTTTTAAGGAAATTATATATTATAATTTTACTTGACATGTTCTGTCTGTAAGTATTTTGGTACAAATACTGGTTATAGATAACAATCTTTTTCTTAAGAGACGGCACTCATATAATATTTCAATTATTATTTCGAAAAGTGTTGCTATAACACTCACGCCTAATTAAAGTTCTTTATTTATATAAGTTAGCCTGGCCGTAGATGTAATCTGTATCTAGACTTCAACACTAAGAAGCATGACTTTGGCTTTAAATTTGGATGCCAGATTTGTAGGAAAACTCTATTTACCTGTTAGACACAAGGTAGTGTTCCGCAGTATACTTCGCCTCCTGGGCAGCAGTGATTCCGTCTACAGCACCCTCCCCTGGGTCTTTGAAGTCCGCCAACAGCGCACCCGCGGCTGCTTTGTTCCGCCTTATGCTACCAATGATTGCGTCTCTGGAAATTCAATTAATATTTAATATCGTTGTTTCATCATATCAACCCATTACCGGCCCACTGGTCACGGGTCTCCTCTCCTCTCCAAGGCTTTTTTTGCGGAGAATCATGTTGATGACTTCTACGCAATCATGAGAAAAAGATCTGCATCAATGATGAGTAGAATGCGCGGAAGCTCCAACAATATTTTTAAAATATTAACCAATAAATGGAAAAATCCCTTTATGGAGCACTGGGTTGGTGCACACTCACACACCAGGTGCTCAAGAGGGTATTTACCTTAGAAGATTCCCAATTTTTTATTATTTATATGTTTGGCCAATTTTAGTTTATATTATAGTAAATAAGATAATTGTTGTTGTTGTAGCTATGGATTTTTATCAAATTAAACGTTATTATTATTATTATTATTTAAACCCTTTTTTTTGGTCATGGGATTTTTAACCAGTAAAACCCTCTCGGTGGTCATCCTCGGCACATATTTGGCCCTAGTCCACCACGTTAGCCAAGTGCAGATTCGTAGACTTTAGCTTTAGCCTTGAGAAAGTTATGCTGAGACTCTCAGGCATACAGGTTACCTCACGATGTTTTGTTTTACCCGTGCCCTACACATGGCTCATAGTGGGTTTTTTATGATGGTGCTATGAGGATTAAGGTCAACCTTCGATTTTTAGATAACAGTCGTGATTCCATTATAATAACCGGGTATTGTGGCTAAACGTGCTTCCCAAGGAAGAAAGATAAAGGCCGAATTGCGACCTCTAAATTCAGTCACTGCGTCTGATTTACGTCGTCACATCTAGGCCACACCACGTTATAAAGATTATCTATATAGCTTTTATTCTGCAAACAATTTACGTGTTAGAAATGTATATATATAAAAGAAAGTTCTGTTAGTTACACTATTTATAACTTAAGAACGGCTGGACCATATTTTATGATATTTGATTTTTTGGGTTCCTCTTAGACCTAGGATAATAAGTATTGAAATCTTTTTTTTTTATGAATGTTATATTCATAGAAAAAAAAAAGATCCGCGGTACGAAGTTCGCCGGGATAGCTACTAGTTTAAAATAAATGTGAAAATATTTGGTTGAGTAGTTAGTCAAACTACTCTTTTTTAATTACTTATAATGAAGAGGTTTCAGCTATTGGATATGAAAAGATTGCTTGGAAGCATCCGCTTTCATCTCTCACAAGATAGAAAAATTCGTGTTAAAATGTTAATTGTAAATTCATGTTAAGATGTCAGAAAATAACAGCTTCTTGCACACTTCTTCTCAGTAGAATCTATCCAAATATCTTTACATTTTCATGTTCCACCTAATTAGGCTATGAAAATATAATTTTACTTTTTATTATTATGTATGCTACATTTTTTAATCTACATTTGCATGACGAAAAGTTGATTAAAGGTTTCACTCCCTTTTGCAGTTATAAAAGTAAATGCTTATGATAATGTTGATGTAAATGTTTAAGCCCAAGTTTTCTAATAACATAATTCGAGTTTGCATTAATAGAATATTCATGAATATTAAAATATAACAGCCTCAATTCCTCACGTGAGTGGATTTCTTTAAGAACTTTTTATTACTGCCAAAAGGTTTTTTTATTGCGTTTAATAATAATTGTTTCTAATAAAAATTCCACAGTCTACTTCTGCTTAGTAAAATTCACCGTTAGTTTAAACGCTCATCGTCATCCTTCCAGTTTTTCTTTTGTTGATACCACGGAGCCGGTTGACATATGCTCTCACTTTCTATCGTGTCCGTTCCGACATTGTGACGTTTTCCTTCTATTTACTTTTGCTTTCGTTCGCGATCTACTTATGCAATCATTGACCTGTACTGTTTATGTTTGGCTAAATTCGTAACTGTTTGGTTTTATACTTTTTATTTTAATGCTACAGTGACCACTGGAGTTTTATAAACTTCTGTCTGAGATAGCATCAAACTCGTGATACTTTGAGACATCTTTTCTCCCAAAATCGCTCAGTGCTTGAAGACCAAATTGTCGAAAAGTAGGTGGACTTATGGCTTAGAAAAATGGCCGTCTATGTGCCTTATAATAGGCTTATAGCCACTCAGTGGTCAAAGAGCTATACTCAGAGTATAGCTCCGTGACAAAATTATGATTGAGGTCTCATGCCGTGCTGTGACCATCTCTTCTCTTCCCGCGGGTGTTGTACGAGACGACTAAGGCAATAAAACACAATGGGCAGCAAAGTCCTACTACAACTACAATATTTCCAACTATTGAGCTCTAAGAAAACACAAAGGTCCTGACAATGTAACATCTGTTTATATTATGTACTATTTTGCGAAAAGCCCCAAAGCTCCCCATGATCCATTAACACAAAACGAATATCTGATTCGGTTGCTACACATAAGTCTGTTCTAACTGCAATTTCTAATAAATTATCAAACATATTCTCTCTTACTTCTCACATCTGTAAAGCGAAATATATCAAATCGCTTCCGTCACTCTCTAACGAAGAGACTGAAAAACTACTATTAATATTTCAATAATTACAAACATAAATATATTTATAAACTCGTTTGGTACGCCAAACACTTACATGCACACGCTGCTGAGCGCATAATCATGCACACTCACTCACGCAGTCACAAACACACAGACACAAACACACACGCACAAACACGCACAAACACGCGCACACAACAACTATTATGTTTCTTGCATGCTGCACGAAATAATTGTATAGGACTTTATACAAAAACTTGTTTTTGGAACAAAATAAAATCAAAGCTTTAGTGGGCGTGGGCGTGGGGGTTAGAACGCAGTTGGAAACTTTTCTTGACGATCCAATGCATTCTGATCATAAATAAAAGAATAAAAATAAAATCTACTGCGATCACCAACTCTTCTGCTTAGCGTGGATATTATGGACCAGCCCACCCACCACGAGAGGCCTATAGTCCATCAGGAGGCTGTTATAGGCTTTTAGCGTATATCTAAATATTTATCATATATATTTTGAATTCAGGATTTTAACAAAATTTTATAAACCAACGTGGGCTCGATGTTATACAAGCGACGCATCAACCTTGCAACTCCGATTAAATAACTAATATAAGTAATCACATTCATCATCATCATCATCATAATATCAACCGATTGACGTCCACTGCTGGGCATAGGTCTTTTGTAGTGCGTTCCAAACTCCACGATTCTGGGCCGCTTGTATCGAGCGGCTCCCCGCGACTCTGTCAACTTGGTTGGGGGTTGACCAAGGCTGCGTTTACCGGTGCAGGCTTGCCACTCTAACACCATGGAACCCCAACGTCCATCGTTCTCCGAGCTATGTGCCCCGCCCATTGTCACTTTATCTCCGCGACTCGTTGAGCTATGTCGGTAATTCTAGTTCTTTTACAGATCTCCTCATTTCTGATTTGTTCACGTAGAGATACTCCTAACAAAGCTCTTTCCATCGCTTGCTGAGAGACTCTGAGCCTTCTTATGAGGCTTGCTATTCACATTATGACATAATAATCAGACTTACGTTGGATAATCTTCAGCATGTAAACAGAGAGTGTTAGTAAACATCTCGCATTTTGCTTGATCGCTGGCTGTGGGTACTTTTCGGCCTGGAACTGGTCGGCGTCTGCTGAGGAGTGGTTCTGTGGTTGTACGACGAGTTGGTGGTGATATCTTTGGCATAAAAGTGCCTCGACGGATTAGGTTACCTGTGAAATGTAGAAAATATGATAGTAAGTAAGTAGAGTAATTTTTTTATATTGAGATGGATGAAACAGATGGTCCACCTGATGGTAAGTAGAAAACTATCGCCTATAAAACGGGCAACACTTTGCAGGGAATACGAGAAACACGGCCTGCCACGTGCCACCCTATGTCCATTAACCTGAGGCGTAGGTTTTAAGCCACAGGTCAGAATTGTCTGATCAGACATTGCATGGCATTGCAACAATTTTGCTTGGCGGTAGTTCTTCCCTGGATGAGACTATCACAAAAAGCTTTAGTTCTACGAGAAATATTATGCAGATTGTGTGAAACCAAATCTCTCTCTATTTCGAGTTTAGAATTAATCATAGTTAATCATAGTTGTCGCGGGAACTGTAAGAGCTAGGCTATTAGGTTTCACAACAAAATTATTACATAAATAATGTTATATTGCATCTAAATAATCATATTACTGCAACTAAACCATTGTGATAAATAGGACATTAGTGTGTTTTTAGATTAGGGCGCTAACTACAATCGTAGATAGCAGCATTATTTTAATATTTTTGAGGATCTTGTTTCAGCATTATGACCCTTGTTTGTTTGTTTGAATTCTTTATTTGCACACACAACAAAACAAAGGAGAAACTAGAAGCTAGTGTAGGTCTGATCCGTATTTTAGGCACATCGAGATATATAAAAAATATATAAAAAATACTTGGTTCAAAGAAACTTGAAAGACGGACGCTCCCTCAAACACAGTGAGATGAAATTAATTTAGAAACTAAAAAAACTTGCTTTATTGACAATTCTGATAAAGTCATAGGAAATAACTTTATCAGGATTGTCAACTGAGGTTCCAAATTCAAAATTATGGTTCGATAGTTATTTGATGGGTCCATTTTATAGTTTCTGACATATTTTTTATCTACCCAGATACTGAATAGGATTGCTCGATGGAAAAATTATTTTCTTGTAAAAGTTTATTCATACGATATTTAAATTATCAATGTTCTTTATTTGCCCTTCACCTTCTTAACGCAATTATAGTTATTAAACTGAGGTATCAATTTTACCTTTCCTGTCCATGTATCTATTGAGTGATCGGAATTTTTCAGCAATGGGAAGATCTTGAACTATTGTTTGATTAGTGCCATCAGCTGTAAGATCCATGGTGCCGTTATCGTTGCGGTTTATGCTTTCATATTTATTATTCACGTTTAGGTCTGTTGCAGTTCTCTGGAAATAGGTTAATTAATTCTGTAAATTTCTACATTACACGTTATCTCTACATTTTGTTGATTATTACCGTATTTTAACTTATTTCGTTGTATAATAGTGTAGAAATCCTAATTGGGTCATAGTTACCAAATAGAGAATTATTATTATAAAGGTAGCAAAATAGTTTTTTATGTTATTGTCACACTAATTTGAAGTTTCACATTAGAAAGAGTAGGTAGAAAGAAGAAGTTTTAGGTTAGTAAAAACAAAAAATATAATATGTGTTCTCTAACCCCACGCTTCAGACAGCTTTTGAAACTGGTCATGAAAACCAACATAATAATAATGATGATAATAATGATGTCAAATCCCAAGAAGTGGGCAAGCTAAGTTCTAAATCCTTCTCAAAACGAGCAGTTGAAAATTGGGCTAAAAATTATCTCATGAATAGTAAATTATAATGAATTATCTAAATGTAAAGCTGTTTCTTTTTAGTGAAATTCATCTTCATTCTTGGCTATGTTTTGTTTTCATTTAATGATAACGAAGTAATTTTAGGTACCTTACTTCCTTGGTCTGAGTTTGTTAGGGAGTTGCTATTAATCACCAGAATATATTACTACTATCAGGAAAAATAATATGTACTTACCGTATTGGAAAATTTATTCACCATCATACGTACCAATTTTTTTTTTTATGTAAATAAGTACAAACCAAATTCAGTACCTTAGTTTCGTGGTCTTAGTTGCTACAGTTGCTAAGCTACATAAAATACGGATCATACTTACATTGTTATTATTTGCAATATCGTGAAGTGTATTTGCAGTGTCTTTATGCTCTGTGTTACTCTGTGTAGTATTCGTGACTTTAATATTATTTTCTTGTGCATGTTTGTCACCTATTGTATTTACTGTTTGCGTTACTCTTTGAGATCTGTTTCTGAAGTTGCGATGTTTATGAAGTACATTTTGTGTAGTTGAACTTAATTCTTGGTCTTCAGTGTCAAAAATGTCATCATTTAATGATTCCTCAGTGAAAGAGCGTCTTTGGAAGAGTGTTTGTGGGTATTTTACTTCTCGGGGCTCTTTTCCGGGTCTGATCGCACGACGGATCAAATTGGCTGTGTCTAATAGGATTGGTAGCATCAGATCAGAAGTGTCGTTGTTATTGAACATTGATCTCACCTGTAATAAAGAGAAAGGTTTGAAATGAGTAAAAAACAATCAAATAAGGTTCATCTTAGCATTTCTTCAATGTAAAAGTTTCATTGTCAAACAATCTAAAAATGTTTCCCTTGTCAACGTCTCCTGAAGCGGCTCCAGTTGCAGAGCTAAACATACGTAGAGGGTACATTGCGGAGGATTGGATTGCCTAGTTAAATGTTTAGATTGGAAAAATATAAATTACACCATACGGATAATTCTGCTTTTCGTGGACTATAGCAAATTTAATTTAATGTTCATTATAAAATTAATCTGAATAAGTATGAAGTATCCATGATTGTAGTAAATGTATAAGATACAGTATTTATTTTATTTTGATAAAGTAAAGTCAAAAGTATTTCTTTAAGTGAGAGTCCAATTGTTTTAACTATTATATTCATTGTATATTTTTTTGATCTCACGAACTCTTCTTATGTTATTAAACAAAAAAGGAACTATGAAGATTTTTAAATGAGAAATTTTGAAATTCGTAGAGCTTTCTATTATTTAACAATAAGACAATATATATATAATATATTCGTCTTTTGCTTTTTTGTAAATTATGCTTTAAATTGTAAGAACTCTTACGGGAAGTTGTCAATGTATTATCAAGGTTACAAAATATGCATATTTTATATTTCTTTAGCTCTAAATGAAAAAAACGAGCACGATTCGCTTTTTATTATTTTAGCTCTTCATAACTTGGCAACCCTAATCATTTTAACTTTATCACTTAGCCGACATCTTATTTTGTAGTAATTAAATCATTTTGTCCAGTTGAATAGGCATATTATGATTACTATGTTTCAATTATTTGGGGGGTCATGTGAAAACGTAACTTAAAGTGTGAGACAAATTTTAATGGCGCATTATTTTAGTTTGTTTAGCTTATTTAAGTTTTAGTGTGTGTGTTTGACGCTTTAAGGTTGGAGTTGAACAACTATTTAGCTCATTAAGGCCGTTTATTAGCAAGATTTGTAGTTCAAGTTCGTTGATATATTGTCCATTGTTTTTATTGTTTATATTGTTATAAAACATCACAGGCCACAATGGCTACAGTAAGAGGTCAGTGTAAAATCAAGAGATCGTGGGACCGTTTCACAGCTCTGCGGTTGTAATAAGCGATTAGTTTTGATAAAGATGACAAATGAACACTTAAGTTACATTCGTTAAAACTATTATGACTTTGATACATTCGTATTATTTTATGATTTGTACTTATCTTCGACGTATTTATTTTTACATTATTATTTTGTCATTTTTCAATTCTGTGATTTGATGCCAATGATTCAGTTATCTGCATAGTTATAACATAAATAATAGTTTTATGTTGTAGCTATGTACGTTACTATAATAAAATACTTTACATAATATAAGCAAGCGTTAACTTTGTGGAAATCCAACGATGAATATTAGGTCTTGTTTGCTAAAATATAATAACATCATTATCATTATATCTACCCTTTACCGACCCAAGATCACGACGGCAAGAGTCTCCCACGCATGAGAAGGGTTTACGCCTTAGTACACCATGCTTGCCCAGTGCGGGTTGGTGGACGCTATTGAATATAGCGTACGCATTATATCGCTATGAAGCGAACGCATTTTACTCTGATCAGTATATGAACTCTCAGTTATGCAAGATCCCTCGCGTTGTTTTACTTCACCGTTTTACTTTAAATAGACATACACATAATAAGAAAAGAAAGAGAAATTGACTGATAGGTAGGAATACAACATTGTCAAAGCAAGTACTGAGTATTTAAAAAGCGGAGTATTTTAATAGTTATTTAACTGTTAAATCGTCATTGTAAATGAGCGAAAGTTATTTTATCAATCCTAAACGAAAGTAGGCGGTACTTTTACAACGGCCCGTGAAATTTAAAATATTTTTTTTCAACTAATTACGATTGCAAGACTTGATGAGGTTACAGTCCATCTACGAAGACCGAAGTCTTTTGTGGAGAATTTTAAAGATATGCATGTATTCTATGATAGGTTATTGACCAACGTCAGATGAAAAACTGCCAGCTAATGGAAGATTATTGATGGAAGAGGAAATAGAAATAGTTGGCCGTCATTCAAGTGTGGCCAAGTGCGCTAAACTATTCCATAGTTTAGCGTCTTCACTTCGCTCAGACATTTTATGATGGTAATTGTTTATGTTTTCTTTATGGAAGCTTATTGGAGAATCCTATCAATTATACATAATATTGCAAATGCAATATTGTACTTAATTTTATATCCAAATGCACGTCTAAATCTTGGCGTTTCGTGCCACTCTACTTTAATGTTCTGAACTTCTATTTTTTGATAGCGACTTTTATCAAGGTGTTTTTTTCTATTTGCTCTCTTTTTTATTTGTTGTATACATATACAGCACATAAATCTGTTAGTAAATAGATAGCTTTGTAAACATGAAGCTCTGTCATGACATTGCAATATGGTCCAAATTATTTTAAAGGCGATTCTTTTTTTAGATAAAGTTAGCTTTGGAGCAACGATATGTTAACCACCATTACAACGTTGACAACGTTGTTAACTACAGCGCCTTACTCGTAACTAGGATCTAAGTATTTCTCAGATTGCATTATAAATTGTTAATAGACTAAAACATGCCCGTAGGCGATATATTTATGACAATGGCTACTCGCTCTACTTGACGCACAATACGTGAAATTGCAACGCTCGGGCAAAAAACGGCCCAGTTCCGTATCGGATCTCGAATGAAATCGAATAGGCCATGAGAACGCGGAGAGATATGCTATAAGACGATATAACGTAACAATAATGACTAGTGTTAGTTGTAGCTACATAATAATACTAAGTATTATGTAATAATGTAGCAAAATGATAAATACTACTTAAAGGATTGATACTAAATTTCTCTTAAATTTATTTTAACCAAAATAAAATAAAATTTATTCAAGACTTTTATTAAAGGCCACCCTGAATGCCAGCAATGGCCTTTCTTTCTTCCAGGTTTTTATTGGACGATGCATAAGAACTCTTTAAAATCCGTGTGCCAGTCGGTGGAGTATATCCCTAATACATAAACAGATAACGGATGACTGTAAAGTGCAATGAAATCGATCATCATCAAGACAAAACACTATCCTTTTCGCAAAAAAAACTAAATCGTTATCACGCAAATCCACAACCAGTTATAATATTAACATGACATCAGAATACGAGTACCTCGAATGAATTTATGAGATTCTTTATTTAATATTTTTTTGGTATCTATCTGATCTAAAGGTAATATTTAGCACTGTTTAGGTACAATTATTTGCGTAATATTTTCAATTCTTGTTTATGGCTTTTATCTGCGCCAACTGGGCACAAGGTATAACGCCAATATCTTGTAATTGGAGAAGGCACGAAAGAGATTGATCGGTGAAAATAATGAAAAGTTAATTTTGAATAAATACCTAGAATTTTTTTTAAAAAATATTTAGAAAATAGATGTAGAAAATAGTTGTAATTAGATTGTTAGTTCTTAATATAAGACCTTTGTTTGTGTTCGTATTGTTTTTTTTGTTTTTAATTTTATTTATTTATTGGATCTGGGGTTCATACAAACATTACACAGAATATGCAAAACCTTTTAAAAGTAAACACTACACGCTAATTTACTAACAATTTTTAAAGTGAGTCAAAAAAAAACAACAACTACGACATTTTCATTGGGCAGAAGCAGCCAATCTGTTTCATTAAATCCATTTAACGTCATCCCCATGATAGTTGTCATCCCCATAGCTTAATGTGTCATGTTTTAGAATGATTTTAATACATCTGATTTGACTTTTACAAAAAATAATTAGTCAAGAAGTCTTACAGTGGTCTCTCATTCTAAGATAAATTGATTTAATTGGTAGAAAGACAACAATAGATAGAGTCATGTTGTAAGCCATCGTTGTAATCGGATAGAGTTAGACAAATTATTTGTATTGAGTGAAAAAGTGTTAATGTTCTGTTAGATTAGATTTGTTTGTCAATGTGATATTATGCAATAAGTCGATTAGAATAAACTCGATTTAATATTATAAAATAACTACCGCTTAGATTACCGGATTTTACACGAGACATTGGTTCATACTTTAATGAATTCCCTTTTTTGCTATAATCGCGAAAGTCAGGTAATCTGAACAATGCAATTTATAACTACTTTAATCTTTACATTCCACACCAAGAAGCTTTATTCTTTAAAATAATTGTTTTATAAATATAACCTAAAATAAACTATTTAAAACTAAATAAAATCTATAACGTCCTCGAAACCACCGCAGCGAGGCACAGTTCCTAAGATGCTGGCAGCATTGCCCCTTTGGATTGCCAAACTAATTCATTGGCCAAGGTAACTGCCCGCTCTAGGATCACCGGTAGACTTGATAACCCTTTTCGATAATTCTTTAAAAAGAGCTCTTGCCTCCGGACCCCACGGTCCCAAAGTCTCTACTCTAAAAGGCACAAAAATGAAGCTGCTATCCAGGTGGTCATATTTACGCCTCTTGGCCTGCTCGGCACTGGTAGCAGCCGCAGAAGAAGAAGCTTAAGTTTGTTTGCATTTTATTAATTCTTAAAAAACAAGAGCTTCTCTCGTTCCATTAAAACATATCAAAATGTCTTAATTTTTTAAATATTTCTACAAAAAATGATATATACAAAAACTACGTTCATGAAACCAGACTTGAGTCGGAGATCTATTCCACAGAATAAACAATACAACATCCCACGGTTGATAAAAGCATTACGTTCTCTACGTAAGGTTTGTATCCTCATTGCCTTAGTGCAGTTTTCATAGAAAATAGCACAGTAGAAGTTTTCAAACAGGATAAAAAGAAACAAAACATTTTCTATAAACTTAGTTTTACTGATAACTATCATACGAGTTTATACTGAGTTATCAGGACCTCTATCTTATTTTATAATAAGTTAAATGTTTACATTGTTTTTAGAAAAATAAATTATTATTACTATTAAAGGACAATATCAGGTTCTTGTTTCCTATTGACCTCTATTAGTGTTTAAAAAAAAATTCAATATTTTTCTAACACTTTTATGCGAAACCACATAAAAATAAATTTAAGAGTAGTATAAATATAATACTTAATAAGTAAGAAGCATAAACATTAAACGAGAACTTTGCATGTAAAGTGAAGAGGTATCTGATGTCGAATCTTATTAGTTATATTTACTAGTTGACGGATAATATTTCATTAAAATTAACGATGGTTTAGTTTTATTTAGCCTAGGTAATGGAGGTAGGTAGGTGGTAGGTAATGGAGTAAATGAAGGCTCCTTTGATTTAATATGTTACTATCGTAAGATACCTCTGTAAAATCCATCCGAAGTATTTTTTTTTGTTTTATGTGTTATATTTTGCTCACTTGCTTACCGTTAGTCGTTTTATTTTGGTGCTCGCTTACCGATTAAACGCTGCAATCGTTTTATTTTGGTGCTCTATAAACTATAAGTCAATCGGAAAGTTGATTTACTTTTACATGAATTTTTGTTCTTCTATTCATCCATGTGACAAATGACAGCTTAGTTGAATTCCATATTATTGTACCAAAATATAGTTTTTTTTTCTTGGCTCAAAAGTTAGAGTATATTATCAAGGCGATTACAAAGTTATATGCGACATGTATTAAAAGGAAAATCAATGATCGCGTTTCACATAGAAATTGCGCCATGATTATCTGTAAACCGCAAAAAGTTAAAACCTGTGGGAATTCATTACGTTTCCATTACTGTCGCAAAGTGGAAGTTTGCAGTTTCGTTGGCTTGCATTGTATCGGAGGCATAGTTATCTCGTAATTGAGTTGTTCAGTATGATTATAGTTTTCATTTAATACACGGTTTGATGATTATTATAAAGCTAGTACTACGCCCGCAGTTTCACACGCATAACGCTTTGAGCCTAACCCTTGTTCGATTAACCTTTATTGAAATAAATACGTGAAGCTTCTGGCTTTCCTTTCAGGGGGGGCAAGGTCAGATCCCCGGCACGCTCCTCTAACTTTTCGGAGAAACGGGGAAGGAAAATATGTTCAAGTCAAAGTCAAATATGTCTTTATTCAAATAGGCTCATAGATGGCACTTTTGATGCGTACATTCCATGTAAAATATGACATAGAAGTGAGTTGATGGCATCATCAACTTAAAACTAAAGCTACGCGCGTCTCAAATGCCCACAACAGACTTATCCGGTTTTTATTTTTTTTGTTATCACCATATCACATATCACACTCATTTAACACAGTCATTTAAAACTATTCACATACTTTATGCACCATCCACTTTCCACTTTTTTATCGGCTGCGTACGCTCAGGTTGCCTTTAGAAGATCACTTTTAGTGATAAGGCCGCCTTTGCACCCTAGCACTAAGTACTATGTACTGTTATTCTGTTTTTCTTGTATTTCCTATTGTGTTGTGTTGCAATAAAGTTTTTCTATTCTATTCTATTTAAGAAGCAATCTGGTTAGAGTAAGAATTAAAACCCAAGCTTTTTTATTGTTGACGTAGTACTATATAGCTTGCACAGTCCTTAAAGCGTGCCTCTTTTCGTCTAGAAAGTTGGGTCAATAGTTTATATCTACAAATATTATAAAAACCAGAGTATGCCACAGAGGCAACCATTTAGTATTTAATCAATTTAATTCACATGTTTGGCATCCCAAAACTGATTTTGGCAGAACACGGTACATATTTCACTGCTAACTATTGAAGAAAAAATAAAATATAACAAAAAGGTGTTAAGTCTCATGTGCCTGTTATTACACCGGCAACCTGCTTAATGGCATTTTTATGTAAATAAAAATACGCAATTTTGACATGTTTTTTTTTAGTTATTTCGATTTAAAAATCAAACTACTGTTGTTAAGTTTCTATGAAACTGAAACAAAAATTATAGCTGGGCGAATTTAGAAATTACGACACTTAAATTATGTTTAATTCATAATGGTACGAATCAAAATCTATTTGCATATTACTCTTGTGCACAGCCTACATTTATTTTTTAACTGCGGATCGTTTTAATTGCGCTGAATTTAAAGTAACATATTTGGTTGTAGAATTTTGTACTTTTTTTTTACTCATCGGCTTAAGAAAGGTTTTACTAAAATCCCACGTTATTTTCTTAATTCGCTAACTTCCAAAGGGTTACAAACGCGACCTGGTCTAAGAAGAAGCACACAACAAACTTAGTCGGTTGTTGTTTCTTGTTATCACCATCTCACATTGTCATTTAGGACTTTTCTATAAGCTTACGTTTATAAAAAAAATTGTAATTTTTAGGAGACATCTACAAGATATCAACTGGTAGTTTATTGTAAAATTGCTTACAATTTCCTTTAAATGAGTTAATTATTTTATGTAGTCTAGTATATTGCACTGCAAGTTTATTTTTGCTTCTAATGTTCAAATTATTGCAGCCACATTATCTCTTAAATTAAGATATATCAAATATGTTTTGGGTAAAGACTGTCATTGTCTTAACAAATTTATTTTTATCTATTTCGTAAAGTTTCGACAATTCATAATTTTTTTGATTTCTTTGTTTTTCTCTACTACAATACGCATGTTTACTACATGTGAACCTTCCTCTTGAGTCACTCTACCTATTGCTGAAGATCGCATTAAAATCAATCAAATCGCGTAGTTCAAAAGATCTTAGCGTGCAAACAGCGGGAGCAATTTGCTTTATACTATGTAACGATAATGATGTTTGAACTCGGCATCTCAGGCAATCAATCAGTCAATTAAAAAAAAAAGTTCTTCATGAAATCGAAATTTAAATTCCGTTTATTGAGGAAGGTTATAAGGCTGTATTAAGTCACGTTACAATCGTGGAAAACTCGATTTCTAAAAAGCATCTTATTGGCTCCCTTGCGCAATATTGAGAGATCTGGAGTAAAGAAACAAATAAAAACCTTTAAAAAAATCGGCCAAGTACTAGTCATACTGGTGCAACGAGGGTTCAGTATTTCTGGAGGGTTTTTTTATGGCAACGTGATAATTTAAGTTAATAAACTATAAGTAAATCCCTTATTTTAATAAATCAGCATAGATACCAACTTTTTTTAAAGGTTTATTGTTCATAATATCTAAAACGCAATGCTAGCTAGAGACTTGGGTTTATTTTTCCTGCAAGTTTTAGATTTTAACGGTATTTTTTTTACTTTAGATGGCATAATAATAAATAATAATCGATTAAAGTAAAGTCCATAATTTTGTATATTTTCCACTATAATATAATGCATAAAAATAAATAATAATCGCTTAAAATGTAAAGGTAAAGCCCGCTTATATGATTACCCGTTTGCTAGTCCACACACTTTTAAGTTTCAACCCCTGATTTAAATTTTATAAAGATATGTTGTCTTTATATGATAAAAATAATTTTTCATCCTTTTTTTCGATTTATACTACTATTTTTTACAACTATTCCAAATTCAGTTTCGATAGCTTAAGAAGTTAGTGAAGAAATCGGATGTACAAAAAGTCACAAAAAGGGTAAAATTTTTACCATTTTGACGCGGAACCCTAAATAAATACAATTAACTATATTCTGTTGCTACGTGACCACGACGGAAGCCTAAACCTACGTCGATTAAGTAATTTACTTTACTTTTGATATTGACAAATGACAACCACTTGCCCAAACAGCATGAAAAGTATCTGTGTATTTCGGATGACGGATGATTTCGGCTGCCTTGGGTTTTATTACCGTGTTGACCGGAAAAATGTGTCGTTCTGTAAAGTAATTCTCAATTCCAGTCTTGATCTGTTCCCTATCCTGGTTACTATGCCGACCCGATGATAATGATGACCAGACATAAATGCGGACACATTATCGTATTATATACATGATACATAAGTATATTTCATATTATCAATGCAAAATGTATTTATTTACAAAACTTTATTTATCATTAGAGGCTTAATCTAATACTATAAGTAAGCTAATACTAAAAATAAAGAAAACTAATAATGTTTAAAGCTGTATCTATGCGCCGATTTCGGCGATATTATATTTCATATATTTTTATATGTTTTCGTGGAATTAATGACAAAAAAATAACAACCGGCTAAGTTTGTTGTGGGCTTCTTCTTTATAAGGGCGCGGTTGGAACCCTCGTAGCTTTAGTTTTAAGTTGACGAATTTAGTTATCGCCATCAACTCACTTCTATGTCATATTTTACATGTAATATACGCATCAAAAGTGCCATTAATGTGTCTATTAAAATTAAGAAATATTTGACTTTGACTAATAAAATAATATTTGTTACCTATGTTTGCCTAGTGGGTAAAGCTTCGGCTTTCTTGTTTGGGAACCGTTCAATTCCAGGCGCGCACTTTTAGGAGTTATGTGCATTTTTAATTCTAGCAATAAATACACTTGCTAAGGGGAAGGAAAAGTGTTGTGAGGAAACGTGCATGCCTAAGAGTTTTCCATAATGTCCACAAGACCAAGTGAAGTCTACCAAAACGCACTAGGCCAGCGTTGTGGACTATTGACCAAACCTTGAGAAGAGACCTGTTGCCTTTAACGGGCCAGTTAATGGTTTTGTGATGATGATAGACTTAACACCTTAACCAATCTTCATGATTTTTATAGATACTACTGACCCTTATGGATACTTTTGACCCTTTGAAAACAAACGACTCTCGAGGGATTAGAAACAAAACAATTTCGCGGGCAACAGGTACCTACGTCTGAAGCGGAGATAGCGCAGTGGGTAGAACCTCGACTTCACTTTCGGGGGCCGAGTTCGAATCCCAGCACGCAGCTCTAACTTTTGTAAGTCAGGTGCGTTTTAAGTAATTAAAAATTTCACTTGCTTTGACGGTGAAGGAAAACGTCGTGAGGAAACCTACATGACTGAGAGTTCTACATGATGTTCTCAAAGGTATGTGGAGTCCACCAATGTGCACTGGGCCAGCGTGATGGACTTCGGTCTTAACCCCTTGTCATTGTAGGAGGAGACCCGTGCCCTGTAGTGGGCCGTAAGGGGCCGATATGATGATACCTCATAATACGTTAATTTTAAATGAAAAAAAAAGCTTATTCCTAAAATTACCTGAGAAAGATTAAGAGGCTGCCGACCAGGAGGAGTGGTGACCTGGCTGGCCACTAAAGATGCCAATGCCACTCTTTGATTCCCCGACATCGCTCTGATGATAGGCAGGATTTGAGCGAACTTTCCCACATGGTCCTTCCTCTCTAACGCCCGCAGCACGGCATCCCGGATCATGTTTTCCTTACTCATCTTGATCTTATAATTCTTTATTACTGGCCGTTTAGATGTCGATTCGAAATAGTCGTCTAACTGCGCTGTCAAATCAGCTTCCAAAGAGTCCAAGTTGTATTGTGGCCTATGAGAGTTCGTCACCCCGTTTGGCTTCAAAATCCTCACTGGAGGCTTCACGATTGTCTCATACTGCCTTGACTCCTGTGCTATTAAAAGTTCATTTGGCTCCGAGAACTCAAAGTCCTGTAAATCTTCCGCTCCGGAAATATAAATTGAGGCTATTAAAATTATCAAACGCATTTTCAACGCCATTTTTGCTAACTAGTTGTTAATTAAAGTTTTTTATTGTTTCTCATACTTGGTTAGTCAACTTTTTGTAAACACAGCACTGCACATGTCTTTTTTGTGTTAGATGGTGATGCGCGCGCACCGCTTTCTGCCTGAGAGACGAATGAGCTCGCGAGAAGTTCGCACACGCACGCTTTTCTCACGTAGATATTTACAGGTGCCAGATTATGCCGGATATGCTTACTTTCTCTGTCTCCTAGGGTCATTTTGTGACCTATCCACACAGCGTTGGGTCACTTGCATTGTTATCAATACAGCGAAATTACATAAAGAGTAATTCGACAATTGAATGCCGAAACAAATTTGAGACTTGCTGCCCTGACATCCAAAATTATGATTTATCTTGATAGGTTTAGAGTACATATTCAGTTTGAATGGAAGTTCTGCTTGGTTTAAACTCAGAGGTGCTTTCACAGTGAGTTACGTCAGTTACGAAAGTTATCGATGAGGTCGATACATCGTTCATTATCGATATAAGCTCGGGGCTATATTGAATCACCAGACAAAATTTACATAAAAAGCTGATGGTTGAGTTTTTAAGCCACAATAACTCCAATGATGAGCCGACTAAAATGTTATGGGTAGCAACGTTTTACGGCTGATTGGCGCAGTGGGCCAACACTCTGCTTTCTGGGTCCAAGGCGTGGGTTCGATTCCCACAACTATAAGTATTTATGTATATTATTCATAAAATTATATATCAGTTATCTTCGTACCCATAACACAAGCTACGCTTACTTTTACTTTCATGTAGGGCTGCCTGGAAGCAGTGATTAAAATTTGTAACTATTTTGTATATTTATATTAATATCTCATGTACTTTTTTTGATTTATTTTTAGATTATTATTGTATTTTAATTACTCTCTTATATAATAATGTAATTGAGTCATAACAATTAAATAAAGAATTATTAATCTTAGTAGATGGGGATGTGTGTATTGTCGTAATATATTTATTATATATTACAATATTAGAAAAAAAACTGACTCATGGCTTAATTTCATAACTAACCTAAAATTTTTTTTTTTTTAATTTAATAAGTGGCTTACTTAGCCACTTATAAACATCAAAATATGATGAACGTAATAAGCCTACAAAAAATGTTATTCGTAATTTTGTGGTGGTGGGTCTTGTTGTCCTTCGACTTGGGCCATCTTGGATCTAGATCGAAGATCCTATCTATCATCAAATATAGCTAAGAATACTACCAACCGTTACAACCGTAGTAACCTTTCGGGAGCTAAGATTGGCATACATACACACACACAACATACACACATACACACGAGGAAACGTAGGAAAATCAGAAGATATTTCAAAGTTTAGAGCGGTGATAGCGGTGATAACGGTTTTTGGCGGGACCGAGTTCGATCCTGGGCATTTCTAACTTTTCGGAGTTATGCGCCTTAAATACAATTGAAATATCACTGCTTTAATGGTAACCTACATGCCAGAGAGTTCTTCATACATTTCTCAAAGGCGTGTGAAGTCCACCATAGCGTACTTGGCCAGCGTGGTGGACTAAGACCCAGACCATTTTTATTCTGATAGGAAACCCAATGCCATGTAGTGGGCCGCTAATGAGTTGATGATGTTCAAAAGATCCTCTAAGCTGCTAATGCGAGTTGGCGGTTGTTAGATACAATGACATTTTACTAGTACTAACTTTTACTAGTAGTAACTTATAGTGACAGAGCTCGTCCGGGGAAGTACCGCCAAGCATTAATATGTTGCAGTATAGAGGGCCGCTTAGCCGGTGTAATTACATGCACCTATTTGTCAGGAGAAGGGAAGCGGTGATAGCGCATTGGCCATGAGCTCGACTTCAAAGTCAAAGTCAAAAGTCAAAAATATCTTTATTCAAGTAGGCCCACAGGTGGCACTTTTGATGCGTACATAAGAATTACACGGTAGTGAGATGATGGCGATAACCACATTCGTAAACTTAAAACTAAAGCTACGAGGGTTCCAAACGCGTTCCAGTCTAAGAAGAAGCCCACAACAAACTTAGCCGGGTGTTTTTTTTTTTTTTGTTATCGCCATCTCACAATGTCATTTTAAATTATTAGAAGAGCAACCTGGTTAGAGCAATAATTTACACCCAAGCTTTTTTATCGTTTACGTAGTCCTTTATACTATAATAGGACTTTTCTATTTTAAGAGACATCTCCAAGATGTCAATTGGTAGTTTATTGTAGAATTGTATGCAATTTCCTTTAAACGAATTATGAATTTTATGTAACCTAGTATATTGCACTGTAAGTTTATTCTTACTTCTAATCTTTAAATTATTGCAGTCTCATTTTTTCTTAAATTTAGAAATGTTTTATGAACGTACATTAAATTTTCAAATATGTACTGACTATACACTGTCATCCATCCATTTCGGGGGGCCGAGTTCGAATCCCAGCACGCACCTTCAACTTTCCTAAGTTTTAAGTAATTAAAATATCACTTGCTTCATCTTGAGCTGAAACTTGCATACCTCAGAGTTTTATATAATGTTCTCAAAGAAGAAGAAGAAAAAGTCTTTATTGCAGAACAAAAAAAAAAAAAACGAACATATACATATGCACAAATGCGGCCTTATCGCTTGAAGCGATCTCCTCCAGACAACCTTTGGTTGAAGAAACATATTAGAGAAAACGGGATAGTGCAATACTTAAATTGTGCTAATTATAAACATTACATATACAATACATACTAATACTACACATATACTTATAGTAAAAACATATATATTTATATATATGTATATAAATATCAATATATATATATATATAAATATCAATATATAAACTTAAATACATATAACTATTTAAACATACACATAAAATGCATAGATATTTTGCTACATTGAAAAAAGACTATTTCCTGTCTAGTACAGGAAATAGTCTTTTAACCGCGATTTAAAGATATTTATATTATGATTTGGACTGTCTTATTTCCCTCGGCAGCTCATTCCATAAATTAACCACCTTTACCGTAAAAAAAGTCAAAGGTGTGTGGAGTCCACCAATCCGCACTAGGCCAGCGTGGTGGTCTACGGCCTTCAACCCTTCTCATTGTGGGAGGAGACCCGTTCTGTAGTGGGGTTGATGTGATGATGATGGGTCAGGAAGATGGAGACAGGGCAGAAATTTGTAGGGCGTGTTCCTTACCTTGCGAAGTGTTGCTCTGTTTATAGGATTATAGACGATGGTTTTTGTCTTACCATCAAGTGGGACATTTATTTAGTCCATCAATTATTACTTTAAAAAAGCTCCAGTAGATACTTACTTATTAAAGTGAAAAGCAGTAAGTCATTATTACCTACTTGAACTGTCATCATTATTATAGCTCTTATGTTTTCGGATGGTTTCAACATTTCCTTTTCAATACATAAAAAAGATGTAATGGTAGCCGTATAAGATGAACTTTCTTTTGATAACATGTTACGTATTCATTATTTTAAGTGTTTAACTATTACAATTTAAATTTTACGATCGATATTTCTGTATGTACAAAGAATTACGAAACGCTTCATAGAATAAACTTCAAGGCTTATATACATTGCTTCTTGCAGAGTTTTACACTCTCGATGCAAAAACAATGGGGTGTTATACTTTTGACGTGTGTGTGTGTGGATGTGTGTGTGTGTGTGGATGTGTGTGTGTGTGTGTGTGTGTGTGGCATCGTATTTCTCAAACGGAAAACCAATTTTAATAATGTGTTATTTTTGTTTAAATGGTAAATTAGTAGAGTGTGTTCTTAGCTATGTTAAATGAAAATCGTTTCAAGATGGCCGCCAGTACAAAATAACGAACTTTTTCACAACTCCCACAGACTGACCAGTAGAATACTGGTCACAATGTAAGTAGAAGTTTTAGTAAATTGCTTAAACTAAATAAACGCAAATAACAACGGAAAGTTAAAAGTGTTAGCCCCCCCCCCCCCCAAGGAAGGCCGAAGCCTTGTCCTATCTATTAGGCTATCATCGTTCTACCTTAAAAACAAAAAAAAAACCTATGCTCTATTATCATTTGCGGTCAATCTCTAGTCAAATAAATAAAGAAATAATAAGATGTATAAACCGGAGTCGCGTTCAACTCTTGTTTTAGTATCTCCGTGACTAGTGTCATTATGTTGTTTTTCATGATGGACACTATCGAATGTTTGATCAACGCAGACAAGTGAATGGGAGTCATCGTCAAAGTATCGCGATGTACTCTTGACTCTTGTATTGTCCATATAACTTAACCTGTACCTTTAGAGCTTTATTTATAAACCTGGCATAACGTTAGATTAGATAAGAAGTGTTGTCACAATTCAGCTGTCACCACCTTCTAAAAGCCAGAGTGCGTTAAACACTGCATATCTATTCCAACGTTATGCTACGTTTTTAATACGGCTCTTAGGGCTTAACAAATAAACGTGGCATAACTTCAGATGAGCTAAGCAATGTTTTGTCACACTTCAGCCAATTATAACCTTTTAAATTTCCAAGCGTGGCATTGTTCGACAATTTTCAAGTGCGCGTTAGAAATGGTCTGGTATCGCGAGCAGTACAAGAATACCAGGCAGTCTTAAAAACTTTGGAGTAGGCAGCGCCTTTATGCTTGTCAGAAGTGCACGCTAGTCTGCGTTGTTTCGTGGGTAAAAGTTATATTCTCAGTTTTCACTCGACAAACAATAGTTCCGAAAGCTTTATAATACACATTCGCTTTTCTACACTGTTCAAGGTGTATCAATACACTTTTTTTATACCTAATAATAATTAATATAATATAATTAACGCGTCTACCTCCCTGGCGTAGCGGTGAGCGCTGTAGTTTTAAATTGGAGGTCCAGGGTTCGATGGCTGACATGGGCAATTTGGAAATTTATAATATCTGAACTTTCTCTGCTCTGGTCTGGTGGGAGACTTCCTCCGTAGCAAGTTTCCAGCCTACCGACAAATATGAGTTGCTAAGCGATTTCACGTTGCACTACGATATCGTGCCGGAACCGATTAGGGGGTATGTGTTTTATATAACTGCCATACATACCTAACCGAATGCCCTTAACAGAATGCCCTTAACAGAATGCACCTAACAGAATGCCCGGGTGCGAACTCGGGACCTCCCACAAGCTACCGCGCTCACCGCTGCGCCATGGAGGTCATCAGTGCAACTGAACAAATATATTTGAAAATTGATTTTCATTTCAGCACAATAGGTTAGTTATAAGCGAGTTACGGCACTCGGCACTTTCCTTTTAACCGCGGAATGACCCGACCGCATTATCCAAGTAATATTTGTGCTATGACGTATACATGGTGATCATATATTTCTAACGCATCAAAAATCAACATAACAGCAGGGCTAGCACCGGCAAAAGAAAAAAAATTTATCCACCGACAGGGGATATAACTAACGTGTCCACCTGCTAAAGCACGGGAACATGGAATAGGAGAAGTTTACCCCCGTTTATTATTACACTTATATATTATTTGAATATTATTTTCACTTGTGCTCTGGTCGGCTAGCATGGGCAGGAGACAATTATATCCCCGGGGAAAGGATATGAATTTATCTTCTCCCACAGCTTTATAAACTCGATATAATAAATGTGTATTAATAAACGGGGGTAAACTTCTCCTATTCCCTGTTCCAGTGATTTAGCAGGTGGGCACGTTAATTATATCCCTTGTCAGGGGATATAATCGGTGGATATAATTTTTATCCCCCGCCCGTGCTAGCCCTACTGAGAGTTGATAAAGCTGTTGGAGAAGATAAATTTTTATCCTTTCCCCGGGGAGATAATTGTCTCCTGCCCATGCTAGCAATGGTATTGATGTACCTGTGTCAGGGCCCGCGCCTGACAAAATTAGTTTGCATATAATTTGTATGATTTCGTCCACACTGATTCGGGTCTGGCGCTAACGTTTTACGAGATTTCCGGAGGTCGCCAGATATAATAACCCAATGATAACGACTAAGACACCGGGATGTGTCTTAGCACCATTCGAGTCCATGTAGTACTGAAGTGTATCTATAATGCAGTAGTATAGAAACACTCACCAACTCAATGTCATTAACATTGGTTGTTAATCAAATACTATTTTTAATTATTAATTAAATAAAAATTATTAGCGTATTTGTAAAAACCACTTATCAAGTTAATAAAATAACTGGCCAATATGAATTTACAGTTATAAATAATTTTATTATTTACCCACTTTATAAAATTACTGTAACATAAGATTAGTTTGCTAATCTGCGACCGCTAGATAATATAACTATATGGTATACTTACCACAAAGATTCTCACAATACGCATTATGCCGACATTTCGCTGTGCTAGCGGAAGATCCTCAGATTTGATCGGAAGGAGGTGTCTGTGCCTGTAATCATACAGTCACATGAGGTTTAAAATCTAGGCCTCAGACTGATTGATACAAGACGGTTATTTATTGGATATGTTTGTTGCATGCCCTGCTAGTGTTGCTCTGTTTATACGTGATTGTTTTCCACTTACCATCAGGTGAGCAATCCGTAATTTACCTATTACTATATTTAAATAAAATATTTAGTAATAGGTAAATGACGTCTTCTTAGCAACATTAACAGACTGAGGATGACGATGTTTATTTTGTACACCGGGATATATTCTGAACATCATGTATATGGCTAGCAAGTAGCAATGCAACAATGATTCAAAGTGAAGAAAGTAACGAGTGGTATCTCTCGTCGCACAATAAACCGCAGCCGTTTAATATTAACTTAATAGTTAGTGCAGCCTTTGTTTACGATAAGTCAACAAAGAGCTACGTTGAAAAAAGAAATTGAACCTTGTTTTATAGTAAAAAAAGAGTAATAAAAATTTGATAAAAATCAAAACAATGTAATATGTTTTATTCATGTAGTAACCCTATCACAGGCAAATATGAAGCATTCATACATGCGCATTATTTTTATTGTAAGGTGATGGTAATATCAACATTCGTTAACTTAAAATATCCTAATGCTCCTATAGCAAGGAGGGTTCCAAACGCGCTAGTCTAAGAGCCGACATCAAACTTTAGACGGAAAATTATTACATAGAACCTATAGAGATTTTTATGTTTACCTAATTGGGTTGTTTGTTGCTTTACTGTATTACACACACATTGTATGCAAAGTAAAGTATGATAATAAGACTATATTTTAAGATTTGGTTCTGTGATGTAGTTATCACCTCGGAATGTAAAAAAAACTAACTACCGACATTAAAGTATATCTGTACAGTAAGTGTTTTTGAAAATGGTTACAGAGTGAAACGATCAGGTACTTACAATGCCGTTTAGTAGCTTATAGTCTTCTTCGTTTTTGAGTCTTTCAACACCTGGTGGTGCATAGAGCCAAGACTTTTCCATCCAGAGCTATCCCGAGCTGCAGACTTAGGCCGTAACTTTACGTTTAGTAGCCTATACTCTTAATCAAAAAACTTAGTTATGACTTATGAGCTGCCCAGAAGTAGATAATATTAAAACAAATAGGTAGGTGTAAAAAAAACACGGGTACCCATCATCACAATAGGAACAAATTTTCTCATTTTTTAAAAAAAACCTGAAGTGCTTGCTGATTCTGTTGTACACAAATCTTTAAATTAAGACAAATGAGACAAAATGAGGTCTAAATGTAGTGCTGTCCTTTTCACACTGAACCCCCTAGAAAAGGATACCATTATTTTTGAAAATGCCATTTAGTTTGTAGATTTATGTACCAGTGTCACTCGAGGGGATGAAAAGATTCTAACGATGCCTCAGGCTTTGAAATCTGCTCTGGCATTTGGAAGTTATGGTGCAGTGGATTTTTATTTACCATGAAAACTTCGTAAACAGATACGTATTGTCATGTAAGCAAAAACGTTACCCTTTCCACCTGTCGACCCACAAATAAATCAGCGCCATCTCTTACAATACTTATGAACCACATGACTATTATATATACGAGAACGAGCTATTGACAGATCCTTTTTTTATTACTAAGGATAGGCCAGCGCTTGACGACAATCACGCCCGTTAGAAAGCAATGATGAGGTCTTGGTTGGAGCACGCTTGCCTAGAAAAAGCCTATTCACTGGATCATATGTACATCATATGTACTTAGCTAAATCGTACTATCGAGTCAGCGAACTCTACCAAACTGGTCAATAAGTTACAAGTATTCATTAAAAAGTGCCTGCGTAAACTTCAACTAAAACTTTTGGCCTGAAACAATTTCCAATTCAGATCTCTGGGCCCTGGCTAATGAAAACTTATCTTTATCTATTAATACGGCGTAGAAAACGGAACTGGTTAGGTCACGTTTTATGCCGAATCTCCGGTGTCAATCAAGAAGCATTTCAATGGCAGCCTAGGGGGACAAACGAAGGCGTGGATGACCAAAGGCAAATAACTGAAATGAAGGCTTCTAACTGATCTTGGACCACGATTAAGTTTGCAGCTCGGGATAGGTTTGGATGGAAAGAAGTAGTCTCGGCCCTATGCACTACCAGGTGTTAAAGGACTGAAAGAAGAAGAAGATCATGTAATTACTGACTTGATCTTCTTCTTTCTCTTTCTTGTTCTTCTACAAGTTTGTCTCACGCGGTAAAACAAACAAATCGGTGCCATTTTAATTGTTCAATAACCCTATTCGAGTGTCTGAACATATGATTACTCTCATTTTTTTGGCAGGTAAAATCATCATTTTCATTCATTGATTACACCGACGAAGAAGCCTTAAATCAAAACGTAAGCTTGAAGGCTTATGATATAGCCAGCATGTCCAACTATGGGACATTAATAAGTTTGTTACGATTATGACGATGATGATTACAAAAGGCGCATCATTATTGTAGCGAAAAAAACTTATATGGCTCGTGAAATACTATAATACTTGACCATTAAATTAAGCATCAAATAACATTTTGCGAAAAATGTATTTTAGGCACATGAGGCTTAAATTCCTAAAAGGTACATGAACCTTCCGTTGCACGTAGTCCCATGTAAGCCTCAAGAGGACCTTAGGTTGATGGAAACAGGGCGGGAATTTGTAAGAAGTGTTTCGTACATGCCCTGCGAAGTATTGGTCTGTTTAATTCACAATGTTTGATACCTTAATTTTCTGACATTTTGTATAAATTGGAAAAATAATTTTATAATTAAGGTGTTATTATAATTTGCATGCCATAGAATGGCAGATTGTAGCACGTAACTTGTTATGTTTTATTATAAGATCAAATTTGTTAACCTGCAATCACGCAAATAAAGATTTGAATTTGAATTTAATTTGAATTTATAAGAGATGGTTTAAACTAAGTCGAAACCAACTAAGGACGTTAGTAAGCATGATAACATTGCATTGCCAATTAAACAAACGCCTTTACATTTTAGCTATAACCGACAGTCCTCTGTGCAGAGTATGCATGGAGGCAGATGAAACACCGACACACGTATTATTCCAATAGAGGAGTAGCAGAGCAATGCACAGCAAACTTTTGGCTCCCCGGCATCACTCCCTGAAGCACTTGGCGACCTGGGCGGCATGCTAAGCCTCTGGTAAGCCCGGCTGGCTGGAGTGACCCAGCGAGGAGCCGTACCAGTGGCACTACGTACTAACGGAAGGTTCCAGCTGACCAAGTACGGAGACAAGCCCAGGGGAAATAAGAAGATATGGTTTTTGGAAAAAAACACTTTCTTCTTATATTCATAACCCACAAAAAGAAGTTTAATTGAACAAGAGATCACTGTATTTTAAATTTAGGTACAATACGCAGTCAAATGAAACAAAGAGAGAATATCTCTCAATACTTTATTCATATTAAAATAAATCTTTCAAACTTATCCAATAATCAGATCATATAACAATCCAATAGAATTATACATTTTAGAGACTAGAAGGTAATATTGAACTGAGATTTTGAAATGGAAGAGTTTCTTAGTTATATAAAAATATGTTACACAATAATACTTATTTACAGTAAAATTAGATATTTGAAAAAAAAAACGCTTTATTTTAGCACCATGAAAAAATTCTTTGATTATTTTAATGTTATGTTTATATATTTAATTGTAACGCTTGGTAAATTCATTCTCACGAAATCAAAGATTTAAATATTTCGATACCATACACCTATAAGTAAGTAATGACTAATTAATTATTTATCGGTCGAGAAAAAAACTAAAACAATCGCTACTATTCAACTTCGTAACTTGTATTACCACTCACTCATTTAACTATAGCCATTGTGTTTCCTCGTTCGAATCTAGAAGAAGAAGAAAGATTTTATTGCACGTAAACCATACATGACAAGATACAGGAAGAAGTGTAAACGTCATCGTAGGCATGCAAAGGCTGCCTTATTGTTACAAGCAGTCTTTTACAGGCAACCATTGTAGATAGGACTTGCAAGAGAACGGGATCTAGGTATCTTTTAATTTAAATCTTTGCACAAAACACAACAATACTAAATAAATCATATTTTGTTACAGATTATGCAAAAGAAATAAAATTGGTGAAATCATAGACTATATATTTATAAACAAACCCTTTCATACTCTGTGTCAACTTAAAATATTCTTTTATCAAACATGTGTCAAATTGACGTGCTCTACTAAACCTACTTTACAAAACTTAACCTAGCAGTAATAAACCTATTATTTACATTGTAACTATCATATTTTATTTATGTTGTTAAACATCGAGTCATCACTGCAATGAATACTGTTATAAATTAAAGTTTATTTACAAAAATACACTAGACTTAAGTTAACAGAAGTTCGACCAATTGAAACTGAAATTTAAAGCGGAATTTGTCATGAGCTCGCGCAGTTATAAATCCTAAATATCAAATCAATTGAATTTAATACTTCGGCTCCGAAACAAAGTTAAAAATGTTCTACTTTAACAATTGAAAATATGATCTTTTTGTTGATTTGTTCTTGATCTTTTTTGAATGTATAATAGTTGAAATAACCATAGGTTTATGTCTAAAAACATGGCTCGAATGTTTGGCTGACGCTTACGTCTAATAAAAGACTACCGCCATATTATATATGAGTTACGTTGTAAGTATAAGGCGGCATTTTCAGGGGCTGCCTAGTTCACAGTAATATATTTTCGGAATTCGTGGTTAATAATCCAATCAATTGAATTTAGGATGTTTTAGCTTTCGCACAAAAAATTTTCATTGCTATAATTACGGATTAAGCTCGATTTAGGCTTTTATTTAAGACTAAATATATCCTTTAAAAATCCAGAATCAACGAGAAGATTTATTGAAATAACTGTATCGAAAATTCACAAACATTTTCACCCAAAAATGTTCACGGAAAGAAAACGCTTAACAAAGACAAATTTCTAATTAAAGCTAATTGTCATATCAGTTTTATCATATACCAACTAACGTCATTTTGAAATTTAAACTTTTTTTCCCCATCGTAACTGTTTTTACTGACCATGGGTTATACTTTTCTCCTTCACGGTGTAAACTAGAATATGACAGTTTATAATATTCCGTCTAGTAAAGTTTACGTTTCATGGGGCTAAATGAGTTTTTTATAAAAAAATCTCAATATTTTGAAATCAACTCAAAAGTCAAATATCACACTCAAATTCCGAGACCCTCTTGTTCCTACCATCGGGGGTCATTTGAAAATGGTTTTCCCTCGTCCCTATTCTTGGGAATCCATTGAAACTGTTCCTACTAACTAACGGGTTTTCTCTCTCTCGCTCACGGTGGAAACTCGACGTGGAAAGTTTACCATCTTTACGTTCGGTAAAGTTCGTGTCATTAAAGTTTTTGTCCGGGAAACTTCTGTCCGGGAAGTTTTTCTCTTGGAAGTTTCGGTCGTTGAACTCTCCGTCGGAGAAGTTTCGCTCGTTGAACGGGACGTCCCGAATCCCGAAGCCGCCCATGCGTGGCGTCCCGATCCCGAATTTGTTTCGGAGTTCCTCTTCTCGCAAATTGAAGGCCCGGTTATCGAATTTGGGTGGACCCGTTTGCAACCTGGAAATATTTATATATATGTTACGCCAAATTCAGTAAATATTGTAACTGTAGGTCCACTATAGTCAACCCGTATATTTTAACTATAACGCCTAAAATGCTTATGATCAATTAAAAAGTAATTCATAGTAATAGTAAAAAGGTAGTCGAAATGCAACAGATTAAAGAAAAAGTAACTATTTTATTCTACATTTATTAATAACGTTAAAGCGCATTAAATTATCATCAATCAAAAAACCACGACTTTATTTAGGACACGTTAAAGAACTTATATCCTTAGTATTTCGTACAACAAAATCAGCCGTGTAGTTTTTTTTCGACATTATTTTGCTGTAAAACCTTTTTGTTAAAAAAAGCTTTTTTTTTAGGTTAAATTTATGTGATGCCACAAAACATAATCAAATATGCCCATCTGTTTGAGTGTTATAATTAATTCAAAACGCTTTATAACGCAAAATAGCTTTCCTTACTCTCTAAAACATCGCCTCTCTCGATCGTACTCTGCTGACAAGCCGTCGTCATCATGAATAATCGCCGAAGGGTCACTGTACACTGAGGACTCTTGGTAGAACGAGTCCAGATCCACGTAGTTCCCTTCCGAGGGTTCATTGTCCAGCAGCTCAGCCAGTTGAGCTTTCAAGGTCGCGAAGGTGGGTCTCTGAGAAGAGTCAGCGTGCCAGCACGAGTGCATGGCGCGGTATAGCTGGGGTTTGCAATGCGGAGGTCGCTCTAAACGGTAGCCCTCGGTGACAGCCGCTAGTACTTCTCGCCCGGACATCGCTGCGTAGGGCGTTGAACCTGAAATGGGAGAACAATATTTCAGTTATGGAAGCCGGAATGTATTTTTATTTTTATTTGTTTTACCTGTCATAATTTTAGTAAAATATTTTACCGTGGGACGGCAGATCAGAATAAAGTTTTCACCAGCTCTCCTCTTCTTTGCGGGTCTCTTACGAGGCGACTAAGAGAAAATAACGTAGAGCGGGCCGTAGCGTTCTTTGCGCTACTGCTAACATCTTTTGCGATAGCCAACCCGTCTGCCCAGCGTGGTCATTTTGGACAAACCCACTCGTCCGGAGAGGCTTTTAGTCCAGCATATTCATATCATAAGCTATTATTATTATTGATCTAATGCATTGAATTGAAAAGGTTACTTGCTAGATTAGTATTTTATAAGGTCTTATTTCGCTTTAGCTCTAAGAACTGATGGTTGTTTGTGTACCAATTTCGGATTCGGCGGCTCTCACCGCTCAAACCTCTCTCTCGCAATCGGAGCAACCTAGGTCCAATTTTGAGAAACAGGTGAGCCGCAGAACCGGATGGGCAACATCATCTTCTGGCCGTCCAAAATACCTACCTATTCAATGCTTGAATACTAAAGACTTTAAACATTGCGTGTGGCCAGTGATGGACTTATGAGTTTGAAACGTGGTTGGATAACTATTTTGGATCTCATTAAAAGACAAAATTAGGAATGAATGAATCCGTAGAAAAGCCAGTGTTACCGACTTAGCTCAAGGTGAACGAATGTCATCAAGTGAGTCCAAGGTAGCTGCTGAATCCAAACGCCTAAAGACCGTGGTATTTAGAACTCGTTACAAGAGACTTGTATCCGGACATCTATCCGAGCGCATCTCAGTCGCATCTCACCGAGCGTCACGATCTCCCACAGCAGGATGCCGAAGGCCCACACGTCGCTGGGCTGGCTGTACACGTTGTACAGCAGCGCCTCGGGCGCCATCCAGCGCACGGGCAGCGCGCCGCGCCCGCCCTTGGCCGCCGCGCCCGCGCCGCGCGACATGCCGAAGTCCGCGATCTTGCACAGCTTGTTGTGGTCCACCAGCACGTTGCGCGCAGCGAGGTCGCGGTGCACGATCTGTGGGGACAATAATGAAATAGTTTTCTTTGCAGAAATGTCACGATGTGTCTTGCGGCAAAGGACTAGTCCAACTGACGGTGGCAGAAATAAGCATGGCGGTATCACTTCCCCAGACGAAGTACGACGATAAAAAATTCACGGTGAATGTATGAATTGCCACCACATTAAAATACAGAAAAAATAATATCATTCGGTGGTGTTGTCGCTACATAGTGACCTCTTCCAGGCAACCAATGGCGCCAAAGTCAGCTACAGAAAAGAGGTGTATAGATCAGTGGGAGGTACTAACTCCCTTGGAAGCGATGTAGTCCATGCCCCGCGCGACGCAGTACGCGAACACGGTGAGGTCGCGCGACGTGAGCGCGCCGCTGCCGCTGAAGCGGTCGGGGCGGGAGCGGCGCTCGCGCAGGTAGGTCAGCAGCTTGCCGCACATCACGTACTCCATGATGAGCAGGTACGGCTCTGCAACACGTGCGTAAAATCCTTGATTAGGCAAGTTTAGGCGCAGTTAGTTTAGCGCACCGGTAAAAACACTGTAGGTCCCCAACGTGGTGGACAGACGACATTAGGCGAGTTGCTGAAGGCCCAAGACTGTGTCTTATGGAACTCCCTACAGAAGACCTATGTCTAGAGGTGGGCGTCACGTTGATGATGATGAGACGAATTAGACGTTAGTTAGCTAAAAGGACTTAACTAAGCAAATTCTGGCAGAAAAGACTAAATCATCAACAAATGTGATAAGCAAGGACTTTCTTTTGCAGAAAAACTTTGAGACAAATGCTAAAGAAATATATTTTTCTTGATTCGAAACCAAAACATATCAGGTAGGTATTATTTTTTATTAAGTACTGAGTGTTGCCCGTACTTTGTCCGCATTTATTACGGTTTTTTACAAATCCTTTCTCGTCCTTTTATATCACAATGTAGTTAGTAAAAAAGAACAAATCAAGTCGATTGGTTGCTTAGTTAGAACTTTAACAAACAAACACACTTTCTCATTTATATTATTAGTAAGAATTGACGGACCAAGCAGATGGGCCATCTGATGTTGAATGGAAAACCAACCGAAGAAACATTTTTTAGGGTATGCAAGGAACACGTCCTTTAAAAATTCCGCCCTGTGTCCATCAACCTGAGGCGTAGGAGTTAATCCTCACGTGTCTGTAACTACACCGGCATAACCCTCAGACCGGAACACAGCATTAAACAATGCTACTTAGTGGCAAAAATCAGCATGAAATTTAAACTGGTCGTTAGTTAAGAGAAAGGACTCTCAACCCACAAATTATACAAAAAATTGTTATTGATCATTTTACTCAACAGAAAAAATCCTGTTTCGTTTTGTTTAAACAAACTGAACCATTTCTCTATGTTATGGCTGGAACCTAACAATTTATTAGACAGGTATTTTTTACTAGCTTTAACTCAGATAAAGGACCTATGTTGACCTAAATGTCAATAGCTCACTATTGACATTTAGGTCAACATAGGTAAGTGACTATTCCACATATTGATTTAATATGTTAACATCGTTTACAGTCAGTTTAGTTTTATTATATCTGTTATCATAACAGTCATTTGGAAAACGCAAATTTAATATACATTTTATGCATGGTTAAAATTTTGCTAATTTTATGTATGTCAATACTATAATAATATTATATTGCATTTTCACAGTAACAAGTTTGCTTGATAAATTCTCATTAATCTGTGGTCGAAGTAATAGATAATGGCTACACTATGGATTTCCATCCTCCATTTTTTATATCTCCGCATCCTTATCTGCCCGCATCACGCCGCCAATTAGTTGCACACCTATATCCGCGGCAAACGCACGTCAATCTTCCGCTCATCCATTCAATAAAACCACATGGTCGGCCGGCCAAAGAACCTTATACTGGACGATTAATAGTATTTAAACCTACATCAGTGCTTTAGTGTTTAGTGATAACCTGTGAAACCTTGTGAAGTGACGAGAAATCAAGAGAACTGCATTACGACGAACTGTAAGTCCACGTGCAAATACTTTTCTGTCCAACCCTAGTTATCCCTTGTTCTATATCCTTTAAAGCCATAGTTTAAACATTAAAAAGGGGAAAAGAATCCAGCAAAACCAAAAATATACAGTCCACTAAATTTACAAAGAAAATAAATACCATTTTATGGTGATGATTCCCCGAAAGTAAAAATGGCGTCACCATAAAATTTGGTCACTTCGAGCCGATTTCATAAAAAATATTTGATCACTTCCATCGAATTTCATAAATTTTAGTCATTCGATCCGAAGATCGGCCGATTCGATTTAAATTCATAATTTTAGGATTTAAATTATCGTTAATCATTACATTCTATGACTTTAAAGTTCGGAATTATTATTAGTCTATGCAACTTAAAGTACGCCATATTGTAGGTATTCACTAGTTCAGTTTGTAAGTTTAATACCGCTAAGATATTGTCTACATAATAGATTTAACGTTTTGTTTACTAAGTAAAGAAGTACTAAGTATTTTATAATTATATATCTCTTTTCCGCACCGCTTGCTTAGTATTTCTATATAGTTTTACCCCGCTACTTAGTATTAAAAACGGATGAATCGTAGGTAAAGATATCTATTTCAAACGCATCATACCTACCAAACAATGCGCTCGGCCGCAGTCGTTTTTGTCGCTCGCTGCATTCAAGGTCACGCATGACCGCTAACTTGTTAATTGTTATACCTAGTTCTTTGCCCGGTTTAGTTTTTAAAATAGCATTATAACACTTGTATTTAACCGCTCGCGTCTATAAAGGGGTTGTGTGTTTATTATTATAAGACTGCAACTACTTTATATAATTTACGCATTTCTTGACGCATTTGCAAACACATATACACCTTTTTTATTATATTTTTATTTTTATAATTCGGTTTACTCCTTTAAAATGAATAAACCAGAGTCGGTTTCTTCACCAAGTCCATATAGCAAGGAAGAATGTAAGTTACGGTTGTTGGAAGGCAAACGGGACGTTATATTTGCTCGTATGCAAAGAATGTTTGACACCGCTATTCAAGTCGAATCGGACAGCAGTAAGCTGCCTTCTTTATTGTCTCAGGCTTCAAACATAGACACTTTACGCAAAGAGTTTGAGTTAAATTTAGATTTATTCAATGAGGCGCAGTTAATGTTGAATCCAAAGGCTATGATTAATTACCAATCGTGGACTTCATTTGAAGAAATGTTTTGCTATGTCAAACAAATAATGGAGCGTCACTCTAATGTTGATAATACGAGTTCAGAGAATGACAGCGCACGTCCTATCTCTAGTTTTCCTAAATTAAAATCCCATCTTCCGCCTATAGACTTAATGGAGTTTGACGGTCAGTTAACTAAATTTCCTTTGTTCTACCAGCAGTTTAAAAACATGATACATGATAATCCTAACTTAACCAATAATGAAAAGGTATTTTATTTAGTTGGTAGGTTAAAAGGGAAAGCCGCATCTGTATGTGCAGGATTGCCAGCCACCGCAGAAAATTATCCTATTATTTGGGAGGCGTTAATACAAAAATACGACGATCCGCGTTCGTTAGCCTGCGCTTATTTAAACCAATTATTGCAATTTAAACCGCTTGCTAGTACTAATACTAATTCATTAGATAGCTTTATAAATACATTTAATTCTTCAGTAGAAGCTCTCAAACAATTAAAAATCGATCTTACTGATTTTATATTCTTTCACTTAGCCACGCTTAAATTAGATGCTGATACAGTTAAAATGTTTGAGATAATAAATCGCAAAAAACAAATTCCTACCTATAGGAGTCTTATAGAATTTGTGAAGGAACAGAATAAAGTAATGTCGCGCTCTCTTAATAAAGGATTAGAATTACCTCAAAATAGATATAAGGGGAATTCGATTCCGAAGCCTTCTACCAAAAGTTTTGTAAGTACAGAAACTGTAAATACTTTAAATAGTGCAGCTTGCAGTTTGTGTAAAATTGGTCAACACATACATCTTTATTCTTGCCCTGCATTTATGAAGTTGTCTCCGCATGAGCGGCATTTACATGTAAAAAATAATAACTTTTGTAACCGATGTTTATCGACTCATCATAAAACTTTAAACTGCTCTTCTCAGCGAAACTGTAAAAGGTGCTCATCGGCATCACATCATACTGAATTGCATTTTGAACGCAACAATTACAACGCTAAAGATTTATTACCTAAAACGTCCAAATCTAACATAGGTAAACCGCCCTCATCTCCTAACGCAATTAATTCGCCTCGCGTGTCATCAGTTATTACTGAGGCACCTTCGACAAGCTCCTCTAGTGAAAATACACTAAATAAAAATAATTTTATATCTCAGACCACAAATACCACTTTGGTATGTAACGTATCATATGATTGTTTAGAACGCATCACAACAACCACTTTGTTAGGTACTGCGAAAATAAGAGTGTATGACAAAAATAATTGTGCACATCTTATAAGATGCCTAGTGGATCCCGCATCGCAAAGAGATTACGTTTCAATCAGTTGCTGTGAAAAATATTCGCTACCTATTAGCTTTCAGAGTCGTTTTTCTGAAGTTCAAGGCATCGGCGGAGTATCGCAAAAAATAATTGGTGTTTCAGAATTTACGTTTAAATCTCGTTTTAATGACGCGAATGAATACTCAATACGCCCTCTTGTAGTTGAGCGAATCACTTCTCAACTGCCTGACTCTCATGTAGACATCACAGCCATTGATGGTCTTATTAAAAATTTACCTCTGGCTGATGATGATTTCGCAGAACCTGGTCCAATTGATATATTACTAGGGGTAAATGTGTATCGCAAAATAGCAATGGCTGATAAAATAAATGGTTATGAAAATATGCCTTCCGCATTTGAAACCTCTTTGGGTTATATAATTATGGGCGATGCACCTATTTTATCTAAACCTAATAATTCCCGCGCTTTGTGTTTTTTCACGAGTGAACCTTTAGATAAAATATTAGAGAGATTTTGGACAATAGAAGAGCCTCCTTCCCGCAAATTCTTAAGTCCTGATGAACAAAGGTGTGAGGACATATATACGGCTTCCACTGTACGCCAACAGGACGGAGCATATTCGGTAGATCTTCCCTTTAAAGAAGATCCTAATTTATTAGGTGATTCGTATTTTACCGCAAAGAAGCGTTTTCTCAATCTGGAAAAACGATTCATTAGAGATCCCGAACTTCATATTAGATATAATGAAGTTATTAAGGATTACCTTGATAAGGGTATCCTCAAACGCTTACCACCTGATGAACCTGCTTCACCAGGTTATATCTTAGCGCATCATCCAGTGATACGCGAAGACAAGAGTACCAAGGTACGAATCGTACTAGATGGTTCTTGTCCCACTGATTATTCTCTTCTTAAAATAGAAGAACCCTCCGCAAATAGGAAATTATCTTTAAATGATATTTTGTATACTGGTTGCAATTTGCAAGCAGACATATTTAACATTCTTTTGAATGTCCGCATTTTCCGCATCGCATTTTTTGCTGACGTCCGACAAATGTATTTGTCTATATATGTCAATTCTCCGCACCGCAAATATCAACGCATTATTTATCGATCTTCACCAAAGGACCCACTTGAAATGTATGAATTTACTCGAGTGACCTTTGGTCTCCGCTCATCGCCCTTTTTGGCATTACGCACACTGCGCCAGCTGGCTAGTGACGAGCGCCAGCAATGGCCTCTCGCTGCATCAGTGGTTGAGAGAGACGTCTACATGGACGACCTAGCTTCTTCCGCCTCATCTCTAGATGAAGCGGTAAAGATAGCTAAAGAGTTGATACAACTGTTTAAGGCTGGTGGATTTGACTTAGTGAAATGGACCAGCAATTCGACTGAATTGCTCGGACACATTCCTTCATTTCACCGCCAATCTGAGTCGATCTCTCTTGACACTGATGACTCTTTTAAGATTCTTGGTCTTCATTGGCTTCCCGCATCTGATGAATTTATTTTTAGAGTTTCGCAACCGCAAAGTGATTGTACCAAAAGAGCTATACTTTCAGCTACCGCGCGTCTTTATGACGTTCTAGGTCTTGTTGGTCCAGTCATTTTATTCGCTAAATTACTCATAAAGGAGTTATGGCTTCTAAAAATAGGATGGGACGAGTGTCCCCCTCAACACATATGTGAAAGATGGCAAAATTATATAATTGAACTGCCTATTATTCAGAATCTTAAGTATCCTCGTCATGTTGGAATAGAAGACACTTCTGAAATTTATCTTCTCGCATTCTCTGACGCTAGTGAGCAAGCATTTGGCTCTGTTTTATACTTATACGTTAAAAACAGAAATCAAAGGCCTATAATTACACTTATTTGCTCTAAATCCCGCGTAGCACCGGTAAAACCAACGGTCACGCTAGCTAGGTTAGAGTTAAATGGAATAGTATTGCTTGCTCGACTTGTAAATTCAGTATATAATATATTGTCAACCCGCATCAAAATAAAGGAAGTACTCGCGTTTTCTGATTCAGAAGTCGCCCTTTGTTGGGCACTCTCTTCGCCACACAGGTTTAATACATATGTGGCTAACCGCATCTCTCAAATTCATACGCTATTGACATCAATTAAGGTGAACTTTTATCACATACCTGGTGTTCAAAACCCCGCGGACTGTGTGTCTCGTGGCCTTATGCCCACACAGTTTTCAAAACACGACCTTTGGTTTAAGGGTCCCCCTTGGTTGTCTTTATCTTCAGAAGAGTGGCCCATAATAAAGTTTTCCTCTCATCAGGTTTCTTCATTACCTGAGGAGAAAACTACAACGCACTTAATAATATCGCACGATGAATATACAATTATAAAGCTTGGATCTAAATGTTCTTCTTGGACTAAATTTCTTCACGCCACGATTTATGTACTCAGATTCATGAAAAAACTTCCGCGCAGAGATATTATTACAGCTGAAGATATCAATGCAGCTGAATTACTGATAATTCGCACAGTACAACGCTCAGTCTTTCAGACTGATATTGACAACATTAAAAATAATAAACCATGTTCGTCAAAATTACGAAAATTATTTCCTTTTGTTTCTGAGGACATTCTTCGGGTGGGTGGACGTCTTGCTTACTCGTCGTTAGATTACTCGCATAAACACCCAATTTTATTACCCAAGAAGGGACACATAATAGATCTGTTAATTGATCACTATCATCGTAATCATTCACACGCTGGCCCTCAATTGCTTCTGTCTATATTGAGACAAAAATATTGGATATTATCCGCTCGTTGTGTGGTACGTCAACGCATACATAGGTGCAATGCATGTTTTAGGCATAATCCTAAGCCTACATTTCCACTTATGTCTGACCTTCCTAAGTGTAGGATAGAGAAAAGTAAGGCTTTCCTACACACAGGTGTAGATTACGCTGGACCTCTCTATATCACATTGACTAGGAAACGCGGCATACGTAGTCAGAAGGCATATATATGCCTATTTGTTTGTTTGGTTACAAAGGCGGTTCATATAGAGCTAGCCTCTGATCTGAGTTCCTCCGCCTTCTTAAATTGTTTTAAAAGATTCCAGGCCAGGAGAGGAAATTGCGAAGTCCTGTATTCAGACCAAGGGACCAATTTCGTTTCATCCAAGGCTTATTTGAATGAGTTACATACCTTTTTAAAGTCAGAAGATTATTATAAGGACTTTAGTTCCGAATTAGCTAAATATCGTATAGATTGGAAACTTAATGCACCAACTGCAAGCCATTTTGGAGGAGTCTGGGAGAGTAATATTAAAAGTGTTAAAACTCTACTTTTTCGCGTAATCGGCAAACAAATTCTGACATACGAGGAAATGCTTACTGTACTTAATGAAATTGAGGCTGTACTTAACAGTCGACCTCTGTATGTTTTAAGTTCAGATCCCTCTGAACCCTCCGCGCTAACGCCTTCGCATTTTCTTTCAACCGTACCTTTGGAATTCATTCCAGCTCCAGACGTAACTGGAGAACGCGCCGGTCTTTTGTCTAGATTTTCTTTATTGGATTCTCTGGTTCAGTCATTCTGGAAGAGATTCAGAACGGAATATCTGCACAATTTGCAAGTGCGTCAAAAGTGGAACACTTCCACGAATCCGCTTACAATAGGGACTGTTGTGATAGTTATTGTACAAAACGCGCCGCCCTTACAGTGGCCACTTGGGGTCATTACTAAGGTGCTACCTGGCAAAGATGGAGTTGTCCGCGTAGTTCAAATAAAAACTAAGAACGGGACTTATATCCGGCCTATCGTTAAGTTATGTCCGCTGCCAACTCAATAATTTTTATCACTAGTTCTCATTTAATCTTATTATGTTTTAGTTAATTTATTTTATTTTTCTTTATGCATTACTCTTGTATAGTATACTTACAATATTAGGTCGTATTATAAGTTGCAATTATGTTTATATCCGTTTTATGAAGGGTTCCTTCATGTCCGGGGGGATGCTTGATAAATTCTCATTAATCTGTGGTCGAAGTAATAGATAATGGCTACACTATGGATTTCCATCCTCCATTTTTTATATCTCCGCATCCTTATCTGCCCGCATCACGCCGCCAATTAGTTGCACACCTATATCCGCGGCAAACGCACGTCAATCTTCCGCTCATCCATTCAATAAAACCACATGGTCGGCCGGCCAAAGAACCTTATACTGGACGATTAATAGTATTTAAACCTACATCAGTGCTTTAGTGTTTAGTGATAACCTGTGAAACCTTGTGAAGTGACGAGAAATCAAGAGAACTGCATTACGACGAACTGTAAGTCCACGTGCAAATACTTTTCTGTCCAACCCTAGTTATCCCTTGTTCTATATCCTTTAAAGCCATAGTTTAAACATTAAAAAGGGGAAAAGAATCCAGCAAAACCAAAAATATACAGTCCACTAAATTTACAAAGAAAATAAATACCATTTTATGGTGATGATTCCCCGAAAGTAAAAATGGCGTCACCAAAGTTATTACCTTTAAAATACTTAGATGTTTAAAAGAGACTAGATGTTTAAAATAAACCACCATAAATAACCAAATAAAATCTTGAGCTATTAATCGATAACTCGTTACATCAAACTCCTGGGGACTTTGGTTAAGCGACCAACGGAAATAGTCATACCATCCATCATACCATCTTTTCACATTTATGGAATGCATTCCAGATAAGAGGCCAATAAAAAGGTGTTAATAAATTTGTTTACCCTGTTCAGTACAGCAAGCGAGAATCGTGACCACATTCGGATGAGTTCCTATTTTCTGCATGATGTATATCTCATGAAGTAGTTCCTGCTTCTCTTTCTGAGAGGCTGATTCCTTGATGGTCTTTACCGCGACGAGGCGAGTTAGTCCATCGTGGCCGTTCAAATCATCTGCTTCGGCTTTCCACACCTGGAATGTCAGAGTATTTATATTAAATCAATACATTATAGGAATTAGTGCTGGTAAGGTGAATGTTAAATTGTAAAAGATAAAGTGGGAAAAAGCCAATGCTAAGCGCCGGCTCTTTTTCGGTAGCATCTACCTATCAAACCGGCGACAGATTTCGGCGGTCATGAAGAGCAGACAAACTTAAGGTTATAAAAGTGCTATGATTACTTTAATCCTACTTGAAATAAATTAATTTAATTATTGCTTTGATTTTAAAGTATTTTTCTGGATAGGTTTACTTTTGCAGGACAACAAATCTGGGTGTCTTTTAATATAGTAAAAATGTTTCTAGCTCTACCTAAAAGTATAAAAAATAATTACCTGGCCAAAATTTCCTTGTCCCAACAAAGTTTGTAATCTAAGCTTGTTTCGCGGGAACTCCCATTTTTGGTCTGGCTTAGCGGGAGTCGGCAAAGGTGGACGAGCGACTGGAGTTATTGGTGATTCCTTCTTGATTTCTCCACCATCGTCGAAGTAGCCCTCGTATTCCGTATCAATATCTTTCGTCTTTTTATTCATTAAGTTTCTTAGAACAAAAGTTACAACTGCTATTACTGGTAAAAATCCAAGTCCTGCCAATACATACGATGCTGTGTATGTTTTTTCAGCTTCAATCACTACTTCTTCGTTTTGAGAATCATTACTACCAGTCTCACCAGTGTTATTACTAGTAACAGTCTTATTTGCATCTTTAGAAGAGCTGACATTTAATATAAGCGGCTTAGAACTGGATTCGGACGAAGTACGTGATACAACAACAAAAGGTTTGAATGAGTTATCTACCGTTTCTACAGCTGGTGTAGTTGGCACTGTAGTAGGAACCACTATAGGGGTAGTAAAAGAATTAGGTTCATAAGTCGACGTAGTTAGAGGTACAGAAGTTGTCGTAGATGTAGTAGTCGTTGTAGTTGTTGTTGGTCTACGCCTTTTCAATATATTTTTTGGACGTATTGTCATACCATTGGTCGTGTTAACATAATCGTTTTGTTTAAACAAACTTGCTAATCTCTCGGATATTTTCGACGTAGTTGTCTCTTGTTTGAAATCTCCAACATATTTTTCACTGGTTATAGGAGACTCTATTGGTTTTTGAATTACTAGAGGTTTTGAACTTGGATTGACTTTCATAGGACCTTCTGTTGTGGTCGTCCTAATCCGAATCCTGTGTCTATAAGGTCTTACAGTTGTCGATGGACCAGTTGTCGTTGTTTCTGTTTCATTTATTATTACAACTTTTGGTATTGTAGTATTTTTTAACTGTTCTATGAGCTCAGTTGTTGTATTATTTTCAGGATCTTTAATTAATTCATCTGTTTTATTAGGCCCTTTTATAGATGAAGTTATTGATACAGAAGTTACAACTGCTGTGTAAACTGAAGTTGAGGTTTTTTCTGTTGTAGCATTTAATATTTCTAATAAACTATTTTCAGTGCTTGATAAAGTAGTTAGTCTAGACGGTCGACGGCGTAAATTAAAATAGGTTCGTGTGAAATTCCTCGGTGGTGTTATTGAACTAGTTTTATTAGTCAAAGCATCCTTTATTATAGTTACGTTTGAAGTTGTTATAGAATCTTTATTGGCGAAGGTATTATTTAATCCATAACCATCTCTAATTTTGTCTGACGAACTGGGTGTAATATTTTGTATTGTCGATTCGGTTACATTCGATTGTGCAATAGATTGCGGCTTAGGCGTCGATTGAGTTGTACTTGAATATTTTTTATAAGCACTTACTAAGCCTACGTGTCGTGCTGGTGCAGGCCCCTTGACCGTGTTTCTTATTTTATTTTTTTCTATGGTGTTTTTTACGACGGAAACATCCATATCTTCGTTGATTTCTTCCTCTCCTGCGCTATTATTTTTGTATTTTTCTGTAGCAGAGTATCTTGAGTTAAATTTCCGTTTATCTGAAGGCACCGCTATGAAATTGACGGACTTTGTTGATGCTGAAAGTGATGGAGAGTTCGTTAAGTTATCTGTGATAGCCTGTCCCGCAAGTTTTTGGCCAAAAAATATAAACGGAGCCATTTCCTCGTCAGGCAATTCCGTTTCAAGCGGACGAAAGTGATTGTATATCTCTTCAGACATAAATAATGTTTGGTTATCTGCTTTATCTTTATTTTCATTATCTATTTTAACTAATTTTGTATTTTGTATATCTGTACTATTTGCTATAGAGTTAACTTCAGGTTTTTCTTCTTTCTCCTGTTCATTTGGCAAGACAGTTGTCTTTTCTTTTTCATCCGGAACTATTGTTGTAGTTTCGAATTGATATGTAATATTTTCTTTGATTTCATTGCTCGATGTGGTTTTGTTCAAGTCTGGTGATCCTTGTGTTATATTATCTGTATCCGAATAATTTAGTAAGTAAAGTCCATGATTAGATTCATCGACTTGAAACTCTTCTTCTGGATCCAATTCGACTTCTTTATCAAGCCCTTCTAACTTCTCAGGTGGGACGTAAATAATAGCACTTTCAGTAGTCGTTTCTGTTACAATAGTCTTATTTCCTAGTTCTTTTCTTCTATTATTTAAAAATCCCGCTCTACTTTTATTCTCCTGGTACAAGAGCCTAGGTATGAACAAATGTCTGATCTCATGTGGTTTTACGTCCTGGCGTATTTCTCTGTTACCTTCTCGGGAAACGAGTTTTAATGTGGGTGCAATGGCTTCGTTGCTCGAATTGTCAAAGGTTATCCTCCTCACAAGGGAGCTGTTGGCATCTCTGATTTCTAACTGAGCGAATGAAGTATTACCCCTGGAAAATAAATAAATAAAAAAAATAAAGATGGATATTTAATATATCTTGTAGGAGGACAATAGAATAATGCGACATATTACACGGTTACGTCTAATCGTGATTATGAAACAATAGAAAACTTTAACCATTGACGGGTTAGTTTCTACTCATAGTGTTATTTGTTCGTGGTGAGATGTTAAGTATTTTAAAGTGTCTATATTATATTATAGACTTATATTATTATATTAAGGCTATATGGTAATTATCCTGCTTAGTTTATGGTTAACACTGCATTGTGAGATTGCTTTACCAACTGATAAAGTCGCAGCCAATGAAACAACTAACGCACTACTTGAGAATGACCTAATAAGATTTATAAAATACCGTATAGCAAATTACACGATTGATGAATTCCTTAATGACCGGACTGCTTGGAAGCAGGCCGCTCCACTTTCATCACTCACAAGACAGAAAAAATCTACAGGTTGTTAAACTATAAATTTATGTTGGAAAAAAGCAATCTGCTGAGTTTCATGCCGGCTTTTAATGAGATGTGCCTCCAAAACCGGTGGCAGTCTTCACAAGCAGACTGACTTGACGTTTCAAAAGTGCCAACTTAAAATAAATAAATTTTAAATTTGAATTCTTGAAATTTTGAATTTGAATTCTTGAAATTTTGAATTTGAATTCTTGAATTAAACATAATATTCATAATACTTACTTATGTGGCTTAGTAGCTAGATTGGCGATGGTGTTGATGTGGGTGGTAAGCCTGCCCGCCAACAGCTGTTTCCGGCGCGCCGCCAGCAGCGACAGCAATTGCGAATCCCGGGTCGTATTCGCGCTGCTCTGCGTTGTAGTTCGCTTCGACGAGCCTGTAATCAGAAACAGGGGTATTGAAATTGCTGAATATATCCTCATAGTCATATTTATCCATTTTACAAGCCTTTAAAAAGTTTGAAACCGACAGGGTTTGAACCTGCGACTTTTAGGCAAACGCTGCGCAAGCACTTTCAGACTAAGGCTCACATACCGCCGATGCAGAAGTTAATACAGGTAGGGTTTATGCTTTTTATGAGTCTCATAGCGACTGAAGCGAGGTTTCGATTTACTTTTCAAAGTTCTATATTACTATGAGACAATATTGAAACGAGAGATGTTTACGTAGAAAAATAAAATCAAGAAAACAAAAAAAAACAAAATTATAATTTCTGAAATCCATACTTTGGACCATGAGATCTCTAGTCAAATAACGAAGAAACCAAAAAAAGGTAAGATTCACTCACTTCTCGACCGTTAGACATAGCGATAAGAGCGATAAGTTATTGAAAGTACTTAAACAAATCTGAACGAAGTGATAACAAAAAAAAACACCCGGCTGTGGGCTTCTTCTTAGACCAGGACGCGTTTGGAACCGTAGCTTTAGTCTTAAGTTTACGAATATGGTTATCGCCATCGACTTACTACCGTGTACTTGGGCCATGGGCATTAGGGTATGGGCCTACTTGAAAAAATATATTTTTGACTTTGACTTTGAACATTGCAGTCGAAAGCTTACACATACCTGTATGAACCATGCGACATACTCTATAGTTCACCCGCCGTTTCTTTCCAATGGTTTCTTACTTAACCTACATCTTCACATCATCAGCAGCACAGCTCCATTATAGGAGGAAGGTATTGTAATTTTGGTCATCATCTATCATCGCTTACCAAATTATGCTAATTCCTATTAACATGTTTTGTGTGTGTTTAAGTGTCACCATCATCATCATCATCATCATAACATCAACCCATTACCAGCCCAGGTATTACAGGGCCCGGGTCTCCTCCAACAATGAGAAAGGGGTTAAGTGCGTAGTCCACCACGCTGGCCTAGAGCGGATTGTCGGACTCCACACACCTTTGAGAACATTATGGAGAACTCTCGAGCATCCAGGTTTCCTCACGATGTTTTCCTTCACCGTTGAATCAAGTGATATTTTAATTGTTTAAAACCACGTAACTTAGAAAACTTCCGAGAGTGAAGTCGAAGTCCTACCCATTTGGCTTAAATAGCTCTACTACAATTAAATTATCAGCATAACCACTCATTAAGCTCCCAAAATGGATGTTAAGCTATAATTTGGTCGCCACAAATCACTCGGCCTTAAACTGTGGATTGCGTGACAATAATTAGGCGTAATCAACCATTGCTACCATCCTTCACCTCAAAACAAGACAATAGGCGGCTAGAACTAGTGATGCGACCATTTAAATACTTTTGCTACTTAAATCGATTACCTTCGACAGTTATTTCAATAATAAATAAATGTGCTACAACAATACACACATCGCCATCTATCTCCAAAGTTAGGTCACCTTGTGTTATAGGTACTAAGATGACTGATAAATTATTTTATTAGTAATACCTATACATACCTAAACACTTATAATATACCTACAGATAAACACTGAAAAAACTGTCCATCAAATTATGACATAAGTTAGCGAAATAAACTACGTACTAAATATTTTATCTAAATTATTTGAAATCAGTAGTTGTGAAACCGAAACTTAATGCTTCTTTAACAAAGACCTGCGACAGGGAGGTATATGTATGTTGTATTTTACATGTATATATTTTTATTTTTTTTAGTTCTTAAAATTTTTTGGCCACACCTTCACTCGTTTTTCTCGCACTGGTTGGCTGGTAGAAAGTCCTTTAGCATTAAATCTACCATTTGTAAATCGTTTTTTTGGTTATGCAATAAATAAAAACAGTATTTAGTAACTAAACTAAAATCTGAAGCAAGGGTAGTAACACATAAGTAAAATTAGCAAATCAATTTTCACAGCTGTATGTAGATAAAATAATATCAAAGTTGTCGAGTATACTGTATATTCTTTAGCGTACCCTATAAAGAAGAAGCAGTATATTTGATAACTTTGATCTCGTTGTAAATATCGATATCGTGACAGACAGTTTCACGACAAAACTATGTCCCTTACTACTAAGGTGAGTAAAGGATTCTCCTCGCACTGCAGCTATTGCACAATTTGGCCTGCTATGTTTAAGCTCTGTATTAATATAATCACTCCGTGTTAACCGCTGGCTAGGTACATCACTAAATGAAATGCAAATGCTAGTCGTTAGAACCTTGACATGTGAAAGACTGTTATGAGAACTCTTAATACTCGTCAAATGATAAACATTATAGTTTAATGAGTCTTTGATAGTTATAGTTGTTCCCAACTCAATCTGGGCCATTCGATATGAATTAAATCGTAAGAAACCACACTCACTTAACGAATGGTATCTTGAATATATAGAAATAATGTAACAATTACAACAAACTACTCGAACTCAAAATACAAAGACAAATATGACCTCACTGGGAGATTCTGGTTTCAATCGCTTGCAGGGGCAATTTGGAAATTTTTAATTTCTTCTCGTGGAAATCTTCAACTGTCGTAGTTACAATCCAACCGACAAATACCGGGGAACGATGTTGCGTAGTAACTGATTGGAGTATGGGTTACATATAACATCCCTACAAGATCAGCCCGCTACCATTTTGGACTAAATCATCACCAGGTAAAGTTACAGTCAAAGGCTAACTTGTGGTGGAATAAAAAAAAGTATGTGTATATTAGTGTACACACGCAAGAAACTTCCATATGACATATTTTTTTTTAAAACAAGGTAAAAAAGCCATAAAGTTGACTTTCTTATTTATTTTAGATTCTATTCAAAACAAAGCAAAAAGCCAACATCACGCGGTGTTCCCAGGCGGTCACCCATCCAAGTACTGACCGCGCCCGATGTTGCTTAACTTCGGTGATCGGACGAGAACCGGTGTATTTAACATGGTATGGACGTTGGCGACAGTTATATTGAATTACACCATCATAATATTACAATCTGTCAGATTAAACATTTAACGCAACCTTGTTTGAAGTCGCATTATAAGTTTCACATCAAAAACCTTATGACGATGATCAAGACTGCATTTTTAATAGAAATTTTTGTACCGCCTTTCTGTCTGTCACGGCTCTCGTGTCAACGTGCGATCAGCTGCCGACTGTAATTTTATAGGCACTTCAAAGTGAGTATGACAGACATGTGGCACGCGTGAGTTGAAGAATTTCTTCAGCAGCACGCTAGTTTTCTAATGATTTCTGATGAAAAAATATAACATTCATATAATGTTTACCGCTAATATCGATATTGAATTGTATTACGATGATTAATGTATCCTATTTATTATGTGTGATAATTTTTGCAATCAATTGTTTTATAATATTTACACACCAGCTAATTGTAATTAATATACACTGTGATTTTATAATGAGTATTTAAATGCTATTGAATGAATTAATTAATTAACTTTTTGTAGACTAAAGAGAGAAGTCATAAAAAATGTAAATATAATAAATCGTTAAGTTAAAAAAAAGTAAAAAAAATTGGTTGCCTGTAAAGTCGGTATACGGGCGAAAGTTTTACGTGACAACGACTTTGAGTGGTAAAATAATTTTAATGTGAATATTCATTCTTATAGTAGGAAGAAGGATGAAATAATAGTAACAATTTAAAACATTTATTTATACAAAGAATTATATTTAAAACATTAATTTATACAAAGAATCTCGCACTGAATTTCATATTAACAAAATTTTATTTTTACCTTTACACATACATACGTATTTATATACAAATATACATACAATAACTTGCAATACATTTGCGTACAATGAAACAGCGTTTACTACAAAGGGACGCGTGCCTTTCACTTTTTATGTCTGTCTCTCTCGCTCTTAGGCGGGCTAACCATGCCCGAGTGGAAGGGACGCGTGCCTCTCACTCGCTCTCATTGTGAGCGCATAACGTGAGCGGAGCGTAACGCAGTTTCTTGAAGTGTCACCCGGCAAACCAATTTATAAGACGTTGTCACGTCAATATGGAAAATTTGTCGATCTTATTAGTTCATAGACAGGCAACAAAAGGTGTGAGAAGAAAACTAAAATCTTCTATTAAAATATTGTATAGGTATAATGCAACTAACAAATCGGAAGGGAAGAAGTAAAATCATGGTGTAAAATTTGTTATAAAGAGGTACAAAAAAACCATTCTAATATTATAAATGCGAAAGTGTTTTTGTCTATCCTTCAATCACGCAGCACCAGACAAACGGATTTACATAATTTTTGGCATAGAGATAGTTTATGAGCTGGAAAGGTCTAGAATTACAATATATTCAATATATCACATCATCGTTAACATCCAAGCTTTAGTAAATAAACTAACGAGCGACTATACTCTTTACTTTACTTTTTGTCTCGGAAATAAGTATGTAGTTTCTAATGTAATGGAAAAATAAACAGATTGTCGTAGTTTCCTATTATTAAGCTTCTATCATAATGGTTTAAGTAATACTACTGAATATATAAAATATTATTATTACAACTGCACATATTTGGGATATCTTATGAAATATATATCTACTTTTAAGAACATTATAAAACGTAGAAAAAACGTAAAAAGACCAATTTTTCAGCTCCAAAAACCACTCCACTTTAGTCGAGTTTCTCGAACAAACGGTGAGTCACTTCATACCATTTAGCAGTAGACAGTAATTATTTTACCTCTAATGTCAAAATCGTTTACGATAAAATTGGAAAATGGTAAAAAGTTTGTAAGCTAGCAACAACGTGGGTGTAAAGTGAGACGTCCGCTGGGCTCTTTCACTTTTTTAGACACAATGCACTGAATTCTGTTTGTTCTTAATTCTGAGGTCCCTATGAAAGTTTTTACTTCAGTATAAACATTTGTGATTCTCTTTAAATTGTATTTTAGAACTGTTGCCAAGCAAGTGCAAAACGGAGGTATAATTAACTTGTGACCAATCTAACTGGCCCCATTATAATAGTCAAGGCATCTAAATAGTGAAGTCTAAACTTCGAAAGCCGGCGGTATTCCCGCAGCCGCCGCTCACATTCTTGAAGCGTTTGAATTGCTTGAAATGGCCTAATTGTCGGCAACTAGATTGTTTCACAATTTTGTTCATCGGCAGCTTAGGCCTCGTCTACCTAAAACCTATACTCTCATTATTATTTAGTCATTATTATTTAGTCATTATAATTAAATAAATAAATAACATTAAATAAATAATAATAATACTTGGACCTTGCTCACGAGATTACCGCCATGTGGAATATTGAGTCGACTGTTATTGTTCCGATCGTCGTTTCAGTTAATGGTCTTCTCGCGAAAAGCTTCGACCAACATCTTAAGAAGCTTTGACTTGGTTGTTGGATCAAGGGTCGGATACAGAAGGCAGTAGTTCTTGAAACGTCGCGTGTTGTGAGGAGGTTCCTTACTCTGGAGCCCTGACCGCCAGTTGCTTGGGCATTCAAAAGCCCCGCAAGCGGACGGTGTATGTTTTTTCTTTTACATTTTTTATAGTGTTATTTATCTTCTCAAGCATTGTTAAGAATTGGAAAAAACAAGAAAATCAATAAATGATAGACTATAAAAATTATAATAATTACATGGGCGTACCCAGCTTGTGGCCTAGGGAAGCAAATGAGTTATTTTATGACAGATCGTCCGCGATCAACGCTGCGCCAGGGAGTTTGTCAAAATATCGGATAAAGTCGCTGGCAAAAGCTATAGTAATAATAATACAATGTAGTATTAACCTAAAGCAACTTTAGTAAAACAGCCTGAGCCATGGGAAAATGCGTTTTGCAATTATTGGGTGCCTAGTTAAAGTTCACAGATAACTTGTTCTTTTATAAACAAATCAGTACGGGTCCGTGATCTTATCAGATAACCCGTCTCGGCCATAATATAAAGTGTAGTTTAGTATTCAAAGCACTCTTAGTTAAGTAATCAATGAACTAGTGTATCGTATTTAAATGGCCACTTTTATCAATTTATGCATGCAAATTATTTAGGGAAAAACGGTCTAACACCCAAAATTAAAAAGAAATCTAATTCATAATCTATCTATTTAAATCTGTTTATATTTAAATCTACTTGTGTATATATTTAGATATACTATGAATATTTTATATTTAAACATTACGTAGATATTTTTATTTACATATTACATATTACAACACTCTTGGCACTATCCCGTTATCTTGCCGTTGCCTGTAAGAGATTGCTTGCAGCAATAAGGCCGCCTTTGCATGTCTACATTGTGTTTTACTGTAAACTTACTGTTTCTTTTCCTGTATGTTATACATGCTATAGTGTTTCTTATTCTTGTAGAAATATGTAGCACGAAACAGATTTTTCAGAACACTTTTTTTTTTACTCGTTTTTCGCCCGATTGGCGTAGTGGACAGCGACACTTAAGTATTTAGTTAAATAATGTAAAACCGAATGGATGAAGGACAATAATAAAAAAGAATACATCACAAGACGTAACAAAAAAATTAACTCACACAACAAAAGGTAGCTATTAAGTAAACGCTCGCTTTGCCTAATGTTACAGACGTATAACAAACAGTATTATTAATGTAATCCCGCAGACACGGAGTGCGTAAAAAATGTATTGTCTCGTGCAAACGGTCGGCTACAATTCCCACGTTACGCCATTTCAATAGCAACACAATAATAGACGTGTGTTTCGTTGATTAATCGCAAAAACCTTAAGGATTACGTTCGTTTATAAACCTGATTTAATACTTACAAAATAATGAGCACATTTATATTTCATAATCCTCCTTTGCCTACTCTCTAAAAGTAAGGGGATTAGTGGTACGACCCACTATGTTGCTACAGTGTTAGTTAGGAGACTTCATTATTACCGGGCGGACAATTGGTGCAGTGGGCAGCGACTTTGCTTTCTGACTCCAAGTCCGTGGGTTCGATTCCCACAACTGGAAAATGTTTGTATGATGAACGTGCATGTGAAAACCAATATGTCTTTATTCAAATAGGCGCATAGATGGCACTTGATGCGTTGATTACAAAGAAAATGTGTAGGTACATAGTAGTGATTAGTGATGGCGTAACTACATTCACAAACTTAAAACTAAAGCTACGAGGGTTCCAAATGCGCCCTGGTGCGCCAAAGAAGCCCACAACTAACTTAGCCGGGTGTTCTTGTGTTATCACCATCTCACATTATCATTTGATGTGTTTTCAGTGTCTGGGTGTTTATATATTTATTACATGTATTTATGTATATTATTCATAAAAAATTACAGCATTCATCAAAGTACCCATACTACAAGCTACGCTTACTTTGAGGATATATGGCGATGTCTTTATTAACTATTTTTATACATTTATTTCGTGCTAATGAGTACATATCAAAAAAGGAATAAAATACTATACAATATATGAAAATAATTATAAACACAATCTTAGGAATACTATAGGTACATAGATTTTTTTTTCATTATTATCATGTAGTTGAAACAAGACCGAAGGTTAAACATCCATGAATATTGATATTGACTGTGAATATCATAAATCCGATGACAAGATTCTCAAGATTCGTTTTGAACTCAGTATCAATTATAAAGCATCCCCCGGTCAAATTTTTTTTCAAAATATACTAAATGTACAGAAATCTTCCAGTTACAGTTGTATTATAAGTAAAGATAAATCCATCATGTCTTAGTAGGAGCCCAATCAGGTTCCCTCTTCTGATTTCTATAGTTCTAATTATATGCCTCTTTTCGCTGACTAGTTAGTATTTCTCTATTTCCAATTTTCTCTGTCCAACTTATTGTCACCATTCGGTGCCAACACAACATTTCGAATGCTTCAAGCAATTTCCCTCTGTGCTATTGTCCAAGTCTCACGTGCATATAATTCTCCATATTTAAGATTTTATGAGTCGTTTTTTAATGTGCGTGGACATATTGGATGTGTACATTTGTCTTTAAGGATGATAAGCTTGCTTAGCTATTTCTATTCGGGATTTTAAGCCCGGTGTAGATATCGAATCTGCAGTAAATAGGCTTCTAATTTAAAACTATTTACTTGCTCTTTTATATGACCATCACAAAAAGCTCCTTTACTATTAAAATGTAAATTATATCCTATGTGTTATTCAGATCAGATCAAATTCAAATTCAAAACATTCAAATTTTTCAAATTCAAAATTCAAATATGTTTTATTCATTTAGACCTTATCACAGGCACTTGAAGCGTTCGTATATTTAACATTATAATGTAAGGGATGGTGATAACTGCAATCTTTAACTTAAAACTAAAGCTAGGAGGGTTAAGAAGAGCCCACAACAAACTTAGCCAGGTTTGTTTTTGCTATCACCATCTCACAGTCTAGTTAATGTTGAGCTATGAAGTTAGACCAATTTATGCCCAAGCTCTTTTTTATCATACATGTAACGGAAACTATTAAAGTTTTGCATCAAAGAGTAGCAAACTTCAAACATTAATAGGTTAGGTTGGTATAGAATTTACGATTAATAACGATATTATTTTTCTATGCCTACGTTCACAAAGTATGCGGTATTCATAAATCCGTAATATGCATTGGCATTTTCAATATATCTGCGACAACAATCAACCATTGTCGCTTGGCTAGCAGTGCGGACCGTTACACTCGTGATGTGACCACAAAATATCGATAGTATATTAAATCATAAACCATGTGTAAAGATAAATTGAAAAAGATAATATTAGAAATCGTCTGTTTTGCGGTACATTCAACTCTTATTTGCTTTTATATTTATATTCTTTACGTCTAACCACTAGAGATAATCTTCAAAATAGTTTCTATGAAGATAAACCTTGACAATTCTAGCATATTACTTAGTGACGAGTGACTACCTCCCTGGCGCAACAGTGAGCGCTTTGAATTTAAGTAGGAGGTACCGGGTTCCATTCCCGGCAGAGGCATTTTGGGAATTGTCTCTGGTCTTGTCTGGTTGCTGTGGCCGTGGCTAGTTACCACCCTACCGATAAATACGGGCCGCTAAGCGATTTAGTGTGTCAACTGAGATACAAAATAGCCCTGCTGTAGTTGGTCGGTAATGGGTTCAAAATGATAGCTACGGGGGCATGTACGTCTACGTCTTCGCCCGCGAAGACGAGCTCCTCACTTTTATCCAAACATGGGCTTACACCACGGCATCATCGGAGGCTTGCGAACTTATCACCGTCCAAAAACCTGTCACACCAATCGCCGAGGTTCGGCCTCACAGCCGACGATCCTTTCGTTTCTTCGAGCCCTAGAGTTCAAACTCTTATTTCATTTCGAGACTGGCCAACATACGCTGTTCTAATCAGTAGGGTAAATCAGCTACTCACAAAAATTGTGAAGCGCGGCTTATTATTTTTTTCGTTGAATATGTTGAACCCCCTGGCAAAAGCTAGCATTATATAACATCGACATCGATAGTTCGCAGCACTATCGCGGCGCACCTGCAACGTGCAGTCACCGACAATGGGGCCATCCATTACTCGCGGCCTCCACACTGCCATTTCATATTAGCTGACTCTATTAACAGGACCTTACGCACCGCTCATAGTACAGGCAGCACAATAAGCTACTAAGTTACATATGTAGTGTGAAATTGCACCCGTGCGAAGCCGGGGTGGGGCGTTACTGTCCGTTCTGCCTTCACTTTTTAAATCTCTGATAGTCTCTAAGATATTCATTTTATTATATGCTACAAAGGGCAATTTTGGTCTACACGAAATGCATAAGGTATTTAATGTACTTAAAACTTATTTAATGTAATTTGTACTAAATCTGTTTTACAATGGATGTTTTAAAATTAAAATCCGTTACAACTTTTAAAATACGTATACAAACGGCGGAAGTGAGTTTATTTTTTACTATGTAAATAAATAAATATTGTAAAGAGGAAAAATATGTTTTTTTTTACAACTTAGAAAAAAAGTGAGTTACTGCCACGTAAATTTATTTTTCGGCGACTGTTTTCCAAATATCCTTTATTCTACTTAAATAAAAACTAAATCAGGTTATATTTTTTAAATAAAAAACTTTAAAAATTTTCCAAATCAAATCAAAATGCTATATGTGGAGCAGATAATCTGAGACGGTAAAACCGAAATGGTTTTAAATACCATGTAGAGATGAATGCATTCTTAAACTGATTGACCGATTTAAGAAATTCTTTCGCCTATAGATACGTAGACACATTTGGTACATTTTCATTTATTTGTAGAAAAACCACAACTGTATTTGATTCACAGCCAAATGCTCACGACATCGTGTCGGTAGGTATTTTTTACACTTCAGTCTTGTATGAGACTCGTACAAAGATGCAAAGATGTCTCAGCCGTCATCAAAGTAAATACCAACTTGGAATAAAACTGAAAACCCCTACGAAATTCGTATATGCAACTAACTAGCCTTCGTCAATGATTACTTCAAACTGTGACCTAAACCTTTAGTATGCATAAGTACCTATTTGTCGAAATGATTAACGACGCAGTTCGTGGCCAGTCCTCGTGCTGATAAGCCACGCTCGAGGCAATCGCAATGCTATGCGCTGAAGTCATCGATCGATATGCGTTGACTTGCATACGTGCATTAGCATTCGCACGAAATTAACTAATCAATCTATCTTTCTTCATCAAATCGACCCATTACCATTAAAGTTAATGTTAACCGTCACACTAATATTATAAAGGCGAGAGTAACTGAATATGTACGTTTGTTGTATCGTTACCCCACAACTACAAAAGATAGAATATACAGTAGATTAATCTTCTTCTTAACTCGTAAAAACCCAAGTTAGCCCTTGACTGCAATCTCACCTGGTGGTACATGATGATGCTGCCTAAGATGGTAGAGGGCTAACTTGTTAGCGAGTAAGGTATTCCCCCCCCCCCCTAATCGGTGTCTACGCGACATCGCACCGCTACTAATCCGACCGAACACTAAATCCCTTAGTGGCACGGCTTTGTCGGTAGGGTGGTAACTAGACACGGCCAAAACCCACCAGACAAGACCAAAGAGAATTCAGACATAAATTCCCGAAATGCCTCTGCCGGAAGATGAACCCGGAACCTCCTACTTAAATTTACAGCGCTCACCGTAGCGCAAGGAAAGTCGTCAAATGGATTTGATTTGAATGAAACCTACTCATTTTTTATTCTCGATGTAGTTAACTGAATATAATAATATAATATGTATAACTTAGTATTCCTTGGCGTTATCTCAAAGTTACAAAGGGTTATCGAAGGTAGTACTAACAGTGAGTCAAGCCGCCATTTTAGGAGCGCTAGGTTTTATGACTAACGTGTTACGTGGAGACCGTTATGGTTATACGCGTTCAGCAAGCGTAATAGAATTATGTACTCTATGACGTATACCAGGGACGTTTATAAACCCAACATTAAAAGTTGAGAGAGAGTGGTGGGTTTACACTATATACTTTTACTATGAAAGAGGAGAGTTTTGTGCTGGCAGCAGCCAGGGTATTAATATGGTCAACCTCCTTGGCGCTGTGGTGTGAACTGTGGTTTTATACTTGGGAGGTCCCGGATTCGATCCCCGGTAGGAGCAATTCGGGAATTTATAATTTATATATTTTCGAGTTTGTTTTGGCTTTGGCCGTGGCAAGTTACCAAGCCAAGCGATTTTGAGTTCCTGTACAATATAGGGGAAAACTCGATTAGGAGTACTGGTTTAATATATACAGCCGATTGGCGCAGTGAGCATTGCTTTCTGAGTACAAGGCCGTGAGTTTGATTTCCAGAACTGGAACCATTTGGTTGGATGATGAACATTAACGTTTTTCAGTGGCTGGATGTTCATCTGTATATTATTCATTAAAATATTCATCAGTCATCTTAGTATCCATAACACAAGCTGCGCTTACTTTAAGGCTGCCTATGTGTGTATTGTCGTTAAAAACTAACTACCACGCCCATAACTGGTTAGCCCGCTACCATCTTAGACTGCATCATCAGTCACCACCAGGTCGGATGCAGACAAGGACTAACGCATAGTGGAATAAAATTCTAAGTTTAAAAATAGATACTTAGGTCTAATGAAAGAACGATTGTTTTATATACGCCACGTTGAGTATTCGTGTGCCAGTAGTCTGTATACGTAAATAAAAAAATACGCTAATAAAACTAAAGTAAAATGTAGCGTACGTAGTACGTATTATTTATTATGACATTATCGATAAACATATATTATCTTCTTGTACCATTACTATTTCTATAGGTAAATATCACATGCATTAACAGTTAAGGAAAAATATCGTGGGGAACCTGCACGCCTGAGAGTTCTCCATAAAGTTCTCGAAGGCGTGTGAAGTCTACCCATTAGCATTTGGCACCTTAAAGATCTGCACCCTTACGTGGTTGATATACCATCTCTGCATCCTCGTAATAGACATCTTCTAGGCAAGCAGGCAGCATCATCACGTACCATTTACATATAAAAGAAACGTGTGTGTACTTATTTGCATGCGTAAGAAGTTATATTTCGTTGACGTAACAAGATAAAAATGTTTTCAAAAATTGTATCTTACGCCTTATTCTACGTGTGTAGAGAAAACGACACTAACAATAGCAAAAAGGTATTGTTTGAATAATTGAAAGTCAACTGTCAAACCTTTCTTAGAAAAACTAAAATTTGGACAATAGCTAACTTCATGGTGTCGGTTTTCTTTGACGGTATGCGCGCGCATTGTCAAAATTTATTCTCAACATTTTCCCTAACGCGCCAAAAGAAGTATAACTTCAAAAAAAATTGTTCCTCGTGATAGACGGCCTAAGCCTTGTTTTAAGAGGAAACCTGTGCCCTGTAGTCGGTCGGTAATGGGCTTTTGGAGGTGAACTATTCACCTTTTTAAAATGGTGCATTCAGTAAATATGGAATTGTACGTGACTACGTGTATTCAGTATTGTATGGTATCTATGGCGAATCTTCTAAGAAGGGCAGGATTGCCTTTGTGGCCTCGATACGGCTAAAGACTCCGATTATCACATAAATGGGTGGCATCGCAGATCGCGACATAGTAGCTTTATTACTAACAAGCTAATGTCAGTTGTTTTACTCGCGTTGAAGTCTATTGTTTGAGATGCGAATACTTTAAGTACATATAGTTATGAAGGTCAAGGATTGTATGAGTGGCAATTATTCATCTTTTCGACCCATTACCGGCTCACTACTGGGCAAGGGTCTCCTCCCACGATGAGAAAGTGTTAAGGCCGTAATCCACCACGCTGGCCCAGTGCGGATTGGTGGAGTCCACATACCTTTGAGAACATTGTGTAGAACACTCAGGCATACTGGTGGTTTCCTCACGATGTTTTCCTTCACCGTCGAAGCAAGTGATATTTTAAATTACTTAAAATGCAAATAAATTAGTAAAGTTCGAGGTGAGTTCTGGGATTCGAACTCGGTCCCACGAAAGTCGAGCTTCTACCCACTGCGCTATCACCGTATCCCCAAATTCAAAAGTTGTAAATTCATTATTTTCAATTAAGTCTGTGACTCTACTACCTGAAGCTGGCAAGAAATTTAGCAAGATTAGCAGAAATTTGGTCTTTTCCAAGATCATTTTGCAATTTACGAACATTTTTTCGATCTTATGAGAGATTTTAGCGGCGTGGCCCTCTTTCTGGTAGTCTTGTCATTAAGAAATTTAGTGAATATTTTTCTTTTGAGCTCTTACACTGTTTTTGTGTTGCGTTTCTATTGCTCCTAAGTAATCATAATTTCCAAGATCTCTTTTAAGGGCATGTATTTAACCTATACCCCTAATAGTTTTCTACGCAGCATCGTACCGCAACGCTAAATCACTTGACGGCTCGTCTTTGTCGTAAGGTTACTAGCCCAGACCAGACCAAGAGTAAAACAGAAACTATTTCCACAACATATGAACTTGTGAAGCCGGGATCTCCCACTAATAACCTTAGCGTAACCACTGCGCTATGGAGATCGTCGATATTCAAGGACAAAAAGCTAAAGTTAAACGAGATTATGAAACGATCATAACTCATGGATAACGCCAATATTAAAAAGACATATTACACGCATGTTATTTATCGTTATGTATCCGAAAGATACGTAATAATATATTATTACGTTGCCCGCTCGCGTGACAAATTACACCCGTTTCCTGCATCCTCTTTTACGTGTAATTACAAGGGTTTATGTACCTACATGTATTTACACACACACAGCCTTCATATCGTTTACGAACTTTGTGACGATAAGTATTTATGAAGGCAGTTTGATTAGCAGTTTTTTATGTATTTATTAATTTTCTTTTCTTTAATTTCTTTCATGTGTAGCACATAAGAGATTTTGACGACTTCCTTGGCACAACGGTGAGCGCTGTTAATTTAAGTCGGAGATCCCGGGTTTGATTTCCTGCAGAGGCAATTTGGGAATTTATAATTTCTGAATTTTCTCTGGTCTTGTCTGGTGGGAGGCTTTGACCGTGGCTAGTTACCACCCTACCGACAAAGACGTGCCGCTAAGCGATTAGTGTTCCGGTGCGATGAGAAAACGATTAGGGGTTAGCCTGCTACCATCTTAGACTGCATCATCACTTACCAACAGGTGAGATACAGCAGAGCGATAAGGGGAAGGTACAATTTGGCAGCTTTATCTCTACATAGCGATCTCTTCCAGGCAACCAATTGCGTAAGAAGAAAGGTACAATATATATATATTATGTAAACACATGTGTAAATATAATTTAATATATATATATGTTACATAGTGCATACAAACATAAGTTATAAAATATATCTAAAACTTCCCGTAGGTGAGGGCATTGTAAAAAAATATACTTATTAATAGTGATCTATCTTCTTCTATATATATAAAAGAGAAAGTGTGTGGGTATGTTCCGTATAGGCTCCGAAACGGCTGGACCGAGTTCAATGAAACTTTCAGGGAATCTCCGGATTGACCAGGCGAGTAATCCTGTAAAGTTTGGTGACGATCGGAGCACTCCTATTTTTGAACTGTCAAACTGTCAAATACAAGCTGTATTTATTTACTATAATGATATTCTATTGTTGGGTGTACATGGGTGTAGAATTATCTGAGCCCGCTCGAGAATAGAAGAGAATGAATACGAAGAGAAATAAATGATTATTAAATTATGAGACTTAAATTAAAATTTTGTGATGTAAGTTTATTGTTTAAATAAAATAACGCTACGCTGGTATATTATAATATGAATGATGTTTGGGTGAAGATCGCTTTAAAGGCGAGTTGGTCTCCCTTTGTTACTTATATTATTTGTACGTCACAAAAATTGTTGCCCTGTTCAAAGGTGATTACCATCGGATCAGCGGTTAGCCTGCCCCGCCAATTATATTGCTATATTTAAAATATCTAAAAAAACAACAACTTAAATAACATACGTATCCTGGAGATAGAAATCTAACGGTTCTGAATCATAGGTAAAAGTTTACATTTATATTGATCAGTAGATTAACTTTATGCGAGATGAAGACACAGTCCTAACCATAAAAATAAGCACACGTCCATAAACTTCCCAAGATAAAAAATATAGACATTAATGAATAATTAGGTATTTCGATGCGAGTTTTCTAGGCGCTGGGTAAACCTGCGGATTGACCTCGCACCGAACTGCACCGCACCCACCTGCTAAATACTTCGAACGGTAGTTGCACTTGTAAATAGCATTCATTAGAATAGATATTCACAGTTCCACTTAAAAACGTTGCTTGGCTATTTCAATAAAGGTTCATTCAGAAACTTTTTTCTTATTTAGAAAGAGAGAAAGAAAAACTTTTATTTGGGTATACTCACACTAAAATGAAAAACCACTTTTAGTCTACAGAACAATTAAAGGTACGGTGTGATCCCAAAATGGATCCCAAATTTACTTCATTTTACTTCACTGCCAGTTGTGGGTCTCTCATAGGGGAGAGGGTTTAAAAGTTTTGACTCCCCACGCTGCTTTAATGTAGGCGGGCTTGAAATTCAAATTCAAATTCTTTATTTGGATAAAATATGTTAGGTACTAAACACTTATATAAAGATGTTATCATTTTGTGTTTCTCGCATATTTTGTCGTTCTAATAGACGTCCAAATATTTAAGTAAATTAAAAAGCATAATATTAAGTATAATGTCAGTATAGGTAATTAAGTATGTGTATATGTAGTCAAATATTTTTGTGCACTAAAAATTTCTTGACTGGCTAAAATGAATTTTGTAAGTGCCATTTCTTCTCAGTGGTAAAATCTATATATTTTTTGTTAAAAGGTTGAAAATCTCAATGAAAATAGCATAACAGCTTTTTTAATAGGTAGCGGTCTTTGAAGCTTTAAAAAAGATCAATTTTTCTGGAGTATGCCGTTAGCTTTATTAAATAAGTGTACATTACATTAAAAAACTGCCAATTGAAATGTGTAAACGCATGGCAAAGTACCTCCAAACTTTTATTGAGAGGCTCACATGAGTCCGTAAAAGATTTACCACAAATTGACCTTTGCACAAACATAATTTACAACAACACAAACAATAACATCATAAACAATTTAACCATAGTTATAATTAACTGACCAAGTAGACGGGTTCCACTAATCAAGTGGAAACCTATTACTTAATGACAGAACAACACTTCGCAGGGCATTCAAGCAACACTTCTTACAATGTGTCGCCCTGTCTCCATTTGCCTGACGCATAGGTATAAACTTCATGTGCCTGTATTTACACCGGCAACCACCCTCTAAAGATCAGAACACAGCAAAGCTGCTTGGCGGGAGCAATAAGCATGGTGGTGGGCTTCCCAAAAAAAGCTTTACTATGAATAAAAGCTCTAGTACATCTCATATCCATCATAATATCATTTTCATATATTACTAGCTGTCCCGGCGAACTTCGTACCGCCAAAAATTTTTTTCTATTCCGGACTAAGAATAATCCAAAAAATCAAATATCAAAAAATTCGTCCAGCCGTTCTTGCGTTATAAATGGTGTAGTTACACCATTTATAACGCACCACTTTCTTTTATAAATATAGATATTAATATTGGTAGTTACTATATATAATAATAATATTTTTTTTTTTTTTATTCACAAGAATGTAGGTACATACAGTTTTTAAAATGTAAAGTAGTTATTATAATATTTATACAAAACAAATGCGTGCCTCACAAATTATATTGGTGTGTATGTAATAAATGTATGTAATGGTGCCATTTAAAATCTTACTTACGTGTCTTTAGTTACAATTATTGTATCATATAATATATTATATATATTTATTTACGGAATGAAATATTTTTGACGTGACAACGTCTTATAAATTGGTTTGCCGGGTGACACTTCAAGAAACTGCGTTACGCTCAGCTCACGTTATGCGCTCACAATGAGAGCGAGTGAGAGGCACGCGTCCCTTCCACTCGGGCATGGTTAGCCCGCCTAAGAGCGAGAGAGACAGACATAAAAAGTGAAAGGCACGCGTCCCTTTGTAGTAAACGCTGTTTCATTGTACGCAAATGTATTGCAAGTTATTGTATGTATATTTGTATATAAATACGTATGTATGTGTAAAGGTAAAAATAAAATTTTGTTAATATGAAATTCAGTGCGAGATTCTTTGTATAAATTAATGTTTTAAATATAATTCTTTGTATAAATAAATGTTTTAAATTGTTACTATTATTTCATCCTTCTTCCTACTATACGAATGAATATTCACATTAAAATTATTTTACCACTCAAAGTCGTTGTCACGTAAAACTTTCGCCCGTATACCGACTTTACAGGCAACCAATTTTTTTTATGGGTTTTTATATTTTCTGTGATTGTTTTCTTCGCCATTCGTTTTGTTATACTTTTCTTTTTTTGTGTCCTTTTTGTGGTATGTAATAAAAGTATATTCATTCATTCATCCATGCTATTGATAATCACCGGGACTGAAGGTTAAACGAGGCATGGCAGTGGACACCGCCACGTTCTGGCATTTACTTGACTACCTGGGCTCATGACCAGCAACAACAATTTTTGACCTAGCCCGAGATTTGTACCCAGGATCTAGTAATATTAAGCTGAGTATCCTAGCCACTAGAACAATTAGCTATGAACGATTACATTCTTTAAAACAAAACTGAAAAAACTATCAAATTAAACACATACCATTTGAAGGCCGATTGGCGCAGTGAACAATGACCCTGCTTTCTGGGTCGTGGGTTCGATTCCCACAAGTGGAAAATATTTATGTGATGAACATGAATGTTTTTCAGTGTCTGGGTGTTTATATGTATATTTTAAGTTTTTTATTTATATTATACATAAAAATATTCATCAATCATCTTAGTACCGATAACACAAGCTGTGCTTACTTTGGGGCTAGATAGCGATGTGTGTATTGTCGTAGTATATTTATTTATTTTATTATACATCAGCTTATAACGAATTTTAAACTTTAGACCGAGTCTTACGTAAATTTCATTTTAATGTCGAGACTTTCGTCGGAGATTGCCTGACTAGTTTCAAACCCATTTGGGGCTCTTTCTCTTTTGTCCGAAGAACACGACACAATACACAAATAATGGTTTGAAACTAGCCGGGACATTCCCAACGAAAATTCACTTGAGTTCAGTCGTTAATAACAAAATAAAATTACCATGTTTAGTTATAATTTTTATAGGTATAATGTCCATTGTATAATTAAATATATACAAATAACTGACGTATAATGTTTAAAAACAACTTGATTACATATTGTTATAATGTTTATTTTGTAATCATTTACACTATTAAGTACTTAACTGATATAATAACAGATCATTCTGTCGGTGCCTACGTGGAACAAAGAAGTAACCTTGCGTGTAAGTACGTTGCACAGATTATATGAATAAACAAACATACTGCGAATACGATTTACATAATCACATTGTAGGCCAAATAAAATGTACAAACTAAAAACATTTTAATTTTTCTAATTGAGATGAAGATGTGAAAAGAAAGTGAAATTAAAGAAATCATATAAATAAGGTCAGTAAAGTTAGTTTTACACTAAACCAGTTTAAACCTATAAAACCTACGTCAAAAACAATCAACCACATTTCTTCATAGTAGCCATAGATAATACATATAATATACCTACTAGCGGTCAGTGGCGTGCATAGAGTGTATGCACAGGGTATGCAGATGATATAAAATGGACAAAAACTCCAGTACGAGATATAAAAAACTTAAGGATAGTCATTGTTAGAGTTATAAAAAGTCTATCCTTAAGTTTTTATAACTCGTACTGAAGATTTTCTTCATTTCGTATCATCTGCATACCCTGTGCATACCCTCTATGCACGCCACTGCTAGCGGTTGCACGTGACTTTGTCCACTTACAACTTCTTATAAGATTGTTTTCTCTTTTAGAGATCTTTCTCTTCTCGTATTATACGTAACCATAGAAAAGCTCTTATCTTCGCAGTCGTTCCGAGAGTTCTTATTCTTTTTTTATATTATAACCAAAGTAGGTAAAATTATAAATGCAAGAGTCCATTTATTCGTTCGTTCGTATTTGATAGAGCAACGGATACCTATAAAGTGATTTTTCTAATAGAGATAAGTTAGAGAGCCCAATAAACAATACTTATTGTATCGCGAAATCGGACAAAGCCACTTTAGCAGAATTCATTAATTTGCTGTCACAAATACCTACTCATATTGCACTTTGGCTTTTGCTATTATACTCAGCTTGTTCTCAATCAAGATCAAACTATAGCATAATTGATTATCATAAGTCGATGTATTATTTTCTCGAGGGTCATATTAATATATAGCGGGTATATTGATAGTGCGATAAAATTCCATTTTGAAAACCTCCATTAAATGACCCAACACTCTGTCACAATACAGATTGATACGTCGATAATTTTAATATGATAGCACCTACAGACATGCCAACTTCGATGACAATTAAGCTTTTGTCTGAGATCTGACATGGTGTCAGTGATTACTGATAGTTCAGTCTTAGACAATATCGTGTAAACCTGAAGAGGCATGGCTTTTAAATTTGCACGCGGCGAACCGTTATTTCTAAGTAATACAAATTTGCCAGTAGAGTGACAAAGTCGCTGCCAAAGTCCCTGATAGACCTAAGTCAATGAAAAGACATATTTTTTCTTAATCTATTCTATCTTATAGCGCTCCCCGCTACGCCATTGAGGACGTCGAAATGGTATTAATTAATGGTCAAAAAATTTACCACGATATGTTGATTCGTTACCCCTTCAGCTTTTATCTACCTAAATACTATTTACTACTTAGAACGCCTCGACGGCCGATATAAGCTGCAATTCATCCCTGTTACGTACTCTGAACGTTGCAGCGGACTTGTTGGCAGGTGTGACATCAATAGATAGATTACATAATAGTAAAACATTTTTTGGACTAAAAGCCTTTGCCAACTTGAGGGTTTACCCATTATCACCACGCCGGGCAGACGGGTTAGTTATCTTAGTAGATTGTAGTTGTAGTACAAGAACGCTGCTGCAAGCTCTGCTGCAAACAACTCTGTTATGTTCCATTAGTTGCCTCTCACGACACCCGAGGGAAAAAGAGGGGTAGTGATAACTATATTCAGGTCTGCCGTTACCACATATCACAGTAGCAGGTTGGCAGGTGTGTAGATGGTTTTAATATTATGTTTATATACAAATTTTGGGCTGAAGTATTATTGCACTAAGATTATTGTAATAAGAGTCTTTATTGCACGATTTATTAGTTATAATATTATGCGTATGGTTTAGAGTACATAGAGGTGTGTCTCGATTTTATCTCGGAAACCGGAAACTCTATCAAAATCAGCAGGTATGTAGATTTATATGAGTAAGCGGAGAGCGAAAAAACGTAAGAAGGCTTTGTTCGCGACTTTGTGTTCTTGGGCAGATTCATTTGAGTTAAAAAATTCTTAAAGAATCTTTAGATTTTCAGAGTACATACTCGTACTTTATACCTTATGTGGTCTTATATAAGGAGAATATGAGTATACAGAAATGATTGATGTGACCTATTTATTAAGAGAGTGGAAATGCCTTGTAGTTGTATGATAGTGACTCTTGTTTTTGAGTGATGTTGCTTAATTATCGAAGCGCGGCCTAGTTGGATGGAGCGAGGCTTATAATGGGGTCGGTGTCACATGGGTGGTGTGCCCTCCCAAGGCGGTATGGTGTGCTGTATTTATTTATCTTTATAAAACATGTTTAAAATACTTCTGTCAAAATATTATACATAAACGCTTTCATCTCTCGCAAGACAGAAGAAATTATAATTGTAAATAATAATATCGAAAAAGAGCATTTGCTGAGTTTCTTGCCAGTTTTTTTTCTGTAGAAGATGCTACAGAAAAAACCGCCCTCCAAACCTGTGGTAGATTCACAAAACAGACAGATTTGTCGTTTCAAACTTGCTTAATGCTTATGTTAGGCCTACTTCATCATCAGCTCTTCAACCGATTGACGCTTAATGCTGGACATAGATCTTCTCTTGTTGTGGGAGTTTTAGTGTCCACGGTCCTGGGCCGCTCGCGGCTCCAAGCAACTCGTTGGATATCTTCTGTGTAAAAAAGTGTAAATTCAAAGCTATTATATGGTGTCATCACAAACATATAACAATTTTTAATTTTTAATAACATTCATGCATCACCTTTTACTCAAGGTGGCAGCAGCCAATCTAATTAACAAATCTTGAGCAAGACGCTCCCGGTCCACCTACATAGTTCCGACAGCATAATATGTGTTCTAGGAACTTGCACTTACTGACGGTGACAATAAGTTTAAGCTAACGCGGAGAGGACGCGATTTTTTTTAAGTCCTCAATATAAATTCATTCCTAGCAATAAATAGGGATAAATTATGTAAATGACATTAATAAGTAAATGACATTAAACCGGACACATTTACACATTTTTCATGAATTTGATTTAAACAGTGACAATTTAATTTGCGTAATTTAAATTTTGAAGCTGCAAGGGTTCTTTAAGCGCTCCTGTCTAAAAATAAGCCGATAAACATACTCAGTAGCACCAGGGTATTATACTGTTCGATTTTACTACATACTAGATGAATTTTCACCGGGGGATGCTTTATAATCGATACTGAGTCCAAAACAGATTTTTATTTAATTTTTGTCTGTCTGTCTGTGTCTGTCCGGGCATCACGTGAAAACTACTGAACGGATTTCAATCGAATTAGGTATAGTGGTAGCTAATATTCCGGAACATCATATAGGCTACTTTTTATCCCGATAAACAATAAGTTTCCTCCGGGAAATGGGATGAAAGTTTTTACCAATTTTACTTCATAGCTCCGTTAAATTTGAACCGATTTTAATAATTCTTTTTTTATTTGAAAGTATATACTATCAAGCATGTATTGTCTAATTTTAAGAAAGATCTGATAAATATCCTCGGAGATAAAGGGCATAACTCTTCACTGATAACAGCAAGTCGCAAGGCATATGGGATATTCAATTATTTGGGACGCCCGGCCGCGTATTATATAGTTTAGAAATAAAACTGGACCCAGTAGGTGGCGCTGCAATAAGGTTCTTAATTTTTTTAGAGTATTAAAACAGATAATGATCGATTTGATGCAGACGAAGTTGCACGGGTCAGCTAGTACAGACTACAATCTCATCCGCTGATAAGTGATGATGCAGTCTCAGGCGGTAAAGGGCTCACCCGTTAGGGGTATAGTAGTAATATTTAACTCTTAATCGCTTTCTACGCTGCTTCGTAGGGTGGTAACAATAGCTTGATTAACAGTCTTATTCACAGGGTAATTTATCAAAAATTTTCAAAGACAAGAAGAAAGACGAAGTTGTTGCCAAAGATTCCGCTCACAGTTTCATTTACGGTCACCCTACACTACAAGTAAATGTTCTAACATCGCCTTGAGAAGTCGTACTTCATACTGGTTTCGGACAAGAGTTTGGAACTAGTTTTAAATCACTGATGACCTATATACCGAGATACCTTTGAAGTACATGTGAAGACAAATATGTTCAACGGTACGAATAAATATAAATAAATAATAAATAATAAATTTATTTATTCATAGTGGTGAAAACATTACAAATACCAATTTTACATAATTTATCTAAGATACAGTTTTCTTTTTCAAATGATGCAAAATATAATAAATAAAATAAATAGAATATAACGTATTTGTATAATTGACTGACCGAACCAAATGATATTGAAATTTTATGACAAGGATCGGTGATAGCCCTGTGGGTAGGACTTCGACTTCACTTTCGGGAGGCCGAGTTCGAATCCCGGCACGCACCGCTAGCCTTTCTAAGTTACGTGCGTTTTAAGCAATTAAATATCACTTGCTTTAACGGTGATGGAGTTTTCCTCTGTGAGGAAATTTGTCTGAGAATTCTGCATAATGTTCTCAAAGGTGTGTAGAGCCAATCCACAATGGGAATCCTCATTGTGGAAGGAGACCCGTGCTCTGTAGTGAGCCTTTATTATCATTTATATAAAATTATGATGAACAGTATCGTCAAACAAACAAAGTTAGGATATTGTCACTGATCATCAAATTCAGGAACACTAGTGTACAACGGCTTTGAAACTCGGACTTCATTACTCCATAAATTGAGAAATACACCCCTAACGTTTAGATTTTGGTATTTATGCAAGAGCATACAAAAAATATTTTGTAATTGTATCTATGTTTGTTTTTACAAAACCTAGGCATCGCCTTAATCGAATGCCTAATTATTTAGGCAATGTTTACAATGTGTAAGTCTTAGGTGATAACTATTGGTGATGAGGCGTTACTCATTTAGGCATTAACTTATTCGTTGTTAGTGAAAAAGGGTAACGGGAATTAGTCTATGAAAGATCTTAGTTCCATTGAAAACAAGAAACTTCACGGGGCGACTATAATAATATGAATAAACCTTTAATAGCAAAAAATGGCCGATGAGTCAGCCTGGCATTTAGATCTCATTTGAATAGAAATTGAACACCGCTAACTCTATGTTGCTATATGCTGAAAGTTGCATATATTTTAATTTATTTATTTATATACTACGACAACGCACACATCGCCATCTAGCCCCAAAGTTAGCGTAGCTTGTACTGACATGTCTGGTGAATTTTTTTATGAATAATATACACAAACAAATACAAAACACCGAGACACTGATAAAACATTCATGCTCATCACACAAACATTTTCCAGTTGTGGGAATCGAACCCACGGCCTTGGACTCAGAAAGCAGGGTCGCTGCAAACTGCGCCAATCGGCCGTCAAGTTGTTATGCTATTAGTGTAGTCCTAGATGTAATATAAACGCCACGCATTTCCTCTTTATGATATACCTCATTAGATCGAAATTGATCGAAGACAAAAGGAAGAGCGAACTGGATGGTTATCGTGACCATCTTAAAGCAATTCCACCCTCCAATATGGCTTATTATTACGCGGTCTGTACCCTTACATGTCCTCACTGTGCACGCATATTTAGTGCAGGGTAAATAACTCACATTAGGGCGCATGACCGAAGCCCCACATTTAATTTATACTGGAAAAAATCAGAACCAGTCGCTATTGCCGCACTCGACAGTGAAACAATGATGGGGAATTGAATTATCGCGAGTAAAAAAATTTATAAGATATTTTTATTGTACTGAAACATACGAATGAACGAACAAATACCTACATGATCTATCATCATGATCTATTTATCTGTTATAGTGCCACAGATAATGGCCATGAGCGCTGCGGAGGTGCCAAGTTCGAGCCCCGGCAGGGGCCATTTGGGAATTCAAAATTTCTAGACTTACTCTGGTCTGATCTGGAAGGCTTTGTCCGAGGCTGGTTATACTCTACTGTTAAAGACGTCCCGCCCGAATGGTATGGGTGTATCAGAACTGCCAAACTTCTAACGGGGCAATCCGCAACCTATCTATATTTTAGAATTCATCATCTCTTACCATTAAGAACTAACTCGTTATTTAATTAAAAATAAACTGATTAAAGGGGTTTTTTTTCGTGTTGGCTTCTTCTCAAATGAACTTCACGTTCACGGTGTAAATGTGAAGTCTGTCTGAGTGAAGTGACATTAGACAGACTTGCCATTTTATAAAAGCCTGCAAGGTACGCCTGCCTAAAATAACCGATTATAATAATATTTACTGTTTGGTAAATATCACATTGTTTTCCCATTTATGTAACGAATGTAAAGATGGTCGAATTATCAACTGATTCGCATAGTTCAAGGCAAAACCCACTTCGGTTTTATTCAGATCACGACTCGGAACGATGGTTTGCGTAATTTTTGACATAACAGACTTGTGTTTAAGTCATTTTGAACCCTATTCTATCACAATATAGACGAATATTCGCTGAAAGTATCAAGATTAATTGATAAATTGTTTTATTTGACAGTGATGTTTGAACTAGTTTTATTACTATGTGAACAATTTAATTTCCGATTAATCGCTATGCGAGGCATTTGATTGTTATTTAAATGGCAATTAGATAATAGATACAATGATAGTCCTATTATGTGATCTTATTAATCGTTCATGTAAAATTAAGTGAAAGAATATTATCATGTAATTGAAATTGGCTAAGAAGTCCATAATCAGTCCGAAAGCCAGAGTTATATTTCTGAAAGAGGATTTAATCCATAGTTATATAAACGCGAAAGTGTGTTTTTTTGTTTATCATTCCTTTGCGCCTAACCTTACTTATTAAGTTAATTAAATAAAGTTACAAACTTTAATCAATAGCAGAAATAGCTGGCAATAAACTTAGAGTCCTCACGTTAGACTGCTTACCTTGAATTAGATCGTGGAGAAGGTACTCCCATTTATGTTATGGTTCTGCCAAGTACTAGCGTAGGCTTGATTCGGTGACTCGCGAATGATAAAACAATACAAAAGTTTAATTAAAGAGTCTAGCAGTGTTGCAATTGTTTGCCCGTATATCGATATTTTTTTTTAGGATCGGTTTCTTCATCAGCTATTACGTTTGTGATTATTACGATTTTAAATGTGAGACATTGGAAGGATATGTCCTGCTAAGCACTCTATGTCTTCTTGGCCAGTGGCGAGCTCAGGGCTGACCCTCATGACCAGGGTAAGGATTTAGCAGGAAGAAAGCAAAAAATAGGAAAACCTCTTCCAGTACCAGTTATATATTTTTTTGGACAGTCAATGCTATTGAGCACGCGTGAAGAATGCACGCTTATGCTCTAAGCATTTCAGGTTTTCTTCTAATATTTTAGAACTTTTTTTTCCTTTCGCGAACTGACAACGATATCGAATAGGCACTTTGTAGGCAAGTGTACTCAACTTTAGTGTGCATTTTTTAAACCCATCAGGTGTTATTTCGAATCTTTATTTCATTATTTAAAAAAATGAACTTATGTAACAGTACTATTAGAAACTGGATGTGCGTTTAATTCAATTATATAAAAGCAAAGAAAAAAAAACGTGTTTTGTTAAAGAGGTTTTTATGTGTAATTATTTATCTATTATACAAATTTATTGTAATAGAATAAACTTTAATGTCGTTAAATATTAACATACTAAAGCACAATATAAACGGTGATAGCCCAGTGAGTACTTCACCTCTAACTTTTCTAAGTGATGTGCATTTTAAGTAATTAAAATATCACTTGTCTCATTGTTGAAGGAAAACATCATGAGGAAACCTGCATGCCTTAGAGCTCCCCATAATGTTCTCAGAGGTGTGTGAAGTCCACCAATCTGCACTGGGCCAGCGTGGTGGACTACGGTCTTAACCTCTTCTCATTGTGGTGCCCTGGAGTGGGCTGGTAATGTGTTGATAGATTGGTCTGGTTGAGTCTGGTCTGGCGGGAGTCTTCTCCCGCTAATCCCTTTCACCACTAACAAAACTATCGAGATATCATCTCACACATGCAAATGCTCTTAAAGCTTAGTTTTCAAAATAATACATGATTAAATCGTCAGAGATTTGCCATTAATCACCATTCAAATTTATCTTTACACGATTTAAATCAAAAATGGGACTCGCGCTTGACCACAATCTCACTTCTGTTGAAAATCGTGGATATGATAGGATGTCCTAAGATAGGACACGTTTGCCTAGAAGATCATAAATCAATAAGAACAGAACTCGGACAATAGTACCTACAACTTAAATTCAATGTGACTCGGTTAATATTGTAGGTGTTTTGATTGCCAATAAGGTTTATTCACATACTTACATAACTCATAAGATCGTTACAAAACCTATCTATGCAGATAAGAAAACAACATGCAAATCACTTTGTCCAAGTTTTTGGGATATTGGCAAAATGAGGATAAAAACCCGCCCGGAAGTCTACTTGAAGAGTAAGTTCGACAAATCCTTTGTTTGATTGAAGATTTGATATTATTTTAATTACACCACTCGCTTGACAATGTCTTATTACATAGTCTAGTATTAAAAGGTCAAGTACGTCAATACATCCTATATGCTTAGCGGTATCTGTTCATACTAATATTGCTATCTCGCTCTCACGTATGATGGCATCGCCCCGTCACCATAGGGTATAGATTGTAAAAAAACCTCCAAAACTGGATTTTATTGCCTCCCGTGGTGTGAAAAGTACAGTATTTAACTTAGTTAGGTTTAGCTGCCTTCGTTTTTAGGTTAACCTATAACCCTCGTTACACTCAGGATTCCAGATGCAACACCCTCGCTACGCTCAATAGTTACTCGGAAATCCCTAGTTTGCTTGGGATTTATCCCGGCGCCCGTAAAGTAAGAAAGTAGCTTAACCCTTTTGTTGAACAATCTACTATTTCATTCATTCTAACTTTAAAATTCATTGTATAACTGCACATTTTGGTATCCGGCTGCCGTAAAGGTTACGACCCTTGGTTCGTAAAATCAACATTATCTCGCAATTTGATCAGAAACGTTTCGAGCCACGGCAGACAGCACCTGTCATGGCGTCTGACTACTATAATAGATCAATTATGTTATAGAATAATAAGGTTATGGTAGCACGCACGTTTTTATCTCAAATCTTTTGGTATTTATTGAATACGCACAATCGACATTGAAGTCAATTACAACGTAAAATACATAAAACTTTAACGAAACTAAATTTATAGTATTTTGCTTCCGTCCGGTAGTTTGTAGTGCCTATGGCATTTATTTATTGTAAGGTTAAACAGATAATAACTTTTAACAAGGTGTTGTTGAAATTCTTAACGGTGTCTATAAAAAGGCATGTCAGAGTCCAAAAGCGAAGGCTCCTCTATCGCGTCCAGGTTTGCGTCCCGCGAGTGAATAAAACTAAGCGTCGGACGTAAAGTTAAACGTATCTGAAGACGCAGGTAAGACGCCGCGTTTCCCGGCAAATTAAAAAAATACTGAAAGAAAAATAAAAAAGTGTGTACACGCGTTAGAAGTTATACTTCTTTGGCGTAACAAGATAAGAATCTACACTAACAATAGAAAAAAGGTATTTAAAACATTGAAAGTTTTATTATAACACATTATCTGGTTATCTCATTATCGGACAACCAAGTTTCATTCAACATTAAAATTTGAGATTTTTGTACAATTTAATCGAAATCGAAATGAGCCAGCAGACTTTGACAATTGAAAGTATACACTGTCAAACCTTATAGCTAACTTCAGGGTTTTTGGGACGGTGTGCGCGCGCATAGTAAAAATTTACTCTCGTCATTTTTCCCTAACGCGCCAAAAGAAGTATAACTTCAAAAAATAACTCGTAGTAGCAAAACCAATATTTGCATTGCACCAGTAGCATTTTGAACTAGGATAGACTAGATTGCATCCTGGAGATTAGATGAGAATAGATTTTTTTAGCTCGACGAAATAAACTTTTACTTTTGGCACTACCGTTCTCTTGCTGTAAGTCCATTCTACAAAGGTTGCCTGTAAGAGATTGCTTGCACCCATAAGGCCGCCTTTGCATGTCTACATTTCTTTACTGTATACTCCTTACTGTTTCTTTTCCTGTATTTTATACGTGCAAAAAAAGTGTTTCTTCTTTTTCTACTTTTACCGCGGCAGTTAAGCTCAAATAAAATGCGGTTAAATTGGCTGGTAAAAGCTTGCTCATTGCAAGACCGTCTAAGTATTCAATAAATGTATAGGTACTCTAACTATTATTCACTTTGAATTGTTGCTTAGACGAATTCTCAGGCTTAATTAACTCGTGATTAATAATTATTAATTAATTCTCAAAGATTCCACGCTAATCCAACGCGGAAACGAATTATAAGAAACCTAATAATGTATATTGTTCACATCGACTTTTACGAAACGTGGGAACAAAACCGCAAGCGCATTATTCTCACTTCATTTGATTTAGTACACAGACTGCACCGGGCGACATCTAAGTACAGGTACATATAGTTGAATAAAACTAAAGTTTATGACTGTAATTTCGAAATAACTGCCTCGACACAGGGCGTACGAAAGACTCTTGTTGACGTTTTAAGCGGGCTTCCACTTCGTACTTCGCATCATCTGCGAAAAGCGATGACGATTTGAATCATATAATAACCCAAAAACACATTCTCATTTAGTTTTAATGTTTCTCCGTGTAACTTTATCTTAAAAACTGAGTTTTAGTGTTTTTTTATATCACATATATTAGTAACAGATTTCGCAACTACGCAATGAAGGAAGGCAACTTTTTATCCCGGAATGGCTGGACCGATTTCGAAACTTATTATACCGCAAAAAATGGACCATGTGGAGTTCTAGATGTTATCGTGTGCATCCGTTCTGAGTCTCTCTCTCTTCTCATATGAGAGAAGTAAAGCTTTGTTATACCACGTGCTTCGATATGCATAGTTATTGGCTCGTTTGCATCTTCCGGAAAGACAAGTCGCCAAAGGTGGGATAAATAATATATCACAGGCAACGCAAATTGTATCACAAAGTTTTTAATCTCTGAATTACAATAAAAACAAGGCCGCACACGATAAAAAAAGCAAAAAAAAAAAAAAAATTTATATTATTCAGTACGTATTAAGGTATTGTCACATACGTTGTAAAGAAATACTTCGATTTGATGACTGAATAATGTGACTTATTACTTTGATATAAGAGACATGTGCACTCTTATTGCATATACACGTGGATTATATTAAAATTTATTACTTTATACAGGAAAATGAGAAACAACATAAGCTAAGAGGATGGGTCACTTAAAGTATATTTAATCGTTGTGACATTCAAAGTCAAAGTCAAAGTCAAAAATATCTTTATTCAAGTAGGCCCACAGGTGGCACTTTTGATGCGTACATAAGAATTACACGGTAGTGAGATGATGGCGATAACCACATTCGTAAACTTAAAACTAAAGCTACGAGGGTTCCAAACGCGTCCCGGTCTAAGAAGAAGCCCACAACAAACTTAGCCGGGTGTTTTTTTTTTTTTTTTGTTATCGCCATCTCACAATGTCATTTTAAATTATTAGAAGAGCAATAGTAATCACGCGTATTGAAATAGTAATCACGCGTATAACATTAACATTTAACTTTTATTCATTATACTTAATGGGGTTGGAAGCGGACCTCACTGGCGCAGTGGCTATGATCTTATAAGCAGTGGTCCCGGATTCGATCTCTAGCAGAGGCAATTTGTAAATTTATAATTTCTGAATATTCTCTATGTGGTGTGGTGGGCTTCGCCCGTGACTAGTTACCACTAAATAAAGACGTGCAGTCAAGAGAGATGCATCCGCATTTAGCGTTGGATATGATGTATAGAAACTGATTAGGAAGCTGCATTTTCGGAAATCGAGGGGAGGGGGGACGAATAGGGGAACTTATTCTCGGGAAACGGAAATACAGAAAAATACGAATAATATATAAATATGTGTATGCGAGAAGCAGATAGAGCTGCTGTTGTAAGAGCAGAGTTGCAGGAAGAGTGTGAGGCTCATTTTTAGCCAAACATCAAAAATCCGCCTGTTTATTTTATTAGCAGAACAGAAATAGAGTAGGTAGTAGTACAGCTTTTCGTGACAGATCTCATATTTTTGCCGCCAGGCAGCAATGTTGCAATGCTGTGTTCCGGTCTGAAGGGCGTGGTTGCCTGTGTAATTACAGGCACATTAGGATTAACACCTACGCCTCAAACATTGGATAGAAGCAGGCTTTATTATGAAAATTAAGCTTAATTTGTTATACTCCGCGAAAAGCAGGAGAATATGTATGGTGCAATTTAAAATTTCTTCTATCTTTATGCCCCACCCCTAACAGATCATCGGCAATGTGCCCTCTACGTACGTTTTCCTCCAACACCGGAGCGTCCTGAGGAGATGTTAACTTTACAATGAATAATATTGTTAAGTGAAAAAACCTACACCTTATGTTGGTGGACACAGGGCGCACTTTGCAAGAACGTGTCTCTCGCATACCCTGCGAAGTGTTGCCCGTTCATAAGCACTATGTTTCCATTTAATATAAAATTCAAAAAATTCAAAATTCATTTATTTCAAGTAGGCCTAATATAAGCACTTTTGAAACGTCAAGTCTGTCTGTTTGTAGTGATTCTACCACCGGTTCGGAAGGCAGATTCTACCGAGAAGAAGCCGGCAAGAAACTCAGCAGTTGCTCTTTTCCAACATCAACAATTTACATTTTGTATTTTAACATTCATTTTTCTATCTTGTGAGAGCTGAAAGCGGAGCCGGATGCTTCCAAGCAACCTTATCATTAAAAAATTCATCAATTGTATAGTAACCTCGCTCTAATAAATGTGTTTTAACAAATTCTTTAAACTTGTGCATTGGCAGGTCCAAAATCACCTTAGGAGTCATATTATAAAAGCGTATACTCAATCCCACAAATGATCCCTGTACCTTACGCAGACGATATGCAGATGACACTAATTTATGACCATTTCTTGTAAGTCGACTGTTTATGTCCACTTTTTGTTTATAAAGACTAATATGTTGTCTTACAAATACTATATTGTTATAAATATATTGTGAAGCTACAGTAAGTATGCCTATTTCTTTAAACTTCTCACGGAGGGATTCGCGTGATTTAAGTTTATATATTGACCGTACAGCTCTTTTCTGCAATATAAATATAGTTTCGATATCAGCTGCTGTACCCCATAACAAGATTCCATAGGACATAACACTATGAAAGTACGCAAAATAAACTAGCCTAGCTATTTCAACGTCAGTAATCTGTCTAATTTTTCTGACTGCGTAGGCAGCCGAGCTTAGTTTACCCGCTAGTGAATCTATATGGGCACCCCACTGTAGCTTATTATCCAAGGTCACGCCCAGAAAAACTGTGGAAGTCTCTATTTTTAGTGATTCACCATTTATCATTATATTTTTATCAATTTTCTTTACATTTGGTAAGATAAATTCGACACACTTTGTTTTTTTTGCATTTAAAAGTAAGTTGTTAACTGTAAACCAGTGCGACACATGCGACATAACACGGTTTTTTCCGTCAGAGTTATCTTTACTCCTATCAGTCTTAAAAAATAGAGATGTATCATCTGCAAACAATACAATGTCGCATGTTCCACTGACATGGTACGGTAGATCATTTATATACACTAAAAATAGAAAAGGACCCAAAATCGAGCCTTGTGGGACACCCATTGAGGTATTTGAACCCTGAGACTTTGCATCATTTATGCAAACTCTTTGGATTCTATTGCTGAGATAAGAGGCAACCAAATTTAGTGCAACGTATTGGATACCATAGTGGCTTAGCTTAAGAAGCAAGGTTTTATAATCAACACAACCGAAAGCTTTAGATAGATCACAAAAAACACCCATGGCGTTCTGTGAACATTCCCAGGCATCATAAACATGTTTTATAAGTTTAGCGCCTGCGTCCGTTGTGCTACGACCTTTAGTGAAGCCATACTGCTCAGGGTGTAGTAAGTTATTTACATTAAAATGATATAAGAGTTGATTTAATATAATTTTTTCAAATATCTTACTAAGAGCTGGTAAGATTGAGATAGGTCTGTAATTGTTTATATCATTTTTATTACCAGATTTAAATAGAGGAATGAGTTTACTATGTTTCATTAGGTTCGGGAAAGTACCTAAATCAACACATTCATTGAAAATTATGGCTAAAAGAGGAGCAATGACGTCAATAATTTGAGATATTACCTTTACCGACATTCCCCATATATCACCTGTTTTCTTTAATTTTAACAACTTGAAGTTTTTACTGATATCCGATGCATCTATATGTTTGAAATGAAATAAAACTTTGCACTCATTAATGTTGCCTCTTAATAAATTCTGAGCTGCAGCAGGTGAGGAATTTAGTGAATCTGTTAACAAAATAGGAACATTCTGAAAAAAGTTTTCAAAAGTACTAGCAACTTCTGTATCAGTAGTTACCATATTATTATTAATAATTAATTCAAAATTTCCGTCTCGAGATTTAGTTTTCCCAGATTCATTATTAACAATTTTCCAGGTTGTTTGTATTTTGTTTTCAGATTTTACTATCCGATCTTTAATGTATAGCGACTTAGCTTGTCTACAAACATTTTTAAATGTTTTGGAGTAACTTTTTACATATTCAAGGAAAGTTGGAGTCTGATTGTATTGTTTTTCATCATATAGCTCATACAACTTATCCCTGCTTTTGTAAATGCCTATTGTCGCCCAATCACTAAACCTCATTTTTTTATTAGAATCTATGTATTTAAAAGTAAATACTTTATTAAATGCACTTTCTATTTCATTGAAAAGCGTACGATAAAGATTGTCGGGATGACAGTTTTCAAACACGTATAGCATGGGCTGATCATATTCTCTCCCATCGGAATTCTATATTCTCCTGCGGCTTTATCACCAACCTGCTTTCGCAAGTGGTTTTTTGGATTTTCATGAATCCTGCGGAAACCGTACTTTTTCCCGGGATAAAAATCAGCCTATGTTTTAATCCAGGGTATAATCTATCTCCAGTCCAAAATTCAGTTAAATTGGTTCAGTAGTTTTTGCGTGAAAGACAAACATCCACACTTACAAATTTATAATACTAGTAGGATGGAGGCCAGGTGACAGGCTTACATGAATTTTGATTCATGACCATCTGTTTTGATCGTCAATTATAAATTTAAAAAAACCGCTCGATCACATTAACATGGTTTCATACAACCGCCCGGTCGCGGCAGGTACATTGTGTTGCAAGTGTATCAAGCAATGCGAAACAATGGCCGAAGTCGCACGTACGTTGCGACATGCCCGCACATGCAGAACAGGATCAATACAATTGGGCATTTACATACGCACAATGGGCTTGCCGGATCACGTGTGATAACGCGTGTATTGAAATAATACACTGCGCTAGCTGAGCTCCGGTCCCGAGACCCGGTGACGGTCTCACACGCGTTAAATTCAACTCAAATGGAATTTTCGCTAAAGTGAAACGAGCGAGCGAGATTTCAAAGCGGCACCTTCATTGTTGGGCTGGTGGGTGAGTATATGGTTGGAGGCTTAAGCCGTGGCTAGTTATCACCCTACCGACTCAGGCATGCCGCTAAGCGATTTAGCGTTCCGGTGCGATTTAGTTTAGAAACCGATTAGGTGATTAAATTATGACGTAGTCTAAGATGATAACGGGCTAAACTGTTACTGGCATTTATATTAAATCCATTCCTCTAATTTAGATGCGACATCGTACCAGAATGCTGAAACTAATGTTACAGTTATTTTATAAAGTGGATATCCAACCTTTTGATAGCTAGAAATTCATATTTGCCAGATATTTTATTAAATTGATTAGGATTTTACAAATAGCCTAATGATTATGAATTAGTTAATGTTCATAACATTGAGTTGGTGGGTATTTTGATATAAATACGGGTGCATTATCGTTGCACTTCAGTCCTACATGGACTCGAACGATGCAAAGATATCTCCCGGTAGTTGTTTATCACTAATTTTAGTAGCAGTAGAGTTTTTTTGTTATCGCCATCATCTCACTGCCGTGTAATTCTTATGTACGCAGCAAAAGTGCCACCTATGGGCCTACCTGAATAAAGATAGTTTTGACTTTGTCCGTTAATTATTACTATATTAAATAAATCGCTTAGCAGCATGACTTTGTTGATAGGGTATCCCACCAGATCAGAACTGAGAACATTCAGAAATTATAAATATCCCAATTACCATGAACCCGAGACCTCCCGCTGCCGTCAAAAAATTAAAAACCATATTTTTGGGTGACAGTTCCTTGAGTAGTGCTATCCTTTTCCATATCTTCCTCGTAGATAAGGATAGCGCTATTAAATTAAATCTGCTAATGAAGAGACAGCGATTCGAACGTCTGCGTTTAAATAAGCAGAGGTATGATTACGTCACATCATTCTAATAAAGTTAAGAAAGAAGTTTGGTTATAACAGTTTAGTTTCTCTTTTTTGTGCGTCCTTCAACGTAAAATACACGGAATAATTAACAATCTTTCTTTGTTTTAATTAAAAACCTAGTTATTTTATTGCGTATCAAGGTTTTGATTGAACGTAAGCTTATGGAAAAATCCTATTACTATTAATATTAAGGATTACATGTATCCCCCAGACCAGAACTGAGAACGTTCAGAAATTATAAATTTCCCAATTACCATGAACCCGAGACCTCCCGCTGCACCAGTTACGTCGTCAAAGGAGGATGGTGTGTATCGATTGTCAACAGTATCGGAATATGCAATAAATCGCCTTGCGCTGGGCGCATGGAACCCGGCCAGCTATTCCTGGAATATAGAACGACTTTATAAGGAAAACTATTTGCTATGCGCGTTCTTGTAGACAAAATGTCCGAAAACGGATCGACTTGATATGCGTGCGCTCCTAAAATGTAATGCGGTTCGAACTGATCTGCGGGTAAATAGAAGCACTCGTAGAATGAAGTTTTTAATCGGTTGCGATTTTAAATAAATGTTACTTTAAATAGCCGAGCTATGTTTATTTAAAACTATATCACCATAATTCTTAAATTGTCTTTATTTAAAATTTTAAATATTTAAATACAATTAATGTAGATTATAGGCAAGATATTTTTATTCAATGGCTTCTTTGTTAAAAGTGAAAACAATCCACATTTTTTGTTTTTAACAAATCGTTACAAATCAGCATAAGTACGTCCTTGTTAAGTACGTATTTACTTAAAAAGTTATTTTTAATTGGGAAATTTTTATTGCATCTTGTACCGCCTTAATGACCATTAGTATATACTAATACTAAAAGTTTTTTTCTTTACTTTGGTTTAAGCGTTAACTTAACTCTGTGGTTTAAGGTTGGAGGTCCCAGGTTAGTATCCCTAACCAATATTAAGGCGGTACAAGAGTATTTTGTTACGTATAAACCGATTAGGGTTTATCATACCCGTCATACTCCCTAACAGGTTAGCCCGCTACCCATCTTACACCGCATCATCACTTACCACCAGGTGAGATTGCAGTCAAGGGCTTACTTGTAGTGGAAAAAACCAACATAGATTTAAAGATAAATAATCTATATTGTTTGAGCCTAGCTTAAATATTTAGTCGTTGTTTAATATGTTACTTGTGTTAAGTATATTGATCTAAAATTTTATAAAGACCGGTTAACGTAACTCACCTTTTTTACGTAACACGTGTGTTACGTTTGCTAACCTAGAATATTTCACCGGGCTCTCAGATATTTATTTCGTTTAAATCAAATTCAAATTTAAATTCAAAAATGTTTAATTCATGTAGACGTTATCACAGGCACTTATGTAGCGCTCATACATTTAACATGTTACAGTAATGTAAGAAGAGCCCACGACAAAGTTAGCCAGGTTTTTTTTGTTATCACCATCTCACAGTCTAGTTAATGTTGACCTATGAAGTTAGAGCAATTCATCCCCAAGCTTTTTTATCATACATGTAATCCTTAATATTGTAATAGGATTTTTCCATAAGCTTACGTTCAATCAAAACCTTGATACGCAATAAAATAATAAGGTTTTTAATTTAAAACAAAGAAAGATTGTTAATTATTCCGTGCATTTTACGTGCACAAAAAAGAGAAACTAAACTATTATAACCAAACTTCTTTCTTAACTTTATTAGAATGATGTGACGTAATCATTACCTCTGCTTATTTAAACGCAGACGTTCGAATCGCCTCTTCATTAGCAGATTTAAATTAATAGCGCTATCCTTATCTACGAGGAAGATATGGAAAAGGATAGCACTACTCAAGGAACTGTCACCCAAAAATATGGTTTTTAATTTTTTGACGTGCAAGTCAAATAAATAATAATCAATGTGTCGTCGTAATCATCACACGCCTATTAACTTGGCATAGATAGACAAATACAGACTTCGTTACTAATAGAAAGTGTTTTGTATTTAGACCCACCACAGCGGGAGCTGGTCACCGTGGTGGCCACCGACTACGCATTTTATTTAATACTAGCGTACCCAGCCCGCTTCGCCGGGCTAGATTTTGCTTTATTTGATTTAAACAAAAAACTTACACCATTGAATTTTTAATTTAAGTATATTAAATCATTTATTTCTCTCCGTATTCATTCTCTTCTCGAGCGGGTGAAGATCTTATCTACACCCATGTACACCCAACAATAGAATATCAACTTAGTAAATAAAAGCTGTATTTGACAGTAGGACAGTTCAAAAATAGGAGTGCTCCGATCGTCACCAAACTTTACAGTATTACTCGCCAGGTCAATCCGAAAATTCCCTGAAAGTTTCATTGCAATCGGTCCAGCCGTTTCGGAGCCTATACGGAACACACCCACACACTTTCTCTTTTATATATATAGATACGATCATTAATAATACATCTGGGCTTACGGGTAAGTATAAGTATCTAGTTGTCTTCAGCTTTTATATTACCCAGTTTTAGATTTCTTCGTAGACCCACCACACCGGGGGCAGGTCACCGTGGTAGCCACCGACTACGCTTTTTTGTTAAATATACGATCATTGTTAATAAATCCGGGCTCACGGATAGATATAAGGTATCTACATGTCTTCAGCTTTTATGTTACCCAGTGTTAGATTTCTTCGACGTGGTCGGGTAAGTCTTTTAACTTTTTTTTAAATGTAGAAATAATAGGTATTTGAAATTGTGAAGTAATATTCAAATTTCTTTAATGGATAATACATTCATTGTTTATGTAATGTCGGCATGCCAACGTAAACATTTCACGGTCCAAAAAGTCCGTTCTGAATCAAACCGGACGTAACGGACGGACAAATTACCCATTTGTTACTGATAATAACAGTTGACGTTCAGCTTGTCGTTGTATTGATCGTACAAGAAATTGTTTACGGCACGACTACCTATTCTAACCTTTTTTTTTCATACAGGGCAAATATTTTACGCATACCTCTTCGTTGGGAAAAACGGAATGGATAATATATGGACCCCATAAAATCTCTGTGTGACCCTTGATGTTCCTATAGACGTCAGCGTAGATACCATCGCCTATAGGTTCGGATGCACTTGAGGATTCACCTTAGTCCCGCCATAGCTGGACCCACCATTGGTTATTGGGTTTTTATTCCACTACAAGATAGCCTTAATCTGCAATCTCACCTTTTTTATGTGATGATGCATTCTAAAAAACGTTTATTATCCACGTTTCTGATACGTGCCGCTAAGATGTGGAACGCCCTCCCGGCAACTGTGTTTCCTGCCACGTATAATTTGATTACCTTCAAGGCTAGAGTGAATAGGCTTTTTCTAGGCAAGCGTGCTCCAACCTAGACCTCATCATTGCTTTCTAATGGGCATGATTGTCGTCAAGCGCTGGCCTATCGTTAATAAAAATAAAAAAAAGATGGTAACGGGCTAACCTTAGGACTATGGCAGTTATTGTAAACTCTTACCTACCTACGCTAAATCGCTTAGCGGCATGTCTTTGTCAGTAACTAGCTACGGCCAAAGCCTGCCACCAGACCAGACCAGTGAAAATTCTGAAAATATAAATTCCCTAGTTGCCCCTGTCGGGAATCGGAGCCATAACCTCCAGATTACAGCACTCACCGCTCCGCCATAGCTTAGATTAAAAGAAAATTTAAACCTGTTAAAATTAAAAAACACCTTTTGCTTCATTTCGATCCATTATTGGACTTCTTCGCTTTGAATGCAAATTTTAGCGATACCCTTATGTTAGGTACGATAATTATAAGGCAATATTCACAATGCAAGGTTTAATAAGATCTCTTTTTTTAATCTTAGCGTGAGGCACCGCAAGGATCTGCATCCCTACGTGGTTGATGTACCGCGGACGCGTACAAAACGCTTTGCATCTTCGTTTTTGTTTCGCACCGCAACGATCTGGAATGTCCTTCCATCTTCCCCAGGACCTACAATATGACTACCTTCAAATGAAGAGTGAATAGACTTCTTCTAGGTAAGGCTACTACCTTAGGCTACCTTAAGCTGCATCATCTCTTACCATCAGGTGTGATTGCAGTCAAGCGCTCGTCTATATAGGTATATAAAAATCTCCAAGGCCATATTCGAACTTGGAAAGTTGGTATCCAATCCAGTTACAGACTTCGACAAATGTTACCCCACCATTAGCCTATTCACATTTTACTGCAGGGGTACAGAGCTCCTATCTCATAAGAGAGAGGGTTCAGAGAATAGATCCACCAAGCTACTCCATTGCGAGTTGGCGGGCTGTGTCGACAAGCAAGAATGCGCGACACGAAATAGTTATGTCAACCCCATTATCTCGTAAATCCTTATAGAAAAAATACGAGTAACGGCTTGAGATAATTATCTCGTTATGCGCATGCCAGCCCTAATGGAACACACAACTCTCTCTTCTGCACTTAGCAACAACCAAAATATCCACTTACGAGACAATAACGTGAAATCTCAGAACTGTGCCAGTAAGGTCAAACAACATTTAATAATATCTAAAAATACACCTAGCCCATCCATTTTATCATGCGGTAGTAATTTAATTAGCACGTAAGCATAATATTTAATGTCAAGTGTTATATACACGTAATACATTAAGTATGTCGAGACTCTATTTTTAATTGATTGGGTAGTTTAGGTAGTTATTTTACGGAGCATTTTAAATACTATATTTTTGCTAACTTGTATTATGGTGTAAAATATCCTTGATAACTTTTCAGAGTAAAGTGTGTTTTAACAATGGAAGACAAACAAATTTAAAGTCCGCCAACCCACTCTTAGGCAACATGGTGGATATAAACTTTAAATGCATCTGCGTGCTCAAGAAGAGAAATGAACGCACTGTTACTGCAGCGCTGTTTTTATTTTGATTCAAATTTGCGGCCATTTTGAGTGCCGTCTGAAAAGTTTTGTATCATAATAGAATGGCCGCTGGTCATTACCCCGCTTTTGTGTCACAAAAGTGCAATTTGTAAGGTTTATGTAATCGCGTGGGAAAATATTCAACACAAAAAGTGTCATGTTGATAGCCGCAAAGAAGACATCGGTCGTGCTTTCACTAGACAATAAACGAAAAAAAAAACTAGACCCTTACATCATATTGTTTAATTCTATAAATTTAATAGTGTTTTAAAATTATAAAATTACTAGCTTCTGCCCGCGACTTCTGCGTGGACTTCAGAATTGGTTCTGGAGCTTCGCTCGTTAACAGTTTTTAATCCTACACGGGAATTGTTTGAGAATTCAAAAGTCAAAGTCAAATATTTCTTTATTCAAGTAGGCACATAGATGGCACTTTAGATGCGTACATTACATGTAAAATATGACATAGAAGTGAGTTGATGGCGATAACCAAATTCGTCAAACGCTCTGGTCTAAGAAGAGCACACAAAAAACTTATCCAGGTATTTTTTGTTATCACCATCTCACAGTCGATATCACATCACACATAATATCACATCGCTTTTTATATGTTTATACTCCCTCAGGCACCGGGCCCCCTTCTATTATAGAAGAGAGGATTTTAGAGCATAGATAGCCTAGACCCACCGCGCAGCTCCAATGCGTGCTGGTGGGCTTGAAAGTTTACTTTTGATTTAAAATGTAGATATAACTCACTTTTAGTTAGTAATCCTCACAATAGATGGAAAGCGTTTCCATATCCTTGAATTTATATAGTATACTTTCATCGTGAAGCGTTAGAAACTGTTAATATACATTGCACTTTTGAATTATTAATAACTAGTTGAAACTCTTTGTAAGCATCTGCGATTCTTTTCTCCATTGTGCTTCACATAAGTAAGAACTGTTCCTAGGTTTCTCATTGGAACATTCTTAAGTCGGAAAACATTTACTATATAACTATAAGTTTTCAAAAAGGCTCTTTTAAAAAATATACTCTACCTTCACAACCGGCAGCTTGATTTACTCATAATATTTACCTGAAACAGAATAAAAATGAATTTTAATAAATAAATATACTACGACAATACAAACATCGCCATCCAGCCCCAAAGTAATCGTAGCTTGTTTTAAGGGTGCTAGGCTGATTGTGTAAGGTATTAATTAATCATATACATAAATACTTATAATATACATATAAATACCCAGACACTGAAAAATGTTTATGTTCATCACACGAACATTTTCCGGTTATGGGAATCGAAACCACAGTCTTGTACTCAGAAAGCAGGGTCGCTGCCCATTGCGCCAATCGGCCGTAATTTTAATAAATTAACATTTAATATTAGTCACTTGCGTAAATCAACATCTCTTTGTTGTATTTATTTTAACCAGTTAGCCCTTGACTGCGATCTCACCTCGTGGTAAGTGACGATGATAGCCCGCTTTGATGGTAGCCCGCTAACTTGTTGGAGATATGGAAGTATTTTTAAACCTATTATCTTTATTGGTTTCTACTCTGCATCGCACAGGAACGCTAAATAGCTTTTTTTTTTATATTAATAGCGGGCGAATGAGCAAGAGGGTCACCTGATGGTAAGTGATCACCACCGCCCATAAACACATGCAGCACCAGAGAAGCCACCGATGCGTTGCCGGCTTTTAAGGAATTTGTTTATCCGCCCCTTGAATAACCCTAGTATAAATTTTTGAAGAAACCCATCAGATGGGAGATTGTTCCACAGTTTGCAAGTGCGCGGTAGAAATGATCGCTGGGCAATAGTAGATCATCCGATCAGAGCTAATTCAGAAAATGTGAATTCCCAAATTGACCCAGATTGATTGAACTTGGAACCTCCCAATTATAAGAAGACACAGTGTTCAACACTGCGGGCGATTGACAAAGTTTAGTGATAAGTCAAGTAAAAAAACAAAGACCTATTTAACAAGTATACATAAAAAAAAGTTTCGTAATAAATTGAAATCGGCAAAATTCTGTAACAGGACCGTACAAATTGATTAACTGTTTACTTAAAAGTTCCAGCAAAAACTGGATGTGGTCATCGACCTAGCGAGAATTTTATATTTATTACGGTGAAATAGAATAATTTGTTTACAATATAGCTTTACACCGATGATGGCCGTGAAGTCCTAGTTAATCTAGAACCGTGTCGTAGCTCTGCTTTTAAGCCACTTGTGCTTGCGGGAGTTGGTCAAAGCATACCCTCGATACATGTCAACTGTCCACAAAAGTGGTAGCGTAGTGAGGGTGAAGTCTTAGCGTCACATCCATCTCTTGAAAGACGCATCGGTTGCCGGAAGGTAGAACTACCTCCATGAGTCATGCGATATTCGGTCATAATTGGAGTTCATCGGTCAATTTAGGCCCGGGAAGGTGACGCTCCTATTAAAAAGATTTGGCAGTGCCGTTAGGCTACCGAAGACATTGGGGCCCACGATACACCATAGATAAAAACCTGTGGATGAATTTAAAAGTAGATCCCGTACTGGGCCTACTTGAATATATTTTTGACTTTGATTTTTTAAATATGATAAGTTGTTTTTGGAAGTTGCGTTATAATAAAACTTTCAATGTATTCAATGCTCTTATCTATTGTAAGTGCCGTTTATTCTACAAACGTGGAATAAGGCGAAAGATAAAATTTCTGAAAAGATTTTTATCTTGTTACGCCAAAGAAGTATAACTTCTAACGCGTGGACATGAGTACACACATTTTTTAAAGACTGGCCTGGTAAAGTTTTAGTAACTTTTAACACATTAGTTGTGCCAAGGTATCAAACTGTCCCAAAATAACATTCCCGAGGATTTTAAAGAAAAGCCTTTGTTACTTTTTCACAAATCTTGGCGAAACCTTTTATATATTACGAAAGCTGAAGGTTTTTTTCAGCGGGATTTAAAACCAATAAAACGTACGAAGTCAAAGGCACTTAGTAAATCCTAATCATATTGGATGTCATAAAAAGGAAGGTTGCGTTTTTCTGTCACCTACACAAAGGGTCCTTGTTAGAGTTTCCAAGGTTGGGTCCGGAGACAAAATTACCGGGAAAAGAGCACCTGGGAGACAGAAAGAAGAAAATGGACCGGATATACTTCATATTCGGAACTTAAGAGGATGGCACATAATCGTTAGATTTTTAACCGGCTGATCTCCGAACTTCAATTCTGAAGAATTACTGAAGAAGTTCGTTTTGTAAAAGAAGTGAAAGAATTACTGAAGAACTTTGTTGTACAAAACGAACTTCTTCAGTAATTCTTTTAGCTTTAAGGCATTTATGCTCTGGAACAATCTGCCTGCTGAAATCCGTGGAAGTAGTTTCCTTCCGATATTTAAGAGTTTACTGAAGGACTACTACCTCTCTTTGAGTGATGGAATTAGAAGTAGATTCTTTATATTATTTATTTTAAATTGTGTGTTAAAATCTACTTATATATATTATGTTTGTTATATATTTATATGTATTATGTATATATTACGTTTATTTATTTAAATTATATATTTATTTGTATCTTTACATTTTGGTATTTATGTATCAACACTCTTGGCACTATCTCGTTTTCCTCTCTACAAAGGTTGCCTAAAGGTTGCGTAAAGAGGAGGTAAGAGACTGCTTGCAGCAATAAGGCCGCCTTTGCATGTCTACATTGTGTACTGTATACTCCTTACTGTTTCTTTTCCTGTATGTTATACGTGCAACAAAGTGTTTCTTCTTCAATTTGAAGATGGTACCTTATAATTATTATATTGGACTTAATAAAAAAACGTTTTTCTTCCAAATTTTTCAGACACACGGCGAGAGTTACCAATAAGTTATGATGATGTAAATAAATGTGTAACGCCCCGGGCTTGCAAATACCTAGGTACTATTTAAATTGAGACGAAACAATGATGGAAGGCGTGTCGACACGCATCCACACAAGCGATCATACTTAATTAATATGCTATGAGAAATTGCGTTGGTGGAACTTTTATATCTTCAAAAGATTTTCAACTTTAATATCATATAAGAGAAGATGCATTTACGAAAACATATAACCACTTAACATGCACAACATTATGAATAGGAAATACATAGTTCTAATAACGTTGCAAGCGTTTTTTATCTCATAGAATATGTAAATAAATAAATAAATAAATACAGTTTAGAGTTGTATGCTGCTTTTAATAAAAACTACCTACTTCGTTGTATCGAACTACTCATATGTCATCGAATTATGTTGCTGTAGAGTTATGTAAGATAACACGATTAAAAAGTGGGATAAGATATTAATAAATAAATATACTACGAAAATCGCATCGCCATCTAGTCCCAAAGTAAGCGTAGCGTATGGGTACTAAGATAGCTGATGAATATATTTTTGTGAATAGTATACACATAAATACTTATTATATTCAGATAGACACTGAAAAACCTTTCTGTTCATGACACAAACATTTTTCCAGTTGTGGGAATCGAACCCACGGCTTTGGACGGACGTATTAAAACTATTTTTAACAGTTCTTTACCCCTCCGGTAGTATTAAACCCTGAAATAACCTAATGACCGACACTTTAGTGATATTTTTAAGAATAATACAAAAAGTCGAGTTAAGTTTACCCAGCGGATTTTCACGAAAATGGTGACATAATAAAAAAAACAAGATTTATACCCGCTACCTGATTTATGCCCCGATGATCCAAAATCGTGTGCACACCACTGTGGCGCACCCATCTGTTTTACCTTGTTGTGCAATGCCCTTCTACTGATCTCCTCATTTTGGATTTGATCACGTTGAGATAGCTACTCCCGAACCTTTGAGTTACTATCGCTAAGATTATTTATGTTTATGAAATTATTTTACGTTACGTTTACATATAAACATGTATCAAATGATATTAATTAAAATCGTGATATGAAGACTGACGTTTGATACGGATGATAATTTTAAATGTATCTAATTGTACAAAAATACCTAGTTAAATAATATGTACAATTATAATTCGGAGAATAATTATTGAACATAGATTCTTTAAATAGTCAAAACAATATTTAAGTAATTTTTTTTAGCTTCGTCTGTTTGCTTCTTTGGGCTGTACGTGAAAAAAAAAAAAATCAGAAAAAATAATGGCGCCCTAATTGGCGCCTTCTTTTGTTCTGGCGAGAACGCTCAACGTACCTTCTTGCAATTAATATTTAAATTTAGGAGAGATAAGTTACATTATATTGTAAAAACGGAAAAGGAAATAAAAGTATTGGATGCATTAAGAAAGTTGTTTTAAATTATCAATCGTTTGCAAACGGTTTTTTATTATATTCTGGGCTCTGCCTTGCTCATTCTATCGCCCGCTGAATAATTCTAAACCTTCTAAGACCATAGTTAGTGACCATGTACGGAGCTAATACTAAGTTAAGCTTGAATAATTAATTAATAATAAGTAATTAGTATTAAGTAAATCTATCAGGTAGATCACTCACAATATATTAGACGTAGAATCTGTTTATATCTGTGTTGAGAGAAATTCAGAGCGTTATCATTATTAGCTGTCATTCGTTTGGCACCTTACACTAAAGTTCGATGATGGATATCCTTATATAAACAAAATAATAATTTCCTGGTATTGTAGCTACTACTTTCTATTAAGAATAGCATAGAAAGTTCTTAATCCTAAATTTTATGTTATCCTAAAAAGAACGTAATGAATTTTTAATTTTTTATGGTTTCTACATACCTAGGTAGCTCACATAGCAACCGAACTTCGCCATAGCCTTTTTTTTTGTTCCAAAAGCATTCAGGTTAGCCCTCGACTGCAATTTCACCTGGTGATAAGTAACAATGCAGACTAAGATGGTAGCGGGATAACCTCTTGGAGAGTACGGTAGTCATACCCCTAATCGGTTTCTATATGTCATCGCACCGGAACACTAAATCGCTTAGCGGTGTCGGTGTCGGTGGTAACTAGGCACGGCCAAAGCCTCCTACCAGGCAAATACGGATCTCTTTATTTTAAAAGCATAGCTCTATTCATCAAAATTCAAAATTCAAAATTCATTTATTTCACGTATAAGCACTTTTGAAACGTCAAGTCTGTCTGTTTGTATTGACTCTACCAACGGTTCGGAAGTCAGATTCTACCGAGAAGAAGCCGGCAAGAAACTAGGCAGTTGCTCTTTTCCAACATCAACAATTTACATTTTACATTTTAACATTCATTTTTCTATCTTGTGAGAGCTGAAAGCGGAGCCGGATGCTTCCAAGCAACAACTTTCTTCTATAAGTCATATAAGCTGGCACAACAAAGCCAAGCAGTTTAAAACTAAATAAATAAATAAACATACTTTGACAATGCACCCATCGCCATTTAGTCCCAAAGTAAGCGTAGCTTGTGTTGTTTATTTATTTATTTAGCAACGCACCCCGTGAAAACATTACAGTTGCCCAATTCGTTCCCCGGGGCTATTAAAAGAATGTATGAACGAGTAATAATTACAACAAATTAAATTAAATAAAAACATAAAAATAAGCTATATAACATTAATAATTAAAAATAAAATAAAACAATAATAACAAAAACCAAAAATTAAAATTCAAAATAATAATAAAAACAAAACATTCAAACATATAATTAATATCTTAGATTACCTACTCTCTAATAACATTGTAATTTGCTTTTGGAGCTGAAGCGGCGGGGTGTGAAATATGTCTAGTTCCGAATTACTATGAGTTAGGTCATTGAGCAAGCGCAGCGCACGAGTCAGTGGGGCGTGCGTGGTCAGTTTGGTTCTGCAGCATGGTAAAGCTAACAAATGACGACGACGCGCACTGGCATAGCCATCCGGTAAATGAAAACCTATCGACCCTAACATAAAGGAGTCACTTGTTTTGCCCTGGACTAGATTTATCACGTACTGGAGCAACGCTTCAGTACGCCTCCGTTCCAACCGGTCGTATCCCACCATACCAAGAAGAAACATATGGGTACTAAGGTGACTGTTCTAGTTTAAAACTAGATATGCATAAAAACAAAGCAGAGATTCTGTGCTATTATAATGAAAATTCCGCATAACTGACCCATATTGTGTTCAACAGCTGCAAATAATTATTATGAGTTGCTTCACAATGCCTCCATTATAATACTAACGGCATCGAATTAGCACCTATGCTGTACAATCGGCAAGCATTGCTTCAGAGTATTTGCATTGCATTCTAAGTAAGTCTGTGTCTATGGTGACTACGTTCTTGTTACGCAATGGACATTTTCTATAATGTTTGTTGTGAAATTTTAACGTTACGTTATATTCTAATGCATATTTAATATCCGTCGAAAATTAAATTAAATTTATACATAACAACAGCTTACGATCTTGAAAAATGCCTGAAGACTTAATTAATATATCAAAAAAATGGAACTGGTACTTAAATATAAATTATCTTATCAGAAGTGGGATATCCAAAATGGATGATGATAACTTTTGTAACCAAGATGAAATCTCAAGAGGTAACGTAACAGTTTTTATAGGAACTTTAAGAGCATAAAAGGTCATCACTAATATAGTGTTTGTATCTCTCATTTATTACCACTTCAAAAATATTTGTTTAAACAACGTGATAATATTGACTTTAAGTTAACACTCTTGACCATAATAACCTTCCGTGCTGATCGCATAATATTACATAGATCGCACGCGCTGCAAATAAAGTCATACAAAACAGGATGATATCGGTAATTTAAAAATAATCATCATGTGCGAACATCATTAGCGGCAAATCTTATTAGAACTGTTAAACCTAATGGAGAATAAGACTATATTGGTTTTATCAAACTGAAGTTCTCGAAAATATTAATTTAAAAATTACTGGAGACAGCTAGTTGAACAAAGCAGATACATACATATATCCATATATTTATATATGTATTTCATACTGGTGTGGGGTCGCCATTCCAGCACCTTGAGCATCGTCCACGTCCGCCGAATCTCTGAGCTTAATCGGTAATACCAATTATTCTACGGATCTTCTAATTTCTGATTTGAACATTTAGAGATAAATAAATAAATATACTACGACAATAAACAAACCGCCATCTAGCCCCGAAGTAAGCGTAGCTTGTGTTATGGGTACTAAGATAGCTGTTGAACATTTTTATGAATATAATACATATAAATCCTTATGATATACAGATAAACACCCATTGATAAACAATCATGTTCATCACACAAACATTTTCCAGGGGCTCAAACCCACGGCCTAGGACTTCAGGGTACGCTGGGTCGCTGCCCACTGCGCAAGTCGGCCGTCTAAGATACTCGAGAGATACTCCTAGCATAGCTCTCTCTATGGGGCGCTGAGTGACTCTGAGTATTCTTATGAGGCCCATGGTAAGCGAACCCTTTTCAGCTCCGTAAGCATCGCATTCATGCCATGACATCTCCACAATAGAAAAGAATTACGAAAAATAAACGTAACCCGTTGTTATCGCCTGTTATACAACTCGATTCGCACCAACTGTCTAGAGGGCGAGGCAACTGTCAATGTCAGCTTAAACGAATTGAAGACGTGCAATTTGACATCATTCGTATTCGTAGTATGCTAATCTGAAGCACATATATTATGCTGTTAGCGACGAAATATTAGGCACTAGCTGTTGCCTGCGACTTCGTCCGCTTTTGTTTTTCTTTTTCGAAAAACATGTGCCTCATAAATGTGGCAGCACTTTTTGTATTTAGGATAGCTAAGCCTGGTGTAAAATCGTCAAATAACTTTGACCCCTCTCCCAAGAGAACTGAGCTTAATTTCGGGATAAAAACCATCGTATATTACTTCTTATACCTTCAGTAATATGTGTACAAAGTTTCGTGATGATCGGTTTAGTAGTTTTTGCATGAAAGCGTAACAAACAAACTTACATTCACATTTATAATATTAGTAGGGATTATGGATGTATTGACCTTTGACTCTGTACATGATGTTAAAAAAGTTGATATAATAGACAAACAGAGCTAAGTTATCGTTGGAATAAATTTGAAATAGTTCGAAATTCAAATTATTATCGTAACCAGCTGTTGCCCGAAGCTTCGTACGGGATTTTTTGGTTTTTTTGTAAATCCTGCGGGAACCGTTCATTTACCCGAGATAAGAAGTAGCCTCTGTGTTAATTCGCGGTTTAATCTATATCCATTCCAATATTCAATACATATAACGGTTTAAAGTGTAAGTGCATTCATTCAATAATCCAGTTTTTTTACAAATGGAACATACAGAGCCCTCATTCAGCCATCATTGCATGAGGTTGCGGAATGTTGTTAGCTCACAAACTTTTTCTCCTTTTCATTTTTTATGGTAAACATTTAGAACATAAGAGGTAAAATATTTACTGTCAACCGCCGGTTTGGGAAACACTACTAAAGTGGAGTGGTTTTTGATGCTTCAATATTAGTCGAGTATACGATTTATTTGTGTTCTTAATACTGTGGATACACACTAAGAATGAAATAAGTATCATCGAAATCTTATGAGATTTTATAGAGAATACTTATTATTACTAAACTCTTTATTTGTATATCACAACATTAACATATATAAAATATAACAAAAAAAGAAACATATCGAAAGAAGTAGTAATACAAAAGGCGGCCTTATCGCTTAATAGCGATCTCTGCCAGGCAACCATTGAACTAGGAAAAAAAAAAGAAAGAACTTACTTATCACCGCAAAAAAAAAACAATCCCCTTATTTTAAAAGTCGGTTGAATAAAAGTCAGACTAACAAATAACAACAACTTTCTAGCAATATCTAGATCTAGATATCCGCAGCACTGGTTTATGTATCAAAGTGTCACTAGTGATTTGCAAATGCACTAGTTACATGTAAATAGACAGCAGTGGATTTCCTTGTGTCTTTGTTAAATAGAAAGTTAACTTGAACGCGTACAGTAATAATTTGAGGAAAGAAGAAGAATTTTGCTCCATAGAATCGTCAAATTTAAACCGATTTTATTAAAAAAAGCGTAAATTTTCTAGCAACATAGAAGTTGATCACTTAATTTGTATGAAGATTTGACGAAAACATTCGAAGACGGAACTCTTCGAAAACCAATCGCAATCAGTCCAATATCATCATCGTCAACCGATTACCGGCCCACTACAGGGTCTCCTCTCGGAATGAGAAGGGTTCAGGCCGCAGTCCACCACGCTGGCCAAGTGTGGTTTGGTAGACTTAACACTCCCTTGAGAACATTATGGAGAACTCTTAGGCATGCAGGTTTCCTCACGATGTTTTCCTCCACCAAAAAAAAAAATAAAGCAAGTTATATTTTACGTGTAAAAATTTAAAAAAAGTTAGAAGTGCGTGCTGGAGATCGAACGAGGCCTAAGCCCTAACCACTGAACTATCACGACTTTCACTCTTTGTTTTTCCTACACCTAGAGGAAATACAAAGTTTATTTTTAACCATAAGTAAAAATATCGAAAACGACTTCCACTAGTGAGATATCGTTGTTGATATTTCTAAAACTAATGGTGTATTTTGTCGGTTTAACCACTCAGATTCTACAATTTGCATTTCACATAATATTGTTGGATCACCGAAACAATTTAACCTCGAACGCCATTATCAGTTGAACAATAATTTATCATGAACTATATCACATGAGGTTACAAAGTCGTGACATTTGACTTGATATGAACTTGAGCTATTACAGTATGTTATGTGCTATTATGTAAATTGTACAATAAGTCAATTGTCGACTGCACTATAACCAATCGGAGGGTCAAATTTACTTGGGTCATTATATTACCTCGAACTCGTAATGTCATCAAGAATTATTAGGATTGACATGAGAGTCAATTAGATGTTTTGAGTTAGAAGTTCTATTGACGATTCTATCATTATAACGGCCGCAGAGGCTTGGGACTCTAACATCGTGAAATCCCGGATTTAATTCTGTTTGGGCAAATGTCAAATATAAATCTATAAAATTTATTTTAAATGCTTAAGTATTACTTTTAAGTATATACAATATACATACAGCAGGTTTTAGTTAGAGAAGGAATCCTGAGTGAAATCATTAAGATACTAAGTTCTTTCAAATCGCTTGTAAAAGGGTAAAAGTTTGCAACATGGTGACAATAAACTTTACGATCAATTTACTAATCTCTTCAAAACATATAGAGAGGCAATGACGCGTTTTTTGGCCACTTGCTTGGATGATATATAAACTCAAATTATTTTTCGAAAATTGTTTTATTTTCTTACTCTCTTATATATATTTTTATATAAGTTACTATTTCTATTTAAATTTAATATATGTGTTTTTTTTATTGTTATTTCTTTTAAGGTGTTTAACTTTTATGAAATTAAGTTATCGTACATACCAGTGCATGCTGAACTGATGCTGCTACTTTTAAGTGGAAATATGTATCGTTAGCAACCTAAGGATAGTTTTAGGCTTGTAATTTTGTCTATTTAAAACAAATAACACGAGTACAAATAGTTTTATTTCGATCGGTATTTTTCATGTGTAACAATTTTTTTGTTCCAAATTCATTTCAATCTAATTCAAATTCCTTGATGTTCTGTTCTCAATGGAAAAAGTATTTTAAGGTTCTTGCAATAAATTTCAATGAAAATAAAATTGAATTTAGTTAGGTAATTGAATGATTTGGATACCTAAATCCGAATCTTGATTTGTTACAAATGGCTGTAATCAAATGAGAAGTAAATCACTTGCAAGGTGCCCGCATACGACCGGTTGGAAGGGACAAAGTTGTATCGAGGTCACATATGGCTAAACACTGGGACCTTGTTTTTGTATTTATGTGATCAAATATTAACACAATTATGAGTGTATGCATAGTGTATGTATGTCAAATGTGGCTAATTTTAATGCTGTCAATATTACATCTGAAATACGTATCATTAATAAAGGATTGGGCGACCTGCCAGCATCTTAGGAACTGTGCCACGCTGCGGTGGTTTCTAAGACGTTTTAGATTTTATTTAGTTGTACATAATTTATTTTAGGTTATATTTATAAAAGAAATATGTAAATCTATACTTATAATAAAACTGTAACTGGAAGATTTCTGTACATTTAATATATTTTGAAAATTTTGACCCGATGATGCTTTATAATCGATACTGAGTCCAAAACAGATTTTTATTTAATTTTTGTCTGTCTGTCTGTCCGGTCATCACTCCGGGTCCGGGTCAACATATAGGCTACTTTTTATCCCGATAAACAATAAGTTTCCTCCGGGAAATGGGATGAAATTGTTTATCAATTTTACTTCATAGCTCCGTTAAATTTCAACCGATTTTAATAATTCTTTTTTTATTTGAAAGTGCAGACTATCAAGCATGTACGGTGTTATTTTAATAAGGATCTGATAAATATTGTCGGCGATAAAGAACATAACTCTTCACAAATAACTGTTAGTCGCAAGGCATATGGGACAACGATCGAAGGATGGTAATGCTACTAATATTAAAAATGCGAAAGTTTGTGAGGATGGATGTATGGATGTGTGGATGTATCAACTGAAATACCACGTAAAGTAATAGTAGGTACATAGACGATGATTATGATGTTAGAATCCGATATATTCTAGCTTCCCGATTGACTCATACGCGGACAAAGTCGCGGGGGTCCGCTAATCTATATATATACTTATATTATTCTTTAAGATTATAAATTTGAAATGCATATAAAATTATCAGAATCGACAGGATTTGAACCTGCGACTCTCTGGCAATTGCATCCTAATCGTTTTTACAAAACTTAATGGACCTCATTCCCCAGTTCCCCCAATATTATATGCCTTTTTTATCAGTCCTATAGCGACTGTAAAACATTTTCATAAAATATTTAAATAATGTTAATTATTTCTTGTTTTTGTACCTTCTTCAAGAAAGCGGGTTCAGAGCTCTGGATGTTTCTTTTTCTCATATTTTTTTAGAGATTCTAGTCTTTGAGGACGCGTCAGCCCTGTCGTATATAATAACGAGATCCAAAGAAAACAAATTATAACTAATACTTAAAAACCGTAACATTGACCACCTCTCCGTCAAAGTGGCGAGCACTCTTTTAAGTGCTAGATTTCGGCTTCAATCTTTCAGGAAATTCGGGTATTATGCTATTTAGCGTTCCGTCACGATAAATAAATAAATAAATAAATATGCTACGACAATACACACACCGCAATCTAGCCCCAAAGTAAGCGTAGCTTGTGTTATGGGTACTAAGACGACTGATGAATATTTTTATGAATAATATACAAAAATACTTAGAATATACATAAGTACAAACACCCAGACATTGACAAACATTCATGCTCATCACACAAACATTTTCCAGTTTTGGGAATCGAACCCACGGCCCTGCGCTCAGAAAGCAGGATTGCTGCAAACTGTTTTACGTAACTGCCGTACCCCTAACAGATTGGCATTCTTCCACCTTGGCTGCATCGTCCCTTATGAGAATACAGTTAAGGGCTAGCTTGTAGGAAAATTAAAGAAATTGCTTCTGACATCCGGGTGTAGCGGTGAGCGCTGTGAATGTAAGTAGGAGGCCCCGGGTTCCATTACCGGCAGGGGCAATTTGGGTATTTATAATTTCTGAATTGTCTCTGGTCTGGTCTGGTGGGAGGCTTTGGCCGTGGCTAGTTACTATCCTACCGACAAAGACGTGCCGCTAAGCGATTTAGTGTTCCGGTGCGATGTCGCGTAGAAATCGATTAGGGGTAACTACCATCCTCCCTAACATGTCAGCACGCTGCCATCTTAGATTGCATCATCATTTGGGCACCACCAGGCAGTGGCATGCACTTCATAGATGCACAAAAGCACTGCCTACCCTAAAATTGATATATAGCTCGTATACGAGGACGATTTCTGCCATTTTATGCAATTTTCCTGCTGTATGCATACCCTGGTAAGAAACCCAGTTCACGACACTGCCACCAGGTGAGATTGCATTCAATGGCTAACTTTTAGTGGAAAAATAATGCTTTCAAATGCGAACTCCTACCCTATAGTGAAATCCAGCGTCGTGGTTTGTAATTAAACAGTTATTAATAACAGTGTAAAATATATTCATATAACTAACATCTATTGGTCGTAATACACGGTTACCTAGTTAATGATAACGGAAAAGCGATCAGAATTAATTACCCCAGAGAGGTCGACGCCTTTCAATCCGACCACTTCACTATTAAAACACCTAGAGTTAGAATAAACTAGTTCCAAGGAAAAATAAATTAAAGATGTTAGAAAATACTTCGAAACCTTTGTGTTTTGTAGGCGAAACTACAATGAATTCGTTATGAGAATTGAGCTTAATTTGCTATACCCGCATGCATATATAATTTCTTCAATCCTTTGTGCAGAAATTAGTATATATGTTCATAACATATGATGGAATTCCGCAAAGTAACGCCTGCTTCTATCCAATACAATGAATTCGTGTATACCAAACAAATCCGTACTGTGCAATTTATAATTTCTTTAACCTTTTATTCTAATACACTGTGAGTTGCACACCATCCATGCGATCCTGCTTTCTGAGTCCATGGCCGTGGGTTCGATTCCCACAACTGGAACATGTTTGTGTGATGATCATGAATGTTTTTAGTGTCTGGGTGTTTATCTGTATATTATAAGTATTTATGGATATTATTCGTAAAATATTCATCAGTCATCTTAGTACCCATAACACGAGCTAACTTGCTTTGGGGCTAGATGGCGATTTGTGTATTATCGTAGTATATTTATTTACTTTATTTTTATTTTTGTACAATTCGTTTAGGAGGAGTATTCAATTTATGCCATCTTCCTGCTTTACTATGCGTATCCTGCTAAAACAGCACTATCAAAGGCAATCGCATACAAAGTCTACGTATCCTGAGAATGATGGAATTCACGGAATGATGAATCCGTGGAAGAACTGTTTGGTGTAATGTTTAAAGTATGTAGAAGTTACGAATATAAATTTACCTGCTTTTCGCGGATTATGGCAAGCTAGATGCGCCCCGCGGTGTTACTCGTGGTGAATAAGTTGTTTATTTACTTTGATAGGACGTGAAGGAAAGACAATACCTATTTGAGGCGAAAGTTCCTATTTGGAATTTGATATTTTTCCAGGACTTGCGTTACGCTCCGTCTTTTGAACTATTTGTAGTCGGTGGACTAGAAATGAGAGTGTAATTTCAACGTCACTTTTAAGCACAAACAGAGAGAAGAAGTATAATAGAGAAGGATGAAGAAATATAAGAGAAGGAGAAAGAGAGCTGAATATTTAGCCGAAACAACAAGAAGTACAATAAGAAAATACCAGGCATTGTTCCAGAAGGTTTTTAACATGTCTGCCAAGGTACGATATGTCTAAATTTAAATACAATTACAAAAAATAACTTGAAAACCCTTTTTAAAAGATGTTTAATAAAGGTTTGAGCCTCCGGGGCTCACGACCCTAACGACGTCAGTCCAAGAAGCCACAAAATGAAGCCTAAATTTAGATTGTTTGACATAAAAATGGTGCAAAAAAACAGAAACTGTAGGTACCTAAAACCGATTTACTTTGGACCATTCTTTAAATTATATCCAAAAAATCGGAAACGATCTACAAGCGATTTATATCCAAATATGGAAAATAAAATTTATGTACATAATTTTGATAATCACAAAAAGGTTAAATTGTCTATTCCACATAAGGCATAGGTGGATCCATTCATTGTCATTTCATTTACACATAATATTAAGAGTACGCATAATTTGTGTACGTACGTAAAGTCCATTTTATCTCACTTGTCCCCCCCCCCATTTTAAACAATCTTTTGATAAATTTTACGTGTAAAGTAAGTTTAAAAAATAGAAAAAAAAAAATAGCCATGAAAATCAAATAAAATAATAAATTTATTATATTACGGAACAACGTAGATACGAGTACTTTTGTATTATTATAAAACATCCTTTACTACTTTATAAGACGTGGAATAAAGGCCGGTTGTACCAAATAGACTATTCCGTTATTGTGGAAACATAAAAATGAGCCCAGCGGTTACAGCTAAGGAATCACTTCCGGGGGACTAAGTTCCACCGGCATGCAACTCTAACAGTTCGAGGTGATGTGCTTTTTTAATTTAACCAAACACAATATGACTTGCAACAGAAAAAAAAAAAAAATGTGAATCTGCATGCTTGAGAGTTCCCCATAACATCTCAAAGGGTTTGAAGTGTACCAATCTGCACTTGGCTAGCGTGATGAACTACGGCCCTTTCATTCTGAGAGGAGACCCGTGCCCTGTATTGGGCTGGTGATGGGTTGATGATGATGATCGCGGTGATGACGGTACTATCAATAAATTAGAAAAAACACAAAAGGTTCAAAACTTATAATGCTCATAATAATTGAACAAATAGCGATCACCACATGCTTTGCTTTGATACCGCTTTTATCTATTCAGTGATTTTCGCCATTGAGAACCCTGTTTCTGAATGGCCGATTTCAGCAGAACTGATTTTATGTTGATGAGAAAAACAGCAGTTAAAACCCGTTTCAATGAGAACTTGTTTGAGTAGTAGTTGAGCTTTTGAGAAAGCTCGTCCAGGGAAGAACTGCCACCATGCTTCAGGTTGATTGACAAAACTTTGAAAGGCTCGGTCTTCGCATACCTCGAGAAATGTTTACGTATTTATAACTATAACAAAATACTTACTCCTATTTTGCAGTTAGATAAATTCTTAAATGGCTTTGATCTAATATCATCATCGTAGAGCAAAAAATAAGAACACCAAATAAGGCAAAAATATTCATAAATTGGATTTTACAAATTAACACATATAATACGCGTATTATCCATTAGTTTTATTAAGCGTAGGTGTTTGACATAGTTTATATCATACAAAATATGTTCTGACAAGTTATAATAGAATTCCTCAAAGAGGGTGTGGTATAACCCCGGTTTCTGAATCGCTGATCAACGATTAAACAACAATGGAATTAAATGTATGACCGCTTAGAAAAAATAAGATACTACACTTCTTTTTACGATACGCCTATTGGATGCAATTTTTAGGCTACAGGCCGCATAGAGGCGCTACATTTATTATTTTTTAGATGGCATGAATAAGTCTATCTTAATAGTCTATTATTTACGAATGAAAACCGTATTTTTTGTAGGGGAATAAAATTATTAAACCCTGGTTAATATTAAATCCTTGGATTTTTGACAGATTATATATCATACCAGATAGTAGCCTGTCAAGTTGTAGTTACGAGAGTGTCTTTAACGCACTATATAATCGTAAAAAATCTTTTAATCTCTTGTTAGTTTAATGGCTATTTTATTGACAGTTGGTTTGATCAACCTTCGAGAAACCATGGTATAGCTTTATAAATCTAGATGTTGGTTTTTAACCTTTTATGGTAAGTACTAGATTTTTATCATTCATATAACCTACCAATGGACTGACGAATGACCCAAAGTAATGTTGAATAGCACCTGAATCATCATGTGAGCTTCATTTTATGTTATTTTTTACTCTTAATTCGTACGAGTATATAAGCGCCCAAACATGAAGCTACATGGTCGGCTTTATATAACCCACTCAACTATGGGATAATTTTTTTATGCCCAGCCGTGGGATGCATTTAATAGGAATGAATAAAAAATGCATAACGCAAAAATATTTCAAATGTAGGTAGTGTCCAAGTAGTGGAGTAAATAATACATGATTGTTATATAATCGTTCGCATGTGCCGCCTTTAAAATGATTTAGTATCAAGTAATCGTACTATTGATATTTTTAACCAAAGGATAAATATTTTTAAAAATCAAATTATTAAGCACTATTCCACATAATCTTTAGGGAAATCATATATATATTATTTTTTAAGTGTTTCTTTTTTGTTCCAACTTTAATTTTATCTTTTTTTTTTGTTTAATTTAATTCCAAGTTGTCTACACATACTTTGGGTTGTGTAGCTTTGTTTTGTTTGTAGCTTAGAACAAAACTTGTTATTACTTCTATTTAGATCTACTTTTAGTTATTACCTGTTTTGTGTACCTAATAACAATAAACAACAATACATAAACTTCTGTATGTACGACACTCAAAGTGTAATATTATAATCCAACCCAGGAACTCAAATAATACGATGACAGTGTTTACCACTGCGTCAGGGAGGTCTACCATTTTTAAAGAGATAAATAATACATATTAACAGTTGTAGGGCTTTTTAAAGCGGTGTTAGCCAAGTGGGTATGAATTCGACTTCACTTTCGGGGAGCCGAGTTCGAATCCCAACACGCACCTCTAACTTTTCGAAATTATGAAGGTTTTAAGTTATCAAATTAAGCTTAATTTGCTATACTCCGCGAAAAGCAGGAGAATCTGTGTGGTGTAATTTATAATTTCTTCAATCCTTATACTCCACACCAAACAGATCTTCGGCAATATACCCTCTACGCACGTTTCGCTCCGAAACCGGGGCATCCTCAGGAGATGTTGACTTTACAATGAATAATTGTTAAGTCTTAAGACTTTCGCTCCGAAACCGGAGCATCCTCAGGTGATGTTGACTTTACAATTAATAATTGTTAGGTCTTAAGACTTAACAATTATTCGTTAACACGTGCGTAGAGAGTATATTGCCGAAGATCTGTTTGGTGTGGAGTATAAGGATTGAAGAAATTATAAATTACACCACACAGATTCTCCTGCTTTTCGCGGAGTATAGCAAATTAAGCTTAATTTGATAATATATCATGGATTCCGCAAAGTAACGCCTGCTTCTATCCAATAGGTTTTAAGTAATTAAAACATCACTTGCTTCAACGGTAAAGGAAAACATCGTGAAGAAACCTGCATTCCTGAGAGTTCTACATAATGTTCTCAAATGTGTGTGGAGTCCACCAATTCGCACTGGGCCAGCGTGGTGGACTACGGCCTTAACCCCTTCTCATTGTGGACGAGACCCGTGCTCTGTAGAGAGTCGGTAATAGGTTTATGTGATGGTGATGACACCTATGAAAACGGTAGAGGGATCGAAGTCACCCCGAAAGGAAGGCTAAAGCTATAAACGCTTTTCAACTTTATCGATTTAAGTTTAAGACTATTTATTACAAGCATACAAACATATTGTACTGCGGACACTTGTTATATGCTTGTCGGCATTTTTGTCAACGTACCTCCTCACTGCGTCACCAAGTTTATAATAGTTCTCGAACAACATTATGATTGCTCACGCGTGGAATCTTCGCGTGCTTCCGACAACTTCCTTTTTTAGAAGTCTTCCTTATTTATATTTATCGTAATTTATGTCCATTGTTGTGAATGAAATAAAAATATTTATATAAATTCTTGAATATTTTATATTATGAAGGTACGCAGTTGAGATGAGATATTGAGCTATCACGATAGTAACCAATCGAAGTGCTATTAAATAAATAAATAAATATACTACGACAATACACACATTGCCATCTAGCCCTAAAGTATTATATATAAGTGGGTTGTGTTATGGGTGCTAAGATGACTGATGAATATTTTTTATTATGAATAATATACATAAATACTTATAAAATACTAGCTGTTGCCCGCGACTTCGTCTGCGTTTGATTTTGTTTTTAAAGTATTCTGTATCGCTAAGCCTTCAATGAGTATAGTAGTATATATATATATAACATGTGACTCAACTAATCATAGACAAATAATTTGCAATAAAAAAAAATTGCGACTATAATTAAAGGTAAGCTATCCTATCTCTTAAGTTGGACCAGACTGCTCACGGTGTACCAATTTAATTTGAAATCGGTTAAGTAGTTTAGGAGTCCATCGCGGACAAACATCGTGACAGGAGATTTATATATATTAAGATATATAAACACCCAGACTAAAAAACGTTTCTGTTTATCAAACAAACATTTTTCAGTTGTGGGAATCGAACCCACGGCTTTTGACGCAGAAAGCAGGGTCGCTGCCCATTGCGCCAACCGGCTGTCTCGTCTGTCCGTTGCTACAGTGATAAGCAGGTTCGGCTAGCTGGGTTGTATTCGCAGGTGGGGCCAATAATTGTAAGATATTGGGTATTTCTACAAACCAATTTTTGGACCAGCCCGAATGTCTCAAACATTAATATTTTTTACTTTCGAGTTTGTATCCTACAGTAAAAACTAGTTAAAAATAACAGTTATTTATTTCCCGAGCAACGCAATGACACGCCAGAGACGGAGCAAACCGCGCGTAATCGTGACACCCTCCTTAATCGCAAGTCGAGCAGAAAAACGATTCAGTGGTCTCTACGCATATGAGTCATAAATTAATCAAAATATTAGGTAGGTACTACTTTAATAATATTATTAACCGATAACGATCTATCATGCTTTCTAAAGCACGGGGTTTGGTAACTCTAAATAACCGACTAAAAAATCACATGACTTTAAACTAAAACTAAACTAAACAATTTTAAACTAAATAATAGGAAAAATACAAGGTAAACAGTAATAGTACTTAGTGCCAGGGTGCAAAGGCGGCCTTATCACTAAAAGTGATCTTTTAAAGGCAGCATGAGCGTACGAAGCCGATTAAAAAAGTGGAAAGTGGATGGTGCATAAAGTATGTTACAAAAAAATAAAATGACCTTTCATGAACATACGTACATATGTAAATGTAGTATCATTTACATATTAACTACATAAATACCGATATAAATTTATATATCTTAATATATATAAATCTCCTGTCACGATGTTTGTCCGCGATGACACCTAAAATACTTAACCGATTTTAAATTAAATTGGCACACCGTGATCAGTCTGGTCCAACTTAAGAGATAGGATACCTTAAATCTTTAATTATAGTCGCAATTTTATTTTATTGCAAATTATTTGTCTATAATTAATTGACAGTCACATGTTATATAAATATATATTTATACTACTATACTCATTTAAGGATTAGCGATACTGAATACTTTAAAAACAAAATCAAACGCAGACGAAGTCGCGGGCAACAGCTAGTACTATAATAGATATATATTCAATGTCAATTATCACTATAAAAAAAACCTAAACGCTGCAGTGCGAGTAAACCTCATTGCGTTGTTCGTAGATAAAAAGTGATAAAAAATTCAATACTTGTGGGTCTTTGACCACAGAGTATTATGCGTTTGGGCAGGCTATCTTTATTCGCGATGTGTATCGAACCCAAGCGAGCGGTACAAACGACCGGCCGCGTCCTCTTCGAAAATAACATGACAAGCTTGCAATGTTATTTTCGGATAACAACGACTTTTGTGTCCCACGCTGTGCACCCAAAAATAAAAGCGCCTTCTAGGTTAGGTTAGTTTCGCTCGAAGGTTCAGACGACTAGTCAGAACACCCTGAGGTATTATTCGGAATGAATCCGAATCCAACAAATCCACAAAATCCATGAGAACTTGTAAATATAACACAAAAAAATAGGCATTCATGTAGACTTAAAGCTTAGATTGTCTACTATGTTGACACGAGCTAGCGGGTTTCAAAGATTATTATTGAAGTTAGTGATTTAATATCACGAGACCAAACGTGGTGTGGAGTATAAGGATTGAAGAAATTATAAATTACACCACACAGATTCTCCTGCTTTTCGCGGAGTATAGCAAATTAAGCTTAATTTTGATAATAAGTTATTTTAATTATTATTTCAAATCATTAAGCTATGCAAGTTGCACTTTTTTCCTTTACATCTGCTACTTCTAGGTCTTCATTGAATAGCCATTTTACTACAATACAACCTACACCTATCCATGACCAATTTTATATATTAAAACGTACGATAAACAAACTTACACAATCGCCCTAAAGTGCTCTCATTTAGTTCACAATAAAGAAAGGCTAACGAGCCAGAGTGGTCATATTCTTCGGAGTACTTTCACTCGCTTTTACTTCGAAGGACGACCGCTTTCTAACAGCTATTTTGTTTTGGATCCAGTCATGATACACTCGTGGAACATTCGTGGTATTTAAGTAAGATTATCAACTTTAAAGAACGACGATAGCCTAGATAATAATCTTTAAAAACCCGCGAGCCCGCGTCAACAAAGAAGACAATCCAAGCTTTATTTATTTATTTATACTCTTTATTTGTACACCACTCAGAAAAACGAGACAAAAAAAAAGAACAAACACATGAAGAATGAAGCAGGATAGTGGATACAAAAGGCAGCCTTATCGCTAAGTAGCGATCTCTGCCAGGCAACCTTAGGATTAGGAAAACTAAAAAGAAAACAAATAGGTCTAAGTCCGTATCCCCAATCAGGAATAAAAGCTGTGCTGTGTCCCACTCTTGAGACACGAATTGGCTGTTAATAAGTATTATTGAAATTTGTTTATGTTTGACGATGATAGGAATAGAATTATGTTAAAAAAGCTACTTATCAAAGAAGAAAAATTCTTTTCTATGCGGTGAAAATTTCCATACTATGATCATTGTTAATCTTAAAAAATATAACATTCTAGATGTAGTCCTCAATTTCATGCGTTGTTTCTTGAAAAAGGTTTAAGTATACGGTTAATTTTCCTCCTCAAACTGGTATATGAATAGTTCCCAGTTCAGAAAACCAGTCAACAAATATTATGACAGCGCTAACTTAGTTCCAAGAAAAATTGTTTCGCATGAATCCTTGCAAAACTAAAACAACACAGACAAACCTCAAAATGTACTTGCCTTTTATTATAAATTATCGCCTTTACTTTATTGATAATAAGGTTCCAAATTTAATCAGTGTTACTGTAGGCGTTTGTGGAGGAAGCAGGTACGAAGTGTTAATAGGAACTCCATACGTCATTGTTTTGATTGAGTCATCTATTTATATATTTAAACAACTTTATTGCATAATAAAGGAAACACACACAGGAACACTTACATAATTCAATGCAAAAGGCGGCCTTATCACTCAAAGTGATCTCTTCCAGGCTACCTCTACTATGGAATAAGGCTATCTATATTATATCTATATTATATAATAATATATATTAAATAAATAAATAAATAATAAATAAATATACTACGACAATACACACATCGCCATCTAGCCCCAAAGTAAGCGTAGCTTGTGTTATAGGTACTAAGATGACTGATGAATATTTTTATGAATAACATACATAAATACTTAGAAAAACATTCGTACTCATCACACAAACATTTTCCAGTAGTGGGAATCGAACCCACAGCCTTGGGCTCAGAAAGCAGCTGCAAACTGCGCCAATCGGCCGTCGATATTATATTATAATTATCACATAGCTCGGAAAACCGATGGACGTTGAAGTCCCAAGGTGCTGAAATGGCGTCCCAGCACCGGTAAACGCAGCGTTGGTCGACCCCCTACCAAGTGGGCAAACGACATCAAAAGAATGGGGGGAGTCGCTGGAAACAAGCGACCCAGAATCGTAGAGTTTAGAACGCGATACAGAAGACCTATGTCCAGCAGTGGACGTCAATCGGTTGAAATGATGATAATGATCATATTATCCACCTATTACCGGCCCATTAGGCTCACAGGGCACGGATCAATGGATTAGTAGACTTTAGACGCCTTTGAGAACATTGTAGAGAACTCCCAGGCATACAGGTTTCCTAATTCCTTCACCGTTAAAGCAAGTGATATTTTAATAGCTCGGATTAAAAATTAAGGCCGTAGGTAGAGAAGGCTACACCAACGACAGCTTAGCGCTTAAGTTTAAGAAGAAATTAAAAACGCACGTAGCTCCGAAATGCCAGTGTAGCGTGTCGGGGGGTTAATTAATACAGGTAATTAATCGCGATGGTCTAAGAAGAAGACCACAACAAACTTAGCCCTGTATTCCTATTGCCATGTTATCATACAGATATTTTTGGAAAGTCTATCTGAATATTTTTATCATAGTAAGGCAGTGTAGTAAAATTTGTGATGACGATATTGAGTTCATCGGAGGCGGAGACAAATCAGCGTCTTTACATAGTATAAAACAAAGTAGCTCCCGCTGTTTACCTGTTACTGTTATCCTTTAAACTACGGGATGAATTTTAACGCAGTTTTCAGCAATAGATAGTACCTACACATATATAAAAATAAGTTAACATGCATATATTTAGAGAAAAAAAATAAATTCATGGATTTGTAAATGGGTATCGTAACAAACATACTTTTGTGCTCTTACATTACCAAAGCCAGCTAAACATTACGAGATAGATTAAATTAATGTCTCTATCTAACTCTTATCCGCACAACATTAGTATCTGCATTGCAAACACGCACTCACACACAACACACACAAACACACACTCTGCCTAGAATAAGTGGTAACACTATGAACATTTACATTACGACTTTCGTTATTCATTACCGTCAGTTGAAGTCTAGCTAGCAAGCACAACTAAAAGCTCACCTTAGTGTGTTTACGAGCGTTTAATTGGGTTTTGATTAAAACAATACCCCAGGTATGTAATAAATAAGTTTTCATTGAACCCGTGCGAAGCCGACGCGAGTCGCTAGTTTCATATAAAGCCAAAGTATTGGTCACACTAGTCACGAACAACCGTCAGCGGCTGTGAGCAAACAACCGCGGGGTTCCGCCTTTTTTGTATTTTAATAATTGTTTTATTAGCACGGTGCTAACGTACTGATCCGAGAGATAAATCCCTTTGTTTATATTCCTAACGCGTTAAATTTGATGGTCTATAAGTAGCATGGAAGTGTAACTCTGGTGTAACATCTTCCTGTTTGAAACAAAACAGGTTAAGACTGCACGATTAATGGATTTAAAGAAGTGCAAGAGTTCTTCCTAAACAGAAACATTGTTTACACTTTATTGACTCACTCACTCTACTTTACTTTTTGTTCTACTATTTATACTCTTTGTTTAATTTAATTCCAAGTTATGTAAACATACTTTGGGTTGTAACTTAGAATAAAACTTGTTATTAATTATATTTAGACCAATTTTAGTTATTACCTGTTTTGTGTTTTGTGTTTTGTGTACCTAAAAACAATAAACAATAACTGTGGCCAGCCTTTTTCATCCGTTTTTGTTATAGTTATTTTTACAAATTCCGTGGGATCAATTTGCTTTTCTAGGATCAAAAGAAGCCTATGTTACTCTCCATCCTTTTAACTAAATCTCTGTCAAAAGTCAAGCTGATTGGTTGCTCAATTGGGTTGTAAAGGAAGGACAAACAAACAAACGAAAAAAGACACTTCCGCGTATTTATCATTTATATAATTGTTAGTTTTCGCGGTTCTTTAACGGTAGGGCTAGCCAGTACTTCTTGAAATAACTCCCAACTTGTTAAAGTTACTACGAAGAAGTAAAAGCGACTACACCTAAAAAAACTGGGTACGAAATAGCTAATCTGCTTCTTACGTTATGAGATTACAGATAATAGCATGTAGGCTTGCGCCTCAAGCTATGCCTAGCCTACACGTATCCTGGTTTAAACCGCCCATTATATTCGGCGGATAAAAACTAGACGTGGCAAATTATTGAGATAAGATATAAGAGCACATTATTTATGATGTCACCGAACCATTAAGCCATGGCGTAAAAAAGCATCTCTGTGCCATGATTGCTTAAATTTGTGTGGCGACGCTTGGTGCACAAAAAATATTATGACATGATAAATAATTGAGAATGTCATTGCGATTCGTAATGGTTCTAAATAATTATTAATATAAGTTTATGGTATGTTTATAATATATGTACAAGTAATAGCTATTTAAGCGGTAATAGCCCAGTGGGTAAGACTTCGACTTTCGGTGGGCTAAGTTTGAATTACAGCACACACCTCTAACTTTCCAAGTTATGTGCGTTTTAACCAATTAAATATCACATATTGCAACGGTAAAGGAAATCATTGTGAGGAAACCTGCATGCGTGAGAGTTATCCATAATGTTGTTAAAGGTGTGTGGAGTCCACCAATCCGCACTGAGCCAGCGTGGTGGATAACTTATAAAAGTTAGTGGTGCGTGCTGGGATTCGAACTCAGCCCTTCGAAAGTGAAGCCAAAGTCCTAAACACTGTGCAATCCCCGCTCAAACTATTAATTGCACCGTACAGATTCTCCTGTTTTTCGCGGAGCATAGCAAAATAAGCTTAATGTAAATAAATAAATATACTACGACAATACACACATCGCTATCTAGCCCCAAAGTAAGAGTAGCTTATGTTATGGTTACTAAGATGACAGATGACTACTTTTATGAATAATATACATAAAATACTTATAATATACCATACCAGACAAGGAAAACAACTTTCATGTTCATCACACAAATATTTTCCAGTTGTGGAAATCGAACCCATAGCCTTGGACTCAGAAAGCAGGATATGTATGTATTCATTGTACGAGTATATCATTGAATTCCGCAAAGTAACGCCTGCTTCAATATAATATTTACTACAATTCATTTTGCACATCGCGTATACTAATCAGTACGCCGCGCGGAGTCTGTAACGAATTCCGTGTCACGTAATAAATATTTATTCTAGCACGGCGCATATACAATCATTTATTTAAATGGAACCTACGTATGTAGCTACGTAATTTAATTTGCATATTATATAAAATTATTTTATTTTATTTGCGCTTCGCTAAAATAAGTAAACAAGGTTCATGGTTGCAAAGAATTCATACCTCATGCAGTATTTTATTTGATTTAATCAAAAAAAATTAATGTAATAAATAAAAAAAGCATTGATAAACTCCTGGCTTGGCCTCCCATTTCATAGTTCGAACTTCGTCACATACCTCGGACTGATGTGTTACTCTTTGGGATTTTAAGCAATTAAATATTGCTTTAACAGTACAGGACAACATCGTGAGGAAGCCTACAATCCTGAGATTCTCCATAATGCGTTCAAAGGCATGTACATTCTAACAATCCCCAAATAAGGCTTTGGTAAATTATATCTACAAAAATGTAATGTAAATAATCAGCTAGAACTTTTCTAAATAACGTGAAAGTTTATCTTCTTAATTCCTACACTCCTCCCAATTGCCTCAAGTGTCCCAACACTTTAGATTCAAAATTTATTTTAATAGAATATAAGAGACAGACTCCGAAAATATTCTTTCTTTCTTTCTTTTATTTTTATGTTATGTTTATTAGTTACTTAAATAGAGTTTAAAAGAATATTATAATAATAAATAAACCAAAAACACAAAGCTAACCGGTTGTCCTATTGATATGAATTATTCGTATTACTAGCGGAACCTCGCGACTTCGTCCGCGTATTAGTCAATCGAGAAGCTAGAATAGATTGCTACTAGCTGTTATTTGTGAAGAGTTATGTCCTTTATCTCAGTCAATATTAATCAGATCTTCATTAAAATACATGTTTTATAGTATTCACTTTAAAATATAAAAAAATATTATTAAAATCGGTTCAAATTAAACGGAGCTATGAAGTAAAATTGATAAAACTTATTGTTTATCGAGATAAAAGATATCCTATATGTTGACCCGGAATATCAGCTACCACTATGCCAAATTTTATTTAAATCCGTTCAGTAGTTTTCGCGCGATGCCCGGACAGACAGACAGACAGACAAAAATTAAATAAAAATATGTTTTGGACTCAGCATCAGATTATAAAGCATCCCCCGGTCAAAATTTTCAAAATATATTCAATGTACAGAAATCTTCCAGTTACAGTTTTATTATAAGTATCTATAGATATTGGTACATACAATATAATACGAAAACATATTTATAGGTGAGGCAAAACTAGATAAGGACGTTCCCTATAATCATTTCTTGTAAGCCTCTCAACTCGCAAACGTTCACCTTTAGCGTAAAATGGTATTAGCTGTTATATTTGGAAACATTCGCGCCTCTGCATTATTACGAAGCGTCCGAGCTCGTAATTTGCGATCGTTCTCAAAACGCGATAACCTTTCCAGCGGTTATGTAACTGCAGATACAGATCACATTCGCTTTTCACTATGACCTTTTCGTTGTTATTGCTGTTACGTAGAACTGCCTTAAGGGTCTGCCTTTAATCTATACCAATAAAAGGCTTTGATTTACAGACAAACTAGAATCCAAACAGCCAAACATACAAATTTGAAATTTTCAGTAGTTCTTTGAGCAGTAGTAGTAGTAGAGCTTCTAATGACAGAGCTCGTCTGGAGAAGTTCTACCGCAATGCTTATTTCGCCAGACGTGGTGTGTTCCGGTCTGAAGAGTGTGGTTGCTGGTATAGTTACAGATAGGATAGGTTACGAATACGCTCCAGATGCGCTTTTGCATGGCATGTCCCAAAAGAAAGCTTTTTTTTTATTTATCAAATAAAACAATCACATCAATATAGTTAGTATAAAAGCACCGAAAAAACCTCAGAGGTTTGTCCTCGGTGCCTATTTTAGGTGTTTAATTAGAAGAATTGCTGCTCCCAGCTGTGTGAAAAACATAATAATAATGATAATTTATGCACAAGAATGTAGATACATAGAGATTTTATAATATTAAATAGAATCCAGTACATTCTACCAGTTGTTGTATGAATATTTCACAATATCAAAAATGTTACAGTAATGAGATTAAATGATGGAATTACTAAACAATTTATTATAATTCAATAGATTTATAATTTACTTTCATTATATATTTTTTAAATATATCAAATTAAATAAATGTTAGCACGGAATTACGATTTGTCTTTAAACAAAAAGATTATAATACAAATTAAAATCATAACAACTTTAATGGCTTATGTGATATTATTATAATAGTATAATAATATGACATAAGCCATTAAAGTAAACTTAGCATATGTGTCATTAGTTCTAATTAAAAATAATAAATTCGATATCAACTGCTATCAGTTATACTGCTACATTGTAGAACGATAGGAACTAAGTAAGCGTGTACATTTTAATATTTAATAGTAGTGAGTACAAAAATAAATAATAAAAACTATATTAGAAACAAAAGAGTCAGCCAACTAACTTCGCAAAAAGAAATTGTTGCAGTTTACGCTTAATGTTTATAATATTTACTTTTTGGATCAACGTTGAAGGTAGTTCATGAATCGCGTAACAAAAAGGTGGAAGGTTTTTAGGAAAATAATAATTTGAATGTGTTCTTATGTAACACCTATAAACATAAATAACTTGTTTATTTCCACTGCAAGTGATCGTTAAATAAATTTTACAGTAACACGAAATAGCTGTACTAGCCCAATTATGCACTAGATATCCAGCTGTAACCGGTTAAACGCCGCTTGGCGGGAAACATTAAAAACTAGTCAAGTGTATGTAATTTGTATCAATCGGTCACTTTCACTGGCGCACTATTACGTCTTTTAATTAAATTGTTGCGACTTAAATCATCTTTAAAACCAGTTTTAGCAGTACTTTAATAATAAGGGTTAAGTTATCGTTTTACTTACCGAAGTAGTACCTAATGAACACATTACGACTTCGACTTGTCAAACGATAGCTCATAGAGAAAAGTCTTAATAACTATATTTCTTTAAATTTTTTGATAAATGATTGTGCAGTCTAGGATGGTAGCGGGGTAACCTTTTGGGTCCATGGCAGTTATATAAAACCCGTAACTATAGTCGGTTTCTACTCGACATCGTAACAGAACGCTCAATCGCTTAGCAGCACGTATTTGTATGTAGGGTAACCAGACAAAAACAAAATTTATCACAGTTTAGCCTCGCGAAGAAATGTTGACTAAATGAAAACTTATTTAATCAACATTTCGTTTTTGTTAACATTTTTGTTTACCTGATATAAGTTGGACGTGTACGTGTGTGTATGCATGTGGAATCGTATATCCCGAACGGATGATCCAATTTTGATTTTGGTTTCTTTTTGCTTGGTTAAGGTGAATTAGTCGTAAATGTATTTGATGAAAAAACGATCCAAGATGGCCGCCGCTATAAAATGGCGGATCATATATTTGTATTATTTAATTTAAGTATATGGTTAAAAGTACATACCGATTGTCCAAAATATTTCCTATTTTAAGTGGATGTGACATTTAAGACTAGTTAGTTAAAACCGGCTAAGTGCGAGTTGAACTTGCACTAACGTTTTGGTAGCGAGCGGTGATAGCCCACTTTCGGGGGAGCAAGTTTGAATCATAGCACGCACCTCCAAATTCTAAGTTATGTACGTTTCAATTGAAATATCACTTGCTTCAAATTAAACAAAGGCTTAGAAATAAGATCCTGTATGTACTATTCTGGTACGAAACCCTAATAATAAGAATATATTTATTATCGTTTAAGCAGATATACACCACCTGTAGAGCAGAGGTTAGCAGGTCAAATTAAATATGCTAACATTTTCGACACTAAACTTTTATAAGCAAATTACTTGACCTATTCTCAAACTAATAAAATAGCTGAACAACACTTACCGCAGCATTCGTGTTATAAAACAGCCCATATTTTGATATTATAAGACACTTACCCTCTGACCTTTGTAAAATGTACATACAATAAGAATAAATGAAGGTCTTGTGAAATAACAGGTAAAATCTGTCTCTAATTATACATTAACATAGAAATTCTTCTTCTTTTTGTGCCACTACCGGAGTTTAGATGTCAGCTCAGCGAACTCCTTGCGGTCTTCTCCAAGCGATACAATTTTTTTCACGCTGACGATGTTTGTCCATTTACGGATATTGCACAACCAGGACTTCATCCTCCTTCCAACGCGTCGTTTGCCTTCTACTTTGCGTCATTATGAGCTGCAGCCACTGCTTCAGTCAAGTATCGCTCCTGTCTCAGGACGTGGTTCAGATACCACTTATCTCTTTTTAATAATTTGAAATAAGTCACGGCTTCTGGCGACGCGCTCGAGTGCTCAAGTTAGAAACCTTGCTGAATCCAGGTAAAGCGGAGAATTCTACGGTAGCACACGGTAGGTACATCTCAAAGGCTTCGAGACTTTTCTTTCTGATTTATCAAATTAAGTCTCCTTCACAGAAAAAGTTCCGAAACCAGAGAACTCCAGAAAGGTTGCATAAGAGCTACATCATCATCAACATCATCATATCAACCCATTACTGGCCCACTACAGGGCACGGGTCTCCTCCCAAAATGAGAAGGGTTTAAAAGGCCGTGGTCAACCAAGCTGGACCAGTGCGGATTGGTGGACTCCACTCCTTTGAGAACATTGCGCAAAACTCTAAGGCTGCATGCCTTAGAGTTTTGCGCAATGTTCTCACTCTCAGTTTCCTCACGTGTTTTCATTCACCGTTGAAGCAAGTAATATTTAATTACATAAAACGCATATAACTAAGAAAAGTTGGGTTCGAAGTCGACCCCCCGAAAGGTAAGTTACCCACCTACCCACTGGGCTCTGCACTGCATAAGAGCTATAGTATGTACAAAAGCTATAAAAATCAATACATTATGGAGCTGTACCCAACTATCTTTTTGATTTATTGGTAAGAATTTTCAACACGAGTTGGATTCCCGAGTTGGACCAAAAATATGTTGTAGGTTTTTTTGTAAAAAAAAATCTAAGTTACTAGGCCGTGATTCCAAAATTTGCGGATTCCAACCCCGTGCTTTGGAGAGCATTGTAACCTACGTCTTAGTGAAAATAACAAAGACGTGCGATATTAATATAATCGTTAGAAGCTCGCCAACCGCCATTGGAGCAGTTTAGTGGGTATATAATATTCCAAAAGTCTATCCTATATGCGTAAGGAGGGAGCCATGTGGCGTGTAGTGGGATGAATAGAATTTAAACAAAATAAGATTTTGGTATAAAGGTTGAAATTCAAATACAAAATTCAGTTATTTCAACTATCACATTAGTGTGTTTGTCGCTCATGTGTGTCGTGCCGCGTAGCGCGAACCAGTTCATGAGTAACTTAACTCACGACAGATTTAAATTCTAAAATATTTCGAGTAGGCTTACTCTATAAGCACTTTTGGAACGTCAAGTCTATCTGATTGAGTGACTCTGCCATCATTTCGGAAGTCAGGTAAAAATAATACATAAGCTCTATGAATGTTCAAAATAGAAGATGGCAGTGTTGTAAGTTACGATGTCACTGACATACAGTCACGTACGATTGCATACCCTGCCCACCAAGATGGGCGATTGCGATTTCGTATTAGATAGGCGTCCGAGCGAGCTGCCTACATTTCTATAAAGACTATTACTCTGCCCTTATGGGAACTTTATTGGGTAACGTAGGCAATAATATTATAACTTTGTTTAATTCAATTACTTTAATGGCTACATTCTAAATCTAAGAATCTTGCATTTCATAATAATCAGATGTTTCATTTTATTTCTTTAAACTCTTTACTCGATAAAGAACTTTGTGTTCTTTGTGTACTAACACAAAGAACACAAAGTTACTCTTACTTAAATTTAAATATTACCGAATAACTGTGATTATAACATTACTTAAACTATATTATATTCATCCTTGTATACTTTATCCTGGGGAAAGGGCCTGGTGGCTTGAGATACAGGTTCTACCTAGTTCAAGCATCAGTCCCCACAATATAAATGTGTAACAAAATAGCCCGTAAGCAACATTATATTGTACTCATACTTGTAAGTAATGTGGAGAAATAAATAAATCATTCATTCTAAAAAAAAAAAAAAAGCATTGTACACCTACAAAGTTAATAATACAAAGATGGAAGTAGAATACAAAAGGCGGCCATCATCAGCTAGAACGAAAAGTTGGTGTAAAATTATAATAAACCTATACATTCAACAAGCCAAGTCATCATATCGTCCCGTTACCGGCCTACTACAGACCACGGGTCTTCTAGCAAAATAAAAATGGGTTAAGGCCGTAGTCCACCACGCTGGCCCAGTGCGGATTGCTGGGGTCCACATACCTTTGAGAACATTATGTAGAATTAATAAATATACGACGACAATACACACATCGCCATCTAGTCCCAAAGTAAGCGTAGCTTGTGATATGGGTACTAAGATGACTGATGAATAAAAATATAAACAAATATTTTCCAGTTGTGGGAATCGAACACACAGCCTTGGACTCAGATAGCAGGGTCGCTGCCCACTGCGCCAATCGGCCCTCTAAAAGAACTCTCAGGCATGCAGGTTTCCTCACGACGTTTTCCTTCACCATCGAAGCGAGTGATATTTTTAATTACTTAAAACGCACGTAACTTAGAAATGTTAGAGGTGCATGCTGGGATTCGAACTCTGCCCCCGAAATTGAAGTCGAGCACATACCCACTGCGCTATCATCGATTCAATAGCTAATTACGAATACATTAACAAAATTGCACAAATAATATAAAATATTAAACTAATATATAAAGTCAATCGACCCATAAATACCTATAAGCATAAATATAATAAAAATAAACTTAGTAATAAAAGCCGTCTTCAATGAGCAAGATTTTATGCGTTTTTAAATATATCATGCGATTTTGCCTGTCGTATGTTTAGTTGTATGTTCACATGCTTTTATTGTATTTTTGTGAACCGCTAACCGGTTGGTAATACATGGTGATTGGCTTTTATCTAAATGGGGAAGTACTACTGCAAATTTTCATGTTTCTTTCTTCCGCCACAGAAAATATATGAACAGTGAGATTCACGTCTAACCAAGCAAAGGTAAAAGACCTCGAAGGAGGCACCCTCGGGTCGATGTCCCCCACTTCTCATGGTGAGCTTTCGCGCTTGCCCCACTCCCCAGTAACGCCGTAGAAACCCATGGTTGGTGGTTGTCGGCAAGTGTTCGTAAAAGAAGTCAATATATTAAAGCAGTAGAACCTACGAACCTACACTCATAGTCGCACGCACTGACGAGATCCCAAAGCTATTATCTCAGGATTTTAGTTGGGGATACTAGCTTTAGGGCCTCGTGCTTTAATGTATTTACTGTGCTTCCGCCAAGCATTGCTGTGTTTACCACAAGCGTGTGGTTGCCCCAAGCACATAAGCATTAACACCTACGCCTAAGATGATGGGCACACGGCATGTACCCACCAACCTACCCTACCCTGTGTAGGACGGGTTCCTTACTCTGCGAAGTGTCGCGATCGTTGGGTCATCTTGGTCCGTCAGTAATTAATAGAAAAACACGTTAATTATTAAATAGCTTCCATTATAATCGCTAAAAGAAAATAATTACTAACTGGTATTTTTGTAGGCGCGCTAGAAAGCGATATTACGTAATATTAACGGTGTATTTAAAGTTTCTAAATGTTATTTGCTGGTTCATCACAGTCTTACAGTAATTATGAGTTATTTTGGCTTCAAATTTCCTTTCGGGGGACCACGTTGGAACAGTGCGGTTTGGTGGACTCCACTCGCTATAATAGTCAGGCATGCAGGTTTCCTCAGAATGTTTCCATCACCACTAAGGGATATTTAAATTGCTTAAAATTTAAATATCCCTTTCTTTATAAATTACAATTGAACACCTTAAGTGTGCTGGGATTCGAAATTGGCCACACGAAGTCTTTACAACTAGGCTATCACCACTCCCTCCGGTAGTACTAGCCCGGACGAAACTCCTCACTAAAATCTACTACTACATATAAATAGTACTAACTTATTAATGTAATAAACTAAGAATTTCAAAGAATTTTATCATATAAATCTATTTTTGTTTCAGCCCGATGCATGAGCATTTAGGTTCATAAAGTTATTGAATTGAATATATGTATTGTGCGTTGATGACCTATGGGTCCCATGAGGAGGCTCGGAGTCACTCAGTGGGCGATGGAGAGAGTTATGCTCAGAGTATCTGTACGTGATGAAATAACAAATGTAGAAGAACCAGAGTTACCGACATATCTCAACAAGTCGCGAAGGTGAAGCACATACTCGTAGCATGGAGAACGGATACGGACGTTAGGGTCCTAAGGTGCTGGAATGGTGACCCGGGAAGCGTAGCGTTGGGCAACCCCCAACGAGGTGGGCAGACGACATCAAGCGCTTCGCCGGAAGCCGTTGGACGCAGGCGGAACAAACCGTGGAATTTGGAACTCTCTACAAAGACTTATGTCTAGTAGCTAATCGATCAATCAATCAAATCTTTATTCAGTTTAGGCTATAGTTACAGCACTTATGAACGTCATACATTTTTGGTTTAATAAGTATAATATTAACACTTATATTAATGTAAAACAAAAAAAACTATAATCAATAATTAATAATTAAAATTAAGTTTATGTTACAGCCTTAAAATATATAATAGATGTTTAATAAAATCTAGTTCTAAAGCTTTAATCAATTATTTGTAATATTATTATTGTTATATCACCAGAGTAGTGAACATCTATCGGTTGATGTGATGATGATGGTGATAATTATTGTGCGTTGTGCTTTGTATTAAAAAAAAATTACTTACTGACGAAAGTTGAACGTGACAACGTCGTAAGAAAATACTGATGGAATGGTTGCATTTTTCAAAAGAATGGTTGCAATTTTAATTTTATTTGTTTGATAGATATTATCGTTGCTATAAACAATTGACACCACATTCACTTTTCACTGCACTTCATCCTTGCCGAAAACATGTAAATGTATTATTGTATAGAAGCTGTCCACGCGGACGCATCGCTCACTCAAGTAGGAGAGAGACAGATGTATGAACGCGGAGGCCGACTGTGCCTCTGCGTCGCTCGTTCCACGCTCTCGCTTGCACTTCAACCCTTGAATGGAACGCCTCAGAGCGAGGTAACACCGCATACGTCATACCGTTTTTTCGTGCGTGCAGCCGGCTCCATCGAATTATAAGACGTTGTCACGTCAAAATAATTTAAAGTAAATGGTTTACTAAGGATGCAATTGCGATGCACTAGGTGTTTTTCTCATAGGAGATTGCCAAAGATCTTCATCAAATATCCATTAGTTATAATGGGACTAAGTAAATACTGTGTCCTTCCAAATTGAGAAGCATTTTCATAAAACTTTGCAGTTACCTTTTTTATATGCGATTTTCACTCCTTCAATCGCTAGACGTTGTTATCAAAGAATTTTCAATATGCGATGTATAAAATCGGAAATGTTTTTTCCGAAGGCTACGAAAGAAATAAAAAGTGTTTTATAATTTATGAAAACACTGCTTAAATCGTGTTAAGCGAAACGCGAAACTATTTTAGAATTTAAGAAATCAGAATTTACATCTAAAATAACCTACTCGTCGAATTAATATTTTGAAAAGTTAAACTAATAACCAGTATGTTGTTTTTTTTTTTTCAAAATAATTACTATAATTATTATGTATAAATTAGTTTTTTTTCTTTATTCTTTCCCGTATTGAAAAGGCAAAGGTATATATATCACCGTAATAGGTACAGCCATGATTTAAGTGGAGTCAGTTCTTAACTTTGGATTAAACTTCTCTTCTATCTTGTTTATTCCGCAAGCCATCTTGCTTTCCGGCTCTGGGTTTTAGCCCTTTTGACCCTGTAGTCTTTGATTTTTCTAGGTACCTATTAAAGTTTTTTTTAATATTAGGTATTTGTATTGTTTTGCACATTCAGCACCACTTTAGCACGCAATAAGTTATGGGATCTATGAGTGCACAAGCACTCGTGACGTGGATTGTCCAATGCAAAGACAATACCTACGTATGTACCAAGTGTAGTGCAAATAAGCGAAACCAATTTCTAAAGGCCAACTTGATTCTATTAGACATGACGTGTCTTGCCGTGAAAATTAACGTAAATTGTTAACGAGAAATAATCAATTTTACGCACTGCACTCTTTAATAAACCATAAAATAAAAAAAAATCCTTTTAAAGTTCAGGTAGATAGAATATATTTTTTCTACGTATTAGTTACTAGCTGTTGCCAGCGACTTCGGTCGCATTTGTTTAAATTTTTAAATTTTTAAGCGATAAGGCCGCCTATTGTATGTACCTTTTCTTTCTTTATTTCAATTGCGTTGTTCTTTATTGCTTTGTCTTTGGTGAACAATAAAGTTTATTTGATTTGATGTTTAAAGTATTTTATAGCGATTACTATCATGCGTAAAGACACATTCGTAAATAATGTATTATTTTAGGACAAATTCGATTGACAGACATATGCTATCGCAGACTTTGTTTTAAGAATAAATGACAACATTTTCGTTTTATATATTTTTTGCATAATTCGAACCGCGAGCTTTACGAGTTTAATTCGAGTTTACGCGTAAGGAATAATTTTTCCCGTTTATACAACATTTGTCATTGAATCTCTGCTTCAATTGGTTGTAGCGTTATGTATAGTATATGGTTGTAGCCTTTCTCGATAAATGGAATATCTAACAAAAAAACAATTTTCTTTCTAACTAAGCACATACGATACGTTCTTGAGATTGTTTCAACCAAACAAAGTCTTCAGCTTCATAATATAAGTATATATTACACTATTGGGTAAACAGTTAATACTCGTAAGGGAGTGGCACGTTGATGCGTTGGACCGTATCGAATCGATTCCGTAGGTACAATACAATATCGTTTAACTATCGACAGTGGATTGATCTCACGACCCTCCCCTCATTGACCTATCGGTGCTTTACCTTTAATTTGCGTAATAGAGTTGTATTACCTACAACCGACGATAGTCTCAAGCATAAACTATGACGGCCGATTGGCGCAGTGGGCAGACACTGTTCTCTGAGTCCAAGTTGCGGGTTCGATTCCCACAAATGGAAAATGTTTTTGATGAACATGAATGTTTTTCAGTGTCTGGGTTTTCATATGTATATTATAAGTATTTGTGCATCATCATATCAACCCATTACCGTCCCACTACAGGGCACGGGTTTCTTTCACATAATAAGGGGTCAAGGCCGTAGTCCACCACGCTGGCCCAGTGCGAAATGGTAGACTCCACCTACCTGTGGTAACATTATGTAGAACTCTTAGGCATGCAGGTTTCCTCACGATGTTATCCTTCACCGATGAAGCAAGTGATATTTTAATTACTTCAAAATGCAGCAAACTTAGAAAAGTTGGAGGTGCGTGCTGAGATTCGAACTCGGCCCCACGAAAGTGAAGTCCAGCTCTCACTGGGCTATTGCTTCATCATATTATGCATAGATATATTCATCAGTCATCTGAGTACCCACAACACAAGCTGCGCTTACTTTGGGGCTAAATGATTATGTGTGTATTGTTTAAGTAAATTTATTTTTTTATTTAAAAAAATCTACTGTGAAATTCTAGATATAAACTTATACGTGAGCCGGTTTTTTTACATACTTTACGTAGAATGTTAATGTACAAAAAACCGGCCAAAAACAAGTAAGACTCGTGTCTTGAAGGTTCTGATATCTGCATCTTGGAAGGACAGAATATATAACGCACTTTCGCAATTAAAATTGAAATAAGGATTAATAGCTTTTATTCTATTTTATCGATGAACAACAATGATATCATAAAATTAAAATCATTTGTTTTACCAATTTTGTGATGCAACAAGCGCCGGTGCGTGCATTGCGTTACACAAGACAAGAAATGCGTGTGAGGTATCTAGATTAGGTCGTATATCTACGAATGCTGCTACCTGCTTCCGACTGATGTTATTGTTCCGGTTTCATTTCCTACTCATATAATGACTTTTTATACTGTCGACCTTCCTGGGTTCAATCCCCAGCAGAGGCAATTTGGTAATTTATAATTGCTTATTTTTCTCTAATCTAAGATTCAATTTCTAAGATTAAGCGTTCCGGTACTGTTTCATGTAGAAACATTTTATTTATACACTTTATTTTTATACCACAAATAGGAAAAAAAAACAATGGACACAACAAAAATAAACTTAAAAAGTGGGATATAAAGGGCGGCCGTATCGCTTAGTATCTCTTCCAGGCAACCTTAGGATTAGAAAAACCAAGGGAAACCAACCAAGGAAACCAACCAAGGGAATGGGGTGTATTATTATTATATACATACTTACGAACAATTACACATTAATACTTATCAAGATTACATATATATAAATATATATATATAAATATAAAAATAATAAACTAATATATGAGTAAGAGTTAATCACTGTCGTCTTTATTGCTCAAGGTAATGGTCTTTAACAGCATTTTTGTATATGTCTAGTGACCTTGACTGTCGTATGCTTATTGGGAGTGCATTCTACATTTCAGTAGCTTGAACAATAAAACTAAGTTTTATGAAACGGCGTGCTCAAAGTCACCGTACGACAAGAACGTAAATCTGACTGCACTACAAGAAAATTAAATTTCTCCTTTCGGTAAGAGGGAGTTTTTGGGTTAAGTATAGAAGCGACGGAACGTGCAGATCCCGGCGACGACGAATAGGGAGCCACTTAAGCTTCAGTCTAAATTCAGATACATGACCATATTTGCGTAAGCCAAATATGAACCGAATAGCGAGATTTTGAAGACGCTCAAGTTTGTTCAGATGGTCCTCGGTCAGGTTAAGATGTTGTGATGAACATGTTGTCTATTGGGAGGCAGCGGTTAGATACCACCCTACCCACAAAGACGTGCCGCTAAGCGATTTAGCGTTCCGGTATGATGTAGCGTAGAAATCGATGAAATATAACTGCCATACTCCTTAACAAGTTAGCCCGCAAGCAAGTTAGCGACAAGCAACAAGTTAGCGAATAAAAAAAAATACTGCTGGAGACTTAGTCCCTTGGCGACACGTCTTTGTGGTAAGAATGGCTGAAGCAGATAAATAAATTCTATCTTAGAAGGTACACTAGATTGTTCAAAGAATACTCTTCTTAAATTTTAATTTCAGCCGTTCACTGTAGGTTGTCTCTCTGTTAGGCAGTCAGGGTCTTTTATAGTTATAGATATGACCAGTTGTAATGAACGTTATTGTATATTGCGTTCATAATAATCCGTAAATCATGCATTTGAAGATAAATTATCGGAAAAAGCCACAATGTCGAAGTAATTCAAACTTAATGGTGTGTAAAACATGATTTATCACACGAATGAGCGATTCTTGGAGTCGTTACGTTTCCTCATAACAATAAAGCTATTATCTGCCATATGTGTTATAATATAAAGTTATAAACTGTATTGAAAATTGTGTTAAATCCGGGTCTACACAATTTTTATTTCAATATTTTGAATTGACAGTGGACATCCATCGCCTATAAACAGAGCAAAAGTTCGCAAGGCATGCAAAGAAGACTTTCTCAAAAGTGCCACTCAACCTAAGGCGTAAGCATCATGCTGCAGTCTAAGATGGTAGCTGACTAATCTGTTAGGAAGAGTGCCTAATAGATTAGTCAGTCATACCCCTAATCAGTTTCTACGCGACATCGCAGCAAAACACTTAATAACTTAGCGATACGTCTTTGTCGGTAGGGTGGTGAATAGCCACGGGTAAAGCCCCCCACCAGACCAGACTAGATTCAGAAATTATCCCAAATTACCCCTACCGGAACCGGGACATCCTACTTAGATTGACAGCGCTCACTGTTGCACCAGGGAGGTTGTCGTAGCTTCTGTCATCGACACCGGTCTGTCTTGGGATCTTACACAGATCGCGGCAATAACGCAATTTAGCCAAAGCGCTTTATTTTTTATAAAAATAATTCATGAACCAAGTAGATGGCGCATCTGATGGTAAGAGGAAAATCACCGCCTGTTCACAAGGCATCCCTTCTCAGGATATGAAAGAAACACTGTCACTACACTACACTTACAACCACGCCCTTCAGACCGAGGAATTACAGCTATGCGACTTAGCGGCAGAAACAATGCTGCTTAACGGCAGTATTGAGGATGGTTGTAGTACTTCCCCGGAAGCGCTGTCACAAAAAGCTCTCATACAACTAAACTTTCATCAATGGAAGTCATCCATACTTCCAAACTTATCATCATCATCATCATGTCAACCAATCGACGTCCACTGCTGGACATAGGTCTTTTGTAGGGAGTTCCACAATACACGGTTCTGGGCCGCTTGCCTCCAGCGGCTCCCAGCGACTCGCCTGATGTCATCTGTCCACCTCTTTGGGGGCCGACCTACGCTGCGTTTACCGGTGCGGGGTCGCCACTCCAGCACCTTAAGACCCCAACGTCCATCGGTTCTCCGAGCTATGTGCCCGGCCCATTGCCACTTCAGCTTCGCGACTCGCTGAGCTATGTCGGTAACTCTAGTTCTTCTATGGATCTCCTCATTTCTGATTTGATCACGTAGAGATCCTAGCATAGCTCTCTCCATCGCCCGCTTAGTGACTCTGAGCCTTCTTATGAGGCCCATAGTTCGCGGCCAAACTTTTACGTTTATAATATTTATAATATCTGAATTACTAAACAAGTTAATTTTAATAGAAAAAGTAGTTTTGTATTATGAAAATTAAGCTTAACTTGCTATACTCCGCGAACAACAGGAGAATCTGTATGGTGTAATTTATAATTACTTCAATCCGTATACTCCACACCAAACAGATCCTCGGCAATGTATCCTCTACGAACGTTTCGCTCCGAAACCGGAGCATCCTCAGGAGATGTTGACTTTACAATAAATAATTGTTAAGTCAATGAACAATTGTTAAGCTTTGTTATCTTTCTTTATATTTGAAGTGTTAAATACTGCCATTAGCTTCTAGTTACATTTAAAATGTTAATTTGTTGCATTAGTTTCACCATCCGCATTCTCGAGTCCATTTTCTTTTTAAATTAAAAGTGAAGGTGATTCTATATAAGGTATATATGCCCCCATTTTACCAGTGTAGTTAACTGTATCTACATATAATATGTTAATTAGGTTGTTAGCATGCGTTAGTTGCATTTAAAGATTTATTTATATGTTAATTTATAAGACGCTACGCAAATACCTTTGTCTATAGTTTAAAGTGGTAAGTAAACCAGGTCATGTTAATAATTAATTATTAACTAATGGTTATATAAGCGTGTTAACTTCACAATGTTTGCATAAAGTATTTATTTTAGTTTATAAGCGTTTTACCCACTCTTGGAGGATACATTAAATATTCATTAGGAACAGTCGGTTTTGGAACCAACATCTCTAAAATAACAGTAATTGGGTTCAAAACTAACAAACAAAACTTACTTTGTGTGTTATGTGTGTATTGTGACAGTTTATTTATTCTTCATATATTTATATGATGATGGTATTATAAATATTAGGAAAGTATCTCATTTTGTACGCAACATTAGCTGAAGTGGTCACTTTAGAACAATTTCATACATCGTTATGAATACAACTTATTATAAGGTAAGAGAGGCGTGAAATGTACTAAGTGCCCGATCTCTCTATTGATGGGATAATGGACATATTACAGCGTGATATTACGTTACTTAATATGTGTGAAAAGTTATATTACACTCGATTTATTGAGTAACCCCTGATATTGTAAAATTTAAAAGATAAAAAAGAGTAGCATTTTTAGTTATTTTTTTTATTCTACTAAAAGTTAGACTTGACTGCAATCTCACCTAGTGGTAAGTTATGATGCAGTCTAAGATGGTAGCGGTGTGTACGGTACGGTAGTGGTGACAAGGTTGCTTGGAAGCATCCAGCTCCGCTTTTCTCTCTCACAAGATAGAAAAATGAATGTTACAATGTAAATTGCTGATGTTGGAAATGAGCTACCGCTGAGTTTCTCACCGGCTTCTTCTTGGTAGAATCTGCCTTTCAAACCGGTGGTAGAGTCACTACACACAAACAGACTTGACGTTTCAAAAGTGCTTATATAAGGCCTACTTGTAATAAACGAATTTTGAATTTTAAATTTTTTGCGGGCTAACCTGTTTAGGCGTATGGTAGTCACTCGCTTAGTGACACGTCTTTGTCTGTAGGATGGTAACCAGCAATGGGCAAAGCCCCCAACATTCTAAAAAATTAGTTTAATGAAGATCGCCACAAGTAGGAAACATGAGATCGTATCTTACAAACAGGCAAACTTATTCTTTATAAAGAAGTTTTATTTGTCTTAAATATAGGCATATACTCGTAGCTGTCAGCAATACAAGTCAAAAAAGGTTCCCTACATTTTAACTAACTTTGAAAAGGGACAGGTTCGCAATTCGATTGTATTTGACCCAAAGTACCGCGGTATACAGCTGGTCTAAGACAATTTATTTAATCGTTTCAATACTTAGAATTATGTCGTTATTAATTTATTTTACATGTTTATGGTGTTTTCCTTAACGGACCATATGTTAAGGAAAACACCATAAACATATTACTTATCATATCGTATTCTTATCTTTTTCTCTTTATTTGTAGCCGTAGTTTTTTGTTTTTTTTTTTTCTCTTTATTTTTATCCTATCTTTAGTTTTATTTCTTACCGAACTCGGCACAGCGTGATCGTAATTTTTTTTTTTCGTAACTTAGCAAACAAAAAACTATGAATAAAAAATCTATGTAGAATGTTTAAAACTACCCATTGTAGCTTATGCTCACATTAATAAACAATCCATCTTATTGTGAAATCCCATGACAAGGAAATAGCTGATATTATGTTGACGATAACTGAGTTCACTGCGCTCACAATTATGTTCTAAAGATTACATTTTAAGTAGTTTTTAGTTGTTTTGTTTAGATAAGTCCAAGTAGATATATATTTTAGTAGAGGTAGAACTATTCATAACAAAGATAGTCCGTGGATTAATAAATACTACGAAAAACACACATCGCTATTAAGCCCCAAAGTAAGCGTAGCTTGTGATATGGGTACTAAGATGACTGAAGAATATTTTTTATGAATAATATACATAAATACTTATGATATACAAATAAACACCCAGACACTGAATAACATTCATGTTCATCACACAAACATTTTCCAGGTTTGGGAATCGTACCCACGGCCTTAGACTCAGAAAGCAGGGTCGCTGCCCACTGCGCCAGTCGGCCGTCAAAAGAAAGTACTACTGCCATGCTTATTTCTGCCGTCAAGCAGCATTGTGTTTACTTAAGGCTGAACACCAACGGTTCAGGTAGATGCACACAAGGCGGCACTTTGTATGAACTATTCCTTGCACGCCACGCGAAGTGATGCTGCGTTTATAGACGATGTTTACCCACCATCAGGTGGGTCATCTGTTCGGTCCAAAACCAGACAAAAAGTCTCCAAAATTTACCAGACATTCAATAGATTCAAAATGTTGTTATTTTTAGTAGGCTTTTAGTAGACTGTAAAAGCACTTCTGTTCCATGGGCGTTCCTAGGGTCTCGAATTTGAGCAAGCTAAGTTACCTAAAGGACAAATTTAACTCGTCATGATCTCTAAGTCACCGTTCCGACAAATAATGTCAACTTATCTTCACAAACACTACGATTAAGTTCACCACGCAAAGATTGGATATTTCGATTGATAATTGGTTGGATAAAGAAGTATCTATGCGCTGTTTGCCAAAATCACAACACTCTGTCCATGACTTTACCACCTAGTCTGAAACAAAATATTTTAACATAGTCGTAAGTAAATGTAAAATATACTCTACCTATTAGTAGTATTTACTAGTCTGAAATAAAACAGTCTGATTTAACATGATCGTGAGAGAAATGATGTTTGTGATACAATTGTTACAAATTCATTAAATTTAGGATCTTGAATAGACTACGTGTAGTCTATCTGTTTCTTGTGACTCTTACACCAGTTTGATGAACACAAGCTAAATATTTGATAGGAAAAACAGCCAAGAAACTCGGCATTTGCTTCTTTTGCAGACAATAAAATGGTGGTATTTATTATGACAAAGATTTAGCTGCATCAAACAACATTAACCTTTTAAAACAGTTATATTATTGTCGGATTCTCAGTAAAATCAACATTCCATACCGGTGTAGATTCATAACAAATAGGCAGACTTTTCAATTAAAAACAGTTGCCTAAGATATAAGTGTAGGTATCTAAGGTTAGCATTTATAACCCCAAAATGTAGAATTTGATAATTTATGGTGTGTGGCTTCCGAACCGGTGGTAGAGTCACTACACACGGACAGACTTGACGTTTCAAAAGTGCTTGTATTAGGCCTACTTGAAATAAATGAATTTTGAATTTTTGAATTTTGAATAATAGGTTTGCGTGGTAGGGTCCGTTATATGAGGTTATAGCCAGCCTTCCATAAAATAGATAACACAGAGTACTATTCTGAGTTATTTATAATTCAGAATAGTATTCTGAGTTATTTTTTTCTTAGAAATTTATTTATGGTAGGAGTTTGTTTTATCGTATGGTAGGTTATTAGGTTTATGGTAGGATTTTGAGTTATTTATTTATGGTAGGAGTTTGTTGTATGGTATGGTAGGTTATTAGGCTTATGGTAGGATTTTTAGTTATTTATTTATGCTAGGGTAGGAGATAATTTTTTGGAACCTGCTTTTTGATAATATACCTTTTAATATGTTACTAACATAACTTCTTAGGGGTATAATACAAATTTAACCAATCATCTTGTTTTCGAGTAAGCGGTGAGAGCTTCGTGGTTAGGGCTACAGCCTCCCTTTGGAGGAACCGATTCGATGCCCGGCACACACCTCTCAATTATGTACGTTTTTTATTTATGCATTTATATATCAATTGCATAAACGATGAAGAAAAACATCTTGAGAACAGCTGAACACCTGAGAGTTTGCCATAATGTTCCAACCAATCTGCACTCGCCCAACGTGATGGACTACGGTCTAAACCCTTCTCATTGTGTAGTGGACAACAGTATCCTATTGAGAACCGGTAAAGGGTTGATATTAATGATGCTGTGATGATTAATGATGTTTTATTTTTTAGTTTATAATTTAAAGTTTAGGCATTGTGGAAAAAAAAATGACATCTTCATATGATTTGAAACCATTAACACTGGGTGCCAAATGTTAGTCGTAAGATTTACTACATAAGTTCACTAAAAAATCGCGTGAAAATTAACTAGGACTTATGTAGCATCGAAAGAGTACCATTTATTGGCAGTACGGTATTAAAAGAAGTATTAGTATTAGTATTAAAACTAGAAGTCGCTACTTCGATACCGTAATATTGAAGTTAACTTTCACGACATCGAATGAGTAAATGTTTCTCGCACTTGGCACTCAATAATGCGTTCCCATTTATCGAATGACTGTGGTAATCCGATACATTAGCGATCCGATAGGTAAGTGATATAGGTATACCTACCGACTGGCGAACGGCGACAGCCGACTAAATGCCAACTTCGTGCCGACACTCACTTTTATATTGACTATACCGCCGAGTTACGTGGCGGAGATAAACAAGGTAAATAGCTATTTGATGGCTGCAGATATGGCAAAATAATCAGAAGGACATGTTGGCAAATACGCCATACTAGTTTCGGCGCCCCGGCTCATCCTTGTCAACTAAGCAATTTCAGGAATATTTAATTGAAGCAATCATGACGATTTTCAACTTTTTGACGAGCAATTATGGTGTATTAGTACGGGCTGTGGTTATAAGTAACAGGTTTTATTTGTTGGTGTTTATGTTAATTAATTTGATTGCCGTAACAGGTTAGCCCGCTACCATTTTAGACTGCATCATCACTTAACATGTGCGATTGCAGCCTCTTATCAACCTGTAGTGGAAAAAAGTGTGTGTGTGTGTTACCTTTACGCGCGATTGAAGTAAAACTTTTATAATTATTTATTGATGAAAGAGTAAAAGTGGACTCCGCCAAGCGGAGTCTATGCCATGTACTTACGACCAATCCAAATTATACGTCTCACGTAAACGTTACTTCCGTCAGAAAAAAAGTCGTAGTTACTCCCTAGTCGCACTAAAGAAGTATTACTTCAATAATAAATATACATTTCTTGCCGGCTTCTTCTCGGTAGAATCTGCCTTCCGAACCGGTGGTAGAATCACTACAAACAGACAGACTTGACGTTTCAAAAGTGCTTATATTAGGCCTACTTGAAATAAATGAATTTTGAATTTTGAATTTTTTTGAATTTTGAATTTATTGCTGCTATACCTCAGTGGGTAAGATTTGGACCACTTTCAAGCGTTTTAAGCAATTAAAATATCACTTGCTTCAACCTCAAAAGTAAGGATACCCGCATGCCTTAGAGCAGTCCATAATGTTTTCCAAGGCGTGTGGAGTCCACCATACCGAACTGCAGCGTGATGGACTTCGGCCTTAACCCGTTCTCATTATAGGAGAGACCCGTGCCCTGTAGTCGGTCGGTAATGGGGTGATATGATGATGAAATAAAAAGAAAGATCGGCGGGATCGAAATGCTATCTTGAATGGAATCCATAAAGCCTAAAGGTATAGACTTTTAATACAATTGACGATAGCTTACATTCACAAGTGATAAATGATAATTACTGTTTAATTACTGTAAATTATAACAGGATGCATTACATTTATTACTATCAGATGTTGTTACTGCGCGGAAATCCGGGAAGTGCATCGTAATATAATATGGCAATTACGATTATGCAACTAAATGCAACACCTGCTGCACCTTTCACAACCATTCATCTCAAATTCAATCAAATTTTTAGAATAATAAAGAAGATTGTTGTATTCTTTAACGCACATTTACAGTATTCAATCTATCCGTAATCTGTAATTTTATTGTTTGGCAACTTAACAAATAACAACTTGCTAAGCGGCTTATAAGCGGATTGCGGATGGATTGAATATGCAAAACGGACGTCCATAGTTATACATCCTACATGTCAGTTCTTACTCTTCATTTTTGTTTGTTTTTCCGCTTACTTCTCTATCTGTATCTATAAGATAATCAAGCTAATGAATATTTGTGTTGCTCTCATGTGCTACTCCCGTAATTGACAAACATTCAGTACATGTTGTAATAAGATTATTTGATAAACAGTATATGTAAGTTGTTGGTGAAAATAAATAAATATATAAATCATTATCTATGAAACCTCTAATTCGGGACCGACCGGCTGGGCGACGAACTGTCGATAGAAGGATGCGTTACGTTGTGAAACTCCATGATATACGATGAATATGAAAAGATGTTGACTTTACAATTATTATTCATTGTGAAGTCAACATCTCCCGAGGATGATCCGTAGTCTTAGTAACAGATTTGCTCGCAATTTTTTTTTTAATATTTTTGATCTTGTCTTGAACTTAGTCAACGTTACTTAACCAGTGAAATTATTATGCATTATTTATTATTAGTTCACGCAACTAGAGCACGCAGAAAATTATAATAATTTTGAATAAAAATCAGGCAATTCGAAGCTTTTAAGCATACAAGGTCGTCATACAAAACCTCGTTATAAAAATAAACACCAATAAAAACTATTGTTGTCAACCTTCAATGTCGATCTTCAATAACAATGTCAAGTAGCATCAACGTCAAGAAAGCGTTAAATTGTTAAACCGCTTCCGAAAAATATAATTTAAAAATTAAATTCAGAAAAACTGAAAATTATATCCAAAATAATGGCGAATGCTCTACGTCGTAGCATAAGCAGGTTCGCAAGATTCTGGGAAAGAATCCTTTGCTATAACTTAGTTCTTATAATAACACCATGCTTCTTTATATTCGAAATGACCGTCGTTCGTCCTATCGTAGTTGCAGCCTACGACATAGGCACACTAAAACATAATTTCCATATACTTTGCTCGACGTTTTGTTTCGTAAACGTTGTAGGGAACATGATTTTTAGCATTCTCACGGATACGAGAGTAAAAGCATCGCTGGATTCTGATAGCTACTGCCAGGTATGTAAGCTACAGCGACCGGCGAAAGCTTGGCATTGTAAGAAGTGCAATGCCTGTATTCTGAGAAGAGACCACCACTGCTTCTTCTTTTCACGCTGCATTGGATTGCGAAACCAAAGATACTACGTTTTATACCTCGGATACATATTCGTTTCCATGATATATTCCCTGTATTACAACTATTATTATGTGGTAACGAAATTTGAAGAGCAGAGTATGGTTTTATCAGCTTTTAGAGTTGTAAATCCGTTTTTACGATACTTGATTCCAGAGCCCTTGGGTATTGCAGATCTGTACATGTTGTTTTTGTTCTTGAACACGGGTCTTGCTTTTTGGTCCGGTGGGTTATTTTGCTTCCACGTGATGAATGTAGTGCGAGGTTTGACAGCTCATGAGTCTAGAAAAGACTTCGGGGCGAACTGGGAGATGGTGAAGAGAAATTTTGTTGGAGTCTTCGGTGTGAGATGGTTTTGGGCAGTGATTTCGCCGTTCGCTAACAGTCCTTTGCCAGAAGATGCTGGGCTGAAGTGCCACTAGATTTAAATTTAATTTATTATTATTAAAAGCAAGGTTGTATAATTTTTTTGTTTTATTTAACTTTTTTTTTTTTAACAGACCATCATATTAATCCATTACCAGCCTACTACAGGGCATGGGTCTCCTCCCACAATGAGAAAGGGTCAAGGCCGTAGTCCACCACGCTGGCCCAGTGCGGATTGGACTGCACACATCTTAGAGAATATCATGTAGAACTCTTAGGCATGCAGGTTTTCTGTTTTCACGATGTTTTCCTTCACCGTTGAAGCAAGTGATATTATAATTACTTAAAACGAACATAAAGTTGGAGGTGCTTGCAGAGATTCGAACTCGCCCCTGAAGTGAAGTCGAAATCCTACCCACTAGGCTATCACCGCTTCTTTTTTAAAAACAACTGAGAATAAAGTCTCATAACAATTTGAAGTTCATATATCTATGATAGGATCCGAGTAAATACTGATATTAACTTCAGTTTACGGTGACTTGACCGAATATTCTATGATTATATTTTCTAGGCTGCGAATTATTAGAGGTGACGACAGTATTCGAGACCAAGAACATAAATGGCGCCCTTAAGGTAACCTAAATGTTAATAAAATAAACTATCTTAGTCCAAAAATCTTTATTCAAGAAGGCCTTTTTTACATAGATGACACTTTTTAACCATCTACTTTAATATGCTATGAATAGCCATCAATATATATGAATAGTCATGATCGACTGCAGATCACGAAGTACTTTTTCTTTTTTTTGGCATGGTGTAAAAGCTTTGTGGCTACCTCAGACCCTTGGGCAGGACGGAGGTTATATTAGACTCCCCCGCTCTAAACTGGTATACCCAAACTAAGAACCATGTTGGAGTATCAAGAAATTCTTACACCAGCGCGGAGTTTCAAAATTGGCAGTTATTTCGCCCGATCTCTTTTTGGTCGTGTCAGAACTGCCGTCCCATCGGACTATGAGACTGAGCGAATAGAGAATGCAACTGTGTTTGCGCAAGCACTTGTGAACTATGATATCTGCCGCGTACTTGGAAAATCTCGCTGGAGAAAAGTCAGGGAAACTGCATATGAACGTATGTAATGGGCTGGCATGTGTAACAAGTAAAGTAAACAATCAGATTACAATAATTATAATGGCCATAATTATGGAAAAGCGCATAATTTCCGCGTTATGCCTCATATCGTCATGTTCTATATACCGCGGCTTTCGCTTTACCATTCAGACCATCTATTACCCATGTGGAGCATTAAAGTTTATTGGCTTTTCAACCGTATGTCACGTAAATACAAAGGTTGTATTCCAATGAAGCGACAGTTATGTAAGCATGGGTAAGTTATAGGTATTTATTATTTCCATGATGATTTTCTAACCACCTGTTGCATACATAATATGAACCGGTCACCATTAACCAATCGACTTCTAAAAACAGGAGGTTAATCGTTTCTTGCGTGTTTTTGGCGATGATACTCCATAACTCCATTTAGTAAGAACTGATCTAAAATATTTTATTATTTAGAACAGGCAATACAACAATGTAAGATCTCTTGAGATAAAACATAGGAATGGCTTTTGCTTATTTACAAGATCGTAATGATATGTTGTGTCCATCAATCCGCAATGGGCCAGCGTGGTGAACTACGGCCCTAACCCCTTCTCATTGTGGGATAAGACCCGTGCCCTGCAGTGGGCCGGTAATGGGTTCATATGATGATGATGATGATGAATGATATGTTGAGATAAGTATTATTTAAATAGAAACGTCACGTCTCTAGATTCCGAGCTATAGGTAGATCTAACTTTTGTTTCTCGCCGACAACGTTGAAAAACTAAATTGATCTATTTCTACAACAGATTTACCAAATAGATTAACAAACAAAGACATCAGAAACGAAATAACGTTTTCAAAATTCAAAATTGATTTCAAGCAGGCCTATGTCCGTTTGTAGTGACTCTACCACCGGTTCGGAAGGCAGATTCTACCGAGAAGAAGCCGGCAACAAACTCAGCATTTACTCTTTTCCAACATCAACTATTTACATTTTAGCATTAATTTTTCTGCTTGTCAGAGTTGAAAGCGGAGCCGGATGCTTCCAAGCAACCTTGTCATTAAGAAATTCATCAATTATTTAGTAACCTCGCTGTAATAAGTGTGTTTTAACATATTCTTTGAACTTATTTATTTATTTATTTATTTATTTCCAACTTACGACTAGTTTACAGGAATTTCCTAATGCACTAGCGTAGATACTGATGCCTATATATTTATGTATTGGTAGGTCCTAAAATTACCTTAGGAATCATTTTGAAAATTAAGCTTATTTTGCTATACTCCGCGAACAGCAGGAGAATCTGTATGCTGTTATTTATTATTTCTTCAATCCGTATAATCTACACCAAACAGATCCTCGGCAATGTACCCTCTACGCTCGTTTTTCTCTGAAACCGGAGCATCCTCAGGAGATGTTGACTTTACAATGAACAATTGTTAAGTAATTCATAAGTCATAAGTTACGGATTGAAGAAATTATAAATTACACCAATCAGATTCTCCTGATGTTCGCGGAGTATAGCAAATTAAGCTTAATTTTCATAATATATTATGGATTTCCGCAAAGTAACGCGTGCTTCTATCAAATACCTTAGGAATCATATTATAAAAGCGTATACTCAATCCCACAAATGACTTCTGTACCTTTCGCAGACGATATGCAGATGAAGCTAATTAAAGACCGTTTCTTGTAAGTCGTCTTGTTTATATCCACTTTTTGCTTATATAGTTTGTCATTATTTCATGATGTCATTTGTCCGGTGGAGGCTTCGGCTGTGGATAGTTGCCATCCTAAACGACGACGATTTGCCACCCAGCTACTACTAGATTGGTGGCATGTTGTTGGCCCCCTCTTCCAGCACGGCTACCATGGGCAGGAGACAATTATATCCCCGGGAAAGATAAAAATGTATCTTCTCCCACAGCTTTATCATCTTTCAAAGCACTGGCGCATAAGTGGAAATAATATCCAAATAATACATGTGTAGTAAACGGGGATAAACTTCTCCTATTCCCATGTTCCCGTGATCTAGAAGGTTGACACGTTATTTGTATTCCTTGTCAGGGGATTTAATCGGGGGATATAATTTTTGTCTTCCGCCTGTGCTAGCCGTAGACATGGTTCTTAGGTTGTCTTAGACTTAGCGAAGTGTATAGGTCTAACACAACTGTCACACCCTAAGAACTATTTATTATTCATTGTTCCAAGGTCATGACCCTAACAGCTTGAACTTTAACACGTTGGAGATCTTTACTTATCATCAGTTAACAGCACATGAGTTTTAAGTCAAAGGCGACGGAAGGGCATTCCACTCATCGGGTATATCGCAATACATCGGTTTCCTCTTTTAAATATGTTAAGGAGGCCATTTGTAATATTTATATTGACGTCGTCGCCCGCTGACGACATTCAAATCCGTCACGAAACCGTCCCTTTAAGGCAGGTTACGTAAATATGGCTCGTGACATGGTTCGGTAAATAGTTATTACTGCACTCTATGGTACTGCACGGATAACCGCCATGGTGTGGTGTCATTGTTACGTGGGTTTAGACTTTAACAATAACCAATAAGCTCAAATTGTTACTATCCGTTGCATTCAAAGAGATGTCTGGGCGACTGATTTTGTTACCGATAGTTTGTTTTAATATAATAAATATAGCTCAGATTCGACCTTCCGGCTGTGAATTTAAGGAGGAGTTCCAGTGTTCGATTCCCGTCAAGGGAAATTTGGGAATTTGTAATTTCTGAATTTCTCTGGTCTGGTCTGGTGGGAGGCTTCGGCCGTGGCTAATTACCACCCTACCGACAAAGAGGTGCCGCTTAGCGATTTAGTGTTCCGGTGCGATGTCGCGTAGAAACCGATTTTTCCGACATACTCCCTAACAGGTTAGTTCACTACCATATTAGACTGCATCATCACTTACCACCAGGTGAGATTGCAATGAAGAGCTAATTTGTAGTGAAATAAAAAAAAGAAGAAAACTGGCTTTTTAACGGAGCGTTGGTCGAAGCCAACGATATAATTTTAAATTTAAATTTAGCGTTCCAGGACCGTGGATAATGCTATCCTATTCCATTTACTTCTTCTTAATTACATATACGTAAATAGAATATGGGGCTTGTCTCCGTGTACAAGAGTATTGTCAATTCATCGTGTCCAATAATAGACATAGTTTCTGGATAGGAATAAAACTCTGAGATTATTTTTTAAGCCTGTATGGCTATGGACTGCCGTCTAGGTTTTGGGACTGGTAGTGTACACGTAGTCGTAAGCCGTGGAATATGATAAGGGAGCATTCGAACCCTGAACGTATGAGCATTTATTCGAATCAACACATTGGCCTTATACTTTAGATATAACAAACCGTTAGCGTGATACAATTAGAAACAAGCGCCATCTAGTAAAACATTCAACAACTGAATTTATTTACTTTATTTATTTATATTCTTTATTTGCACACTAGAAGTTAAAAAAAAGAAGAATAAAAAAACACAGACAGAAGCAGTATTCAAAACGCGCCTTTTCGCTTAGTAGAAATCTCTGCCAGGCAACCTTAGGATACGGAAAACTTGAGGTTTCGGACTGCAGCTTGTGTTTAATTAAATAAAAATACATACGAATACGGATTGAATATTGAAAAAAAAAATAATACCTGATATTATAAATACATAAATATCAATAAATACTACTACAAGTCGTCATCAATGTAAACTATAGTTGAATGAATATAAAATAAGACAGATAACCAGATGTCAAAAACTAAAACCCATGCGCTCACACCGTTTTTCTCTACGCATCGCTCTGGGAAATTATAATTGATTCAATCTAGATATATATGTCTTAAGATTAAAGAAGCAGGAGTGGCCGCGTTTAATTTCGTCACGGGTTTTCAAATTATTATTCTCTTGTGTTGTAATAGAGGCAGTTAAACTGGCAAGTCATGTCGCAGGCACCACGCCATAGCGGACACGTAACGGTGCTTTGGTGAGACAGTCGCGTGCGCACGTGCTGTCAATAGCTTAGATTATTAAGACGTCCCTTGCTATTAGATTAAATAGTGACCGATGTTTACTTTTGTATCTGTGATTATGTGAATAATAGCTGTTACCGTACCGTACCGCTATACCCGTCGAAATCTCTTAATTTCTTGGGATAACTGCTTATGTTACTCGCAGTCCTCTCTATGCCAAAAATCAAATTGATTGGATACTTAGTTAGGGCGTAAAGGAAGGACAAACAAACAAACACACTTTCGCATTTATAATATAATATTAATAAAATTAATTAGGTAAATTGTTCTCTTGAGCCTCACGTGATTAATAGACGATCTCTTAATCGAATTATTTAATGTCATTCATTAAAAGGTATTAATTTTCATCGATAATCCTGAAGAAGATAGGTCAAACTGTTGTTAAAAATGTTTAAATTGTTGTCGGTTACGGTCCTTGCTAAGTGTGCAAAATTGCAACTTAATCTGACGGATAGAAATGAAAATCAGAAATTAATAAGTACTTACAGGTAAAGTTAAATTTAAGCCTTTTCAATAACTTTAATGAATTATCTGGAACATATGAAGTTATATCTATCAAAAGATTAATTATCTACCCACTTTGTAAAAATCCACTTTTTTAATGATGACAAAATAAAAAATCGTATCCTAAGTTATACTCGTATAGAACGCTCAAAACTGAAAGCTTTGAGCGTTCAATACGAGTATAACTGATTGTATAACTGAGTATTACTGATTAGCATGTCAGTCATATATTATAACTTAACATGTATACCTACAATGTTTTAGGCAAATAAAAGAATTGAATTGAATTGAATTGAATGGAATTGAAAAATGCGCACATGATATTGTGTTAGTCTAGTGGGGAGAACAATCTGCTCAGTTTACTACCTAGTACTTTATTATATAGTAGTTCCGTAACGTGCGGTCACAATAACCGTGTTGTGAGTCGCACTGATGTCGTATAGTTGTTGTGGTGAGACCAATGGCTCTAGTCGCCGGCTTCATTGGCTTATGTAACCGTTACCATAACCGTTCAGAAAGACCGGCTCATAGAGAAGAGAACATTTTGATCGTATTTGAAATTGACATGGAGTCTAAGGTACTTGAAATAATAACGTTTATTTTTTGACATTTATTTGTCGTTTATAAGAGGATGCCCGAGAATGCAAAAGGATGCTTTCAATACGATCGGTGTGTAATATTGACGGCCGATTGGCGCAGCGGGCAGCGACCCTGCTTTTGCTGATTCCCACGACTGGAAAACCTTTCTGTGATAAACATGAAGGTTTTTCAATGTCTGGGTGTTTATATGAATATTATAAGTATTTATGTATGTTATTCATCAGCCATCTTAGTGCATAACATAAGCTATGCTTACTTTAGGGGCTAGATGCGATGCGTGCATTGCCGTAGCATATTTATTTATTTACATTAAGAGAGAGAGAGAGAGAGAGAGAGAGTACTCATTGAAGAGTACTTACGCTGAAGCAGCTAACCGGCTCGATTTGACCTGATCTGTGTGAAAATAAAAATGCTCTCCGATTAAAATTATTTTATTAAATTCTTAGATATACTCTATTTAAAGTGACTCTTACAGTGCTATTTTATTCAGTGATGTTACGTGTGATAATAAGGCTCGACAGCGTGACTTTGTCTGCTTGTACTTAGTCAATTTACTGTGTCTTGGCCTCAAAATGTGCATTCAAAATAATGAAAACTTGAAATTACAACCTTCTTTAAATACACTTTTCTTATTTTAGAAATGTTTATATATTGAAGTATATGATTTTCTTAAAAATACTGGTTTAAGGTTATAAACCCTCGGCGCAACGGTGAGCGCTATGAATTGAACCCGGCGGCGATATTTTGCGAATTTATAATTTAAGAGTTTTCTCTGATCTGGTTTGGTGTGAGTATTTGACCGTTGCTAGTTAACACCCTAACGACAAAGACGTGCCGCTAAGCGATTAGGGGTATGTTTACCATACTCCCTAACAGGTTAGCCCGCTACCATCAAAGACATCATCATCACCAGCGGCGTGCATAGAGGGTATGCACGGGGTATGCAGATGATATAATATGAAGAAAATCTCGAGTATGAGTTATAAAAAACTTAAGGTACGCATTGTATGAGTTATAAAAAGCCTACCATCAAGTATTTATAACTCGCACTGGAGATTTTCTTCATTTAAAACCATCTGCATACCCTGTGCATACCCTCTATGCACGCCATTGATCATCACTTATCACCAGCTGCGATTGCAGTCAAGGGCTAACATGTAGCGGAATAAGATAAAAAAGATTATCATCATCATCATCGGCCGAAGTGCATCCAGCTTAACATAGACCTCTTTCAAGCAGCCCAACTCTTCCTAATTGAGTGTGTTTATTTTTTTTTTTTTTTTTATCGGTTCGATCGTAATAAAATATTATATATGTATACAAATCTTTTATATTATTTTTTATTTATTATTACACTTTTTTTTAAATTATATAATACTTTTATATTGTATTATTTTACCCATAGATTTTAAGCGTCGCTCTGACAGTGCCTACCGTCCAAACATCACGTCTGGCTTCACGGAAGATCAGCGCTGTGTCTTAACAGGCACTGCAAACATGCTGAGTGAAGACCATTTTGGGATCACACCGTTCCTATAATTGTTGTGTAGACTATTAAGTTGTATTTTAATTCTAGTGTGTGTATATCCAAATAAAGTTTACTTTTCTTTTCTTTTCTTTTCTTTATTTTCGGCCCTTCTTATCCAGTCGATGCCTTTCACTTTTCGCTCCACCTAGTAGGTGGACGCCCGACACTCCGTTTTCTGACACGCGGTCTCCACTCGAGGTCCTTCCGACTCCATCGTCTATCGTCCCTCCGACAAACGTGACCATCTCGCTACCACTTTCAAAATTCTAAATTCTAAATTCATTTATTTCAAGTAGGCCCAATATAAGCACTTTTGAAACGTAAAGTCTGCCCGTTTGTAGTGACTCTACCGCCGTTTCGGAAGGCACATTACCGAGAAGAAGCCGGCAAGAAACTCAGCAGTTGCTCTTTTTTACATTCATTTTTCACAACATTTAAACATTCATTTTTCTATCTTGTGAGAGCTGAAAGCGTAGCCGAATGCTTCCAAGTAACCTTGTCATTTAGAAATTCATCAATTTTATAGTAACCTCGCTGTAATCAATGTGTTTTAACAGATTCCTTAAACATATGCATTGGTAGGTCGAAAATCACCTTAGGAATCATATTATAAAAGCGTATACTCAATCCCACAAATGACTTCTGTACCTTTACTTTACTGAGCTAGCCCTAAGGGCTATGTTAGTTACTTTCGTTCCTTGGCGAATCACTTCGTTTGGGATCTTAAAGTAGATAATACTAAAACTTTATGAAAAAAAAAACTTACATTTTAACCACATAAATTGAGATGCAACTCATAACATTATAAGAGAACTGAAATATACGTTTTTTTTGAATATAGAATCAGATACTAGTGATACTATTTGTAGGCGGTTTTTTAATCGATATTGGTAAAAATAAATAGCCTGTTTCAAGTAGGTAATGCCCCAGTTTCTAAAGGAATGTAAAAAAAATATATGTATCAAGGCAGATTTAAAACCTCGATTATTGTTCCCAACACTTCTTTATCAATGCCCTAGTCCTCTTAGCAGATAATCGTATTATTTCCTCACGATGCAAAAAAAGAACTTAGCATTGAAACAATGTTGCGGCCTCGAACGCGATGGCCGCAATGTTTGCTTTTAAATGGTCTCTCGAATTTAGTCTTGCCAATTATTAAGAAACAACGCGAACGATCTGAAAGTCAGCCTTTCAATTAGCTACGGCGTCTTCTGTAATGAAAATATTTTCGGATTTCAAATTTTAAATTCTAATTATTATATAACTAGCTGTTGCCCTCGTTTCGTCTGCGTTTATTGCCGTCTGTAACAAGTCCCGTGAAAATTTCGTGGGGTAAAAAGTAGCATATGTACATGTTTGTATAAATCTGTCATTACCATCATCATACCAACCCATTACCGGCCCAGAACAGGGATCGGGTCTCCTCCCACAATGAGAAGGGGTTAAGGCCGATGTCCACCACGCTGGCAAAGTGCGTAATGGTGGACTTAACACACCTTTGAAAGTGTTATGGAGAACTCTCAGGCATGCAGGTTTCCTCAACATGTTTTCTTTTACAATTGAAGTAAGTGATATTTTAATTGCTTAAAAAACGCACATAACTTAGAAAAGTTAGAGGTGCGTGCTGGGATTTGAACTCGGCCACCCGAAAGTGGAGTCAAAGTCCTACTGGGCTATCTCCGCTTCATATAAATATGTATATATATGTATTTAAATTTTTTTTTGCTTTCTATGTTTTGTACAATGAAAGAGTGTTCAATCATCCAGTCATTTCTGTGATACTTTCCGTCCTTTTAAATAATTGTATGCCAAAAACCACGGTAATTGATAGCTTAGTCAGGGCATGTAGGAAGGACTAACCACAAACAAACACACTTTCGCATTTATATTATTAAGTTACGATTACTAGCGGATGCCAGAAAAGTTGTCTTCGTAATATTGCTGGTGTCTCGAGAGATTGAGAAAGTTTTGCGCGAAGCCCATGCATGTCTCTAGAAAACAAGCTAAGCCGCAAGCTAAGCATCAGATTGAGCAAGCAAGTCAAAATAAAAAAAATTCATGTCCATAACTTAAATATCTTGAACAATGAAATATTCTCCACCCTCCGTGGGTAGAATATTCAACTTCAATTATTATAATGCATATAGACTGTAGACATCGTTCAGGACTCTAGACGAGACCATCTCACTGAGTAGCGATTCGCAATTGGGCAAAAACTAATTTTCCACGCCATCATTTGCAACATAGTGTGAATAATTAAAAGTCGTGATCTACATATAGCAACATTATAAAAGAGAATAAGAAAAAAAGAAATTGTTCCGGACTAATCGGTCTAAACCTATTAAGCAAATGACTGTAGAGTTTTCAGAGTATTTGGACATTGTGAGTATGACATGAAGCACCATGTACAAGCACCATACATAATTCTAAAAGGTTACTTCGAATCGATTTATTTTTAAAGTCCCGAAAATCACTGCTATCCGCTAAATTCCTGTAGAACGCTGACCAGGATAGGGCTCCAGAATCGCGTAGCGAATATGTGTTTTTTTTATATCAGACATATTTTCTAGCATGAATAAACATAAGTGGGGTTGGGGTCCGAATTTGCTGGAATGGCGACCTCGCACCGGTAAACGCAGCGTTGGTAGACCCCCGACGAGGTGGACAGACGACATCAAACGAGTCGCTGAGATCGCATTATCAACACTTCAACTGCATGTTTCCAGACATGCGGTGGAAGCGATGATGATGATTATTATAAATAAAAATAAGCACACGCTGGCAACATGTATGTCATCTAAAATTTGATTGGAATTCATGTTCTCATTTCACCGTTGGGATATTCAGACTATGTAAGCAAAAAACGTTTGAAGCGTTAATCGGTCGTAGAGTTTAGCAAATAACTGAGTTAGCCAACCTCGCTCGTTGCAGACGCCGCGTTGATGAAACGTTTGTTACCTGTAAAGATAAAAAAAAACAAATTAGAAACAGTTCTCATATGATTCCGACACAGAAACATTTAAGTAGAGCGGAGCTTAGCTTATTTGCATTAAAGAAAAAAAAATCTCTATTACTCTATTCAAAAATGGAAGCCTCTATGCCTGTGAGTTATAATAACTGTCTATTTCAAATTCTTATACACCCATTATCGCCCACATATAGAGCACGGGTCCCCTCTCATAATGAGAAGGGTTTAGGTCCACCACGCTTGTCAAGCGCTGATTGGTAGACTGCACACGACCTTGCCAACATTACGGAAAACTCTCAGACATGCCGGTTTCCTCACAATTTCTTTCACCGTTATAACAAGCGATATTTAATTCCGTACATAGCTCCGAAAAGTTAGAGGTAGGTGCCGTAAATACGGGCTGAAATGTTTACCACTAAGCTAAGCTATGACCGATTGGACGGCCGATTGGCGTAGTGGTCAGAGACCCTGCTTTTTGAGTCCAAGGCAGTGGGTTCGATTCCCACAACTGGACAATATTTGTGTGATGAACACGAATGTTCTTCAGTGGGTGGTTTATCCTATATATTATGAGTATTTATGTAAATTATTCATAAAAATTATTCATCAGTTATCTTAGTACCCATAACACAAGCTACGCCTACTTTGAGACTAGATGGTGATGTGTGTATTGTCGTAGTATATTTATTTATTTATTTTATGACCGCCTTTAACTTCCACTTATTAGCTTATAATAAACACACGATTTTATAGTTCTGTAATATACTAGTAGCCCGCGACTTCGTCTGCGTTTGATTTTGTTTTTAAAGCATTCAGTATCGCTAAGCCTTAAATTAGTATAGTAGTATTATATGTATATAACATGTGACTGTCAATTAATTATAGAAAAATAATTTGCAATAAAATAAAATTGCGACTATAATTAAAAATCTAAACTATCCTATCTCTTAAGTTGGAACAGACTGCTCACGGTGTGCCAATTTAATTTAAAATCGGTTAAGTAGTTTAGGAGTCCATCGCGGACAAACATCGTGACAAGAGATTTATATATATTAAGATATATTCTATAATATAGTTCTAGAAATTTTTAAATTCAACGGCTTAAACAACTTTTTTCATCCAGAAATCCACCCCTAAGAGGATATAATGGGAATAAGGGATTAATTTAAATATGACAAACTGCAGTAAGATCGGTTTTCAAAAAGTTCTTGAAATGTGTTTTTTGAAAATAATCCATTAAAAAAAGATAAAAGTTCGTATGGGAAAGTTTTACTATCAGAAATAGTACGCGGAGGAAGACACAGGCAGCCGCTAGTAAAACAATAAAACATAATACCGGCGCTTACACTTAGCTGTCATTAGATTATTCCCACGACATTTGCATGTATCGGAACGCATGATGAATCGTAAACACAGTTTGCATTAATGCACATAAATTTTCCAGAAAAGCCACTTGTATTAAAAATTGGAATGGAACTAGCCTATTTTATTCAATTTTATTTATTTTATCAATTCACTTTATTGCACAACCGAAAAACGGGTTAATATATATATATAAACATACATATGTATATAAGTGCATAAACAATTCATAGACATACTCGTACGTTTATATTCGAACGTGTATAATATTAAAAAAAAGGGAATTCAATGGAACATAGGTTATCACAAACAGAAATTCTGTTGCTTTTATAACATTGGTATATAAACGAATCTAGAGACAAAGATGCGAGCGAGACAAACCAGTGCATTAATTTTTAACCCATTCCGAAGTTTCCTGTTGAGCTTTAATTTTACACTTTTTGTATGTTCAGCAAATATCCCAAGCAATGCGAGTTCAAATCCTCTAGTCCTGCAACTTTGGCATATCCTACAGTCAATAAATAATTATTTCTTGTATTATGAAAATTAAGCTTAATTTTCTATACTCCGCGAACAGCAGCAGAATCTGTATGATGTAATTTATAATTACTGAAATCCGTATACTCCTAACAGATCCAAACAGATCCTCGGCAAAGTACCCTCTACGCACGTTTCGCTCCGAAACCGGAGCATCCTCAGGAGATGTTGTCTTTACAATGAATAATTGTTCTTCTTCTTCAACATTCATTCTTAACAACCAAACAGATCCTCGGCAATGTACCCTACATTACCGAGGATTGTTTGGTGTGGAGTATACGGATTGAAGTAATTATAAATAACACCATACAGATTCTGCTGCTGTTCACGGAGTACAGCAAATTAAGCTTAATTTTCATAATATATTATGGATTTCCGCAAAGTAACACCTACTTCTATCCAATATTTATTTATTGCTCTTAGTTGTATAATAAAGTCCGTTCTTTTTTGTCTATAAATTCTTTGTATGTTTTTAGTGGATGGGCTAACAATCATATCTAAGTAATAAAAGTCATATCGACTGTTCATAACCTTCTACAAAATATTGCTTTTGCCAAAGCTAAAGCGTTAATGCTTGAGGAGTTCTCTTGGCACTTCATCATCAGCATCTTTATTGTGACGAGCATTTTATACCGTTATCGAAGCGCAAGCAGTGTTTTACTTATTATTGTGTAGTTCCGATCGCCATCCGCGGTCTCCATCATCAGTTTCACTTGACCAAATAGTGCTTCTCGATAGCAAATGCTCAAGTTACTTTAAGAAATAGTCAAATCGCTACAGGTGTCCCTATAGTATTTAAAGAGTTTCCATAATTTCTCCAGGATCCCATCAACAGATCTTAGCCTGATGAAATTGGGACCACAAGCAGTGGCGGTACTACCATACAAGCCGAAAAGCCGGGCTTGCGTTACAATAAATATCTCTTTTAAATTTTTCTCGACTATTCCGAAATGAAATTAACAAAATTAATTAAAACTTGATAGCAATGAGGATATAAATACAATGTTTTAACTTTTGCTCAATAATGTTTATACTCTTTGTCTACTTTACTGCAAGCACTAAGATACTCTGGCAGGTAGACTCTGTGGTAGCAACCAGCCGAACGGCGCGGCGCCGCGCCGAACTATCACTATCGCGCTCTTCTCGTGTCTTCGTACGCGATCGGAGGTCCGACTTTGTCTCGCTCACACTCATTTGCTTATATGGGGCTTTTATTTTACTGCTGTCTCTCATAGAAATTTCAATGTATTTAGCAGAGACAATCTAGATTATTGAATAATTTAGTATGGAGATCAAATGCCAGATTGCGAGTTGAAGTTAGTGAAGATGACCAGCGAGCGAATTGAAACAACTTCACGCGTGTTATTATTTGCGTTACAACTAGTTGACACTTGACAGATTCAATATTATTGATTAGTAACTAGTTAGGAGTTTATTATTGTTTTTTTTCAGTTGAATAGTGCATTTTATTGGTTTGTTTTCTTACAAATTATAGTAAATATTGTTAAATATGAGCTTAAATTGTGTGCAAATTGTTTCTGTGGCGAAATCAGAAAATAATTGGCGAACAACAGGTAAATTTTTTTAATTTAAAAATTGTTTGTTGGTGTTACATATTTTTTTTCTATTGAAAATAATGGTTGAAACGCGGCTGGTTACGACTTAAATTACCAGGCATCATAAGAATTAAAGAGAGCTCAAAGAAACACTTGGGATTTCTATGGTTACCTTTTTTTTTGGCAAACATTGCATAGAAACTTCTTTATCATACGAGTAATTCGCGTGCTGACCTTAATCGTACCTAGTATTTTTCAAAGATTTGTTGATATTGTTTGTCATTTAGCACAACAAGAATGGTGACTTAGAGATCATGACGAGTTAAATATGTCCTTTAGGTAAATGGGCTTGCTCAAACTCAAAACCCAAGGCACGCCACTGACCACAAGCAGTGGCGTGCACTTCATACATGCACAAAAGCACTGCATACCCTAAAATTGAAATAAAGTCCGAATAAGAGGAAGATTTTTTTCATTTTATGCTACTTTTCTGCAGTATGCATACCCTGTTAAGAAACCCAGTGCACGCCACTGACCACAAGTATACCATCTCAAACAGAAAATACTTTTGAAAACGGTTTATAAATGACAGAGATCTGAGCTGAAACTCTAAAATAATTTTTTTGGAAATCGGTTAAATATGGTTAAAAATATTGTTCTTGAAAGAGTTTTAAGAAAAACAACTACCCTTCATAAAACATTAACAGTCTATCTATAAAACGTGTCCAAATACTGTGACTGATTTTAAAGAGCGAGAATAAAACCGTGCTGCAGAGTAAATGTACTCGTAAATAATAGAAATAAATAGAAAAGTTTGTTATTTTATGAAAGCAAAGTCGTGATATTATTTATTTATGTAACAGATACAATTGTGAAAAAAAAATCCTAAGTAAAACGAAAGTATCAAAGTGTAGTCGATGGCGCAGTGAACATTTCACTTGAAGAAGAGTTTCTAGCGAAACGAAACAACCTTACAAACAAAAACAGATTCGACTCCCGGTTAGGTAAACTTAGGAGACCTCCTACATTCAAGGCACCAAAGTAAAAAAAAAACAATTTTTATATTGCAGTTTAAAGACGTACAACCATCGTAGCGTCCGAAATGGAGAAATCTTCCAAGAAGTTATAAGTAGTGCAAAAGATTCGTTAAAATCGGTTCATCCGTTTGAAACAGGACACGGGACTCCTCGAAAATACGGTATGGTGGACTCTACATGCCTGTTCTCAAACATTTTGTAGAACTCTTAGGAATGTAGGTTTCCTCGCGATGTGTTCCTTCACCATGACGGCAATTAAATAAAATGCTTAAAACGCACATACTTCCGAAACTTAGAGGTGCGTTTGGGGTCCAAACTCGGCCCAGTACACAGATATGCAGCGGTCAAACTTATATCCCCCCCCCCCCATTTTTAAATAGGGGTAAAAGGTGACCTAAAAGGAAACGGAAGTCGGATAGCGAAGATTGAAAACATGCTTGGCCGACGATAAAGGTCAATAGATACAAGCAATATAGAATCTAAAAAAACTCAAGCATCAAATATTAATAAAAATAATGGCAAAACAAAATCATCGTCGAAGCGAAACGGCCACTAAACGATTTAGATTATTCTATAGCTATATTATATAGATTGTATTCGTTTCGGTCGTCTTGCAAAGAAATGCAGTTTTTGTGAGGAAACCTTAAGACGTTCTCTTAAATCTAGTTCAAGAGCTGGTGGTAATAAATAAGGTACAAATTTGCTGATGAACATAAACTATGTACTTATTGTAATCAGTGTTCTGCACTTCATACACGTGCATAAGTATCATTATGAAATGCCCAGCTTCCTGGTGGGGTAGCTCGCGTTATGTGGGATTCTTAACCTAACACAAAAACCGTTTCGGTGGCCACCCTCCGCACGTATTGGGGATACAATCTTCGGGATACTAAGAACACACCGTGGCTTTAGCCCTCCCTAGCATTTTTCTAACGTAACCAAATTTTTGCCTACGCTTTATTTGTAATATAAAAACTTGTAAAACGAACGCTTGATGCTTAATAGTTTCTCTCTCCCATCTCCATGGCGTAGGGGTGACCTTTGAGGCCTTATTAGTAGGAGGTTCCGGGAATACCGGCAGGGGAAATTTGGGAATTTATATTTTCCTGAATTTTCTCTGGTACGGTCTGAGGGAAGGCTTTATCCGTGGGTAGTTACGTCCCTACAAACTAAGGCAATGCCGCCACGCGTTTAAGCATTCTGTTAGGATGTCGCCAGTAACTGAAAAAGGTTAAAGTTATATGATTGCCATGCCCCTTAATAGGTAAGCCCGCTACTGCATAGACTGCATCATGCTTTACCACCAAGCGCGATTGCACTCAAGGTTTAACTAACAACATTATCGCCACCAACTCTCCGACTATCAGCTGTGGTCATCTTTTTTACAAGCTAATCAAAATTGGTTGCGTAACCATTGACGAGTTCAATCATCAACCGTAAAGAAATTCGATTCTATAGCGGCATTTCAGAAACAAATCTGATGTTAAAACGATTTTAACACCCCAATTTGCGAAGCGCTTAAATAGCGTTTAGTTTTAACAAACACCGTTGCTTTAGAGGTGTGAAATTTCAACTGTAGGAAGCCTGTAATATTATTGTCGAAGTAACGAGCTAAACTTTAAGTACTGACATATAATTATCATTCTCATTAATATTGAATAAATAAATATACAAACAAGCAATGCCTAAATAACAACGCCTAATCTAATCTACATCAACCGGTCACAATAGTTATTATCACCCAAGAGCGTGAAACGTTTTTTTTCTATAGACCTCACCATAATAATAAGGCATTCGAGTTAGGCAATGCCTAGGTTTAGTAAAAACGGCGTTAGTTACTCGACCAGTTTATTAATATATCATTAAACGACTCCTGTGTTACATTGTCGAGATTTGGGAGTGGCCTACGACGTAGAGGCAGCCGCTACGCCAATTCTATGTAAGTACCTAATAAGTATTATGTAGTCGACGACCTACCTGGCGCAGTGGTAAGAGCCGTGGTATTTAAGTGCGATCTCCAGGGTTCGATTCCGGAGCAACTGTCACAGTTTAAAGTCTCTTTATTATTATTGAATTTTGAAAAGTCGTAGAACAACGGTTGTTTTTTTTGATGATAGGAACAATGCACAGAGTTTTCGGGTATTTTTAGTTAGCCCTGTATAACTGCCGAATACACACACACACACCTAAACTCATACTATGATATTTCTTATATTCTAGTCAACCCAAATACCCTTTTCTGGAATGTTTTATAATTTTTTGTCAGTGTTCTCACTTGTTAACCTCACACATTTAATGACTAGTGGGGACAGGTCTAATGGATAGAGGTATGTAAAGCTAAGACTCGTAGTATTTCTTTATCTCCCGCTAGCATAATATAATAAAACATTCAACATTTTGACGGCCGATTGGCGCAGTGGGCAGCGACCCTGCTTTCTGAGTCCAAGGCCTCGGGTTCGATTCCCACAACTAGACAATATTTGTGTGATGAACATGAATGTTTTTCAGTGTCTGGGTGTTTATCTATATATTATAATTATTTATGTATATTATTCATAAAAAATTATTTATCAGTTCTCTTAGTACCCATAACACAAGCTACGCTTACTTTGGGAATAGATGGCGATGTGTGTATTGTCGTAGTATTTATTTATTTATTTAATTTATTTTATGCTCTCCGAGGCAAAGGAGTGGACGACGGAGATGGCACTGAGTATAAACAAGAAAACCGACCCAGTACCTTCTGATCCAAAGTTAAACATGCTAGCGACTACCAAAGAAGTAGTTATAACTTGTCTTCTTCGTGTTTTTGTGCCTCTCTTAAGCCGTCAGCTCAGCGAACTCCTCGCGTTCTTGCACCAGGCGAAATTTATAATAGTTTTATAGTTATCATCATCATCATCGACCCATTGCCGTCCCACTACAGGGCACGTGTCTCCACAATGGAACACCTTGGAGCCTTTCCCCTGGCGCAAAGTCACGCCATGGTGACTGCCGACTGGCACAGTGGGCAGCGACCCCGCTTACTGAGTCCAAGGCCGTGGATTTCCCACAACTGGAAAATGTTTCTGTGATGAACATGAATGTATTTCAGTGTCTGGTTTATATGTATATTATAAGTATTTGTTTATATTATTCATAAAAAAAATATATATATTCATCCGTTATCTTAGTACCCATAAAACAAGTTACGCTTACTTTGGGACTAGATGGCGGTGTGTGTATTGTCGTAGTATATTTATTTATTATAAAGTCAGCGGCGTGAATTAAAGTAGGTCCCCGATCCAATTCCCGGCAGGAGCCATTCGGAAATTTATAAATTCTGAATTTTCTCTGGCTTTGGCCGTGGCTAGTTACCACGACAGAGACAGATTTAGCGTTTCGGTACGATGTCACGGAAACCGATTAGGGGTATGAATACAATACTTTCTAACGGGTTTTCCAGCTACCATCTTAGACTTAGACATCATCACTTACCACCAGATGCGATTGCAGTCAAGATCTAACTTGTAGTGGAATAAACAGAAAATTAAAAGGGTTTAGGCCTTAGTCCACCACGCTGGCCCAATACGGATTGTTGGGCTGGGCCAGCGTTGTTGACTTATCGTAGTTATAACTTATTGAAAACTTTACAATAAAACGCAAAAAATAAGTAAAGGTCATGCCAGGAAAGGATTTCCGCGCTGAACACCCAGGCTGATTCTTTGCGCAAAAAATTAGCCAACCCTTCTATAACATAACTTGTCAAGTTTCGCAATTCTAATATGGATATCAAAAACATAGCAAAGATGTGTTAAATATCAAGGTTACGAACTTTTGAAGTTAGGAAGTACACAAAGAAAGTTACTTAACAGCAACAAGTTAAAATTGTTGATAATTCCATATTTATAAGGAGAGCACTGTCGCCTATAACACAGGTTTATACCTAGCTTAGGGACAGTTGATTTCTGTCTATCCGTGTTAATTTTAACATTAATATAAGTTATACCTATTGTGCAGATGTAAAAAAAAAAAAAATGTTTAATTACTTCATTACTTTATAATAAGCCGTTAATTAGCATGTCTTGTGTGTGTATTGTGTGTGTAACGTACCTGACACACCCATTGTAGTCCCAATGCCATTACAATGGCGGCTTTAATGTAATTGTTGCCACATTAAAATATAATTGCGTTGCAATAAATAGAGTAATATGGGCGCTATGGAATCAGACTTAACAATGCGTGTATTGCTGAATAGGATTTCTTTTGTGTTATTTTGGTAAGTAATTTTAACGTCAGCTTTAAAATGAGATTTTTTTTCCATTTTTTTTTTTACCTACATATCCTACTAAAAAAAATACAAGAACTACGTTCTCTATGGGTGTTGGGACGGTGTGCACAAGTGCTTCAGGGAAGGCACAAGTAGTTTTTAAGGCATTTTTTGCCTAGACTAAGGTTGTTTCTAGCGGTTAAGTACTAACATAGTTTTAAGTGCTTTGTATGTCTAACTTATCCGTAACTTTTCCGAAATAAAGAATTATTACTATTATTATTATTTCTAACATTTTTTAAATTTTTAACACTGTAAATTTATTAAAGAAAAACAATATTATTATTATGACTAGCTGACCCTCGCAAATTCGCCTGCATCAAAACGGTTATTACTACTCACACTTTCAAATAAAAAAAGAATTGTTAAAATCGGTTCAAATTTAACGGAGCTATGAATTAAAATTGATAAAAAATTTCATCCCGTGTCCCAGAGGAAACTTATTGTTTAACGGGATAAAAAGTATCCTATATGTTGACCCGGAATACCAGCTACCACTATATTAAATTTTATTTAAATCCGTTCAGTAGATTTCACGTGATGCCCGGACAGACAGACAGACAGACGAAAATTAAATAAAAATCAGTTTTGGTCTCAGTATTGATTATAAAGCATCCCCCCAACCTCACACTTAGATTTAAGCCACCTAAAACTATGAAAAAAGGATAGAAAGCTTCGTAAAGAATGTTAACCTACACCGGGTTATTATAACTATCATGTCAAGCCAACTAATCCGCATTGGTAGGCTATAACGGCTACCGCCAAAAAATTATTTCAGTTACACGATTTTAAACCTTTTAGAGCGGCCTTTTGCCATCCTTTACACATTTCACATTAAAGGTAGTTCAATAATTAACTGAAAGTACGCGAGTAACGCGTCCGCGTCGCTTGAATGCGATAATACGGCTCTTGGGTCGGATTCTCCACGCCACTGGGCACTCGCCACCACCAGTGGAACACAATGTGCGTTCAACAGCACGCGGTCAAACTGACAGGTACAGAGTGCCAAGAGTAGATTTTCCAACTACGTTTACTTATTCGACCGCGTGAATGTTAACTACGATTTATCAAGGTATTTTTTTTAATTTTTTGTCAGCGAAAGAGCGCTATCTAGTGACAATACGGTTTCCTAGTACTGTCACTAGATAGCGTGAATAAGTACCCAAACGTAGGTAGAAAATTTCCCTCTTGGCACTCAGATAAGTACTTATATGAAAAATTACATAGTTCTTCACAACGAAATAAATATAGTATGTAACTAGCTACGCCCCGCGGTGTTACCCGCGCTCAATAAACCTTACCTTGAGAATTTTATATGATTCCAGAACTAAAAGTAACCTATAGGTATTGCTCTCCGTCCTTTCAACTAACTCTAAGCCAAAAGTCGATTGGTAATATTAGCATAGATTCTTGACCTTATGTGACCTGTCTGTGAAGGACTTCAGATATTATTAATGGTTGAAGTTATTCCAACCATTTTTAATTTAGAAGAATTTAGCACCTTAAGCGATTTATGTACAACAGAATTGGCAGCAATTTACGTCTATAACAATTTTCTTTAACTATTCAGTCTAATCTAGCCAGAAAAGCAAACTTTCACTTTACTGAAGAAGGTAAACGTAGATTATTTTTCATTTAGAAGAATTAAGCACCTTATGCAATTTATATACATCAAAGTTGGCATCGGTAAAAGTATCAAACATTCTTAACTTAAAAATGGGCCTAAATTCGGGGCTTGCATCTTTAACTCTTAACTCTTAACTCAACTCTCTAAGCAGTGGCGTGCATAGAGGGTATGCACAGGGTATGCAGATGATATCAAATGAAGAAAATCTCCATTACGAGTTATAAAAAACTTAAGGATAGGCATTTGTGAGAGTTATAAAAAGCCTATCCTTAAGTATTTATAATAATAATAATAATAAATATATTACGACAATACATACATCGCCACCTAGAACCCACGGCCTTGGACTCAGAAATCAGGGTCGCTGCCCACTGCGCCAGTCGGCCGTCAATTTATTTCTCGTACTGGAAATTTTCTTCATTTTATATAGCCTACATACCCTGTGCATACCCTCTATGCACGCCACTGTCTCTAAGTAATTCATTTAAAGGAAATTGTATACAATTTTACAATAAATTACCATTTGATATATTGGAGATGTAAAGTTGTGATGTGAAGTTTGTATCACACGTAAGCTTATAGAAAAGTCCTATTATAGTATTAAGGACTACGCGCACGATAAAAATGCTTGGGTGTAAATTATTGCTCTAACCAGGTTGCTTCTTTAATAGTTTTTAAAGGACAATGTGAGATGGTAATAACAAAAAAAAATAACAACCGGCTAAGTTTGTTGTGGGCTTCTTCTTAGACCAGGGCGGCAAGGGGCTTGGAACCCTCGTAGCTTTAGTTTTAAGTTGACGAATTTATTTATCGCCATCAGCACACTGCTATGTCATATTTTACATGTAATGTACGCATCAAAAGTGCCATCTATGTGCCTATTTGAATAAAGAAATATCTGACTTTGACTTTGAACTATTCCGTCTAATCTAGCCAAAAAAGCAAAATTTTACATTACAGAACTAAGTAGGTAAACGCTTGTTGTACATCATAAATCAACAACCTATTACAACACTACAAGGAACGGGTCTCCTCTTGGAATAAGAAGGTTGTCAGACCGTAGTCTACTACGCTCGCAGTGTGGATTAGTAGGACTTCACACGCACTTGAGAATGTTGTGATGAACTCTCAGGCATGCAAGTTTCCCCACGATGTTTTCCTTAGCCGTTTAAAGCTTGGCATATTTAAATTTCTTAAATTAAAAACGCACATAGCTCCGAAAAGTCAGTGGTTGCCGGGGCTCGAACTCGGTCACCACGAAAGGAAAGCCGAAGCCGCTAGGCTACCACCTATTATAACACCGGTTGGGGGTTAAATAAAGGGTAATAGGTATTTTTTAATTTGTCTGAATATTCATAAGGTGATATAAAGATGTATAAATAACTTCCATCAAAGGAACAATTCGTTTTAAGTTTTTAATTAGCATTTCGTACGTTTTATGGACGATTTGATTTTTAATTATAAAAGTGATTGATTTAGAACAATAATACTGCAAAGTGAGCCTTGACATTCTGTTTTAAATCAATTCAGAAAACATAACGTGGTGTTGATACGAAATTTATGCTAATTTATTAACATAATATACTAACTACTTTAGCACATAAAGGGAAGTAACTTTTGCAGTATTTTTTTCTTATCACTCTTATCCACATTTTGCTTAGTGTTAGATTAATAGGATTATTTTAAAAAGCGGTGGTAAAGTCAAAGTCAAAGTCAAAAATGTTCAAGTAGGCCCAGCCCCACAGGTGGCACTTGATGCGTACATTACATGAGAATTACACGGTAGTGAGATGATGGCGATAACAATAAACTTAAAATTAAAGCTACGAGGATTCCAAAAGCGTCCTGGTCTAAGAAGAAGCGCACAATAAACTTAGCCGGGTGTTTTTTTGTTTGCTAACACCATCTCACATTGTCATTATTAGAAGAGCAATCTGGTTAGAGCAATAATTCACACCCAAGCTTTTTATCGATTACGTAGTCCTTTATACTAGTATAGGACTTTTCTTTAAGCAAATGGTTAAGCTAATTCAGCATCCCTTTCGAGAGGACCGGGTTCGATCACCGACATGCCACTCAAATTTTTTCGGAGTTATGTGCATTTTTAATTTTAGCAATTGAATATCATATACTTCAACTGTGAAAGAAGAATTCTCAATGATGATCTTAAGAGCGTGTTAAGTCTACCAATCCGCACTTGGCTAGTGTTACAGTAAATTTATAGAGTGGGTAAATAATTAAACTTTTGATAACTATAAATTCATATTTGCCAAATATTTTATTAAATAGTTAATAGATAGTTTTCAAGAAACAATTAAAATTATATTTGATCAACAACCAATGTTCATGATGTTGAGTTGGTGGGTATTTTGATATAAATACGACTGCATTATTGATTGATAAACGACTAAGACACCGGGAGGTATCTTTGCATCGTTCGAGTCCATGTAGGACTAAAGTGTATCGAAAATGCACCCGTATTTATATAAAAATACCCAGCAACTCAATGTCATGAACATAAGTTTAATTATTTACCCACTTTATAAAATTACCGTAACACGATACCTTAGTCCTACATAGACTCAAACGATGCAAAGATATCTCCCGGTGCAGAGTACAGGGCGAATTGGGCACTTTGCTTAGTACCCCATTTCAAACTAGCTATATAACCAATACCATAACCCTGCACCATTTAAAAGAGATTTATTCATGGCAGCCATTGCCTATAGTGTCGATGACTATTGATAATGGGATGATGATAAGGTTACCTTCATGCTTCTACTGTTAAGGTCTCCATCATAAAGCAATACCAATTTAAACCATAGTTCCATAGCCAACTCGTACGCTATTGTGATGAAGTATAGTACAGCGGTCGAGTAGCTTAAGTCGGCAAGGCGGAAGAACTATGAGTCGTGACGCGTTTTCGTGACCGGCCACTCGTTAGATCATATCTGGAACCCGAACCAGCGGCCACAGATCAAGATGTCTGCCCTAATTTACCCGTCACATATAACTTTGTAACTATATTTTATTAGATTACAAGCAATACTAATTCATACTTTATGTTACAACTGTATATATGGTCTAGTTGTTAAGTTAATCAAATACGGAAAACAAGGTCCGCAGTTCGATTCCCGGGTCGGGCTAGGAATTACTATGCATTGAACTTTTTTGTTGAGAAGCGCTAATTATGAAATTGGCGGTGACCAGTTGCCTAGAGCTCCTGTCAGTCTCGGTTATTATCACTAAAATGGGATCCTTAATAAAATTATAATTTATAAATTGTGTTTGTTTGTCCTTCCCTAACTAAGCAACCAATGCACTTTTTATTTGGCACAGAGTTTGTTGAGAGGACGGTTTACGGACTTAGGTTTTATACTATTTTTTTTAGAAAAATGATTACCATGGGACTTTGTAAAAACCGTAATAAACTGAAACGAAGAACGCTGGCAATAGCTATTATTATATAGCTATATTAATAAATAATGATTTTAATAAATTCAAGTCAGCTAGTAGGTAGGTAATATATATAATTAATTATTTTGGTTAAATTAAATTTCTCAAATAGAATATGATGCCCTCTACTGGCTCAATTGTCACAATGCGGCATAACGGATAATAACGGACTGCCATGTCTCTTCCAAAACAGCACCCCTCTTTTGCACACCGAATTATTACTGTGAGATTGCAGTGCATGACCATACCAAATGCTGCAGGCTACAGATAAAATAGTCTATAGCCTCTGACCGTGCTCATCCTTCCACTAATAAAAACTGAAAGTATTTTGATCATGTAATTAGGTTATGTTATGCTACCTATGTTATCATCATCAACATCATCATCATCCTATCAACCCATTGCTGGCACATTACAGGGCACTAGTCTCCCTCCGCAATAGGAAAGGTTCAGGCCGTAGTCCACCACGCTGGACGAGTGCGGATTGGTGAAGTTCACAGGCTCTGGAGAATGCTATGGAAAAGTCAGGGGCGTGAAGTTTACCTCACGATGCTTTCCCTGCACCGTTAAAGCAAGTGATATTTAATTGCTTAAGAAAAAGCATGATTCGAAATCGATATTTCGAAATCATAGGCAGTTAATTTCACCAGGCGTATGAATTAATTAATGACACCTAGCTCAAATATCTGCGATGCAATATGAGATAAAATGTTACAAAACGTTTATAAGATGGTCCAATGAAATAACAAAAACATAATGGCAACAAGAGTCGCAAAAGCGAAAGTATTTAACATGTTTTTGGTTTGAATAATAAATGAGTTGAGGTATATTTGGTAGGTTTACCATGCGTGATCTATTAGTATAAAAAGTTTATTAATATATACCTAAACCTTTTTCGAAAATGAAACTAGTTTTTACAATTTTATAGAACTTTATTTGAATATTAATAAAACAAAATATGAATAAAAACAAGTAAACTAAATGAGAACATAAAATAAGAACTGATAAAAAATTTATATTTTTTAGGATCGATCCATTAGTTGCCTCTCTATTTTTTACTGATAATAATTTATTGATATTATTAAGTGATTGACGTTTACAATTAGTACTGTAAGCGGATTTTAATAAAATTGTAGTCTTACAATACAAAATGCCCCGCTTTAAGTAGTTTAGACCGGTTAGCAACGTTTTAGCAAAGGCTGAAGTTATATGGCGCTTTTAGAACCCTCGCAATTTTAGGTTGACGGTTATAAAAATTTCATCACAACAAAATAAAAAGAAATAGATAGTAAGCATCTCAAATGTGTCTGTAAATAAGTCTAATTTACTCAACTAATTTTGAGTTTACAGATTTATTGAAATATTCTAAACATAATCTTTGCTTAAGTCAATCATAAATTGTGTTACACTATTCGTTAAAACGCAATTCCTTATTCCTACGAAACGTTTAATTCTGAAATAATAATACTACTAAATTTAAACTACTAATAATACTAATCATGTAAACTAAATCAACGCGATAAAACAACACAAAGATAAAAATAAGGACCACATTTTCACTTTGAATATATTTAAAATAAAATTATATGTAGGTATACATTCATCACATCACACAAGAAGGTATATTTTTTTCTGGCAAGTATAAACTAAAATTCACGATTCATTATAATATACCTTGGTTACCCTACAAGCGGACAAAAGGCCGAAGACCTTGCCAAATATAAATACGCAGAACACTTAGCTGCATCGAAAAAAATCTGACTTATATTATGAATATAATATAACATATATTATGTTATGAAGACGTTTTGTAATTCATTATGATGCGAACCATTATCGGTATTCCTTTATAATAAACAAGACTATTAATTGTATATCATTCTAATAAATATCCTGTAAATAATTTGCGGATCGTGATTCTTGTTTTAATCATGTTATTTTAATTCGACAATTGTTTTTTTTTTTTTTTAAATAAACAAATGCTAAACCTCTTAAGATCAAACTGTTTTTTATTGCTGTTATAGTTATCATCGTGTACCGTGTGGTGACGGCAGATCAAAGTACAGCTGTCAACACCCCTCTTGTTCCCGCGGTTGTCGTACGAGGCGACTAAGGGAATATAATAAAGACCGGGCAGCAGCGTCCTTTGTGCTACTACTACCATCTCCTATGATCACCAAGCCCAGCGTGGTGATGATGGGTGGGTGCTTCCATTTAGAGAGGCCTTTAGACCAGCAGTGGACTGTAATAGGCTGTTGGTGATGATGATGATGATGATGAATAGTTATCAATGGAGACTTTAAAGAAGGTTAAAAGAAGGTTCCAAACTTGCAATCTTTTTAAAACTGTAAAAATTTTAAAAAATAAACAAAAAACATTTTTTTTTTTTTTAACTTAGCAAAGTTGGGTTTTATCCTTTTTTATAGTCAAAGTGACGGACCAAGTTGAAAAACTAAGAAAACAGAGCAATTATTTGCAGGTCATGCAAGGAACACGTCCTAAATAATACCTCCCGGTGTCCACATTAACCCGAGTCGTAGGTGTTTTATTTTTTTTGTTTTTGTAGTGATTGTGTACGGTCTAAGCAGATAGCCCAGGACATGCAAGGACCTCGTCCTGTAACATAAAGCCATCTGACGTAGGTTCAGACATCACTGTAGTCTACTACAAAAAAATGGGTTTATGTTGATGGTAAAAATTACGTTCTTTTAACTGCTAGCCGGGGACTAGGGGCTGTGGCTTTCTTTTCTACATTCATACAAAGATCTGCCGGGTAATGACCACGCTGGGCAGGCGGGTTGGCCATCGCAGGGCTAGACTGATCGCACCGGCGTCGCTGCTGCCCGACACCGGTCTATGCCATTTATTCAGTCTAGCCAATTTGAAGTCGTTATACCGCCACTTGTCGGTCGCCAGAGCCTCGTCGGTTAGACGGCAGGGTGCACCACGTGCAGGTGAGGTTGGCATTTTGGGAGGCTGACTGGTACTAGCCTCCCCCTTACACCCCTAGCTGCTAGATATGTTTTTTTTTTGTAATTTTTTTTAATATTAATAGCGGGCAAACGAGCAAGTGGGTCACCTGATGTGAATTTGTTTATCCGCTCCTTGAATAACCCTAGATTGTATTTTTGATTATTCGCAGTGGAGAAAATGTTCAAACACAGCACTTCTGTATGCGAATAGCAACCGACGCCGCGCCGGAACAATACCGCTCGGCATAGTATACACTATGTTGTGTGCAAGAACAATAGCACAATGTATTGTTGTGGCGATAATTGTTGTATGAGAAGGGAAACGGACAATAGCGGCCGTAGACATAATGCGCATAATGTAAATGCTGCCAGCGAACGAAACAAAACACCGACCACCGAGCCGACCGACACCGAGCCGACGATTGTCGGCCGAGTGACGCAGTGGGCAGCCACCCTGCTTTCTGAGTCCAAGGCCGTGGGTTCGATTCCCACAATTGGAAAATGATTGTGTGATGAACGTGAATGTTTTTCAGTGTCGGGGTGTTTATTTATATTCATGTAGGTATATCTATATATATAAAAGAGAAAGTGTATGGGTATGTTACGTATAGGCTCCGAAACGGCTGGACGGATTTCAATTTTCTCCGGATTGACCTGGCGAGTAATCCTGTAAAGTTTGGTGACGATCGGAGCACTCCTATTTTTGACCTGTCAAATACAGCTTTTATTTACTATGATGATATTCTATTGTTGGGTGTACATGGGTGTAGATAATTATCTTCACCCGCTCGAGAAGAGAATAGAAGAGAATGAATACGGAGATTAATGATTTAATATATTATAAGACTTAAATTAAAAATTTAAAGTTTATTGTTTAAATAAAATAAAGCAAAATCTAGCCCGGCGAAGCTGACTGGGTACGCTAGTTATTCATTTAGCAGTAATCTTAGTACCCATAGCACAGGCTACGCTTACTATGGGGCTAGATGATATTGTCGGAATATATATAAATAAATTAAAAACATAAAAGCATAACTACTGCTCGAAAATAGCCTAACGAAAACATAGCCTCGTTGGAAGTGGCTCATGAAGTGTGCGCGCATGCGTTTAGGTCACTAGTCACAATGCTGAGAGATTAGCTACCGGCCAATCACGTCTGGTCCCGTGCTGCATGACATAATGCAGTATGCACTGTGAACATCTGGGATACGATTCTAAAAAATATATATACAATGACAACACACACATCGCCATCTAGCCCCAAAGTAAGCGTAGCTTGTGTTATGGGTACTAAGATAACTGATGAGTACCTATTTTTAAGAATCATGTATATACAGATAAACATCGAGACACTGAAAAGAAATTGTGTTCATCGCACAAAACCTTTTCCAGCTGTGGGAATCGAACCTTGAACATATCGGCCGTCAAATACGTCGATAGGGTTTCGGTTGTTTAGTAAAGTCTTAAAGAAGCACAAACAAACAAATACACTTTTGCATTCATGATACAAGTGATCGTACAAATTAAGTTGGGAATTTTCAATTACACTTAGGTATTAATTTCGATGCTCGTTTCAGGTAACTTAAAATTAACTTGGGCGTGTTTTAAATATTAAACGTCAATGAATATCCGCAACAATAGGCATTTGTTCGTGGCCTCTAGCTTCATCTTTGTTTAGATAAAGCTGACTTTTGGTTTTTCTCACGATTTTTCCCAGTTTTGTCGTGTGATGCCGACGTGACCTTAAAGGCTCACAATAAATTCGCTTCGAGAAGACTCGGTATTTGTTTTAAGGTAACTTGCAAATGCGTGGTGTGTGCCAAATATTTTTAAATTTTTTTCGTTACAATTATTTTAATGATTAAATGTTACAGTTTGGACCTAAATCTTTTTTGATAGATTTCCAATTCCAATATACCGTCGTATATGTAATGTTTATTGTATGAACTGACTTCAAGTGGGAACACTTGTTTGAAACGGCAATAAGTGAAATATGCTGAATCGTCACAGCTTTGCAAAATGTCCGTGGCAAATGGGTTAGTAAATATTGATATCCTTCAGTAAAATACTTACTTATACTTGTAATGCGCGTTGCGCAACATCTTTATGTTTGTAGAAAATTTGGCTTTAGGTTTTTACTCTTAAGTAAGATATCTATGTATCTATACTTACAATTTTTTTTTTCAACATAATGACCTTGTTAATTATTTGCAAACGTTGTGAAATCCTGTGATAAGCTGAATATTCCTTAGCTCACAACGTAGAAACTGGGGAAAAAAATGAATTAGCTGTTGGTTTTCTTAAAAAATAAATAAATAATTAAAAAAACTGTAAGGGGTTGGATTCTGTTAATTCAATATTTAACAAATAAAAATTATAGCGCACATATCATGGCCGCGTTTTGCGCTGAAACTACTGAATGAATTCAAATGAAACTTTGCACGATTTGAGTTCATACTACGAGGTAGGACATCCATATTTTTTATTTTTATAATTCAGCTCATATCCTGTGGGAGAGGGAATTAAAGTGTTTGCCAATTTTACACCATAAGTCCGTCAAAAGGTAACCGTTTTAAATAATTATTTTTATTATTAAGTTATGCAAGCAGTTTAGTTTTGCTCAAATTTCGTGTAGACCTGATGAATATGATTGGAGATAGAGGATCTAACTGCTTAGCGGACCGCAGCACACCCTTTCACTTAAGACTTAAAGATACTGACATCAAGCGTTGCCATATTTATGAGGACTAAATAAAAAATATTAGAAATTTTCTTCGTTACCGTGCACAAAAAGCTAAGCTAAAGCTTAGCTTAGCTTGTTTAATACAATTAGCACAGGAATCAACTATAAATTCGATTTAGATTTTTCCTGTAACGATTACTTTTCTTTGTAAGTGATAGGAGCTCAGACTGATGGATACCAAATTATCTTTCAATCTTCCAAAGAAGGGCACCCATCCATTATCGGCCTTTAGTATATGCACTTATTAAATATATAGTGGTGCTGTTAAACTAAACATTATTAAAGCAGTCAAAGTAACACAGTATTATATTCACAGTATTTTGAATAGGACAAAACGAGAGTAGGTCCTCGGGACTGCATTTGCGATTGGCAATGTTAACGTGATTGCAGGTTTCAAATAGTGGGTGATTAAAGCTCTAAGAACAGGTGTATTATTCGCTTACACCTCGTTCGTTTGTTTAAATATGTTGAAATACTATCTGTACTTAATATTATAGTTTTATATATTTTGCAAGTTGGATGTTTTGTTAGCTCTGACTCTTATTATAGGAACTCAGTGTCACAAATGTAAGAACAATAATTTTCCAGCATATAATAAGAATAGGTATTTATTTTTAAGTTTGCCAAACATCACTCAAAAAAAGGCATAATTATATCGATTGTTTCCCACAATACAATTCGGCCGTGATCATCAATCATAAATTTACAACGCCTCACATTATTATACAGCCTTCTACAGATAGACCAACTTGCAAATCTGGTCGGCCTTAATTTACCACTCGGATAACACGTTAAGACATCGGTCGCGGTAACTAAAACCTGACGTTAATCATTACTCAACAGTCTTTAGCCCTGCAGCTTTGTGGCTGTGAATATTCCTCACTGCAAGGGTCGAGATGTCCACCCTCGATTGCAGCATTATAACTTTTGTGCGCAGTTATTATTTAACACGTTAAGACGTCTGTCGCGGTAACTAATACCTGAAGTTAATCCTTAGTCAACAGTTTTTAGCCCTGAAGCGTCATGGGTGTGAATATTCCTCTTTCTCTCTATAATTATAAGGCTAAAGATTATGAAAAAAATGTTGGAGCCAACTAGTCGGTGCATCTGTGTATGCTTAATAAGCAAACTGAGTAAACCTCCGTGTGGGAGGTGTCCATGATTAATGTAAATAGGGATTAATATTAATGATTCCCTTCCAAAATATAATCTCGCGAGGTATTCAGATCAAACTTTTAAATAGGTTTGGATGACATACGACTGATTGTATGCCGAATGCTCCGAAATAATCAAGTCGACGTCTTTGACGCAGCGGTGTACACAGTGGGCAGCGACCCTGCTTTCTGAGTCCAAGTCCGTGGGTTCGATTCCCACAACTGTATAATTTTTGTGTGACGAACATGAATTGATGTTTTTCAGAGGCTGGGTGTTTTCTGTATATGATCAGTATTTATGTATATTATTTATATAAATATTAATCAGTCCTCTCGGTACCTATAACACAAGCTACGCTAACTTTGGGGCTAATTTATTTATGTTTGATAAACTTAAGTTGGAGTGAGGATTCAAAATGACAGGAATCCAGATTAAAAAGGACGGATAAAAAAAATTTAGATATGGCGCGATGACTGCCTTTATAATGAGTTATGATGTACCTAATTACAATTCCTTAAGACGATTAAACAATGTACAACAAGAGAAAAAGGTTCCTTTAACTCATAAGATAAAAAATGGAAAAGTCTGCAAAACTGTTGATTAAGTAAATAGGTATAATCAAGTTTATTTGCATGTTTAAATAGAACATCTTGATAGGTAAATGGAGGTCACCTGTACCTACAGCGTCACGAAGATGCACTTTATAATTAAGACGAGGCCTTGGCCTGGGCATGCCGCGCGCTTCTGTTTCGTTTGTAGCAGTTTTTACAGACGGTAATTATAGGACACTATTATTGTGCCATTGTTCTGTAACATTCACCATGGTAACGACATTCGTGAGATGTTTTTAAGGTTTTATTTAAAACTAGCGGTTCCTCGCGACTTCATCCGCGTATAAGTGATCCTTAAAAAATAGAAATTTGCCGTCGCGGACTTTTAAAGCTATACATCTTTTGGTGCGTTAGGGGAAAATTATGAGGGTAAATTTTTACAATGCGCCAACCGTCACAAAAAACCGACATCATGTCAAAGTCTGCGGGCTCATTCCGGTGATTTAATTGATTCAATTGTGCAAAAATCTCAAATTTTAATGTTGAGTGAAACTTTGCTGTTCCATAATAAGTCGATTAATATTCCAAATTGTATTATGTTTATTATGTCCATCTCTTTAATTAAGTAGAAATATGTTTTTGTGATATTTAAATAAACTTCATTTAACTAGATAATGCGTTATAATAAAACTTTCAATCTATTAAATACTTTTTCTGTATTCTTAGCGTCGTTTTATCGACAAATAATAGGCGAAAGATAAAATTATTGAATAGATTGAAATTTTAACTTCTATCAGAAGTTCTCAAAAGGTAAAAAAACCCTGATGTTGAAAAATTATTAATTGGTGCTATGCTCCTGTTGGTTTATCGTGATAATGCATCTCCTATAGTCTCATCGATAAATAAGCTATCCAACACTGAAAGAATTTTTCAAGTAATTCGGACCAGTAGCTCCTGAGATCTTCACGTTTAATTAAATAAACAAACAAACTGTTCAGCTTTACATATCAATATAATATAAGAACAATTTATTTAAATTATTATAACCATCAGATGGCATATCTATGCAGGGCTAGCACAGGCGTTAGATAAAAATTATATCCCCGCATTATATCCACCTACTCAAGCACGGAAACAGGGAACAGGAGAAGTTTACCTCCGTACATATATCATTAGGATATTATTTCCACTTGTGAACCAGTCCTCTGAAACTTGATAAAGCGGTGGGAGAAGATAAATTTTTATCCTTTTCCCGGGGATAAAATTATTAAGCCTCATTGGCCTATTATTACAGCGACAGCCACTCTCTTCAGACCAGAACACAGAAATTGTAATTGGCGGTGTTTCACCGGACGATCTCTGTCACAAAAAGCTTGACTACTAAGTTCTAATTTATCTACAGTTACCGTACCGTCTGTTTGTGTGTATACGATAATAATAGTTTAAGCCCACAAACCGTATCATAGCAGCGTTGAGAGTCTCAGCTCTGAAACCCTCTCTCATATTAAATGGGCTATGGCCAACAATGGGGCAAATATACCTGATCATTAGCGTTACATAACAATCGTATTTTCAAAGCTTTTAAATATTAAATTGCTATTTGCGATTATCACGATTCGCCGATTTTCATAAATAATTCCAACGTTTATGTAATAACTCCATGTGTTTACATGTAGTTAAACTATTAACTGTTAAATAACACACAAACAGCTATTACGACTATTATAGCGATTTTTTTTTGTTTCCAAAACGATTAAAAGTTATACTTAGTAAATATTGTATGATATCATGTTTGACCACCTCTTGCGATGGCCTCCGTACTCTGCAAATATATTTGAAGAATTTAAGATCACGGATTTGATTGAATTCATCATCATCACATCAACCGATAGACGTCCACTGCTGGACATAGGTCTTTTGTAGAGAGTTCAAAATTCCACGGTTCTGTGCCGCTTGGATCCAGCGGCTACCTGCGACGCGCTTAATGTCGTCTGTCCACCTCGTGGGGGGTCGACCAACGCTGCGCTTCCCAGTTCCGGACTGCCATTCCAGCACCTTTGTTTGATTGAATTACACGGATTTGACTTGCTACCGCTTGCTTAAGGTATTACTACCTTCCGAAGTCGTGTATCGTGTCGTGTCAACTACTAATAGGACTTCGACTTCACTTTCAGGGGGCCGAGTTCGAATCCCAGCACGCACGTCTTACTTTTCTAAGATATGTGCGTTTTTCAGCAATAACAATATGACTTGCTTCAACTGTGAAGGAAAAGATCGTGAAGAAACCTACATGCCTGAGAGTCCACCATAATAATAATAAAAATAATAATAAATATACTACGACAATGCACACACATCGCCATCTAACCCCAAAGTAAGCGTAGCTTGTGTTATGGGTACTGAGATAGCTGATGAATATTTTTTTATGAATATAATACACATAATACTTCTAATATACAGATAAACACCCAGACACTGAAAAACATTCATCTTCATCACAACAACATTTTCCAGTTGTGGGAATCGAACCCACGGCCTTGGACTCAGAAAGCAGGGTCGCTGCCCACTGCGCCACTCGGCCGTCAAATAATGTTCTCAAATGTGTGGAGTCTACCAATCCGCATTAGGCCAGCGTAGTGGACACACAATGAGGAGGGGTTAATGCCATACCTTAACCCCTCCTCATTGTGGGAAGAGACCCGTGCCCTGTAGTGGGTCGGTAATGTGTTGATATGATTATGATAATGTTCATCCGTAGGTCACTCTTTATTTCCAAAGTTTACTCTTTAAATTTTAATCTACTATATATCACGTGTCGAGGCCAGCTTACTGACTGTAGTGGGAAAAACATATTAACACTTTTTGTCTCGTGGGAGGCTTCGGAAGTTGCTTGTCACCACCCTAGAAGTGCCGCTAAGCGCCTTAGCGTTCCGGTACAATACTGCCTAGAGACCGTTTGGGGACATGGGTTTAATATAACTACCATAGTCGAAAGCCCACTGAAATCTTAGACGGTATCACCATATAGCACAACGTGCGATAACATTCAAAGGCTAACTGTTAATGTGGAAAAGATACTAGCGTTTTCCGCCAACATAAACAAGAAAACCACCAACATATGTTCAAGAAAAAAAGTAGCCATAAATCTCTTCTACTACACAAAAAATACCACATATATATTTATATACCTTTGTTGCAAAAGAAAGACAAACCAACAAACATACTTTCGCAATTGTAATATTAGAATTTCAAAGAAACATTGTCTTATTGCATCACAGATCAAGGATTTACACCATCGGCGTAAAATCAATTTCGATTACAGCTTCAAATTTGGATATCTCGTTAAATTTTCAATGGAGATTTAGATTGAAAACTGAATAGATTATTTACGCAATGATTAGCTACCTATTTAAAGTCTATTCCTAGTAATAAAATAAAGTTTTTTTTTTTTTGAAAAATATAACTACTGACAATGCCTTTAGGGGCCTTTAGAGGCAATTTAAATGGGTGGAGGTTATCTTTTTTTTTTTCATTTTAAACTAAACTTTCAACTCCGTCATAATATACAGGGATTTTTTAATTTTTTTTTTCCACAGACAGAAAATCTACCGCGATTGCTACTATCACATAAATATGCATTACTTACGCAATCAATACATCACTCCTGTACAATCGAAATGGTAACGTATTCAGTATCGGATTACACCCACGACATTTTCTATCAAAATAGTAGTACCTAGTCGCGAGGATTTTTTCGCGACTAAAAGCAATAGTATTAAGTTTTAAGCATTATATATATGTATAATAACAATTATATTCCAAGGCGGTTTTTTTAAGTAATACTTCTTTTGAGGCGTTAGGGAAAAATGATGAGAGTAAATCGTTACGATGCGCGTGTACATGGTCACCCTGAAGTTAGCTATAAGGTGTGACAGTGTACACTTTCAATTGTCAAAGTCTGTGGGCTCATTTCGGTGATTCAATTGTACAAAATCGAAATTTAATTATGTTTATTATGTCCATTTCTTTAATTTTATAGATTTTTTTTTTGTGATATTTAAATAAACTTTATTAAACTTGATAATGCGTTATAATGAAACTAAATTTTTTCTATTGTTAGTGCCGTTTTTTCTGAAGGTGAAACATAAAATTTTTAACAAGATTTTTATCTTGTTACGCCATAGAAGTATATCTTCAAACGCGTGTGCATAAGTACACACACGATTTTTTTTGTTAAATTTATTTCTTGATAGTTTTGCTGGCAGCTTTTACTCGTATCTTGTTATAAAACTACTAGCTCTAGTAGGAAACCTGTCTCACTGTAACATTACCTAGTAAGTAACATGATATAGATAACAAGAGTTAGGTTGGCCACATACGCGTTAGCATCAGTATCGAATTCAAGGCTCGCGCGTCACTCAATACTTCCCTCTTCCTGCACATCTCGCAAAGACAACATCCTGGCTAGACTGCCCTTTAAAACTGCAACCAGTGGCGTGCATTGGGTTTCTTGCCAGGGTATGCATAGAAAGAAAATTGCATAAAATGAAAAAAAATCCTCCTCTTATATATAGCCCGCTATATTTAAATTTTAGGGTATGCAGTGCTTTTGTGCGTGTATGAAGTGCACGCCACTGACTGCAACTGTCAACATTTGGTCGATACAAACATATTAGCCAGCAAGACACTATAAAGCTTTATAACCTAAATAATAAAAAATAATATACTCGTCACTATATTTAAAGGTTATCAACCTATCATTCATAAATCCTACTTCTTTACACAGCATATATATTTCGAATTATAAAACCCCTGACTTTCAATTTGGTATACATTATTCTAGTAGTATAAAAAATATAATTCGCCGATTTTCCGCAAACAGCTTTTAACACTCCTGTCTAATTAAACTTATGTGACGTTGTTGCGCGAAAGAGAGAAATCATAACCAGCGAGCCAACATAAAAAATTTATTAGGAAATAGAATTTTACAGGGTCATGAGGTCTAGTTGCCTTCAAATGTTTTGCAGCGCCGTCTGGAGTGAGCAAATACTGCCCTGAATAGTCTAGGAGGGTCCAGGCGAGAAGGCGGGACATGTCGGGAGATCGTCGCACCAGACGTTAAACTAAAATCTGTTAAACTTAATTATTTAGGAGACTCAGGAGTGTTCTTAGCGGTTTGATGTAGCACACACTCACACTACACACACAGACACGTCAAACTTATAAAACTCCGTTGTTTTTGCGTCGGGGGCTAAAAACAAAGTCGCTCTCCTTGTTTGTACGGTTTGATATGCGTTCGCTATGTAAGCGTACAAAATATTATGTTTGTTACGACATCACATTACAAATCTTTGAACTTCTTGACTTTTGTCTACTATAACCTTCCTTTTGAATCACTTTATGGACTACGACTATACAGGATTTAGAAGATTGTTGTATTGTCTTTGAAGTCGCTAATCTTTAGATCGTGTACCTAGGTAGAATAGCGGATAGTTTTTCCGCTATTCTACTTAGGTACGCGCTCGCGGGGAACCTCTCGTCACATATATATGCCAGTTACCTTACTTATGTCCTGGATCTAGTTAGGTAACTGACAGTCTAGGCTATGTGATGTAAAGAATCACGTCGACATGATTTTCGACTATAAAAAAGAATCCTTTGAGAAACAAGAGGTATTTGTCAGTAAAGATAAACAATTAGGCACACGTTTAGCATATAAAGCCTTCACGCGATTCGTGCAGGATGCATCGTCTGTGGCGTCACGTGTTATGTTCACGTTTACACGCCGCATCCCACAGCGACCTTAGGCAAGCACTATGCCCTGCGCAGGCTCAATGAATAAGAGACCGCGATAGTGAAAACTCACATCTGGATACAATTATATCTTTTTTTTTTTATTAACGATAGCGTTTGACGACAATCATGCCCGTTAGAAAGCACTGATGAGGTCTAGGTTGGAGCACGCTTGCCTAGAAAAAGCCTATTCACTCTAGCCTTGAAGGTACTCAAATTATACGTGGCAGGAAACACAGTTGCCGGGAGGGTGTTCCACATCTTAGCGGCACGTATCAGAAACGTGGATAAAAAACGTTTCATATCACCTCCATCCGCAGCCTATTAATATCCCACTGCGGGGCATAGTCCTCGTCTCTCGCAGGAGAGCCTGTTATAGAGCATAGACCTACCACGCTGCTCTAATATGTATCATAAGTAAGTGACGTACGCTTTACGTGCTCTCCTAGGCACGTGGACTGACGCCGCCAAGGCCCCGACAGCAAACAAAAACTGCGGGTAACTACTAAATCAATACAGCATACGATGTGATATTGTGCCGTGGGCGGCATACTCTTATGGATTGTACCACACAGACAGACTGCGCTGCACCCAGTACACATTCACAGATGCATGCTAGATTATAGCCTTTGAGTAACACAAATTACTCGGCGCGTCTTCACGTTGATGCGTGAGTGGAGCTTTTTGGGTCATTAACCTTGATCCTAATTTGCAACAGGATAGTAGTAAGCATACCGAGCGGGAGCGGTGATAGCCCAGTGTATAGGACTTCGTCTTCACTCTCGGGGGGCCGTGTTCGAATCCCAGCACGCACCTCTAACTTTTCTAAATTATGTGCGCTTGAAGAAATTATAATATCACTTTCTTCAACGGTGAAGGAAAACATCGAAGGATTCTGCATGACTGAGAGTTCTCCATTATGTTCTTAAAGGTGTGTGGAGTCCAATAACCCGCACTGGGCCAGCGTGGTGGACTAGGGCCTTAACCCCTTCTCATTGTGGAAGGACACCCGTGCCCTGGCCGGGAATGGGTTGATATGGGTTGATACGGAGCGGTGATAGACAACTCTAACTTCCCGAAGCTTTGTGCTGTCTTCACTGTCTTCCTGTGGTCACGATAACGAGCGAAATACTTCACTTATAGGGTTTTTTTAATAGGCTTCAGTATTTTGAGGAATAGAATTAGGCCTATTACTTTACACGGTATAATTAGATGAAGTTTAATTTAATGATTGTTTACAAATAATCTCAATTTTATTGTAATGAATGAGATTATGAGGCGTGCACTTTTGGATTTTCCAACTATTTGATTCTATAGGAACTTTAAGCATTTTATTGAAACATCAATCCAAAGTCGTGATAGCCTATAGCGCTAAGTCCTGCACGGTTCAAGGTTTGACTTCTGGGTCACTACACCTCTAGGCAAATTCAACTGAGTCTTTACGCATAACTTCCTACTCAACTAATTAAATAAATAATTTACCCATTAAATAATTAGTATACACTTTTAAACATTTTTAAAACCATTTGAAGCTAATTTTGTAAGTTACGAATTAATTGTGTAAGCAATTAAAAGTTTTTATTATGCTCACGCTGCTTAAAAAGTTTTCGTACAGCGTGATGGAACAAAAAAACTTCTAATTGCTTACAAATTGAAAACTGTAAGGCTGATCGCATATTGTCGGTTGCAGATTTTGCTCACAATCACCACGTCGGGCAGACGGGCTGATCACAGTAGATGGTAGTTCGCTTATACGACGCCCGCGGTAAAAGGAGCGCTGGTATACTATACTCTAATCTGAACCATACGGCATGCCAACGGAGATAGAAATATATGCCGGCAACTAGCGTGCATTAAGATCTTGGATTGATGTGTTCACTGCACGAAAGAGCGTGATATCATACTTATTATTTCTCAAGTTACCAACTTGAGAAGTTACTTTTTAAATTTGCAAGAAGACAACGCTCAGTTCGCCAGTAGCATTTAATTGGTCTTCGAAATTCAGTTTTCAAACACATGTTTTGAATTAGCATGTACTTAGAAATTTAGACCTATTTATTTCCGAGTAAATAGTTGTAACATTTATTTTATTTATTTATTAAACCAAGTGTATTACGGATATTAGAGATTACTTTTCTGAAACTATTAAAAGTATTAATTAAAATTAAATAGTATAGTAGTAAGTATTAACAGAAAGCAAGGTAGGGCAAAGGATTCTATAGGTCTGAAAGGGTTTAGAGCTAAGATTGTGTGTGCGAGCATCTTAGTTAAGATTATGAATTTTTTTGTTACTTTACGCATCACGCTATTTGAAAACCTAATAAGTGGCATCTAATTTAAATACAATATGGCTTACGTCAGACAAATATGTATTTCGGATTCGCCTTTAGGAAGATTTAAGGCCAAGTTTTTTGCTACGTTTAAGAAGAAAAAATATTTAATTATGTTTAAGTATGAGGAGTTTAGTTTAAAGATAACTATAATTGATAAATCTTTTAGTTGGAAGTCTACGAGTGTTAGAAGACCATTGACTGAAACGACGATCAGAACAATAACGGTCGACTCAACATTCCACATGGCGGTAATCTCACATATTCTCTCATAATATGCTCACGAGATTTTAGATACGTCATTTAGATACGTCATGTGGAATAGTAATGTCAACAATTGTTGCACACCGCGCTGATCCATCGACTAGCACTATATCAGGTCTATTAGCTGTAATATACTTTTCAGTGATAATCGTTCGATCCCAGTAGAGCAATGCACTGGTATTATCAAGAACTGAGGCCGAGTCGTACCTATGGTAAGGCATCTCAAAATCGGTAAGGCCAAACTGAAGAGCAAGTTGTTGATGAACTATCCTGGCTACTTGATTATGTCTTTACCTCCGTTTATTATTACACATATATTATTTGGATATTTGCTATTTGCTTGCGCCACAAGTGAAAATAATATCCAAAGGTGCTGTAAGAGTTGATAAAGCTGTGGGAGAAGATACATTACAATTCTTACCTCTGGGAGATAATTGTCTCCTGCCCACGCCAGCCGTGCTGGGAAGTACTCCTGCCATGCTTATTTCTGCCGCCAATTAGCATCGCTGTGCTGTCACTCAAAGTTCTACTGCTACTAAACATTCTGTATATTTATTTTGTGCTGCGAAGTAATCCAATACCCATAACAACGTGCTGTATGTCTTCTAAGAATCGTCGTATCTCTTCCGAAGGTTCAACGCAAATATTACCAAGAGTTTCCGAGAAAACTGCAACGTGTGTCAACAAAACAAACACACATTAATTGCGACAACACACAAAAGGTACTACTACCACCGTCCGACCTCGGGCCGCGCCGACAAAGGTGTTGGCGGGTAAATACTAACCTTTTGTACAAATTAATATTTAGATTTACCTTGCCCATTGTAATTTTAATTTTGTAATTTCAATAATAATAGCCATGGAGTTCTACGTAATTTTAGACGCTCTTAACGAAAACTGTAGGTAACTATTTTTATACTCTTATAACTTTATTTTCTTTATCATCATGTCAACAAATTGACACCCACTGCTGGACATAAGTCTTTTGTAGGGAGTTCTACAATCCACGGTCCTGGGCCGCTTGCCTCCCAGCTGTGGCTCAACTTTATTTTATTTAGTTTTAATATAAAATTGTATTACAATATTAAGTTAATAGTCTTTAAAAATTATTGGCGGATAAGGAAGTAAAGGGGCCATAGACAGACAGTGGGTTACAACCAGTGGCGTGCATAGAGAGTATGCAGATGGAATTAAATGAAGAAAATCTCCAGAGCGAGTTATAAAAAACTTAAGGAAAGGCTTTGTAGGAGTTCTAAAAACCCTACCCTTAAGTATTTGTATTTTGTATTTGTATTTTTTGTATTTTTTAATTTATAACTCATACTGGAGATTTTCTTCATTTTATATCATCTGCATATCCTGTGCATGCCACTGGTTACAAGTAACATTAGTATCGCAGTATATCATGTAGGGTAATTATATTGCAGTAAAATACTCCTACAGTTAGTTACTTACGAAGTGAAAAATATAATATGTATGTAGGCAAGTATTGGTACATAAATAACAGTTTCGCATGTCACGATGAAAGTCACCAAGCCATTAACCGCTCGTTGGTCACGACATCGCGAGTGTTTCGTGAAATCGAACTACTGCGATGAATTTTAGCGATAATCTATTTAATTATACCTAGCTATAAAATATTTCAATCTAATCTTTGGAGCTGTAATCCGATCGTCCAAGTTTAGGTAGTAACATTTTAGTTAAAATATGAAATTTAATTTGTGATGAACTCGAAGACACCTGACATTGCATCAAAAGTTGTCAAAAAAAAAATGCTACGTGTTATTCTGACATACATCTGATGATCATGTCACCAACTTATTAATAACATAAATTAATTTAATCTTTGTAACAATTGTGTATTCATCAACACATAACGGCCCACTACAAGGCACGTGTCTTCTCTCAGAATTCTCTCGGTTTATAGGCCGTACTTAGTCCACCACGGTGGCCCAGTGCGGAATAGTAGTCTTCACACGCCTTTGAAAACGTTATGGAGAACTCTCAGGCATACAGGTTTCCTCACGATGCATTCCTTCACCATTAAAGCATATGTTTTTTTTTGTTTTTTCGCTACAAATTAGAACATATGTACGTAAGTGGTGATGCAGTTTAAGATGGTACCAGGCTAACTAACGGCTGATCTAGGGGTTTGGCACAGAATTGGCTCTAATTTATAATTTTCAACTAACATCATAAACAGGATTTCTGAAATTAAACCGTTTGTACTTAGGTATGTTTCGTCGTTGTTCACGCATGGTTTGAAATACTTGTAAACATGCAGTAACGAAAAATGTTTTTCGTGTATGACATAATTCCTGCCATGCATATTGTGAGATTAATATTCTATTGATTTTGAGAGCAGGTCACAAAGCGCTATAGTCACTGACAGTTTCTAAACACACAGCGAGAAGTATACTTGAGTTAATACAGATTCACGTACCTACACTAATAGTAAAGTAAAGTGAATGTAATCTGGGTCAACGTGCCATCGGATGGCACAAATGCCAGCCCGTTTCAATTATTGTAGGACAATGTTTGAAAAAAGGTTTCTTGCTTTAGAATATGTGTCAAGTCGGTGGGTCGATACTTCGTCAAACTGTTAAATGTCTCTAATGTGAATTTTTATTTCAAAAAGGGCCGACGTGCACCAGTGACCAGGCGAACCAGAGCCGCAAGCAGAAAAAGATGAAGAAATGAATAAATAAAATAGATCCCAATAAATATGCGACTTTTAGATTAATCTGAATATAATATAATAAATTATTTTATTATACTAAATTCCATTCAACTGTATTTCATTTCTTATCAACATCATCATCATATCAACCCATTACCGGCCCACTACAGAGCACGAGTCTCCTCCCACAATGAGAAAGGTTTAAGGCCGTAGTCCACCACGCTGGCCCAGTGCGGATTGGTGGGCTCCACACACCCTTGAGAACATTATGTAGAACTCTCAGGCATGCAGGTTTCCTCACGATGTTTTCCTTCACCGTTGAAGCAAGTGATATTTTAATTACTTAAAACGCACATAAATTAGTAAAGTTAGAGGTTGCCGGGATTCGAACTCGGCCCCCAAAAAGTGAAGTCGAGCTCCTACCCAATGCGCTATCACTGCTTCAATTTCATATAATTTAATTCAATTGACTTCGCAACGGCACTGTGAGGGCCTCTATATATCTATCTACTTCATGTAGATAGCTATAAACAAGCAAGCAACCAAGTCAATAGACGAAAAAGGATCTTTGAAAACGCATCCCCTAAGTAGTTTGCCTCCCGAGTTTTCAAAAAAATAAAGGGTAATAATGTATGAAAAAGTACGAAAATCGAATAGAACATGAGCGAAGCCGCTAAAAGCTAGTAAACCAATAAACAACCGGTTCCTGCATTTAACTGACCCACTACAAGATGCAGGATGCATTAAACAAAGCAAAACCTTTCAACCCGGCGCGGCGCCAGCTCCAAGTCCACGGCTCGGACAGGCCACTTTCTCCCGAGAAAGTAAAAGCGGCCGGACCGGTCGGCGCTCGTCTCCACGACTGTATTACGTGTGGTTACGCCGCGCGAGTGATTATCTCGTTCTTACTAAGCTGTTACACAAGTTAGTTTTTTAATGTTCCATCAATTGGTACGACCGTTAAAATCGACTAGTGTGCCGTCACGGGAAGTGACCTAACGGGTAAAGGTCACACAGAATACCATCGAAGATTGTCGAAGATATTTTGACAAAAAGCCTTCTTCGGATTAAAAAAAAAAAGCTATACAAAGTAATGTTAGTACGTCGGAGTTATGTGCGTTTAAAATTTATCCAATTAAATATCACTTGCTTTAATGTTGAAGTAAAACATCATTGGGAATCCTGCACGCCAGTTATAATGTTCGCAAAGGCGTGTAAAGTCTACCAATCGTTACTTGGCCACTTGGACTGCCTTAAGCCTTTTTTTATGTTTATGAACAAGCACATGAATGCTCACACATAATGGTAAGTGATGCTGCCTAAGGTGGAGCGCGCTTGCCCTGAAAATGTCTATTCCCTTTGGATTGAAAGGTAATCATATTGTAGGTTCTGGGAAAATGGAAGCATTCCATATCCCTTCCCAAACCAATACTTGAGCTCTGTAGTGGACCGGTAATGCGTCATTATTATGATGATAGCGATTGTTTTAAACAATCGACCCTGATCATTTGCTTTTACAAAAAAACTTATCTTTTACAAAAAGCGCCACTACCCGAGTCGTAAAACTGTCACATCGCGAACATTCAGCCGAAATAAATGGCCGCTCATCCGCACTAATGATTGAGCGTTATCAACGCCGTCTGACAGAACCGCGCATTGTATTCTGATAAATGGTATTTATATTTTACCTACATCAATAAACATTTTAACGACAAATATCACATGACATCTTCTTACCCTCACCCCACCCCATATTACGCCAGTCACTTCAGTTTTCTGAAAGAATGTAACTGATTACTTACTTTGATTTTATTTCATTTATCCCTGCGTTTTTTACTTTGATTTTGTTTTCTTTTTATTGTTGTTACCATTATTTTTAGTATTTTTCTCGTGTCTATTTCTTGTACCGTAATTTTAAATAAATACATGTTGTTCGTGTGGTTTATAAGTATAATGGGAATAATAATCTAATCGTTAATAAGTGTAAGTGAATTTGTACTAATTAATAAATAAATAAATAAATCTATTGTGTAAATAAATTCCGGTGATCTATTAGTTGAAAGGCTTCGGCTTTCGTGGAGACAGAGTTCGAGACCCGGCACGTACTTTTTAATTCAGGCAATTTAAATATCACTTGCTTAAAACGGTGGAGGAAAATTTTGTGAGTAAACCTGCATGACTTAGAGTTCTCCATAATGTTCTTAACGGCGTATGAAGTTTACCAATCCGCACTTGGCCAGCGCGGTAGACTAGGGCCTAAACCCTTCTCATTCTAAGTGGGGACCGAGTGATCTATTTGTTTTTACTAGATGCATATGAAACTAAGTCCCTTACTCACATAAAACGTTCGTCGACAACACGTTGAAGCAACTTATATTTAATTGCTCAAAATGCACATAACTTAGAAAAGTTAGAGGTGCCAGATGATTCTAACTCGGCCACCCGAAAATGAAGTCGAAGGCTATCACCGATACTACTTTATTACATTAGTATGGATTAAACTAAATATTTATGTATACAATGAAGAAATCAATAATCGCACGACAAAACAATAAGCCTACAACTCGAGTACCTAGTTTGTGAAAGAGTAAACGGCAAAAGGACAAGTAAAGAATGCCGTCAATGCAAACCGGTCGCGAGCGCCCGTTTTGATGGAAACTTGAGCCGAGCGACACCCGGAAATCGAACCCGCAGTGCTTTATGCGCTTTGCGTTCATTCATCACTCTACAAAAGAACTAAATGCAAATAGATGACCGTCAGAGTTGAATACATTTGACTCTATCACCTTATATGGACCTCAAATAGATCGCTTTATAGTGACAAAATTAGAGTGAGACGAAATTATTTGGCACTGAAGGTTGAACCCCTAGCATAAAAGCATCCCACTTCTGTAAATCATTTCATCCCGTCTCGATGGTAGAGAGGCATTAAGTGGTGGTATTTAAAGGTTATAATCACATGTTACTGAAAACTTAAATTCTGCTTCTTAGCTTTTCGGTACCTCTACGTTCTTTTACGGATCTCATAATTTCTAATGTGATCATAAAATAAAGGAAATGAAAAAGTTGTATTCATTCTATCCGTTTACCCTATAAAATATTCAACGTGTAAATGAAAACCGAAATAATACTTCACAGGCTTTAAAGGAACATTATGTCCTGTCTTTATACCTGTGAAACCGAAAGCCTTTAGAGAAAACCACTGCCATAGTTTGTACTGAAAGATCAGATACGGGCTATATCTGTCTGCGCCTTTTCCCATCATCTGGGGTCGGCCTCCTCCATTCAAGGCGGTTTTGAGCGGTTTCCGCGTTAATGTTATTCAGCTTCAGGTCATTTTGGACTGTAGCTAACCAGGTGGCGGGGGTCTTCCGCGCCCACGCTTCGTCGTCGGTATGTCCAGGGCTATTCGTACCATGTGGACTGCGGGTCGTCTGATAACGTGTCCGTACGAGCGCAATCGGGTTTCCTGTAATTTATGAACGATGGGGGTGATTCCATAACTTCCTCTAACATAGTCTGGATAACATCCCACGCAAAATTAAAATCAAATAACACAAATCACTAAATTCGGTACGCGTCGCGTAGCGAATTTGTAAATAGGTACTGTGCACGTGTCGGTCTTTTATCTTCAATAGGGTTGTCATAAGTAAACACTTTGAATGTTTTGATTTCGTTTGTATCGAAAAATATAATCTTCAACATTATTTCGTGATTCGGTTACACGTTTCATGAGCGTAAACATATATAGCAAAATATATGAGGACGGAAATAAGAACTCTAATCGACTAAAGTAGATATTTAGGTTTTTACACATTCTACTTCAAAGGCGGACAAAATTGTAAAAAATACGTATTTACCTCAAAGTCATAAACATGTACTTAAAAATGTGGTAGTTAAGTGAATTCTCAAAAGCAATTTACAATTAAATAATCTGGATTAAGGTTAACTGAAATTCCGTAATACCACATTTTTTCTCGTCGCCGGAAACGATCCATTGATAAATTACTTAATTCATTTAAGTGTCTCGAGTATTATGTTTTAGTTCTTTTGCAGATATCTCTTATTTAATACGCATTAAGTTATTAACACAACTGAGCAAGAGCTCATTGACAGAACTGTCATTTTATTGTGAATTCTCTCTTTATTCGGTCCCTCATGACTGAGGATCGTGATCACTGTTATGGCGAGTAATCTTGTATTGCATTATAGAAGGTACGGGCACCAGTTTCTCTTAGTTGATCTGACCACCGGATGGTAAAACAAAAAGTAATCGTAGTTAAAGTCAAACAGATTTATATAGTTAAACTAATCAAAAAATCTCTTTCAAACCTTTCATATGTTTATTTATACTCTCTTTTTGTACATCACATCATTCAGAAAAACAAAAACAAAGAACAAACACCACAAGAAGGAAGTAGGATACAAAAGGCGGCCTTATCGCTAAGTAGCGACTTCTGCCCGGCAACCTTAGGATTAGGAAGACTAAAACGAAAAACGTAAACGTGTTGTACACTGTGTAGAATATACGTACGAATAACTACATCCTAGTACATAAACCAGGCTACACAAATACAACAATACTATTATTATAATAGTATTTAATACCATAATATTATTCAACACATAACATTGACTTCATCGTATCGACCCATTACCGGCCCACTACAGGGCACGGGTCTCCTCCCACAGTGGGTTAAGGCAGTAGGCCACCACGTTGGGCCAGTGCGGATTTGTGGACTCCACATACCTTTGAGAACATTATGTAGAACTCTCAGGCATTCAGGTTTCCTCACGATGTTTTGCTTCACCGTTGAAGCGAGAGATATTTTAATTGCTTCAAAGCCACATAACTTAGATAAGTTAGAGGTGTGTTGGGATTCGAACTCGACCCCCGAAAGTTAAGCCGAAGTCCTTACCACTTGGCTTTCACAGCGTCACTTAACATTAATTAACTATTAGTCTATTCCGGTCGGGCATCAATAGAGCTTATCACTATTTATTGCTCTCTATTGTAAACTTTCATGTTTTGAGAATTTTAGTCTAATTATGCATTTTTAGTAGTGAAACTCCTGACTAAATCTACAGTTGTCTGGCCAGTCGCTATGTAGCGATAAGGCCGCCAAATTGTTCTTTGTATCTTATCCTTCTCTTGTCTTTACATTTATTTTGTGATCTATGCTGTTTACAATAATAGTGTACTCATTCATGCATTGCTGAAAAATTGGTACAGAAACGAGTGTACCCCGGATATTAAAGAAGCTCATCAACACGTCGAGAAACCTATCCATTTTGTTATCAGCATCTCGCAGAAAAGGTTCTCAAAAAGTAAGATTCCTACAACAAACTGGTTTACACGTTACATGTTGCAAAAAAATGCGGATGTAAACTAATTGAAGGCAAAATTTGAATAAACAAATAAATTAAGTTGTCGCATCTGCTTAAAATGCATTAGGATCAGAGCGAACCGGGTCACCCCCTTTAGCTACCTCAATTTCTCGTCTCGGGCATTATGCGTGCAAATTGTTGACCTCCTTGGCTAGTAGATACCTCTACCCTTAGTACGTGAAGCTCACCTTGCAATTTCACGCGCTAACTAAGCAATAAATCCATATGACTTTTCGCATAGAGTTGAAAGATCGGAAAATAACATTGATTATAGGTTAATGAAAAGACACTAAAAAACCCCGTTTTGTGTATTTTCGTTAAATATTAGTCTATGTTATATAATACAAGCGTTGTTAACAAAATTGACATAAAAGCGTCATAACCACACAGTCGGCAGCGAACTTGGTTGGTTTAGCTGTAAGTGGAATATGGTTATCGCCATCATCTCACTACCGAGTACGCAATTCTATGTTATGTACGTATCATAAGTGCCATCTATGGGCCAACTTGAATAAAGATATTTTTGAGTTTGACCTCGACTTATTATTTAAAATTACACAGACATACATCGAACACTTTGACAACGTTGACATCTATGTCACTACTGTAAGCCATTTCAAAAAATGGGTGATAAGCAATCTGAAATCTGATGAATTATTTATTTATTTTTATAATTTCATATAAAAAATAAATAATTCATCACTTGCCCATCAATAGCCCTATTTTTTTAACTTATCTTTTAGTAATTTGTGGACAATGATGCGGTCTTTGTGCAAGTGCCATTTATTTTTTTAGCTCTATTTTGTTATTTTTGTGCAAGACTGTGTTTGTTGCAGTTTTTGTGAAGGCACAAAAACTTCCGCCAAGCAGTATCGCTCGACGCTCTGTTCTGGTCTGAAGCGCGTGGTAGCCGGTGTAAATACACAAGAGGTTTAAAGACCTAAGACGTAGGTTGCCTGGCACATGGCGGCACTGTGTGAGACGTGCTGCTTGCACGCCCTGCGAAATGTTGCTATGATCATAGAGCTATCTGCTTGATCCGTCAGTTATTATCTATATATATAAAAAGCAAAGGTTACTGACTGACTGACTGATCTATCAACGCACAGCTGTAAGCACTTGACGGTTCGGGCTGAAATTTGGCACACAGATAGTTATTACAAAGAAAGGATTTTGAAAATTCTAACCAGAAGAGGGTTAAATGGGGGATGAAAATTTGTACAAAATCCTTCATTTATCAAGGTAATTCCATGAAATTTCGATTTTAGGTTTTCGATTAAAAAAAAAGAAATATATGTTTCACAAATTTTAAAAATTCCAACTCCAAAGGCATCTAATAGGGGAGGAAAATTTATATGAAAGTTTTTGATTTTTTAATTAATCTACGTTCATATTTTTCTATTATATGTTCGAATCAAAAATTTAACTTAACGTGAGCAAAGCCGCGGGCAAAAGCTAGTCTTCTATAAAATACCTACTTCTTAAATCTTCCAACGCTTGAGAGGTGCAAACTCGTACTAAGTGTGTTGTTAGCTACATCGCGAATATTGGATATTTGATCGTTAAACAGAAGCTACTTAAGTATACAAAAGAGTACGTAGTTTCAGGGCATGTTGACAAAAGCTCTTGTGCTACTCTATTTACTTACTCTACTTTGAGTTTACCGCGACGACTTTTAAGTGTCAGAGCATGGTATTGCCAACTAGCAGAGGCTAATTTTGGAGAGCAGAGTGAAGACCACCTCGTTTCTCCGCCGCTTCTTCTGGATCGCGCAATCATCAGCCACAAGCCTCAGTACTCGCCCACTACAGAATTGGTAAGCAATTTAATAGACGGGTCCCTTTCACCCACGACCTCTGACCTTTTTTACTTTTAAATAAATTCTGTGATGACACGTTCTATCATTTACTCATGTCTCTCTCCCTAGAACCGTCACAAGACTCTAGTCTGACTTGGTGACGGTTCCGTTTCGATGCCGTGTAAAAACATTTCAGTGCGCTTCCATCTTAAGACTGCCTCGTCAGTTAATTCCATACCCTCAAAACCCATCTATTAATGTGAGGTTATTTACATTAGTGATGTTTTTCTTATGGTTAATGGTTGCTTGGAAGCAGCTCCGCTTTCATCTACAAAGGTTGCCTGTAAGAGATTGCTTGCAGCAATAAGGCCGCCTTTGCATGTCTACATTATTTACTGTATACTCCTTACTGTTTCCTTTCCTGTATGTATTGTTCTTCTTCTCTCACAAGATAGCAAATGAATGTTAAAATCAATTGTTAATGGAAAAAAAGAGCAACTGCGGCCATAAAGGCCGGCTTCTTCTCAGTAGAATCTGCCACCTGAACCGGTGGTAGAATTAAAAAGTGCTTTTACATTAAGCTTACCTGGAACAAAAAAAAATACTTTAAATAATAAGGTCTACAAGACAAGACTGTGGCTTTATAGTAATTCGACGGAAAAGTGGAGAATAATCACCGAATAAGATAATTTGATGATAAAATAATCCTTACTTATATTTGCTGCATTTTTGCTGGGTTCTACCCGGTACCCTTGCTTATATATCTGTGGAAACCTGTTGTTAGTTTTAAGTCAACCAATTTTTAACTTTAGTAATAACAACTGTTGGTTTTCCAATTAAAGAAAAAATCAAATAAAATAAAATAATGCGAAAGTGTGTTTGCTAATCCTTGTTTAACCTAACCAAAATTCAAAATTCTCTATTAATAACCAACCAATCATATATATTTTTGGCATAGAGTTAGTTGAAAGAATGGAAAGTCACATAGGCTTGCTGTACTTTTCATCCCTGGAAAACTAACGGTTCCCAGTGGTATAGTGAAAAATCGTAATAAAAGCGGGACAGCTATTTCGATGACAAATAAAAATTAGAAGAAAAAAATAGAGTTCCGTCTTCTTTTTCAGAAAACTTTTATCAGAGACAGATACTCTGAATTGATTCAATAAGTCTGTAAACCCTTTCAAAGGAGAAATCAAAACATCACAAATAGCATTGAATCAATTATCCTAATAAAGCCAAAGAGTTTTTTTGTACGAATCTACGCAGTATGCGTTACTGATACATATACGTGCCATTTATTGAAGAACATTATAACATCTATTTACCCCATATCTAATGCGTAAGAAACCACGGGGCACAGCAATTTAAAAAGTTATAGTAAGTAAATAAATAATAAATTAATATACTACGACAATACACACATCGCTATCTAGTCCCAAAGGAAGCGTAGCTTGTGTTATACTAAGAAGACTGTTGAATATTATATAAATAATACACACAAATACATATAATATACAAATAAACATACAGACACTGAAAAATATTTTTTCAAGTCGTGGGAATCGAACCCCCGGGCTCAGAAAGCAGGGTTGCTGCCCACTACGCCGATCGGCCTTCGTCAAGGCGTGTGACACAGAGCGGTCAAAATTATCACTCTACTTGATCGTGTCAAATCATTGTCGTATCAGTATTAAATTAATGATGACCAAATATAAATAGGTACCACATGAACGAGGTCACCACTGATTTGGACGCAAATCGCAAGCTTCCGCGATAGCCTTACAAGCATGGATTAAAACATTCATACACATTCAAAGCCGCTGACAATATGAGTTGTATATATTATACAAAGCTGAAGCCAGATTATACTAATTAGTGTTATGTATTCATTGTCTGTGGGTTATTTATTATAAATATTACTCGAGTAATTACGATACATAGATATCAATCTTATACTTATATATAAAGCTGAAGATTTTGTTTGTTTGTTTACTTCAACGACTATCACAGGAACTTCTGATCCGATTTGAAAATTTATTTCAGTGTTGGATAGCCCATTTATCGAGAAAGGAACAGAAGCATAGTACCAATGAAGAATATTTCGAGAGCTTCCGCTGCGTAAACGGTTAAAGTTTCGATAAAATCATGTATGACAAAGTGGTTCTCCTTTCTTTCTAAAAAAAGACCACAACAGCATATTTCTATTTTATAAGGTTGACTTATAAGCGGACGAAGTCACGAGGGATCACTAGTATCTACTAAAAGTAGCATAGCGTCATAACACCTTACACACACATTATTTAGTTTTTTTTATTATTTCATTATTTAAAACTGAACTCTAAAAGAATTATGAAAATCGGCGGTGTCAAAATCCGTTCCCCGGAAAGCCCAAACCTGTCTCTCCTATGCGTCTATGCTCTAAAACTATCTCTCCTATGAGAGAGGAAGAGAGGAAACCCGTGCCCGTGGGACATTAATAGGCTGAGCATAAGTGAAACCCCCACCTGATTGTAAGTGAAAACCACGTACCTATAAACAGAGCAACTCTTGCAATGCAAGAAAAACGTGTGCAGCGTGACACCGTAAGTCCATCAAACTGAGGCATAGGTGTTAAGCCTCATACGCCTGTAATTACACCAGCAACCACGACCCCGAGACTGGAACACAGCATTGCAACAATACTGTTTACGGGCAGAAATAAGCATAGCGGAAGAGCCCAGACGAGCTCAGTCACAAAAAGCTCCATGTACCATGGATTCCGTTTTTAAAACAATTCGCACACAGAGACGGTGGACGGTGGCCAATCCAAAGTAGAACACACAGATGTTTGGTGGAAGGTCGGTCGTACTAGACGTAAACGACGTGCCGTTCTCATACGACAACCGTTGTACCGGACAACCTTTAAATCCATACTAGTACTATAAATGCGAAAGTCTGTTTGTTTCCTATGTTTGGCTCAACCACTGCACCGAAATTCTCTACACTGTGCATAGAGATAGCATTGCATATTGGAGACCGACAAAGAATTATTTTATACTTTGAGGTATTTCGATATTTTCACTATACTAATACATACTCGTATATCTAGATTTTGACGACCTCCCTGGCGCAACGGTGTGCGCTATGAATTATAAATAAGCAGGAGGTCCCAGATTCGATTCCCGGCAGGACAATTTGGGAATTTACAATTTCTGAATTTTCTCGGGCCTGGTCTGGTAGGGCGTAGTAAGTAGTCTGGCTCAGGCCGTGGCTAGTTACCACCCTACCGACAAATCAAACCGATTAGGGTACCCCTAATCGGTTAGACTGGTAAGACTACCATACTCCCTAAAAGGCTAGCCCGCCAATATCTTAGACTGCATCATCACTTACCAGGTGAGATTGCAATCAAGGGCTAACTTCTAGTGGAAAAAAAAAAATAGATGAACCTTAAAACATTTTTATTTAAATTCCATCATCACGTTTTCATTTGTAAAATTTCGGTGTTTGTAATCAAGCCGAGTACAAAAAGCGGTTAATAAGCCAACCGCGTGATCTTCTCGTCTACAATCAGCCTGGGATCACGATCACGACTGCCGACAAATCAATAATATAATTATGCTAATAATATAATGCGGGTGATTGCGCTTCCTCGAACTTCTTTATCTTGATGAGTACAACCCAACGACAAATAAATAAACAGATAGAAGACGAAGAAGAAATACTTTATTGCACACACACATCAAAATATACATAAAATAAAGAATAAACAAAAGAACAAGAATTGTAGGCATGCGAATGTGGCCTTATTGCTGCAATCTCTTACAGGCAACCTCTTGCAGAAGGAAAAGCTCCAAGAGAGCGCTATAGTGCAATTATATATGTACATATATATTAGAAAATAAATATACATACATAAATATAAATATAAAATAAATATAAATGTATAATATAATTAATATATGTATTTTTCTTCTTTCGTATTTTTTTAGTACGGCTGAAGCCTCCTAATAAACACCTGTGTGTCCTACTTGAGATTGGCTACCGTTCTGTGTGGGGAAAGCTTCAATACGGAACCCATAATTCGCGGTTCTGATTTGAGCATATCTGTATTATTTGTATTTTTCTTCTTTTATTATATAATTATATATTTATATGTATATAATAAAACCGGATATAATGAAAATTAAGCTTAATTTTCTGTACTTACTTTGCGTAAAGCAGGATAATCTGTATGGTCAAGATGGACTTAACAATTATTCATTGCAAAGTCAACGTCTCCTGAGGATGCTCCGGTTTCGGAGCGAAACGTGCTTATAGAGTACATTGCCGAAGATCTGATTGATATAACGATTGAAGAAATTATAAATTTTATCATATAGTTTATTCTTCTTCGCGGAGTATAGCAAATTAAGCTTCATTTTCATAATATGTCATAGGATTCCGCAAAGTAACGCCTCGCTTCTATCCAAGACAATTGGATGTTTGGTGGGAAGCTTCGGTACTAGACGATAAAGAATTGCCATCAAGCAATTGAGAATTCTGTACTATTCCCCGTAGACACCGAGTAGGGGTATAGGTTTAATAAAACTGCTTTACCTCTAACAGGTCAGCCCACTCACTACCTATCTGCTAGGGAAACTAAACAACGACATTGTAATCCTGTAGTCTTACCTATTATGTCAGTGATAAGCGTGAATACAATGTATTTAAAGAATCATTTAAACTATATATAAATATAAACTCATGCATTTATAGAAAATTATTTAGTGTATCTTGGAAAAATTGAGTATAGCTGTGTATTTCGTTTAAAAAAAACGCGCTATTTTTATTAAGAGAAATCCTATATCCTAATCCTAAATCGATGAAATATTTACATTTCTTATTATTTGATGTTTAACGTCTTTTGGTTATCCGCTAAAGTTTTCTAAGATGGCGTTATAACATCATCCGAATATGAATACGTGGGTCTTAAAACGACTTTTAGTATTGTTGATGGGAAATTATATTTAGTTAAAGTTTTGCTTTTCTAAGTACTATATATATATACTACGGTAATATTTAACGGGAAACAAGAATTTATGAAAAAATACACTGAGTAACCCTCGATCGCTCAGGTACTTAGATAAAAACGATATAAAGTAACTTATATAAAAAAGTCGACAGCGTGATTTCTTCATCTATACTACCAAAGATCCAAACATCACGACCACGACTACATTAAACAATTTAATTATAATTACATGCTAATAATATTACTAGCCAGGAAATTGAACTTCCACAAAAATTGCTATCGATATGGCAACGATCTGATGATCCGTTATTATGATTATAAAAATGATTTCGTAGCTACAAAGATCTCCAAAAGCAACCTGCACGCCTAAGAGCTCTCCATAACGTCCTCAAAGGGGTGCCTAAGTAAGCTCTTCCTAGTCTGTGAGAAGACCTGTGCCCTGAATTAGGCCGGTAAAGGGTCGATGATGATAAACTACAAAGATCTAGACGCCATACCATCGGATCGGAGGCCGAATGGGTTCGAAACTAGCCAGGCAATCTCGGACAAAAAATCACGTGAATTCTGCCGTCCATTAAACAACTTTCTTAAGTAAAGTTTATTAAAAATAAACTTTACTTAAGAAGTTTATTAAAAATAAACTTTACTTAAGAAAGTTTAAATATGGTATATGTTTAAACTTTCTAACCCGACATAAACTATATTTTAGTTGCCATTTTGTGGTGTCATCATAGGGAATAGTATTCAGGCGGCGGCCATCTTGGACCGATTTTCAAAAAGAGCAAAAATTCCATCAGTCCATCTGTTCGGGAGCTATGATGCCACAGACTGACTCGCACACACACATACATAGACACGTCATATTTATAACACCCGTCGTTTTTGCCTCGGGGGTTAAATATAATTGGAGTTTAATCTGGGCATGAGTTATCGCAGAACCTCCACTGTGGTAAAGTAAAGGCATTGTTGCGTATAACAATTAGCGGTACGTACGCGCCCGGACAATGGGCATGCCTTGACCCGAAGTGCGAGCAGCAGCTACCTACTCGTTAAGCGATTGCTTGCAAGGTTCACCAAGTCGAACCATGGATCGATTAGAAGCCAAATAAGGTTGAAAATGAACCATGCCACAAATTGGTGATAGCCGAAGTCCTAACAAAGATGTTAGGACTTCGGCTATAATTTTGGGAGGCTAACTAGTCTACGTTATTTGAAAATTTTAATTTTATTTGTTTGATAGATATTATCGTTGCTATAACAATTGACACCACATTCACTTTTCACTGCACTTCATCCTTGCCGAAAACATGTAAATGTATTATCGTATAGAAGCTGTCCACGCGGACGCATCGCATCGCGTTTGGAACCCTCTTAACTTTAGTTTTAAGTTGACGAATTTAGTTATCGCCATCAACTCACTTCAATGTTATATTTTGCATGTAATGTTCGCATCAAAAGTGCCATATATGTGCCTATATGGATCGGAAAATCGGTGAAAGCCTCGTTGTTAGGTCTTCGGCTATAATTTTGGGAGGCTAACTTGCCTAAATTATTAGAATATCACCTGCTTTAACTGTGAAGGAACAACATCGTGAGGAATCCTGCATGCCTGAGAGTTCTCAATAATGTTCTCAGAGGCCTGTGAAGTCCACCAATCCACACTGTGCGGCGCCAGCGTAGTGGACTATCCTTCTCAATGTGGGAGCACGTGCCCTATAGTGGGCCGGTAATAAGTTGTTATGGTGATGTTATAGACCATGACTTTTGCAACCGAATTGGGGGATATCATTATTTACAGATAAATAAAGTTTGTAGTGATAGAGTATCTACAAACAGACTGTCTTGACGATTCAAAAGCTCTTGCAATAAAAGTATCCCGTTTGTTTTCCTACTATAAAAGGAAGCCTGTTACTCTCCTTTCTTTCCGCTAACTCTATGCCTAAAATCTGCTTTCAGAATCCAAGGCTGTGATTCCAACAACTGGAAAATGTTGGTGTGATAAACATGAATGTTTTTCAATGTCCGCTCCGCTGTATTATTATATCTGTATATTATAAGTATTTATACTTATAATATACAGATAAACACCCATATACAGGTATATAATAGATATATTCAAAAATTTATCAGTCGTCTTAGTTCCCACGAAAGCAACGCTAACTTTAGGGCTGAATGGCGATGTGTGTATTGTCATAGTAGGTATATATATTTAATTATCTTATGAGGGTTCGAGTGAGTTATTGCGATCTCAGCGACTATATTTCATAAGTTAGAAGTCCTATTACTGTCAATATTTTTTCAATAAAAGAAACATTAATTTCATTATCGCGCTACATGATCCATAACATAGTATCTCACTAGGCAAAAGAAAATGAACCTTATTCCTATCAGATCTAGTTTCATATTCGTCTGGTGAAGTTAAGGCAGTAAATACGTTGGTGTTTTTTTTAATTTAGACTCTAGCTTGGTGTTAATAAGGTTTATTTTTAATTGTTTCAGAGTGACTAAAAGAGCATTACACGCGTCAATTAGACGTGCTAGGCGCTTTTCCCTGCGCTTTCTCCAGCGGCAGCGGGCCGTGCGTGACGGTTGGTACAGGGAAATGTGAGAACAGTAGTTCGTATAAGATTTACTCGCTCGCAATCGAACTGTCGTTTTCCAGTATAATATTCGAACATCGGTGTAAAATTGATCTACTTATGAAAATTAAGCTTATTTTGCTATACTCCTCGAGAATCTGTATGGTGTAGTTTACAATTTCTTCAATCTTTATACTCCACACCATGTACCCTCTACGCACGTTTTGCCTCGAACCTGGAGCATCCTCAGGAGATGTTGACTTACAACGAATAATTCTTATTCTTAATTTTCATAACATTCTTAAGTTTCGCCGAGTTTAGGCATGCACATATTTTCACTCGTGGCGTCATAGGCCAATAAGAGCTTTAGTTAGTTCTTGTAGTTAGATAAAGATTACTGATTTTGGTATTGATAACAAAAAACTTAGCAACTGATAGATTTGAAATAATACACACACACATCAAACCCATTTCCAGCCGACTACAGAGCACGGGTCTCCTCCAACAATGAGAAGAGGTTAAGGCCGTAGTCCACCACGCTAGCCCAGTGCGGATTGACGGACTCCACACAACTTTGAGAACATTATTTAGAACTCTCAGGCATAGAACATCCTCATGATGTTTTCCTTCACCGTTGAAGGTAGTGATATTTTAATTACATTAATGCACATAATTTCGAAAAGTTAGAGGTGCGTGCTGGGATTCGAACTCGGCCCGCCGAAAGTGAAGTCGAGCTGCTACCCAATGCGCTATCACCGCTCGAATACCTAAATAAAACTTTTATCCAAATCTTTAAAGCCGTTTCCAAATACTGCTAAGCGGAATAATTAAAAAAGAATTGTTCTTTTATATATCTTATATAGATAACTGATCAATAAATAAAAAAATTACAGATTCAAACCTTATTTTGTTCTCATTGAAGCCACAATTTAAGTGCAAATACACGCAATATAAATCTCTCAGAAGTAATAAGTGTGATAAGAACGATTTTTAATTATAGATAACTTAGTTTTCAGACAATTGTTATCTATATCAGACAAATTACTAAATGTTGAGTATTTCGTACTTCTCACTTCTGTTACAAAGGAGGCGGTTGTCGTAATTTGATTACAGTTTTTGTGTAATTTTTCAGAAGTGTTACAATATAATATTCATATTGTAACGTTTGTTATACAATTGTTTAAAATGGTAACGCGTAATACAATATCTAAATTGTTGTATTTGCTCAATTTAGGTATTAACTTTAATTTACCTACTAATAACAAAAATGTGAAACTGTCTGTTTGTTTATTTATTCCGGGAAAGCTCCCGGGGACGATCCCGCAAGATATAAAAATAATTATGGGTCATAAAATCTGAATGTTTGTATTGTCTCTACCACAGGTTCAAAAGAAGTTCGGTTCTTTTGCAACATCATTATTTTCACAATAGTTATTCTAATTATATTTATCAGCAGATTAATAATAAATAACAAATTAATTTATGTCAGCATTCAACAATATCCTATTCTAAAATGTCAACTTGACTATCGCGGCATCTAAGCAGTTATACCTAATGCTAATAACTGAACCTCGTAAAGGTAATCACGGACAAGCTTAAGCGAAACTAACTTTTTTAAAAACTTCGCAAACAATCAATAATGACCCTTATAATAATACAATTAATAGTTGTTAGAACTGCACGTTCATTTAGTTTCAATGCAGATCGTATCTTCGAGGTTATTCGAAGGAAGACATAAACGCAGTCGGTTTGGAATTGCAACGGACGGACCTGTTTGTACAGTTATGTAATACACATATATATAAGCTACTTAAGTTAATTAAGAGGATATAATAGAATAGATTGAAGCGGTGATAGCGCATTGGGTAGGAGCTCGACTTCACTTTCGGGGGGCCGAGTTCGAATCCCAGCACGCACCTCTAACCTTTCTAAGTTATGTGCGTTTTAAGTAATAAAAATATCGCTTGCAAACATCTTTAGGATCCTGCATGCCTGAGCGTCCTACATAATTCTCAAAGGTGCGTGGAGTCCACCAGTGGCGGACTCCACGCACCTTTGAGAATTAATATAAAAGAATATAAAATGAAGAAAATCTTCAGTACGACTTATAATAAACTTAAAAATAGGCATTGCAGGAGTTACAAAAAGCCTACCCTTAAGTATTTATAATTTTACCTTACATAGTAATAAAAATATTTGACCTGACATCACAACCTACGCGCGTGCGCCATTCAAGTTTCTTAGTTTTATGTAAAACTAGAACTAAGCTTGGAATTTTAAGGTTTACATTTGAGGGTGCACAGCTTTACAATAAATTACCGTCTGCTTCGAAACATATATTTAATGGACACTCATTTAATTTGATTTAAAACTAAACTATCGGGAAAACATTATTCGAAACTGTCTTCTCTAAATTTAAATGCATTGATTAGTAAAACACAACTTTTTGTGAAATAAAAGTAGGTATTACGATCGACACTCATATGTAATAGTACTTATTATTTTCTTGTTTCCATGTAAATGACGTGTGTTTTCACGTGGGGTATCCTCTCATATAAAATCATAATTGCTACAAATTAATATTCCGTTTTACTGAATAAAATATCCATTGACTACTTTATACTCGTTAGCTGTATGTGGCGATATATTTACACTAATAAATATGGTGTTTTAAATAATAGCTACTAAATTATATTTAGCTCCGGAAATACGTAGTAAAACTTTAAATTTTCCGTAATTACGAATATGTCCGCGTCCAGCGATCGAAGTCAGTCAAAATCAAAAAAAAAAATATCTTTGTACCTTAGGATTCGTTTAACTAAGACATCGTTTAAGGAAGTTGTTCTGTGCTAATGACATATTCATTGACATATTGAAATAACAGAGTTTCAGACTTGCCCTGCATCTGCTAAAAGAACTCTAGTTACCATAGCACGGCAGGTTTGCGTTGAAATCGCAGAAAACCATTTATCAAAAGTATGTTTAAGTACTATTTTTTACCTATTTCCTAAAGCTGAAGCTGTTTTTGTTGTTTTTTTGTTTACATCTCTGGATTTATCATTCGGATTTGAAAAATCTAGGCTATTTTAGATCACACTAGGTCCCTCGGGAGTCGATCGGAAAAAGAAAAAAGTGAGAAAGAATGCCTGGCAAATCTGAAAAAAACTGATCTCCAGGAGGTATGGCAAAATTTGTAAGCATCGGGAGCGGATAAATTCCAAAGAATTATGGAAAACTATCAAGAGAAAGGGTGTTATTAGGAAGGTACAAACTTTTTCAACTTATAAACTGTAGCTCAGTAAATTAGAAACACAAACGTAGTAATTTTTCGCAAAATAGACCCGATGACCTTCGTATTGCCATACAAAATTACGTAGTTGGATTTTTTTTTATTTTCTGGCAGTTCCTTTGGGTTTTTCCTAATTTTCAAATTGTAAAGCCGTCATTGTTTTTGAGCCGGACTAACAAAAACATTTTTTTTATATACTTCTGTGTAAACATCTACTGTTTCACCCGCGTCCACTACGGGTCGCAAGTAGTCTAAGTAGGTCTGTTTTATACATTCGTAAGGAAATTGCCGTTTTTCTAACCAAACGACTCTTCATTTTCCTTACTATATCTTAATTAATTTATTGACATCAAATTCTCTGAAAGACACTGGACCATTTTCCGCTATATTTGACCTTTTGGAATTCTAATGAAGCCTATTACATGCGATTTCCTTAAAATCGCCCATTTATATACCGCAAGTAAATAGCCCAATACAAGACAACCTTGAAGTTATACATACGGGAAAAACACTATCAATAGCGTCCGTTTGTAATACCACACCAGCAACTTTACTTGCATTTTGCTTTGACATTGGCACGCCTTCTCTACCATTCCTTCGTCCTACGGAGAAGTCAAGTCGTTCGCCCCTAACAATAATTGACGCAAGTTTTCGAAACTTTTGTTTGCTTAAGCCCACCATGCCACATAATTCAGTTTTCTTCCACCGATCTTTCACTATTCAGGCTGTTAAACTTTGGCCCGCCTATTGAAATCCGAGAGTCAATTATTAAAAAACTTGTTAAAGATCATTTTTTGTCAGAATTTTCAGGCCCTCAGTAAAGCCTATTCTGTGGATTGACGATATTGTATCTATTTATATAGTATTAATTCATTATCAGTAAGTATATTTAATATTGTGTATAAGTTTATTATGTATACTTATATGTCGATATATCTGCAAATATGTGTTTTTATTTATTCGTGCATGGAGTACTGTTCCCATTTATGGGATGGCTCTGCCAAGTATCAGCTTGATGCCCTGGATTCGGTTGATCGCCGTGCTAGAAGGCTCATCGGTGACCTAGCCAATAAAAAACTTAAGAGTTTGAAACATCGTCGCAAGGTTGCCTGCCTTTCGGTATTCTATAGGATATATTTCGGAGAGTGTGCTCAAGAACTATTTGATCTAGTTCCCCCCTCGCCTTTTTACCATGGAACCGCGAGGCACCGGAAGGATCTGCATCCCTACGTGGTCGATATACCGCGGACGCGTACGAAGCGCTTCGCATCTTCGTTTCTAATTCGCACCGCTAGGATCTGGAATGCTCTTCCAGCTTCCATTTTCCCCAGTTCTTACAACATTAGTACCTTCAAATCAAGAGTGAATAGGCATCTTCTAGGCAAGCGCGCTCCACCTTAGGCTGCATCATCGCTTACCATCAGGTGTGATTGCAGTCAAGCGCTCGTCTATAAATATCAAAAAAAAAAAAAATATGCACCAAAATCATGGAAATGGAATCAAAAGGTTTCCATGAGCAATATGTATACTACGTATATATTTAGGAACATAGATTTAATTTTGATTTCTATCAGCAGGGCTAGCACATGCAGGAGATAAATGTTATATCCCCCGATTATATCCCCTGACAGGGGATATAATTAACGTGTCCACCTGCTAAAGCACGGAACATGGAATAGGAAAAATTGACCCCCGTTTATTATTACACATATATTATTTGGATATTTTTTTCATTTGTGCGCAAGTAAAGATAAATTTTTATCCTTTCCCCGGGGAGATAATTGTCCCCTGCCCATGCTAGCCGCAGATCACACAGAGTGCAATGCACGTTTTTTTAGTAGTATTTGACGGACCACTCAGAGGGCTACCAGATTGTTAGTAACAAATCATCGCTTATAAACAGCAATACTTCGCAGAGCATGTAAGCAACACGTCTTGTAAAGTGCCGTCCTGGGTCCATCAACCAACTCATGTTGCTGCAATGCTTCTTAGCAGCAGAAATAAGCATGACGATTGTAGGTACTTCCCCGGACAAACTCTATCACTAAGAACTCTACTACTAAACTTAACTTTGAAGGGCCCGAGTCTCGAACAATTCCAACAACCCAACGTTGTTTCATCAAGTCTCTATACACAATTAAAGCCTTTACTCAGAACTCATTTCAACCTTCCTTTTCCCTAATGACAAATAGCCATCGGGATTAGTTAATGCATAATTAATTTTCATTTTCAATTAATATCAATCACCACAACCGGCCGGCGACCGCCAACCAAATGTTTCGCTATTAAAACTGTTAATTAGGTAATTATTACTGATCGATTCAGTAATCGATAGATGTGAATAATTACCGAGCGAACAGTGGGGGCGTTGAACTCGCGAAAGTGTTAGTTTGAATTGCGAAATGTAGGTCAATAAGCCATCAGAGCATCCGTTACGCGATTCATAGTTGATATTTTTTAACCCCGACGCAAAAACGACGGGTGTTATAAGTTTGACGTGTCTGTGTGTATGTCAGTGGCATCGTATTTCCCGAACGGATAAACAGATTTTGTTTTTCTTTTTGGTTTGTAAGGTGAATTAGTCGGGAGTGTTCTTAGCTGTCAAATGAAATGACTTGACTATTAGACTTTTGAATTTTAAGTTTATTTATTATAGTAAAACCACAGAATTAAGAACATACAGAAACCGGGTACACGACTTATATTGAAGCATCAAAAACCACTCCACTCTAGGAGTGTTTCTCGAACAGGCGGTTAGACTCTTTATGCCATTTAGAAGATGACAGTTATCACTTTACCTCTAACGTACTGAACGTTTACCATAAAATGGGAAACTGGGAAAAAGTTCGTGAGCTAGGAACATTCCGCGGGTGTGAAGTGTGACGTGCGCGGGGCGTTTTTTTTTATTTTTCATGGACACAATGCACTGCATGCAATACTGGCTGAATGAGGGTTCTTAATCAAAGGAGTAAAACAATAAGTATTATCATCGTCATCAACCTCGGCAGTCCACATAGTCCACTGGTGGGCACAGTTATCCTCCTATCATAGGGTAGAAGGGTTTACAGCTTACACCCTTAACACTGCGGATTGTAGGACTGCAGGCTACGGACTAAGATAGAGCTGCATTATGGTAGGGTAGGTCGGGCAATTACTAGCCGCAGCCTAGAACTCACCTCCTTGTTGAGCCAAAAACTCGCGGCAGACAGGTTGGTGATCGCAGTAGATAGTAGTAGTAGCACAGAGAACGCCTAAGTTGCCTCGTACGACACTCGCAAACAGAGGAGACGTGGTGATAACTGTATTCTGATCTGCCGTCTCCACACGGCCACGGATATTCACATAAACTATTACCTACATAAGGGTTCTTTTTTTTATTCACGATAAGCCAGCTAGTGGCGACAACCATGCCTGTAAGAAAGCAATGATGATGAGCAATGATAGGTACGCTTGTCTGGAAGAAGCCTATTCACTCTTGCCTTGAAGGTACTGAATTTATCTTCTTAAACCTAAAAGCTTCTTAAACTAGCTGTTGGTGTAACCTTTTTCAACCTTCTCTATCCATGGTCCTCTCTTTTACCTCTTTATAAGTCCCCACTCCAACCTTTCTTTTTTTTGTCCCACAAAAACCAGTCTCGGACGTCCTCGTCCCCTCTTTCCATCTACTTTTCCCTCAATTATACTTGTGATACATTCATCATGTCTTAATAAGTGGCTTATCATTTTCCCTCTTCTGGTTTCTATAGTTCTAATTCTATTTAGTTATACGTGTCAGGTACAGAGGAGTAAAGTATACTTACTCAAGTTATACGTGGCAGGAAACACAGTTGCCGGGAGGGCATCTTACGTATCAGAAACGTAGATAAAAAACGTCTCACTCAGTTTGTTCTCTAACTGGTACCAAATCTTATTTAAACTTAAGTAAAATTCATTTAAAACTGCATAATATAATCTCTTCTTTAAACCTGAAATCATGTTTTGAACTGCAATAAGTTACTCGAATGCCTACACATTTCATCATAAGTTGTAACAGGTTATACCTACCGTGTAACTGCCCAAGGAGCTGCCGGAATCTAGCTTAACAAGTTTCAAGTTTTTTGTTACACCAGTTACAACATAGATCAACTTAGTCTTGGCTCAGGGGAAGCTTTTATACAGAAATGCAGTCATAAATACTCATATACCAAAGCCAAAAGACGGCGTGGATAGTGTGAGGGTGATGATGCTGAACACTAGGTACTTTCTATAAGCAAGCAGTTTAAGTGCTTGCTTATACCATCGATGACAGAAATTAGGGCTGGCAAGGATAGAATAGAAAATAATAGATCTTTATTGGTTAAAACACACGTTTCCATATATGCCTTTTAAATATCAATTACGAACTCACAGCGTATTGCCATGAGCTGGCGTTCACAAACCATTGATTGCAATTAAAGAATAATTTTACATATTCACATATGAAAAATTATTCTTTTAGAGAAATGAATGATTCTTTATCCTAACATTATGCATATATGTGTTTGCAACATTTATTTATTTATTTATTTATTTAAGAGCACTAACAACATGCATATTACACGTTTTTTAAACATAGGACACACACGAACACATGTACTGATATGCACGTCAATGACAAGTTCACATAGCATTGACAAAGCGTCATATAAACTTAATTTGCAAAAAAAAAAAAAATTAACACAAAATTTAACTCACCGATAAATGTTCGGTGAGTTTTTTTCTAAATTTACGTAGGCACATGACAGTATATAGACAAAACATTTTCTATTTCAATCAATCTATAAACGTGTAAAATTGCACCATCCTCCCGTTTCAAGTTATGAGTCGTGCTTCATGCCGAATCGTAATTGTGTTTTTATAACTTTCCACGTAACGAGCGGACAATGAAAATAGTATCATGTGCCGCTACGTGACACGAAGCCGAGTTTTTGCCGCCATTCGCTACAGGTTACTAAAAATATTATGCGATGAGTCCGGATACGGCACGTATTATTTTCGACTATAATGTTTTGGAGTTTTTTTTTTATGTATTTACGAGCGCTCGACTGCAATTACAACTGATGGTAAGAGATGTCGCAGCCTTATGTGGAGCGCACTTGCCTAAAAGATGCATATTTACTCTTGTTTTGAAGGTACACATATTATATAGGTCGTGGGGAAAATGGAAGCTGGAAGGACATACCAGATCTTTGCGGTGCGAATCGCCCATCGATATACTCAGTCCAGTGAAAAAGGCACTCCGTTTCGACTTGCCAAGTAATATCTGAGTGTAAAAGACTTTGGGTCTTAATATCGATGAGCGATCCAGAGAGAAAGGTATTTGGTACAAGACGATGCCGGCCATGTAGGTACTGTTGGTTCGATAATTGTTATCTCAATCACTCTGATACAATTACAGCGTTAAAGCTCCGTTCCGGACATATTCCAACAAATAAATTTGCCTACCTTATTGGAAAAAATTAAAGTCCTAATGTGTTCGGAATGAACAAATTAGAATAAGTTTACTAGATAGTTATTTAAGTATAGTGGATTTAATTAGCTTCTTATCGTTTCCTCTCAGACCAGAATCAAAACTGATATATAAATTAGTTAGAACATATTTTAGATTAAGAGAATAAATATCTGTACATAACTAACAAAGCGGCAAAGTCACATTATGTGACTAAGCTCTTTAAATAAAAAGAACAAGTCTTTTACAGAACTAAAACTTGGATATCAGCTGGCCAGCAATGATATAAACACGCGACAAAAGCTGGGGGCAGCGCTAGAACCCAAAAGGCAAATGTGTACAAACGGCATAATGTTTATTCTGGCCTGAGTTATCCGGTGGCGCGTTATGTAACACGAAACACAACCTTTTGATTTCTACTTTCACTCCAAGGTTAATAACTTGAATCGCGTTCGTTTGCTTTACTGTATACAATCTTAAAGTGCGATCTACGCCAATTTAAACTGCTTTGTGTCCTTAATTTAAAAGCATTACCTGGAGTTTATGAAGTGAAAACTTCTTTAGGCCCATTAAGTTATTTTTTGGGTGAACAAAGATTATGGAACTCGCGTCACCGTTACCGAACGCTTTTCATGCTCTACCTGTATATGGACATAAATTTAGTGTTTGCTTAGATCGGCAATCCACAAAGACTGACTCGCATGTTTTTTTTTCTATTAATTTTATTCGGAAATGTAAAATCGACTGCGAGTTAAATTTATAAAAGCAACATGTAAAAGTAAAAGCAACATGGGCCCATGTTACTTTTACGAGGCTGGTTCAATTACACTTTTACTTGAAAATTGTTGGACAGTGGGTTTAGGAAACTTACCTATAGTTTAAAGCGGTTATAACCCAGTGGTTAGGACTTTGGTTTCACTTTCGGGGAGCCGAGTTCGAACCCCAGCAACGGAACTATAAATTTTCTAAGTTATGTGCGTTTTAAGCAATTAAAATATCACTTGCTTCAATGGTGAAGGAAAATATCGTGATCTGCATGTCTGGACTTTTAAGAAATGGCTGCGCCCCAACTGGGTTTACATACATTGCATTATTTAATTAAATATTTTAAATATTGGATTATAAATGTAACATTTTGTATTGTGCTGAATAAATTGAAATTGAAATCGAGTTCTCTATAATGTTCTCAAAGGCGTGCAGAGTGAACCAATCCACACTGGGTATATACAATACGACGACATGTACCTACCGATAGCAGTTTTTATTGCTACAAATAGTTTTAAATCGTGAAAATCTATTAAACGAGTATGTGGGTAGATATAGCAATCAATTTTCATTTTCATTCCACACTTATACCCGTATCTCACAAAAAGAGATACATACCGTTCCGTTGGTCGAACACCGCTTCGGCTTAAAAACCGCGTCTGTTGCGTAAATACTAAAAACATATCGCTTCACAATCAAACTAGTCTTTATTACCAGTGTATAAGGGCTAGAAAATATAATAATACTATATTAAGGCTTTTCTGGGTACCTCCACACATGTTCGGGCTGTGTTTATTACCTACACATCCGCGTACATCTGCGCAACCCACTCACTCATCTAGACAATATGCACACTCCATTCGCACGTGGTTGGATGATTATTGATCTCTACTATTGATTGTTTATTTGCTCTACATATATCACTATCTACTACACCCTAACTAAACTATAGTTTCCGTTCTGCTTTAGCTTCGTAATTCGTTGCATTATGAAAGTAACGTCGGTTCGTTTATTATTCTAATATTATTTAGTTATTCATAATAATTGCGATATCCTCAAGTATGTATATATTTTATTATTTATGTTCTTAGCTACGCTCGCTCTCTTACATTTTCGTATAAGTGATCTTTAATTAATTAAATAATTGGGTTTAGAAATCTCTGGTATCCCAAGTACCTTTTATAGCGACCAGTAACTTCTTCTTCAATCGAGAAAGATTCGGACGGACATAGTTTTTAAACTCCTAAAAATTTGAAAACCGCGGCACAAAATCAGGAAGCCGCTTATATAAAGCCAGCTGGTTGTTGGCGCTCGTCAGTTTATTTAGCATGACTCCTTTAGCTTCTCAGTCCAAAGGCTTGCCGAATTAGCGTAAATGCACCCTCCGTGTTTCTGTTACGAGCAGCGGTTACATGAGCGTACGCTTTTGTAATTAGTAAGGTTTCGATTACGGCGCGCGTATTGTTATTTGGTAATATCCTTTATAATACACGCGTTATACACACGCGTCCCTGAGCTGAAGAGAGCGGGGCTGACCCTCACACTCTGCAGCGTCGAATGCAACTGTTCTTATTTTTGTTTTATGATGAATTGGGAAAGCGAAGATGAGTGAATATTGCAGAGTTATTTTAGTGACGTTTGAGATTGCTATAAATATACTTCAACAGCACACAGCGCCTTTTTTCATCGCGTTGTTTTGTAATACTTTTCTTTTTTTATGTACTTTTTGTGGTGTGCAATAAAAGTATATTCATTCATTCATTCATCGCCTTCTTTTTCTTAGGGTGCCGTCTCCTTACGAAGGTTGGGCTTCAACTTTTATCTGATACTCTTTCCAAATGACTGCCGTAGGTTTTTGAGCCATGATATTCTTCTACGGCCAAGCCTTCTGCCTGCCACTTTACCTTGTATGATAAGTTGAAGAAGTTTATAGGTACTGTTCCGCATCACATGACCAAAATATTGCAATCGCCATCTAGCCCCAAAGTAAGCGTAGTTTGTTTTGTGGATACTAAGATGACTGATGAATATTTTTGATGATTAATATAGGTACATAAATAATTATAATATGCCTACATATAAATCACCTAAAAACAAAATTTTTCAGTTGTGAGAATCGAACCTACAGCCTTGACACAGAAAGCAGGGTTGCCACGTTGCGCACTGCGCCAACTGGCTGTCAATCATAAGGTGGTTAAACCATACAGCCTGCAACCGATGAACCATTGATTAACCATTTTTATTGGTCGCTAGGACAACATGGTCATAACATTCATTAAAGTGCCATACGTTTTAGAAAATTAGAAATCGATTGGTGAATTACATAAGGTTTTATGTACCAACTCCTAGTAAAAATGTTTATTCCACTAAAAGTTAGCCCTCGTCTGCAATCTCAACTGGTAGAACCCGGGACCTTCCAGTAAAAACACACACAGCGCCCACCGCTGCGCAAGAGATGTCGTCAAAAGAAGAAACAGTATTTTTGGGATTCTGAATCTCATAATGGAAAACGAAGCTCTTAAAGTTTTTTTGGTGTGTCCGTACATCCGTCAATTTTCTTAGAAACAACTTGGATTACTCAGTTAAAACTTATGCTGTTAATATTTTCCGGAATAATTCCATTGACGGCCGATTGGCGCAGTGGGAAGAGACCCTGCTATCTGAGTCCAAGGCCGTGGGTTCGATTCACACAAAATATTTGTGTGATCAACGTTTTTCAGTGTCTGGGTGTTTATATGTATGTTATAAGTATTAATGTATATTATTCATAAAAATATTCATCAGTCGTCTTAGTACCCATAACACAAGCTATGCTTACTTTGGGCCTAGATGGCGATGTGTCTATTGTCGTAGTTTATTTATTTATTATTATTTACTAGCTGATGCCCGCGACTTCGTCTGTGTTCGATTTTGTTTTTGATGTGACATTCAATTTAGTTGTAGTTCTAAAAAAATTAAAGTATTCAGTATGGCAAAGCCTTAAATGAGGGGTTTGCTGCTGTCCGCTGAGGAGTTCTGTCCTCTAACTCCAACTCGTTAGGGCAAACTTAAACACATATTATAACCTCTATAGTACAAAAATAATTATTTAAATCGGTTACAATTTGTCGGAGTTATGGTGTAAAATCGTCAAACACTTTTATCCTCTCTCCCAAAGGAACCGAGCTTAATGTCGGGATAAAAAGTATCCTTTATTACTTCTAATACTTCCAAGAATATGTGTGCAAAGTTTCATGAGGATCGGTTAAGTAGTTTTTGCGTGAAAGCGTAACAAACAAACTTACATTGACATTTATAATATTAGTAGGTAGTAGGGATTATAGTCTACTATGAGAACTTCAAGTTTATATTCAAACAGTAGTGGACGCCAATCGATTGAAGTGACGGATGATGATGAATAGATAAAATAAGTTACATAAAGTGATGTAAAATCTCTCTCTCCTTTCCCATAGCCTGTCCCAGCAGAACAAGACGATCATGTTGACTGGTTGCTTAGTCAAATGACTAAAAGCCATTGTTCTGGATGTTAATTCAGCACTTTTACTGGCGCCGCCTTCGGCTGCTTGCCTTGAACGCTTGCCATTGTTTTACCGACGTGGGCGATGCACTTGAGGCGTCATGTTTGACACCTGCGATGCGCACACTTTTCTAGACGCGAGTACTGTGATCAGTCATACAACATTACGTAATATATAGTATTAGAACTGTAGTAGGAATCGATGAGGCCACGAAAAGATGCAAATAAACATACCATACAAATATCACTTTATTAATTTACTTTATAAACTATGACAATATAAACTTATCGTTTTACAACCTCGCAATTCACTTCATAACTCTCTAAAGAACGATCCAACCCGCCAAGAAAAAAACCCAATTTCCCGCCTAAACTCATAGACGTCCAGGTAGAATCCAAGCAATTTGATTGGTTCCCGCCGTTATGCGTCTCCCGGCGTTAACCAATCGGAGAATGACAACCGATCGTCTCGTTCAAAATTAAGATTAAATTACAAAAAATAACAAAGAAGTGGAAATTATAATTCTAGTTAAATTTAAATCCTAACAATAGGTGACGTTACAAATATATATAAGTTATTATTTTTTCTTGGGATCGGGATACATGGTTCAAAGCGCTGGGAAGTCGTCGTCGTAAGTGAAGTATGTAATAGCAAAAGCCGATAAAGGCTTGTTACAAAACTTACTTGGTAAAAGGTTTAGGTTTAATGTATTTCTTTTGCCAGATACCTGTGAAACTTTAAATGAAATGGACTTTATCAAAGTACCTAACCGAAAGACTATGTATACGATAGGTACGCATATCTTAAAGGGCCAAATTCAAGTAGGCCAAGTAACATCGTGCGATTAGTTTTGAATTAATGAATACAGTTTTATTGTACACCACAGAAAAAAGTTGTTACAGAGATATAAAGACAGAGCAAGAGATACAATTTATATTATGAGTTTGTTATAATATAAATTGCATTATAAGTTTCAGTCGCGAAAAGTCGCCCTATCCTAAACAGCAATAAGTACTCACCTACGTATACCTACTCATTATATCAAATCAAATACTTATGCGATTATAAATGCTCGACTAATCTGTTCATCATAAAAACAAAGTTTTTTTGCACTGTTACTAATCAAATAAGAATTTAATGCAAAAACAAGTACCTACCTACCAAAGCATGCAAAATCACATTCGTAGATATAGCATTGCTACGCAACAAGGTCAGTGAAATATTGCTAATGACTACACAAATTTTAACTTTTTTTGTATACCTATTATATTTTATAACAGTTAATTACAAAAAATACCAAGAAACAGTACGCAGTGGTAGGATGCAAAGGCAGCCTTATCATTTATAGTGTATAATCTTTTTTGTAATGATATTGTTACACCACTCGCTTGACAAAGACTTATTACAAGATATGTTATCTATAGGTAAAGTACGTCAATTCATTCATAATCCCGCATCAGAAGAAGATTCTGATCATTTTTTGTATTCTCGCGTCCAAGAATCCCTCCGTCGCGTAATCTGAAAGTTGGCGCACTGAGTTATGCTGACTTTTTAAACTCTCTCTAATATTGCGATTACGAATTTTTTTTGGAATATAAATAGTGAGAAATTCATTTTTATATACTGAATTGAACCGTTATTAGACTTGAGACTTGAAAATTGAAATGGACTTTTTGAATGAATATTTTAGTGACAGTGTCCGGGAAAGTACTTGACAGGGTTTGACGGCCGAGTTGCCGGTGGGCAGCGACCCGGTTATCCGAGTCCAAGGCCGTGGGTTCGACTCCCACAGCTGGGAAATGTTTGTGCGATGAGCATGAATGTTTTCCAGTGTCTGGGTTTTTATGCGTATATTATAAGTATTTATGTATATTATTTATAAAAAATATTCATCAGTCATCTTAGTACCCATAACACAAGCTACGCTTAAATTGGGGCCAGATGGCGATGTGTGTATTGTCGTAGTATATTTATTTATTTTATTTATGTTTTCCAGTGTCTGGGTTTTTATCCGTATATTATAAGTATTTATGTATATTATTCATAAAAATATTCATCAGTGTAGTCATCTTAGTACCCATAACACAAGCTACGCTTACTTCGGGGCTAGATGGCGATGTGTGCATCGTCGTAGTATATTTATTTATTAACTACAGCCGTGCTTAGTTCTGCCGCAAAGCAGAATTGTTGCAATGCTGTGTTCCAGTCTAAAGGGCTTGGTTGACGGCGTACAGGCACATGAGGCTTAACACCTATACCTCAGGTTGATGGACACATCGATGAGTGTGCTCAGGAACTTCACAATCTTGTCCCTCTGTCCCCGTTCTTCCACAGAACAGTGAGACTCCGTTAGCGGTGTATCCTTATGTGGTTGACATTCCATCAACACGCTCGAAACGTACCGCTAGGATGTGGAACGCCCTGCCGGCAACCGTGTTTCTGCCACGTATAACTTTAGTACCTTCAAGGCAAGAGTCAATAGGCAAGCGTGCTCCAACCTAGACCTCATCATTGCCTTCTAACGGAAACATGATTGTCGCCAAGCACAGGCCTATCGTTAATAAAAAAAACGTGTTATTTAAACTAGTAAACTAGATAAGGCGATGGTTTTCTAATTTCTGTCAAATGATGCTATTTAAAGTCTTGACACATCTCTCTTTGAACACTGTGTAGTTGTATTTTTCTTGTTTGTTGCAATAAAGTTATTCTATCTGTCTATGTTTCTTTTGACTGTCCGCGTAACAAATTGTTTAAGCTTCGGACATACAACGGCCGCAGGTCCCCTCACCACCATACAGCATTCAACAATTGATGATTGATTGCTTCGAAATTTTTTACGAAACGTACCACATTATAGTTTAAATTTATCAAGGTCTCGTGCAAACACACTTTTAGTTGTACATTATTGAAGTTGCATTATATACTAATTACGACGAAATGGCGAAATCCCAGCTCTAAGAGAGCACCATGACCTAATTGTAATAAATTAATGGCGGTACGACCTCAAAGGCACAGTGTTGAGAACTTACAGTTCTCGGGTTCGATCCAAGGCTTAGAAAAATTGGGAATTAATAATTTCTGAATTTTCTCTAGTCTGGTGTGGAGGGTTCAGCCAGTCTAGTTACCCCCGATTAGAGATATAGCGTTCACGTACGATGTAGCGTAGAACCAGATTCGGGGTTTGGGTTGGATATAACTACACAACCCCCAACAGGTAAGACCGCTATCATCTTAGACTGCATCATCACTTAGGTACCACAATTTATAGTATATTGTGCAACAAGTGCGATAAGTTGTCGATTGCCCACGAGAGCGAAGTTCATTCGCTAGAAAATTAATGCGTAGAATTAAACAGCTCAATATTAATTAATTATTTCTACTTTCGTTCAAATAAATTGTCACATTTGAACAATTTGAAAACGTCAAATAGTATCTGCAACCCGTGCGATGTTGTCAACGTCATTTTGCTTGCGACAAGGATAGTTTGCGTGTGCTAAGTACAATTTGCGTGCGCCAAGTAAACTTGTCACACTTAAATAACAGTTTCATTTACGAAAAAACTCACGAGTCATTTTAAAATGGGCAAACAGCTCTTTTTCAACCGCAACGACGAGTACTAAGATACTACTTATCCCGCGTGGGTTGTACAACAAGAAGTAACGTCAGATAGGTAACATAGCTGTTGCTCAATTCAGTATTTTTTCTAATAACTTGAAACGGCAGTACCTAGGTACGTACTGGTAGCATTTATTTTATGGAGGGTGTGAATAACATCAAAATCGAAGCAGCAGTCAAGCCGAGCATAGGTAACAAAACTAACAAACAGTGAAACGACGGCCAATTGGCGCGACCCTGCATTCTGAGTCCAAGGCCGTGGGTTCGATTCCCACAAATGGAAAATGTTTATGTGATGAACATGAATGTTTTTCAATGGCTGGGTGTTTATGTGTTTGATATAAGTATTTATAGATATCTATATATATATAAAAGAGAAAGTGTGTGGGTATGTTCCGTATAGGCTCCGAAACTGCTGCACCGATTTCAATGAAACTTTCAGGGAATCTCCGGATTGACCCGGCGAGTAATCCTGTAAAGTTTGGTGACGATCGGAGCACTCCTATTTTTTAACTGTCAAACTGTATTTGACATACAGCTTTTATTTACTATGATGATATTCTATTGTTGGATGTACATGGGTGTAGAATTATCTTCGCCCGCTCGAGAAGAGAATAGAAGAGAATGAATACGGGGAGAAATAAATGATTTAATATATTATGAGACTTAAATTAAAAATTTAATGATGTAAGTTTATTGTTTAAATAAAATAAAGCGAAATCTAGCCCGGCGAAGCGGGCTGGGTACGCTAGGTATTCCTAAAAATATTCATCAGTCATTTTAGTACCTATAACACAAGTTACGTTTACTTTGGGGCAAGGGCGATTTGTGTATTATCATAGTATATTTATTATGTTTATTATAAACACATATTAATCTGAGAGGAGACCCGTCAGCTATGACTATGACACATAGGTTACGATGACATTTGTCACAAATAAGAACTTGTATTAGAATTTTTACAAAAAAACCGCAAAAACGCAGCGCACGACGATTGGGGGTGGTTACATAATACACCCATAAATGTTAACAATGGAATTGTAAGCAGGAAAATGCAGTCGATCGCAATGGATGTTTTTCCAGCATGTTACGAATTTTCCTTATGCAAATTGGATTGCAATAGGTAACTAGGCTTATCTTGCGCGATTTTTCTTTTATAGCTATGTACAATTTAATATATTATTTGAAAGAAAATTCTAAAATGGGTTCTACTTATTCAAGAATTTTCTTTTTTCTTGCTCTTGACGTCCTATTCCAATTTTTTTTAACGATCAAGTTATATATATAGTAATGTAATGTTTTTATTCTACTACAATTTAGCCCTTGACTGCAATCTCACATGGTGGTAAGTCATGATGCAGTCTAAAATAGAAACGGTCTAACCTGTTATGGGTATGGCAGTTATATTAAACCCATAACCTTAATAGGTTTCCACGCGGGTTGGAGCCCCGGTACTCGCACTTATACATATTGTTCTAGGCAAACTATACTTTGAGATGGTGATAACAAAAAAAAATACCCGGCTAGGCTTTAGGTTGAATTTGACGAACAAAGATATCATCATCCCCTTACAATTATGTAAACATATGTATGTATGAACGCTTCATAAAACCCTGTGGTAGGCCTGCAGGAATAAATATTTTTTTAATTTGAATTTAAAACCACCGATAAAAACTGGCCACACCGATAAGGCAGTATGTAAACTTAATAAATCACAATGAATTTCATAAACACATTCCTACAAGAAAGTAAATTAAACAATCAAAGCAATCATAACCATGCTTACTCGATCTATTGGACATTTACTCGACAGCTCGACGGACACTTTATTAAATGATCACACCAATTATAACAATATAATCTCTATTCGTATAAACATACGATCTATATTGCGTTTTAGCTAGTTCTGTAGAAAAGACACGCATTGTTCGCGATACGCAAGTGCGTTACCTTACCAGCTAGGGTTGCCAAACGTGTTTATTTAAACAACAATTTGAAGAACATAAATATAGTTAAATCTTTGCAAATCTCTAAACCAAATCAAATTATCGCTATCTGTCTGTTATTGTCATTGACATTATGTGTTTGGTTGTTCATCTGTATATTATAAGTATTTATGCATATAATTCATTAAAAAAAATCTTCTTTGCCCATAAAATAGTTTTTTAAAGTAATAATTCTTTGAAGCGGTTATAGCGCAGGGAGCTCGAGCCGAGTTCGAATCCCAGCACGCACGCACCTCTTAACTTTTCTAAATTATGCGCGTTTTAAGTAATTAAAATATCACTTGCTTTAACGGTAAAGGAAAACATCGCGAGGAAACCTGCATGCCTGAGAGATCTACATAATGCTCTCAAAGGTGTGTGGAGTCCACCAATCCGCACTGGGCCAGCGTGGTTGACTACGGCCTACAAGAAAAACACGTCGAACTGCCAACCCTGCTACTAGCTTGTAAATGCTAATGTTCCCACACTAGCGAACCAAATAGGTATTACACAAGCAACGCGTAACAGAACGCCTAAGGTCGGTACTTCGTAGTTTTCACAATCGCCTAAAAACGAACATACTTCCACGTCGATTCCTGCTTCACCTTTTTTTTATTACATTAGTTTTACGTTTCAATATGTATTAGTTTAGTTTTCTGTAAGCATAATTGTGTTGTTTGGAATGAATGTTACCGCTGCAGCTTGCGTTTTACCCACATTCTTACCTTTGTGCTTTTTTTGTGTAGAAATGGTTGAATATAATATAATTATAACAGTCCAGTACATATTTGTGGGCAGTGAATCTACTTTCTGAGTCATTTTACCACTACAAGTTAGCCTTTGACTGCAATCTCACCTGGTGGTAATTGATGATGCAATCTAAGATGTTAGCGGGCTAACCTTTTCGGTAGGTTTGGTAGTCATACCACTAATTGGTTTCTTCGCGATATCGCACCGGAACACTAAATTGCTTAGCCGCACGTCTTTGTCAGTAAGGAGAAAATTCTGAAATTATTAATTCCTAAGTTGCCGGGAATCGAACATAAGAAGACACAGAAGTCGTCAAATCAGGGAGGTTCGATTCCCCCAACTGAAAACTTTTTGTGTGATGAACATTAATGTTTTTCAGTTTTTATATGTAGGTATGTTATAATTATTTATGTATATATTATTCATCAAAATATTCAGTAGTACCTAGTAGTACCCCCGACACAAGCTACGTGTACTTTGGGACTTAATGGCGATGTATGTCGTGATGTATTGTCGTAGTATATTCATTATTAATTATTTATATAAGTAAAATTTGTTGTTGGTATGGATATGCCAATACCCCTACGGGGTACGGGAACGAAAAAGTTCGTACATATCCAGGAATTTAGGCCCGAAAATGGGGAAATTTGTCACCGCTTGACAAGAATTATTTAGGAGAAATAAGTAATTTTATCTACTTATTTTTAGATCTGGATCTGACATAAGAGGACTTTTTCCTCGTTTCTGTATATCACTAAGGCATTAGGTATGGAAAGCCTTTCCGGCGTCCGCTTCCTTACGTGTTTATAATTGATCCTGATCTTATTATTTCCAAAGCCGGAGTGAATGTCTATTTACGTATCCGACATCTTCACAAGTTAACTCATTATTAAACTAAACTAAAGTATAATTCCAACTACCTTAGTGGCAAACACTAACGACAAGAATGAAAATTCATAATATAGGTACCTACCTATGCATATTTTTTGTATACCTCTTAACCGATTGTGCTCCCGAACTATTTATTCTATTTATTTCAAACCTTATCTTAACAATACCGAATTGCATGTCAACTTGAAATTTCATTGAAACGTCAAACCTCATTTGCTTTAGATACTCGCTTCTGATACGCACTGTAAAAATCTGGAATTTCGGTAGCTACAATTGTTTATTGTAAAGTAAACATCTCCAGACTCCTGAGGATGCTGCGCTGTCGGAACGAAACGTGCGTAGTGTTCACTGTGAAAGAACTCTTTGGTGTTGAGTATAAAGATTGAAGAAATTTTAACTGCCCCGTACATAATCTCCTGCTTTCCGCGGAGTATAGCAAATTATGCTTTTTTTTCATAATACAAACTGGAATGCCCTGGAACTGGAATTCCGGCTTTCGTTTTATTTCTCTATAATATAGTTAGTTAGTAGTTAATAAAGATCCCTTGGACTGCATTCCGCACCAACAATTTCATTTTAAAAGGACTGAATATCAAGGAACGACTTTCGTCTACGGTGCAGTTACGCATACCTATTCAAGTTTTTTGGCCACATCTCAAGGAATGAGGGGTCGATTGAACGATTGGTGGTGCAAGGCCAGGTTGAAGGAAAAAGGGCAAGAGTGCGGTCACCTACTCGTTGGATAGATACGGTGAAATCGCTGACCCAGACAACTGTGGTAGAATGTTTTCGACACGCTACCAACCGCCAAAAGTGGAGAAGAATCGCGCGGGAAGCCGTGTAATCCAATTATGCCTAGCGCCATGAAATAAAGTCAAAGTCAAAGTCAAAAATATCTTTATTCAAGTAGGCCCACAGGTGGCACTTTTGATGCGTACATAAGAACCACACGGTAGTGAGATGATGGCGATAACCACATTCGTAAACTTAAAACTAAAGCTACGATGGTTCCAAACGCGTCCTGGTCTAAGAAGAAGCCCACAACAAACTTAGCCGGGTGTTTTTTTTTGTTATCACCATCTCACAATGTCATTTTAAATTATTAGAAGAGCAACCTGGTTAGAGCAATAATTTACACCCAAGCTTTTTTATATAATAATACATCTCAGCAGCCACGATAACTCTGCCAAGAGTGCACTACTAAGAAGAGAAGAATATAGGTCGATTTAATATAACTGAAACATTCCATCTGACGGCGTTATACTTACAGAGTTTGTAACCAAAGTTAAATCAATAATACTTAATTAGAGTTGAAAAAAGTTCAGCAATAAAAACGCAATATTTTGAGATAACATGATTACGTTCGGAAACACGCTTAATCTCGCCGATGCAAGATGATTATTTATTCTTACATAAATCTGTCGGTTAAAATGATTAGCACTTTTAAAACGAGGCAGCCCCAGTCTCCGATGGCCACGTTAACGGGGACAGCTGTAAATTCAGGTATACTAAGGATTTGTAGACACAGAAATACATATTTTGCATCGTTTCAAACTAGTTATTTTTTTTATTCAACTACAATCTACAAACAAAGTTAGCCGTTGACTGCAATCTCACCTGTAGAAAGTGATTATGCAGTCGAAGATAGTAGCGGGCTAACTTGTTAGGGACTATGTCAGTTATATTAAAGTCGTGAAGGTGATAACTAAGTACATTAATTTAAAACCACTGCTCGACGCTTGGGTTCCTAGCGCCAACAAACAAAATCAAAGATCGGTTGTAGGCGTTCAATTGGAAACTACGTTCTCCTACCTCTGACTAATTCAGTGTACAGATAAATTAAATATTCATAATGGATCAAATCAACAAACACAAATTGTTTGGACGATTTTAACGCTGAAGGACATACACGTGACACCAAAAATCAAACTTGTTATCAGGCGGCCGAAGTTTTATTTTGTTTTAAAGAGTTTGTAATTAAAGCATCGGAAAAGATGGGAGACCTTGCCGTGTTTACCTACCTCCCGACCCGTTTCCAAAGTATATACTAAGGTGCCTATATTGTATGTTCGTAAAATGCCCATTATATATGGAAAATAAAAGAAAAACTTAATTGCAACACAACACAATAGGGAAAACACAAGTTAAACAAATAAAAATACATGTTTAATATATTTTGTGTTATTGTTTATAGTTTTATTTTGTTGTTGTACAAGAAAGTGTATTTACTTTCATTTAATGGCCACCTTACGTTACTATACAGAACCGCAGTTCTCAATTAAGCTCACAAATCGGTCGTAATGTATTTTTTTCTTATATATTGGGCACGCAAGCCACGCTACCAGTGCTCAATTTGGATGCAGCCTAAAAAATTAGTCTTCATTTGAAGCTATACGCAGTATTGGTGATGGGGAAAACGCCGAAAGGGCATTCCAGATCCTTAAAAGCGGGAAAGCAACGCGTCCATGGAATATCAGTTACGTAAAAAGTGCAGTTCCCTACGATGCTTCGCCGAAACAGTTCTTAGCACTTAACGCTGACGCCGGTTGAACGTTCGTTAGCTTAAAAAGTTTCCCAAATGTAAAAATTGAGGAGGTTTTACAACTTCCTTGCGAACTCATTTTTACGTTGTCCGGTGGGAGGGTTCGGCCGTGGCTAGTTACCACCCTACAAAAAAGATATGCCGCTAAGCAATTAAGCGTTCCGGTACGATGTCGCGTAGAAACCAGTTAGGAGTGTGGGTTTAATATAACTGCTATACTCCCTAAGACGTAAGCCCGCTTCCATCTTAGACTGCATCATCACTTACCACCCAGGTGAAATTGCGGTCAAGGGCTAGTAGTAGATTTTAAAAAAATACGAATGCACTGTTAAGTATCACTAACAAATTCAAGTCTTAATTTCAAGGCGGCCTCAGAATAAATTTTTGGTTGGAATCTATGGTCTGACTCTACATCAGATTCGGGAAGCAGATAATACAGATTACAGAGAGGAGAAGCCGGCATTAAAAGCGGCAATTTATAACATTATACAATTTAACAATCATTATTCTAGCTTGTGTTGTGTGTAAGAGAAAGCGGAGCCGGTTGCTTTCAAGTAGATAATTGTCAACTAATTCATCAGTTGCATAGTATGACTCTATTTACCTAAATACACGTTTTCACGCTCGTGAAGGAATGTAAGTGATATCTTCATGTTGAGTTTTTGTTATTACAACTTACATAATTCTTTAGTGTAAACGGAGTTTAATTATTATTAGGTTTAATTCACTTGCAAAACATTCGAAATTCATATTTCAAGTAGGACTAGTTTATAAGCACTTTTGAAACGGCAAATTAATCTGAGTGACTCTTCACCGGTTCGGAAGGCAAAGAAGAACCGGCAAGAAACCCAGACAGAACAACTCTTTTTCATTTTACAATCTTTAGAAACAACGCATTTGCGTTTTAAACAATGCCCCATTAGATGACGTGAGAGTGTGAATTCTACAAATAGTTTTACTACGCATTATATCGACACAAATATGCCGATAACAAACTCATCGCATAAAACCTATAATTACCTTGAAATAACTCATCACACACAAATATCGCAACCTACTCGACAAAGCGTCCTGCGTCCTACCTATAAAGTGATCAGTGACGATGGATCTTCGCATTCCAACCGCCAACGTAAACAAATACATATAAATATTTATAACCCGTGAAATCGTATTCGAATCATCCGTTTACCAGGTTACTCTATAAAGCGCCGGACTACAGTATATACACTACAGTATATTCAGTGGCTTTCACTGGGCTTCTTATCAGGGTACGTACAGCGGCAGTTGTATATGAATTTTAAGGTAGGCAGTGCTTTTGTGAATGGACGAAGTGCAAGCCACTGACTATATTGGCCTAGGGCAGTCTAAATTTTGATATTTAAAAAAGATGGATAGCTGTTACTGTTAGTTATGTATTTATGTTGTTTTAAAGTATATAGCTTTGTTATTTTTGTAATATTCATTTTACTTCTAACTGCTCCTAGCCAATCTTAACGAATTTATGCAAAGACATTTGTTGCATTCTGGAGACCAATATAGAATGCTTTTAGCTCGGAGAAAATGCAAACGTTATCGCGGACAGCAGCTACATAGTCTAAATTATACCTAAATATCAGCATAAAAATAGGAAGTTATTCCTAAATCACAAACACATACCCATCTATTATATTAATTTGTGTATTGGTCGCAATATTCGATTATATGCTTATTCAATAAATAAGCCATTTAACAGTACATTTAAAATAACGATATCGACTTTCCTGAACTATGTACATAGGTACATCGTACTTATTTTAGTGTACTGTTTATAAAGAGTTACGTACACAATTTCCATAGATCTTTATCAAAGCCTGTTGCAGTTCAAACGAGGCCAGTACAGTTAGGACTAGATATAGACTAAAAGTAACGGTAAACCTTTAGGAATTCTGTAGAAAATTAAACACAGATTAGTGTCTACATTGAAGACTAATTGCATCAAACAGTTCTTGTTACCAGTGGTTGCTGACACATGATTTTGCAACGTGATTATAAAATGGGGTATATAGAAGCTCCACGTGATTCTATCAGAGACGAGGAGAAACTAGCAGAAACAGAGTATACAATGAAGATTAATTTGCTATACTCCGCGAAAAGCAAGACAATCTGCACGGTGCAATTTATAATTTCATCAATGTATAACCACACAGCGATGATAGCCCAGTGGGTAGGAGCTCGACTCCACCGGGGGGCGGAGTTCGAATCCCAGCACGCACCTCCAACTTTTTTAAGTTATGTAAACCTATTTTAAGTAATTAAAATATCACTTGCTTCAACGGTAAAGGAAAACATCGTGAGGAAACCTGCATGCCTGAGAGTTCTACATAATGTTATGTATGTTATGTTATTAATGTTCATGTTCAGGCTTAATGTTCATTGCGTTGGCATATCATTGAATTCCGCAAAGTAACGCCTGCTTCTATACAATATTTAGAACCAATTAGGATATTTATAATTTCCGAAATTTCTCTGGTCCGATCTGATGGGAGTATAAGACCATCCTACCGACAAACGATTTAGCATTCCTGTTTAATTCCGTGAAAACCATAAGAGTAAAAAGTAATTCTCATACCTACCTCTAACAGGCTAGCCCGCTACTTCCTAGCATCAGGTGAGATTGCAGTCAAAGGCTAACTTGTAGTTGAATATTATAGCAGTAGAAAGGTGGTAAGAATTTCGTACCCTTCTTACTTCCTCTACTTAGTTACTCACATCGCATACTAAAAAATCTTTGAATCAATCTGATATCCATGTTATCATCTTTCCACACCAACAACGGACTTCTGTTTCTCGAGGAATGACCACTGCAATCCATTCCAAATACTATCTGATTCGATTCCAAAACCTTACCTGCTAAAAGACTTTTCCCATCCTTCCTTTCGCCCTGCTCCTCAGTTTTAGCACCAGCCTCCTCCGAGGATCCATCATCACACCTCACCAATAGGAATACGCACACACACACAAACGTGATCCTTAGAAACTCCCGCATTTTAAACATAAGCAACTATATGTGGGAAGCAATGGCCATGTTTCTGTTACAACACTTATCGATAACACGTATGATCCAAGCCCAGCAGTCACATTTTCGCTTATTGCAACTCGCTACGCGTTTCCCTCAATGACATATGTAGTTATGTACACACCGACATTGTTTAGAAAACACACGTTTACAATCACCACGTAATATACTAAATACACTTTACACTAGCACTAGAGAAAATGGACAATTTGTAAAGCTAAAACTGTGTAGTACGATTTAATTTGGGAGAATGTTTTGCACGGAATGTTTTTCGATCGATTTTATAATAACAAACACGGAGCGTGTCAGACGCGCGTCTCTCGCCGCTCGAGCGAAGGTACTAGTCAGTTGGAGGGGATGCGTTTTCCCACTACTGCGCGCGCGCAAGCCTTCAATGGACGCTGTACGATGCACCGCTATTTGCATCTACATATATGCCGACTTCCAACTTCAACTTTGGCAGATGCGTTTTTATTGTATTATTTATATGGAATTTGTTTTAAATTCGATACTTACTTTCTTAGCCATAACTGTTCAGTTTTTTTTTATTTGAAAGATTTTACAATTTCACATGATTAATCTTTGAAGATGGAAGACGTTACTCCTAAAAGGATATCAACATCACCAAACCTAGCATTTTTACTAATTTCAATAAATTTAAAGGATTTTCCTGATGATGCTTATTCGGAATTGATATTTCGTAAGTATATAATTTTTTAGTGTGGAATTGTTACTGAATATTGAAATATAAAGTTAATATTTAAACTATCTTTTAAAATATAATGTTATTCAAAAATAATGGATGGGCATGTTGGTACGTCTATTGATGCCTAACAACAGAATCTCTAAGTTTGTAATGACCTAAGCTAAGATAAGCTATCATAAACTGCGGTCGGTAATTAAGCTACCGATACATAAAGTACCGTTGTCGTCTTCGATAACGGATATCGATCTTAGTCACACGTTTTTTCCTGTACCAGTTAACAAAATTCAAATTAATAATTCATATTCTAAATTCAAATTCTAAATAAAAACCCAGATTTCAAAATCATACAAACTTTTATTATATCCGCAAACCGAGTTCTTCAGACCGTAACACAGCAAAATGCTTGGCGGGAGAAATAAGCATGGTGGATCTACTATTGCGTGCTTGCTTTACCATAGTACATCTTATCAACCTATCACCGGCCCACTACAGTGCTGGGATCTCCTCCCACAATGAGAAGGGCTCAGACCGTAGTCAATGCCGTAGGCATGTTGGCCCAGTGCGGATTGGTGGACTGCACACGCATTCGAGAATATTATGGATAAAACTCAGGCATGCCTTCAACGGTGAAGGCATGCCTGAGTTTTATCCATATATATTACTTCGTACTGAAATGAAATATAGCTTATGTTACTCGCGAGGATGAGCTTACTAGCAAAAAATAGTACTAATAACATACAATAAAATATTATCTTTCCTTTTTATAAAATTAGTATAAATAAAGATTAGCTATTATTATTTATATCAGACCATGAAAATTTAAGTTTTTAAGTAGTACTTAAAGATGAATACATTTGAAATAATTTACATTTATCGGTTCAATTGGTGAAACTAATAGAATTCGATACGTATTTTAAAATAAAGAAAAATCTCTTTCAAGAAAAGCAGTTTACAAAATTATATGTACTCGTATTTGCAAAACAATACGACGAATGCAACGGATAAGCATATTACAAAAGTGCTATTTAGGTAAGACTCTTTACAACAAATTAAATAAAACGCTTTCCATACATAAAATGAATAAATTTAATTGCAAAAAAGTGGTCACTAATTATTTACAAAGCTTAAACTATGTTGAAACAGAGGACTTACTGAAGCGTATTCACTGAATAATGTTGTTGGATTCATATTAAGGCAATCACACACACTCACTAACACACGCCACACACACACACATACGTCACACACACACACACACACACACATACGTCACACACACACACATACGTCACACACACACACTCCACACTCACATACTCGCACTCACGCAATCACACACACACACATAAAGTAAATTAGTTAATTAAGAATGCACTGATTTTGTTATTTTAGTACTTAATCAATATTAAGGAGGGTAGGTCGCTGATGCCTATAGCACAGGGTTACCTAAATTAGGCAGCAGAGACCGTCCATACTTTTTGTTTGTGTATTACTAAATGTAATCATGTTGCCACAATAAATAATTTTTCATTTTCATTTCATTTCATTTTTCAAAAACTTTTATGATATACTCGTAAGTTCTTAAAGACAAACTGTGTGTAATCATGCATTAAATTATAAGCTATTATCGGCTGTAAAAGTAGTGATAGCACATTGGGTAGGAGCATGACTTTACTTTCGGGGGGCCGAGTTCGAATCCCAGCACGCACCTCTAACTTTTCTAAGTTATGTGCGTTTTAAGTAATTCAAATATCACTTGTTACAACGCCGAAAGGATACATCGCGAGGAAACCTGCATGCCTGAGAGTTCTGCATCATGTTCTCAGAGGTGTGTGGAGTCCATCAATCTGCACTGGGCCAGCGTGGTGGACTGCGGCCTTAACCGCTTCGCATTGTAGGAGACCCGTGCTCTGTAGTGGGCCGGTAATGGGTTGATTCGCAAGTAGCAAGGCAGTTTTATCTTCACAGTTCGCGTTCGCTTAGTATAATAAAAACTTTTATTGAAATAATCGAGCAAAAAAAAATATTTCCAAGATTTATTGCAAGCGATTTCGGTTTTTTTTCACGGCCACTTTACGATTTTTTTTTTGTTTCCTATTCTGTTAACAACACTTCAACTTCCACATTAATTAATCAACAATCATCAGTAATAGCATTGGGTTTTTCTAAACAAGAATGTCTGTGATACACCCCCTTGCCGCGGGGAGCACATAAAGCTGTCCTACGCCTGTAATATATCCCGCATAGTTGGAAAATCTCTCCGAAGATTGACCACCGTAGAACAAATCAGCATGGACAGGAGACTAGGTTGACGGCCGATAGGCGCAGTGGACAGCGACCCTGCTTTCTGAGTCAAAGGCCGTGGGTTCGATTCCCACAACTGGAAAATATTTGTGTGATGAGCATGAATGTTTTACAGTGTCTGGGTGTTCATGTATATTATTCATAAAAATATTCATCAGTCATCTTAGTACCCATAACACAAGCTACGCTTACTTTGGGGCTAGATGTGTGTAATGGCACAGTATATTTATATTTATTTATATTTACTATTTTCTCCCCGGGGAAAGGATAAAAATGTATCTTTCCCACAGCTTTATCAATGTGTAATAAACGGTGATAAACTTCTCTTATTTCCAGTTCCCATGCTTTAGCAATGGACGCGTTAATTATATCCTTTGTCATTTGTCAGATATTATCGGGGGATATAATTTTTGTCTCCTGCCTGAGCTAGCCCTGCAGTCAGCGAAACTATGTGTGCTCGACTCAAGGCCTGGCCCCATGGGAGGGTTTGCCTTTAATAACCAGGCTGGGCATTGCAGTGATCGTAAGAGCTGGTAGTAGTATCACAGAGAACGCTGCTGGCCGTTCTGTTATATTCCCGTCCCTACCTTCCGGAAGAACAGGGGTGGTGACAACTGTATTTTGATCACTCAACATTCACTTACTGTGTCCAAAATCTGGATTTATGAAATCTTCTGAGTTGTGTTCGGGCAGTAGTTGGCTCGCACTGTAATAGTGTAGAATGTTAGAGTACAGGGATATTTCAACTTTTCACTACACTGTTAAAATAGCTATCTTATTATAACGGAGATGAAAAAATTTATATTCTGTACTATTATGTCTGTGTCCTTGTATTTTGAATGCCTACTATAAGAACTACAATCACCTACCCTCAGCTTGCTTGTCTTGTCTGTACCTGATCAAATGTTTGATTATATTCTTCATATTGTCAAGTTTCGTCCGCATTCGCTTTCTCCCTTGCCACAAGAGATATAGCCGTCTCTTTCTATTCTCCGCTATTACTTCTAATCTGCGAACTTTAAATTTCAACTGTATAACTTCCTCTGTATCCGTTGGTTTTATGTCTACTATCGGTATGTTGGATATGGTTGGTGCAGGAGATTGGCATATCTATAACAAAAGATATTTGACAATTACTGTCAAAAAAAGAACACTTATGGCACAGACACAAACACAACAAAACAACAAGAGATTGATGTTAATTGTCGTTCCTGATATATCCGTCCGTCGTCCACCGCTAGACATGGTCTTTTGTTGGTTTTAAAATCCACATTCGTGAGCCGCTTGTTTCGGCCCAAAGCGACTTGTTTGTTGTTGTTTGTCTATTTCGTTGGGAGCCGACCAAAGCAGCCTTTTCCGATATAGGGATGTCATTCCAGCAGACCCTAACGTCCATAGGTTCTTCGAGCTTTGTGCCCTGCCCATTGCCACTTCAGCTTCAAGACTATTGAGCTATGAGAGACTCACGTATTGATCACGTAGAGACACCTAGCATAGCTCTCTCCATCGCCCGCTGAGTGACTCTAACCCTTCTTATGAAACTCTTACTCTGGGCCTTATGAGAGGCCACGTTTCAGATCCGTTAGTCATCACTGGCATCAAGCAACGCGCGCTCATCTTTATTACATTAAAAATTGAACTGAACAAAGTCACTTGAAATATTCTTACATGTAATTGTTTGCTAGTTTTATTTAGCCTAGTTGTATGCAGCATAAGTTTATTGTCAAACAAATCTGTGTAAGATTTGTTTCATGCTCAGTCAATGCACCCAAAGAAACCCTACATTAATACCAAACACCCAGGCTGATTTTGAGTTGAAAAAAAATTGTGGGGGAGGTCTAATCAGGGGACTTGGTCACTTTTTCTCTTTTGGAAAGCGTTAAAATTTATATAATTCAAAGTGATTAGCACAGCTAGCTTCCAAGTACACATTTAAAGCAGCTGAATTTAAAAAAAAAGGAATATTAAGCAGGAGGTATACTCAAAACTGAAAATATGTCACAAGTGTTCTACAAAATTTTAAAAACGGTTTGGGGACCCCTCCTGATCTTTGTTTAAGTAACATATTTCTGCAAGAAAACCCCTTAGGGGTTCTGTATCTCAGTTGACCCCAAATTTAAGCTTATATTTCGCCCCGCTGGAGGCCTAAGCCATATTACTTACAGATATATTAATACTAGGTACAGCATTTATGCAAAGTCGACGCAGTCCGCTTTCTGTCAAGTAAAAATCTTGGGCATCAAAATGTTCCGAGCAGACCACACTACATTTTGTGGAAGACCACTTATTGCCACGGTTCACAGATATCTCCCATTGGCGGCGTCTATCTGTGTCTTGGGGAAACCTAAAATTAAAACACTTACGTCAAATATATTTCATAAGTCAACAGCCAGCAATCTTTTATAAGCACCTTTAAGCGAGTATAAAGTTTCTGGCAAACATGTACTACTGTACAAACTGCATATTTGTACAATATTGTGAAAAACCATTTAGAAAAGTGGGTTAAATAAACGGCTCTGTCCTTTCCAATGTACCCCGTATCTCTATTCAGTTCTTATATGGAGAATTTTCAAAATTTAAATCACATGTGAGGTTAAGATTTTAAGTTAATATAACTAGCTCCCATGTGAGATTGATAAAAGTTGTTGAGCTTTTAAATATAATGAAAACCCTATTGACATTATTATCTTTTCTGACTATTTTATTCAACAGTTATAATTGACAGACCCAGCAGACCCACCCAATGATAATTATGCCAGCAACCAGACCCTACAGACAGACTTTGCAATGCTGTCAGACAGTAAATAAATAAGCACAATGGTGGTACTTCCCCACACTAACTAGCTTTGTAATAATACAATTAAATAGTATAATTTACACCCGTTATGTGGCAGGAAGGCATCTGTGGAATACATGGAGCCACCCAAAATGTTTAATTGCATCAGGAAACCATTGCAGTGATGCCAGTTCGCAACCAAATGGTAAGCCAAACTTGGTGGCTAAGGGCCTCAGGGAGGATCTAACGCCTTTGATCCATCAAAACTTTTGTTACATAGGATCAGGTTACATTAGCTAAATTACAGTCCATGTTAAAGTAGCATAAGATGTCTAAACTCTCTACTTTACTTTCAAAGAACTGGCTGTTGAGACATGACTTGACCTAAAATATCCTTTACTGTCTGCTTACTGTATCAGCACGGCTAGCATGGGCAGGAGACAATTATCAACAGGATAACATTTTATCTTAAGTATTAGGTGCCTACCTGTGGAACGTAATGCCGTGTTTATCTTTTTTTAATTTAGCCGAGGTATTTTTACAACTCTGAACAGCGCAATAAACCATTACTGAGTACTAGGATCTAGAATCCAGTAGTCAGCACTCACTCACAGGATTTGATATAGTTTTATGTTGTTATTTACCTTTATTTATTTACATGTCTCAGATAACTTTTACTTCAGCTTCAAATATCAAAGTTGTCGTTGGTCTACAGAAGGTAATCTGTAGTTTGTTAGTCATTACTGGTCTGTGGTCGCATTCACTACAGGTTATAATACTTGGTTTTATAAATATTTTATTTTATAACGCATATATTGATTTTATATTTTGATTTAATATGTTACTATGCGTTACTACTAGACAACGGCCATTAGCACAGGGAATTTAAAACAAGAAGAGCTCCGTTATAATTAATTTATCATAAAAAAATAGTGAATGGTATAGAAATAAACTGTATAGATTTTAAAACTAATGTTATAATACTAATAAATATTTCTTGATTTTAAGGCAGCGTTGCCAAAATTTAAATGTACAAAATTTCACATGTACCACCACCAATGGATCGTAAGTCGTTACCTGGTGACAACGAAAACACATTTAAAATATAAGGGATTTAAACGAGGAGTTGAACATAAAAAAAATAGAACTAAGTTTAGAACCTCCTGTTTTCAACTCCCGAGTATGGAGGGTAGAGGTAAGGAGAGTCATCTTATATGGGAGAAAAGTTGAAAAAGTGTCCAGTTGTATGCGCTAAATAACAGTTCAAAAATCCTCCACAATGGCGCTGGTGGATGCACAGGGTATGGTATGAATGTAGCAATCGTAGATGATTATTGAAGTATGCAGAGTTAAAAAATTTAATGTCATTATCGACTAAAGTAGTTAATTATTGAGAATTTCAACAACTTACGTTGTACAAAATATTGTGGTAAATGTAACCTTACTTCCTTGTTTATTTTTCAAGCCTACTCTAACAATATTTATATTTGGCGCTTCTTTTAAGAGTTACCTTGATGCAAATGTGGCGCCATCCTAATTTAATACATTTTGACGACACTTTTTCATATACACAGATGATCCTCCTTACCTCTACCCTCCATACTCCCGAGGCAAAAGTAATATAAGTTTGCAGTGTGTGTGTGTGTCCGTCTGTGGCATCGTAGCTCCCGAACGTATGAACCAATTTGATTAGGCTTTTTTGTATGGAAGATGAATTAGTCAACAACTTCGTCAAGGGTATCAAATGAAATATTGAGAAGTACTGTCCAGTACTGGTCCAGCCAATCTCACAGACCAGTAGAATAATGTGCACTATATTGAAAGTATTTTTTTTTTATTTAAGTTTGTTGAAATCTTTACAGGCTGTAGTTACTATTGGACAATACGGTGTTAAAGTTTTAAGAAAAATAACTGCAACAATATCGTTTTAAAAATAATGACTTGTCAGGGTTTGTCTTAAATTCTATTACCTCATTCGTTATTCAAAAGGTAATTCCATGGCAAATATCAGGTATAATATTATTAGTAGTGATGACTGACGACTTTATTATTTTTCAGGCTAAGTAAATTACACGATATGACGTCTCCGCCCACATTTAGCACGTCTATAAACGGTACATTTAAATAAGGTCTTGTCATAGACAGTTGTGATATTCTATTGCTACTTGCTACTTTATTCACAAGCGTTGAAAGTAACACGAAGGTGTTTATTTAAATTATTTCTGCCAGGTTTACTCTGCGCTACGAAGGGCAATTTAGTAAGTCACGTCAAAACTGGAATTGAATAAGTTTCGAATACTTACACCGTAACGTGTATTTTTTTCTGAATTCACAATTTTATAAACTACTAGCTGTTGCCCGCGACTTCGTCTGCGTTTGATTTAGTTTTTTTGATGTTGCATTAAATTTAGTTTTAGATCTAAATATAGCTAAGTATACAGCTAAGTATACAGTATCGCTAAGCCTTAAATGAGGGGTTTGCTGCTGTCCGCTGAGGAGTTCTGCCCTCTATCTCCAAGCACAGTTTGAGCAAAATTAAACACATATTATAACCTATACTAGTACAAAAATAATTATTTAAATCAGTTACGAGTATAATTTGTCGGAGTTATGGTGTAAAATTGTCAAACCCTCATCCCCTATCCCAAACGAACTGAGCTTACTGTCGGGATAAAAGTATATATTATATTACTTTTAACACTTCCAAGAATATTTGTACAAAGTTTCATGAGGATCGGTTTAGTAGTTTTTGCTTGAAAGCGTAACAAACAAACTTACATTCACATTTATAATATTAGGTGGGATAGGGATAGGTCTAGTTATTCTAGACAGTTAATAAATAATTGAGGACACATATGACATTAAATTTACTACTACCTACTTCGTGAAAAGCTAATATTCCTAAATTAGTCTTTCCATTACCCATGGGCCTCTTCTCTCATACAAGAGATGTGGGATGGCGGATGTGTGATGGCAGACTTTAATCGATTATTAATACTTGTAAGTTATTATAACTAGGGTCGGTATCTCTAATAGCGGGTGGGGAGTGCCAATTTCTTTACAAAGCTAATTAAAAGAATTAATTGTCAGTAAATATCTTAAAACCATTTTAAGCGGAACTCTAGCATCGGACGTACGATGAATCTATTAAAATAATCATAATAATCATTTAAACTATCGCAAATAACGTTGCTAAGTGCACGACAGAACGCTTATCAATTTTTAACATTCTGTCATAAATATTAAAACGAAGGCGTTTATACGTTTTTATAAACTGATGTTTGATCTGGCATCTTTGGAACGGCTGAATTGATTCTGTTCGAATCTTTACAGGCAGCTAGAGTAAACTACAAAGTGTGATAGATTTTTATTTTGACAAATAACAATCTTAGATGTAAGTGAAATGGGGGTCGAATGAATGTATGAAAATGTAGAATACCTACGTTATGAACTTTTATTTGAGAAATTTTCTGATATCAGAAATTGTACGTATTCTCTTAAAATTCTAAAAAAAAAGTATTTCGAGCTACGCGTTTCATCTTTGATTTTAATTTACAATTTCTCAGCTCGGAGCTGGTTATTACCAAAGGTAGACAAATGAAGAATTTGAAACTTATAGAAATGAATTTTACTTGTAATAAAATCCCATTCCATTTTCAGGTTAGCCCACTCTAGATTTTGTTTGATCTGAATTCTGATCAGCTCCTCCTCGGACAAAATGTTCAAAAAAATTCTTGCAAGTCTAGAAGATCCTAACAGACCGCTCCTCGGTCCAAACTACTGGCTTCTTACAACAATGGCACTAATTCTGCCAGAAAATTTTAAGTATAAAGTGTTTCGCATAGTGATACATGAAATGGGATGTCTATTTGTTACCACACAATTTATGGAACTTTTCGTAATAGGATGGGACTTAGATCTCCTTATAACTAATTTGAAGTATTCGATGCTTAGTATCATTTGTACTGTCAAAGCTAACACTTTTATTTTTTGGCAAGAACATTGGAGGGATTTAGCAAATTACATTAGCGAAGCTGATAAACACGAAAGAAACAACAAAGACGATGCCAGGAGCAAAATTATCGATTCATATACAAAATATTGCCGCTGGATAACGTATTTATACTGTTCGCTAGTTTTCATGACATTTCTTACTGTTGTAACGAATCCTTTAATACAATATTGGTCATCATCGGCATCATATCGCAAAGCTGTTAATAATGGAACCGAACCGTTTCCACACATCTATAGCTCTTGGACACCTTTCGACAAATACACCTCACCAGGTACATGGATACAAGTTTCACTTCAGATTGCCGTTTCTGTGTATGGTAGTTCGGTTATGGCCGCTTACGATTCGACAGTAATTGTTTTTATGGTGTTCTTTGGAGGAAAACTAGAATTGTTGCGAGAGAGATGTAAGCAAATGTTTAACGACATCGTATCTGGTGTCAGTGAAGAGGATGCCACTAAAATAATTCAGGAGTTGCACAGCATGCACGTTCTACTTATAAAGTAAGATATTTCCTTCTCATCTTTTTATTATAATGGCCCCAAGTCTGTTATTAGAACTGTGTCTTAAAATTCAAAACTCATTTATTTTAAGTAGACCTAATATAAGCATTTTTCAAAGTATGTCCGTTTGTAGTGACTCTACCACTCTATCTAAATTTTGGCAGATTCTCGCGTGAAGAAGCCGCCAAGAAGTTCAGCTGTTGCTCTTTTCCAACATCGTCTTACACTTTAACAATCTTCTATCTTGTGAGAGATGAAAGCGGAGCGGCTTGCGTGTGTGTTTTTGTTAACATATATAACATTCTTTAATGCTATGTAATGGTAAATCTAATATTACTTTCGGTATCATGTTATAAAAGCATATACTCAGCCCCATAAAGGTTTTTTGTACTTTCCTAAGACGATCAGTGGTCGGTCAAGACAAAAATATGAAAGAGTTTTTTCATAACATTTATATTGGTACCCACACTAAGAGAGCCTGTATTGTAGGTGTCTATTCATGTAAGATTTACTTTTCGCTCTATGAAAATTATTTTTTATTTCAATTTTTTTAACAATTACGTCATTTGTCGACCACTGAGATAAAATTGTACCTGCTAACTTGGCTTAAACAAGATCCAACCAAATAACTATTATATTAATAATATTACATATTACGATCATGATTTAGGTAATGCAAGCAAATTGTTTGGATATTAAAAAGTTGTAAATTATCTGCCTGCCTGCCTTTTAATGCCAAGTTACGACAGGATTGTATTAAGTAAGACTCAAAGAGGCACAATTTTACATTTACTTTGTATCATGCTTACGAGAGTTTGGTTTTTTCACAATCGCGGAGAAAGGACGCAAGTAAAAGTTTCTAATACCCAATTAATAATAGATATGCTCAAAAGCACTATCACACACAACTTTCGAATAAGACACCTTAGGTAGGTTAAATTATTGATTTATATAATATAATTGTAGGAGTTTTAATTTTAATTAATGGAGTTTTAATTGGGGTAGCTTTTTTGCTATTATTAGAACGAAAGGTTTTAGGCTATATTCAAATTCGAAAAGGTAGGTTAACTACTTATGTATTTGTATCTTTATTTTTGTTTCAGATATTCGAAATTGTTTAACTCTCTATTATCCCCGGTAATGTTTTTATATGTTTTGGTGGTAACATTTATGCTATGTACAACTGCGTTTCAAATGACGGTACTTATCCAATTCATTATAAGTATTTAAAAAAAATACAAACTATTATTAAAAGAAAGATGTTTCTATTTTCTAGGAATTGACCAGTGCTTTCCAAAAACTCCTAATGGCGGAATATTTGATTTTCGGAGTAACTCAAGTGTTTATGTTTTGCTGGCACAGTAACGATGTTCTAGAAAAAGTACGATTACAATCGAGACCCCTTTTTTAAACATAACTGTCTACAATTAGTAAAAAGTCTAGTCTATTTGAATTTAGAACATTAATTTTGACTTTTAATTTCAGAATTATCAAGTTGCGATGGGCCCGTATGAGAGTAAATGGTGGGCTGCAAATGTTAGTGCCAAACAACGAAAAAGTATGGTACTTCTGGCGGGACAGTTAAGCCTGGTGTACTGCTATACCGCGGGCCCGTTCGTAGATCTTACTTTATCAACATTCGTCACAGTCAGTAATATTCTCACTTTCCTTATAATATTTAAAATAAACTTACAACCACACCAGACCACCATCAGAATCTGTAAAACCGTTAAAAAGGCCTTATTATGCACTACATGAGTAACAAAGTTAGTTGCTAAATCTTACGGGAACGGTTCCCGTGTACTGTATTTTCCGGGATAAAAAGTATTCTATGTCCGTCTCTAGAATACCAGCCACTCAGAATTTCATCAATATTAACTATTTTTTATATATTCAAGCTAATATACATAACATATACTTCATATTTCACTTTTTACGCTACTGAGTTACCTCTAAGAAAGGGATTTTTGTTTCAGATTTTGAAAGGAGCCTATAGCTACTATACTCTTTTAAGGGAATAAAAATTTATTTTATTTTGTTTAACGCATTAGTAGCATAGAGAAAAATAAAAGAAATACCGTATCAGAGTGAATGCTTACTTATGTTATTTGTTTCAAGAGTATTCAATCGTCTTATAACCTGTATTAGACAGTAGCAACTTAATGAATCATTGATATTAGATCTACCGGTAGATATTACAAACGCTGCCAACGCTTTTGTGGATTTAATAAGTGGGGAAATTGTAGACTCATTACTTTGATAAATAATTAAGAATAATCTATAAAAAAATATACTTTGCACCTTATTTTGTGCGTTTTATTCCGCTGTTTATTAAAATAAGTACTCTTACCTTTCCTTGCGACTTTGTACGCTTGTGTAAGCAAAAAGGTTCTATAAACAAGGTTACTGGTACTCTGCCGTAATCCTTGCAATGATAGTTATAGCTGAACATCGATAGTCAACAAAGTGATGGGGCATAATTTTACAGTGATTTTATATTGTAAATTATTTTTTAACTTTAGGGACTTACCTTTAGATTATGCTGTACACGAGCAACATAACCTAAAGTCCCTAAACCTATAATAATATATTTGTAACCCTATTCAATACGTTTTATTTGAAATAGGAATTAAGTTATATGTTTAACATATACCTAATATGTATGATCACTTCCAAAGTACCTGGGATAGGTCTACATGATTAAAACATTTTTTGAATTTGAATTTGAAAATTTTGAATTCTGTCTGATTCATTAAAAAAAAAAAACCTTAAGGTTCGAATATCTTGAAGACGCTATTCAGTCCTACTTAAAAAGACACATGTAACAGATTACATTTAATTACATTGTCACGGTTAGCAAGGAACATGGTCAGAAATCACCAATAACCCTGTATTTAAAATCTCTTGTTATTCAACGATCCACTGCATCGCACCTGGCCTATTTCTAACTTTATTTTCTGATGCACAGCTTTTGAGGTTTATATCCATCCTGAATAATTGGGCAATCAATACATTCGCAACAACATTTTTTGAAAAAACGGACGAAATAAAATAACCCCCCTTATCGGCATTAAATTTATCTAACGAAATATTTAAAATAGTTATTAAGATTTATAATATAAGATAATACGTAATTAAGATAATACGGAGTTGAACATTATTCAGGATATCATTGAGGTTAGATTGCTCTTTGGTAATTGCACAGAACAGTTAGTACACAGAAACATCTTCAAATAAGATAGGTTATCTGTGTTAAGATATTACTCTGTAATCTGTATTCATCTCGCCTTTTTTGACATCTTTGTATTGTATTCCGTATTTTACCGAAATTTTTATTTAATTTCTAGCTACAGATTTATTATTTTAATAAAAATATTAAACGGAGCCCAAGTGACAATTTTCTTTATGTATATGTAATTGAGGGATATACGATTTGTTTATATATACTGTTAGTTGGAAGCGGCGGCCTAGAGACGAGTTCAATAAACTTCGGACGGGCTTCACAGAAAATGTCATTAATAGTTATTGGTATTTCGAATGCTACATTTTAGCTGTTTTCTAAGTGCTAGTGCCACTGCTATGGATAACCAAAATTCTCCCGAGAGGAGTGTACCGATACAATATGTGCGTGCATCACGAGCTTTTCGCCAATTCAAGAATCCGCCGCAACCTCATATGTGTATACAGGATACAATAAAGGACACCTCGGAGAAACTGTTCATAAATGTACTAGGATGGCAGAAAATAGCCAATCCTAAACAGTATTCAGACCCTATACCATTGTATGGAGGCATGCAGGTAATTCATTTTAAATTACTCCTTATAAGGGAAAACTTTTATCGCTTTCGTGTATCCAGTAAGGTGTTTAAAATGGAAGCAAGGATACAAATAATTTGATAACACAGATTACAGTTATTTATACACAACACTTTATATCCACCATTCCATATTGCCATAAAGTGAGAAATATTTAGTTTAGACCAACTATACTGCTCCAATGTGGAAACAAGTGTAGGTAGCATATAACAAATCTTAATGCTATAGTTACAATATATGAAACATTGTTAAATATTTACTGTCAACTTATTTGATGGTCTTAAGATGTTTATGACTTGAATACCAGTTCTTAACTTCTTGGTTCATTAATAAGGAGCATAAGTTTGACTTAATGATAGAGAATCTCTCATAATATGTGTGTCTCATGAGAGAAACCATATTATGTTCATGAGATCAACTCCCATGGCTATTTAATATGTAGTATACAGTATACTCTTGCGTTCACCTAGCTGTGTCCAGCTTGTAAATTCTTTTATTTCACTTATACTTATCCTTTATCACAATATCCAAATCTTTACCTTTATAATGTTAGTGTGGAAAGTGTAATACTTTTAACTACCGTGTGTAAATGATTTAATTTATATACTAAGTAGATTGTGGTTTATTGTATAAAAAGTCATGTATTAGTTAGATTTGTTACTATTGTTTTATGTCTGATAATGGCTTCTTTCATCCTATTAAGGTAGAATTATTATTAGGTCAGACTCAGTTCACCAATGCTGGCTTAAGATGCCCTATAACACTTTTAAACAGTGCAACTGGTAGTTGTTTGTTACACCGGATACCACTGGTATTAAAAAACTTATTTGGTGTTGAGCCATTACCACCAATTTAGCATAACCAACAAAACACAAACTGTACAGAAGTTTCAATTAAATAATTATACAGATAAATGTGGTGTTACATGTTACATGTACCATATACAGTTAATATACGAAAGTAATATCTAGAGTGAACATTAATTCTTTTACATGCTTGTGATTGCTGTCTAATACATATATATATAATACTAAATTTAAATAAAGAGTGAACATTAATTCTTTTATATGATTGTGATTGCTGTCTAATCTCTGCTGGATATTTTTGTTTTAGCATTCTGTTTAAATAAAAAATACTGACTTTACTTCAAAATAACCAAACATGAGAACAATAACCGGCCATATTGGTGCAAGCAGTTTACCATTTTGATTGATGCCTGAACATGTACACCATCAAACAATAGAATATAGATCAAAGATACAAATCCTCAATAAATTATGTATTTTTATAAGGATTTTGTTTCAGGTACATCAAGGGTGTGGTCTCAATAGTAATCGTCCACCGTTATTAGTGTTTGCTGTAATGGTGAATCCTGATATCCTCAAGGCTAACGGAAAGAATGCTTCTAACCCAACGGTAATAAAAAATAAAAATAAATTATATTAAAATTCTTACGCTCATGAATAATCATTATGAGATAAACCAAAAGCAATTCCGTATTTGTAAGCATTAACAATACAGAATCTTCACACTGTACATCATTCTATCTCCAGCTCGGAGATCATCGTAGACAGTATTGTCAAATGAGCAAACCGACACATTAGACTGTGCCACATGATCTTTTTCCTTCCACTTTACACTGTGACTACTAGTTTTTCTGGATTATCTCCAGCTTGCCTGGCACTGTGTCCACACTTCCAAAGTGCCTTCATTTGATTTTTTTTGGAAAGTATATGCATTGATTATTTTCAATATTGAGTATTTTCATCTAGCACCATATCTCAAATGCGTTTACGGTCTGTAGATTTTAGGGTCCATATCTCACTCGCAATGATGAAAGTGGAGAAGATCAGTGTGCGTACGAGTTTGTTCTTTGCAATATTTTCCTGTCTCTTCTCCTGAACTATATGAAATATAAATAAATAATAATAAGAAAGAAAGAAGAAGCTGCTTTCTTCTGGCAAAAGAAAGTAGTCTAGATCACTTTGCAGAAGTCCCTGCTTAACTGTGAATCCACTATCATAATGCATCAGTCTGTACTTAGCAGGTTAGATGAACAAACAAACAATTTTTGAAATAAACTATATAAAAATAGGATACTTTATTTCTATATATTTTATTGACCTGCATAAATCGTTAGCAATTTTTATCAGTTTATATATTCATTTATTTGTGGCAAAACAAATGTTACAGGATCGTGAAGCCCTGGTGAGCTTGCTGTGTGACTTTGTGGAGGCTATGAACCCTGGGCTGGCTTTAACAAGGAACCCAGTTATTCTGAAGGATAGGGACCTTGCTGGAGAGCTGAAGGATGTCTGGCTTGCTGTACAAACCAAGAGAGAACGGGAGAAAGGGCTAAATCAAGATGTAATGTATAAGGTAGACACTAAACATCAATATTTCACTATCACTACACAGCATGGAATAAAGTCGCTTCCCACTGTGTGTCTGTCACTGTACAATGTGTATCCGAATTAGGAAATAATATTGAAGAATGCATATATATTTCATAAGGTGTATTTTTCCATACAAACGTTTTCAAAACATTCTAAATGTTTACTTAAGACAATAGACCGACACGCGCATAGTACCTACGCTAGGCGACACTTACCTAATATTTTGCATGTGATGCCAGGGCTGTATCTCATTTCTTTCAGTAATAACTATGGCAGCGGTTTACTGAAAAACTATTAGGTTTTCGGTTTCATAGATAAGTCTCAGAAGTAGTACACAATCTACCTCTGAAGTCTGGGAAGTATAATTTCGGTTTTACTTTTTTTTATGCTTAGTTCTTTAAATCTACAAAACTGATTTTGATGCGGTTGTTTTAAATAGATAGAGTGATTCAAGAGGTTTATGTGTATAATACATGCATCATACAGGAGAAAAACACTGATAGTTTTAGAAGTTTCGAATGTAATGCCGTAAATAAACAAATTATTTGCGCTTACATTGTAAACGCTGACTTGGCCAGATAGAAACAATACAGTATTATTCCTTATCCAATTAAATACATAAGACACTTGCATTTTATGTGGATCGAAATTATCCTTTACAGAATATCATTAAAATTATTCAATTCTATTCAATTTTATTTATTTGCTGATACAGGTAAATAGGTGTTACAGGAAGAAAAATATATGCAGATCTTAACTGTACCACGCCAAATTTACATTAATATAGTCTTAGAGAATATCAGAGATTTACGCGACATTGAGCCTGTCAAAAAACAAATTCAAATGACATACATACTTACATACATTGCATCCGTGTGAAGCCGGATCAGGTCCCTAGTGTATCAGTGTATCATAAAGGTTTTATGTGTAAAGATACTCAATTTCAGGAAATATCAGTACAATTATTTTTGGAGATAGGTATTGTTGGATGTTTTTAGTGGAAATTGGTGCAATAGTACCAAAATGGGCAATGTCATAGCTGGTTTGATATGAATTAATAATATTTTATCATTAATTTCAGGTATATGACATTGACGGAATAGGCTGTGAAGACCCAAATGATGATGAACAAACAAATGGCAGAAACAAACAATACGACAATAACTCCCCAAATAGACCACAAAATTGCGAAAAAAGGAAATATCCAGTGAAATCTTCCAAACAAATACTCAAAAATGCAGGACAAAAGTCAGAATTTGACTCTGGCATGAACAATTGCCAATTAAACCAGAATAATTTGAATAGAGATAATCGTTGTGGTAATACAGATCAAGACACTACTTACTGTACCCCAGTGTATGGTCAGATAGTATCAACTAGAGAAAATCATAATGAAATCAATGAAATACAACAGAAATTTGCAACGAACGAGAGTGTTAAGCCGTCTAGTTCATATAGGAATGACTGGCAACCTTGCAAACAAACACAAGGGATGTTGGAGGAAGCATGGGATGAGGTTTCAAATAAAGACATATCGTCAAAACCTGACGGTGATGTGAAAACACAAAATTGGGATGACTATTCTATACAAAATATGAATATGAAACAAAATGAGGGTGAAATAAAGAAACAGAAATCGAAAACAGAGAAAACGAAGCCAGTTACAAACGGAAAATCACATTTTGACTTCTACCCAGTGTTCGACAATAAGACAGTTGTCACGGAAACTTCTGATAACGCAACGGGAAGGCTAAAAGAGCAGAATAAAGATAAAAGTGATGATGACAATTCTAAAATAATTATAGACCCAATGCAGAAGTTAGTTCTGCATTCGACTGATAACAAAATATGTGATAATAAAACAAGTGCTCTCAGTTCGTATAGCTCGTAATCTCATAGCTTTTACACAGTTTTTTATGGCGGGTATGTATTTTTGCTTATATGTTGTTTACGAATTATGTATAAAAGGTATTTACAATACATTTACTAGTAAAATGACTTATATCACTGTTGCTATAAAGGAGACAGACAGATGAAAGTATTTTGGCTGTGCGATTACTGCATAATCTTTATAAGAGGTTTGCGTAGTAATATTTCTATTGCAAAGTTCTATAATCTTATGTAACTTGCGAAGGCAAGGCGAGGAAGGCAAAATAAGAGTCAGTTTACAAGTACTTGTTTTGTATAAGTAAATGCATGTATAGGAATGGATATGGTGGCTAGTCAAGTTCATACGGATTACAGAATAGAACAAAAATATAGTATTGGTTTGGACTTACCAAAACTAAATTAAGAATTCTCATTGTAGTTAAAGAAGTATTTAAAATTTATTTACAAAGCTGTAAACCACTATGTATAAAAGCACATTAAGGGTGGATCATATAATGAATTATGTGTAAATGTGTAAATGTGTGCATTGCCATCTTTCTAAATAAATTTCATAGTTGAGTTTCACACCAAATAGGCAATAAAGATTAACAGAGGATACTTTTTATCTGAAGACTATATTAGTACTACCAAGTTGTTCTTGAAACCGTTATAACATAGTTGGATTTGGAGTACACCAAGGATCACTTCTTGGGCCTGATCTTTATGTAATCGATAGTAATGTGTATTGTGAGATCAGATTATTAACATCTTCCTGATATAGTCCCTGATAGAGAAATAACCATACCGTATCGCTTATATCTTAACTAAAATATGCGCATAATTCATCAGGTCATGAGCATAATATTTATACAGTACCGATAGAGTTATTTTGGAAAACTCCAAGTTCTTTCTGCAATGTACAGAAAAATAAGTTCGCTCGTTTCAGTTCTAGTGACTTTGGTTCATCTCTCAACTTTTCAAACATTCCCTTGTTGCCCTCTACCGTTACATAGAAACATGGATGGAATATGAAATTTTTGATTTAGTTTTGGTATGCCCAAATAGATGAGAACAATAGTTATACAAAATTAGTTTATTCCATAGAGCATAGTTTTGGTTAGCGTGAAGTAGGACGAACAATATTAGTGTGCGTAAAGGATTACGATTGAGGATTAGCTGTAGATGGTGCATTCTTGTTGATATTTCAATCTGCGATTTTCATTTCTTTGGGACTGTATGGAGATTTCTTATTTCTATATATGTCATACGATGTGTTTTTGTTTTAACGTTTCCAGCAGAAGTATGATTGTATGAGGGCCCAATGGAAGTTTAACATTTAATTTTATTACAAGAAAAAGTGTTGTCTCATTATAATTTGTACAGTTGTTAACACAAGTTTAAAGACATCTCAATAATAAGTGGACCAGTTTTAATTCACAGTTTAATTTTGGTTAGAAGGTATCTGGTAAAAATATTGTTCGTTGACTTACCAGTTTTAAGGAACTAAAAGATTCTGAACGTTAATTTAACTTAAGTTAAACAGTTTATGCCGCGACTTAAAAAAAGTGATATCACTTCATTAAACCGCTTCTTTTTGTTAATAGAGCGATGGTTACTCTAATTAACATGTTAAATAAACAAAATCATTTCCCTATAATGTGGGAAATGAGAGCGGAGCTGACTGCTTACAAGCAAACTTGACGTTAGACAAAATTTCATAAATTCTTTAATTAAAGTAATAAAAAAGCTTAATTTTCGGGGGGCCGAGTTCGAATCCCAGCACGCAGCTCTAACTTTTTAAAATTATGTGCGATTTTAACAATTAAAATATCAGTTACTTCAAAGGTGAAGCTAAACATCTTGAGGAAACCTGCATGCCTCAGAGCTCTTCATAATGCTCTCAAAGGCGTGTGGAGTCCACCAATCCGCACTTGGCCAGCGTGGTGGACTACGGCCTTAACCCCTTCTCATTGTGGGAGGAGCCCTGTAGTGGGTCGGTAATGGGTTCATATAATTATAATGATGAAGAAACTCGAAATAACGATTTCGACTGCTAGAGTTAAAGTTCAGTATCAAACATACTTAATATAACCATATGGCCGCAAATAAAAAAATAGACCAAATTATGACCATAGAGTAATGTTTGTCTATTTTTTTCAATCTTCACACTATCCCAAACAAATAAAAACGCAGAATAAAAATATAATATATAATATGTCTAGGTGCAACAGAAAGTTGGATTGTCTGCAAATATGTATTTTTCCGTGGTGAGTAATTGTTATGGACAATGGTTGTGTATTCTTTAGTGTTTTGTAAATGGCGGCCAAATTGTGCCCTGACTGCATACTACTCCCTATCACTTATAGTCTAAGAGCCCAACTAATATTATCACTTACCTTTAATACCACATGATACCGGTTTTAATGCTAGATTTTTTCCCCTCCTTTAAGCTACGCTATTTACAGATGGTTGCGTCACGTAGTACATAATTTATCTCAATACGAGCAACTTGTAAAATCTAATCCTGTAATTTAAACATACAATTAGCGTTTGGTCCAATGACAACTTATGGTTAATTGTTCAACTTCGGCTGAATGGTGGTATATCTGTTATTAACGTCAAATTGACATTTCTTTTAATGAGAACTATCAAATTTGGCGCTGCAACAATATGCAGTAACGAGTGCAATACGATTTCATTTTAATAGAGAATCGTAGTCGTGTTTGAGAGATAATAAAAAAAAAATCTATAGCGCAATGGTGTATGGTACAAATGGTTGTTCTCGTGTTCGACTTCAAGCTGGGACAATGTGACAATTGTATTTTGACAATCACATTTAATTGTAATCAATGCTGTCCAATTAATGTGTTTAAATAATTGTTTTCCATTTTATACCGTGGGCTCCTGGACTATAACGACTAAATGTAATTTTGTACATTGCTATATTTTTCATTGTTGCCAATTTTATAAGGAAAAAAAAACTAAATTTAATCGCGTCTACACACGCAGCAGTGAGGCGACCATCGACGGCTAAAATGCTGCGTCTGTAATCGCGCTAATAAATTCGTATAAGCATTAAAACTTGCTCATTATATTGAAAGATTTTGAAAAATCGTTTACCCTTTTTAAAATGAAACTATTGGTTACGTTGTTACGGATAAATGTTTTAACATGTCTAAGTAGTTTATACCCAGACAACCTTTAGCCCGCGGTTTCCTGTGTAGCCCGCTACATTAAACTCAGCCAATGGAAAACTTCGGTTTTTAATCTCAAAAATCACACAGATTTTTCCTTAAAAGGACTACAAACACACTTTAAAAGAATCTAAACTTTTGCCTCTTATTAAATTTAAGGCTCTTTAATAAGCTGGTTTGTTGCTTTAGATTCTTTATTAGCTTCGTGGAATATAAAAATATTATTATATTATTTTGAGATTTTAAATTTCTTATTTATTGCTCTTAATTGAAGATATACAAATATTTACAAAATTAAGTTAACTCGTGTTGTCTAAACCTGAGCACTGCATATCCCGAGGCCTTATGAGCTATACGCAGATGCAATCTTATCTATTGGATGACTTGACATTGGCTTGCAGGTGTCACTTCTCACTTTGTCTCCAAACCGAAAGTCCTGAACGTAATTATTAAAGATTTTGCACTAACATTTTCGTGGTTAGTCAACATTTTTTAATACAGTTCAACGAGTACATACCAAGATAATATTTTTGGATTTGTCGATATTTCGAGCCAGTTGCATGGATACCGACAAAAGGAACACGAAAGCGGGTAGTCAGATCCTGCCCGTGGCATCCAACTTGAGATCTCGTACCTCCGCAGCCCCGTCGTTACCACGATCCACGCAACTGGGTCGATATATCGACGAATTTTATTTACTTTAACAATTATTTTATTTCACAAATGTAACATTTTACACAAATGTGTGACAATAAATACGATTTTTCTTTAAAAATATTTTCCTTGTATGTACTCGTTGAACTATATATAAGAAATGTAATTATTTACTCTAAAATTACTCATGAAGTAGCTAATTTATGACAATAAATTGTTCATCTTGTCTGTGAACTGAACATAACTTAATATCGCAGTTCTATATAAAAACTGTTTTATCTCGAAACCACACTTACTAACCAAGATAGCTTTTTTTTTTGCTACAAAACGTATGGAATGCATAGCTTTTGAGTTGGAACAGTTTTCTTGCTTGGGTTATGCGTTGAGCGTTTATCCGTAACACAATTATTTTCGTATTCTAAGAGTTTTTCGCTTATATTGTATATAGAAAATGATCTCTTCATACATTATAGTTGTTATGAAATTCGTCATTCTATTCGATGTTGCCCTCACCTGCCCCGACACTGCCAAACGACGCTTCATCTCCCCTTTATCCCACTAATCGTAACACCTTATTTAACTCCACTATATAAAAAACGCTCCTTGACTTAATAAGAAGTTCTGCAAGTGTTCTGTAGCTTTAGTATAATTATGAAAATTAAGCTTAATTTGCTATATTCCGCGTAAAGCAGGAATTATTTATACGGTTACATCATTTAAAATTTCTTCAATCCTTATACTCCACACAAAACAGATCTTCGGCAATGAATACACTTTTATTGTACAACACATAAACATATAGAAAAATTATAAATAAAATTTTAACAAAAAGTTTACAATTTGGCGGCCTTATCGCTACATAGCGATCTCTTCCAGGCAATGTACGCACGTTTCGCTCCGGAGCATCCTCAGGCGATGGTCACTTTACAATTAATAATTGTTAAGATAATAAATGCCTCAGTGCAAATGTTCATGTAATGTTTCAAAAGCTTCTAGTAAATGAGCTTTTGGTGACAGAGCTCGTCCGGGAAAGTATTTCCGCTTATTTTTGCCGCTAAGCAGCTGTTGTTGCAATGCTGTGTTCAGGTCTGATTTTTTTTACAGTCAGTCCGAACCGACAGTCGGTTATTACTGTCACATGGGGCTTAACACCTACGCCTCGGGTTAATGTCCATCCAGTACTAAAGCACCACTCGTCTGCGAGGCTAGTGTAAAGCACCTGTCAAAAAATTTTTGTTGTCCTGCTAGATGAAAGACCCAAGCCTCACCTAGAGTAGATTGTAATGAAAGGAAACACGTTACACTGCCGACTCGAGCATTGTACCTATTATAAGAATTTCTCATGTGGTCGAGGAGCATTTAAGTCTCTCTTAAATAAAGGCAAAGACTACATTAGATCGCGAGGCGACTAAGGATATTAGGGAAAGAAATATTTAACCGACTTCTCAGGTAAATATTAAAAGAGAAATTTGATTCTTTTACAGCGATGAAAAAAACGCGTTAAGCCATTTTCGTCGATCGATAGATCATTTTTAAGAGCTATAGGGTTGACCTTCGGATACAAATTTTCATTGGCAATTTGCATGATCCGGAACATATTTGAACTGTATCCCAAATGATAGGTTTTAAACATCGACTGGTGAATTCATTAGTCGATATATAAAACTTGGGGATCCCCCGCGTTATTTATATAACTAATTAAACCGCTGTTGTTCAAAAGTTAGAGGTGTTCGCTTTCTGCTAGTTTAAGAGCGCCATCTAGTGACAAAGCTGTTTCCCAGTATTGTAAATAAGTAGATGGCGCTCTTCCGATATCATATCAATACGTAACTTTCACTCGATCGAATAAGTAAACGTAGGTAGAAAATCTCTCACTTTGCACTCAGTACCTACTAGAGAAAGCATGACTACACGATATGGTAGTATAAATAAATGTGTAATGGAGTTTTGTTTGTCTGCGTTTACTCACAATATTTATAGTCTCCCAGTTGCGTTGCAAATCGCGTCTGATGTAGCCTTAGCCTAATGCGGAATCTCGGCCGGAATGTCCCGCAATGCGTTTATGCGATATCAGAGTATCGATAGCATTATAACAATAAACTAATAATATAATTTCGACCGTATTGCAATGTCCTGATGGGACTTCATGGTCATATACCTATCTAAAACTAAACAATTAAGCAATAAATAAATAACGGATTACCTAGAGTGGGGAAAAACCTGTGCCCTTAAAGGCCCTAAGTACATATAGTATAGCAAAAACGGTGTAGTGCGATGCTATAACATGCGATACTGCAAAAATAACAGATAATACAATTTTGGCATACTCGGGATATATTTCGACCGGAATTTTGCACGTCTGAGAGAGCGTTTAACTTTATTAAAATAGTATTATTGAATGTTTGTTATATAGATTATAGAGATAGTTTACAAAGAAGCAAATGATACAAATGTTTTTTTTAAATGTGCAATGATAACCCCTTTTTTAATTGAGCCAAAGTTATATCCAATTTATTTTAATTTACTAAGGATTTATATCAGTTCCCCAACAAATTACATTATGCATGATATTTGTTAAACAAAGTGCTATCTACTTTAAAATTAATTATATTTTTACGCGCTTGTAGAGTGAATACCAAACTAATGCCCGTTTTCCTAACGATTTACATTTCACCAATCGATTTTCACTAGGCCACTCATAGCACCAAACCTGTCAATGGTTCTTGTCTTGGAATTTGTATTTTTGTAATCTGACAGATGTCAGTTTAAAACTAAACTAACTAACTAAACTTTACTATCCGCCGAATCGGTGTAGTAACTTTGTCCTCTGGGAATCTGCTAACTCGCGAGGTGTCCGCTTAAGGCCATTCCTAGGTTTAGTGAAAACGGGCATAAGGCCTGCCTGCGTCCTCAGTGGCGTGAATGTTAGTGTCCAACTTTCGAACATCACAACGCGCTTGCTCTAATCAGCGCTCCTTTTGGTTACATGCACTGTTGTTGTCTGTATAAAATTAGATGCAAAGTCAAAATGGATGCGATTATTGCGGCTATCGCGTTTTAGTTGCGACTGTCGCGAGATAAAACGTTGTTTTGCTCATAAAATTTAGATTTATTTAACGAATTTTTTATAGTTTGGATGTAGTTTTGGCTTAGACTTTATAATTATTGTATTATAAAATATATAAATAATATATTTTTTTAAATTTTTTCATCGTAATTAATTCAGTTTTTATTATACATTTTATTGGTACTTTATGATAACGTACATCTTTTGAGCAAGTAGGTAGGAATTTAAATGTTATTCTATTTTAAATAAAATCAACGAATATATTATTGTAAATGTTGATTGTAACAACAACTGGCGTAACAATAGAAACACGTCAAAGGCCAGAAGGCTCCTTGCCACGTCATTTGTTAATGTGGCATATTATTATGTAAATAATAATAATAATTTTAACTTGAATTAAAAACCTATAACAAACTCAACGATGTCATTGGTTGTAGTTGCCGAAGTTCTCTATTGTTACTTCATTTGTATAAACTCATTATATTCGGAAACAAATAATGAATGTTTTTAACTCGGACCACAAAGTGTTATAACAATTTTGCTCATATTAAAATATAGCGTTTAAAGTTTTCGCAAGTGGTATTTCATGATAATAAGAGTATATAACATGGATGAAATCAAGTCCTACGAAGCCTTTGTTATACGCCGTGTGACGCCGTGTCCGTCAAGTTTCAACCGTGTTATATCCTTTTTTTCATTTTATTGTTTTTTACGTACCCCTCACAATGGATTTTTAAATATCTTCAATATTAATGGCGATAGATTTTTCGTATGTATAAGTTAATAGTATATAAACAGTAGAGTTCAAAAGCGTGAACTGATTTAAATATAATATTCTAAATAGTATTATTAAATTCCTCACTCATGTCAGTTAAGTGAGCCAGAGGTAACGTCACATAAATATTATAATATTTTTGTTGCCAATGCAAAATCGTATGAAGACTTGTGCGTTTATAAATCTGTCGCTATTGATATTGAGTATTAGGTTTGTTGAGTAACGAATGAGTACTTATTCTTAAAAAACTTATTCTATTGTAATTCGTTCTCTTAGCATTTCATATGTCTAAATGTTAATATTTTGTGCATATTTTTTGAACTGGTACATTTTAATGTTTAGATTTAGTTTCATATAGTAATTGATAGAACAAAAATATTTCTGATTTTTAGCTATAGATCTTAATCAGCATAGGCATAAAGTCAGTAATTATGTTCCTTGCTATGAAAAGATTTTTCTTTGTGACTAGATTTAATGATTTGATTTTTAGCCGATATAACTATGTACCTAGTCTTTATATTTGCAATATTCTATTATGTATGACAATAGCATTTATTCATTTATTTATATAATAAAGTATTGCTTTTATGCTGAAGCTACATTTCAACACGACGCAACAGTCGCGGTTTGAATAAGAACCACATCGCCGTTCTTGCGTGTAATGTAGCATTAATGTTAAAGATTTGTATTATTTGAATGCAATAATTTTAATATTGTCGGAAATATAGTTAGTGTCTGCTAATCTGAAGCCCCTAGAACATGTCAATAAAGTGGTATTTATATAAAGGAATTAAAATATCGGATCTCTTGTTTACCTACAGTATTTAAAATTACATGTCATTTACAAGACTGGTTCGATTGTTTTATTTTAAGTCACCTCATTGGATTCCTATTCTGAAAGCGAAAAAGTTTGCTTGCTTGCTACCATAAAATAAATACATTTTGGAAATAAAAAAGCTAGAGTCGTTACCTACCTAGTTTATTAAAAAAACGAAGACTACATAAATTTCAATTCTCGGTTTGATTTAGGAAAGTAGTTCCTGTATCTGAGTAGGAAACAGCAAAGAGACTTATTTGTCTATGATTTGCCTTTCCAGTCGCGCCTTGGAAAAAAAGGGCCGGGAACTTTCGTGACGCGAGTGCGCGTTTTTTGGATCTAATGAAGTTTTGGTTTTAAATGTCTACTTGGGATAGTTTTATGTCTAATTTCGATTTGATTTCGTTATTATGGGGAAAGAGAGTCTGAAGGAACGTATTGGGGAAGAGAAGGGAGTGCAGGAGTCTTCAGATGCCGAGGATGTCTTCGATGTTCGCAGAGGCTGCGGAAGGCGGAGGCATCAACATAGTAACAGGGGAAATCGGGATCTAATGCGCTGTTGTTGTGTGGATGTTTGGAATCGAAGATTTTGAGGCCACGGCTTTTCGCTTCGGCTGTTCCTGTCGTTTTCCATTCCGTGACAAATTATCAGAGATTTATAAACCACCAAAGATTATCCCGCGCACTATTGCAGAGCTTTAAACAACATAGAAGCTTACAAAATTGTATAAGAATATATACCATCAACAATTGAAGAAATTTTAATTACCCGAATCAGAAAAATTACTCTACTGAAGACATGACTTTATGCCTTACCATCAAATAAGATAACAATGAAGACATGGTTGTACGGCGATATACCATTGCCTTTTCTCTACGGGAAATAATTAAGAAAAAAATTTGGCGCGTTTTTTGCTGTCAAGTGTCACGTTATTAAACTAAGTCGCCAAAATAAATTTGAAAATCTTCGTTGACTTTTAATTGTAGTTTTTTTGTAGATTTCTCATTATTATTTCCGCCCTATAAATCTGCAAATCCTAAACCAACAAGAGAAAATGCCTGGACGAGATATGAAAGGTAGATATCTATCAGTTTTAGTATCTAAAGGCACTGTATGGATTTCAAAGTATGTACAGGTATGATGTTATGTTTATTATGTTTTTAGCGAAGAATAATACTAAATCCAAAACCCGCAGTACACGCTCGGGACTAACCTTTCCCGTAGGCAGGGTGCACAGATACCTCCGTAAAGGAAAATACGCTCCTCGAATCGGTTGTGGCTCTGCTGTATACTTGACTGCAGTTCTGGAGTACCTATCGGCAGAAATACTAGAGCTTGCTGCGAAGGCTGCTATAGATAATGGAAGATCCAGGTAAATGCTGAAAATTATTTAGTGGGCAATATAGATTTAGTAAGGTAAGGATTAACTGTATGATAAAAAACTTAGTAACTATGTATTATAAGATATTATATGAAGACTGAGATGGTGATAATAAAGCTAAGCAGCAGCCCCAGGTAAGTTTCTTATGGGCTTCTTAAAAACCAGCAGGAAGGTTTTGAATTTTATCTTTACTTTTAAATGTACTATGTAGTCACTAAATATACTCAATTATATTGTCACAATCACCTCGCAATAGTGGAAACAAATATGTACAAACCTGTTGCTTATTAAGGGTGTGAATGAATCGTTCACACATGAATAAAAAATTTAAAATATCTTTATTCAAATGATTACATCTATACAATGAGTTTTTGTAATATAGACTTAAAATAATAAGGATGCTGGTCAAAGAATAAATATAAGTATGTATGTGTTAAACATATTTCATGTATTTCATTTCATTTCAGATGTCAATGAGATAACTAAATTATTTTTTGTATCTTTCAGGATTTTACCAAGGCACATAATGTTAGCAGTGGGAAACGATGATGAACTGGACAAAATGCTTGGTGGTGTTACCATTCCTCAAGGAGGAGTCATGCCTAAAATCCATACACAACTCCTACCTAAAAAAACTAAGAACACTAACAAAGTGCTTGCCAATGGTAGTTCAAATGCATTATCGCAAGAGTACTAAAAGTACTATTCTACTTATATTCTTTTTAAAATAGACTAAAGGAAAGAACAGCAATTAGCACAAAGTAAGAGGCTGTCGCTGTCTATATTGTTCCTTTAGTTATTTTCGAAATAATAAAGAAGTTTTCTTGATCTGTCCATTGGTTGTTTAAGTAAATGTACGAAAATTTTTCAAAACTTAAATTATGAGATGATCAATTAATTATTTTGCATGACATGTTTGATTTAAAAGTAGAGACAGTTTGTGTAAGAAAGTAATATTCAGTTTTTTACACCACCTACATACCAATTAATTCCAATATACCTTATTCCAATTAATTCCTATTCATAGTTGTTTTACAACTCAGATTGATGGATATGACTGTGAGTGAAAAGTTGCCCATGAACGAAAATCTAATCCAGATTTAAGTTTTCAGACTCTTGGGGCCTTAATAAATACAGTGGCATTAAGTTGCAATAGTTATCTATTGCTTTTTTAGCTGATAGCACCTTTTGAATGTCAGAGCAAGTAATAATACTGCAAGATATACCTATTATGAATAATTATTTGCAAATTAAGCTCCATGCTCTTTTATATTAAAAACTGAGAAAAATCAAATAAAAAAATCATTTCTGCAGGAGAAGCTATCAACATAATACCAAACATACATTCTTTATTTTTATAAAAATATTATTGAATTATAGTTTTGTCTTATTTGTTTAGGTGGTTAAGTTATTACATTTTATTACACAATTAAAAGTATCAAGACGTTTTTAGTAGGGTTTACAAGATTGTACTTTTTTCTATAATGTATAAATGTTATTTTTAATGTATCTTTAGTTAATTAATAATATCGTAATAAAGCATTAAGAATTGGTAGAAAGTTTTTTTATTGGAATAAAAACCTGTGTGGAATTGAAAGGTAATAATAAAAACCTGTTAATAATTTGTGTATTTGAGTGTGTGTAGTTGTAGTTTGTAAATAAATGAGAATGCCGTCGTCGGCAATATAACCATTTATGCTAAATTGTAATATTTTAAGTCCTTAAAGAACTTGAATCCACGGCCGTAACATAAATAAAAAAAAAAAAACATTAATCTGTGGATCCATGTTTTTCGTCTTGCCAGTTGCCCGGTCCCCTGATATTGATATTTTTAAATGTTCAAATCTATTTAAATAGTTTTAATACAACTTTAATATATTTATACAGATACATATGACAAATATCATATGATAACATTCATGGTATGAAAAATAGGTCAAATAAAATAAAGGAATATACAAGTTAGGTTAGCCGTAAGTCCACTGTTTGGTACTTGTGTTTTGATAAACGGAAAGTGTTATATTATGCGCGGTAAAGCAAGAGGAGGCCGTGGCCGTGGCCGTGGGATCCGCGGTGGGGGCTTCTGGCGATCCGGAGGCAACTCACGTGGCTACATGGACCCCCAGCACAGAATGAACTTCGGTAATCGGGGACACAGCCAGAATTGGGGCCAGCCAAAGCGTAGTGCTCCTAGTAAGAGGCTCTCTGAGCAAGCCATTGGAGTCACCAAGTATATTAACGAGCATGAAGGTTTTAATGGAATTATTAAAGCTAGGTATGTTTACTGATTTCTTTGTGGAGAGAGGTTTGTGTTTTTTTTATTCCTCTGCAAGTTAGGCCTTGACTCACTTGCTGGTAAGTGACGATGCAGTCTAAGAAGTTAACCTGTTAGTGGTAATGCAGTTATATTAAACTCATATCCATAATCAGGTTTGGAGCGCTAAATAGCTTAACACCTCAAATTTGTTGGTAAGGTCAAAGCCTCCCACCAGTGACCAGACCCGACCAGAAAATACCAATTATAAATTTCCTCTGCCAGGGATCAAACCTGGAACCTCCAACCAAAAGCCACAGCTCTCACTGCTGTGTCTGCAAAGGTGTTGGAGATATGACTTAGTTATAGCTATTTTACGCAACTTCTGTTGGCTTTTTCTCTAGCAAAGTAATAAAAGTAGGCTAGGTAGTCATGAGTGGTTCTTTTTCTCTTTCAAGTTTCAGCAAAACATTTTGCCAACCAACAGCCCTTAATCTTACTTAATCCAACATTGTTTATCATGGTACAAAACAGAGCCTGTGTCTATGCAAAATTTTATAATTTTATCTCACAAAATATACTTAGATTTTCAGATTTCCAAGTATCAGAAATAAATGAACAGGGCAAGGTGGCAAAATTAACTGATCTCTCAATACCAGAAATTCCTAATGTAGCTGATGCAGTTGATGATGAGGACCTACTTCTCAACAAATATAACCCTGAGATCTTACCAATGGAGACTTGGGACAAGATTAACAAAGTAGCTACATCTACTGAAGCTGATGTAGAGAAAGTTCAAGTAGGTTGTATTGATCCTAGTGATTATGAAATTTCTGGCTAAAACTATATATTGCAGATAGAAAGCAAGCAGACTGACTACTTGGTTTGCAGTTTTTATGCATCCAAACAACAATTTTGCAGCTTTAATGCAGTAAAAAAGTAGTTTAGAATGTGATTATAGTTTTATTAATTATTTTTTTTCATTTTGAAGACTTTATTGCACAAACTTTGAAACACTAAAAGAAACACACAAGAAAAAGTTAAAATAATTAAAAATAATATATAGATACAGTTGTGTGCAAAGGCTGTCTTATTTTACCAATTTACTTATGGCATTGAATACTGTACACCAATGTATTACATTATTACTCCATTGGTGTGTTTGGTATGTTCTTCATTCAATCCTCACTGAATTAAAACATGATTGGCTAGACCACCCTCTCTCCTTTGACCAGTAGGGTACTGTACATTAGTAGGTTTGTTATCATGATGAAGTATTTGTCGTCTTCTGATCATATTATGTTAAATGTGAAATTCCGTTTAAAGTATTTTTGTCTATACTTATATAACATTTCCAAATTTGTTTTTAATTAGTTTGCATTGCTTAATTTACTGATGTAGTACTTGAAAGCCAGAGCTTTTAATGCAGGTAAACCATTTCTTTCCTGAGATAATATAATTTTTTTAGGTGGATGTAACAGGCATGTCAAAAGAAGAGAGAACCCAAATACATGATGCAGTTAAGAAGGCTTTTGGGGGAAGCATAGTGGGAAGCACTGTGGCAGTAAATGACAAGAAATTTGTTACTTTTGACAAGTATAGGAAAGGAGGTATCTAAATGACATTAATGGAATAGTCTATACTAATACCTGAAACGCTTCTACTAGTCCTAGTTACTGTGTTTAAGAATTTCTTTATGAACAATGTTTGCAGCTGACTTTTTATTGCACAATACAAACAAAATACTCATGAATAAATGATAATGATGATACTGGTGCCAGAGTTAAGCGCATTTAAACAAAAAAAAACATTATTCTGCTTAGTGGTACTGTGCCACAATAGGGCTGATAATCGTGATATAATAAATGAATGTATTGGTTTCTAGTTCGCATAGACAACAGAGTGAAGTGGGTGTGGCCAGGAGAGTATGTCTACTTTATAGTCTACAAAGAGAACTGCGACACTATGGAAGCTGCTTCGCGTATCGCCGAACGTTTGAGAATGCAGTAAGTGTTCTAGTTCAATGAAATTAATTCGTAAGTTTACATTAATTACCTATGGCTAAGTCCCTGTAGGCGCTGGACGCGCATTTGTTGGTTACTATTTTCCGGACTTTACATACCTTCGTATTATATCAAGGCTTGTTCAGAAGCCATGAATCCATTTGAGCAGCTGAACTGACTTGAGGCTTACTTGTGGTTACCCTCGGACGAAATACCCTGAGTCAAAAGTCCCAGTTTTAAGCAATAACACGATGGTATCAGATACTCGTCAATCAATAGCCTTTCAAAAGTCCACTGCTGGACTATATACCCCTCCCAAACGGAGGGTTTGCCCATAATCACTACGCTAGGCAGAGGGGTCAGCAAAAGCTGTAGTTGGTACAAGTAGCACATAGAGTGCCGCTGCCCTTGTATTGTTGTCAAACTACCTGGAGATGTGACCTGAGGTGGCATATCTGTTTTCGTTGAATGCAATTTTTAGTGTGAAGTACCTTTGAGCACACCAAAAAATCGAAAAAAAAAATATGCAGCCTCAGAATTAAGCTGCGTCTCCAATGACCACCGTCATCCAGTTCGTCTTAAAAGATAGGCATATTGCTTGGTGGACAACTTTGTCATACATAATTTTATCGAAATTTTAACCTGTTTACACAGCTCATGTAGCAGAAGTTCTCATATGAAGAAAAAACCCCCGATTTTAAAACATTCTTCATTGGTGCTATGCTCCTATTGGCCTTAGCTAATGATATTTAGCCCATACCCTTACTTGATAAATTACCTATCCAACACTGAAAGAATTATTCAAACCGAACCAGTAGATCCTGAGATCAAGTAAACACTCAAACTCACACAACCTTTCATATTAGTATAAGAATAAAATATATGATATGCTTGGTTTATTTTATGAAGCATTGGTGACGTAATTTTTTATTGCAGTGTCAGACCTTCAATACTTGGCTACGCCGGCACAAAGGACCGCCGTGCCAAAACCTCGCAATGGTTCAGTTTGCGTAAGTTCGACCCAAGGAAGATAGCCGCAGCCTGCAAGGACCTCAGAGACATCCAGGTTGGCAACTACAGCTTCAGCGACACGCATATCGCGCTGGGGATGCTGAAGGGCAATCAGTAAGAAATCTATCTTTTATACATAGAATTAAGAACATACAGAAACCCTGTACACGACTAATAGTGTTTTTCGAACAGACAGTTACGTCACTCCATTTAGCAGTGGTCAGTAATTATTTTACCTCTAATGTTCTAATCGTTTGCCATAAAATGGGAAAAATGGGAAAATTTGGTGTGCTAGTTACAACAAATTTTCCTATTTCCCCTGATAGGCGTTTTTGGATACAATGCACTTAATGAAATTATGGCGCAATGATGGTTCTGTGTATTTTTAATTCTGTTCTTTCATATATTTGTTAATTTAATACTATAATGTAGTGACAAGTATAAAAAGGCATAATAAAAGATATCTCTATTATTATGCCATTTTATAGTAACAATGTGGTAGTTATTTTTCAATTTTATTTTATTCAGCACACCACATAATGTTACATTTATAATACAATATTTAAAATAAGTCTAATTATATAATGTAACGTATGTACATCCAGTTTGGGCGCAGTTTTTTTTTATTAAATTAAATAATATAAATACTTATTATAAAAAACATCCGTGTTAGATATATATGCATGTGTTGTCTGTGCTGCCTTAGGTTAAAGAACTAACTAGCTAATCACAACTATTTCTTGGTTCATATTCAAAATTAACTTTTCATTAGTTTCACCGAAAATCTCTTTATCTACAAGACATTGGCGAAGTACCTTGTGCCCAGTTGCCACAGACAAAAGCCATAAACAAGAATTGAATTGAATTGAATAAATATTTATGTGTGTCACCGGAGAACACGGTTGACAAAGGTACTGGTGTTTCAGGTTCCGCATCTGTTTGCGCAACGTGACGGCGTCTGACGAGTGCGTGACGGCGGCGTGCGCGCTGCTCCAGGAGAAGGGCTACATCAACTACTACGGGCAGCAGCGCTTCGGCACCAGGCTCGACCTGCCCACCTTCCTCATAGGCCGGACACTGCTGCAAGGGAATTTTAGGGAGGTGTGTAGCGTCACCATACAGCACTCGACACTAAATCAACACTGATTAAGGGACTCCTTTTATACTTATCATTTCGTGAAAATGAACTGTATTTCGCAGGCAATAAGGTACATACTGAGCCCGCGGCCCGGCAGGATATCCCACGCGCTGCACCTGTACCACACGGTCAGCGCGCACGCGGCGGCGCAGGTGTTGCCGCGGGACGCGCCGCCCACCGAGGCGCGGCTGCTGCGGGCGCTGGCGCACAACGAGAACGACCTCGTCGGCGCCATGGACCAGGTGCGTGACCCTTGTTGCGTAGGCCGCACGGCGCACATTGCGGCGGCGGCTATTCGAAATTAAAAAAAATAATTCAAAATTCAAAATTCAAAATTCAAAAATTCAAAATTCAAAGAAATCAAGATTCAAAAAATAAATTCAAAAAATACAAAATTTAAAAATTCAAAATTAATTTATTTCAAGTCGGCCCAGTTTATTAGCGCTTTTGAAACGTCAAGTTAGTCTGTTTGTAGTGAGTCTACCACCGGTTCGGAAGGCCACCGAGAAGAGTCGGCAAGAAACTCAGCAAATTGCTCTTTTTCAACATCATTTCTATCTTGTGACAGAAGAGAGCGGAGCGTGGTTCCAAGCAGCATTGCAGTAAAGAAATTCATCAATCGTATAGTACCAACGTTTTATTAATGGTGTTTTAACACATTGTTTAAACTTATGCATTGGCAGGTCCAAAATTGGACATCAAGTCACAAATTGTGAATCACATTATAAAAGCATAATATGCACAATCCCACAAATGACTGGCTGTACCTTTCGCAAACCATATGCAGATGTCATTAAATTATGTCCATTTCGAGTAAGGCGGTTGTTTATACCCACTTTTCGTTTATAAAGAGCAATGTTTTGTCTTACAAATACTATATTGTTATAAAGAGGCTACCGTAAGTATACTTATTTCTTAAAAATGTTCACGGAGGGATTCACGTGATTTAAGTTTATAAATTGACTGTACAGCTATTTTCTTCAATAGTAATTTCAATGTCAGCAGCTTTGCCCCATAATGAGATCCCGTAAGACACTGGAAGTACGCAAAGTAAACAAGTCTTGTTGTTTCTACGTCAAATTGTTCTGACGGCGTAGACAGCGGAGCTTAGTTTACCTGCTAGTGTATCTATATGGGTACCCCACCGATGCTTACAGTCTAAGGTAATGCCCAGAAAAATTTTGGAATCTTCAATTTTTAGTGATTCTCCATTTATTATGATATTTTTATTAACATTCTTTACATTCTTTACATTTGGTAAAATAAATTCCACACACTTAGTTTTTTTTTTGCATTTACAACTGAGCTATTGACAGTGAACCCGTGCGACACATGCGACGTAGCACGGCTTACATCGTCAGAGTTATCTCTGCCTCTATCAATTTTGAATCCTGCAAACAGTACAATGTCAAAAGTTTTATTGACATGGTGCGGTAGATCATTTATATACACCAAAAATAGCAAGGGACCCAAAATTGAACTTAAAAACTTAAAACTTTGGGTTCTGTAACTGAGATAAGAGGCAACCAAATTAAGTGCACCGTTTTTGATACCATAGTGGGCTAGTTTAATTAGCAAGGTTTTATGATCAAAACAATCGAATGCTTTGGATAGATGACAAAAAACACCAATGGCACTCTGCCAACATTTCCAGGCATCGTAAACATGTTTTAAAAGTTAAGCGCCTGCATCCGTAGTGCACGAACTTTAGTGAAACCGCACTGCTCTGGATGTAATAAGTTTTTACATTGAAGTGATTTGAAAGTGGATTTAATATAATTTTGTCCGCTAACGTTGTCCGCGACTATCAAGGGATTTAACAAATCCCTAGAAAACGAACGGGAACTGTTCGTCAATAATAGCCATTTTGCGTCCGTTCACCTAAGTGTGCCAAAAATAAATTTTATTGGTGTCATAGTTAGGGCGCGAACGAAGGCCCAACGAACAAACGCACATTCGTATTCATAATATTAGAGAGGAAGTAGGGATAATATAAGTAAGGATTTGATTGGAATTTTAAGTATCGGACAGATTTTCCGACGAATAATCAAGTTAATCTAAAATTTGTAATTGCAGATAGCGCGTAACGCTCGCTTGCTGTACATCCACTCGTATCAGTCGTGGGTGTGGAACCACGTGGCCTCCCAGCGCCTCAACAAGTTCGGCAAGGAGCCGGTGCCCGGAGACCTCGTCCCACTCGGCGAGGTGAGAGATGGTATGTACCTTGGATAATTCTGCCATAACTATCAGGTGCCATCTGCAAATTGAAGTACAGAACTCAGCTGTTAAAACATAGGAGTTTTGTAGGGAGTTCCAAAATCCACGACCTTGAGCCGCTTGTTTCCAGCGGTTCCCAGCGACTAGTTTGATGTTGTAGCGGCGTTTACAATGGTGGGTCGCCGGTCAGCACCATTCGTGGACTTCCAGCCCCCAGAACAAGGTTGCGAAAGGGATTTAGTACCATACACCGCAAACATACGCTGCGGCATGTCATACAGAAGACCGAAAAGTGTAACCGGCCACTTTACTTAGCGTTTGTGGACCATGAGAAAGTCTTTGATTCGATGGAAACCTGGGCTGTTAAGGTCAATGCAGATAAACCGAACTGACTACCGGTACATCTAAGTGCTTGTAAAGACCACAGTTCTTGATGTCCGAATGGGTCCACTGTGTTATATCGCCGAACTAGTTCTCTTCTTCCGGTATTTTGGGCTTCCAATACTAACCTCGGAAACTTGGCCAGAGGCCTTCCTTCGTATTACAGTTGTCAACAGTCTTCATTGGCATTTGGTTCTTGAGAATCTTGCGCTCTTGGACCAAAATGGCTGATTTCACGCATTAAAATACATGATTGCTTAGTGTAAAGATCCTCGAACTTTTCATCTCAGAACACTTGTCATGTTTTCTGGTTCTTGGTTAGCAACCTGGATGACCTAATATTGAGTTTAACAACTTAGTAATTTTGACAGTTGGTTTGACAGTTGGCGACTCCCTTGCTTGAAGATTTATACTTCGAGCCGTTCATGGTAACCCAAAATTATAGTCACTCTCAAATGAGGTCCGCAATCATTGACCCCCCTGAACATCTCATGGATATTAATTATACTACAATACAATACACATTACTGGGCACGGGTCTCCTCCCACAATGAGAAGGGGTTAAGGCCGTAGTCCACCACGCTGGCCCAGTGCGGATTGGTGGACTCTTGACCATGGACCTTTGAGAACATTATCGAGAACTCTCTGGCATGCAGGGTTCCTCACTATGATTTTCCTTCATCGTTGAAGCAAGTGCTATTTTAATTTCTTAAAACGCACGTAACTTAGGAAAGTTTTAGGTGCGTGCTGGGATTCTAACTCGGCCCCTATCACGGCAGTATTAAATAATACGAAGTAAACCCTCCGTGGTCTCATAGATTTACTGCAAATAAATTTAAAAATCCAAAAAATATTTCAGATGTTACAGAAGACGATAATATAGATGACGAAGAAAATCTGAACGACGACGCAGAGCCAAGCGGCGCCGGAAAGAATAACACAGACAAGAAACCAGACACAGACAAAAAAGACAAAACCACAAATAATAAAGCGAGTGTATCCAAAACTATGATTCCTGTTAAGGTTCTGACCCAGGAGGATTGCGATAGTGGCAACTATAGTATATTCGACGTGGTGCTGCCCTTGCCAGGGTACAGCGTCGTCTACCCGCCTAATATGATAAACTTTTATAGACACCTATTGTCGAAAGATGAGTTGAAATTGGACATGAAACATAGAATCAAGTAAGTGTACTTTATAATTCAAATTCATAAATGTTTTATTTATGTAGACCTTATCACAGGTACTTATGAAGCGTTCAAAAAAAAATCAAAATTCAAGGGCCACTTCAAGCACTTTTGAAACGTCAAGTTCATACATATAACATGTTAACACTAATGTTAGGTGATGGTGATAACTGCTTTCTTAACGTTAACTTAAAACTAAAGCTATGGAGAATTCCAAACGCGCCCTGGTCTAAGAAGAGCCCACAACAAACTTAGCCATGTTTTTTTTGTTATAACCATCTCACAGTCGGGTTAATGTTTAGTTAATGTTTATGTATAAAATTATAGCTTACTATATAAGCTTACGTTTTATATTTGACGGCCGATTGGCGCAGTTCGCAGCGACCCTGCTTTCTGAGCCCAGGGCCGTGGGTTCGAATCCCACAACTGCAAAATGTTTGTGTGATTAACATGCATGTTTTTCAGTGACTGGGTATTTATTTAATTTTTTATTTATTTTATATGTAAATATGTATATTATTCATAAAAATATTGATCAGTTATCTTAGTACCCATAACACAATCTACGCTTACTTTGGGGCTAGATGGCGATGTGTGTATTGTCGGAGTATATTTATATGTTTAAAAAAAAACTAGAGCTTCGAGCAAGCCTGCATACAGTCCCAAATCCTGCACCTTTTGTCTTTTCTTTATTCGCCAAAATTAAGAAGCAATTACGTGGTCAAAGATTTTTATTACAAAGCTTGCAGTGTCGTATCCTATTATATCAATAATTTTGACCTGTTGCACCGTCCCGTTCTCCATTACTTAATTATTTCATCAAGGGTCTGGTGAAGATCGCTTAAAGCAATTGCACCGCCTTTGCATATTTTTATTTTGTTTTTTTTTTGTTTTTTCATCTGATAATTTGATCAATAAAGACGATAGATGAAGTCTTATAAGATAATATTTATTAATTATGATAAGGTTAAGCTTTTTTTAGTTTTTTTTTAACAAGTGTGGTTTTTACAGGAGTTACAGTATGAGTGGTGGGTACAGGCACATAGTAGCCCGCCCCGCCGACGTGCAGTGGCGTTGCGTGCGCTATTCCGATCCCCACGCAGACCTCATCCTATCCGACCTGGACGAGATTGAGGGCATAACCAACACTGGGATCAATGAAGGTAAGCTATATCATAGATATTAGATAGAAGCAGGCGTTGCTTTGCGGAAGTATCGAGTAACTTGTATTTATCATAATATATGAAAATATGAAAATTGAACTTAATTTGCTATACTCCGCGTAATGCAGGAGAATCTGTATGGTATAATATATATAACTTCTTCAATCTTTATACTCCACACCAAACAGATCTTCGGCAATGTACCCTCTACGCACGTTTCGCTCCAAAACCGGAGCATCCTCAGGAGATGTTGACTTTAAGATTTCTTAACTCTATAAAATACATAATGCGATTCCGCAAAGTAACGCCCTCTTCTGTCCAATATTTGAGGCTTTGGGTCATAAATCATATTTATCTGTCTATCTCGCTCGCACTTAAAGGTCTTATGGAGAGGTGTCTTACGTAGGTGTGTGTAGGGTGAGTGATGCGTAAGAATTGCAGAGGTGCATATCGATAGCGGGATAGGTACGATCGTTGTGCCAAATTATGTAAGGTATTAATATAATTTAGCGCATCGATCGATTGATTTTTGATGTGGTTCTATAGGCGGAGGTTAAACCTGATTTTTGGCGTGGCCTCTAACAATAAAAAATAATATTAATTTTGTAATAAAACATTATTAACCAACTTACAAAAAGGAGTGGTTATCCATTTGGTTGTATTTTATTTTTTATGTGTGGAACAAATTTTTAATGCTTTATCTTTTTATAATGCTATATCCGCAGTAACTTACAGAAAACAATTTCGATGTTTCACATCTGCCAGGCGTGCCGTGACTTTGGCTCACATGTTTTTTTTATAGTGTCTTTTAATCAAAGCAATTTTTCCCCTTAAAAATATGATGATCCTTATGAGACGTGCATAAATATAAAATATTTATAGTAAATTTGTGTTCATCATCATATCAAGTGTTACACTCTCACTACTGATCCTAGGTCTTTTGTAGGGAGTTCCAAATTCCACAGTTTTGTCGTCTGTCCATTTCATTGTAGGCTCAGTTAAGGCGTTTACCAGTGCAGGTTACCAGCACCTTGGGACTCTGTCGGCCATCCGTTCGCCAAGCTATGTGCCCCGCCCATTGCCACTTTAGCTTTGCGACTTGAGCTAGACTTAACTCTGGTTCTTCTACTGATCTTCTCATTTTTTAATTCCGTCACCAAAAGATACTCCGAGTATAGCTCCCTCCGTCGGCCGCGGAGCGATTCCGAGATTTTTTGACGGCCGAGTGGCGCAGTGGGCGAAACCCTGCTTTCTGAGTCCAAGGTCGTGGGTTCGATTCCCACAACTGGAAAATGTTTGTGTGATGAACATGAATGTTTTTCAGTGTCTGGGTGTTTATCTGTATATTATAAGTATTTATGTGTATTATATTCATAAAAAAATATTCATCAGTCATCTTAGTGCCCATAACACAAGTTACGCTTACTTTGGGGCTAGATGGCGATGTGTGTATTGTCGTAGTATATTTATTTATTTATTTATTTCTTATTTGTAATACTTGTTACGAATTTGTGTGCAATTAAGTCTATCTATCTTTTATTCATAGATGGCGAATATAAAGCGCTTCTTCTGACCATGTCGCTTCCCCCAAGTTCTTACGCTACCATGGCTTTGAGAGAACTACTGAAGGTCGACACTTCAGGTGACAACCAAGCCTTACAAAACAACTATCATAAGAAACCCGAAACTGACATAACTAATCAACCCGTCAAAAAAGAAGAAAAATCTGAAGAGTCGAGTGAAGAATCTAAAGAAACCGGAGCGGAGAAAAGGAAGTTAGATGACGATGTACAGGAGGTAGAGGTCAAGAAAACCAAACCATACGATGAGTTAGAATAAAACTAATTTTATTGTTAAATGCATTGCCTTTTTATTTATTTAAAGTAGTCAAAACATTAAATGATGCAGAAATAAATGAACACATTTTTAGGACGATGAACGTAAAGCTTAATTTGCTAAAATCCGCGAAAGCTAAGAAAATTTGTATGTTTGTATTTATAGTTTCTTAAATCTTCATACTCCACACCTAATGATAGATATTCACTACGCACTGTGATGCTACAATTTTCTTGGTTTTCGCGGATTATAGCAATTTAAACTCAAAGTTCATTGAATATAATGGAATCCCGCAAAGTAACGTCTGCTTTTCTCCAATATTTTTGAGGAAAGAGGAAAGTTTTGTATGACTCGTTTTATTTGCAAGTTTTTTATATAATGCGAGTTTCGTTAGTGCGGTATGTTGCTAGAAATGGCCTTGTATGCGAGTTTTGTATTTCTCACTTCTCTGTAAAGCATGAAACTGTCTAGCGAGTTTGGTCCATTGCTTTCGGTTTGAAGGTGTCCTCTATGCAAATTTGTACGTTTCGCTAGAGCTACATAAACCTTAAGTTCTCTCCACCGACTTTATTCCAAGACTAGTTCGTGAAGCGATTGAAATTCGGAAGCACAAAAAAGGACGCAAGGATGGTTTTTAATAAGCAAGTGTGTGGAATCCAGTGGTAGAATTATGCAAACCAAGAAAGCATCGTACAGCTTCTCAATTATAAAGTTTAGTATCTCGAATAGTTCGTGAAGTACCAACAAAAAGAACACGAAAGCGGGTAGTCAGATTCTGCCTGTGACATCCAACTTGACATCTCGTACCTCCGCAGTCCCGTCGAGACTACGATCCATTCAACTGGATCGAAATATCGACAAATCCCAAATTGTAGCGGTTTCCACATTACAGAACTAGATGGCACCACAAAAATCCTGCATCGCGCCAGCGAAGTGTTCACAAATAATGCCTATATATACACCTTCCAAAAATGAATGTTCGGACCTCGGTCTCCGAGCACGATCATCCGCTCGGAGGAACATCTTCCTATCGTTGCGGTCTAGCGTATCACCATAGCTCCCGTACACAAATTATCGTGGTGTGTACCCGTTGATAAAGTTAAGAAATGTGGATTAACAATGAAAATCTAAGTTAAAAATCATTAGAAATGAATAACATTTATTTTATGTTATTAAACTCAATACAAATGCAGAGGGTGGTACTTAATACGTTCTATAGATCGTAGTTCCCGTAGCCGCGCGCCGGCCTCAACCTAGTCACGGTCGCGGGCGCGTGCGCCACGGCGTGCGCGCGCAGCTCGCCGGGCGTGGGGAACGAGCGCGGGCACCACGTGCATTTGTGCGGCTTGTTCTGGAATACGCAAGAGACTACTTTTAAAAAGCTGCTCTATGGTGTTCGGAAGGATCTACTATGTACAAAATATCTTATTTATGCAGAAACAAATATATTGACGTGACAACGTCTTATAATTCGATGGAGCCGGCTGCACGGACGAAAAAACATGACGTATGCGGCGTTACCTCGCTCTGAGGCGTTCCATCCGAGGCTCGAAGTGCAAGCGAGAGCGAGGAACGAGCGACAAAGAGGCACAGTCGGCCTCCGCGTTCGACATCTGTCTCTCTCCGACTTGAGTAAGCGATGCGTCCGCGTGGACAGCTTCTATACAATAATACATTTACATGTTTTCGGCAAAGATGAAGTGCAGTGAAAAGTGAATGTGGTGTCAATTGTTTATAGCAACGATAATATCTATCGAACAAATAAAATTAAAATTTTCTTTTGAATAAAGCAACCATTCCATCAGTATTTTCTTACGACGTTGTCACGTTCAACTATCGTCAGTAAGCCGACTTTACAGACAACCAATTTAAAAAAAATATATATTTCCCGCGAAAACGCTCGCCGGGTGTCATGGCCGTACTCGCCATAGGCAAATTAGAGTTTTAGTGAGGCCTTGTTCCATAGCTAAGATTATCGATAGTAAAAAACTTAGCAACAGATAGTTTGAAATTACAAAATACTTGATATACGCAGAGAGTTTCGAAGTTTATATAGACGTGACGTCACCATTTTGAATACGGCGTTCCACATGATCGATAGATTTTGTAGGTTTATTTATTGCATAATAAATAGCAATCTCACTTTGAGTATAAATAAAAATACGTTTTTCATAAAACATGAATCATGTATCATTAGAAAAATACAATACTTAAGTGATTCTATGTACTGTCCTGTCATAATTAGAATAATACAGGTTATTTTTTTTTATAGACTAGATAGACTTCACTCTCTAGAGAACTAATGTTCTCCAGGCAGACTTTGACATTGAGAACTCGCAGGCATGCAGGTTTATACACCGCTTACTGTTTTTAGACGATAGAAAAAGCAGTGTAATATAATTTCCCTTAATTTTCTCAGTGTTATCGCAACATGTTGGTATAGTTACCTTGGTATGTGTCATCCGGTGATAGTAGAGGTTGGAACTGGCAGTGAAACATTTGCCGCACTCCGGACACTTGTGGGGCTTCTCACCTGAACACATAATAGTAATTAAACTATTTAAATAAGTAATTCTGGTATTTATTCGCTTCGAACTGAGCCCCGATTATCTTAACTATTCTGATCGAAACGAGTTCTTTGAGAAATCTATTGCGTGATATATTATGAAAATCTAGCAAATATAAATGCATCGCAAACTAAGCTAAGCTCAGAAATTCATTCTTAATACTTATATCATGCAAAGCCATCTTTTATCCAATATTGTGTGATAAATGATACCTATCTCAAGGTATCATTTATTCGACGAGTTCATAGGGTTGGAAACTATGAGTAGATTTTTTTTTATTACACTACAAGTAAGCCCCTGACTGCAACCTCACCTGGTGTAAGTGATGATGCAGTCTAAGATGGTAACGGATTAATCTATTAGGGGTATGGCGCTTATATTAAACCCATGCCCCCAATCCGATTCTACGCGACGTCGTTGTGGAACCTAGCCACAGCCGAAGCCTCCCTTCAGACCAGACCAGAGAAAATTTAGAAATTATAAATGTCCCTTGCTGGGATCGAACCCGGGGCCCCCCACTTAAAACCACATCGCCAACCGCTACGAAAAAGAGGTTGTCGTCGAGATTAGAATAGAATAGAATAGAATAGAAAAACTTTATTGCAACACAACAAAAAAAGGAAAATACAAGGAAAACAGTAATAGGATTAGTGCTAGGGTGCAAAGGCGGCCTTATCACTAAAAGTGATCTTTTAAAGGCAACCTGAGCGTACGAAGCCGATAAAAGAGTGGAAAATGGATGGTGCATAAAGTTACAAAAAAAAAACAAAAAATAAAGAAATGTAATATATTACATTTATTTAGTTTAGTTAGTTAGATTAGTCTAGTTTGCCAAGCATAAATGAAAACATATTTTAGTAGTAGTACAGCTTTTGTTGCAGAGCTCATAGTTATGCTTATTTTTGCCGCTAAACAGCATTGCTGTGTTCCGTTCTGAAGGGGATGCCGTTGCCGGTGTAATGACAGGTAGATGAGGTATAACACCTACGCATCATAATGTCGGACACGGCGGCATTTGTAGGACCTGTTTCTTGCGAAGTATTGCTCTGTCTATAATCTATGGTTTTCCACGAAACCATCTGCTTGGTCCAACAATTATTGTCTCTATAAGAAAAAAACAAAAAAAAAACATAGGTTTTGGGTTTTTTAATCTGCGTCTTTGTGATCCTAGATAGAGCATACTTAATTGAATCTGGTCCCGATAGAAGTTGTAATACCTGTATGAATCCTGCGATGAGTGTTGAGCGAGCTGGATGTGCTGAAGCCCTTACTGCACACGTTGCAGATGTGGGGCTTCTCACCTAAAAATCATTGCTTAGGGTTACCTTTATAATAGTATTTATTATGCGAGAGGTCCTAGTCAGTTTAAAGATTTATTTATCATTTTCCTTGAACATGGTACACAAATTTATAAAGAATAGTACTTATCAACATGTCCTGCCAAGATGCAAAATCATTATAATTATTTTAAACTAATAATTATTATAATATTATGAAATAATGTTTGGCTGAACTGATTATAAACTGCTTGGAGTTCCTACATACTCGGATATGCTAATTCTAATAAAAGTTTCACGAAACACGCCTCTAAAATAATTGCTCTTGTGTATCACTGAAAAAGATGGCAACAGGCACTTTTAGTCTTTTAGACCCGCTGATTCAGATTTGCAGATAAACCTACTGCGCGAGTGATTTTATGTTTACGCAAAAACTGCTCAGTGCTTTATGAACTTTCACTTCAAATAGTTGAGATAAAGGTGATGCTGATGACCAGTGGCGTGCACTTCATACATGCACAAAAGCTCTGCTTACCCTTAAATTGAAATATACGTCTAGGAGGAGCGTTTTTGCCATTTTATGCAATTTGCTGCTGCTGTATGCGTACCCAGGTAAGGAACTCAGTGCACGCCACTGCTGATGACGTTTACCAGTATGTGTCCGCATGTGCCGTTTCAGTAGCGAAGGCCGGTCGAAGGTCTTCATGCAAACTTGGCAGGGCAGGACACTCTTGACGCTCGCTGTCCGCTGCGGCGCAGAAGCACTCCTTTCCAGCTGGTTGGTTCTCTCGTACAGCTTCACTAAATGGTCGTTGAGTCCAGCGAGGAATTTGAAATCTATCACGCTTAGCATCTTCCTACATTTGCTTTTGATTGAGAGATCTAGAGGTTCGATCTGCGGATTCATATTTGGGTATTGAATTGCGTTTAAGCTTTTGTCACTTGTAAGTTAGAATGTTAATTGAATCGATCGTTGGTTGAGAGACCACCAAACCGCATGGACTAGCGTGGTGTACTACGGCCTTAATCGTTTATTGGGCCGGTAATGAGTTTACATCATGATGTAATGGCTCTTTAAAGTGTTTAGAATTTCATTCAAAAAAGTTTGTAAGGAAAATTTGAATCCAGTTAAACTTTGTTGATAATAGTAGACGTTAGATTACCTATCGTTTGGTATTTTTGGGCAGGTATATATTATTTTTAATTGGTCAAAGTTTATCTCTCTCTTCCTTAATTCACTGTTCTCACTTGTTTCTACGTTTTAATATTTTTCTAATAGTTATAAGAAGTAGGTAGGAATATTTAAGTATTTTTAACACTCAGTTTTATTGATCAATTGTGACATTATCGAAGTTTGTTTAAGAGATTACATTTTATGGTCTTATTTTTCTAGGTTGGTGTAGAATCAGTCATATTATTTTTATCTTTGAATTTGTTAAGACAGTTGAACTTTAGATGTTATTTTTTTTTAATGGTAGCTTAATTAGGAACTATCTATTTATGATGATAAAAACTTAAAAACAGTTTTGTAAAGTTTAGGAAAAATTGTGATTTCCTATCGAATTTCCATAGATAACTGATCGCAGTTTTTTCGTATTTGCCCTTAAATAGCTTGGGGTTGACGCGTACAAATGACGATGTAACATCGCCCGGTATTGAATTGTGTAACCTAACTGAGGATCGTTTGGATCATTGAGGTAGGTAACAATGAGTTATGTAGAGCACCGGCCACTAATCGACGTGATTTGACGATTTTCGGGCAAATTACATCGAGTTAGGAAAGAAAATTTAACAAACTCCCTAGCGCGAGGTCGAGGGCTCAATTATAGAATTTTCACAGATCGGGTCCTGTGCGAGGTTTCGGCAGAGGCTAGTTACAACTCTGCCGACAAAGACTGACTCGTAGCGTTTCGGTACGATGCCGTGTACAAGCCGATTAATCCGAAAAACAGGTTATCCTGTTACCATCTGAAATTGCATCGAAACAGCATTTTTTAAAATTATATACCCTAAATTATATATTTTAAATTAATAAGTTTGCCATTTACTGCAATCTCATCTGGTAGCAAGTGATGATGCATTTTGAAATGGTAACGGGCTTACCTAGGGGTTTAATATAACTGCCATAGTTATATTAAACCCACATTAATTATCGGTTTCTATTTATATCTATCGGTTATTATACCAGAAAGCGTTCTTTACCGCTAGGGTGGTAACTCGCCACAGCTGAAATCACCCACCAGACGAAGGAAAATTCAGTAATTTCTCAGCAGCGGATCGAACTTGTCAATGCTAATTGCAATTGACGTGCATATAAGTCTATGTCTTTGTGTGCGTGCTTTATTTAAAAACGTGTGTACTATGCATGTTGTTATGATGTTAGTGCTCTTAATAAATAAATAAATAAACTTGGGCCTTCTCCCTTATCAGACTACAACTCTCGCCCGTGCGTTTAGTTCTAAATTCCTGTCAGCTTTGAGATTGCTGCATTTCCATAGCAGTTTTTGTCGAGTCTAATTAGCATAGTGACACATCCAATAATTTTCTCACCTCCACGACCTGTATTGAAGAAAACGTAATCGGTTATAAAGGTGACGAGGCATCAAAATGTTTGTATTGAAGCTTTGTGCGTGGCGCGGCGATACCTACGCTGTATTCTGTATTATACCGGCGGTATTGTGGTGACACAATGGCGACAAATTTCCGATTACCCCCAGCTTATGGTTTGGCGCTGTTTGTTTATGGTTATTATTGTTGGTATAGATGTATAAAATCACTGCCATATTAACACGAATCTTAACTAAAGCAAACGTTACCAGTTTCCTTCCTGTAATTTGATAAGGGTTGCCGTAGACATTAATTATATCAATAAATATAAATAGATAAATAAATAATGCCATCTAGCCCTAAAGTAAGCGTAGCTTGGGACATATGAAAAATATACATCATACAAATTTACTTATAATATACAGATAAACACCCAGACACTGAAAAACATTCATGTTCATCACACAAACATTTTCCAGTTGTGGGAATTGAACCCACGGCCTTGGACTCAGAAGGTAGGGTATTAATTATTAATATTTAACTATTTTATGGTAAACGTTGAGAACATTAGGTACAGGTAAAATAATTAATGTCAACTGCTAAATGGAATGAAGAGTCACCTGTTTGAGACACACTACTAAAGTGGAGTGGTTTTTGATGGTTCAATATTAGTGTACAAGGCTTCCGTATGATCTTAATTCTGTGGTGAAAAGTATCAAGTTGCCTGGGAGCCCAGAGTTATCGAAGATATAAAGTAAAAGCTAGAACGTACGTCTCTGGGCATCTTTAAATTTTTCATCCTCATATGTAGCCTGTTATCCCATTTCATTATAAACCTCCGTCCCCAGATTCTATTTCGGTGAGAAACAGAGTGGTATCAATATGTCGCTGAAGTCTTCTTTTAAGAATTACTACTCTTAGTATCATTACTGCCTTCCCCGCTGTTCTGTTGTTGGTATTTTTAATAAAAGTTCTTCGAGTTATTTAATTAAACTGGTTTGACCAGCGATGAGGTGATCGGCAACGTGGGTTTTAAGTTTTCAATTTGCCTTAAGTTTGTCCAGGGAAAACACCAGACAATGCGACCAGTAGTATTATCCCATTAGATACTCTTTACAGGGCACGGGCTCCTCTCAGAATCATAAGGGGTTAGGCAACGCTGACCAAGTGATTGGTAGACTTTTGACGAACTTCCTGGCTTCGTTTAAGTAGCGGGTCCTATGTTCGAGTCCCGTCAGAGGGATTTTGGGAATTAATTATTTCTGAATTTTCTCCGGTCATGTCTGGTGGAAGGCTTTAGCCGTATTTACCACCCTACAGTCTGTTGGTAGTGAATCTACCACCGGTTCGGAAGGCAGGTTCTACTGAGCAGAGCCGGCAAAAAGCTCAGCAGATATGTAACACTACATTTCCAAGGTGTAGATCGTACTTCTTCAACAAATTTAGAAAACACATTAGATACTGCTACGTACGCCTAATCCATCCCAGATTAATTTATACTCGAGTCTTTAAGGTTATTGGGCCACATCTATAATTTATGGTTGTAATGTTAATTTGAGAAATGGCCGTAGCGTAGCTGACGGGACAGTTTTCATTGTGGTGACTGTGATCAAGGTGCTTTATTATCTGCAACGTAAAATACGATATTGCTTTTAGGGTTTAGGTGTTTTATCAATATATACCTTACTACAACCTACATAGCTATTTATAATTGCCTGGTCGATGTTATATTATTATTATTGGTATTTTGAGAATTTATATTGATCCAAGCGCGAATCCGGTCAAAAGCGTTACCTAAATACGCCCGTCTATGTGGCTAACACTTTACATATGTCTGCTTCTCTATAATAAACATAACACCTACCTATTTCAGTTTATTATGGTTTACGTGAACCCTAGAGATCTAACTATAGTTCCTAGAAGTTCGTTCCTAATTTTAGCGCGCATTGCTGGTATCCGAGCCATAATGTGCAAGGCGCGCAAATGACGTGGTCACTCGGCTGCCACTGTAATGAGGTCAGCCGCTGACCGCGAGCCGAAGCTGCCTTACCGACGCGATAAATAGCTGCCACCATAGAGTAAGTTTACTTATACAGAGGGCTGACACAGCAATTTAGGCAGACAGACCGAGCTTGCATTGCGGCAACCCTTACTACGGGCGCCAGTAACTTGGTCCTTGGGCCGATAATAACTATTATGACACGCACGTACTTATTTATTTACACGGGTACTGAACCCCGGAATTTTTCACAATGGTTCGTGAGGCCATCCACTGGACTCAATCCATCATCATAAACCATTACCAACACACTACAGGACACTGGCCTCCCTCGGAATGTGAAGGGCTTTGGCTGTAGCCCACTACACTGGCAAAGCTTCACAAGTCTTTGACAACGTTATGTAGTATTTTCACTATTCCTTCACTGTTCCACACCGACCTGTTCACAACGCAAGTGACATTTTAAAATAAAAACGCAAAGTGTGTTCCGGCGATCTAACTCGGTGTCCCGAAAGTAAGACAATTTAGAGTTCCAGTATTATATCGCGTAGAAACCGATTAGAGGTATGTGTGCGTACCCCTAATCGGTTAGCCCGTTACCATCTTAGACTGCCTGATACTTTCCAAAAGATTTCATCCAAGGGCTAAATTGTAGCAGAAAAAAAAAGTAAAGCCAAAGGCACACTTTTAACCTAACGGCTTCGCACGCTCAGGTTGCCTTTAAAATATCACTTTTAGTGATAAGGCCGCCTTTGCACCCTAGCACTAAGTATAAGTGTTTTCATTGTGCTTTTCCTATTATGTTGTGTTGCAATAATGTTTTTCTATTTTATTATATTCTTTTCTAAAAGTTCAACTTACGTCAACTATTTTAAGTCGCGAGTTAAGCGATAAGATATAGCTACGAAGGTGGACCTACCAACTGATATTCACTACGAAGATCTGCATTGCGAGATGAAAATTGCAAAGTGATGCGAAAATGTAAAAAATACAAAAAAAGTGCTTCCGCTTCAAATCCGTCTTATTCAAATGCGTTCGCAAATCGGATTTGCTTTCCTTTCCTCTTGTTAAGAGCGCTTGTTTAACTTTACCTCGCTTTTGCAGTTTTATTTATTTCCCGTGCCTACCTCCTCTATTGTTTTGTTGGGAGCTAAAATAAAAGTTTGTGGAGCGAAATACAGGAATTGGTATGAAAATAGGGGAATTTAAAAAAAACCCTGCGTATTTCTCACCTCATAGATGGCATCATTAAATGGATAGTAGGTACCTAAAACACGGAAATTCCATAACCAGTATGGAATTTTGAGTTTGCGAAGTTCGGGTTAGATACCGTCTAGTTCCTCGCTCTGAACTCCGAACTGGACCTGATTCGTTGTTGAGCATGCTAATTAGAAGGCCATAGAGTAGTAAACAAAATAAATTAATATAATACGACAGTACACACATCGCCACCTAGTCCCAAAGTAAGCGTAGATTGTGTTAATGATAGATACCACCATTAACACAAGCTACGCCTACTGTCACTTACGCGTATTATCGTAGTGTATGTATACTTATATATTTATTTATAAGTAAATAGATAGCAGATATTTACAACACGGAAATGGTGTGAGAACACGGAAATGCAAACGTTATAACCGGTCTGGATTCTTGAGTTTTGAAGCTCGGTGTAGACAACGTCTCCTCACTCTGAATTCCGAACTGGACCTGATTCCTAGTTGAACATGCTAATCAAAAGGCCATAGAGGCAGTTTAAAAACGTCTCCTCACTCTGAATTCCGAACTGGACCTGATTCCTAGTTGAACATGCTAATCAAAAGGCCATAGAGGCAGTTTAAAAACAATCTCGATTTTTCAAGTTAAGTAAATATCAACTTAGATAATACAAAATATTAGGTCAGGAAGGTAAAGAAAACCTACACAGCTTAGAGATTTCAATTAGACCAAAATAAGTTAGATCCGCAGAAGAACCAGAGTTACAGACATAGCTCAACGAGTCACGAAGTTGAAGTGCAATGGGAGGGGCATAGAGCTCGGAGAACCGATGGACGTTGGGGTCCCATGGTGCTGGTTTGGCGACCTCGCCACATTTTAATTACTTAAAACGCACATAACTTAGAACCACCCCGAAAGTTAAGTTAAACCTACCCTCACCAGTGCGCTTTCACCGTTTTACCACAGTGTTTTTTAATGATATACATAACTACTTGTAATATACAGATGAACACTCAAACACTGAAAAACGTTCACGTTCATCACACTTTTAAATTTTGAATTTGAACCCACAGCCTTGGACTTTAAGTCATCATCATCATCATCACATCAACCGATAGACGTCCACTGCTGGACATAGGTCTTTTGTAGGGAGTTCCAAGTTCCACGATTCTGAGCCGCTTGGATCCAACGGCTACCTGCGACGCGCTTAATGTCGTCTGTCCACCTCGTTGGGGGTCGACCAACGCTGCGCTTACCAGTACGGGGCTGCCATTCCAGCACCTTGGGACCCCAACGTCCATCCTTTCTCCGAACTATGTGCCCGGCCCATTGCCACTTAAGCTTCGCGACTCGTTGAGCTATGTCGGTAACTTTGGTTCTTCTACGAATCTCCACATTTCTGATTCGATCGCGTAGAGATACTCCGAGCATAGCTCTCTCCATCGCCCGCTGAGTGACTCTAAGCCTTCTTATGTGGCCCATAGTTAACGACCATGTTTCAGAGCCATAGGTCATCACTGGCAACACGCACTGTTCGAAGACTTTCGTCTTCAGGCACTGAGGGATTTCTGACGAAAAGATGGCACGGAGTTTCCCGAACGCTGCCCATCCGAGTTGGATTCGGCGGTTCACCTCCTTCTCGAAATTGGACCTACCTAACTGGATCGTGTGTCCTAGGTATACGTATTCGTCAACAATTTCGAGTGCAGTGTTCTCAACGATTACTGGTTGAAGCGGAACATGAGCATTAGACATAATCTTCGTCTTGCTCATGTTCATTCGTAGGCCAACCTGTTGAGAAGCTCTGCTGAGGCCATCGAGCATCGTATTTAGGTCTCCCAGAGTCTCTGCCATTATGACTACATCGTCGGCAAACCGAAGTTGAGTGATGTACTCGCCGTTAATGTTGATGCCAAGTCCGTTCCATTCCAGAAGCTTAAAGACGTCCTCCAACGCAGCGGTAAATAGTTTCGGGGAGATAACATCTCCCTGTCGCACGCCTCGCTGCAATTGGATTGGTCTCGTAGTCTGATCCTGTATACGAACTGACATAGTGGCGTTTTTGTACAAACACTGCAACACTTGGATATACCGGTAGTCAATTCGGCATCTCTGCAGTGACCTAAACACAGCCCAAGTTTCCACCGAATCAAAGGCTTTTTCATAGTCCACAAACGCTAAGCAAAGTGGCCGGTTATACTCTTCAGTCTTCTGTATAACCTGCCGCAGCGTATGAATGTGGTCTATGGTACTAAAGCCCTTACGGAAACCGGCTTGTTCGGGAGGCTGGAAGTCATCAAACCTACGAGCGAGACGATTCGTAATGACTCTCGAAAACAGCTTGTAGATATGACTCAGCAGCGAGATGGGTCTGTAATTCTTCAACAAGGTATTATCACCTTTTTTGAAGAACAGAACCACCACACTCCTGTGCCATGCCTCTGGCGTTGTGCCTTGGTGAATAACGGAATCAAACAATCGCTGAAGGACTTTCAGTATCGGTTTTCCACCTGCCTTCAGGAGTTCTGCCGTTATTCCGTCATCACCCGGCGCCTTGCCATTTTTAAGCTGCTTGAGAGCCACACTAATCTCGTATAGGCTGACGTCTGGGATATCTTCGGTATAGTGTCGAGTTAATTTGGCTCTAGGATCCTTAGCCAAATCTTCAACAGGCGTCTGTACTGTGGTGTACAACTGTCCATAAAAGTTCTCAACCTCACCCAAGATCTCAGGTTTGGAAGAGACAAGACTACCATTATTGGTCTTCAGTCGCATCAACTGGCTCTGACCGATAGACAGATCTCTAGCGAACACTTTAGAGCCTCTGTTTTGCTCGATGGCATTTTTAATACGCTCTGTATTGAAGTGCCGCATATCACGAGTCTGTGATTTAGAGATCTGCCTATTAATCCGCCGGTAAGCGGACGCGTCTGCTATAGACTGTAGTCTCATCTCTTGCCTCTCCGTCATAAGCTTGAGTGTATTGGTTGAGAACCTATTGGCCTTGTTTCTACGGTGGGCCTTGTAGAATTTGGACCCGACTGTTTGGACAGTTTCCACCAGCCTGTTGTTCAAATCGTCCACAGTGTCGCAATCTGCTAGGCAACCGAACCGGTTCTGTAGTTCTAGTTGAAAGCTCTCGGGGTTTTGAATATGGGCACGAGTAGGCCGGAGTGTAGACTTCACCAGTCTGACTCTTTCAAGTTGAACGTTTATACTCAATGTGCCTCTTACCATACGGTGATCACTTCCGGTTTTAACCCTGTTGATCACAGAGACATCATTGAATACATGCCGTTTGGTCGACATGATGAAGTCGATCTCGTTTCTCGTGGAAGCATCGGGGCTTATCCAGGTCCATTTCCTGTGTGGCCGCTTCTTGAAGAAGGAGTTCATCATATAAAGGCCCTCCTTCTCCATGAAGTCAGCCAACATTTGACCCCTGTGGTTCCGTTGCCCATACCCAAATTGCCCCACCCTCAACTCTGAACCAGTTCGCTCGCCAAGCTTCGCGTTGAAATCCCCCATCACAATATTGTAGTAGGTGTTCGAGGCATGTATGGCTTTTGAAATGTCCTCATACAAAACCTCTACATCCTCGTCTGGGTGTGCCGAAGTCGGCGCGTATACCTGTATGACCTTCAACGAATACCGTTTGGTAATTCTGAGTATAAGGTATGCTACCCTGCTCGACACACTTTCGACTTTTACAACATTGTTGACGAGAGACTTGTGGACGATAAACCCGACACCACCCTGTGACTGTTGGTCACCCTCCCGGTAGTAAAACAAGTTGCCGGATTCCAAGATTATCGAGTCCTCCCCCTCTCGCCGGACTTCAGACAATCCTATAATATCCCAGCGCAACTTGCTCACCACTTCTTCCAGCTCAATCACCTTTCCATCGGTCCTCAACGTGCGTGCGTTGTATGTTGCCAGGTCAAGTCGTCGGGGTTGGCAGCGGAATCTCTGCCGGAGATTCTTAACACCCCTTGCCCCGCCGTTACCATAACCGCTGCCAGAGCCAGGAATAGCGGGGCCGCCGGGAACTAGGGGCTGTGGTTTTTTTCTCCTTCCCATTAAAGATATGCCCGATAATGACCACGCTGGGCAGGCGGGTTGGTCATCGCAGGGCTAGACTGATCGCCCCGGCGTCGCTGCTGCCCGACACCGGTCTGTGCCATTTGTTCAGCCTAGCCAATTCGAAGTGGTTATACCGCCACTTGTCGGTCGCCAGAGCCTCGTCAGTTAAACAGCAGGGTGCACCACGTGCAGGTGAGGTTGGCAATTTGGGAGGCTGACTGGTACTAGCCACACCCACTTACACCCCTTTAAGTAAATAAGTAAAAAGTCCAAAAATAATGTCAGAAATATCTTTATTCAAGTAGTATAGATACCACTTTTGATGCGTACATTAGGTGAGAATTGGTAGTGTGACGATGGCGATAACCATATTCGTAAACATAAAACTAAAGCTACGAGGGTTCAAAACGCGTTCTGGTCTATCAAGAAGCCCACAACAAACTTAGCCGCGTGTTTTTTTTTGTTATCACCATCTCACATTGTTTATTTAAAATTATTAGAAGAGCAAGGTTAGAGCAATAATTCACATCCGAGCTTTTTTAAAGATTTCGTAGTCCTCTATACTATAATAGAACTTTTCTATAAGCTTACGTTTAATACAAACTTTGAATTTTTAAAGACACCACTCCAAGATGTCAATGGGTAGTTTATTGTAAAATTATGATTTTTATGTAACCTAGTATATTGTATTGTAAGATCATGCTTACTTCTAATATTCAAATTATTGCTGTCACACTTTTCTTAAATTTAGACATATTTTTATAAACATACATTAAATTTTCAAATATGTGTTGGCTATACACTGTCACCAATCCGCACTGTGCCAGCGTGGTGGACTACGGCCTTATCCCTTCTCAATGTGGGAGGAGTCCCGTGTCCTGTAATGGGCTGGTAATGGGTTGATATGATGATGATGATGATGCACTGTCATCAGTGGCGTGCACAGGAATTTGGACCAGGGTAAGCATGAAGAAGTAAAATGGCAACGAAATGACAAAATCCTCCGTCGCCAGTTATATGAAAATGTTAGGATAGGCAGTGCTTTTGTGCTTGTATGAAGTGCACGCCACTGACTGTTGCAATTTTTAATTCTTTAAAAGTAGTAATCGATTGACTGGAATAAACAACTTGCTAACCAACTCGACTGATTGGTCCTTAAGTCTGGTGACCCAAGAGCTGGCGCTTATTTAGCCCAACGGCTAAGTCTAGCTATTCAAAAGGGCAATAGCACCAGCATTTCGGGTACCATGCCCATAAGTAAACAGTTAGACGGCTTATATTTATTGTAAATATTAATTTTAGTTTGAAATTTTTAGTTTTTATTTTTAGTTTTTTTTTAGTTTTTTTTTTAGTTTTTTTTTTTTAGTTTTTTTTTTTTAGTTTTTTTTTTTAGTTTTTTTTTTTAGTTTTTTTTTTTTTAGTTTTTTTAAATATGTAAACCTGGATAGCAGCTTTATTTTTGTGCCTTTTGGAGTAGAGACTTTGGGACCGTGGGGTCCGGAGGCAAGAGCCCTTTTTAAAGAATTATTGAAAAGGGTTATCGAGTCTACCGGTGAACCTAGAGCGGGCAGTTACCTTGGCCAACGAATTAGTTTGGCCATCCAAAGGGGCAATGCTGCCAGCATCTTAGGAACTGTACCTCGCTGCGGTGCTTTCGAGGACGTTTTAGATTTTATTTAGTTTTAAATAGTTTATTTTAGGCTATATTTATATTATTAATTGGATAATATTAATTATAATTATTATTTTCCTAGAAAAATATTTTTTTCATTGGTTTATTAATTAAAAAAAAAAATCTACCTACTCGACTAAATATTTGATGTTCAGACACGTTTTAACTGGCTAATAGACTAAACTACTAGCATAGTGCGATCTAGGCATATGAGCAGAAAGTTGTTTGAAGTGCATCGTAAAGGTTCCCGGTTTAAACAAACAGTCGCTCGCTGATATTCGGCGGATGACGCCGCGGATCGATCGCGCTCCTGCATTAATGCATTAGCCTGAAGATAGGCGCCAAGCCCTGCCGCCACGGGCCGGGTAACGAGCTGAAGCGATTTAAATAAATAAATAAAATAATTTAACACTCTACGATATACACAGCCATCGTGGGGGGCTTGTGATAAGGGTACAGAAGGTTTAAACAGGGCATGCAGATGATAAATATGCAATAAATCTCCAGTACGAGTTATAAAAACATAAGGATGGGCATTGTAAGAGTTATAAAAAACCTACACATAAGTAAGTATTTTATATCATCTGCCTCCCCTGTGTATACCCTCTATGCACGCCACTGACTGATGAGTATTATGATTATGAAAAGTACACATTATAATACTCATTATAAATTTATACATAAACATATTCCTATTTATTTTTTATTGATATTCATTGTATAGAGATATATATATATGTATATATGTTGGTGCTTATAATTTATAAATATATTATACACCTAACTCTCTTCTTGAGCTATCTTTTACGCCATCGGTTGCCTGGAAGAGATCACTATTTAGCAATAAGGCCGCTAAATTGTATACATCGTGTAAACTGTATAGTTATTTATAATTTCGCCAATCGGCCGTCAAAGAACCACAAAACACGCTTGGCGCTTATAACTCAAAATCATGGTGGGTCCCCAAATTTATTCTTAATAAAGCGGCTGGAGGCCGGCCGGATGTATTTTTTGATATCTCAGTGTTGGACCAGTGAGGGGGACGGGAGCGGAACGGGGCCAGGGGGTCTTCTCAGATGCTTTAATGCTCTCTCAATAGCCGCGGAGCCTGGGATCGTATGGGATCAATTCGCAGGCGATATTGCCCTTTGAGAAGCGGTAATAGCCTAGTCAGGCTTCGATTTTTTTTATTATTTCTGTACCACAAATTGTGATTACAAAAATATATGTCTTAGGTAAGGTAGGGAGTACGGTTCGAATTAACAAGGTGCACCCGGCATGCACCTCTGACTCGGAGTTATGTTTTTAATTTAAGCATTTAATTAATTATTAGCTTCCTCTGTGCTACTACTACCATACTGCTTTGGGAGAGGCCTTTAGTCCAGCAGTGGGCTGTTATGGGCTATTGATATCACTTGCTTTAACGGTGAAGGAAACATGTGAGGAAACCTGCATGCGTGAGAGTTCTCCAAAAAGTTCTCAAGGGCGGCGGGGACGTCCTAACCCCTTCTCAATCCCAGAGGACACCACTATAGTGGGCCGGTATGGGTTGGTAATGATGATTGCTCTTTGGGGAGGGCACGGCTCCTTTTTCATAGTGTCTCAGTTAAATAGCTTTGACCCTCTACGCTGCTCGAATTTTATCATATTAAGGACTTGTTTCGAGCACCTCTAAATTTTTTTAATTTATGTGCGTTTTAAGTAATTAAAATATCACTTGCTTCCACTAATAATAACAAAAATAAAGTTGTTCTTGTTGAGTCGACAGTTATTGTGCGAAAAGCTTCGACCAACATCTTAAGAAGCTTTCGCTTGGTTGTTGGATACAGAGGGCAGTAGTCTTTGAAGCGGCGCGTGTTTGAGGAGGTTCCTTACTCTGGAGCCCTGACCGCCGGTTGCTTGGGCATTCGAAAGCCCCGCAAGCGGAGGGTGGTTTTTTTTGTAAGCATTGTTAAGAATTATAATAAAAATATTAAGGATTACGTGAATGATAAAAAAACTTGGGTATGAATTGCTCTAACTTCTTAGCTAAATATTCATTTGACCGGCTGAGCTAGCACGGGCAAGAGATAAAAATTATATCTCCCGATTATATCCCCTACCGAGGCATATAATTAAGGTGTCCACCTCCTAAAGCCCGTAACATGGAATAGGAGAAGTTTACCTCCGTTTATTATACATATATTATTTGGATATTATTTCGACGTGTGCGCCAGTGCTCTGAGATTTGATGAAGCTGTGGGAGAACATAAATTTTTAACCTTTCTGATGCGCGCATTTGGAACCCTGATAGCTGTAGTTTTAAGAGTCATCAACATCACTTCACAATAATGGTAACATATGTGTGAACACTTAATAAGTGCATGTGATAGGTCTCCATGAATAAAACATATTTCTAATTCCGACTTTGGTATCTACTCAGACTTCCTTCCTTTTATTTTCCTACTGCAAGTGAGCTCTTGACAAACTCTATTTTCCTGGACTGCAATCTCAGTTGGTGTTTAGTAATGACGCAATCTAAGAAGGTACCGGGCTAATCTGTTACAGAACTGGCGTATGGAACGCTTGGTCGCTTGGCTGCCATTCTTTAGGGTGGTAAGGAGCCATAAAGCTGCCGAGCCAGACCAGAGCAGAGTTTTTTTTTTATAATCAATAATTGATGGATGGACAGGCACATAGCCCACCAGCAGAGCCAGCACAGGGAGGAGACAAAAGTTATATCCCCTGATTATATACCCTGACAGGCAGTGGCGTGCATAGAGGGTATGCACAGGGTATACAGAAGATAAAAAATGAAAAAAAACTCCAGTACGAGTTGTAAATACTTAAGGGTAGGCTTTTTATAACTCTTACAATGCCTATCCTTAAGTTTTTTATAACTCGTACTGGAGATTTTCTTTATTTTAAATCGTCTGCATACCCTGTGCATACCCTCTATGCACGCCACTGCTGACAGTGGATATAATTAACGTGTCCACCTGCTAAAGCATGGGAACATGGAATAAGAGAAGTTTACCCCAGTTTATTATTACACATATATAAAAATATATGATATGATTTCCAATTGTTCGAAGAGAAGATAAATTTGTATTCTTTCCCTAGGGATATGGTCTCCTGCCCATGCTAGCCGTGCTGTTGATATAAACAATAAACAGAGCAACACTTCACAGGGCATGCAAGGAGCACGTCTTGCAACATGTATGCAATGTCATGTCAATGAGCATGTCTTGTATTTATGTAAATGTAGAAAAAGAAAAAAGCAAAAAAAATAGAGTTTATCAATGCTTTAAATTGAATTAAATTCAAAAGGTTTTTAGGTTTCTATTTTTATTCATCTCACTAGATTTAATTTAAGTGTATGGTTCTCGCTCCAGAGATGAGCGATAATAACTGCGACTCAGTCTTGCACTACAGCAGTAATATGGAATTTGGGTTTCATGATACACATTACGTTATGTTTGCCCTATTTTGTACTATTTTTAATTTTCTGTGTAACGGTTAATTGAAATAAACCTATTATTATTAATTAAAGGCGTAGGTATTGAGCATCATAGGCCTGCAACCACGCCGTTCAGACCGGAACACAGCATTGCAACAATGCTGCTTAGCGGCAAAATAAGCATGGCGAGAGTACTTCCCCAATAAATACGTCATTCCGAAACAATTCACTTGTTTAAACATCGCTTAAAAATTATTACTTATCTATGTAATTGAGTATTACGTAAGTTTATAATAGCATAAATATCTTTTATAGTACATATAAATTTATATCGGTATTTTTGTACTTAATATGTAAATGTATGTATGTTCATGAACGTTTTTTTTTGTAACTACTTTATGCACCACTTTCCACTTTTTTATCGGCTTCGTACGCTCAGGTTGCCTCTAAAAGATCACTTTCAGTGATGAGGCCGCCTTTCCACCCTAGCACTAAGTACTATGACTGTTTTCCTTGTATTTTTCCTATTGTGTTGTGTTGCAATAAAGTTTTTCTATTCTATCTTATTCTATTCGCCGGACGGGCTCTACGAAGTTCTACTAAAGAGAATACAAATTCCAAAAATGTCGATGTCAGGAATGGAACCCGCGAGTTTTCATAAGACCGCAGGACAGGTCGTCAAAATCCAAAGAAAACGTAGGTTACCAGATAATAAAAACAATCCAGTGAAAAATGAAACCAAACAGAAGCGAGTAATATGTTCGCGAAATTTTATCTCAAACCCGAGTCCAGTAAATACAATCGGAATGAAAAACAAATATCGCTAAAAGCCTCTTGACATGGTTTCCACGCCCCGCCCCGCGCCGGCCCCGCCCACCGCAAGCCACGCCCACCCATCTTGTTTTTATCCACTTTTATTGCCTCGACGTAACTACTACGGTCTCTCTCAAAGTTACTTGGATGTTTTAAGATCGTCGTTTTGTTTGACTTGGGATAAGTTTTAGTTTTATATTGCTGGGCTATTTTTAGGGTTCCATACAATAATTTTGCAATAATTCTTTAACCGTCTGTAATACTTGTTTTTTTATTTTTTTATTTTATTTATTTAAGCAATATTTATTTACGCAATCCACTCGAAGATCAGATTAGATGTAGGTGTACTTATACAACGTGTAAATGAAAACCGTAATAATACTTATACAGGCTTTATAGGTACATATATTTTTTATATGTACTGTCTCTGACATCTATGAAACCGAAAACCAAATAGTTTTTGAGTAACCAGTGCAATAGTTTTTACTGAAAGAATTCAGATACAGCCCTTACATAACATGCAAAATTAAAATCATGTGACACTTTATTAGCGTAGAGTAGTAACTATGCGGCTGTCGGTCTTTTATCTTCAATAGGGTTGTCACAAGTAAACACTTTTGTATTAGTTTGTATGGAAAAAAAAAATGCTTTTTTTGATTTAATATTTTTACCGGGTGATTCCTTATGAAATATACTTATGCACCCTTCAACATTATTTCGTTATTCGGTTGCACGTTGTATATGCAACTAACACAGTACAATTGTAGTACAACTGTTCTGTACAACATGCGTCACAAAATAGGGTAGGATGGTAACTAGGCTAAGATAAAGCCTTACACCGGATCAATACAATATGGAATTAAAAGAACTAAAATATTCTTTTGAGTACTAAAAATAAGCAGCAGGTATCATGTATTTGGTCAATTTATAAAATTTTGAAGATCGTCCCCGAACTCCGATAAAAAATCGCCCAATTTCACACGACTATTTCAATACGACATAAAAGTATAAAAAAATACTTGTCCCAGAGTAAAAAACAGTAATTTTGATATTACAAACGGAAAATTCATCTTATTGCTTGGCATTGATGTAATTTCAGTCGAATACGTTTCAATTAATTAATAAATTGTTTTCAAGAAACAATTAATTAAAATTATATTTGATTAACTAGCAATGTTCATGAGTTGGTTGGTATTTCGAAATAAATATCGTAAATATCGTAAAATATTATTATTGGTTCGTTTTGTTGTCAACATTGTATAAAAGCATTACCTTCTCAAGGATTAATTTTGTATCAAGTAATTGTAGGGGTAACTGCTAGTTTATATGTCAAATGTAATAAGTGAAAACTAGTACTACCCTACACCTAGTTCACAAATAAAAGTTTTGTTTAAAACAACCTACAATAATATAGAATAGGGTATAAAAGTAAGAGAAAATGTTATCAAAGTTACAAATTGCACCCGTACAAAGTCGCGGCCAACCGCTAGTCAATATTGAACATCTTTTCCTACTATGGATGTCTTACGACTAATATAACGCAGCAACCTACTCACAGAATTAGGAACGTACAGAACCCTCATTCAGCCACTATTGCGTGCAGTGCATAGTGTCCAAAAACAGTGCAAATGCCACGCACACGTCTCACTTCACACCCGCGGAATTTTGATAGCTCACAAACTTTTTCCCATTTTATGGTAAACGTTTGGAACATTAGAAGTAAATAATTAGTCAACTGCTAAATGAGTGACTAACCGCCTGTTCGAGACACACTACTAAAGTGGAGTGGTTTTTGATGCTTTAATATTGGTCGTGTAAACGGTTTCTGAACGTTCTTAATTCTGTGATCCTACTATTAAACAGAATGATTACCAACCCGTGTGCCCATCGTGGTGATTATAGTAAATTAGTATCACTAGTTTATTTTTTTTGTAATGTTCAGCTACCATAGGGGTGACATAGTCACGTTGTGACCAACCCCCTTTAAATAAATAAGATTTAAAGAAAAAACAAGCAAGCGATGTTTTGAAAAATTAAAATATCGCAGGCTTAAAAGCAACCTGCGTGCTAAGAGTTCTCCATAATGTTCTGAAAGGCGTTTGAAGTCCACCAATCCACACTGGGCCAGCGTGGTGGACTACGGCCTAAACCCTTCTCACTGTTGAAGGAGACCCGTGCCCTGTAGTGGGCCGGTAATGAGTTAATATGATGATGATGATGACTTATTTACAATAATACTGGGCGTGTGTTGAATACCAAACGATAAAAAAGCTTGGGTGTGAATTACTCTAGCTTCATAGCTTAATATAAATTTACTGGAAGATGGTGATAACAAAAAAAAAATTACCCGGCTAAGTTTGTTGTGGGCTCTTCTTAGACCAGGGCGCGTTTGGAACCCTCGTAGCTTTAGATTTAAGTTGGCGAACGAAGTAATCACCATCCCGTTACAATTATGTAAACAAATATGTATGAACGCTTCATAAGTGCCTGTGATAGGCCTACATGAATAAAGAAATTTTGAATTTGAATTTGAATGGCTAATATTTTCAAAATATGAGATGATAGATAAATATACGTATCTCGTTATTTTGTAGCAATAAGCTCCGCACAAGGGCGGCGCATTTCTCTCAATTTCATCATGTTTATTTAAATGAGGTTTGTATTACAGTCTGTACGACGCTTTAATATGTACGGGGACATTCTTATTATCTTGTCGGCGGTGCGGGCCCATAGCACAACGGTTTTTATCCCAGCAACGTTTTTTTTTAACTTGCGGTAAAAAGTAATAACCTAAAGTATAGTAAGATAATAGTGATAACTGCATAGCCTGGTTTAACTTGGAGCCCCAACAAACTTAGCTTGAATAAAACTTATTTTTGTTATTACCAACTCACAACGTCCCGAGTTTATGAAAATGTTCAAACAAAGATTAAATTCCAAGCTTTTATTAAATTAATTTCTCATGCAAATTATGCTTAATTTGCTATATTTCGCGAGTAATTATAAAAAAACACCATACAAATTCTCCTGTTTATCGTGGTGTATAGCAAATTATGCTTGATTTTCATAATATATCATGGAATTCCAAAAAGTAAAGCCTGCTTCTATCCAATATTTAAATTAATTTCATATCACAACCTAATAAATAACCTACGAAAAGGTTACAATAAGAAAGTAAACAATCAAGTAACAGCAGAATAGTTTTTCTTATTCTACTAAAACTTTTGACCGTCTCGCCCTAGATAACAGCGGGTTTACCTAAAAGCTATGACCATATAAATCGTTATAACGTTATTAAGATTTCTACGGATAATGCAACAATTAACCTATACTTACCCCTAATCAGTTAGTATTCGATATCGTACCTGAACGCTAAATCTCTTAGCGATCTAAATGGTAACAAGCAACGGCCGAAGCATCCCACCAGACGAAATTAGCAACCTCGCAAGAGGTATGGAGCTCAAAAAAGGCTGTTCAGAATAGCCCGACTGAATCCCGTACCGTTTCGCGCAACGGAGACGGTGCCCCAATGTACCGCGCGATACTTTTTCCAATTTCACGTCGTCGACGCGTCGGGAAAAATCCTCTTTTGATTTATTTTTTAATTCACCGTCTCATTTCAATTTACGATCCCCGCAGCATTTGTACCTGTCGCCGCTAAACTTGTCTCTATGTTAATGTCTTATTCTAATCATGTCTCGTACCTACCATTTATTTGAGTGGTTTCAGAGCACTTTGATATACGATGTAAGACATTTTCCAATGTATATTTTCTAATTTCATCGTAATTAATCTATTACCGACCTACTGTAGTGACTCCTCAGGTCTCCTCTCGGAATGAGGATGGTTTATTTATTTATTTTTTAGTAATCCAACAGCGTTACACATTATTTTGGTTAAGTGTTTATCTTATTACTAAAATAAGGCCAAATCTAGATTACAAATATACACTGTGACGATTAAGCAATAAGTGCAAGTACAACATATACAAAACAATCAGTTACGATATTCACAACAGCATGAATGAGTTTGAGTTGGTGTGAGTGTGCTTAAGTGTGTGTGTGTATAAGTTTGCAAATGTATGTGCTTGGGTGCGTGTGTGAGTCTAGGTCCACCACTGGGGCACAGTGCGGATTGTTAGACTTCACATGCCCTTGAGACCATAATGGTGAGCTTCAGACAGGCTTCCTCACGATTTTCCTGCAACGTTAAAGCAACTTATATTGAATTGCTGAAATTGAAAACGCACACAACTCCGAAAAGATAGGGTTTCGGGGGAACGCACTGAGACCCCCCAAAGTAAAGCCGATGTTTTTACCCACTAGGCTATCGCTTCTATTTTAACAAAGTTCTTTAATCAAAGGATTTATTTGAGTAGGTAATTATACCGAATAAAACAACGAAGAGTGTTTGTATACAACGTGTAACGAAATGGCGAAATAATATTGAAGGATCATTATTGGATAGTAAGTATATAAATAACGTAAGGAATCACCCTGTAAAAATATTCTATCAAAAGAAGTATATTTATTTTTCCATACAAACGAATTCAAAACATCCTAAGTGTTTACTTATGACAACCCTATTGAAGATAAAATAGCGACACGCGCATAGTAATTAAATTACAGGAGCCAGTATTTTAATTTTGCATGTGATGTTAGGCCTGGATCTTATTTCTTTCAGTAAAAACTATGGCGTACTCGAAAAATATTAGGTTTTCGGTTTCACAGATAAGACAGTACATAATGTATCTCAAAAGCCATCTCAAGTGTTCATTTACATAATGTACTTTAAAAGCCTGTAAAGTATTATTTCGGTGTTCATTTACATGTTGTATCTAGCTACCTAATTTGTATCCGTAAGCTTCCACGGGAATGGTAATTATAGGAAGACGTAGTAATGGCAAAGTGTGGCCGGATAAAAGAAGCATTTGATTCATAATTGTTTGAAAATTGTATATGAGCTCTAAGTGTTACTTGTAAATTTACTTAAGATTATTAGGTTTTTGTTTTCATATGGCGAAGTCCAGAAACTGAAATAGGTGTTTTAATAGACAACTTAAAATAGTCAAGTGACTATATGGTGAGCCCGCCAAGGGGGAAGGGTCGGGTGACAAGATGGCGCAAAAAGCGCAAAGTAACAGATGATCCTCATTTAAATATCTGCGAGGGACAGCGGCCGTGTTTAGGAGTTACTAAAACAACGCTCGACTCACACTGCGCGATTTCCGCTAACTATTTTTTTTTCTTATTATATAATAATAAAAGTAATCATGTATATTTCCAAAAAATCTGAAGTCTAAACAATATAGTAAAAGGTTTTCTTATTTTATAGGATGGGGCATCCATCATCCATGTCACCTTAATGAACTATTTTACTCCAAGATTCTGAAGCTAATCTAAGAAACCTTGCATTTCAGCTTCAGTGCCTTTACCCCTTAGGGTTTTTGGTTATTTTTGGCTTAAATATTGTGTTCATGCAGTTTTAATTACTTAATAACTATAGGAATAGGTACAAACGGGCTAAAGCGGTGATAGCCCAGTGGGTAGGACTTCGACTTCACTTTCGGGGGACGAGTTCGAATCTCAGCACGCACCTCTTTTACTTTTCTAAGTTATGTGCGTTAAATATCACTTGCTTCCACCGTGAAGGAAAAAATGGTGAGGAAACCTTCATGCCTGAGAGTTCTACATAATGGGGACCAGTTAGTGGACTACGGCCTGAACCCCTTCTCATTGTAGGAGGTGACTCGTGCTCTGTAGTGGGCTACCAATGGCTTGATACCTACTTTTTTGTCAGTTTGTGTATAAATGTGTCAAAATAAAAAGAGATCAAGGAAAAATGTGTTATAATTTATTAATAGGCATCGTACCAATTCCCTGTGTCCGTATAAATAGCAGGCAGTGTGCACTGATCAAAGGAGAGTCAATATTATCCGGGAATCGGGATCAAAGTGGCCGTGGCCGGCTCCCAGCGCGATATTACCTTCACTTATAACGCCTCCACCTACCCGGCCAGCGAACCCACCACCTCTTTTTATTTCACGAAGTTAAGCCAAGCCATGATCTCACCTGCTGCCATGCTGACTTATTTTAAAAAACTACCCTCTGATGTTCGGTAGTACCTATTCTTAAATAATATCTTACTTTTACATAAATTAAAGATTCATCATATTAACCCAACGTTAACGGCACATTACAGGGCAAGAGATTCCTACTACAATGAGAAGGGGGTTACGGCCGTAGTCCACCTCGCTGGCCCAGTGTGGATTGGTGGTGGAGTCCACACCTTTGAGAACATTATGGAGAACCCTCAGGCATGCATGTTTCCTCTCGATGTTTTCCTTCACCGTTGGAGCAAGAGATATTTTAATTGCTTAAAACACATAACTTAGAAAAGTTAGGCATTCGTGGGAATCTTACTCGGCCCTCCGAAAGTGAGGCCTCTAAGTTTGATATAATCGATGAACATACAGAATGCAGGCCTGTGCAGTATATTATTTAACTTTATTTACAATTTTTAATTTTCCTTTGGGAATTACTTGAATCGGGATACGTGATAGCCTATGTTCTTTTCCATGTCAAAGGCTACATGCATGCCAAATTTTATCCAAATCCATTAAGCAGTTTTTGTGTTCAGCAGTGTTTGTGGGTTCGTGATCGAGTAATAAACATCCACACTTTCAGATTTATAATATTAGTAGGGTAAAGGATGGAATAATAAAAGGCAATTTTACGAAAAAGTTTATTATTAAAGTAAGGTAGCAATAAAGATCGGGCACTGAGTACGAAAGGCATCACTTACGACTAATAAAACTAAATTAAACCAAAAAATCTCCGTTTTGAAGTACTTAACATGAGAGTGCGAGAGATCTATAAAAATAACAAAAATATAAAAAAAAGAGAACACTGTTTCAAATTTCCAAAATGTTCCATAACACAAAAACAAAAACTTACTGTGTATATGACTTAATACTATCATGAATCTACACTATGTGTTTCAAGGAAACTTAAACTCTAAAACTTAAAACTATTTGCCAACGTCAATTAGGGCCCACCGAGCTACCAACTGGAACCCAACACCCCTAAATTAGAACGGGCTCACCGAGCGTAGACCACCCATCTTACAATACCCAGTTATAGTATTTTAATTAATGCTAACTCGTGATATCCTAAAATATTATCGCAAATTCTTCAAAGTGTATAAGTAACGGAATCGATTGAGAGAAAGTCAAAGCCTCCAAAACGATTTAAAGTCCTTAGTCCTATATTTGGCAGCAGAAGCCGCAAACGTGGTTCCTATGTGTGTTGTAATAAACATTTGTACCCTATGCTAATGAAAATATAAAAAAAAACAACATGCAACAAAAGTTTATGTTCAGTCAGCTGTATATTACGCATGTAAAATCAGTCTTTCTGAATCAATCTGACACTTCACGGTCCCATATTACTTACGTAGTTGCAGACGCGTTCACCTTATATAATAAACAATTTTTACCTTATTCTAACGAAAATGTAATAAAAACAACTAACATATATGATTACGCATGTAAATAAACTTTATAACCGTCTTCCTGAATCAATCACTAGACATCGATTTTATATATTGAGCTTCACGCCCTATGTGCTTATAGATCTGAAACAATGAATGTTTATGAATTACTTACTTAAAATTAGATTGGGGAAAAAATATTTTTAAATGTATTAAGGCGAATATGAAGCTAAATTAGCTATATAATGTATATTTTCAATACGATAAGTTGACAAAAACATTATCTCATTTCCCTTCGACATAATATTTCTAGTGAAAAAGGCAGAAATAAATAGTACTTACATGTATTTTATATATATTATTCTTTCCGATTCTGTAACAAAAGATATTCTGCTATATAAACATAATTTACGAAATATTTTTTGAGCAATAACTGTAACAATCTTTAGTCAGTCAGTGCTGTGGACCACGTGGGCCCGTCTACATGGTCCACAGCACTGACTGACTGACCCGGGTTTGATCCCCGGAAAGGGGAATTTTGGAAAAGTAACAGACAAGTTTCAGTTATCACTTATCACCGTAAGATTTCAGCTTAGGAACCATTTTTAATAGAATAAAAAAAGTTTTTAGAATTGAGTTTAAATTAAAGGTCAAAAGTGGTCACGGATTATGGTAATGGAAAATTTGTAACGATTAATATTAAAATAATAATTCAACACACATGCTCGTATGTAGCATTGCAAACTGAAATTGTATGTTTCGGTTACATGAGATACTAATTTATATAAAATTACCTAAGTGATAGCAGTGATATCCTTCGGTTAGACCTTCGGCCTCCCCCGGCGGCATCCCTTACTTTTCGGAGCTATGTGAGTTTTAAATTTAAGGAGTTTAAAATAGGTATAACTTGCTTTAAATGAAAAGTCAAACATCGTGAGGAAATCTGCGTGCCTAAGAATTCTCCATAACATTCTCAAAGTAGTGTCTCTTAGTAATACTTTTTTCTGTGGTATTTGGTCTCTTTCCAAAAGACCTTGGACTATATGTGTATGTAGCTCGGATACTTACTGATTTATTTGTTTATGATTGAATGCGTCATCTGTGTGCCGCTCGCTGGGAGCGGCGGCAGCGACGCGGGCCAGCAATGCGGCCGGGCGGCGTAGCGCGGCCACGCCGGCGGCGTCGGCGCCAGCCTGCCGCGTCGGCGTCGGCGCTTTTGCGTCGGCATCGGCGCGTCGGCGTCGGCCGAGCGGCAGGCGGGTGCGGCATCCGGCGGAGGTCTTCTGATGGGAGCAGACGGCACGTCTGCAGTTCATCGACCTAGGAACGAAAAACGATGTTTTCACGAGATTCCAAAAAGATCCAGGGGTTTCTACTAAGCAATAAAGCCGCCTTTTGTATTCTACCTTTCTACATTCGTGTTTGTTTTCTAGTGTAGTGTTGTGTATATAAAAGAATAAAGACGTTACGAATATAATATAATTATATTATTACGAATCATTAAAGTCGATATCAAAATATATATATATATATCGGGCTTGATGTTCACACTACTCGATATATATTTCAAAATTATAACACTATATAATTTATAGAGTTTCGTTTAGAATTAAAAAAAAAACAGTTTGGGTGCTCCGACGACACAGCCACACAAATCACAATGAAAATTAAAAAAAAGAACTACAAAAGTGGGTTGTGTGATAAAAAAAATAACTTACTCCCATTAGAAAAGCTGGTAAACCGTAACGGGTGACGCGGCAGCCCTGGCTCACTGCAAAGTAAAAAAATAATAATTAATATAATTTAATAATATTGCATAGCATACATAACATCATTCCGAAATAGATCTAGATGCAATTTATATAAGAATATAATCTTAAAAAGAATATTAAGAATGTAGTTTACATTAAAGAAGAGACGAGAAACCTAAAAAAACTAGTTGAACAGAAGCTTACATTCTTGGAGACACGTGGTAAAAAACACGAGGTGGGAATAAATATACTCTTTTTAGAGCTACCACGTGTTTTTTTAATAATTCCCTAATTAAATAGAACCATAAAACAATTTAATTGTACTTAGTTGAAGCGGCAGGCAAGCAATCATTTTACAAACGAAAGAAGCTAAGACACAGTGAAATTAAAAGCACGTGCCACGTTTTTTTAAATAGTAGTTTTACATCAAAAGTTGTTCAAATACTATAAAAGTGATCAATTAAGAAGGGAAATTCAGTTAAAATGAATTAAAATAACGTTAAAAAATGTTATATTGCAAAAAAATCGAATTAATGAATTAAACAACTTACGCGCCGCGTCGTCGCCGAAATGCGCCGGGCAGTTGCACTCGACGCTTCTTATACAGACTGATAAGGCTGTCTCAATGGAAAATGATGCAACTGATTTAAATATCAAATTAAAGTATGACACGGAGACTTGCCGTGTTGTGACTGCAGATCGGTATACAGTTGTCACAACCCTCCACTTCCCGGGTGCCGTACGTGGTGACTAAGAAAACATAACAGAGATCGGGCATCATCTTCCTATGTTCTTTCACTACCATCTACTACGTTCACCGTTTGCCCAGCGTGGTGATTATGGCAAACCCACCCAGTACGAGTCATAAATACTTAAGAGTAGGCTTTTTATAACTCGTACTGGAGTTTTTTTTCATTTTATATCACCTGCATACCCTCTATGCACGCCACTGATTGGAAGAGGCCTTTAGAACTCATGGAACTGTTATAAGCTATGAATGATGATGATTTGGAGGAACGTTGAAGCCTGTTGACATCAGAAGTAGAGCCATATTGACATTGTTGCTGCTGATGCCACTTCTGCTGATTAAGCGCCAAACAGCATTAGAACTGTTCCAGACTACCGGCAGCACTATGGACGTTCCCGGAATATATTTCATACAATAAATCTGCTTATATTATAAATGTGAACGATTGTTGTTACTCAGTCACGATAGAACCGATGAAAAGATATTGATGAAAATTGGTACAATGATGGACTATAGTTTAGAATATCACGTAGGCTATTTTTGTCCAGAGAAAACCAACGTTTTCCGCAGGATTAGTAAAAAACCGTAACAAATGCGATCAAAATCATGGCCAAAAGTTAGTAGATAATATAAATTGTGAGTTATTTAAAGAGGTATGCTTGGAGACGTCTTTATCAGCCTATGGAAGCAGGGCTCCCCTCTCTTAGGAGAGAGGATTTTAGAGCGTAGATCATTCATGCTGCTCAAATGTAGGTTGGTGGGTTTTAACGATTATTTTCACATTTTATTTGACACGGGAATAAAACCCAGGGCTGCTTGATCCATAGTTGAACAAGTTACCCACTTGGTGAATGAACACGGTGTTGGTAGACCACCAAAACCACGACATAAAACGTGTCACAGGAAGTCGCTGGGTACAAGTAGTACAAAAGCTTGGTTATGGCAAACTGTACCTGTAACTCATTGTCGTGGGAATGCATGGTATAATTGATCTCCAACAAACATACACACTTTTAGACAACCATTCGCATTTATATTATGAGTATGATGACTTGAACGATAGCATAATCCAAACACATGTTTTAAAATATTTGCGTGTCTGTTACCAACACTCTATTATGTGTGTATTGATAGGTATGTATCTAACTTTAAAAACATGTTTAAACACACATTTTACCTCTCCAGGGATTGATTTTCAAAAAGAAAAGTAGCAAGTCACTCCCTGTATGATCTGCTACATGTCTGTAAAGATATCAGTGATTGCGAGGGTTTCCACGAATAAACAAACAGACAGTATGACAGACAACAATTTAAAATACGTGTCTTATTATAGACATAAACTTAAATTTTCTTTAGTGGTATCGATACAAAGGTCGCTTGTTATAGTACTGCTGCTACAGTATTCTGCAAGTAGAATTTTAAATTCCCGAGAATAAGGCTGTTCGTAGATTACAGAAAATTAATTTTGTGTTAAAATGTTCAATCAAATATAATATACAGTGATTGCAATGACATTTGCTACTTTTTCTATTCAGAGCGATTGTTTTGATATTTGAGAGCCAACGAGTGAAGTGAAGTTTATAAAACTACCCGCACTTTAAATCTGTTCGTATATTTTATTAATTTCTTACAAGTGTTTTCCAATTTATTTTTGAATTCTGTAAAGTATAAAGATGCGGCGGTAGCCTAGTGGCGAAGACTTCGGCTTCACTGACCAGGGAGCAAAGTTTTAACCCCAGCATACATCTGTAACTTTCGAAATTTTAATTTGTTATGTATTATATCAATAAAATATAATTTGCTTTAACGGTAAAAGAAATCGTGAAGAAACCGGCATGACTGAAAGTTCTCTATAATGTTCTCGGAGACGTATAAAGTCCGCCTGTTCACACTTGGCCGACGTGGTGGACTAAGGCCTAAACTCCTAACTCTTCGTTGCGAAAAGTGACCTGTGACCGCTTTAGTTTAGCCCTGAACATGCCTAACGTGTTCTAGTCCTAACTACCTGCCTTCTTATCATCATCTTTTCAACCCATTGACGTCCACTGCTGGATACAGGTCTTTTGTAGGGCGTTTTAAGATCCACGGCTCTGGGCTGGATGTCGTCTGCTCACCTCGTTGGGCGCCGACCAACGTTTACCCATGCGGGGAACTTAACCTTGGGATCCCAACGTCCATCGTTTCTCCGAGCTACCTGCTTAGTATGCCTATGAAATTTAGGAATTCACTGTCACATTCAAAGTTTTTTTTAAAAGGTACCTGTCCTGTTTATATAAGATACAGGACGTTTCACAGCCAGGTCAAAAGCCTGCAAGAAGTAATCTAGGATAGGTTTAAGCGATAAGGCTAGGCGGCCTCATGGCTTAACAATTGCACCTTTTCTTTTTTTCTTTCAATTTCTTTTTTTTAAATTGCTTTGTATTGCGGTGTACAATAAAGTGTATTTGATTTGATAGGTAGGTACTATTCTCACTACTACATTTACGGGACTTCTTTTAAAATTGTCTGAGACTGTTTGCTAACATAAGTAGAATCCATTGCATTACGAATTAGATCCAAGGAATGTTATTTCAGGAAACTTTATTGAAACAAAACACCATAGGAAAAACAGAAGGAAAACAGTAATAGTACTTAGTGCCAGCGTGCAAAGGGAGCCTTATTACTAAAAGTGATCTTTATAGGCAACCTGAGCGTGCGAAGCTGATAAAAAGGTGAAGAATGAATGGTGCATAAAGTAAAAAATAATATACTTAGTTCTTACATTAACATACATAATATACCTATTTACGTAATAACTACAAATGAAGTAGTAAAATTCTTTAGCAGACAAAGTTGCGGTTATCTACCACCTGAAACTACACAGCCATTTATAATAGATAGGTATCCACCAGCATTAACTTGAAAAGCAATTTATTTGATCAAATACGGGAACTAGGAAAGTTACTTATTTTAAGCCACGCCCACCCACTAAGGCGGTACACGCCCACCACTCGCCACGCCCAAGGGAGAGAGCAACCCTGTTATATAACACTTTCCCAGGGGGGTAGCGGGGTGGTTGGACGTTTGGAATAGCACGTCTTTGTATAAGCATCAACAGACATGCCAACTAAAGGTACCAACTTCCAGCCTAGTTAACAATTTAACCATCATAACAAACAGCTGTAGAAGTTTAAGATATGCCAGATGTGTAAATCCTCATAAAGAGATCGAAGGGTCCCCGCTACGTCGAGACTATAACAGTGCGAATCCCATTTACTTGTACAGTAGCAGAATCATGAATCAGGTATCTAAGGTCCATACAGTTTTAAAATCAACCCATTACCGGCTCACTACACCCACAATGAGAAGGGGTTAAATGGTTGCCCACCACACTGACCCAGTGCGGATTGGTGGACTCCACACGCCGTTGAGAGCATTCTCGAGAACACTTAGGCATGTAGGTTTCTTCACGATGTTTTCCTTCACAGTTGAAGCAAGTGTTAACTAATTGCTAAAAATGCAAATAACTTAGAAAAGTTAGAGGTGCGTGCTGGGAAACGAACTCGGCCCCCCGAAAGTGAAAAATAATCTGGCTATCACCGCTTCGTGATAGTCCTGTGGTTTCGTATCAACGCTGGGCTGCCCTAGCTTTTACACACATACTATACACAGAGTATAAATTTGTAGTTAGTTTCGATACAGGGCACAGGTCTTCCCTTAGAAATCAATCAATCAATCAACAATACTTTATTGCACACAAGAAAAAAATAAATAAAAGAGACAAAAACAACAAGACTTGTACCTTATAAGTCAATTAAATTTGTGTAACAAAGGCGGCCTTATCACTTATAGTGATTTCTTCCAGGCAACCATTATGAGGAATTGGCTCACATACGATCCTTATAGCGGTGCGCAAAACTCTAAGAATATACATACATATTAATAATTACAAAAACAGTACATATATAAAATAAAATTAGTGTTCACAAGCCCTTCAGAACATTATGGAGAACTCTCAGGCATGTTTCCTAGCGATGTTTTCCTTCACCGTTAAAGCATGTGATATTTAATTGCCTTAACTAAAAATGCACATAACTCCGAAAATCAAGAGATACATGTCAGGGTGCAAACTCGGTCCCCCCGAAGCCTTAACTACTAGGCTATCACCGCTCATCCGTACGGACATCCATTTACGAGCATTTACGAGATCGATGATAGCCGGTAGGACTTCCACTTCACTTTCAGTTCTATCGACGGCCGACGGGCGCAGTGGGCAGCGACCCTGCTTTCTGAGTCCAAGGCCGTGGGTTCGATTCCCACAACTGGAAAATGTTTGTGTGATGAGCATAAGTGTTTTTCAGTGTCTGGGTGTTTATATGTATTTTCTAAGTATTTATGTATATATAATTCATTAAAATATTCATCAGTCATCTTTAGTACCCATAACAAAAGCTACGCTTACTTTGGGGCTAGGTGGCGTTGTGTGTACTGTCGTAGGATATTTATTATTATTATTATTTATTATTATTTATTATCTAGTTCGTATAAGTGGCACTGCCGTACTAACAAGATGAACAAGATGCAAAATAAATAAAGGGTATATAGGCCCCTTACAACTGCGGCCAGGTCTTATCACCCCGTATCAGTAGAGCATCATCGGACCTCAGTATGACTATCCTTACTCTGCAGTAAAAGTGATATTCCTTCTAGAACTTTAAATCGCACATCTTTTCTAGTACATTGGTAAAAAGCGTGGCACCCAACCAAAAATACCTTTTCTTTAATTCTTCACCCTAAGAAAAAAATAAAAGAATATAAATAATAAACAAATAAAATATATATTACGATAATACACGCATCGCCATCTAGCCCCAAAGTAAGCGTAGCTTGTGTTATGACTGATGAATAATATACAACAATGCTTATAAAATACATATATATGTAAACACGCAGACACTGAAACTTTACTATATTTAAAATAGTAATAAAACAATAATTTACTCTCATAAAAGCAATTTCCCTATAAATAGACATAGAATAAGTTAAATATCAAATTAAGAGTTTGGTATGAAAACAGGTGACATAATGTAATTAATATTGCTATTAGATTCAGCTTAGTCCAACTCATTTTAGTAACACTAAACTGAATCTAATAATAAACGTTCTTTGTATATGCTATCTAAAGATATACTTTATACCAGCTGTTGCCCGCGTCTCGTAGACTTTGTCTGCGTTTGATTTTGTTTGTATCCCGTAGGAGCAGTTTAATTAAGCGACGTGTGGCAAAAATAAACGGGTTTTTGACATTTAAATTTAAAAAAAGGGCTATTATAACACTGACACACAGATAGAACGGCAATAATTGGCGTGACGGTTGCACCAGTTGTCGGCACGTCTGCAAATGCTCTTGTAACTAGTAACAATTTCCCGGGAGGAAAAGTAGGAGGGCGGGCGGACGTTTGTCTTTAAGACAGGATTATTAAATGTATCTCGCTAGCCCGGACAAGATGGCGGCCCGTCTTTTAGACAAAGGGAATGAGTTTATGTCTAAATAATATGAACATTTTTATAAGTCGGTTTTATTGTAGCTTTTTTTATCACACTACAAGATAGCTTGACTGTAATCTCACCTGGTGGTAAGTGCTGATGCAGTCTAAGATGGTAGCGGGCTAACCTGTTAGGGAGTATGCAGCTATATTTAACACTTACCCCTAATCAGCTTCTACGCGACATCATACCGGAACGCTAAATCGCTTAGCGGCCTGTCTTTGTCGGTAGGGTGGTTACTAGTCACGGCCGAAGCAAATAATAAATTCCCAAATCTCCCCTGCCGGGTATCGAACCAGGGACCTCGCATTTAAAACCTCAGCGCTTGCCGCTGCGTTAGGGAGGTTGGCAGCAATGCCTTCGGTATTCCGTTACGGTTTTTGTGGTCAATGGTTCTTTAGTATCATCATTATCTTCAATCAAAGCGTCCATCCAAACTGTCCCAATTCTGGATGCGATACTGAATACTTTAAATTTTTTTAGAACTGCAACTAAATTGAATGCCACATCAAAAAACAAAATCAACCGCAGACGAAGTTGCGGGCAACGGCTAGTAATTAATAAATAGTTTTCAAGAAACAATTAATTATATTTCATTCAAGCAATGTTTATGAATTGAGTTGGTGGGTATTTTGATACAAAAACGGGAGTCTTTTCGATACACTTCAGTCCTGTATGGACTCGAACGACGCAAAGAAACCTCCCGGTGTCTTAGTCGCTACCAGCAGACCAGATCAGAGAACAGTGCCATGGGAACCCCACTCCCCTCCCCTCCCCCTATAAGACCTCAGCGCTCACCAATGCGCTCGGAGGTCGATCTGCTGGGAACCGAACTGTTAAGCTCTGGCTCACAATTTGGATTCCCATTGAGAAAGTTGTAAACGCCAGTGATTGCCAGTGATCTATGAGTCAGGTACCACGACGCGTAATGTGCGGTTGTGGCGCCGGCGCCACTCCCCCGGGCGTCCGCGTGCGCACGCTCAGTGCTTCCCACGGCTGTTTACTTACAGGACGATCTTTATTTCAAACTAGCGGTAACGCGCCACTTCGTCCGCGTATAAGTCAACATTAAAAGATAAACATCTTCTGCCACGGACTTTTATACTGTCATGGACTTTTGTATTGTACAGCTGTACCGCTTCTCACCTTGTACCAAGCTCAAGTTCGATCGTGCATGGAGTACTGTTCTCATTTATGGAATGGCTCTGCCAAGCCCTATCAGCTTGATGCCTTGGATTCGGTGGATCGCCGTGCTAGAAGGCTCATCGGTGACCTAGCCAATAAATCTTTTTTACTTTTATGCTAGCTAAAATCTAATGAAAATAATAATGCCGAAGTTGATATCTTGGACTTGATAAATATTCATAATGCACGTTAGCACGGAATCCTTAGTGTGTCAGTCAAAGTCGCGCTTAGCCGGTTTTTAAGCTCAGTTTTATATTTCTACTAAAATAAATGCCGTAGTCGGCCTTTTGTTTTCGAACTTCCACTTTATTTATTAAAACGTACAAATATTTTACAGTGCAGTGCATTTTCATCTTATGAACTGATATTTAAATATTAAAATAAGCGCTGCCTGTATCAATTGTTTGCTAAACCGCGAAGTGGCCACTGTTTGTTCGGCGCGCGATAATCGTGCGATCTCGGCACGACGCCGCATCGCGCTCCAACAAAACTATTTGTGTGATATCGGCCGAGTTCAAGTGTAATTGTTTCGCAGCGATACGATGCTTCGGCCTTCTGCTTTGTTTCTTGAGATATTACAACAGTTACCTAATAAATAACTTTTGGCGACCTCCCCAGTGCATTTGTGAGCGCTATCAGCGGTCACAAATGCACCGGGGTCGAGCGGTCATATAAAAAACTTGGAAATGCATTAATTTCTAAATGTTCTCTGGTCTGTTTGGAAGCAATTGCATACAATTCTACAATAAACTACCAATTGACATCTTGGAGATGTCTCTTAAAAAGTTCAAAGTTTGTATTAGACGTAAGCTTATAGAAAAGTCCTATTATAGTATAAAGGACTAGGTAATCGATAAAAACGCTTGGGTGTAAATTATTGCTCTAACCAGGTTGCTCTTCTAATAATTTAAAATGACATTGTGAGATGGTGATAAAAAAAAAACACCCGGCTAAGTTTGTTGTGGGCTTCTTCTTAGACCAGGACGCGTTTGGAACCCTCGTAGCTTTAGTTTTAAGTTAACGAATGTGGTCATCGCCATTATCTCACTACCGTTTAATTCTTATGTACGCATCAAAAGTGCTACCTATGTGCCTATACTTGAATAAAGATATTTTTGACTTTGACTTTGACTTTGCTTCTGCTGTGGCTAGTTATCACCCTATTGACAATGATATGATGCCAAACGATTTTTTTATGTATGGTTCTAATAAAATAGCCGCACCCCTAACATGTTAGCCCGCTACCATCTTAGACTGCATCATTAATTACCACCAGATAGGATTGCAGTCAAGGACTAACTTCTAGAGTACAAAGAAATCACAAATTGATTCGCAGCGATCGGATAGAACTATTATGAAAATTGAGCTTAATTTGCTATACTCCGCGAAAATAAATTAAGTTGGATTTTCATAATATATCATGGAATTCTGCAAAGTAACGGCTACTTCTATCCAATATTTAAACAAGTATTGGCGACCTCCCTGATGAAGTGGTGAGCTAACTTATACAACGTGTAAATGAAAACGGAAATAATACTTCGAAGGGTTTAGACGTACATTATTTTTTTGAGATTTATCTGTGAAACCGAAACGCTAATTGTTTTAGAGTAAACCATTGCCATAGTTTTTACTGAAAGAATTAAGATACAGTCCTAACATCACATCCGAAAGTAAAAACAAGTGACTCTTGTCACTTTATTAGGAACGTAGGTACTATTCCATAATTAAATACTGAGAATGTTTTGAATTTTAAGTTTGTATAGAAAAATAAATATGTTTCTTTTGATTTAATATTTTTACAGGGTGATTCCTTATGAAATATACTTATGCACCCTTCAACGGTATTCCGTTATTCCGTTACTACGTATATAATGTTAAATAACATGTTTAGTAGGGATATGATGCTATATTCGCCTCGTACGACACCCAATATTTCAATTATAATTTTATAGGGAACTGTATCGAAATACAAATCTTCATAAACTAACGATAAAGGAAAGTAAAGGCAAAAGTTGATGCCATACATTTCTTAGACACCATAACCATCGTCTGAAGCTTATGCTAAGGCTGCCATCAATCGAAGAGTTTATATATATAGTTATTACGGAGGCTAATCGACTTGATGAGTTTATGTCTGAATCTTTTATTACCAGATACCATACACGTTTAAATGAATTTGTATCTAGTCATAAATATAACCTTTGCAACTGTACGTTATTAGTTAAATAAATTCTCGTGCTGTCCTATTTTGGTGACAACCGTTCACTTCCAGCGGGTCTACACCGGTGGGGTAAGAGTGGCGGTGACAACAGTACTCTGCTGGCGGCTGGCTACCACACGGCGTCAACATCAAAGTTCATAGCAACATTTAGAATTTTTGTATTGGACTATTGAATTAGTAGAGTGTTTAGGAGTCACAAACACTTATTTATCTTCATCATCATATCAACCCATTTCCGGCCCACTTCAGGGCACGGGTTTCTTCCTACAATGACAAGGGGCTAAGGACGTAGTTCATCATCGCAGATCCAATGCAGATTGGTGGAAATTATTATTGCACGACCGAAATACGTACCACATTTCAGCAAACACAGATATTCTATTCCAATCTGTTAAATTATATTTTAATTAATTCTAATCAACCGTTATGTGAGTCAGATAGATGTCGCCAAAAGAAGAAGAAAAGGAAGTACGTAAGTGCAATTTGTACCGAGATAAACAGAGTGAGTACATTAGCATGCAGGCGAACTGCCGAGTGGTACAAACCGGGGACTCGAGATAAAGGTCCTGGACGAATAAATCTTCAGCAAGTACAACATTTTGTGCTTTTTAACCTCACCAGACATTGATATACCAAAGTTTTACGTATGAGTGGAAATTATTTTTAAGACTGAATAGAATAAGATTAGGTTAGGACTTTGGCATCAGGTTCAGGGTGGCCAAGTAGGTACAACCCCGGCACACACCTCTAACTTTTTTGAGTTACGTGCGTTTTAATCAATAAATTTCACTAGTTAAACAGTGAAGGAAATTATCGTGAAGAAACCTGTATGCCTGAGAGTTTATTTATTTATTATCTTTTCATGGGAAACAAACAGTACATTTACAAAGACTAATGCCGTATTTTTATATCAAATAAACCAATGAAGTTAACAGTAAGTAAATAATTTACGTAAGTAAATTAAGCTAGTAAGTAAATAATGTGATTACGTAAATAATGTAAGTACTTAAATAATGTACGTAAGTAAATAAAAGATGTAAGTAAATAACGTGACTCAATTTTTCGATTTCAATAAATAAAGTACCCACATTAATGACTTCATCGCTTTATTTACTTAATAGCTTTTTTTACTTACGTACATTATATTCTTACTAATACTTTCTCGCTTAACTTACTCAATCACTTTATTTACTTAGTTCCATTTACTTAATAACATTATTTACTTTCTCACTTTATTTTCTAAAGTAATTAAAAATGTTACTTACATTACTTACATAATTATTTCATTCTATCATTTATGATTTTTTTTTTTTTTTTTTTTTTAATTATTAACAGTGCTTAAAAATAAATTAAAAACACTATTAAAAATTTATAAAAAAAAAAAAAAAAATATATGTATCTAGACATATGTCGAGCGTGTCATCGTCCTGGGGAGTCCCTCAGGCATATAGTTTCCGGGTGTTCTCATCTTGCTAACGGCGAATAATATAACATAACATTATTATAACTAGCTATTGCCAGTGGTTTCGTCCTAGTTTATGGAGGAAGAAACTTCGTAGTCGTCGTCATCATTATGAACCCATTACCGGTACTAAAGGGCAGGGTCTCCTCTTAAATGCGGTAAGGTGGACTTCACACGTCTTTGAAAACATTATGGAGAACAGTATTTTCCTGGAATAAAATGTGTCTTATGCATATCTCCAGGATGCAAACCATTTATATAGAAAATTTCACCAAGAAAAGTTAAGCGGCGGTAGGACCAAGCATAGGTAATGTTATTTTTTAAATCCTTTTTTAAACAAACTAGATAATTTCACCCTAGGATATTTTAGCTTCTTATTTTTAAAGTATTCTTGTTTTTAGAAAACAATTTGTTGAAAAACGAAAAAACGAAAACTTAAACGTAAGTAGCCGTGGTCAACAGCTAGGTTTATCTACCGATGAATATTTCAGCATGGGCTTAACGTAATAGTCTATTCCACATAAATCAATTCCCGCTACTATTTTCTGAAATTGCAGGGCTAACTTGTAGTGTAACGAAAAAAAGTAGAAGAAAACTGGGCTATTCTCAGCAACTGTCTGTCTGTGTCTTGGTTTTATATATCAACGGCCCAGGGCGTATAAATCTTCAGCAATAGGTAGGTTACGCTACTTTAGCATTTTATACTTTTTAACGGCACCGAACCGCATTTTTATTCAAAGTAGCCACTTAGTAAATAAAATATGTCCGTATCTAAAACAATAAACATCCCCGGGGTGGGTACGATCCCTTCCGACGGGTTTCCTCCTTTTTGTGTTTTTTCAAAACTCGTGAAACGCAGATGCGCCGGGACAAATGAAAATACAAACGACGACATTTGTAGGGGGACACTTTTCTTCAAACGCTTTTAAACGTTAATAATCTTATACTTATATGTAACATAGGATAGTGGTGTTTATTTTGTTGCTAACATTATTTAATAGTTATTTTAAGATTATTTTTGTATTTAATTTAATTTGTGCTAGTGTGATTGATGACTGAATTTTAATTGTATTTCTTTAAAATATTAATTTGCATATGGTCTACGCCTGAAATAAAAACTTATTATTTATTTCTTTATTTATACTATTTATTTGCACATTACTTGTTAAAAAAACAGGAAAAGAATAAAAATAAAAACATAGTCAGACGCAGAATACAACCTTTTGTATTCTGCGTCTAACTTTAGGATAAGCTTAGAATGAGAATATTATTATTATTTGAACGCGATCTCCGTTTAACTACTGGTCCGTTTTGAAAAATTCTTTCTGTGTTAGATAGCCCATTTATCGAGAAAGGCTATAGGCTATATTATATCATCACACTAAAATCAATAGGAGCGTAGCACCAATAAACAATGTTTCAAAATCGGGTATTTTTCCCTTTTGAGGATAAAGTTGTTCCAAAAGTTTGCAGCATGCGTCTATCTTTTAAGGTTTATTTATACGCGGATGAAGTCGCGCAGTATGCTGCGCATTCGGTTTTTTTCTTGTTAGCGAAAGATTATAAAGAGATATAGAGGAAAAATAATCATTGATGGTTTCCTACTAGTTTATCAATTACTGAAAGTGTTCTGTTTATTTGCAAGCGAGTGTAAACAATTTTTGTAGGAAAAGCTAGCAAAAATGTTTAGTTGGTTAGCGAATTAACATTTTTTTGGAATCCTTTGTTGTGCAAATTATCTTAACAATGACTAGTTATTCCCTTATCCTTCCAACTTTTTGATGACCTCCCTGCCGCAGTGGCCAGCACTGTTGTCTTATAAATGGGAGGTCTCAGTTTCCCGGCGGGGGTAAAGTTGGGAATTTATTATTTCTGAATTTTCTCTGGTCTGTTACCACTCTACCAACAAAGACGTGCCGTTAAGCGATTTAGCGTTATAGTAAGATGACAGGTTAGCCGGCTACCATAACTTACCACCAGGTGAGATTGCATTCAGTCATTGACTCTGCCCTTGAAGACCTACGAGGAGACAGTACTACAACGGTTGGGTTTAAAATCTACGAAATTGAGGATTTTTTTTAAATACGTCTCACCTGATGGTAAGTAATGATGCAGTCGAAGATGGTAGCGGGCTTACATATTAGGGAATATTCCAGTTATATTTAAACTATACCTCAAATCTGTTTGTACGCGACATCGTACCGGAACGCTAAAACGCTTAGCGGCACGTCTATGTCAGTAAAATAGTAACTAGGCCCGGCCGAAGCGTAATTGGCCCTGCCGGGATTCGATCCCGGAACCTGGAGTTTAAAATCACAGCGCTTCGACTTATCAAGGCTTCATCGCTGTTCGTAGGTAGATAATGTGTAATACATAATATTCATTGCATAAGAAGTCACCTATACTAGTTAAATGACAGTAAAGCCATTTTATTAGAAGTCGCAATACTTATTTACAAACTAGACTTTAATGAAACCATTCAGCATCAGTTTCTGAATGGCGGATTATATCAACGGTTAGTTAAAATGTTTGCCAAAGTTAAAAGCGATAAATTTTAATCGGCGGCTTAATAGTTATACACAATTTTAACAAGAGAGACACATACTAAATATTTTTATGTAAAAGAACAGCGCCAATTTGGAAATTATGAATTCTTTCTCTTCGCCGTGAAGCGAATATTCGACTAATAAGGCCATAGGACACACAATAACGCTAGAGATCGTCAATGTAGCAAGTTTTTGCAGTCTAAGTATAGTGTGGTACATTAACTAAGTTAACAAGATCACTCCAATCATCGAAATAACATTTGACATACCAGATTAAAAATACGATGCTCAATGGCCTCAGCAGAGCTTCTCAACAGGTTGGCCTACGAATGAACATGAGCAAGACGAAGATTATGTCTAATGCTCATGGTCCGCTTCAACCAGTAATCGTTGAGAACACTGCACTCGAAATTGTTGACGAATACGTATACCTAGGACACGAGATCCAGTTAGGTAGGTCCAATTTCGAGAAGGAGGTGAACCGCCGAATCCAACTCGGATGGACAGCGTTCGGGAAACTTCGTGCCATTTTTTCGTCAAAAATCCCTCAGTGCCTGAAGACGAAAGTCTTTGAACAGTGCGTGTTGCCAGTGATGACCTATGGCTCTGAAACATGGTCGTTAACTATGGGCCTCATAAGAAGGCTTAGAGTCACTTAGCGGGCGATGGAGAGAGCTATGCTCGGAGTATCTCTACGCGATCGAATCAGAAATGTGGAGATTTGTAGAAGAACCAAAGTTACCGACATAGCTCAACAAGTCGCGAAGCTTAAGTGGTAATGGGCCGGGCACATAGTTCGGAGAAAGGATGGACGTTGGGGTCCCAAGGTACTGGAATGGCAGCCCCGTACTGGTAAGCGCAGCGTTGGTCGACCCCCAACGAGGTGGACAGACAACATTAACCGCGTCGCAGGTAGCCGCTGGATCCAAGCGGCTCAGAATCGTGGAACTTGGAACTCCCTACAAAAGACCTATGTCCAGCAGTGGACGTCTATCGGTTGATATGTGATTAAAAATAATTGAGACATTATTTTAGAACCAAGGGGCGCAATACCAAGCGTATTTAAAAGCCTTGCTCGGGAGGCTACGACTTCAAGTTCGCCAGCCAAGTAAAACATTCAATTCAATTCTTGTTTACGAAGTAAACCTAAAAAATAAAAGGTACTTTTCAAGATTATTAAAATCAAATGAATCCAATAATTATTATCAAAATCTTCATCCCATGCCACAGTACATGTTCGATTTGGTAGACATTGTCAAATCAGTATTCTTATTATGTATGAATACATAAACAATTTGCGAAAAAACACCTACTTACTGAAATTTATAAGATCCTGGGAGGTTCCGTATTCAAAACCTTAACGTGTCACCCGTTTTGTAATCCAATTTGCAAATAATGTCGACTCGCTAATCATACGTTTGATCATAGTTTAACAAGCTGGTGGATATAACGCTACAAAAACCCGAAATGCGTTAGTACATACTACTACATAGTTGTACTATGTAATAAGATTCGCACATAAATATATAGTTTTTGTTGTAAACAGATAAATAATAAAGTAAGTATAAAATCGTGTGAAATAAGAACACATGAATATAAAACCTGTATTAACATGAGTAATGACTTCATGCTTAAGTTAATACACTGAAATGAAAAGTTATTTATGACGCACTAGCAGTCATAGACAACGTTGTTAGACCAGGATGCGTTTGGAAGCCTCCTAGCTTTAGTTTTTAGTTTACGAATTTGGTTATCGCCATCATCTCACTACCGTGTAATTCTCATGTAATGTACGCATCGAAGTGCCACCTTTGGGCCTACTTGAATCGACTTTTTGTCTTTGACTGTGACTTGCTAACCACTAGACCAACGGAGCAGTTTAGTTTAGTTCAAGGGAAATTGTATATTAATTTATAACATAACTAGCTTTTACCCGCGACTTCGTCTGCGTGGACTTGACAATTGGGTCTAAAGCTTCGCTCGTTATCAATTTCTAATCCTACCACGGGAATTATTAGGCTATGAAAAGGACATGTACAGAAAGTACATGTCCTTTTCATAGCATTGGTGACATGCATACCAAATTTCAAAGCTGTCTGTCCGCGGCAATTTTCTCTCTGGAACTGCTAAAGGAATCGGGATAATAGGTAGCCTATGTTTTTTTCCATGCCAAAGGCTACATGCATGCGAAATTTCATCCAAATCCGATCAACCGTTTTGCGTGATTGATTAAGCAGTTACCGGATGAAATCTTTGAGATGTCTCTCAATAAGTTCATATAAAACTTAAGCTTAAAGAAAAATCTTATAGAAAGACTAGCTGACCCGCGCAACTTCGTCTGCACCTAGAAACTAATTGTAGCGCTACCTACCAGGTGGGCCTGTTTTATTTCCAAACTATGTTATTCGCGGCCGTACGTGTTATTCTATACCCGTCGCAACTTCTAAGCGATAGGTTCAATTTGAATATTTTAAAACTGAATTTGCAGGTATATAATCAAACTTAATATTTATATTACTTTTCTTCTATTTAGTAGGATGATAGGCATGCATTCGATCGTTGTCCCATATGCCTCGCCACTAGCTTTTATCTATGAAGAGTTATGTCCTTTATCTCGGACAATATTTATCAGATCTTAATTAAAATTAGACAAAACATGCTTGATAGTATACACTTTTAAATAAAAAAAAGAATTATAAAAATTGGTCGAAATTTAAAATTTTTAAAAAACTTCATCCCATTTCCCGGAGGAAGTTATTGTTTATCGGGATAAAAATTATCCTATATGTTGATCCGAGATATCAGCTACCACTATACCAAATTTTATTTAAATCCCATCAGAATTTTTCACGTGATGCCCGGACAGACAGACAGACAGTCAAAAATTAAATAAAAATCTGTTTTGGACTCAGGTATCGATTATAATGCATCCCCCGGTCAAAATTTTCAAAATATATTAAATGTACAGAAATCTTCCAGTTACAATTTTATTATAAGTATAGATTAAGAAATACATAAACGGTGAAAATTCTTGTATATGAATTTCTCTTACTTCATTTTTTCTTAATTATTGACCGACTGTGCGATAGTGATAATTATGTGTTGTATATGTGAACAAATCAAACAATATACGGCTAAGTTTGTTGTGGGCTCTTCTTAGACCGGGGCAGGTTTGGAACCCTCCTAGCTTTAGTTTTAATGTAACAACATAATGTTTTAATGTAACAATGTAACATTTTAACACGTCACTATAATGGAACCATATATATGAACCATATGTATGAACTCTTCATAAGTGCCTGTGATATACCTACATGACCTCACTAATTTGTAACAATAGAATAATGTGCTTGCCATCGGAAGCAGCCCGTTTATAAGGGTAAAAAAAAAGTGTTACGTTTATTTTTACGTAGGTGATAACATTCAGTTTTAGTTATTGTATTTTTAATTACTCATTGTATATGTTTACAAAGGTGCGTCCATTTTATCGACAAAATAAAGAAATTTGCAAAAAGAAAAAAAAAACCTAACAAACGGAAGCCTGTTTTTTTTAGAAAATCCTATTACGACTGAAGTACTGTTCATTGTACTGAGATTGTATAGGTGTAGAAGTGTGTACGTGTTTTTGACGTATGCTTTAACCCCGTCCGCGATAACCAAATTTGTGTATGGCGGCAGCGACGCAGAAAATGACGTGTCAGGCGGAGTGCTCACAGCTCAGCCACGAGTCGCCTCGCGTCACACAGATTTTCATAAATATGCCGATATAAATAACTTACCTACTGGTATTATACTGGAAACTATCATACCTTATTTTCTGCTCTAGCTGGTACATGATTCTCATTAAAAGTGGAATGGAATATATTTTATTCTATTATGAAACTTGAAGTATTTATTTAATACATCAATCATTACTTAAAACTTCCGATAAGTTTTTTTTCATAAAACATTCTTCGGCTAGTTTACACAGTGTCAGGGTTGACACACCGCGTCGCATTACCCGCCTACGCTTTTTCTACATTTTGACCCTAAGGTTCTAAGGTTGCCTGGAAGAGATCGTTACTAAGCGATAAGGCGCCTTTTGTATCCTACTTTTTCAGTTTCCTCTTGTTATGTCCATTGTTTTTTTTGAGGTTTAAGTTTTAAGTTTTTGTTAAGTGTATGAATAAATAAATTAATAAAGGTCGTTGTGAGATGTTTATAAACCTACAGTCTTTCTCAAGAATTGTTCTATTAAATGCAAACAAAAAAAAATCAAATCGCAGAAAAAGTTTTAGAGAATACTTAGCTCAAAATACAAACTCTTTAGCTTTATTAACCTAAATTTATTTTGATAAAATTTAGCAAGCAAATAGATGGCGTCTTGGACGTTTTAACCTGGGAAAAAAACTTATTCTGCAGGTTAAAAAGATATCGAAACAACCGCGTATTAAGAAGCGGGAAACTCCATTCCATGCCAATGTCATAAATGTGAAATTATGATTATTTATTAGTTTATTTGTCAGCTTTATACAGCTCAACTACTGCGCCAATATTGATGAAACTTAGCAAATGGATAGGTATAGCTTGGATCCTGCGAACGGACATAAGATACTTTTTAAGCCTGTTAACGGTTCTAGCCTCTGTAAGCCGCCTATGCGGAATGGTGGGCTTAATCGATTTTTATCAAGTGTACCTAAGTTATAATAGCCAGGACCGTACACTTCACTTACTCACCGAGATATGGGGGATGGGTCGCCCAAATTAAAAAAAAAAATGTCAAATTTCTTTATTCATGTAGGCATACATATTTGTTTACATAATTGTAAGGGGATGGTGATAACTTCGTTCGCCAACTTAAATCTAAAGCTACGAGGGTTCCAAACGCGCCCTGGTCCAAGTAGAGCCCACAACAAACTTAGCCGGGTAAGTTTTTTTTGTTATCACCATCTTCCAGTAAGTTTATATACACCGGCAACCACGTTCTTTAGACCAGAACACAGCATTGCAACTATGCTGCTTAGCGGCAGAAATAAGCGTGGCGATAGTACTTCCCCGGACGAGTCTGCTCAAAAACCTCTTCTATCCCAGCTGTGGGCCCAGCTTCTAAGCTGATAAGTTGCAATTAAAATTAAATAAATAAATAAAATTAAATAAATAAATATACTACGACAATACACACATCGCCATCTAGCCCCAAAGTAAGCGCAGCTTGTGTTATGGGTAGTACGATGACTGATGAATATTTTTATGAATAATATACATAAAATACTTATAATATACAGATAAACACCCAGACACTGAAAAACATTCATGTTCATCACACAAACATTTTCCAGTCGTGGGAATCGAACCCACGGCCTCTGACTCAGAAAGCAGGGTCGCTGCAAACTGCGCCAATGGGCCGCCAAATTAACATTGACTTATTACCACTAAGTTCAGTAGAAGGCTAGGTTTCGAAAATAACCATTAATTTATACTATACAAAGGTCACAACGCTAATAAAGGTATATTGGGTATTTATAAATGATAATTTTAAAGTGTTTTTAAGCTAAATCCTTTATATACTTCGTTTCGAATATGATAGGAATACAATTTTACAACGTAATTTATTTATTTATTTTATTTTATTTATTTATTTGGTATCTATGACCCATCACTACACACTACACTATAACATAAAAAGAATAATTACAAACTAAACTAAATCGAAAAAAACTTACATTAAATATTAATATGCAATATGAAAAAAAAAATGATTAAATTCCTTCAAAAAGCTAGATAAAATATCTCTATTTTTTTTAATAACTCACGATATTTGTTTTCTATAACAGCAAGGTAACTATACGATTGATAAATTTTATGGTTGGGTTGAAATTGTTGATCTTAGAAAAGAGCAAATGCTGAGTTTCTTGCCGGCGTCTTCTCGGTGGAATCTGCCACCCGAATCGGCGGTAAAGTCACTACAAACGGATAGACTTCTCGAAAATACAAGTTAACAAACTTGAAATATTTTTGAATTTGCTTATTTTTACCTTACCTACCTTACCTACTAAGGAAGGTAGTGTGATTCGTTGCTTACGACGATGACATAAGGACTAATTATGCAGATCAATCTACAAATTAAGAAATTTGACTTTGGGAGCTTAAGATTCTTAGCAAAACTTAGTCGAAATTACAAGTACAAACCATTTAACTCTAGCTATGCATTTGTTTAAAACAAACAAGGAAATAAACACTTCAAAATGTGTTTGCCGGCATTAAAGAATTGCAAACAAGTCTATAACTTATTTTAATCTTAGATCGTATAACAGAATTCTTATTCGTATGGAAATAAAATGAAATGCAAAGATATTCAAAAGTAAGCAGTCGAATCCGCCATGTTATCGTTGAGGTCGCGCCACGCACGCCACCTAGCGGCTTCTTGTACTCACACGTTTCGACAGCGCAAGATGGCCGCCCGCTCCCGCCAACTCCATCTCGCGACCGCTCCATTGCACAAAGCACTCAACAAGATTGCATTCCATTCTCCACTTGTGTCCACAAATTGGCAGCTCATTTCCATAACTATCCACTCTGAACCAAATACTTAAAGCTATACGAGCACTCGCGGCGACAAATCCTAGCGAGCCACTGACCGGTAAGTACTGAGTCGATACGTCACTCATTAATTAGCAAGAACTAATTAGCATGACGGAGCTATGTCTTCACCGACAGCAAGCCGTCGAATGAAAACCTCCACCATGTTGTTACTGAATTTTATACTCCATCCCAGTCAGCAGAGCCTCCAAGTTTGCCTCCTTCAAATTCGTTATGCATACAGCACCAAGGGCTGTTGAATACCGTTCGCGTTTATTTATGAACAGGCAAACTTCTGGTGGATGGTGGGACGCACGAAATACAATATAGGCTCGCCTCCCGGGCTCCCAGCTCGTAACTGCCGCGGGGCGCCGCTCCACAATGCATGCGATCGCTGAAAAAGGGCTTTTTATGTATTCAACTTCACAACTCTGTAGCTCATCTGCAAGTCGTATTATGGACCTAATTAACAAGTTAATATGGGCGATCCGGGGGGCGCGTCTGCGCACAGCCCGCTCGCTACATCTGCTACAAATTCGAAATTTGAATCCTCTCCATTCTCAACAAAACATCCACAAGTCGATCACCCCATAGTAATATTTACATTTACCTGCGCCGGAAATCTTTAAAAGTTTTGGGAGAGCGCGCTCCTGCGTCCTGAAGCGTTCGCGATTGCGATTTTGCAATGGTAAGGAGCGTTCAGAAATTCCGCCCCTCCCGCCACCCCCATCACAAAGTATAATGATATCGTCGCCGGCGTTATTATGGGAGTCGTCATAAATATTTCATAGAGCGAGGGCAGTAATGACCGAGTGACCGCTGATCGCCGCGCGTCGGGTGGTCCGGCTCCTCGCGTTGTATCGCCTGCTTACTGTGCGATGATCTGCTCAAACATGTACTTACAAGGAAGTCGTATTTTAGTCGTAATAAAAACGCAGGACCGATGTACCTCCATAAGACGACAGACTCGATTGATATGATAAATATCTCATATGAATATATGATTAATTCGGTTTGGCAATAACACCTTTTAAATCTTACTTTAAAATTAGGTTGGCATCGTACCGTATCGATATTTAGAGGATACAATGATAGAACCAATACAATTAGTTTTGTAGGTAGTTTTACGCAGTATGGGAATTTGCCATTTGTATTTGAATAACTCGTCTTTCTGTCTTCTGTTTGAAATCGCCTTCTATATACCTCAAAGTTGGGACAGCTCTTTATTCTGACTCTGGTAAACCTAATTATAAATTTATATGAGTAGCTAAGTATGTTGAGGGCTCTTCTTAGACAAGGGCGCGTTTAGAACCAACGTAGCTTTAAGTTTAAGTTGGCGAACGAAGTTATCACCATCTCCTTACAATTATGTAAACTTATATGTATGAACGCTTCATAAAAGCCTGTGATAGGCCTACACAAACAAAGAAAAATTGAATTTGATTATGTCAACCAACTATTTGTAGATCTTATTATAACGTTATCACCGAAGTTTTTATAGATGAGTAACTCAAATTGCAGCTTAATCTTGTATTGGCAGGTGCTTGAATAATTGGACAACGAATTTTCAGACATACCTACTAAAAAGCAAGATTGTTATAGTTTGCTAGTCCATAGCAAAATATAAAATTTTCCTTGTCTCATGTATATTCCTATCGTTTAGATAACCTGGAAGAGATCACTTCTAGTGATAAGGTCGCTTTTTGCCTCTATTTTTTATGAATATTCTCAATTTATCCTATCATCGTCAAATCGACCAATTACCGGCCCACTACAGGGCACGGGTCTTCGCCCACAGTGAGAAGAGGGTAAGGCCGTAGTCCACCACGCTGACCTAGTGCGGATTAGTGGACTGCACATACCTTTGAGAACATTATGTAGAACTCTCAGGCATGCAGGTTTGCTCACGATGTTTTGCTTCATCGTCGAAGTAAGTGATATTTTTAAGTTTTTAAAAAGCACATAACTTAGAAAAGTTTGAGGTGCGTGCTGGGATTCAATCTCGGCCCCCCGTAAGTGAAGTGGAGCTCCTACCCACTGTGCTATTACAGCTATATCCTATACTACGCAATAAAGATGATTATTTAAAACAAATAAAAATCCAGGCTACATTCTTCAGTAGCAAGGAATGCACGTAAAAGTTAGTTCATAGCCACAAGAAAAAGAGCCTAAGTTTTTAAACTTTTTCAATATTTTCCCGCAAAAGCAGGTCCCAGCGGATATCGATCGCCTCTCGAAGGTGGCTAATTATCTCTGTCGGACACTCGCCGTCCTTTGATCACGTGCCTTTGATCGGCGCGCGTCTACACCGGAGTAAGGCGGACATTGGGTAGTATGAAAAGAAGGATAAAAGACTCATGGGACATGCAAAAGTCTATAACCTAAAGAAACAGTTATTTTCATTATAAGGGTCAGAAGCTAATTAAACTAAAAACGAAAAAAAATAGAAAAAAACAACAATTAATGAACGCTTAAAAGAAAAAACAAAAGGATTATTAGTTACAAGTAAACTAGAAAAGGAAAAATTAACAAAATAATAATTATTGATCTATATTTACACCGCTCAGTTTACAGTATAATGAGTCTTAGCGTGATATATATAATCTATAGCCTTCCTCGATAAGTGGACTATCCAACACTGAAATAATTTCTTAAATCGGACTGTAGTTTCTGAGATAATCGCGTTCAAGTAAACAAACTAACAAACTCTTCAGCCTCCTTCCTATAACCCTAACCGTATGCGACACCTTAACCAAAACTTAATACCACGCCATAGTACCTGTTTGTTGGTAGAATATCACTCCATGCATTCGACAGATCAGAACTAATTGATAAGTTTATATTTAGTTGCTCGGAGGTATTGTTGTCTTAGTTAAATATTTCATTTTGATGAAGATCTAATAAAGATCTTCGTAGATAGAGAACGGAACTCTGTACCACCCTATACCCTGACCGTTCACCAATCCACACTGGGCCAGCGTGGTGGACCACGGCCTTAACCCCTTCTCATTGTGGGACGAGATCCGTGCGCTGAAGTGGACCGGCAATGGGTTGATATGATGTACCACCATGAGAACATAACGTATGATAAGACTGTTAAGCCCATTTCCATTTTGTACTACAAAGTAACGGCGTGAACATCGCTGAAGCTGTTTCAGAAACAAAAAATTGAATAAAATACTTTCATGATTTGTATATATTATATTAAATTCTTTTTTGAACACACGAAAACAAAATACAAAGAGAAACACAATGGATAAAATAAAAATAAAAATGTAAAACTAGTTTAGGTGTGTAAAAGTGGTCTTATCGCTAAAGCGATCTCTCCCAGACAACCTTTGGCGAAAGTACTTGTTATAAGGAACGTGTAAATAAAAATATTGCAAACTAAACTACATGTTATAAATTCTAATACTACACATATAATTATATATATAATAATTGTTATAAATAATACATATTGTTTATACATATAATAATAAACTACATACTATAACGCTACATACATAAAATATAGTCTTTCAAACGACTTTTAAGAAGAGGCAAGGATTTTTTAAATATTTTTTTTATAGAGTTATTGAAGGATCAATCGATCGACGATCCATCTCACATGGTAAGTGTAAAACCATCGTCTGTAAACACAACAACACTGCAGGCCACATCTTACAAACTGTCGCCCTGTGTCCATAAATTTGTGGCGTAGGTGTTAAGTTGTGCCTGTTATTAATTTATTATTTAACTTACGATAGAAGCAGGCGTTACTTTGCGGAATTCCATGATATAATATTATGAAAATTAAACTTAATTTGCTATACTACGCGAAAATCAGGAGAATCTGTGTGGTGTAATTTATAATTTCTTATACTCCACACAAAACAGATTCAGCAATTCGGCTCTTTCAGGAGCATCCTTAGGAGATGTTAACTTTACAATGAATAACTGTTAAGGCTGCCACTCAAATATAAAATGGCTAATTCACAAATTAATGCGTAAACATTGTATAATATGAAATAGGTAATAAGAATGCTACAAGTCCGCTTTGCTCGCAAGCGGCCCGCCACCTAGTCGCACCGATTTCCTTTGACAACTCAAAACTTGTTACAGTGCCATATTAAAATTCAAAAACGACTCTGGAAACTCTGTCCCGATTCCTGAAAACATTATTCAGGGGATTTGAATAATGATTTTGTTTTAGTCTCCTTACCTAGAGAGCTGGTGGGGAAAGTCGAAGAGGTACATGACGTACATTTGTGTGCAGTGGCGCAGTTTGCGAAGTGGCCACCCACCCTCTCAAACAGGAAATCTAACGTGGAAGACTCAAAGTAGACCCTAAGCAAAGCAGAATATTCAAATTCAAATTAAGGCAGTTATGATGCGTTCATCCTACTAATATTATAAATGTGGAAGTTTGGATGTTCGTTACTTAATCACGCAAAAATGGTTGAACGGATTTGAATGAAATTCGGCATGCATGTAGCGTTTGACATGGAAAATAACATTGGCTACCTTTTATCCCAATTCCTTAAATAGTTCCCGAGTGAAAATTGAAAGTTGTTTTCGAGCTAAGCCACGGGAAGACAGCTTTGAAATTTATATATTTATGTATGCATGTCGCCTATGCGGACAATAGACAGAAAAGGTACTTTGTATACCGATCTCTCAAATATTTCCCGTGGTAGGATTAAAAATTGTTAACGAGCAAAGCTTTAGACCCAATTCTAAAGTCCACACCGATGATGTCGCGGGCAGAAGCTAGTAAGAAATACATTTTTCCATTTTGTGAGGTGGTGGTGATAAATACATTCGTTAACTTAAAACAAAAGCGAGGAGGGTTCCATAAACAAACTTAGCCAGGGTTTTTTATCACCATCTCACAATCAATTAATGTTAAGTTACAAAGTTAATGCAATTCATAACCAAGCTTCTTATAAAATTAAAGTTGTCTAAATAAACTGTAAATTCTTTTTACAGAATAAGGTATGGGCACTATTTTTTAAGCTTTTATTTAGTTTCCAATAATTGAAAATGGATTGATCTTATAAGTAATTCTTAGTACAGCTAAATGAAACATTAATATTGATTTTTAATGATTCAATCACTTTGACATTACTTTATTTGACAACTTTTATTTGTGATTATTGTAATTTTTATTTTTTAAATATTAGTAACATTGCATGCCGGTAGGTGAAACCTGGCTTGATACCATAAAAAAATAAGATCTTAATAAACCATTTTTCTGCAATAAATTACTTGATTATGTTTTTAACTGGTTTTGTTCATCCCCAATATTTTAAATGTATTTTTTCGGTATAGAACCCCATAGATTTCATAATATGTAGTATTTTGTATCCGATGTTCCCGGTTGATATTACTAACAGGAGATCTTTTAACCAAATAACAATATTAGGTAACATGCCAATATGGCAATTATTGGCCACATACTCAGCATTATGCTGACCATTGGCAAATTGAATAGTTTTAAATGACAATGTGAGATGGTGATAACAAAAAAAACCGGCAAAGTTTTTTTAGGGCTTCTTCCAGGACGCATTTGGGACCCTTGTAGCTTTAGTTTTAAGTTCTATGTCATATTTTACATGTAATGTACGCATCAAAATGCCATCTATGTGCCTATTTGAATAAAGAAATATTTGACTTTGACTTAACAATGCTCAGCGCTTATTTTCAGTTTGCTCCAGCATTCAACTGATAACCGCACTGTCCGTTGCATTGTTAATTGAGGGACTCGGCTTGTCGTTCACAAGGGTGTGTGAACTCTACCAATCGGCACTTGGCCAGCGTGGTGGGCGGACTGAACCTTTCTCATTCTGAGGGGAGACCCGTGCCCTGTAGTGGGATGCAAAGGGGTTGGTAATGATGATGATGATGGTGAAGTCCTAATTCTGTATTTGAAATAAAACATTATCAAAACCTCCCGCCAGCTCTCGGTACGTTTGGTTTAGTGTCCTCGCACACCTCGCTTAATGTATGCGGGAAGATTGCAAAGGCGCTAACTTTATAACGTGATTTTTGGGACTTAAATGCTTTCAGAAACTCAATTTCACGGACATTTTAGGTGCTGGAGCTTATGCAAGTGGACCCCTTTGTGTGTTTCCTCATATTTTATGTATATTTTGGAGAATAACCGTTTCCCTCTATTGACAAACTTCTAGGTTTTATTCTTTAAGACATGCAATTTTCAATGACGCCGTAAATACAATTTGTGTCAAAATGTTAAATAGTTTTATCACATAATGATCAATTAAGAAAATCAATGAAAGTCTATATTATTTTTTAAATAAGTTAATATACTACGACTAATATACCCATCGCCATCTATCTCTAAAGTAATCGTAGCTCGTGTTGTAGGTATTAAGATTACTGATGAATATTTTTATGAATTATATACATAATAGCTTATAACATACAGATAAACACCCAGTTCCAGTTGTGGGAATCGAACCCACATCCTTGGACTCAGAAAACAGGGTCGTTGCTCATAGCGCCAATTGGTCGCCTTAAACTAAGATCCTTCAAAAACTTCTTGAAAATCAAATCACTGGCATGAATTACGTCTATATGTTGATGGATCTAAAAGAAATTATTATTACGAGCAAACAAACTTTTGCATTTACAATTTAAAATGTATAAATATCACTCTCCTCCGGAGGCCCACTACAGCGCACTTCTATCTAATAAAAAAGGGTCAAGGACCTAACCTAGAGGACTAAACCCTCACTTCACACCTCTTTAAAAGCATTATGGACAACTCTGTGCCAGGACAACAGGTGAGTCTGTTCTACTACTACCATCTTCTTCGATCACAAACCCGTCTGCCCAGCTTGGTAATTATGGGACACTCGTTGCGAAAGGCCTTTAGTCAGCAGTGGACAGCTATATGCTATTGATGATAGCTTTTGACACGCAATCAAATCCCTTTGTTTCCATTAAACTCACAACATTGGCAGCCGCAACTCATTTATTGTCAACGCACTGCTCCGTAACAACGAGCGATTTCTCACTTTAGTCATAAAAATGTAAATGTAGCAAAAACAAATAACGTCTAATGTATGCGCGGGGGAATTAAACGCAGCGTCTTGTTTGCTCCCGCGATTTTTACCAAGTCTCTGATTAAGATAAACCCCGCTAAATTGAATTGTCCGACTGAATTGATTTCGTTTCCTTTTATGTGATTGGCTAGTTGTTAGTAGAATAATTTTATTGTTGTCTTTCCAGTTTACTTTGTCCATAAACTGGGAAAATACGCGGCCTTCTCGAATATTGGCTTAGATTTTACGTCGATTGAAGAGTAAGTATTTTTCTGTATATAACCTTTAATATTGTATAGTTTTTATTGCTGTAATAGTACCTACCTATACTATATTGTGTTCTTTTTATTCATTAGACAATGCCAACTACTCCCGAGTATTAATTGAAAATGTTATTATTCTTAACACAATTTTTCCTTCGCAGTTCATACTTGGTTTGAGGTAATGGTTTGGTGTTTTTATATTTGATTGAAAAATAAGTAAATCTTGTTATATAAGACGGCAAGGCAGTCGTGTAACAAGTTTGTGTTTAATTATCAGATTTCAGTCTGCATCTTACCTAAAGTTTCTAAAATCTCTTATTATAATAATCCTGTATAATTCTCACGACAATGGTCACCTCCTCTCTTCTCTTCTCTCCTCTACTCCTCTACTATTTTCTCTTATATTTTTTTCTTCTATTCTCTTATTTTCACCTCTCTTTTCGTTTCTTAACTTCACCTCTCCTCTCATCTCTTCTCCTCTCTTCTCTTCTGCTCAGTTGTTCTCTTTTTCTCCCATCCTATCTTCTGTCACCCTCTCCTCACCTCTCTTCGCCTCTCTGATCTTCAATTATCGTCACTTTTCCTCTTTTTTTTTACTGCCATCTCTTCTCTTCATCTCCTCTTTTCTGTACTCTCCTCTTCTCCTCTTATCTTTCTCTTCTATACTGCTCAGCTCTTCACTGCTCCTCCTATTGTCTCTTTTCTACTCATTTTTCTACTCCTCTCTTTTCTTCGCTTCTCGTCTGTTTTTTCTCTTATTTTCGCATATCTTTTCTTAAGCGCTGTTCGCCGTTCTGGGCGTTTATATGTATATTATAAGTATTTATTTATACTATGCATTAAAATATCCATCAGTCATCTTAGTACGCTTGACACAAGCTACGCTTACTTTGGGGCTAGATGGCGATGTGTGTATTGTCGAAGAATATTTATTTATTTTTAAAGTGATGCTGATGATTAGTATAGGTTTGTCTGGTTTTTGCGGAGACTATGCTTTCTGCTATCCTATATCATCGACTCCCGTAGAGTACATATAAGAACTTCATCATATTATTTGGGGAAGTATCTCATTATACAAAATCTGCGGCCGCTTGCGCGGGGTGGTTCGGTCCGCTTAATTTGGCAGCGAGATTTTCCGCCAACATCCATCATTCCTGATAAACAGGGGCCTACACATAGTACTGACGTACTAAGCGATAAACAATGTTGTATAGTAGATATCGTGTATCAGGTGATAAGAGAAAATTTTTATTATAACAAAATTATATTATAATATTCTTCTTGCAACAAAATTTCCCAATTTTTCAGCTTCAAATATTTATATTTTGGTAAATGTGCTTTGGAGTTATAAAACTTTTTTTTTATGATGTTGATTTGTTTTTCAGTGTCTGGGTGTTTATATGTATATTCTAAGTATTTATTTATAAAAATATTCGTCAGCCATTTTAGTACCCATAACACAAGCTACGCTTACTTTGGGGCGAGATTGCGATATGTAATACACACATAATATACATAGTCGTAGTATATTTACTTATTTATTAATATTTAATACTATCAGTCACGGACCGAGACGAATTTCCAATTTAGAAAAATTTGGAAACTTATAATTTGTGGACTGAAAAATAATTTCTCACCCGCGAATTCGTGAGTAAATACTTATCGCTTCGCAAGAGAAGTTTCCACTGTAAGCATTAGAGAAGCAAAAGTTTGTTCGAGACTCTTACATCGTGTGCTCCAATTTGTCTCCGCAAACCTCTCCGGACAGGAATACCTCACAAAGGTAATGATCTCGTTAGGCAAGATGTCACCTCTCTGCAAGAAGCCGTTAATACCCGCCCGCGCAGTGTGCGCCCCACCGAGGATTTACATAGAGCCAGCGAGCGGGATTAAGTGGGAGAAAAATGTTAACGAGCGTCAGTAAACAGAACTGACTAATTGGTAAATAATTAACAAATTAACTGTCTTATTGTTACTTTCAAACCGGCAATAAAATAATAAATAAACTAATACACACATCAATAACAACAATACACACATCGCCATCTAGCCTCAAATTAAGCGTAGCTTGTATTATGGGTACTAAGATGACTGATGAATATTTTTATGAATAATATACATAAATACAGAAAAACACAAAGACACTGGAAAACTTTTATCACCGCACAAGCATTTTCCGATTGCGAGAATCGAGCCTACAGCCTTGACTCAGAAAGCAGGGTCGCTGCAGACTGCGCCAGTCGGCCGTCAAATTATAAAGCGATATAATGTATACATACAATAATTTTACATTGAAAAGAAAAAAAACAACATTTTCATAAAGGTGTAAAGGAAACAGCTCTAGACATCGTAAAAAATGAATGTTTTAAAATTACCATACACAAATAAGCCAACACGGCGTATTATTTCAAAGTCAAATTGAAGAATAAAAACATTGAATTGATTGAACCGATCGAGACATTACGAGTTATGGAGTAATGGGAGACTCGACGAAACAAACGGAGTGTTGCGCGGCGTGGAGTGGAGCGGAGTGTAGGTACGCGGCCGTAGCGCATTCATTTGAATAATTTGAGTGTTTTCCTCTCAAATTCATCATTTCCACGCTGGAGATGCGATATTTTATACAGAGAAGGTACTCGTGAGGGCGGCCATTATTAGGAAGTTGAATTTACTCTTTACGGGTAAGTACATCTATATAACTACTGCTGGTAACTAAGTAACTGCAAACACATGATTTTTGAACTCTGCATAAATCTTTACAAGGAAGCACAGTGAGTAGTAAGTTAGTAAGTTTTAGTACGAGTATATAACTTAAATTATAGAGCTTTTTGTGGCATCAACAGCTCATCCGGTATAGTACTAACGCCATACTTATGCTGAAAATCAGCATTGCTCTGTGTGTGTGTATGTTTGTGTGTGTGTGTGTGTGTGTGTGTGTGTGTGTGTGTGTATGTGTATGTGTTCTGGAGCGTGGTTGCCGCTGTAACACCTACACCCCTTCTTCTTCTTATGTTATGTTTATAAGTGATGGTTTTCTATTAAAATAAATAAATATACTACGAAAAAACACACCTCAACACCTAGCCCCAAAGTAAGCGTAGCTTGTGTTATGGGTACTTGATAGCTGTTGAATTTTTTTATTAATAAAATAAACATAAATACTTATAATATACAGATCAACACCCGGTCACTGAAAAACAATCATGTTCATCACACAAACAATTTCCAGTTGTGGGAATCAAACCCACGTTCTAGGACTCAGAAAGCAAGTTCACTGCCCAATGCGGCAGTCGGCTACCAAAACCAACATTTCCACCACCAACTTACCGTCAATTATAAAAAATAATATAATAATAATTAGTATACGCGCTCTGAAGATCATCGAATCTTCATCTATCTGATGGAATGAAAATACAACCGATAGATAGACTATAAAACAAAAATCCACAAAAGTTAAATAATACCAAGTTTGTGTGTATATGTAAAAGTTCACACCAAATATACTCCGCGAAAAGTAGGGGAATCTGTATGGTGTAATTTATAATTTCTTAAATATTGTACTCGACACCAAACAGATCTTTGACAATGTACCCTCTACGCACGTTTCGCTCCGCAACCGGAGCATCCTCAGGAGATGTTGAGTTTACAATGAATATAAATTGTTAAGAGCAATAATCTATATATGTCATGAAATCCCACGTACTATACTCAAACCATATATAATTAAAAGCCCTATCTCGGAATTTGTTTTTAAATTATCAAACCGCTCGCATTTGCCAAATACTGCGAAATGGAGTAATAAATGTTTTTTTTAAATACTGCAGTCTATTTTGTCAAATAAAGGCGTCTCGTTTCCCAATATATCAGCACTCATTTAAACAAATGGTCATCCACAGCGGATTTAGATCTTGAAGTAATTTCTTAATTACACGGTCTTGAGCCACGGTTTAGCCATCCAGCGTGGACTCTACCAACACTCCATTTTCTAGTCCTGAGTCTTCAACTCCGGAATTCATTGTCTTCGGTCTACACCTTAAATATAAAAGCCATTTAACGAAAGGCATAGTATATGGTAATGCAGGTTTTCAGAAGCGAGCGTCCATCCGGCCCTTATGCAAATCCTCAGCGTCGCCCCCAGGAGCATAAAAAATAACTTTCTTTAGCATCTGCGAGACAGTTTCACTTCATTTAGCTCCAAATGTAAGTTGAGGTGCTTCCCTCTCGGAGTGTTCTTAAGAAATACTTTGAATAAAACCTCGCATTCGCTTTGCGACTTTATACAGCGGAAGTAAACTTGGTTTTTTATAGTAAAAAAATTAAACGAAAAACTGAACCGAAAAAAAGTTCATATTACATTTTTTTACTTTAATTCAATTCAAATTCAAATTCTATTCAAAACTAATTCTCTGATCAGTTTAATTTTTTGTGTGCCGTAAAAGACAAAACTTGTGTGTAGACATTCAAATATCTGTACCTAGATCTGATCATTTTAATCATTCTAATTAAAACTTTTTCTTTTTTTTAATTGAAGTAGGTTATTTATTTTTGTACTCAAACCTTTATACTTAATCTTGTAGATGTTAGCTAAATGATTGTGTCTTAAAAATATGCAGTCATTGAGTTAGCGGCCTTAGGAAGTTTTTTGAATGTGGCTCAAAATATGCTTTATTTAAAAACACCAAAAAACATTACTTAATTATAAAATCAGATACTTAGACATCTTAATTAATGTATATTATTTGTGTTTTTTCACATACACCTTTATAATCTACTCTTGGCTAGATGATTGTGTCTTAATAAATATACAGTCAGTGAATGGGCGGCTTTAGGAAGTTTTTTGAATAATGCGAGTGTTATGGCTCGAAATATGCTTCATTTGGCGCGAAAAGTTCTTCTCGGCGAGTAAACGCGGAAATCATATTCATATTTTTTCCACTTGAACTGCTTCCCGACGCTGAATTTGAATAAAGTGCGTCGACATTATTCTCTTTTAGATTACCTCCGTTTGATGCCTTGTTAACACCAATGTTTGGAAACTTGATTAGAATTTATGATAATCTACTTATTGCAACGTTTCCTTCAATATTTATATTAGTTTCGATATTAAAACCTGTCTGGAAATAAATAAAACTACAATTTATATGTATACGCTGCATAATTCCAATGAAATTCTTTTCAAACTTAAAAGGCAAGGATTGTAATAATAATATTTCTTGCCCGCATTTATTACAACTTTTTACGAATCCCTTGGGAACCGTTTTCCTGGGATGAAAAGTAGTCTACTCTTCGGCTTATCGACTAACTTGCCAAAAAATGAAGTTGATCGGTTTCTTAGTTCGGACGTGAAGGAAAAACAAAAAAAACACTTTCACATTTATAATTTAAGTGAAATAATATGAAACGTCTACTGTTTTATTTTGCCTGGGGTTTGACTGTGGCTAGTTACCACCCTGCTGACAAAGGAGTGCTGCTAAGCGATTTAGTGTTCCGGTGAGATTTCGCGTAGAAACTGATTAGGGGTATGACTACCATAATCCGTAACAAGTTAGCCCGCTACCATCTTAGACTGCATCATCACTTACCACCATGTGAGATTGCAGCTCATGCAACAGTGTGCTCCGAAGAATGTTTGTCTGTTTCTAAGCGAAGGTTTCTTACGGCCCGTTGACTAATTGATATCTAAATATAAAAAAAGAAATATTGCAATAATGATGAAAGTTATGTATGCAATTTCTATTCACTTTCAACTTTGGCACAAGATTTTTAAACTAACGAGTTTGAACCGTGAAATATTTCAAATTTGAGCAGAGCAAGGCTGGTTTGCAAACTCCGAAGTATTTACGCTGGGGCCAACTTTATTTCGCCCCCGCAGCGACCGAAAGAAAACTTACCTCGAAATTAATATTTCTTTCATTAAAACCTTGTAATATTTTCTCTGCTGCATGCATAAGTAATGCCCATGAATACGGGACGTGCAAAAAGCCTCGAACCTCGATCGGGGATATTGTTTCAATTTGATTTGCCCGGCTTCCATTGTTTGTTCGTTGTTTTATCTAATTGCGACTGTTTGTTTAAGCGTTTGTTTTACAAGTCTTTTAATTCCGCATAAAGGTTTGGTGGAGTCGGCGAACTTGACGGAACGATGAGCAAATATTTTCGCGAGATCAAGCAATGTGATGATTCTTTGTATTTGGTTAAGAATATGAAGTTTGACCAAACTGCTACTTGAATTGGGAAGTCTTATAGATTCTGAAGGAAAATATACATTAAAGTATTTGAATTGTTTACATACCTAATTATTTATTTGCTTAGTGTTCTTGAGTGTTCTCCATAATGTTCTCAAAGATCTGTGAAGTTCACCAGTCCGCACTGGGAAAGCGTTGTGGACTAGCGCCTTAACCCCTTCTTATTGTGGGAGGAGACCCGTGCCCTGTAATGGGCCGGTAATGGGTTTATATCATGATAATGATGACGCTATGTAAATACTATGTGCACTTGTGCAAAAATACTATGTGCAAAAATGTACACTGTATGTGATATATTTTAAAACGGAACGATTAATCGCTTGGCGGCACATCTTTGTCGGAAAGGCTCAAACCTGAGACCTCCCTGTTAAAACCACCTCTGTCATAGCGCTGCGCCAGGTTGGTCGTAATGTTTGGCTTTCGTTATTTCTTTGTGGCTATTGGGTGCTATATTAGAAGTACTGATATATTTTATTTTTATTACATTGACAAGGTTGAATACCGATTTATTGCTATTTATTACCGTCACACAGTCACACATTTCTTGAGCTTCTTCTTTAATTTTTTTGTTTCATCTGTTTTAAGAATGAAAATGTTATTATTTATGAACAATATAATGTCAGCTTGTGCTGTGTGAACGGACCAGAATACAGTTGTCACCTGTACGAGGCCATTAAGGAAATAGATATACTTAACGGAGAATGTGCAGAAGGGTCCTCATTGCTACTAGGTATTACTAAGTGATTATGGTCAAACCATCCCGCTGGGAGAGGCCTTTAGTTTAGCAGTGAAGTGTTAAAAGATGACTTTCAGTTTGTATGTAGGGAAAAATTTCTAAAACACACGAAATTTGCAAAAAAAAGCTTCACAGCAGAATAAAAGTGCGGGTGAAAGAACAGAGTTAATCAAGACGATAATAAAAACGAAAAATAACCGAGACCTTTGTAATAAATCTGACAGGCACTCAATCAACTGTCACCTGCGTCAACTTGTTGTGAGAAGGGAAGAACGGAAGGGTTAATAGAATATCGAATTACTTGCCAGAGAAACATTTATAAAATAAATTTCTATGTAGCGCAGCGGAGAGCGCTGTACATCCTAAAAGTGAGGTATGATCGAGATTGTGGGTCAGGCATCGGCCGTGGCTAGAATGATATGTAGAAGTGATGCGGCGCAGTTGCCACTTATAAGGAATGTGGGTTTAATATGCCATAACCTTTTTTTTAAAACTCTATAATTGCACTACAAAAAAGATTACTCTATCAGTCAACCTTGGTTCATTTAAAAAGTCCTTATTAGTTTAACCAAATTATTACAACACTAAAACCAGAGTTATCTTGTACAGAACTAAATAAAAAAAAAAAAATGTCGGTTTTGTTTTTTAAATCCGAATTGTCGAAAATAAGAAGCAAAAATAATAGTGTTGGCACATTTTCGACACGAGGCGCACTCCAGCGGCAGTCGGGACGGAGTGTCCTCTACGTAAGCTATGTGCATAAATTGACTCGAGAGTCGCCATGTGACAGCGCCTGACGTACTACCCACGGAATGTGGACTCGTGAGCGTAGCGTACCTGATTCTACTTCTGCTTTTATAGAACATAAGACCTTATCTAAAATTTAAAAAATACATAGTTAGGTGATGGAGAGAGCTATGCTCGGAGTATATTCTCTACGTTCTCAATTGAAACCACCGATAGCCCAGTGAGGGAGAATTCGGCCACCGTTTCGATCCTGCACCCCTGAACATTTATTCCAAAACGAACAAGAGCGAGTGGTTTACTGCAGAATTAACTGTTCTCATTTTGAGATGAGATCAGTTCTATGTAGTGTGCTTGTTTTGGAAAAAGAAGAACGAGAGAGTCCGTCAAGAAGTGACATAGCTTTATGAGTTTCGAAGCGGCAGCGTTAGTTATACTGAGGCAGAAAGAAGAGATGAGACTCGTGCCCTGCAGTGTGCTTGTAATGGAAGAAGAAGAGTCCGTAGAAGAAGTGACGTAGCTTTACTAGTTTCGAAGCCTTAATATTTCGGTTGCAAAGCTGCAAATTTGAGGTCCAAAGGTGCTGCACTCGCGACCTACTTACTATATTAAAGTATTAAAGTACTCTCCCATAAAAACCACACATTTAGCGAAGCGTCAGTCAATGTATGTAATTAAAAACCCATATTAACCGACGGTGCTGTGTGGTGACGGTAGATGAGAATACACCTGTGACCACTCTGCCGGGTGTCGTACGAGGCGACTAAGGGAATATAACGGACAACGGGCGACGGTCTGCGATCACCAAACCGTCTACACAACAGGGCGATTATGGGCAGGCCCTTCCAACGAGAGATGCCTGAATGATGATGATTAATAAACCGACCGTGAAGTAAAAAACAGATTCAAAAGTATTTGTCGATTTGTGTAAGATTAAACTTGAAAATATGTTCTCACTCCATCAGAAAATGATCTCCCCTAGTCTTGTATTAGTTTACCTATTTGTAGTATCTAATGGTCGAAAATAGAAATAGAGGTTGGGTGAGACATCACGATCGAGTGTAAAATAATGATAATGTGAGCTTGAGTCCGGGGATCAGAGCGCTTGCAAGCAATACATGCCAATGAGGCTCCACAGACAGACGAAGGCATCTGTAGTGTACCTTTTACACTTTCACCCTTGTTTAAGAACAAACTATTTTATTTTTGTCTACTTATTTGGTATTTCATGGCGTTCAATATGAGCATCATAAAGCTTATGGGCCTGACAAATAATTAGTACCTGATAAGAGTACTGACAGTGTAAAGATAGAATCTTCTTTAAGATACCGATGCTGATTTTTGTTGCTGTCTAAAAATGTTTAAAAATAGAATCGACTACGTTAAAAAACTGAAAAGCAAGAAATAAATATTTTTTTGCAATATTTTTAAGTCGGTGCCAAGTAAAATGTAGAAAATTACTAGATACTTTACTTACAGCATTTTACTTGGCACCGTTTAAACTTATTTTTTAAGTCGGATGAAAATACAATTTAGAACTACAGATACACCAAAAGTCAATTGGAAAATCTACGAAATTGTATTCTTAACCATTGTATATTTAATCATCATCATCATCATATAAACCCATTACTGGCCCACTACAGGGCACGGGTCTCCTCCCACAATAAGAAGGGGTTAACGCCGTAGTCCACCACGCTGGCCTAGTGCGGATTGGTGGACTCTACACACCTTTGAGAACATTATGGAGTATTATGAAAATAAGCTTAATTTGCTATACTCCGCGAGAAGAAGAAGAATCTGTATGGTGTAATTTATAATTTCTTCAATCCTTTATCCTTATACTCCCCACCAAACAAAACAAATTAAGCTTAATTTTCATAATACTTCCGCAAAGTAATGCCTGTTTCTATCCAACATTATGAACTCTCAAGCATGCAGGTTTCTTTAGGATGTTTTCCTTCACCGTTGAAGCAAGTGATATTTTAATTACTTAATACGCACAAAACTTAGAAAAGTTAAAGGTGCGTGCTGGGATTCAAACTCGGACCCCGGAAAGTGAAGTTGAAGTCCTACCAACTGGGCTATCACCACTTTATGTTTATTACGTAACAATATACACCAAAGATACGCAGCTTCTTTCATCCAAAGCATCACCATAAACTACGGAGGTACTTAGCAACTTTTGGAAGTTGTTTCATAAACTGGTTGGCGGGGCATCAAATTCACCGTTTTTGGTGGTTTTATTGCGTGAGAAAAAGGCCAGGTGAACGATATTAAAATGTTTCATGTAAATTTCAGCCGTTCCGCGGTTATATTTCAGGAGTTTAACTGTCTGTCTGCTGAATTTGGTATTCATGGAGGACTTTTAGTTTTCAACTTGGTTTTTTGAGAGATTTTTATTTGCGGAATTCGGCCCGGTTTATTTTCAACCGTTTGTATATGGATAAAGATTCATAAGAGGGTTTTCAATTTTTTATGTTGCAATGGCACTTTTTACGGCCAATTTTGGTTTTGTGTACCTCCCTGACGCAATAGTGAGCGGTATGAATTAAAACAGAAGAGCCCAAGTTCGATTTCCGGCAGGGGCAATTTGGGAATTTATATTTTCTGAATTTTTCAGGTCTGGTCTGGTGGAAGGCATCGGCCGTGGCTACTTACCACCCTACCGACAAAGACGTGCCGCTAATCGATTTAGTGTTCCGGTGCGATGTCACGTAGATTAGGAATTTAACTACCATACTTCCTAAAACGTTAGTCCGCGACAATCTTAGACTGCATCATCACCAGGTGAGGTTGCAATCAGAGACTAACTTGTAGTGGCATAAAAAAAGTATGCAAACTATTTAAGGATTGGTACCAATCCTTTGAAAAAATTAGGAGGAACTCTCAGCGATGCAGGTTTCCTCAACATATTGTCCTTAAATTACATGTACTTATATCACCATTTAGTTAGAGGTGCGTCGTGCTGATCTCGTTCCCCCCCGAAAGTACGCCGATAGCCACAACGGTATCACCACCAATTTATTATTGGTTATAATATAATTTACCAGTGTTTTTGAGCCCTATCTTAGCCAATAATGAACGAGAATTCAAAGAGACACGGAGTTTTGTTTTAAAACAGCCTACTACATCGAGGGAAGACAACTTTCCTAACTGACGAAGTATTAGAATAATAGAGGCGTCTAATCCAGTTATTCCACGGTTATTTCAGTGTCAGAGGGCATGAATATGGAGGCGGTTAATGAAAGAAAAGAAGAGGTGTTAATCTTGAAAGTTGAGCGCCGAGTTTTAATTAATACAATCAAAACAACAGCGGGGCTCCGCGGCTTATATCGGACAGAGCAGGATTTGCATTTCAATTTGATTCGGCTGGCGGGCCGCTGCTCCAAAACTGAAAACCAGGTGTGACATCTGACATGCCTAGATATATAGGTAATAGCATTTGCTTGCGCCGATTAACATAATTTTTTAATATGTAACTATCTACCTTATAATAAAGTATTCATCTGATTCATCTGATTGTGTAAATAGTACAATTTATGGAAATTTTACCAAAAAATACGGCTGTCATTTTTGATACTTACAGATTTCGAAATCACACTTTTAAATTAGAACAAACAATGGTTTTTACCAACGATACATCTGTCACGTTACCAAAAAAAAATTTATTCATAAACTGTTTACTCAGTCAGTAACCTTCTGTTTTGGGGAAAAAACGGAATATTTCATTTATTTTTGGATGGAAATACAATCCAGGAATACATAAAACACTAGGTTTAATCAAAATATCTACTTCTACGTTCCGAGATAAATAGAATATTATTTATCCAAAGAAACATTGATATAAGAATCACAAGATGTTCAGTATCACGCTTAACTCTTCAGTGTCTCTTAAACATTATACATTTATAATTTTAGAATTGTAGCTGCTTAGTTTTTGAACAATCATATCATCCTATTAGGTACAGGCCCACTACAAGGCACGGATCTCCTCCCACAGTGAAAAGTGATTAAGGCCGTAGTTCACCACGCTGGCCCAGCTTAGGATTTGATTAAATATTTTTTAAGTCCATCAACTGGCAGCCATGGATGCCTCCAGCGGCTCCCAGGACCGTGGCTTGTGGAACTCCCTACAAAAGACCTATGTCAGTAGTGGACGTCAGTTGGTTGAATTGATGATGATAGATCGCAGCCGTGTATTTTTTTGTTATCATTATCATTTTCACCCATATCCAGTCCAGTAATATACAGGTCTAAAAACTGAAAGAGAAGGATTCAGTTGGTAGTAAACCACATTGAACAAGTGCAAAATGATGGACTTTATGCAGGTTTTCTCACGATGTTCTCGCTTACCGTCAAATCAAGAAATATTTAATTGCTTAAGAGGTTCGTGGCAGGGATAGAGTTTCGTGAACCACCGCTTAAGTCCGGTCATTAGGTTATCACCAGCTCTAATTTAAGAAATAAAGTGAATTGAAGAACTTCTGGGATCAGTTCAGTGAGTATCTATGGGTTGTTTGATAGCAATGCGTAAAAAAGGAGGAACACGTAAAAGGGTGAATTACCATAATACACTCCCGCGGAGTGAATATGAGATATTCAATTTAATTAGGTAGGAAGGTGTAATAAGCCTTTATTGCGGGGTTTATGTCTTTATCCTTATTCCAAGCGGACTCTGAGCGTAGGTATGGAAAACGTATGGGTTTGTACGGGGTGAGAAGAATAAAGTTGTTTGTTCACAATTTATTTGGGGTTTTTTGGGAGATTCCAGTACATGGTTATTTTTCGTCTTTAGGGCAATTAAAAAAAAAGTGTAATCGTTTGCTGTGGAATTAAGTATAAAACTGTACCCAGGTCCTTGTGATCCGTAGACAACATGTGTTAACACGTAGGTAACTAAACTAAACCATCGATACAGTAATAAATAATAAATAAATAAATATACTAGGACAATACACAACCCCAAAGTAAGCGTCGCTTGTATTCTGGGTACTAAGATAACTGATGATTTTTTTTTGTGAATATTATATATAAATACATACATAATATAGGCACAGATAAACATCCAAACACTGAAGAATCCGTGTACGGCACACAAACATTTTCTATTTGTGGGATTTTAACCATGGCCTTGACTCAGAAAGCAGGGTACTGCGCCAATCGGCAGTTTGGGAGATATCAGCCTTATTAATGGAAACCTCCTAAGCCTCCTATAGAAGAGTGAGCCCACAACACCGCTCTGTTATTTTAATCTACTACAAGGTAGCCCAAATGCTGGCTGTAATAGGTCAGGGGTAAGGAAGTTTTATTAAAACCATAACCCTCATTGTTTTCCACGAGGTGTCGTACCGGAACGCTAAATTGCTGTGTTTGCTGATAAGCGTCCAAACAAAAGATAATTCAAAAAACAAAAATTGACAATTTCCCCTGACGGGGATATAATTCGGGACTACAAGACAACAACGCGTTCATCGATTACAAACAAAAACTAAAACAAGAACCTTGTTCAATACAATGTATAGCGCACTTTTTCCCCCTTAGTCAACATTATCTTCTTTTTCTCTCGTAAATTCAAATGTGTTTAAACTAATTCGTGTCCAAAAAAATTATTGAGGCGCCCCTAAAACATTTCACATCAAAAAGCAAAGGCGCATTCCTAAAAATAGCTGTCGTCAGTCGTAATCAGGCTTCACCTACTTAGTATATCGTTTTTGCCGTCCGATCTCGATAGACACGAGCCCGTCATTCGTAGCCCACAAACATCCATCGCGCGTCAGCTGATCTTATCCCCGCCTGGCCCTGACGGACATCTGTCCTTTATTTTTACATCCGCCCTTTATTTCAGCAGTGGCAGAAATAAAAAGTAACTTAAGAATATCGCTCAATGCTCGGATATTTTTCAAAGCTTTCTCCCCGCGTCCTGTTTTATCCTACTTGACTCCTAATGTGGTGAATTCATACATGAACAATCGGGATCTGGAGTGTTCTCGGCCGGGAGGCTGCGGGGAGGTGGGGAGGCCTCTTTCTGTTACAACGATTGCGTGGGAGGTGTCCGCTGGTAGGGTCGGCTCTCGCTGTGTGTTTTGCGCTTCAGTTCGTTATTTTCGTGAAAACATTGGAAATAGAAAAAAGAAAATCAATAGCTACAAAGTATTTTTCCTTAGCTTTTTAAGACAGGTTATTTTATATGTTCTAACTGAAAAAAAGCAATGAAAGCTTTTACCAAGGGTTATTGAGAAAAGAAAAATATGTACATGAAACACATGGAATGTAACAATATTAACATAAGTAGTAAAAATATACTTGTAGTGCAGTTTATTAGGCTACATAGAATGGGTAATTGTATATCATCTTATAACCAATAACCAGATGAAATCCTTAAGATGTCTTTCTTGAGAATTTAAAGTTTATATAAGACGAAATTTTATAGAAAAATCCTATTATATTATTAAGGTAATGAACGATAAAAAAGCTTGGGTATGAATTGTACTACATTCATAGCTATATATTACAAAAAAAATTGAATTTGAATTTGAACTAAATGGTGACCCCGCGCCGGTAAGCGCAGCGTAGGTCGGCCCCCAAAGAGGTGGACAGATGACATCAGGCGAGTCGCTGGGAGCCGCTGGAGGCAAGCGGCTCAGGACCGTGTATTGTGGAACTCCCTACAAAAGACCTATGTCCAGCAGTGGACGTCGATTGGTTGACATGATGATGATGATACCTATAACTACTATCTAAGTATTTATATTTTCTATAAACATGACAATAATATTGACACCATAACGGTTAGAAGGGGAATACAAGACCACGCCCTGCAACATGCTGCCCTGTGTCCATCAATTTCATATGAAGGTGATAAGCCTGAAATTAATAAGTGTCTGAAATTTCACCAATTCACACAATTTCACACTCTTCAGACTGGAACAAGTCATGGCGGTAGTACTGCGCCGGACAAGCTCTGTCATAGAAAGCTCTACAATTATTAAATTACTGACAACTTTCAATTCCTCATCAGAGGAAAATTAGTCAGCTGGGGTTGTGAACTTTGGCAAGCTGCAAGAGGAGTGTAAGCCATATGGTTACAACAAGCAAAGAGGTCGTCGACTGTAGCTGAAACTTTTTGGAATTTGAAATTGGAGTTCGGGGAATGAGGCAGTTAATGGAATGTACGAAGCCAAGACAGTGTAGTGATGGCCTGAATGACATCAGACATGCCTGTCTAAGCCGTCGAAGATTCTGTAATTAAATAAACCGTCAAATCAACCCATTACTAATAAACAAACAATCGACATTACATTAAATGGATCATTTTAAGTGTGTAATTTTAATTATTTATGTATTTCATATAAATTGAGGATGTTATATGTTATATATTTATATAGGTATTTATGTTATATATTTTATTTGTATTTATATGTAAAATATTTATATATATATATATTTTATTTATATATTTGTATAATTTTAAATCTTATTTATTGCACCATCTACCTCTTTTCTATCTCTCTTTTCACCTACCTATTTTCCTTTTACGCCATTGGTTGCCTGGAAGAAATCGCTTTGTAGCGATAAGGCCACCAAATTGTACTCTCTTTATATGTATTTATATCTTTGTAACTACTTTTTTTTCTTTGGTGTACAATAAAAGTGTATTCATTCATTCATTACCGACCCACTACATGGCTCCCTCAATGAGAAGGGGTTAATTAATATAAATAAATATAAATTATCACTTTGCCCTCCAATACCCTTCACTTTCATGTGTGTTCAGGAGACGAAGGAAATAAAACGGAGACAACGAACAGCAGCGTTTTCTGTGCTACTACTACCATATACTGTAATCACTACGTTGAACCTTACATTTTTTGCTAGCCAGTTTTAAAGATTTCTTTATTAAGTAGGAGATATTTTGAACCGTGACTTCGCGTCTTCCCTAGCCCGTTCTGTACTTAGACGCGGGGTTGGTTCCGCCCACGAAGGTAGTGTCTTTTACACATCTACAGCGATATGCACGTACATCTTGAAGCATCTAGATAAAAACTTTCTTTTTCTTGCCACATGGCTTTATTTATCTACCTTCTCATTTCTGATAAAAGAACATATACAAAAATAAATAATTGTAGTCAAAGGCTAACTTATTTATTTATTTTTATTTATTCACTTTATTACACAACCAAAAAAAAACTAAAAAAGGCGGACTTAATGCTAAATCAGCACACCTTCGGACGTGCGAGTAAAACGAATGAGGTGTGGCCAAATACTTAAGGAAGTATAATAAATAAACTTGTAGTAAAAATAATTAACTTGGAGTGGTGTAAAAAATATACATATATAGGACATATATATGTATGTACTCTTATATTATATTCGAACTCTTATATTATATATATATATATATATATATATATATATATATATATATATATATAATATAAGAGTTCGATGAGTAAAAGAGTTTCCAGTATATCCGGTTTTGGTTTTTCATTATTAGCCATTTTGTTTGGCTATAGCTTGAAAAAATTAAAAAACTACATCAGGACTTATTTTCGTTATTTGCCATACTTGAGTCGATTTCCACTCAGAGGTTGTTTGTTTTAACAGGCTTTATGTAATTTTTTTATGTGGTAAAGGGTGTTTCAGGAGTTGGGTAAATTTTACATGGATAATTTCATTATTACCCTTTTTTTGTCCCTACACATTTTTCAGACTATTAATACAATCGATAGATTAGATGGACGAGTCCCAAAGCCACGGTAGTTAATCTCCAGAGATATTCGAGTATGTGATCAAACACAGGTGCATACTGTATTCCATCATTCTCTTAGTCCGAAAGAAAGGCAGCTCCGACACGACCGGAAATAAATCAGTCACAAGACCGACAACGTGCTCGTGCAACGGTTAACGTGCTCTCCGAGCCAAGGGGTCGAAACTTCAGGCTGCTACAAAGGTTTTCTTGATAGAAAAACCCAATACTATGGATTGCACTTTCTTTCAAATTCAGACATGTTTAATTCATGCAGACCTATCACAGGCCTGTATGAAGAGTTCATGCATATAATATGTTACCATTTATGTTAGGTGATGTTGATAATTACCTTCTTCAACCTTAATCTAAAGCTCGGAGGGTTCAAACCGCGACATGGCTTAAGAAGAGCCGACAACAAACTTAACCGTGGAAACACTGGAAAGTGCAGTGTACGTAGACCACAAGCTGGGCAGAAGCAAAGATTCATGTCTATCACGACGTCGACGTCCTGTAATTAAGATGGTGATGATTTTTCCAATTTTAAAAAATTCAAAACATTTCATTTAGAACTCTATAAAGCTGACTATTTAGAACGTTGATTTTCCGCATGAGAACGCTAAAAGTGGTGAGAACACAAATAGGTACAGACCTCGGCGGGCGCTAATGAAAGCCCGCGGTTTTCCATGATTATTCATGTCTCTCCGAGCTGCCTCAAGCCCAACAGATTCATGGCTTGACTTTACAAGTACTCAGTGAAACGACACCGTTCTCTAAAACAACCTTCTGAATATATAGGAGTACATTAATTACTTTCGTTAAAGTAAAATTAAAGTTTGCTTGGCTACTTGTTATATTTGGCATGCTGGTGAAAAGAACCACCTATTTAAACTTCAAAGTAATGTTTCTTTGAAGTCTCTTCTCATATTTTTGTCGTCTGTGTGCAAAAATCGTATGAATTTGAAAGTGTAATTTCTTGATCAGTTAATTCGAACTGTCGTCATGGTTTATATAGATGTTTATGTAAGATTGATAACTAGAAGTTCGGTTTCATAATTCTGCATGATACTATTTTTTTGTTAAGGGAATCACTAAGCAAAAGTAAGGCAAGGAATACGTCCTGAAACGTGCCATCCTCTGTCCATCAATGTGAAGGGAAGGTGTAAAGCCTTAGAAGAAGGTGTAAAGGAATTTTACTGGCAACCGCGCCCTTCATTCAGTCTGGAACTCAGCATTGCAGTGTTTTAAATTCATAAATTATGGTAAAATTAATAACAATGTTGAATTACTTTTACTTACTTCGACTTCGCTTTCGTTCGGCCGAGTTCGAATGCCAGCACGCAGCGTTTTAAGCTATTAACTTGCTTCAACGGTGAAGAAAAACATCGTGAGGAAACCAGCATGCGTGAGAGTTCTCCATACTGTTCTCAAAGGTGTCCACCAATACGCATTGGCTCAGCGTGGTGGATTACGGATTGACCCCATCCTTATTGTAAGAAGTAACGTAACATAATTATAAAAAGTAAGAAAAAAAAATCATAAATAGTATTGCGTGGATAAAACTATACACTACATTTCAGGACAGATCATCTTTGAATGGGCAGTTAAACCATCCATCTTTTATATTATATTCATCATCATCCACCAAATTGTACTCTCTTGATATGTATTTATATCTCTGTAACTACTTTTTTTCTTTGGTGTACAATAAAAGTGTATTCATTCATTCATTCATTCATTCATCCACCCATTCCCGGCCCACTACAGGGGCTCGGTTCTTCTCCCACACATTATGGAGAATTCTCAGGTATGCTGCTTTCGTCACGACGTTTTCTATAACCGTTGAAACAAGTCATATATTAATAGCTTATAACGCACGTAACTTAAAAAAAATTAGAGGTGTGCGCTTGGATTCGAACTCGGCTCCCGAAAGTGAAGTTGAAGTCCTACCCACTCTGCTATCGCCGCTTCAAGCTTATATACCAACCTAATCACTTAATATCTTATATATATAAAAGAAAGTTGTGTTAGTAATGTAAATGGTGTAACCATTTATAACTCAACAACGGCTGGTCCAATTTTTATGATATTTGATTTTTTGGATTCCTCTTAGACCGGAATAGGATAATGAGTATTAAAATATAACATTCATCAAAAAAAAAATATCCGCGGTACGAAGTTTGGCAGGACAGCTAGTTTTATATAAAATACTGGTTATTAATAAAGTTCATATCAAAACATGATTATTTAGTAATAAAAACTAAGACACCGGGAGGTATCTTTGCATCGTTTGAGTCCATACAGGACTAATATAATATTATACCTATGATGAACTATTTTGATAGTTTTTAACTTACGTATGCGGAGTCATAAATGCGTATACCTACAATGCCCACGCAGAGAACAACAAAATAACAATAGTCACCAATCTCTTTTATTAAGTAAAACTGCAATAAAATCTTTCCGCACGAGCAGTCAGATAAAGTTAATTAATTTCCCGGCATAAGTGCGGCCACTGGTGGCGCAATTACATTAATGGAGGGAATGGGGGTTCAGCTGAAGGTAGGGGGGGAGGGAAATGATAATATGGGTGGCACCGCGATTTTCCCAGGTCACCGTATCTCAATGAGATGAGATCGCGGCCGGTGTGAGATACCTACGACTGGTTGGTAATATTTACAGATGTTTTAATGTTTTGTTACATTTCAATTTAAAATGAAACAGACAATGTATAAATCGATACTACGTACATACCCGATCTAGTACATATTGGATTAAATTTAAGCATTTTTTTTTATTCTACTACAAGTTAGCCCTTGACTGTAACATCACCTGCTAGTGATGATGCAGTCTAGGATGTTAACGGGCTAATCTGTTAGGGGTAAGGATGTTATATTAAACGGTATGAGTTTAAGCACTCGTTCTACAAGCACTTAGTTCTACAAGCACTCGTTTACAGTGCAAGCCTTTGTGCTGCTGAAATGCGCTCCCAATCGACATAAGGCGGTGTAAATCTCTTGATATACTCAAAAAAAGCTGTCAAAAATTACTATGTTTCATAACGACTTGTATTACTATATTTACTTGTATAAATATTTATTATTCGTATTTTGTATTATTTTATTTGTGTAATCTATTAAGCAAGCAAGCATTAGTATGTAGTTATTCAATGTATTTTTTATCTATGCACTACCTGCAGTCTGCTATCCTCTTGTTTCCTTATCCTGAGGTTGCCTGGCAGAGATCACAACTAAGTGATATGGCCGTCTTTTGTATCCTGCTTCTCTCTGTGTTTTTTATGTTCTTCTTCTGTTTTTTTTAACTTGTAGTGTGCAAATAAAGAGTAGGTATAAATAAATAAGTAAATATCATTCATAAACTCCAGATTCAGACCCAACTTTATCCCCTCAACAGTTCGACTTTGCTTCATACAGTCGCGACCTCTAAAATTATGCGCGACCAAACCCCAAAACTTGTAGGTGGATAGTAAAAAGCATCTTCGTCGCGTCTGCCGCAGACAGGCCACTTGTCACAAGAGTGGTGATAAATCGACTACTAGCGACATCTCTCGCCTGTTACTTATAGTCCCCTTATGTATAACGCGACAAACTTATAATACCCTCAGTTCTATTGTTGCCATTGGAATATAAATCTTAAGTCTGTGCATTTGGGATGTAGACGTAGTTTCTGGAATGCATTTAAATGTTACCTTTGGCGAAGACGAAGGGAGACACTGTAGCAACACTGCAGTAATGGCCGCGGTTATGTCGTCGTTATGATAAATTTGCGATTTAATTATGTTTTCTTGGGACAAGGGAGTAAATCTGTAAATGTTTTGTTTGTTTTATAATTTGCTATGCACTTGGAAAATATGATTTGGCTCCTCTCCAGCACTAAAATGTAACGGTAACGTCAATACAAGCGACATGACATTAGGAAATTACTATTTTTATCTCAATATTTTTTAACTGGAAACTTACTATACTTTTTGGTATAGAGCACAATATACCTACCTAATATAATATACAATGTACTACACAAAATAATTTTATGAGATGGTAATAAATGAAAGAAATATCTATGTTACAATATTTAACACCTTAGGTATGTACATTTCTTGATGACAAAGATATTTCAAAACAATTGGCTTCACTTTCATCTGCATTTAATGCGCTATAATTATAAAATGTTTATTTTTATAGTGAAAAATGTTGACTTTATACGAGCAATCAAAGTTCTTTCTTCTAAGAAGCAAGACCTACAGTCAAACAAATTGTCGTTTTAAAACTGCCTGTAAATAATGAATGTGTTAATATTTATACGAATCCACAAATAATATTATATTAGAATAAACATTTGCTTCTCATTCCGCCGGCCATCATTCACCGGCGCGCTGTAATCAATCTTGCGAATTTTCTGTACCATTATTTAGTTCATCCGCGCGCCGTTAGATGGCGCTCAGCTCATTCATTATGCATACTGATGACCCGCTGTAATGAGGCTTCGGCGTGGTTTTCTTAGGAGAATTTGGCAACAGTGCGCGGAGATTAAAGAAAGAATGGTTTGATAAAGGAATATACATCCGCATCTTGCGCCTCTACAGTTTGCACGTCGTTTGCTTTAATTAAAGGGGTGTCTCAGCTGCAGATTTTGTTTCATTCCGAGATGAGATTTTGATGATCTTAGATGTAAATTACAAGACCTCCTCCGATATTCAGGTTATGCCACTAATACCAAACATTTCCTGGCGCTTATATCATTATTTAAGCACTATTATTAATTAACACAAGTGGTGAAAGCGCCACCTAACGTTTGAGGTTAAACTTTACACCCATTGAGTTTATTTTATTTTACTTCTTAGGTTCGCAAACATAATATTATACATTGAAACTAACTTAGGAACTACAACATTGAGAAACATAAATTTATAGAACAAAATTACTGGAAAACCTGCATGCGTATCTGAAAAAGTACCTGTGCGGGTTTGCAATTGATAGCTAAAGTTTACATTGATATTATTATTGAAACGAAAGAAATACTTTACATTACAAAGAACATATTTAATTTTTTTTAAATATGTAAAAAAAGAAATAAAACTAAAACGTTATTATATTTAATTGCAAAATGTATTTAGTACACGCACAATATAAAATTCCGGAAGTACCTAATATGAGTTATCTTTTCCCCTACCCCTACCCTATCCCTATAGGTGATGGAAAATTGAGGCGTTACACCTACCTCTTTAAAATTCCAATAAAAGTGCAAAACACAGAAGACTTCAAACACGGATAGTTTAGAGGGACCGAAAGGCTATTTACACACCGGTGCTTGGGGATTGTGCTCCGCTGATCAAAGCATTTGTTTACTGTATGTACCTTCACTTTTAAATATTTATAAAGAGTACTACAACATTTTTCTTTATAGGTATTTGCTTGATAATCACCCAAGAAAATCTGTTTATACAAAATCCAGTTTTTTCTTGACCAATATACGATAAATAAACGATTATTATTTATTTAAGCTTACTAAAAATTATTTTAGAGAAACGGAATATGGAAATACCTAGGAAAAAAGATTATAAAGCTAATGCTAGGAATACAGGATACGACTAGGAATTGAGACCTATAATGACTTTTAGGATTTAAGCATTCCTAATTTTAACAAAGGATTATAAAATAGTAGCAGAAAAACTGTAAATTTTTCTGAGATAAAAATTAGCCTATTTGTTAATACAAGGCAAAATCTATATCCATTCTAAATTTCAGTCATATTCGTTCAGTAGTTTTTGCGTAAAAGAGTAGCAAAAATCCATCCATTTATACAAACTTTCGTATTTATGATATAAGTAGTATAGGATAAGATAAGATACCTTGTAAGTTTTTATTTAATTACGACAGAAAAGAGCTGTACGATCAATATATAAACTTAAACCACGCGAATTCCTCCGTGAGAAGTTATAAGAAATAGATATACTAACTGTAGCTTTACAATATAATTATAATAATATAGTATTTGTAAGACACCATATTAGTCTGCATAAACAAAAAGTGGATATATATCTGCATATCGTCTGCGAAAAGTATTTGTGGGGTTGAGTAAACACTTTTTTAGTATGATTCCTAAAGTAATTTTTAACTTTATCAATGCATAAGTTTTAAGAATACTAATGTTAAAACACATTTATTTTGTTGATTTGACATTTATTTGGTTGAGTTGCTTGAAAGCATCTCGCTCCGCTTTTAACTCTCGCAAGGTAGAAAAATGAATGTTAAAATATAAAATGTAAATAGTTGATGTTGGAAAAGAGCAATTACTGAGTTTCTTGCCGGCTTCTTCTCGGTAGAATCTGCCTTCCGCACCGGTGGTAGAGACTACAAACAGACAGACCTGACGTTTCAAAAGTGCTTTTATTAGGCCTACTTGAAATAATTGTATTTTTAATTGAATTGAATTCTAATTAAGTACTTTGTAACATATTATGAAAGACAAAGTAAGTTAAATAACTATTCAAATTGCAGGATTTTTAGGTGCGGTATGGGCCACTAGAATTCTATTGTACGAATCTAAGAAATGAAAATAATATTAAACTCCCTAAAATATTCCCCATAAAAAATGAATACTAAAGCGATTCAAATGAAACAGTATCCCAAACAGTATTAAGAATGATTCAGGAAGTTTTCAATAAGGTACAACTCAGCGAAGTAAACGGAAATATATGTTATTCAATAAACAGGATCCCAAACAAAACTAGCCGATACGTGATAAATTACTCGCCCAATCCATCTTGGTCCAGGATTAGACAGCTACTTGATATGCACCCTGGATACTTTGCCCTGGACATTGGCCAGGGTAAGAAAATAAAGGAAATTTATAGAGTCCCGGCGACTTCAATGCCCGTTATGTTTTATTGTTATTGCCGGTCTGTTCGGAGTTCCGTAGGCAAATAAGCAATCCGTATAGTTTCGTGATGCGCGTCGGTTTAGCTCAGCCATTTTATTCAGAAACTACTAAAGCTTCAGTAAAACTACAACTTCGCACAAATACCACTTTTAATATAGGTAAACTGTGAAAAATAATATCGTACTTCTATAAGTTGGAAACAATGGGCCAAAAAATTTTGAGCGGAGTATCTTTCAGTTTAGTTAAAAAATCTGAAGTAATTTAGAAAAGTACAAAATTATAAACAACATTAACTAACATTAATGTATTAATTTAAAAGGGGACAAAACTCAAGATTTAACGCCAAAGCTAACTGATTTAACAATCAGTGCAAGTTGTTGCCCTTAAAAACAGTTTTAAAAAGCTTATCGGTGTAGGTACTAAAACTGCTTACGAAACAGTTAAGAAATCCTAATTACTGTATAGTTCTATAATATTATAGCGGTGATAGCGCATGGGGTAGGCTAGCTTGAATCCACTTTCGGGAGGCCGAGTTCGAATTCCAGCTCGCACCTCTAACTTGTAACTCTAAGTTATGTATGTGCGTTTTAAGATATCACCTGCTTCAACGGTGAAGGAAAAAATCGTGACGAAACTTGCATGCCTGAGAGTTCTACATAATGATCTCAAAGGTGTGTGGAGTCCACCAACTCCTTCTCATTGTGGGAGAAGACACCTGTTCTGTAGTAGGCCGTTGTTGGGTTGATGTGATGACGATGATTGGTTTAGTAAACCATTTGACCTTATGCCTGATGTATATTGTCTGTTCTTATACTTAAGATATTATTATATGGTAGCTGTAACTAAACAATGCCAGTGTGTGTTAAAAATAGGAACTGATTTTCATAAGTAGTTTTAGATCTTCTGAAACAAAAGTCACTTCACTAGCATTACGGAACCCCAAATTCGTTTTACAGCACGCACTTGGCAGATATATTATTATCAATGCCTTCGTTTTTCTGGTCGCGGTTATTGATAAAATGCAGGAGGGTGCTAAGCCATTCTGGTTATTGTGGCTACTGGCTGGTCTTGGTGGAAATAAGTTGTGCATTTTCTCATGATAATAAGATATAGTGAAAGTAATATTCGTCCAAAATGCTATACAAAACCTTGTCAAAGTTAATACAAATAACGCGTATGAAGTTTTATTTTAATTCCACTACAAGTTAGCCCTTGACTGCTATTTTAACTTGATGGTAACTGCATGCAGTCTAAGATGGTAATTGGATAATCTGTTAAAGTTGTAGCATTTGTATTTAAACCCAAACCTCTGATCGGTGTTAAAGCGACATCGTACCGGAACGCTAAGTTGCTTAGGGGCATGCCTTTGTCGTTGGGATGGTAACCAGCCACGGCTGAAGCCTCCCACCAGTTGAGACCAAAGAAAATTCTGAAATTTAAAATTCCCAATTTCCCTCGAACCCGCAGCCTCCGACTTAAAACGAAAACGAGTAACGCTGCTACAGGGAGTTCGTCAAAAAGTTCTTCCTTCCTTTTGCTTGGTATTTAAACGAATAATAGTGGTAAATATTGTAGCTTTTTAGTAAATAATTGTAATTTTTTCCTCGACAGGTGATAGCAATTTGTGGTGGTAATTAGAAATGTTACCTACTGATATAGATATTTAATTAAAGCCGTTAACAATTGTTAATATTAAAGGTTGCTGCCGTAAAGTAATAATGTTAATGTTTTGTGTCTGTTGTAAATTGTAACCGTGCGATAAAATATCTTATATTATTATATTTTCTATAATATATATATGATATTTTGTGGTTCAAGGACAATGTCGACTGCCTGTGTAGAGGTCTACACATCCTGTGAATTTCCGTGACATACATGTACCTTTTATAACCTCGCGTTTTAATCAAAGGGTTTTAACTTATCTTCCTCTTGGCTTCACGTCACTAGAGAGACAAAACAGGAGTGCGTAGAGGGTACATTGCCGAGGATCTGTTTGGTGTGGAGTATACGGATTGAAGTAATTATAAATTACACCATACAGATTCTCCTGCTATTCGCGGAGTATAGCAAATTAAGCTTAATTTTCATAATATATTATGGATTTCAGCAAAGTAACGCCTACTTCTATCCAATATAAACTGGACTCATTCATTCATTCATTCATTCATTCATTCATTCATTCATTCATAGAGAAATGGAATCTGTTCATTTCATGATATTAGGTACAGTGTCGGAGAAAAACAATGAGGTGAAGAAAAAAATGACGGTTATCACGAACTACCTGCTCAAGTAGCCATTATAGAAGATAAAGGAAATGTAAAAATGAGTAGTATCAAAGTGCCTGGCAACAATTAACGGAATGATTTGCATAGACCGCTTACAATGAAGACGTTTAATCCCGTTTCTTATCTTACGCGCTAATGTCTTTAGATTTGCATTGCGTTTGCTTTTCGGAGAGTTTGCTGTGATTTCTACTTTTTCGTAGATCTACCATTTCGTAGATCTACCAGTTGTTTTTTTTTCATTTGATAACTTTCTTCTGATTTTTACGTGGCATTTTTGCTATCCCGCCGGAGTAAACAATTTCCTTAACTAAGTATTATTTGTGTTCATTTAGTATACCACTATTGTCCGAAGTACGTTAAATTTACCCCGTGTTATCCCGTGCAATAAAATCAGCGCAGCTAAAAATATTCACCGGTATTCATATCTTATAACTGTTCCAATAGGCAGTTTATTCAAGTTAAAAATATTTTTTGACTTTAAACTTCTTGAGATTGTTAGCGACAATTATTTGAATTCTTTGTTGTTTGCCCGAACGATAAATCGGCGTATAGTGTTTTCTGGTACAATGGTAACCAGACCAAATCTATATTAGGTGGGGATCGAACCTGGGCCTTTCACTTATGAGACCAAAGCATTACTACTGCGTGGTCGTCAATAATATAGCCGTATCATAATGAGCCTATCTTTTGTCGCTGGCGGAGAATAAAAATATAAAATGATATCTTTAAAAGGTGATATAAAATATAGACTCATGAGAAATGACAACTTAGGTTCAAATTAGTAATTACCATAACCTAAAAACAGGAAAACAGCGGTTCCTTGTTAAGCTTCAAGCCACCTACGTAGTCTGTTTTGGGCGGGTTCGTGTGCTAACAGCGACGCTGCTTTGAAACCGCGCTAAACTAATGTACATATTCATGATTTCTGAACCGTTTCCAAAGAGGAAAATTTCGTGTCTCGTAAATTCGCCGAGGAAATTAAGGAGATTTAACAAAAAAGCTTACTTAAGCCGGAATCAAAGGCTATGCTTATTGCGTTGGGGTCGCCTTGCTAATTACTGGCGACCTCTCTCGGTGAGAGGATGAACTGATAACTTTCGGTGTTTTAAATAAGTAGTTGTTTTTGGAAATGCTTATTTACGTTATAGTTTAGTTTTTTGTCTGGTGGGAGGTTTTAGTCCAGGCTAGTTATTAACCTACCGATAGAACGTGCTGCCAAGCGATTAAGCGTTCCGGTACGTGACGTAGAAACCGATTATGCGTATGGATTTAATAAAACTGCCATAATTCAAACAGCTCTTAGCTCGTTTCCATTTTAGAAGGAATCGTCACTTATAACAAACGAATAGTAAAATAAGTAAAAAAAAGTTCTCTCTTAATACACAGAACTATTTTTTTAATTCCTAAGTGTCAGCGGACAAGCGTCCTAGGTATTTTAAAATATTTTTAAGGTTCTTTGAAGGGGTCGTTTTCGAAAAAAGTAACTGTTAATTACTAAGTATCTAGAAAGTAAATTTCTTTTTCATTAGCTGTCGAGGGTAATAAGTTTTAAAATGGCTTTGATATATATTTCTGTCCGTCATCACTTTAATTGACAGTCCGATGCGGCATTTTAATTTTTTTTTGAATATACTGCGGTAATTTTTAAAAGTTTCCGCTCGCCATCCCTCCGGTTTGTTTTTAATTTCGCATTTATTAATATCCATCTTGACGCTTCGTAATATATTCCGTGTCCGCTGTTAAATTGAAAAGTTTCCGAGTGTCCGCGGTACGGATTTTATTTCTACCCTCATTTGAATATTTGAAAATAAGCGGTCGAAAGGTAGATGGTCTTAATTAAAATTGCGTGGCGGGCGCCACTCTCCATATTTTTCCGTTAGTAGGTGTAAGGTAGCTCGCTACGAGTGAGGCTTTGATTGCAATCTTACCTGGTGGTAAGTGATCATGCAGTCTAATATGGTAGATGGCTAACCTGTTAAGATATGGCAGTAGGTAATATTAAACACTTAATTGGTTTGTACTCGTAGTTGGCATCGTACTGGAACATAAATCGCTTAGAAAAATCGGTTTTCCAGACTGATTTCATCCACGATGCTCGATTTCCAGAGAGATTTTTCCAACTACGTGGGAGATAGATGCTATAGTGTGTAATTGTGTGTGTAAACACAGGTGAACTCCATTTTCCCTCCAGATCCAACACGACCGGAAAGAGATCAGACGCTGAACAGACAGCTTAACGTGCTCAAAGCACAAGGGTGAATTATCGCCAATTGTCCATCTCCGAGCTGTTTCTAAGAATTTCTGGATTTAAAAACCCAATACCATTCATTAGTCCGACCAGGGATTGGACCTCGTGACTTGCAGTCGAAATTGCTCACCACTACACCAAGAGTTCAGAGTTCGAGGCAGAAAATTCGCTTAAATGCACGTCTTTGTTTGGATGAGATAGCCACAGCCGAACTCTCCCAACGTCTGGTAAAGTCAGGTCAAAAACTATGATAACCTTCAACTAGGTTCTAAATATAAGGGTATGTGAAATATTAATATTATAACTGCGAAAGTGTGTAAGGATGGATCAATGGATGTTACTCTTTCACGCAAAAGCTACTTAATCAATTTGTCTGAATTTTGGAATGGAGATAGATTTATCCCGGGAAAATGTACGGCTCCCGTAGGATTCATGAAATACCAAAACACCGCGTACGAAGTCGCGGACAACAGTTGGTCATCTATAAATACCTTTAACCGTGTTTAAAGTTTGAATCAAGATTGTGGCACAAAGCGAGTGGTCAGTTTAACGGTTTCCAACCGAAACAATTGGGGATACTTATTATGCGCGATGAGCGACCGGTGCCCGTACATGATACACGGTAGCATACCTACGCGCAGCTTAAGATTTATTATTATCGTGGTTTTCTTCAAACCTAATGTTTCTGTGGGTTACGTTAGCAGACGAGTTGGTGTTTCAAATGCCTCTTAATTTAAACCCACGTCAGAAATGAGGAGGTTTCTGGAGGTGGAACGCCCTCAAGGCAACTGTATTTCCTGCCACGTATTATTGATTACCTTCAAGGCAATAGTGACTAGGCATTTTTTAGACAAGTGCGTTCGGACCTTAACCTCAATTAACAGATATTTAAATAAATAAACTTCGAGAATAAACACTTCGCCATCTAGCCCCAAAGTCAGTAGGTATCAGCGAAGACATTAGAAATGAGTAACTAAACTTTTTTATTTAACGTTGGTATGTTAATTCTTTTTATTTTACTTTTAGGTTTCTCATATTACTTCAAAATATATTTGTTAACATGTTAAATCTTATAAGTTAGATTTCCAGGATTTGAATTCCTAGCGGGGGCAGTTCGAGAATTTATAATTTTAGAATATTCTCTAGTCTGGTTTTTCTCTTAGCGCGGCTTTTTAGAACCCTGCCGATAAAACGCACAGAAGATTTAACTTTCCTGTACGATATAGCGTATAAACTTAACTTAACTTATATCTTTATCAGGTTAACCTACTAACATCTTAGACTGCTTCCTCACCAACCATCAGCTGAGATTGTAGTCAAGGTCTAATTTGTCACGAACGCCAAAAGTCTTGTTCAATGCACTTTGCGGTTAGTGCACTTTTAATAATATACTCCCTAACAGGTTAGCCCGCTACCATCTTAGATTGCATCATCACTTATTACCAGGTAAGATTGCAATCAAGGGCAATGCAATCAAGTGGAATAAAAAAAAAAACATGTACGAAAGTGCTATAGAAATTTCAATGACAAGACAACAGTAAAATACTTTTTAATTCATTCCAATTGGACACTTAGTTTAGAGTTATCGCGAGTTTAAACAATTTAAAGACTAAGGATACCTAACTTAACCAGATTTTGAAAATAAGTACAAATAAGTAAAAATATTTGTAAAACCCATACCTTAATTGAATGCCACTCATCTCCCAAATAAACTTTCCTTACGGGATGCTTTAAAACCAATAACAAACGTGGACGAAGTCGCGGGCGCTAGGCAGTGCATATAATTGTGCGTGTGCTACATTCAAAATAGTAAAATATGTATCTTGTATCGTACGACGTGCTCTTGAGAATAAATAAATAAAGTTTCGTAATATTACTGTGGTAAAAAAAAGTCATCTACACGCTGTCGTCTATGGATAATAAAATAAAGCAACCATTATCAAAACAAACTATCTCATCATGCTATTACGTTGATCTGTAGCTAATAACATTAATAACGCATATGATAGGTCTAATTATTTTTTTACCGACTTCTAAAATAGGCTGTTAGGGCACAAAAACGTATCGTCCCACATCGATGCCACCCGATATAGGTATCTACTTGTACGAATAAATTTGCATATATTTCATAACCATTGAGCAGGGGAATAAAATTAGACGCACATGGGTCGGTTTTTTAAAACCGTTGTTTTTACTTTTTTTTCCCCTATTTCGCTTTCCAACGGCCGCGGTCTTTTCTCACAGTGGCTAATTTGGATCTTTTCGGGAGATTATTATTATATTGTAAAGCTTGGCTGAAATCTACTCTTGCCTATGTTTATTATTTTCGCGTTATCGTTAGCGAAACATAACCTATAGTATAATGGATATTACCTTTATTACTTTTGCTTTAAAAAAAAGCGGTGATAGCCTAAGTGCTAGAACGTCGGCCTCATATTTGGAGTGACCGAGTTCGATTCCCGGCCTCATCTTTCGATCGCATCTCTAACTTTTCGAAGTTTATGAAAATTAAGCTTAATTTGCTATTGTCCAAGAAAAGCAGGAGAATCTGTATTGTGTTATTCATAATTTCTTCAATCCTTATACTCCACACTTAACAGGTCTTCGGCAATGTACCCTCTACGCACGTTTCGCTCCGAAACCGGAGCATCCTCCGGAGATGTTGACTTTACAATGAATAATGGTTAAATTTCGAAGTTATGTGCGTTTATAATTTACAGTAATTTAAATCCACTTGCTGGAAGCATGAGAGAAAATATAGTGAGGAAATCTGCATGCCTGAGAGATTGAATAACGTTCTCGAAGGCGTGTGAAGTCAAGCAATCCGCACCAACCAGCGTGGTGGACTACGGCCTAAATCCTTCACAATCTGTGAGGATACCAGTACTCTTTAGTTGGCCGGTAATTCGTTGATAAAAGCTTTGTTCTCAAGTACACCTGTCTTGCCATCTATAAAAACGGAATTGTAGTAGTGACTCCTTCCATAACATCATATATTACATTGATGCTTAAATTATATGTATCAAGAGTCATTGTAAATGTCAAATACTAATGTAAATAAACTATAATAGTAGATGACTTGGCTTAAGCAAATGACGCGAACTTTTTCACACCATCAAGATCAGGAAAGTTGCATATCTGAGCTCCTTCAACTTATTATAATGAGAAAAGTTGCAGGAAGAAGAGGCGTTGGTCGCAGAAATAAGTCCTGGCTTCGTAAAATCAGAGAGTGGACTGGAATCGCGAGTGCCGTAGAATTATTTTATTTTATTATTTATTATTACATAAAGTTTCCAAAAAAAATAAAAAATACTTATAGCTAGCATCAGAAAACCACGCAGGTTTGTAATATATGCTAACAGAGAATTAAATCTAGGTACGTTACTACAGAACATTATTGCCAGTTCACCATGTTGTGTATAAAAATGATCACAAGTTACTTAAAAAGAAGGACTTCAGTTTTTTCTTAATATTACGAGGATTAATATTGTCTCGTACATCAGTGGGTAATTCATTAATAAGGCGAGGAACTAGGTAAACGTTCGTGCGCTCGCCATACCTATTGAACGCGCCCGAAGTGCATAACCGGCCTCGACTGACTCGATTTCGCCACGCGAACAGTAGACAAGAATTTACGAAGCTGACTGCCAACCTTCGCTAGTCGGAAAGGCACCGCAAGAAGAAGAAGTAGAAGACAGCAACTTCTACAGCAAATAATAATAATAATAATCATTTATTGCAAAATACACGTCAATAAGGTTTTACATATTGGTTTAGGGTACAGTGTATTGCCAGTAATTTGGCATGCGATGTTACACAATAGTAACAACAGCCCAACTAAATGATGTCAAAAGAATATAATAATAACACTTAGTCAGATAAATAAATTGTCACATTAATTAATAGCGATTAAAATCTTATTTTGAAATATAACATTTCAACTATAAGGAAATTGGAAATAGGCAGGCTGATCAATATATACTCGTATAAATCTATAGAAAGTTTTCCACGACGCCTATGTCTGTCTCCAGTAAAGCGGAAAAAACTTAGCACCTTACATTGACAGGCCCGACCCTAGAAACGAATCCAGGCAGTTTATCGGTCGAAATCAGTCAAATTATTTCATAGAAAGTATTCTTAAACATCTTCCACTTAGGTTCAAACAGCGCATAAAATGTTTTTACAAACCAATTATACCAAACTATTTTTTTTTGTTTTATAGTGACGCGGGCCGGAGGGTTTTGTTAGTTAATCTATAAAGGTTTAATGTAGGCGTATTAAAGTTTTATTTGCGCCAGGTGCCCTGGCCCCGGGGCATCTCTGGACACGGTTGTTGCAGTTTTATAATTTTGCTTTATTTTTGTTTTGACTAAACGCTGGATCCTGCACGCTGTATTATCCGTAACATTCTGCCCACAGGTTTATCTTTTAAAATCATTTTTGTCTTGGTTAAATTAGTTGTGGTAAAGGCCTGCTTATGCTTTAGGCATTTACTGTTTTATTATATCTCCCTACTAAGTATTAAAAATGTTTAGGTTTTGGTTTAGGATTCATTTTAGAAGAAACACCTTAAACTTTTTTTTAATTCTTTATTTATTCGGGATTTTTCTTTTTATTATCTCCTTTGGTGCAAAGAAATAACCGACATAAAGAAATAAGAATTTAATTTAGATATTATAAATATACAATTATATTAAATAAATAGTTATAAGTGTTACAAGATTAAATGAAAAACGCAATTAATTCTAACGAAGTGATTTGTAGTCTGTACATTTTTGTACTATCCATAAAGAATTAATTATTATAAAATACTCTACAAGTATAAAGTTCGGCTATTCGACGCTAGATGGCGCTGCTATCGATAAAGCGACAATATTGAAATGTAAGTTATATGATTAAAAATTAAGGAAAAAATATGTAGAATATTAAATCTTCGAAAATATTCTGTTGGGTTCTAATGTCAATAAAATTTACTGAAGGTTCAACTACATCGTATCATTATCAAATTATAAAAGTTCAGGTAAAGATTATACATAAGTATGATTAATATTTAATTATTCGGCCAAATGTGGTCAAAGTTACCTAGCATAGTCTAGTCAGTTAATACAAGCTAATTTATTTCTAGTAGGTATAAAAGCCGGAAGAACAATGTATACTGGGATTCTTAATAATTGTTTAATGGAATGATTGCATTGATAACAAGTGTCTTTGACTGATAAAAATTATATTTTTATTACATAATTTAATCATAATTAATTCTTATTTCTTCTCTAGTCGCTGCAGATTTTAAATCACACACACACACTTTACTAACTATTTTTCTTATTTCCTTTTTTTTTCTTTTAAGTTACAATTAAAGCTACATAATAGTAATGTCTTAATTTCAATCTGTCTATGTATGTACCGGGGGCGAGGGCTGGTTATCCTTAACACAGATAAAATCTAGCTAGGATAGCCAGTTCGTCAACTCATTATATTTGCAACTTTGATGAAAGAAATAAACGATAAACGAAGAAATAAATCATAGTTGAAGAAATGAATATACGAGGGAATTTAAAAAGAAAATTGGTTCAAAATAATTAAGTTCTAAGTTGATAACTAGGCCTTTTGTTATGAATTCTGATTTGCGACCTATATGTTTGGCTTTATGAGGATTGGCATATATGTTTTATAAATATTTTTGTGGTAATTAATTAGTTAATAATTACGGTAGTCTAGTTAAAGTTACTATCATAAACATCATATCCCATTGCCGGCCCACTACTGGGCACGGATCTCCTCCCACAAAGAGAGGGGTTTAGGCCGTAGTCCACCACACTGGCCTAGTGCGGATTATGAACTCCACGTACCTTTGAGAACATCATGAAGGACTCGAAGGCATGCAAGTTTTCTCACGATTTTTAGCTTTACCGTTGAAGCAAGTGATATTTTAAGTGCCTAAAACGCAAGAAACGCAATGAAAATAAAGAGGTGCGTGCTAGGATTCGAATTTAGCTCACCGAAAGTGAAACCAAAGTTCTAATCACTGAGCTATCTATCACCGCTTAGCTTACTATGTTAGATACTAAATATTCTGTGTTCAGGGCGCAGCTATTAAGTTATGTGAATTATTAATATATAAGTTATTAAACATGATGATCTGTTAAGAGTATAGCAAAGTTCATCTTAAGATGTTTTAGTATTTGTGGTCATTTCTTTTTGAATTTGATATAGTTAATTAATGTTAGCTTTTTATGGTAACATAAAATAGCAGTACTGCATCTTTCAAATTGTTTTGATGGCCTGAATGAAATTGTATACATTGCCTACAAAGGATATACCTACTTTTATCTTGTTTGTGTAGTTGTAAGCTAGTTTAATTTTTTTTGAAATTTAAAGCTGGTAAACCAAATAAAAATATAAGTAATCATAATATAGCTATATGATATCTACCTACATTATAACATGGATCAGTTCAGGACACACTGAGAAAACTCTCAATAATATTGTTTATATATATATAGGGTATATATATATAGGGTATATATATATATATATAAGGGTATGCGGGAAATTCGACCTGCAACCTGAGGCGTAGGTTAAACCTTATGTGCCATTTCACTGCCAACCACGCCCTTTACACCGGAACACAGCATTGTAACATTGCTGCTTAGCAGCAGAAATAAGCATGGCAGTATTATGGGCAAACTGTTAGGAGAAGTCCAAGTGGGCTGTTACAGGAAGTTGATGATGATGAATCGTCTAATATACTCTACGCCAGCACAAACATTACCGTTAAAGACATCTGTATATTTTGATATACAAAAGAAAACAAAACAAACAAAAATAAATAATAATGACCGCAATTTTGATTTACTAACACGATAACTCTTATCGGTCAAACGGTCACTCATAAAATACTAAAACACTAGCAGACAAGACGTTCTTGGCCACGACCATTGATCAAGTAAACCGAAGACACCCAACTCCTTGCTAATTGCTCCATTTTAATGCTTTGCAAAAAGTTCAGCGTCCTGATTATAGATGGCTCTGAATTTTAAATGCACTCCTTACATTATCTAGCCATATGTGACCGTAAGCTTTAGTCGATTCTTGCTAAAATAAAAATTTAAGGATAGGCATTGTAAGAGTTGAATAAAAAGCCTACCCTAAGTATTTGTAGCCCGTACTGGAGATTTTCTGCATTTTATCTCAATATTCAAAATTCTTTTATTTCAAGTAGGCCTTAATATAAGCACCTTTGAAACGTCAAGTCTGTGTTTAGTGACTCTACCGGTTCTACAATCTGCCTTCCAGATTCTACCGAGAAGAAGCCGGCAAGAAACTCTGCAGTTGCTTTTTTCCAACATCAACAATTTACATTTTACATTTTAACATACATTTTTCTATCTACTGAGAGATGATCCAAGCAACCTTGTCATTAAGAAATGCATCAATTGTATAGTAACCTCGGTGTAATAAATATGTTATTTTTTAAGCTTATGCATTGGTAGTTCCAAAATTACCTTAGGAATCATATTATAAAAGCGTGTACTCAATCCCACAAATGACTTCTGTACCTTTAGCAGATGTCACTAATTTATGACCATTTCTTGTAAATCGACTGTTTACAAGAGATGGTCATACATCAACTGCATGCCCTCTATGCAAGCCACTGCCAGCAACTACTTTCTTCAGACCAGAACACAGCAATGCTGCTGGGCAGCATGGCGGTAGCACTTCGGCGGACGAATATGAAGTTTACCAAAAATAGTTGAGCTAGTTAACTGAGTATCTTGGTGCACATCAATGTCTATAACACAAAAACCGATTTCCCACGAAGAAAAATGTACACCGTCGGCATATGGACGTTACGTTGCTCATGCATATTTATAAGAGCGACCCCCGCGCCATGGCGGTATGACGGGACACGGTACCACCAGCCCACCACCCTTAGCACGAGGAAAACACATCGCACGCGTCAACAGCCTTCGAGTCAAATTAAATTAATATGTACGAGCCACTCGCATAATTTGGATAGTTCACACTGCTTATCTTTTGCTACTCTTGCTATTAATTATCACAACCAATTTCTATCTTTGCACGACAAAAAAGCCCATTGCATTGTTGCGGACTACAGATATATTTAACTATAACTGACTTGCTACTTTACAGTACTAAAACCATGGTGTGGCCCGTACATAACTAAATATCGTTCCTTCACTACGACAATTTATTTATATAAAACATGACTAAATGCAACTAAAGTTCTTTGTTTTAATACTTATGAAGCTGGTAAGTATTATGTTCAACTAGTTTAAGTGGAAAAAAAATCTAACTCTGAAAATATCTAGCTCATCGTCTTATTATAGTAATATTTGACAACAACTTGTTATTTAATAGTTAGAAAGCCATCAAGTGGCATGTATAAATTGTGAATTTTTCAGTGATATTGTGGTACGTTACTCGGTTTATTACAGTTTAAATAACCTTTAAGATTCAGTACTTCCAGAATTTTCATGGGTGTGAAAAATTGAATTATCTTCACCTTGTGTTCAAGTGTTTCATTTTAAGATACATTTCATGCAAGAGACCAAGTTAATGGAATTTAAAAACAAAATAGATATAGCAGTGGACGTTCATTGGTAGACATAATGATGTCTATTACGTGATCTCGTTTCGATATTCGAAAACCACGGACGTTTACGAGGTGTGCCAACTCGTGCTTAGGGCACTGCACTCGTCCACGGTACGTGTAACGAACGGACAAATGAACAAACTGTTAGTGATAGTTGTAGCCCGTGATTGTGACGTCACACGCGGCTGGCGGGACACTGGACACGATCTAGTTCAACCGTTATTTTTGTTGTTCTAGCGTTTCACATTTTAACTAAAACATTTATAAACCTGGATTCACTGTCATACCTTTTTCGCCACCCGTAATTTTCTATTGACGACTTAACATTATTTTGACGTTAATTTTAACTCTAAAGATTAAACTTGACGTCACAAAGGTAGATTAACTTAACGTCACGCGTTAGAGTAACATTACGTTATCAGTCGCACTAACTTGTCGCATCTTACCTGATGGTAAGTTAAGTTGTAAGTTAACCTGAAAACGTTTTATTAAACCCACCACTCAGTTTGCAAGTTGCATGGTGTCGGACCGCAGCTTTTTGGCACGGGTTTGCCTGTAAAACTAAGGATGCAGCAACGGCTGAAGTTTCCTAAACCATACCGGAAATCAATCTTAGATAAACTAGTTCAGTGGTGCTATGGTTTCACACGTGGGGTTCGGACAGCAGTAGAGTCAATTTAGAATTGTGTATAGAACAGAACAGAGAAAATTCTAAAGAACAGAAACCGATTTCGAATCTTTGTACGCCTCGTAACTTTTAAGGTTTCCTTAATTATTTTAAAGCAATTAAAATATCACTTGTGTCAATGGTAAAGGGACATCGTGAGGAAACCTGCACGCCTGAGAGTTCTCCATAATGCTCTCAAAGGTGTGTGGAGTCCACCAATCCGCACTGGGCCAGCGTGGTGGACTACGCCTTAACCCCTTCTCATTTATGGAGTACACCCTCGCCCTGTAGTGGGCCGGTAAAGGGTTGATATGTTGATGATGAAAGATCGGGAATCGACCCCAGAACACTATGTGATCCGTTGTGGAAAATTTTACCTACACGAATAATATACAATTACAACCGGGGGCCGACTTAGCGTAACAGACAAAAAAATATCTCTACGTTTAAAGTTTTGTTTCAAATATTTTTAATGTTGATTTAATGTTAAGTCATTTAATTGAAATTTATACATATTATTATGTTAGGTAACATTTCATGTGTAAAGATGTTGAAATAAACCTAAAATAAAATAAAATAATAAAGTAAAATTCGTGCTTTGTCGGTTAGCTAAGACGGCGAGTGTCGTAAGAGGCTACTAAGGGAGCATAACTGAGAACGCCTAGCAGCGTCCTCTGTGCTGCTACTACCATTTACTGCGATCACCAAATGGTCTGCTCTTATATACCAAATGAAACGGCATGACTAGTAGAATACTATGATAAATTTTAAATCCAAGATCCACCAAGAAATAGCGAATTTTTTTTAACTCCCTCAACATGGGTATCAAACTTGACTAGTTGAATAATGTACACTATATAAAAAGGAAATGTTTTTTAAATTTTATACTTAATTGATATGTTGTATTTGAAAAATTCTCTTCATTCATCAAGGCCTTTATAATAGGGCTGGCAAAAATGTCGGTCATTAGAAAAGATTACTTCATATTTCTTTGGTAACTTTTTCGGCCTACAAACTGTTAGCTCATTCGTAGGTGGTAACCGTCACGCACGTTAATTACGTGTTTCCTTTCTGCTATTAAAGTTTCCCTTTTCACAGCCTATTACTAAAAATGGCTTTTCATTTTCTATTAACTATATTTAAGTAATTCAGTAATCTTAGTGTAGGTTACGTCCCGTAAATCTACAATTTGTTTACCACACACACACAGACAAATATTCGTGCAATCAAGAAAACTTTTCAGATTCAAAAATTCTATCAAACTCTACTCACTGATTTTGTCTGTCAAGATGTGTTTGTTTCTATACTCATTAGACCTTGCTTTTAAGTACATATAATCTGTGATCTAGCGCTCTCTAATAATTTTATTTTCTTATTTAGAATGAAAATTATGTAATGTGCAGGTGCAAAATATTTCGAATTATTTTGCGGTAAAGCATACTACAGATATTGTCATAGGTACGTCACACACTGGCTATCCTTCAAAACAAAGTTTAATTTTGCCACAATTTAATGTACCTACCATATGTAACATATGAGTGTCTCTAGAACTATTGATAAAGATATAGTATTAAGTAATTGTACACAACAGCATTATGCAAACAGCGCAAAAATAGCAATTGGACACTAAAACAAAGAAGCAGCAACCCGTTTAGAGATATTTACCTAAATAGTCAGTGATGTAATCTTATATATACCTATGTCAAATCAATCAACTGAATTATTCAAAAACGAAAAAAACCTCGGTATTCATTTTATTTGGGCGACCAAATGTCATGTTCCAACGACATTATCATCGTCGTCATCATATCTGGCAACTGGCAAAAACACTCCAATCCACTGGCACACAACCTACTGACTGTGGAAAGAATCAGACGTTTGAAGCGGAGAGAAGAAGTGCTCGATACTCTACAGACTGGAGGACACTGGCCCTCAAAACTGCAAAGACAATAAGAAGTACAAAAAATCTACTTATAGCGACTGATTGTAGACGCCAATATATAAAAAAAATCATTACTGGCCCACTAAAGGGCCTTTGAGAACATTAAGTAGTACTCGCAGGCATGCAGGTTTCCTCATGATGTTTTCCTTCACCGTTGAAAAAAGTGATATTTTTGTTACTTAAACCGCACATAACTTAGAAAAGTTAGAGGTGCGTGCTGGGATTCGAACTCGGTCCCCCGAGCTCCTACCACTGTGCTATCAACGCTTAAACGACATTATACTAAAATATATTTTTAACTTAAATTCAGCTCTACCATTCATCACATTATTACTATCAAAGTCAGCTTATCAGTTAGTCGGTCTTCTTTAATTAGTTATCCCAGTGCCACAGGCAATCCCAGTCTCACCATCCACTCTGCTTTAGTAAGGGTCGGTGGGCTTAAACGATTATCAACACAATATGTTAGTGATTATAACCGGAAAAGCCGTCGGCCTTAACGTGATTCAAAGCCATTCCAGAAACTTAGACAAATAATTACACAAAAACATAACAATTCTTGCACATAACATTTAAATAACATTTAACTTAGTAGTAGATATCTATTAGTTAGTAGATAAGAATAAAACGTTCATTTTCTGACCGCAACCTTTAGCAGAGGTCAACTAAACGCTTGGCGGGAGGAAGTTCGGAAAGGTGCGTAAGGACTGGCGACTATACGCGGTTGCTACGTCATACGCGCGGCGCGCACGCATAATTAGCGCCGGAAGGAAGTGGCCCGATGGCGAGATACATACATTTCCATACATTTGCATTAATACAGGTTTGAATGCAGTTCGGTTGCATTCTGTGAGCTTTGTTTTATGACTTTTATGCCCTACATTAACAAATATTATATGAGTCCGTTTTGGTGATTAACAAAACGTAAGCAATCTTTACAAGTATATTTATAAGAGATCCCTACAAGAATCATAGAAATACCAGAGTTACAGACATGCTGAATAACGTTATTTTGCAAACCATACAAGTACAGAAAAGCAAAAAGATGCCCGATTGGCGCAGTGGGCAGCGACCCACTTTTTACGTAATTTCACATAATAATAAAAATTATTATTGAAATAATGACAGATTTGTATGACATTTAGAAAGTGTACAGCTAGGTACCCACTTTGAAATAAAATATTTGATTTGATTTGGTTTGATTTGACCCTGTTTTCTGAGTCTAAGGGCGTTGGTTCGATTCCCACAACTTGAAAATATTTGTGTGATGAACATTAATGTTTTTTAGTGTCTGGTTGTTTATCTGTATTGTATAAGTATTTATGTACATTATTCTTAAAAGTATTCATCAGTCATCTTAGAACCCATAACACAAGCTATGCTTACTTTGCGATGTGTGTATTGTCGTAGTATGTATATATATATTTATATATTTAGTTTGAGTGCCTTATCATCATCATTATAACCCATTCAAAGCTCACTTCAGGCCACGGGTTTCCTATCAGAATGAAAAGGGCTTCGGTCCTAATCCACATTTATTTAAGAACAAAATACAGAACATGTCAGGCATGCAGTTTTTCTCAAGATGTTTTTAGGATTTAATTTAGGTACCGTTAAAGTATGTTATATTCAATTGATAAAAACGCACAGTAGGCTACCTTAATCTGCGTGACGAGAATTGAACTTGCTCCCAATGTGAGTTTAATGTCTTAACCGCTAGGCTACCACCGATTCTTTATCAATTACGTTTCCGTATTAAATATATTATGTTCTTAAAAAATATGAAAAAAATGATAAAAAAGCTGGAATAGAATATTTTCTACAAGATTCATTGTAAGTCGGTGCTAAGTATAACGTAGAAAATAACAAGGTATGAGAACATATTCGCATGCCCTTTTACATAGTAGCAAGGAAAGTACCAGTAATTTTCTACATTTTACTTGGCACCGACTTCAAAATATTTATTTCTTGCTTTTTAGTTGTGTGAAAAAGTTGTTTTTTTTTCTGTCAAAAATATTTTTATCACGCTTTATGTAGCTAGATTTGCAATTTTATAAGTTTATATAGCCAAATGTAAATTGCTCATCATTTGGAGGGACATGCCGACATGGCTTTTATTTTGGGTATACCCCCTTTAGAGGGGGCATTCCTATATAACCTCCGTCCTGCCGCTTTTCCACCACGCCAAAAATATAAAAAATAAGAACTCTTCAAATATTATAATATTTGAAGAGTTCTTCCTTTTTTGTAAGTCTGTTAAAAATGTTCATTATAACCGCGAAAATTTAAGTTTAAAATACTCGTCCTTCCCTATATATAAGTATTGTTCCGTTATCGAGCGCAAACAAATTTCTTAATCACAAATCTTAAGTGCGGTCAAGCAAGCAGGAGCAAAGCTGTTTATCCGTAAAGAGACTGTCTGGTTGTCATTAGGCAAGCGGACGCGGCTATAAATAATCAGTAATAGATGGTTATGCCCACCGCCTAGACTACGCTATCTATTGCTAAATGGAGTAGCTAGGCTCGGTGCGAATGGCTGTACTCTGCACAATTAGGGACGTCTTACGTAACTACCTCTTTGGAGATTTATTGTGCCACTGGCTGTCACACGCAACTTCGTTTATATAGTTACTAGCTGTTCCCGCGTGCTTCGTCCGCGTTTATTACGGTTTTTTTACGAATCCCGTGGGAACCGTCTGTTTTATCGGCATATAAAGTAGCCTATGCCAAAAGCCAAGCCGATTGGTTGCTTAGATATGGTGTAAAGAAAGGACAAACAAACAAAAAAGTACACAAACATTTAGTATTTTCGCAATAATCAGATTATTAAGGATTTTTTGAAATTAGAAACTGTTCTCTTTCTCGTGATGAAAAGTATTTTATTTCCGTCTCCAGGATGTTAGCTATCTCGATGTCAAATATGACTAAGATCGGTTAAGCTCTGACGCCATATTGAGGTCACAAAGAAAAGATTCCGTGATAAAAAGTATCTTATGTCTATGTCCAGGATGTAAACTATATATTTGTCAAAAATCATTAAAATCGGTGAAGTGCTTTAGCAAAACATAGGTATGAAATAAACAAGTAAATACACACATTTTGATATACTGTAGGTATAATCTATTTCCGTACCGAATATCATCTGGATTCAAACAGCCGTTCTGGCGTGTGATAGAGTAACAAATATCCATGCGATCTTTCACATTTATAATTTTAGTACTATACTTATACTATAAATGTATGGATTAAAGTACGGATAGGAACGATACTAATATAATAGCGTTCCGGTGTCAATAAAACTGCTTACTAGGGGAGAGATTGCATTCAAGGGCTAACTTTTAGGACCAAGATTAAAAAAAAACTCCGACTTTAATAGTGTACTTTAGGTACCCTACTAGTAAGGTCCTTTTATTAGATGCGGAAATATACGGAATTGTGAAAAAAAATTACTTCGACATTATGTAGTGACGGCCATCTTGGATTTGAAACTTATCATAGTCTATCGTAGCCCACTAGTCAAAATTGAGGATGTTGTGTAAAAACATGTAATCCGCCATTCGCCGGCGGCGGCCATCTTTCATCAATTTTCATCAAACATTCTGATTAATTTGCATTTCAAGCAAAAAATACAATCAAACTCGGTGCTACTGTGCGGGAAAAACAATGACACAGTCAGACACACTCACGTACACACACACAGTAACGTCAAACTTATAACAACACGTCCTTATTGAGTCCGGGGTTACATTTCAGCGTGAAAAATATAATAGGTAACGTTTATTGCATGCTGTAAGGTTATTTAGACGATAACATTAACGAGCCACATTACATGGTAAATAAGTGTACAGCACTCCGACCTCAGCCCAAACCGCTAACAATTAAAACATGCATGTTGGATTCAAAGGACTCGCCTCGCGTGATGGCGCCGGTACATTTAAAAATACGTTTTATGAAGTGAAATCAACTGCGAACTGTTAAGTGCTGAGTCAATATCACGCTTTGGCCTTAACTAACAACCAAATTAACACAAGGAGATAACAATAACTCAGATATATGAGGCCAGATTGACTTATGATCAAATAGAAATCGTCAAAAAACTGTATCGTTATATTTTGGGAAAAGTACAGAAATTGTATAGGGACGAATTTCCTAATGGCAAAGAGTTGCTTCGAAGTCGGTCTGCTTTCACCTACTCAAGAAAAATAACGGTACCTAATGTTAAATTTTTTATTGCGGAAAAGAGCAAAAATATATGTGTTGCCGGCTCCATCCTGAAAAATTTTACTGTCGGAACCGGTATACGGTAGAGTTACACTAAGAAACCGACTTGACTTTACAAAATATCCAAGCCTACTTTCAATAAACAAAGTACATGTTAGGTTAGCAATACAACTTGAGTTTTTTTTACATAAAATGCCAATTTTAAGTTAATTAATTTCATGATTTGCCAATAATAAGGTTGTTTTTTTTTATATTTTTATAAGTGTTTTTACCTACACTTGGGGGAATTTCATAAATTTAAAATGCATATAAAAATTTTCGGAACCGACAGAATTTGAACCTGCGAAACTAGTTTTTATTTGCATTTTAAATTTATAAAATTAATAAGGTTGTGCCATATGAATAGATGGACAAATGGTAAGAATGATAAAGAGCAATATCATCCATTTCATTTATTAGGTTATTTTACGGCCTTAAGAAACCAAATTCATTGAAATGGAATTCCGAATCCTCGGGAGTAGATAATCGGAACGTTGTGCAATTCGTCCGTAGGTACGAGCAGGCACTGCGCTATAATGTGTTACAACATTGAAGAAAACAACTTTTACGTAAACACGGTCTGTCCTTGCGTCTCCCAGCCGCTACCTACAAATTGACTCTATTACTTACCTATTATTTATACCTACTTAGCAAGCGCACACTTACGACTTTGACAGGTCAATGAGTATCTGTACTAATATCATAAACCAAAAGCGTTTTGATGGTTTACACACAGACAGTTCGCACACAGACAGGTATATAAAAGCGTGTCCGTAGGATTAAAATAAATAACTGTTGCATGATTTAGCAACTAATCTTCTTGACGAAATTTTGAACAGAAATAGCATCCTGATAACCGGGGACTGATGAGATGACGGCTTATTTATGTATTTATTTATTAAGAGCATTATCAAAAAAATAATAATCTTAACTTCTAAAATAACAGGTACTTTTGTGGCGTTGTAATATAATAAGGGTTATTATTTTAATTTTCAATCCTTTTATATTCTCACTTATGTCTGGACTTGAATAAAGTTGATTTGCTGATCTGTATCCCGTCTTTTTAATAAGTAAATGCTTCCTAAAATGATTATTACGTAATATGGTTTTTATTCATTTATACCAGTAATAGGAAATAGGAAATTAAATTTAGCACTGCAACGTTCACCTTAGGTGGCAATCCGATGGTTGACCACTTTGGAGATCTGAATTACGTATTTAAAAATGACTTATTAAAACGTATCTACGATCAGAAAAATGAATTAATATAAATTAAAGTTAGATAGGTAAAGTTATCTAGCTAATACAACCAAGTCTACAGTAATAAAAAAATATGCTTTTTTAAGGTTAAGACAACAAATTTTCATTGTAAAGTCAACATCTCCTGAGGATGCTTCGGAGCGAAACGTACCTAGATATGCTGAGGATATGTTTGGTATTGAGTATACGGAGTAATTATAAATTACACCATACAGATTCTCCTGCTGTTCGCGGAGTACCTATAGCAAATTTAGCTTAATTTCATAATATATTATGGATTTCGGCAAAGTAACGCCTGCTTCTAACCAATATGTTTTTTTAGTGCTTATGGCACCAGATGAGCTCGAGACGATTTTGATAGCGCTTAAGCTGCATAATAACTAAGGTTATAACTGTAATTAAAGGTTATACAGCTTTCCCTTGCCTTTTATATGCATTAGTATATGAAGACCCGTCCCTAATAGCGGCTCTATTTCGATACTGTTGAAAAATTTATAATTGGAATATTTTGAAATTCGGTTTTCGAAATGTTCCAATTACAAAATTGATACAGAGCCATAGTCGCAAGTGTACGCGCGTTCCTCTATTTGGTTCCTCGATCAGCCGCGCCATGATTTACCGCCTATAAACAGCCTCCATTTATCTTTGTTACACCTCTGTAAGAAAATCTCGTATTTATAGCTCCGCTGTATGATTACACGCAGCTCGGGAGCAATTGTCGGGCGTCCGGGCGAATGAAGGTGGTTGTTCCATGCATTTGTTAGGCGCAATGTCACCCACACTTACCCGGCTGAGTTTGTTGCGAGTTTCTTCTTAAACCATGGCGTGTTTGGAACCCTCGTAGCTTTAGTTTTAAGTTTAACATATTTTTGAAAATGATAAAAAGTGCCATCTATGTAAATAAATAAATATTTGACTTTGACTTTGACTTCACTTCTATGTTCCACTAACTAATTAATAGCCGATTTTCAGTATATCATGCACGTGGTGGTTTTAACTTCTTGGAATTAAGTCACTTTCCAGAATAAGAAGTTGGTGATGGCTTAAGTATAGATGTGATAGTCCAGTGTGTAAGGCATGGGGGGTTTTTTTTTTTTGGGTACCAGGTTTGAACCCCCCTCTAACTTTTTCTAAAATTATGTTCGTTTTGACCAGTTTAATATCACTTGCAAACTTAAAAGGAAACATGTGTGTGTTTCAACAAAGTTTTTCACACAACTTTTAGTCGATCTCTCCGTTGCAGAATTGAGCGCTGTGGTCTTTTAAGTAGAGCGTCTCGCGTAGGATTTCTGGCTGAAGCAATATGGTTCTTATTCCACTACAAGTTAACCCATGACTGCAATCTCACCTGGTGGTATGTAAGTGATGATGCAGTCTAAGATGGTAACGGGTAACAAACCTGTAACAGGGGTATGACAGTTATATTTGACAGTTACAGTTAAAATGTTTAAAGTGGCTTCAATCACTATCTTATGAAGAGACGGAAAAACTTTTAATTATTTTGAAATAAGTTCTATTCAAAGATTCTCTCACACACACGCACGCACACACACTCGCACACACACACATACACATACACACACACACACAGACAGACACTCACACGCTTACACACAAAAACATATACTCTAACACACACAATCGAAATCAAGATTAATATGTTGCATGTATCCCTTTTCATCGTTGTTATTTTTGTATCTTATTTTACTTTAATTAATATTTTTGAATCTATTTAGATTTTTTGATAAATACCTAGTGAACAGTGGTAAATTTTAAGTTTTGGAGGTGGGCGTGATCGGTGTTACGCAGTTTCATACTTTTACAGTGATCATCGTTTCATTCATTAGTGGTTAAGATATGTTATTGTTCACAAATAAATAAATAAAATAAATAAAATAAATAAAAATAATAAATCCGTACCCCTAATCAGTTTTTACGCGACCTAATAGGCTAACCCGTTATCTAAGACTGCAACATCATTCACCACCAGGTAAGTCAAGTGTGAACTTGTATTGCCATAAACATAGAATTAAAAACATACAGAAACCAACTTATATTACACGACTTATATTGAAGCATCAAAATCCATTTCACTTTAGAATGGTTTCACGAACAAACGGTTTTCACTTCATAACATTTACGTCCGTTTTCTATATTCTGTAGTCTGTTGATAAGTTGCTAAGCAAAGTTGCTATTTGGTATAAATTGTTTGGTATTTTTTTGTTAATAACAACGATATAGTAACGTATAAGTAATAAATGTATAGATTGCAGAATGATTGAATATTGGAAATGGCACATGTAAGTAATTATTTTACATCTAATGTTCTAAGCGTTGACCATAAAATGTGAGAATGGGAAAAAGTTTGTGAGCTAACAACATTCCGCGGGTGTAAAGTGAGACGTGCTCGTGCGTTTTTACTGTTTTGACACAATGCACTGCGAACAGTAATGGCTGAATGAGGATTCTGTATGGTCTTAATTCAATGGCCGTAATATATGTCAATTAGAAAGATTCTTGAACACCAGCAGGACAACTTGTTACACATTAGGTAGGTATTGTTATTAGTCACAACATAATTAATAAATACAATAAATAAATATACTACGACATCGCCATCTAGCCCCAAAGTAAGCGTAGCTTGTATGTATGGGTACTAAGATAGCTGTTGAATATTTTTATGAATATAATACACATAAATACTTATAATATACAGATAAACACCCAGGCACTGAAAAACAATCCAGTAGTGGGAATCGAACCCACGGCCTTGGACTCAGAAAGCAGGGTCGCTACCCACTGCGCCAGTCGGCAGTCTTAAGCAAACACAATAAGCTTAGCTTGTTGTCTTTCTAACTTTATAACGAAAAATCTCAAATGATAATGACGATATTGTTACATTATATTATCGCTTATTCCAGGAGTGTAAGTATGTGTGTGTGTGTGTGTGTGTGTGTGTGAATACGTACTGTGCAGCATGATTGATGTGTGATTTTTGTCTATGATTAACTTGTTATAGCAATTTAATTTATAACTTATTAAACTTATCGTAAACAGTTCATAAAGCTAGCTATCAACAAATAAACAAGCGGCACTGGTACATACGGGCGGTACGTCGTGTACATAATTGGTCGTATTTGCGCAGCGCGACGTGAAATAACATCCGCCAGATAGCGGTAACGCTGCCTATTGTTTTTGGTTCGGCCAGCCCCCACAGCACATATTATTATCTTGCTTCGTGTATGTACTTAGGTACAGTTACTTTCTGTCGACGCGACAGCGCTTCGGCGGGCTTATATTTGCTGCAAAGGAGTGGAAGAATACTAAAACTGCTCTAAGCTGTTCGAAATTAGCAACTTCAACCAAAAAACATCTTATTTTCGGAGAAATGAAAGGTTTTTATCATCATCATATAAACATCGGCCCACTGCAAAGCACGGGTCTCCTCCCACAATAAGAAGGGTCAGCGTGGTGGTAGTCCACCACGCTGACCCAGTGCGTATTGTACTCCACAACACTATGGGGAACTCTCAGGATGCAGGTTTCACGATGTTTTCCTTCACCATTGAAGCAAGTGATATTTTAATTGCCTAACGCACATTAGAAAAGTTGCTGCTGGGATTCGAACTCGGCCCTCCGAAAGTGAAATCGAAGTCCTACCTATTGAGCTATTAACGTTTAATACTATTTTGTTGACATAAATTGTTAATTATATTTTTTCCCCGCGAATACGCTCGCGGGGTGTCATGGCCGTACTCGTTACGCCATAGGCAAATCAGAGCTTTATCAGTTACAATTTGTTATATAAATAGTAACAAAGTAATCGATATGGCATGGCAGGTAGGTACGAGTATGTGAGCGATATCTGCTCCCGTAACTATCTCTATATACCTACCTCCACTGTACAGGTTTAATACACAGGGAGGTCATTCTGTCTGATACACAGAGTAATGACTCTTAAGAATTTTACCAATTTCCAAGCAATATTATAAATTAATAGGTGTAATGATTATGGGGAACGAATTGGCTGGCGTAGCGGAGAGAACTATGCTATTATAAGATTCCAGGTTCGAAATTTGGAATTTATAATATCTGAGCTAGCCCGGTGGGAGCTCCGGCCGTGGCTGGCTACCTTACTGACAAAGACGTACTGACAAGCGATTTGGCGTAAGGGTATTTGGTATATATCTGCAATACCCCTAGTAAGATAGACCTTTACTACCTTAGAGAGCATCATCATGTCCTGGTCACCGCCTGAGATTGAAGAATGGAGGGCAAAAACAAAATAATGATGTAATATATGGACAGACAGATCATCTGGTAACTATGTGATGCTCCTGTTTTAGAAGGTACTACCTTCAGTTTGTTTTTTAAAAAAAGTTTAATTTTTATTACATATCATCTTACACACCAACACACTTTTCACTTTAACTTCAAGGCAAGAGTGAAAAGGCATTTTCTCAGGCATGTCAGGATAAATTGCATATTGTATGTCTCCCTTTTCTATGTCGTCTTACTTGTACCTTTTGTATGTGGGTAATCAAATATATTTAATTAAATAGTAAAAGAGATTTGGATACAAACAAATGATACATACAATCCACCCAAGATCGCAATAGATAGATAGATAGATAAATTCTTTATTGCACACAATTACGGGATTAAGATAATAAAAATTGAAAACATAAATTTAAGAAGAATAAAAATGCGCAAAGGCGGTCTTATCGCTTTAAGCGATCTCCTCCAGACAACCTTTAATGAAAGAAGAAAAGGAGTATGGAAAAGGGATAGTGCAATTATAAAAATATGTTATAACTTAAAATATATCTACTATGTATAAAAATAATACATAAATAGCTAATACAAATACAAATAATGTATATATATAAATATATATATATATATATATATATATATATATATATATATACAAATACATACAGAGCAAATATATAAGTTTATGACTCCGTAGATAAATAATATTCTTTTAAACGACTTTTGAAGATGCTTAATGATTTAGACTGTCTAAGGCCCCTTTGCAATCCATTCCAGAGTATAACCACCTTGACTGTAAAACAATTTCCATACGCATGCGAGTGACTGGCGGGAACATGCAACCTTTTGTCATCCTTAGCCCTCAAATAGCACTGAACATTGCTAACAAGAAAGTATGTAGCAATATGAAATTTAGAGTAAGAATTTTTCGAATTAAACTTTACTTACTTTCAATCACCTCGCAAATAATCTTTTTTATACAAAATACGAATAGCTTAGATGAGCAAGCTTTTGAGGGGCCAAATTTTTAGTCCTACGTGCATCTTAAAGAGGTCTACTTACCCTTCCAGATTTTCAAGGTATAGGTTCCAATACATGTTTCATATCAAAAATATACCGAAAATATAACATCCCATTAAACCTGTTCCGCCAGGGTGCTCTGCGACGGCCGGGTATGATTCGAGCTCAAGCGCTTAGCGCGCCACCTGTCGCCTTTCCCAGGGAATTCATAATTCCCGGATTGGGCCCCGCTTAATTGTATTCACCGACACCCAGATTTACCTATATTCCTATACGTATCACTCATATTTCGTGAGCCGACTATTTGATGGAATTAAAACCCGTATAATTGTTTATGTATTCTGTATAATTGAAGTTTGGTAATTTAAACTTTTACTAGGGTTACGTGGTTTTGCGAGGTGGTATGTTGGGAGGCTTCGGCCGTGTCTAGCTTCCACCTTACCGAGATAGAGTTACCCCAATAGATTGAGCGTAGAAACTGGTAGGAAGCCCCAAAGGAACTGATTAAGGTTTGAATTGCCAGACCCCATACAGGTTAGCCATTTAAGACTGCATCATCGCTACGGGCTAGCTAATGATCATCTACCAACTACCGGTCCACTAGGTCTCCTCACAGAATTAGAAGGGTTTAAGCCGTAGTCCACCACACTGGCAAAGTGCGGGTTTATAGACTTCACTGGCCTTTAAAGTAAGAAAAGAAAGAACATTACGGAGGACTCTCAGGAATCCCGGTTTCCTAACGATACTTTTCTTCACCATTAAAGCAAATAACTCCGAAAAGGTAGTGTGCGTGCCAGGTTTCCATCTCGGTCCCCCGAAAGTGACGCCGAAGCCGTAAGCTTCTTCTTAGACCAGGACGCGTTTGGAACCCTCGTAGCTTTAGTTTTAAGTTAACGAATATGGTCATATCAATCATTTACTACCGTGTACTTCTCATGTAATGTACGCAGCATATAAGCCATCTATGGGCCTTGAATAAAGTTATTTTTGACTTTGACTTAGTGCCCATGGCAAGAGGACGTGGGGCACTCCAGAGCCAGGGTGTTGCAGTGCAGACATCACAGTATCATGCGAAAGAAATCCTGTGATGGATCAGAGTTTGTCTGATGAAAGGGTTCGGCTGTGGCTAGTTACCACCCTACCGACAAGGACGTACCACTAACCGATTTAGCGTTCGGGTATGATGTGGCAAAGAAACCGATCAGGGGAATTAGTTTAATATAACTGCCACACTCCCTAACAGGTAAGTCAAGGGTTAACTTGTAACCCTTTTTTTTACACTACATACCCTTCGGGAAACAGCAAAATGCATTTCCCAGCGACAAAAATTTCGTTTTGTAGCCGGGTGAAACCGCAGGCACATCTAGTGAATTTAGTAAACACACACACACGCAATGCATCCGCGTGTGCAGTAGGCGGTTATGCGGTTCATTTCACGGTGGGTGCGCACGCGCGGGTCGATGGGAACCATGTGGCCATGTGGGCTAACTCTTGTCGCCCGATGTTTTAAAGTGTAGGGAAGTACGTTGTATATAATATATATAACGTGCTCACTTTATACTGGTTGCTTTGGAAGCTTTAGGTGACAGTTTGTACAGCTATAAAACTTAGAACTTCTTTTTTATCCACTACAAGTTGGCCTTTGACTGCAGTCTCGTATAGTGATGATTCAGTGGTAACCTGTGGTCTTATAAGAAGGAGGTCCCGGGATCGATCTGACAGCCTGATGGCGGAATGTAATATCTGTATTCCTATATTATAATAAATAAATAAATAGGTACAATACACACATCGCCATCTAGCCCCAAAGTAAGCAAATCTTGTGTTATGGGTACTACAGATGACTGATGAATATTACTATATTCAAAGTATTTATGTTCATTTGAATAATGAACATAAATACTTTGAATATACAACAAACACCCAGACACTGAAAAACATTCATGTTCATCACACAAACTTTTTCCAGTTGTGGGAATCGAACCCACGTACTCAGACTCAGAAAGCAGGGTCACTGCCCACGTAATCAGACTCAGAAAGCAGGGTCACTGCCCACTGCGCTAATCCGCCGTCAGATCTAGTTCCATTCCAAATTTCATTCAAGTTGGTTCAGTAGTTTTTGCAAGGATTAAAAAAACATCCAATCCTTCGTATTCATAATGTCAGTAGGAGTATTACTTTAGTATTACGGCCGAGTGGCGCAGTGGGCAGAGACCCTGATTTCTGAACCCACAACTGGCAAATGTGTGTGTGATGAACATAAATGTTTTTCAGTGTCTGGGTGTTTATCTGTATATTATAAGTATTTATGTGTATTATTCATAGAAATATTCAACAGTCAGTTTAGTACCAATAACACAAGCTACGCTTACTTTGGGGCTAGATGGCGATGAGTGTATTGTCGTGGTGTATTTATTTATTTATTTTTATTATTGCTCTAAGCGATGGTAGTGAGCCCCTGGTGATACCTATATGCACGTAGGTGGGTAGGGGTATCGGCGGTGCGTTGAGCGATTTGTTGGTACCGCGATGCGTGAAATGAACGGGTAGCGGCCGGCGCCACGGCTGTACCTACCTATTTAGGGCTCAGCATAAATACAATGTACTTGAGGCACCACACGATTGTGGTGACCTCCCTGGCGCATTGGTGAGTGCCTTATTAGTGTAAATTCAAGGTTCAAGCAAGATAAATTATGTAATTTATAATTTCTGAATTAGCTCTGGTCTTGTCTGCAGAGCTAGCATAGACAGGAGACATAAATTATATCCCCCGATTATATCGCGTGAGATGTGTGATTTGTCCACCTGCTAAAGCACGGGGACATGGAATACGAGAAGTTTACCTCCTACGACCTAACAATTATTCATTGTAGATTTAACATCTCGTGAGGATACTCTGGTTAAGGAGCTAAACGTGAGTATAGGGTACATTGCGCAAGATATGTTTGGTGTGGAGTATAAGGACAGAAGAAAGTATAAATTACACCATACAGATTTTCTGCTTTCGCGGAGTATAGCAAATTAAGCTTTATTTTCATAATATATAGGAAATCCATGATATATCATGGACGTTGGTGGACCCCCGACGAGGTGGAGAGACGACATCAAGCGCGTCGCAGGGAGCCGCTGGAAGCAAGGGGCACAGAATAAATTCCTGTGTCCAGCAGTGGACGTCTATCAGTTGATATGATGAATAAATAAATTAATATTTTCCACGCACAACACAAGCGTAAAATTGCATGAAAAGAATGTTACGAAAACAAGCGTAAAATTAAATAATTACCAAAAAATAATACCTTACTCCGATTGCCATTAGGTGAAAACCATTATGGGGTAAAACATGGGGCAATTATGGTGTTTACTAACTAGTACACCGTGGCATGCAATTTAATACCCTTCAGTTATAGAAATAAATGCTACATTACATTGTTCTGTGCAAATTAGTCGTTTTAAAAATGTCACCTTATGTGCTTTGTCGGGGCTGGCAAGTCATTATGTTGGTATAGTTATAGGTATACTTATTTACACCTTGTAGGTAGGTTATTTATTATTATATATATTTACTATATTTGGAGATGACGATGATAACCTAGTGGTTAGAGCTTAGGCCTCTCTTTCGGGGGGACCGAGTTTGATTCCCGGCACGCACCTTTACATTTCAGAGTTAAATGTTTTTTTTGCACGCCTCATAAGCGAAGGGTTGAGGTGGGTATTACTGTCAGTTTACGCACACTGAGTGATTCTCCAACTTAAAATGTCACTTTTTTATTCTTTATTGCTTTTATAAGTGAATATAAATAGACAAATGTTGAGAAAAAACACTATTTTTAACACTCATGATATTTTTAAATCTCTTTTTATTATTTAAAGTAATTAAAAAATTTTTTAAAAAAGTTATGTCTTGGATCCTGTATCTTGTGGTCACGATAACAAGCGAAATACTTCGCTTATCGAGTTGGCTTTTTTTATATGCTTCAGTATTTTGAGGAATAGAAGCCTATTACAAATAATCTCAATTTTATTGTAATGGATTGTGAGGCGTGCACTTTTGGATTTTTTAACCAGTTATAATATCACTTGTTTTAATGACGAAGGAAAATATCTTGAGGAAACCTGCAAGCCAGCTTAATATTATTTACTGTGAGAGACAGAAAAAAATTACCCGTCAAGTTTGTGGGCTCTTCTCAGACCAGGGCGCGTTTGGCACCCTCGTAGTTTATGTTGGCGAACGAAGTTGTCACCATCGCCTTACAATTATGCAAACATATATGTATGAACGCTTCATAAGTGCCTGTGATAGACTTACATGAATAAAGAATTTTTGAATTTTAAAAATATAGATAATAGCATAAACAAAAAAAACACACAGACACATCAAAATTATGATACCTACCACGTCGTTTTTCCCTCAGGGGTTAAATCTTTATATATATATTTCTTGTGTGCGTGTGTATGTCACTGAACTCCTCCTAGACGGCTGGACCGATTTGAATGAATTTTTTTGGTAGATATTTGTGTGTGGAACTCTGGATGGTTTAGATTCACAAATTAGCCCGACAGATGGCGCTGGGTTCCGCTAGTAATTATATAAATCCCATTTTCAATAAATAAATAAATATCTACTTATATTATGTTCTAGAAAACGATTTAACGATGGAGATAATAATAATACTATAAAGATCTAATCACATTTGTGTTTAATTGATCTGGGAGAACAAAAAGCACACCTATTAAATGTAAATCATTTAAAATAACCAAGAAGTTACGTCACAGTCCGTCATCACTAACATAATAGCGTTAAAAAAATCAATTAAAAAGTAAACGCCGAGTGTTAAGACTGTTAAGTCAGATCCCGCAATCATTATAGTAGTAAAGCACTGTGAAAAACCAGTTGAAACTTCAACGTTCAACAATGATAATGTACCTACCTACCTCATGTATAATTTATGTGCTTGCATTAATGAAGCAAGGTCATTTGAATTTATTTCCTACGCCAGCTCATGAAGCTTCCACTTTTTGTAACCACTCGTTATGTAACTATAGGAATATTCAATAAACGTTTATTACTACTCGATTTATTTTAGAGGTTTTTTAATCATTTACATAAACCTCGAAACGAACCACGCGTTGGGGTAGTTCCGCTACTCAACGGTAGATGGCGCTGGGTGTATCGAATTCGGGTGTTTACAGATGTCGTTTTCACTCAGACCACGTAATGGAGACGCGTAGAAATTTTTAATAAAAGTTTGGTGTTTATTTTATATGCCGTTATGCGACTGAATACGGCGGTGTTTGATTTGGTAGTGAAATTATTATGCTACTAGATGAAACCGAGTAGTAAAAACTTTTCATTTGTTGAGGGAACAATGTTATTTTGTTGGTGTCGGGGCAATGACTCTTTAAAGGCAGACTAAACAATCTTGAACAAAGGTTGGAATTGATTTAGGTACGGTCATTAGGGAGAGGTGTCTCCTAATTAGTTTAAGCGGTACTTATTACTTCGTATTTTATTAATAAATAAAAATTTACTTATTATTTATGTTAAGTTTTTAGACAAATAAACTAAATAGAACTGTCTGTCTATGAAATAAATCCTTTTTTTAGGCTCAACAACCATTTCAGAGCCTACAATAACACACGAATAAAATATATATCTGGCTTTTTGTCTGAGCTAATATTTTTAAGGGCTGAACCGATTTTGAAATAACTTTTACATTTAGAGCAGATGTATTTTTAAGGCGTTATTAAGGTTACTTTTTAAGACTTGAAAGACTGAACGGATTTCTATATATTCGGTGCGGTAGGCAGGCTAGGACTTTATAATAAGTTTTGTTGGCATCTTAAGGCTAAGGGCAAAGAGTAAATTGAAATACTGAGCAATCGAAGTCAAAAGTAACGGTTGGTGTCTAATAAATCAACTAAAATAAAAGGTTTATGCTAATATCCTACATCATTGCAGTTAGAAAGCCTAGGCACAAATATTAAGCATACGTTTGTAAAATATTATATACTTAGGTATATAATATTAACACGATTATTATATATTAACATAAGTAACGAATAAATTAATGATTAAAATAGATATAAATTAATAATCTGCAATACATAAATAAAAAAGTTAGAGATGATAAATGATAGAATAATTGAAAAGCACTCACTAAATGTTCAAAATCTACTAACAACCCGCAACTTTGCTCGCGTCAAATTGTCAATCTTCACTAAGAATTTTAAATTATCTATAACACATTTGTCAAGATCCATTTTACGACCCAACTAAGGAGATAATGAAGTTGATGGAGTTCAGAACTCCTAATTTACGGATTATGGAAAAAGACATCTGCATTTGGATCGAATTTGGTGAAGCATTTATCTGTTCAGATAATAAAAAGATTTAAACACCTATGCCACCCCCTCGATAAAACCCACCAACCTAGCTATCTACGTTATACAAATAATAATCAGCCCTTCAACCCTTTAAAATTAATATTTCCCATTATCGAGCAAGTAAATGGAAAATCACTGGAACCCTTCCACATAATAGTCGAGGGATGAAATCATACCGTACATTCAATCGTTAGCAACTGACGACGGATACCTACATTCCATTTCCTACGTACCACCTCTGTGTGCGTGAGGTTTTCCCGCCTGCGCGAGTGTGAGACTGCACCGCCGTCCCTCTCGCACTCGTGTAAACGCATGTCGCCATGCTCTCCTGGTACTATGTTATAGATATCTTGTGTTGTTCAAAAGTCCATTATTGTACTTAGCAGTGTTTTGTAAATGCGGTTATGGAATATAGAGGAGTAAAACACATTCAGTTTGTAAAAGCGTATGTTTATTGTGGAATTGTAGTGAAATGTTACGAGAAAAGTTATAATTTATGGGTAACCTTGAATCGTGAGTCGAGCGGCTGCATTTTATGTAAAATAACCGAGATCACCAACTTATTACGCCTAATTTATTCTTTTTCATCGTCCTATCTGGTAAACTTAGGCATATTTTGACAGGCTACTGCTTTATCATCATCACCTTAGTACCCATAACACAAGCTACGCTTACTTTGGCGCTAGGTGGCGATGTGTATTGTCGTAGTATATTAGTATATTTATTAGTCGGTGGGGCATTTTTCGAGGTGATGAATATGTAAACTACTTTTCAATAGGTACCGAAATGTAGCTACCTATCTACTAGAAGTTAAATAATGATATGTGGCGTGCACTTCATACATGCACAAAAGCACTGCATACCCAAATTATTTTAAATAACTCGTATTGGAGGGGAAATATTACATTTTATGCCATCTACCTGCTTTATGCATACCCTGGTCACAAAACGCTGTGCACGCCACTGGTATAGTCGCTACTTTTCAATATTATTTGTGCGAGTCTGTTTGTTTTATAAGTAAAACTTCTTTAGGCGCGACTAGAGATTAACTCAGATTTTGGCTTTTTGTCTGGAAATAATAACTTGGATTGGTCGTAAGTATATGTCATTTACTCCATGCTTCTTGACCTATACGCCAGCTAGTGGCAAATATCGTAATCAGTTAGGATTGTTTATTTTCAAACGGATCAATTGTGAATAGCAAAGTGAATAAAAATTCAAAAGTTTTTTTATTGAAGTTTTGTTTGACGTGATATGTATGCAATAAAGCATAAACTAAAATTGACCACTTGATGACAAATGTAAATTATGTAAATGATTGTCATTAACACTGAAAATTGTATTATCTCCTTAAATAAGTAGACGGTAGTGGTATGACTACTTTGAAATATTATTATTTTAATCAACTTTATTCATTAGACAATCTCATGTATTATCATAGGCTGGTTTGTACGTAAGGTATAGTAGATGCACTGTTCACTGCACCCACCTATCAATGAGCGATCGATTAAAACAATAAATCCACAATAATCATTTAATGATGGCCGTCAATTAAGGCCGGTGTCGCACGGCGCTGGAAAAAAGCCTGCGACGGTATGGTAGAGCTGATTCAATGACCAATCATACAGGATAGATTCGCGTCGTCCGTGCTCTTGGCACTAAGTGCGCGGGGGCGGGGGCGCGCGGGCCGCGGGGGGGGCGGTGGGCGGCGCCACGCATGCGTCCCGTTGCCAAGACGACGGCACGTAGCATTGTTTTTGTGTGCGTGTGTGTACCGCGATCGGGTTGAAAGGATAGTGGGTTGGGAAATTGATAAAGAACGTTTTCAGAACTCTCTTCAAGTCAAGTCTCTCTGCAAGCCTCTTTACAGCACAACGGTTTACTAAGAGAGCGGTATCATAAGATTAGGATGATTCAAATTCTATTCAGTAGGCTCTTTTGTACTTATAAAACTATTTTTGCTTTAAAGTCTCTACAAACCAGAAAGTTTATACTTGTCATTAACAAGGATGGGTCTAGAATCAAATCAGTAGTAAAAAAAAGAAATCTTATTGGAAAAAATTATATACATATATGACTTTAAATAATCTGAACGCTTTAAATTATAACGGTGAGGAAAAGTATATTTATAGAGTAATCTTTTCAAAATAATTAAAAATAAAATAAAGTAAAAAACCATCTTATTTTTTTATTTTCAAATTTATATAGGTAATAAGATCACACGGTTAAATTAGTATAAATATACCTAAATGCAATGATGCTACACAATGTTCAGTAAATAATAAAGAGTCTAAGAAGTTTAAAAAAATATTTAGAATAATATAAAAAGGTTATAAAATATAATATTAATGTCAGGTGCAATCATTACAAAATTTTATTTTATGTTCGCTAAAAAATATAAGATAGAATCATGAGTACCTAGCCACCGCTGAAGCCTACCGACTAGATCAGAGCCTTATAGCCCCTGCCGGGGTTCGAACTCGGGTCTTCCCACATAAGGACCCATGCTCACTGTGCCAAGAAGGTCGTCATTTGTGTTGTTTTTAGAAAAAAAAACCAGCAGAAATGACGTCACAAATTCTCTCGAAGTCCCGCGTCGCGCTACACCGACTCCCGTGCACCGCATTCCACCCACACAGGCGCGCCGCTTGCGTCACGTCGCACGCACACCAGCGCAGAACGCCCCGCTCCACACTATCTATTTTTATGTGTACCACTTCTACGTGTACTCGAGTCTTGAATTCCTCGGAGACTGAAAAGGAATTTTACAAGGGCGCTCGCTTTGAGCGCGAACCTTTGCTTGTAACGCTTTTAGCTGTAATAAAGCGGGGGTAGGTGCCTACTGATGCGATTTGGATTTTTGTGCAACGCTCTCCGCTCTTTCTTTGATGTAATATCCCGAATAGGTATCTTACATGTTCTTAAATTAAGCTGCGATGTATTGAAAATACAATGTTATAGTAAAAACCGCGTTTATTAGGGTTTTTACAAATCCCGACTTTGTTACACGCCTTCCTTTCAAGTAATGATCATCATAATCAAAGCTCTACCTTGGTTTGGTCAAGCATATTGCTCCATCTGAGGCGGTCAGAAACTGCTTCTTTCCAGCTCCGAACTCCCAGAACCCTCATATCCCTCTCAACTCCACCACTCCACCGACCCCAAGGTTGTCCTCAGCCTCTACACCCCTCCAGTGTCCATCATCAACCACATCTTTCAACAAAGTTTACGACAAAATATAAAGTTATTGAGTTGGTTATTAAAGGCGTAAAGGACAAACAAACAGACACATTTCCGGATTTATATTATAAGTAAGGATTAATTTTTTTTACATATTTATGGAGTATAAATTGACACAGAAATCTCTTCGAAAGAAGTTTACTAAGTACAACATTGGGATCCTGCAATGGGCCAGTAATCGTTTCATAATAGCTATCATCATCTGATGATAATCTGATGATAATTATGATTAGGTAGGTTATAATAGATACCTAAGATGATGCTTCCTGACATCTTCAATCTTACAAGAGACTTATAAGATTTTAAGACCCCAGTTTCCAGATATGACCAATGTTTAAAACAGCATTCAGTCTATACGTCATTTATCGGAAATTTTATTTTACGTGCCCTAAATAACAAAGTTGCCGACCAATTATAATCATGGATCAGCTAATTCCTGAAAATGTTTGGCTTAGATTATAAGAATTAATTGATTCTTAAGTTATCTTATACCAATATCTACAAAAATATAACAGAGTAAGAAAAATGGACGGCTACAAAGTACAGATATTAGATCTTCTGACTTAACTAATTGTTTGAAGATGACTCTGACAGAGTTTAATATTACCCGTCCGATTTTACCTATCGATGCAACGAATAATAATAATAATAAGAAATATACTACGACAATACACACATCGCCACCTAGCCCCAAAGTAAACGTAGCGTGTGTTATGGGTAACTAAGATGACTGATGAATATTTTTATGAATTATATATACATAAATACTTAGAAAATACATATAAACACCCAGACACTGATAAACATTCATGCTCATCACATAAACATTTTCCAGTTGTGGGAATCGAACCCACGGCCTTGGACTCAGAGAGCAGGGTCGCTGCCCACTGCACCAATCGGCCGTCACGAACGAACAAAGTCATAGTTTTTAGCATCTGATCTACAAAAAATAACCAAGGTTTCGCGGAGGAAGTTGTAAACACACATGTGGTTCTATTTTATGTTTACCTTATGAAAATTCGTTCAAAATTTACCCAAAATAGGAAATGCCTAAAAGAGGTATCCAGGAGCAAGTAAGACGTATATGTTGCCCATCTAAGCAAAAATGTCGTAATACCCATCAAATAGTCAAGCGTTACTTCTCGCGGCAGCCCCTGGTCGTAGTTACGCCGTTTTTGGTGTGGAATCTAGCCAAAAGAGGTCTGGAATGCCCAAAAAAAGGTATCCAGAAGCAAATAAGAGGCATTGCGAAGGTCACGGCCTCATCGATCCGCGTAGAAAGTGAGATTGGCTGCCACTACTAACACCGTCCCGTTGGCTATGCCGGCTGAATTAATCGCGCATATATTTGAATACATTTGGAGCGTTCGGCGCGCGGTGTCGTCGCCCCTTAAGTTTTAGCGATTTTGTTCTGGTTCGTTGTAAACGTGGCATGTTTGAGGAAATGCTAATTGTGCATTGGGTGTTGTGATGCGTGTGATCGCGCCTTAATTGAGACGCGAAGCCGATATTGATACGCGCCCCGAAACTGATAGATCTTTTGACTTTTGTTTCTCTGGTTTCTCTGGATCTTTTGGTTTTCCGACGCACTCCTGGCGCAGCGGTCAGCGCTGTAGGTTTATGTGGGAGGTACCAGGTTCCCCAGCGGGGGCAATTTGGGAATTTACAAAATCTAAATTTTCTCTAGTCTGGTCTGGAGGAAAGCTTCAGCCGTAGCTACGAGTGGTTACCACCTTATCAATATTTTGAGGTGTTGTTGTGAGGTTTCTCTTATAGGAGCTAGAGTTTTTGAGCATTAACTCATTCACCATGATCAACCCGTTTGCGGCCCATTCAAGGGCATGCGTTTTCTCTCAGAATGAGGAGGGGTAGGCCTTGGGCCACCGCACGGGCCAAATAGGTAGACTTCACACGCATTTTAGAACGTTATGGAGAACTCTTAGGCATACAGGTATCCTCACGATTTTTTTCTTAACCGTTAAAACAAGGAATATTTTAAATATCTTAAATTAAAAAGGCACATAACTCCGAAAAGTTAAAGTGATTTAGTGGTCTAGTTGTCTATTAGTGGTGTTTAACAATTATTATCACACTCCCACTGACTACCACTCAACGTTCTCTCTGTTTTGTTTATAACAATAAAGAATACTGAAGAAATAACAAGTATAATCAATTTTGGGTTTGCTCGGGAATCGGAACGCTTTTTAGTTAAACAAGCAAACCACTAAACCATCGGGACAGTAAAGTTTAGTTTGTAGGTATATTTAATAAGAGTTGGTTGTATGTAGGTCTTGAGAAGTCTTCTGTTGGATGGGGGTCTGTCCTGACGCCGTTTCATCCGCATACGATACAGATGAGGTGCCTGAAACAAAAATGAGAATGGAAAATCCTTAAACTCATTCATCAATAGCATATAACAGTCCACGGCTAACGGACTAAAAGTCTCTCCCAACCACGCTGGCGTTGGTCATCGCAGTTTGAAGAACGTTTAGAAGACATGTAGATTTTTATGAGTTGCAATGATGCGTGGGTCTCAAAAACACTAAGAGTTTGTAAAGACTACAGCTGAATTACCAAACAATTTGCATTTGAAATATAGTACTGTCTTCTAAAATTATTGGATAAAAGCAGGCGGAATTCCATGATATACCTATAATGAAAATTAGGCTTAATTTGCTACACTCCGCGAAAAGCAGGAGAATCTGTATGGTTTAATTTACAATTTCTTCAATCCTTAAACTCAACAACAAACAGATATCCGGCAACGTACCATCTACGCACGTTTTGTTCGTTTCGTGTTGACTTTAAAATAAATAATTGTAAAGTCAACATCTCCTGAGGATGCTCCGGTGTCGGAACGTCGCAGGTAGAGGGTACATTGGCAAAGTGTTGTTCGGCGTGGAGTATAAAGATAGAAGAAACTATATATTACACCACACAGATTCTCCTGGTTTTCGTGGAATACTTATTGCAAATTAATCGTAATTCTCATAATAATCTTCTACAATTGACGACAATCTGGAATCCAGCACATAGTATGGTTACAAGACTCAATCTTTGGCACATTGGCGTGAACTTATGCTTTTTATGTGGGAGGTATCATACCAGTACCGATTCCTTGCTGAATAAATTTTGATATTGGGTATAATTACCAAAACGTCTAGTAACTGCCAACACTCTTTCTGTCTGTATGTGTTCGAAAACCATCCAAAATAAGTCAAATGTCATTAAGATTATTTCTAGTCTGATTCAAAGCTTGAAGGCCGTTTGGCGCAGTGGAAAGCGACCCTGCTTTCTGGGTCGAAAGCCGTGGGTTCGATTCCCACAACTGGAAAATGATTGTGTGATGAACACGAATGTTTTTCAGTGTCTGGGTGTTTATCCATATTATAAGTAATTATGTGCATTATTCATAAAAATATTCATCACTCATCTTAGCACCAATAACACAAGCTACGCATACTTTGGGGCTAGATGGCGATTTGTGTACTATCGTAGGATATTTATTTATTTTATTTATTATTATTTGAAGCTTTGGTTTCGCTTGGTTGACATCCTATTGGCAAAACCACACCTCTTAACAATTCAGAGATACGATACTGAAAATTAGAGTGCCTTTAGTAGTTAGGTACTGCTTTATTTACCATCCTTCTATTCTTCTAGTTCTCGGAGTTTATTAGTAACGTTGTTAACTTCTTCGCGGTCCAGGTTTTCTGAAACAAAAAAAGAAAGTTAGTATTTATACCTATACCTAGCGGTACTGATAATTTGTGAGCCCATTTGGAAATGAAATACAAGTCCTCGTTTACCATTAACTAATATTATAAATGCGAAAGTGTGTTTGATTCTCTTTACGTTGTAACTAAGCAACCGATTAACTGGATTTTTCGCATAGTTGTTAGTAAGTTGAAAGAACGAAAAGTAATATAGTAACACAAAATACTTTTTATCCCAGGGAAACAAACGATTCCCACGGGATTTGTAAAAAACCGTAATAAATGCAGGCAGGAATAACGCGGACATTAGCCTAGTATTATAATAAATATTAAGGAAATTATACAAACTACTGCAAATAGACTTGGAACCCAGAAATCTGGCAGAGAAAGAAAAAAAAGGAAACCTTTGAGTCAAATTCTATTTATTTTCCATTTTTTTTTTTATTGGAAACCAGCATTTATAATCATAGTAACATTCCACAGGGCATGCCAGGAACACGTCCAGCAACGTGCCGTTTAGTGACCATCAACCAGAGTTTTAAGCCAACCACCACCACAGAAATTCATTCATCTGTCTAAGTGTTAATATTTTTTTTTTTTTTTGACATCAATTAACTTGGTGTATGTAACTATTGTGTAACATTGCATGCCAAATTACTGGCAATACACTGTACCCTAAATCAATATGTAAAACCTTATTGACGTGTATTTTGCAATAAATGATTATTATTAGTATTATTGAGATTCACTCTCACGCCCGTGTACAAAATAAATACATATAGTGAGCCACAATAACATTAATATACTTACTTAGATACATAGAGATTAATAGAAATAAATATACATTACATAAATACATATTTGCATTAGACGGTGACCGGGGGTCGGGGCGACATTAAGAAATCGGCGGACTATCCCAGCCGAGTCCAGCAACACCACTTTCTGAATCTTGGCTGCCAGTGAGCAGCCACGGAACCCCAGTCGCCTAAGATGGCCTGCTGGGATTAAACCATTCGCAGATATTATCATTATTGTAATTATAATTATGTTTGGGAGCAGAAACATAGTAGTAGTACTAAACCGGAGGAGTTCTGTCACATTAAGCTCTACTACTAGTAAAAAATATGTTATAACGCCATTAGGATAACATAACAGATGCCCTGCACTGATACGGCGGACTGTATCCGTGACAAAGAAATCTCCTGTACGTATCGGCCGTGTGACACTGGAAAGTGGCGCTATTACTATTCGTTACGCGTCACGCGGCAGATGTGAACACTCGGCCTAAACATTGTAGCCCTACATTTTATAATACCGCGAGAAAATACCCTTTTGTATGAACATTTCTATCTGGTTTTTGTGTTTTCTTTAGAACCGTAGATGTAACTCTCTAATCGTTTTTATTCTCTAAAAGCACAATAGAGAAACAGAACAGATTTTTTATCCGTTTCGTGTTTTCTCAGTAGCCTGATCCTATACAATATACCTCTATTGTTTTTCTTTAGAAAATTATAAAGGTTAGCATAAAATAATCATTTTCAGCTTTTTAATATACCAAAGTTGGGCATAGGCCTCCTCTTCCCTAACAAAGAGTGAATGGGCCTTTAGAGCAATGACCCATCATGCTGATCCAACTGCCGATCCTGACCGATGCAATGGCTTAGCGTGCTTTCCGCGGGGAGAACAAGCCTCCAATCACTAGGCTTAAAAACCCAATATGACAGAAACACGCTTAAGGGTTTTTACACTGTCGATAAAATAAATAAAATAAATAAATATACTACGACAATACACACATCGCCATCGAATATTTTTATGAATAACAATACCTACATAAATACTTAGAATATAAATATAAACACCCAGACACTAAAAACATTCATGCTCATCACACAAACTTTTTCCAGTTGTGGGAATCCAACCCACGGCCTTGTGCTCAGAAAGCAGGGTCGCTGAAAACTGCGCCAATCGGCCGTCAAAATAAACCGTAGATATTTCTCAACGGTATCTACTTCATTATTACATGTTTGTCTAGGTCTCGGTCCACACAGGTATATTATCTATGGTAGCTAGGTGCCAGACCCTTGCTTATGAAAATTTGTCTATTAAAAAATAAAACTAATGTCAATGAGTTAATGGAGTTCATAGTGTTACGCGAATAAGTATGTTATAGTTAAAAATAAAACTAATTAAAACATCTAAGTCTTTTAATACCAACATTATGAAACAAGGATATAATTTTTATCCCTAAGTTCCCATGGTAACGTGATTAATACCAGGCTGAGTTTCAGCAAAGCAATGTCGCGTACAGCTTGGTTAATATATTTATAAATAAAAGCAAGGTGCGAACAAATCGTGTTGCTCGTTTTAATATGAGATAACGCGATATGGATCCTCGGCTGGCAATATCGAGAGATTGCCTGCTCGCCCACACTGGCGTAAGTGTGTAGTGGGTATAGCTGGGGATATTGACACATTTCGTTAGCAGAATAGCTAGAAAAGCATATGTTACGAATATAGTCTTAATAAAAACATCATGTATTGTATAGAAGCAGGTCTCGTAAACCTAAAACTAAAACGAGTTAGAGGCGAGTATATTTTCATAGTGGGTACATCGTGGAGTTTCGCAAAGTACCGCTTTGAGATGTTCTATAAAAATATGTAATAGCCCAGTGGTTATTACTTCGGCTTCACTTAGAATCCCAGCACGGTCCCCTAACTTTTGTACGTTATGTGCGTTTTAAGTAATTTAAATATCACTTTGTTCATTTTGATTGAGATTGAGTTGATCTTGTTCTCCATAATGTTCACAAAGGCGTGTGAAGTCCACCAATCCGCACTAGGCCAGCATGGTGGACTAGCCTTAACCCTTCTCCCTGTGGAAGGAGACCCATGCCATGAGTTAAATTATTTTTCGATATTTTAATAGGCAGAAGCAATGTGGTGTTTGGTGGTCTATGCTCTTTACTTTGCTGCTTCAAAAGAAAAGCCCTGTCCAGCAGTGGGTCGTTGAAACATCAGGTCTGTCTGTCTGATGTGACTATACCACATCTAGTGCTAAAGGCAGCTTATGACTTTGAAATAAAAATAATTCCTACAAAAAATCCTAAGCCTCAATAACCCCGCAAGAACTTTTGCCGTCAAAGCCGAACCGCTTAAGTCTAGTCCAGTTCGTATTTTAGAGAAAACCGTAAGAGAGGTTCTTAAATAACGGTTCATCGTCCACGTGTTCCCAGTTTTTGTAATTTGTGGGGGAAGAGTGGGAGGGGGTGTTGTGCTGGGGCATCGACCTTGTGATTAGGATGCGCTCCGCGCGCGATACTTTTGTCGCCCGGAATAAGGTCGCAAGAAATAAGGTCGCGTGTACCTACTGAGTACTGAGTTACACACTGTATGTCATTTAAATATGACCAACTTTTGTTTTAGCTATTGAATATACCTATAACGATAACACATATCGTCTTACCCCAAAGTATGGCGAGGTACTAAGACTACTGATGAATAGTTATGAATAATGTACTTAAATACTCACAATATACAGATTGAAAAAACATTAATGTTCATCACACAAACATTATTTAGTTGTGGAAATCGACACACACCCACAACCTTGTACACAGAAATCAAGACACGGCCCAATGCGTAAAAAAAAAATCGGCCGTCATTTGATTGATTGTTTTCTTATTATACAATGCGATGCCCATAAGTTTTAATAATTATCACCGTGTCTCCACATTAATAAACTAGATGGCGCCACAAAGATCCTGCATCGCGCTAACGAAGTCTTTAAGAGATACATTTAAAGAAGCTAACATTGCGACGGTGCATAATCAATATATATTTGAAAATTTTATTTATGCACATAAAAATACAACAAAATTTAAAAAGAAAGTGGACTGTAACAATATAAATAGGTATTGGAAGTAAAAAGAAACTTGTAGTGCAGCTTACTAGTCCTAACCACTAAGCTATCACCGTTTCTATTCAAAGATAAATAACTCAAAATAAATAAATATATATTTAAATTGCCTCCTTGGTCTAGTAATAAGCATGATCACAAGGTCCTAGGTACGAATCCCGAGAAGTTAGGAAATTAGTATGTTAATAGGCTGCGGATGATGAGGATACCAAAAATAAAGCTGTAGATGTATTTCTGTTTGATCGTGCTAATTGTGGAACTACCAGTCTGAAAGTATGATGAAATGATTTTTTTCCTATGTGAAGTTGGAGTCAAAGACAATTTTGATTATTCAAACACAGATGGCACATAGATGGCACTTTTGATGCGTTTATTACATACAAAATGTACTTAAAAGTAAAGCTACGACGCGACGGTTCCTAATGCACCCTGGTCTGAGAAGAAGCCCACTTAGCCGGATGTTCTTTTTTTATTCTTATTGTTTATTATAGAATGTTTTGTATCACGATATAAGGCTTGGAAGTCATATGACACGTTGGGACGGAGTATATTGTGTGAAAAGCGACACCAATAGTTGTATGTATAAAGCATGCTATAAACCAACGAAGAGGCATGCTCTTCAAGGTACGTTCATGTACAAAGCCTATTTCCTAATTTCTGATAGGCACTGAGTTTTTTGAACAGTAAATCTAATCCATGCACCTGCATCCATGCATCCATGCACACATGAATCGTTGCACCGACCTTTATTATATTTTAGCATCTTCAGGATGCAAGCGACATGCTGAAGATGGCCGTAGGATAATATGTACCCCGGAAAGCTGATGGTAAAAGTTAAATGCGAGATTTATTAATTTATTTATTCAATTACAATGTCATATAGATTATCTAATGATTATATTTTCAAAAGAGAATGTCTATCTAATGTATACTTACATTTGAAATGGAACCCTGTGAGGGCACTGTCACCAGATTGAGAGGCGGACTAGCGGATAGCATTTGTTATGGCTTCTCCGCTCAACGTATCTTGATGAAATTTTCTATTGAAATAGTTTGCATTCTGGAAACAAACCATTTTGTTCCGGGAAAATAAAGAGTTTCTTGGGGATTTGGTTTTGGGACCCCAAATAACAAACTGTATTAACTTATTATTTTCAGCAACTACCGGAAATCGACTCTAGGACCTTGAGATCCGAATAAAACACGCTAACCGCTAGAACAACGAGGAAGTAGCACATAATATGGTATGATATTAATATTTCAGTAGTAAGTTTTCACGGCCACGCAAAAATGCTTTCACCGCAACATCTGTGCGTAGAAAGACGGAGACGGGAAGAACGTATCTTATGCATTTTACATGAGCCCGCTCCATTGTCGGGCCGCTCACGACTTGCGCACAGTCTACTACTGCAGTCATACCACTGGATACCGTCGACTGATCGTGTTCGCACCGCTACGATAAACTTTCCTTAAGGTGCTGAGTGCTGCTAAATACTTTATTGATAATGTTACAGTAAAATTTATAACTCGTCCAAAGTCATGCCCACGTGGAAGTGTGCCCAGAATGCTGCCTGCATTTCCGCGTTGAACAGACAGAATGGTCCGTAGCGCAAAAAATGAGCTAAACCTTATGTCATCAGTTTAAAAGAACTTAAACTACTTAATAATACATGTTATGTTAGTCATAGCAAAAAAAAGAAATGCAAATCTTGACCATATTTTAAGGTAAATAATTGGCCGTATTGTAGACATCATCATTATAAGGTCATTATCGGGTCAAAGCACAGGTCTCCTCTCGGAATGAGGAGGGCCGTAGTCCGCTCGCTTGCGCTTTCACACGCCTTTTGAGAACGCTAGCGTGAACTCTAATGCATGCAGGTTTCCTCGCGATATCTTCCTTCACGGGTAAAGCAAGCAATATAAAATTTACTTAACTCATAAAGGTGCAGGATTTTATGCCACTTTCCTTCTTTATGCCTACCCTGGTCAATAACCCTGAGCATGCCACTGGTGGTGGTTATTCCACCCTCAAAACATTCCTAAGAAGGGTTAAATAAAAATCTCACATAAATCTGAATAGTTAGTGTTGTGCGCCAAGGATCGAACTCGGTCCTCCCGAAAGGCAGGCTGAAGCCCTAACCAATAGTTTATTACCACGGAGTACATTTTATGACACTAATGAACAAAAAGGTTTCGCACCACATGGATCGTTCCGTCCTAACCAATCTGTTGGAGGAGTTGACGAGTAAATTTGGCTATAGCAAACATTTAGCAACAACAAATATCTACGCCATCTACTTCTTTAATGGATTTCACTACAGAAACCTATGGAGTAATCCTATAGAGAGGTACCCGTTTTACGCGCCATAGCGTCTAGCGTCTAGCTTGACTAAAGCTTATGCGCTATAGTTATAATGAATTTCATTTTTTAATCTTGTGTTTTCTGTTCGCGATAAATTGTTATGCCATTTCCCTTAATAACAAGTTGGCCCTTGACTGCAATCGCACCTGGTAATAAGACATGTTGTATTTAACTCACATCCATAATTGGTTATTACACGGCATCGTATCGGAACAACGCGTTTATCACTGCGTCATGGAGTTCGTCTGTCAGCATGTAAAGACAAAAATAGTATATAATATTCGCTCAGTGGATTCCATTTGTCTAACTGTTCCGTCTACTCTGTGTCCGCTCCCCACACACCCTAATTACTTGTTTGTAAACACTCGTTGCGCTAGTGTGCGTGTCAACTTTTAACGGGCATTGTTTGGGATAATGAAGTCTTGAAGTAGGCCGGTGTCAAGGGCTCGGCGGGCGCTTTGCATATTTTTGACTCCACTGAGTGCCGGATACTCGTAATACGGATAATTTGAGAAGTATTTGTCTGTTTAGGTGACAGGCGGATATCTCATCGTCACTCTCAGTCCCAATGCTGAGCACACTTTCACATAGGAGAGAGAGATTTATGCCCGACGAACAATGTAATGCCTACATAAGTAACGCCTAATGTAAGGAGATTCCTAGGAATACATCAACCTATCACCAATAGTTATATCCTAAGAGTTGATGAAACGTTTTTTTCTATAGATATCTCTACTATCTCTACATTATTAGGCATTAGATTTCAGCGATGCCTAGGTTTAGTGGAAACGGAAATTTGAGCCGATAGGCAAATAACCGTTATTTTCCGATTCCAGGCTTCTATTCCGATTTTTTGTTATAAAACTAGTTTTTTTGGCCAGTGTCTCTGGCGTTTGTTGTAATCGACCCTGGAAAATCGTGATACGATTTTTTAGAAGCTAGCCATTTCAACAAAGAGTTCTTTGCTTGCGGTAATTAAGTATTTTTGTGGTAGGTACTATAGAGCACAGTTAAGCCGTCGGTTTTGGTAATTATAACTAACACCTTGAACTAATCGTTTAAGCCCGCCAGTTTGCGTGGAAGCAGAGTTGTGGCGCCATGCTCTAAAACCCTCTCTGCTATGAGAAGGCCAGTGCCCAACAGTGGGACATTGATTGGCATTTTTTTATAGTGATAGTTGATGTACCATGGCCCACCTGATGATAAGTGGAAAACCAGCGCCATATTAAGCAGGCAATATTAAGCAGGTCATGCCAAGAACTCCTCCTGCAATGTGTCCGTCGATCTGAGGCGTAGGTGTTAAGCCACATATGCCTGTAACTACCGCAGCAACTACTGTAACAGCTTTGCGGCCGATTGGCGCAGTGGGCGGCGATGTTAGCCCTGTAATATCGAGCTAGCAAAAGTATTCGGCAAATCTTTGCTTAAAAACTAACTGATTCTTAAATATCAACGATATTCGGGGGGATTATTTTAACTCTTCATATTTTGAAAGTGGTGTCACTTTTGATGCGTTCATAACATGAGGAATACACGGTCGTTAGATAATGGCGATAACCATATTCGTAAACTTAAAACTAAAGCTACGAGTTTTACAAACGCATCCTGGTCTTAGAAGAAGCTCACAACAAACTTGGCCAAGTGTTTTTTTTTGTTATCACCATCTCACATTTTGATAAAAGCAAGTGTTTTTGCGGAATTTCACGAACTCTAAGCTCAATTTGCTATATACTCAAAAGCATTTAGAAAATGCACTTTACCTATTTGTTAACATGTATTATCATTACATAATACTTTATCTTATGTAGAAAAGAAGTGCTTTTATTTGTGTAGTGCATGTATATAATGTCTACAGCATTAGATACCTATATGACATTACTCCTTAACTAGAGCGTAACACGAGTCACATTTAATAACGTACTAGGTATTTATCTCATAGTGGGGGGAGGCTGGAGTGGGGGCGCGGCGGGCGGGGGGAGGGGTTAATGAACCTGGGACGCGCGGCGGGTACTTCGCAATAATATTAGTTCAGCTCTGAAATGAAGGCTGCGATATTCCCCGCCAGTCGGAACATAAGACTATTGTTCTTGGTACTGGTTATGTATTTTGGGAATGGGATTTGTTTTTGCTAATTATAAGAGTCTGCTAAAAAGGGTATTTTCTGAACTCCTGGTGTAGGGTTAGGATTTAAGATATATCTCATTAATACAATTTTGGGTTTGTTGAAATGAGGTATCATTGGAAATTTTAACTGATTTTATTTTCCACTTGCAATGTCCTTTTTTTTACTTCGAATTCAAGTTCTTTAAAAAGTTATCAAAATGAGACTTTGAACTTTTACGAAGACGTTTTTCAGCTCGACTATTATAGATAAATTCAAATTCTTAAATTCATGCATATATGTTTGTATAATTGTGAGGTTGTAATGATATCTCCGTTTGTTAACTTAAACATAAAGCTACGTGTGTTGCAAGCGTGTTCTATTCTAACAAGAACCCTCAACAATCTTAGTCGGGTAGTTGCAAAAATAATTCAATTTCAACCCGATTTACTGACAACCCAGAATGCTCGCAACTCATTCAAATATAATTTATAATATGGGGTCTTGCCACACGCTCACAGAGCTAAAAAATAACAAGGCGTAGGTGGAAAAAAGCGGTCTTATCTTTAACCAGAAAAATCTTAAAGCCAGGTGGACAATAGTAGGTCTCCTATGAATGAATGAATGAATACACTTTTATTGTACACCAAAGAAAAAAAGTAGTTACAGAGATATAAATACATATCAAGAGAGTACAATTTATCGCGTTGTATATACACGGCCGTGTATATGCACTATGTATTGACACCATACAATTGATATTTTCTATCTTGCGTTACACGAAACAACTTTTAAGGTATGTGAAATAAATAAATATATATTACGACAATACACACATCGCCATCTAGCCCCAAAGTAAGGGAAGCTTGTGTTATGATAACTGATGCATAATTTATGAACATAATATACATAAATACTTATAATATAAGGATATTTAAAAACTAGGATACTGAAAAACATTCATGTTCATCACACAAAACATTTTTCAGTTGTGGGAATCGCACCCACAGCCTTTGACTCAGAAAGCAGGCCCACTGCGCCAATCGGCCATCTGTGTGTGAAATGTTTTAACGCCACCGCAGAGCTTCTTTTCTTCCAAGCTGACTTAGATTTCGTTTGTAAAAGTAGCTGTGTGTTAAAAACAGTTTTTGTTGACACTGGCTCTGTGAATGAACGCAGGTCGTCAGTACCCGCAGTTCTGATTAGCCACGATTAGCATTCGACACGCGGCCGCTGTGGCGCCAGCCCAAGCCATTGACAGCGTGTAGAGATTATATTCCATCTTCATTGTTCCCTAGTGAAGCAAAAGTTAAAGCATTCAATAAATATATTCTAACCAAGTATATATTATTATGTATTATTTGTATTAGGAACACTGAAAATGATAATAAATTTAATAAAATATTTAAAAAATACCTCATAGAGCAATGCTTTTATTTAGTAAATATATGGCTTCGTCCAAACTGAAATTGAAATTTTTAGCATAGCGACTTATGTTAACAATATTTCACTATGAAAATTAAGCTTAATTTTTAACAATTATTCATTGTCAAGTCAACATCTCCTGAGGATGCTCCGGTTTCGTGCGAAACGTGCGTAAAGGATACATTGCCGAGGATCTGTTTGGTGTGGCGTATACGGATTGAAGTAATTATAAATTACACCAAGCTTTATTAGCAAGTTAAGCTTCATTTACATAATATATTATGGATTTCCGCAAAGTAACGCCTGCTTCTATCCAATATTTTACTAACATCACAGTATTGCCTTGGTGATGGCGGATCAGAAGAGTTAACCCCAATCTTTGACGACCTCCCTGGCGCAAGGGTGAGCCCTGTGAAGTAGGAGGTCCAGGCGATTCCCAGAAGAGGCAATTTAAAAATTTATAATTTTTGAACTTACCCTGGTCTGGTCTGGTGGGAGGCTTTGGCCTTGGCTAGTTACCACCCTACCACCAAAAACGTGCCACTAGGTGATTTAGTGTTCCGGTGCGATGTCGCGTACAAACCGATTACTGAAATGACTACCATACTTCCTTACAGGTTAGTCCGCTAACATCTTAGACTGCATCATCACTTAGCACCAGATTGCAGTCAAGGGCTAACTTGTAGTGGAATAAAAAAAAACCCTCCTTCCCGCGGGTATCGTACGAGGCGACTAAGGGCTGAGACTAACTCAGAGCTGGCGGCAGCTTTCTCTGTGCTACTACTACTCTATCACCATCACGTCTGCCTTCGTTGTGTTTATGGGCAAACCCTCCCATTGGAAGAGGCCTTTAGTCAAATAGTGAATTCGTATAGGCTATTAAAAGCAATGATAGCTCAGTGGGTAGGACTTCGACTTCACTTTCGAGGGCAGTTCAAATCCCAGCAAGCACCTCTAACTTAAGTTATGTGTGATTTAAACAATACAAATATCACTTGCTTCAACGGTGAAGGAAGACATCGTGAAGAAACGTGCATGCTTGAGAGTTCTCCATAATGTTCTCAAAGGTGTGTGGAGTACACCAATCCGCATTGGGCCAGCGTGATGAACTTAACCGACTAACTAGACCCGAGTCCTGTAGAGGGTCGGAGATGGTTGATATGATGATGGGGCCCAATATATAAATAGAACTGAAGTTTTATAGTGTTTTTTTTAACAATATAATTTCATTCACAGGTTAGCTACGTAATAACATGTTAGCTACGTTAAAAGCAAGCCTAATTTATAAAAAGTCAACTCCGACCATCAACGAATTACTTAATGTATATAGAATTCAATGATTCTTGAACCGCGTAGCCTGTAGTTCTTGCCACCCCTCCAGCGAGACATTTATAGGCCATATTGGAATTTAGGAGAGCTTTTATTGACCTGGTTTTATGTTAATTGGATTCCCCTAAGACAAATGTATGGGCACTGCAAATTAGATTTTCATACTAGCCTGGTCTTTTAGTTAACAAGTTTGGCTGTAGAATTACGATATTTTAGGTTCAATTCCAAAAATGAACTAATGAATGTTGCCAAAAATTGTTTGGTATTAATTATTTGTCAATAAACATTTGTCAACAATACTGGCGCAATAGTGAGCGCTGCGGTTGTCTTATAAATCGTAGGTTTCCGGGTTCGATTCCTGGCGGGAGTAGTTTTGAAATTTGTAATTTCTGATTTTTCACTGGTCTACTAAGAGGTTTCGGCCGTAGCTATAGACGCGATTGTACCGGTACGATGCCGTAGACGCCGGTGCCCAGTGCCCGGTGCCCGTGGGATGATAATAGGATCGAATGAAGGTTTTTTGTGATAGGAGAGTACAATTTGGTGGCCTTATCGCTACATAGCGATAAATAATAAATAAATAAATAAATATACTACGACAATGCACACATCGCCATCTAGCCCCAAAGTAAGCGAAGCTTGTGTTATGGGTACTAAGATAGCTGTATGATATTTTTATGAATATAATACACATAAATAAATACTTATAATATACAGATAAACGCCCAGACACTGAAAAACAACCATGTTCATCACACAAACATTTTCCAGTTGTGGGAATCGAACCCACGGCCTAGGACTCAGAAAGCAGGGTCGCTGCCCACTGCGCCACTCGGCCGTGTATGAATATTTTTCACCACACAACATGTGTAAATTATAAGTATTTATGAATATTATTCATAAAAATAATAACTTACTTTGGGGCTAGATGGCGATGTGTGTTTTGTCGTAGTATATTTATTTATTTATATCTATAGGTACACCGGCTGAGAAAGGTATATACCTATATATTACACAATTGGTATTGTCTTATAAAAAATATAGCTGGTTTACAAAGTGACGTATAATAGTCTCATTGTAAACCGGCTATTTCATATTTATTAACAAAGTTATGACTGCATAGGTACATCGACTATGGGACGCGCTTGCCTAGAATATATTGTGGTACGACTTAAATGGTAAAGGTCCAATAGTTCCTGACCACACTCTCCCTAATAAACCTCTTCTCTTATTTATCCAGTCACAGTGTACCAAGGACTATAGCGAGGTCACTAAAAGTACAATTTAATTGTGGGTCTTAAGTTTTAAGTTGCGATACAATCGATAAATTAACGATAAGGAATGTTTTGAATCGATATTCGCAAAGGGTAAGAGTCAGCGCGCACGGACAGCCGCACAATACGCGCCTCGTGACGTTTCAATGGGCCGCCATACTGAAAATTTGTTAGGCCATCCTCGCGGGTACAAGTGAATCGGCGCGCGCGCAGCCGTTTTGTCAATCCGTCCGCCATTTTACTGTTTAATCAGCCGGCCATTCAAGTGTACCGCCTTTGACGAGTAATTGGTGCTGCGATTGAAATGTTACTTGCGGCGGCTTCGCCTGCGATCGATCGGGGATTTAAATGTATCGAGGTCTGCCGCGAGGAGTTGTTATTAGATGTTTTCACTAATCAAAATCAGGGCGCTTTTGGAACCCTCATTCCGTCGGGAACCTTAAATAATAAGAAATACATGTAACACAAAGAGTAAGGTGTATTGGGGTAGTTTTGTTGTATTTATTAATTCTTTATTTAGATCTTTTAAAATACTTATTATTTCTTGTTTTTTTAACATGTATATTATGATCGGTTTTACCTGAATTAAACCAATATTAATACATAATTATTAGTTTTAACTTATCAAACATGAAAATTATTACCATCAATCGCCCAATTCTAAAGGAAGTACAATTTTAGTCCACCAATCCGCACTAGGCCAGCGTGGTGGACTATGGCCTTAACCCCTTCTCATTGTGGGAGGAGACCCGTGATCTGTAGTGGGTAATGTGTTGCGGTAATGGTTGCCACACCGTTGGGAGTAGCTATGAGGGACTTGCACCCACTGAAATATCTGTGGGTCCCTCGATAGACCTATAAATACTGATTCATTTGCGTATGCCGGAAATCAGTATTGTTTTAGTGTGATTACATGCACACGAGGTTTGTCACTTACGCCTCAGTTTGATAGACACATAGCGGCACGTTGTAGGACATGTTCCTTGCATGCCCTGCAAAGTGTTACTCCATTTATAAGCGACGGTTTTCCACTCACCTTCAAACGGGTCAACTGATTGGGCCGTTAATTACTACTATAAAAAAAGAAGAAAAAAAGAAGACAGTGTTTTAAGGCTAAATAATAAAAACAGTTAAAAATTCACACGGAAAATACCTACGCCTAACTCTCGATTCAACAGCTCTCCAACCGGCGACAACGGATAGCAATTAGAGACGCGAATAATGCTGACTCGGGCCTCGCAGCCCAACAATAACGAACCTAACCATTAAAATAAGAGCGGAATAATAAATGAGACGGAGTATAAAAGGAATGAAAAGAAAAAATCGACGTCGCGGATGCATAGAAATATGGCCGCTAGGTACCCCGGACCAATCAAAATTCTTCGTCAATTAAGTGAACGGAGATCGCAAAAGGAAAATTGAAGGAAAAACTGAGGGTGGCTTTAGACGGTAGGGACGGAACGTAATATCGATAGTCTATTTGAAAATTAGGATAGACTAAGATTTATCTAGGTATGGCTTACGAAATAACAAAACCTTTACAATTTTATACAGTTAATGTTTGCGCTAATTTTATGAAACCGCAGTTTGTAGAGCAAGGTTCAGCCGAACATGGGTAACAAGCAAATAAATAGGCACCCTATAACACCAAAACAATATGACATATGCTAAATATGTCATATTGGTTTATATTTATTCTTGCCACGTCGGAGAGAGATTTGCGTTAATTTTGCGCGGTTAAATTTTCGCGGTTGTGTGTGTGTGGGCTTACCATCAATTTCCTGAAAAACACTGAGCCTATTTTGATTGTCTCATCATATAGCGTATGTAAGATTTATTTTAATGTTACAGAAAGTTGTGTGACTTAGTGCTGGTAAATTTACATTAATTTTGAGATTGTAACTCTTACGACTAACCTATTTATATTTATAGATAATATCGATAGCACAGAGATGATATCGTCCCATCCCTATCGTCTACGGTCCTCTAGATATGAAAGCTATGGAAATAAAGTTTGTTCGTCCCGCATTGTAGCGTGGCTCGTAAATGGATTTTATCACTATATAAATATCCGCCATTTTTGCGTTACGACACGCCGCGTTACGTCACGTAGCCACGGATTTACGTGTTACGTGCTACGTATTTATATGCAACGTAATGTCACCTTTTTATAACGTAAGTAAACGCTTATATGTTCGTTTAAGTTATCAGTAAAATAACTTATTATTTTATTGCTCAACACTAAATATTTACAACAAGTTATTAGATTAGCAATTTAATAACTTTTCCAACACTTACGAGTTTTGTTTTAGAGTGTGAGGATTATGTGTTTATCAAAGACTATGCCGTGTCGAAATTCATTTTAACGTCGAAAAGAATGTTTATGAGTATTCCTCCTTAATGAGTAATTGAAAGGACAAATTAGTTGTAGAGAGAAACACAAAGCTTAGACAAACCATGCTATGTTATTAGCGGGCTAAACTCATTTACTTAATCAGACTGAAATATTGCTTTCAAAGTGTGTAAATTAGAACCTAAATACCGTTTGACCCAGATTCAGCGCGAGAAGAAGCGAGAGCATAGGCTAGTTAAAATTTATGATTAGGTACTAGGAAGACATAAAATCAAGCCGTTTATCTTCCACGGTCTGTGTCCGTTTAGCGAGTGGCCGGGAAGGGTCGAGGTGTGAAATTATGCGCAAAAGACCCACGGCCCATTTACTTCTGGACACAATTTTGTCTCTAGGTTAAGATTTCGGCAAGGATATCTTATAGCCATATTTTGCGATGGTTTTTCGGTCGCAGTCTAAATATAAAGTCAAACTTGATAATTCTAAATCGATTTGGAACTATAATCTTTTCACGTTCTCAAGTTTTGCCTGGTTTGTGGTAACTTTAAGAAGATGAAAACTTTAAGATACGTTGTCTAAATTGTGGTGTCATTAGCCATACTAATTCTTAGCAGGGATTTATAAAGAACCCACAACGCTGCTCTATTGCGAGTTGGCGGACCATTTGTCTGGTGGTTCCACCAAACGACTTCGTTCGTTTTTATACTAAAGGAAAATAAAAAAGTTTTAATGTTTCGTTACGATTGGAACTGAAAAGTACCTACCAGGGTAGCATAAAATCTAAGTCGTTTTGAACGATAGTCTGACCGATGGGTCCTATCAAGGGACAGTGAAATTATGCGCAAATGGGGCACGCATCGTTTGGTAAACTGTGCATCTTTGATATCCGACTGGCCCAAAACGCCTTACGTTAATAATTAATAAACTCCTTTACATTCTGCTTGAATGTTTCATAGATAGAATTGGGGACGATTTTGTGACTTAAGATAAATAATGTAGCGTTTGATGACCTCTCTGATTGAACTAAGTGTTTACAGTTGAAAGTCCTAAGTTCAATTCATTACTGGGTAAACTTAATTAAGTATTTAAAATTAAAATGGTTCAATGTTCAAGCGGTTAAGAGTTAAGGTAATTAAGGTATAAAGTATAACATATAAGATTAGAGAGAAATGTTTTTATAGTCCTCGAATTTATTGTTACTTACATCCAAACTAAGCTGTGTCAAACAATAGTAATTGTAATTCAATTCAATTCAATCTATTTATTTAATGATAACATGCAAATATCTTGTGTTACACGAGGTTGTTAAAGTTTTTCATAATCTGATAATTCAACAGTTGAACAGTAAATAATGTAATTATTAAAATTAAAACAGCGCTTTCTTTCATACTCGTAGCTCATATAATTTCCATTGACATGCCGTGATAGGGACAGTTCATTCCATCGAACTTAAAAAGCGAAGTTATATTCAAACAATGCCCCGTCTTACATCAGACGTAACCGCAGCTACTAGAGTCTCGGCACATGTCGTAAATATTCAGTAAAGCGTACTGAGGAAGCCACCCTCGGCGCAGGCCTGGCTGGCAGGCGCGTCACCTGCCGACCTGCCGTGCCGTGACCTAACCTGCGTATTTAGGCTGCAACTGCACAACGGCCTCGTACTAAAACAGAATATCGATTACTTTCGCTACTATAATGTAATCCCCCGCCCACTTTTCGTTTTTTACTAAAGGATAATAATATAGTGATCTCTGTTGCGCGCGAGGGAGGACCAACTCCCGCGGGTGGAAGGCCCTCTCGCTCTCTACGGCACCCCGCCGTATGTAAATGATCGTCTCATCATCCCTGTGTGCGAAACACCCTCACACACACACATGCGCGACGTTTGAGGTTTACTGCCCTGACAGCTTTTGTCCTATTTTAAACACAATATTTTGACGTCTCTTATCGGTTTCTACAGAATATATTTTGCGAGTATACTCAAGAACTATTCGACTTCTCTCGTTCTTCCAACTCTTTTTTACCTTTTAATTACGAAGCGTCTCCAAATATTGTATTTTATTCAAATTCTAAGGATTCCTCGCTTGGTATTAAGCGATAGGGCCTTTAGAATTGTAGTTATATCTGTTTTTCCTTATTTTGTACAAAAAAGAAAGGGGAAAAAAGGGTTTTATAATAAGAAGTCTACTTACTTCTGATACGCATCGCCAAGATCTGGAATGCCTTTGCAATATCGGATTTCCTTTCCACGGTCCACCCATAATATAAATTAGATACCTGCTTTATAATCTAGCGTGAATAAATACGATTAGCTTAGGTTTCATCATATCTCGCGATTAAACTGTAGTGTGTGTTTGAAATCGGGTTTAAATTGTAATAAATATGTTACTGAAATTCTCTTATTTTGACAGTTTATTACAAATATGTTTAACTAAAACTTTACGGCGTCCATACAAAACAAAATATAATATTTATTCTACTTGAATGTGCTTGTAATGAAATGTACTTTAGGGATACAGGTGTGGTTGCAAGTCCACGGATATATGCATAATATGTAAAAGTCCTTCAGTTTTTTTTAGTTTAAGAAATTTAAGTATCATTTGCTTTGACGGTCAAGTATAAACAAACACCTTTAGGAAACCTGCATGTCCATGGGTGCAGTCCACGCTTGGCCAGTAGTGGATTAAGGCTTCAACCCTTATCATTCTGAGAGGATACTCGTACCCTGTAGTGGGCGGTAATGTGGTGACAATGATGTTGATGTAAAAACCGTTGTCCATGACATATTAAAAACTCAAGTTAACTTAAACACTTCCTCTCTGTCTAAAGATACGTAGGTACGTTCCACATACACTAGGACTACTTCCGTGGAGATACGGTACCGTAAATAATACCGATACACTGTAAAGTAAACTCGGTACAGAGATATGCTAGACATGCAAATATGTCTACTGATGACAAAGATAAGCGGGGGCAGTTTGGAGCGCAACGGTTTTCCTTGGTTTCCATTCTCGAAAACTTCGATTGTATTAAGCTATATTAAGTTTTGTTGGCATTGTATTAGGGTTGTGTTTCGTGTGGGCAGGCGGGAAGGTAGTCTTGGCCGTGACGTCACGCGTACGTCGAAAATGACACTTTTACGAGCAATAATTTACATTATTTCGGTGTTAAGCCTCGCGTGCCAGCGGATTGATTTTATGTCAGTCGCGTCTCCTATTTGCGTTCGGTAAATCGAATCACTAGCTACACGGCGGAGTTATTTTGTAATGGTTGTTTCGCGTGACGTTTTAAGAGTTTTTTTCGTTATTTTTTTGCTTATCGTAGACTATATCGTGTCCGTCCCCGGGGCCAGAGTATGCTTGTGTCAGCGAGCGCAATCCGTACAGTTTATAATGTATTGCTACCATGCCGTAACGTGATATTCTTTATTCAAACATGAAGGATAATACATTCGTGTATTACTCTATACACAGTGATATTGTTTAGAGAACGATTTATGTTTTTGTCGTTTCAGATTGTTAATACATTTTTATTAAAAAGTTATATTATATTTATATTTTTATTGCAAAATGTTATAGAACTTCCCTTGTACTACTTGTACATTTATTATTACAAAATGACTCCTTTCATTGATGATTAAAGCAACCTTTTCTGTACTATCGTTACAAAATAAACCCCTTTTTTGTGTTCATTTAGTATAAAAGCTCTTTAAAGTACATAGGTGAAAGTGATTACATAAATTTCATCAGAAATCTGCTACAGATTTTTATTTATTTATTTATTAAGATAAGATTCCTTTGCCCAGCTGTGGGATATTAATGAGCTGATGATGATGATGATAAATGGATCAAAATAAGGTTGTACCAGGAAAGTATCATCAGTGCAGAGCTAGTGTATACAAGCGAGTCGATAAGGGCGAGGACACACGCGCGCACCCAATTAAGATCTTCATTAGGCGCCTTCTGCGAAGCCTCTATCACTCGCACGGACGGTAATAAAACGAATGGTATGACCTAAGGGTTATTTTTTAAACCTTTAGCGTACGATACCATAAAATCTTCTCAATATTAATGTTCCACTACGGATTATGAGATCTGGGTTCGATTCCCAGGTCGAAAAAACAATCTTTTTTAATCCAAATAAAACGAAATAAATAATAAAAATCATGAAAGTAATTTAAAAAAAAATAAGCCGAAAGGCGTCAATCTATCCTAAATATATCCTTATCCTTACTAAAATTATGAATGCGAAAGTGTGTTGGTTTGTTTATTTGTTTATCGTTCCTTTACACCAAAACTAAGCAACCAATTAACTTCATTCTTGACAGTAACATAACTTATCCCAGGGAAACAGTTTAAAACAACTGTGTGGATAATATTTACTTTACCACATAACATGTATCTATAGCTATTTATTTTTAAACCATTGCTTGTCTGGAAGAGATTGCTGTGCAGCGTTAAGCGCAGCTTGTGTTATGGGTACTAAGATGACTGATGAATATTTTTATGAATAATATACATAACTACTTAGAATATACATATAAACACCCAGACACTGAAAAACATTTATGCTCATCACACAAACATTTTCCAGTTGTGGGAATTGAACCCACGGCCTTGGGCTCAGAAAGCAGTGTCGCTGCAAACTACGCCAATCGGCCGTCAGATTACTCCTATTCGGTTCTGGTTATTGTATTCGCATCATCATCATCATCGACCCATTGCCTGGATCTCCTTCCACAGTGACAAAGGTTTACACCACACTGGCTAAGTGCAGATTTGTTGAATGTTGTTTTTCGTTCCAGAGATTGGAACGCTTATTCAAACAAACAAAATTACTTATCTTTATTTTTTTTACTTTTTTATCTACTCAGTGAAATTTTAATGAAATCAATTCGATATTCTCCATAATATTATCCACGACCCTATAAAAATATCTGATAGAAGCAGACGTTACTTTCTGGAAGCCAAGATATTATTGTGATGAACTTTTTTTTTATTATTCAATTAAAACATTTAATCCAAATCGGTATAGGTAGTTATATAAACTAAAAACCCAACGAACTGAGGTTTTTCGCCTCTTTTGAAAGTCGGTTAACTAATATATCAATCAATTTAAAAACTATAAAATTTATAATTCAGTACGTGATCGTGGCTAAAAAATAGACATAAACATTTATTAAAGTTTTCGAGACGCCATAAGTTTTTCTGGCTGTCAGTTTATCAATGACCAGGTTGGAAGTCTCATATGAGGCTTTGGCATTAATTAGCGGGTGCCGTGGGAATTTGGCACTTATTGCGGTGCAGTAAGGGTGATGGTGTAAGGTGAGGTGGCACGGATGGTAGCACGTATCGGAAGCAACAATGATGTACCACGACCAGTCCATTGCGAGCGATTTTTTTTATCAGTATCCCTCGTCCGTGGAGGTACGAATGCGGTGGTAGCACGAAAATATTAATTTACAAAAGTAACCAAATTCTTTTCCTAGTGAATTGGCTGTAAGTGTGTTTCATTAAACAGTACTAGTGCTGTACAATTTGGCCGTTTGAACCGGCCATAAAATTTAACCAGGTTAATTTGTTCAGCAGCCAACTAATTAACTTAAACTAACCAGTTAAATTAATTAAGTAGTTAACCGGTTAAATCAGTTAACTAGTTGAGTCAACAACTTTCACATAGACCTGAGTTATTAGTTAAGTTATTTTACAAATCATAAACTTCTTAATGCAAGGATGCTTCGAATGCTGTATCTATCATAGGATGGTATTTTAAATCTGCGAATTAAAAAACTGTCAATGGTAGTTTTTTTTTGCAAATTAAAAAACTGCCAATAGTAGTTAAAGAAAATGTAAAATGTGAAACGTAAATAGTTGATGTTGGAAAAGAGTAACTGCTGAGTTTCTTGCCGGCTTCTTCTCGGTAGATTCTGCCTTCCGAACCGGTGGTTGAGTCACTACAATCAGACAGACTTGACGTTTCAAAAGAGCTTATATTAGGCCTACTTGAAATAAATGCATTTTTGAATTTTTTGATTTTTTCAAAGTAGTTTTTCTTATCGGGTTCTATTCGGTCGAATCTGCACTTCGAACCTGTAAAAAAGTTGCTATAAATAAACTGCCTTTTCTAAAATTCTTGCAGCCTGTAGACTACCTAAAATTATTTATCGGTTATATATATAAATGTATAATATTCCAAAAAATTAAATGAAATCATCATATTTAAGATATTTATTTATCATTTTCTAAATTTAGCTTCCGCAAAAATATGGTGGATAGGCTTTGTTACTGTAAGTATAGTTACAACTACAGAAGTCTCATGTATTAGGTCATCAAACATCCTTGTTAGTACCGACCTCAGTTCATTGTCATGCACGAAGTTCAGTGGCGGTTCCATAAGAGTCACAGAGCCATCAATTACAACTGCGCCAACCTGTCGCATGACTGTAAAACTGTTTATTACTCACTAGTGAATTAATATTTCTGTCAGGTACGTCTACTAATTGGAAATTTGTAATTTATGAACTGTAAGACCAATCACGTATTGAAATTAAGGCATAAAGAAGATTGTTTTAGTACCTCAATCTGAATCAGAATGTATTTATTGCAGTTTACTCTGAATCAATGTCAACATTAAGTAAATAGATTGCGTTTAAGCCATTAGGTTAAATTATATGTATATAGGACTCATCCGAGATAGACTAATTATAAATTCAGGGACGAAGGTTTCGCTTACAACTCTGTGGTCCATAACAATTTTACTAAGTAAAAATCGTATTTCTGGTTTCACAAAAAGCATTAACCTTGTTTAAAATTTTGTTATCCTTATCAGAATCAATTTATTTCAAGTTGAAGAGTACTTTTGAAACTTTAAATCTGGCTGTTTGCAGTCACTACTTCCGGTCCGGATGGCAGATTTAACTAAAAATAATCCGGCTAGAAACAATAGTTACTCAGTTCGAACATCACTACTTTACTATTTAACAATAATTTCTCTATACCATGTAATGAATTGGCACCATACAAACGAGTAATAATATTTTTTTTTTGGGTTTTTTATTGACTGTTTTAGCAAAAAGGCTCTGCAGTCAGTTCCACTAACGACTCTTTGGCACCTGACAATTTTATTTACTGCTTTTCTTCATTTTTGTTTGTTAGATAAAATAGAATCTTGTTCTCTTATCAGAAAAGTCTTTATTTTTGTATTAGATATTTTAAGTATATGTAGATATAATGTGTATATATTATTGATTGTACCATCTGCCACTTACACCATTTTCTTATACGCCTTTGGTTGCCTGGAAGAGATCGCTATATGCGACATGACCGCCGAAATGTACCTTCTATGCTATCCTTCATTTGTTTTTATTTTTAGTTTTGTAAAGTTTATTCATTAGTTCATTTATTGTGTGATGAATTAGCAACTTACAAACTATATAGTAATCATTATTACAAAAATCAGTACGGAAATAATAATTTAAACCTTTCAGTTTTTTAAATGACTCGTCCATTGTTTCGTAGTCCGCGAGGCTGCAAGACAATGAGCGCAGGCCCACCGTCACTCCTTAAACCTTTTCGCCTTATTTCACTAGCCTTGCCTTCCTTTTGTTTCGAGCACTTCTTTATTTTGTTGTGCGATCTTATTATTTCGCTACCGTTCGCATTGCTATAGTTAAGGAGCTGCTGGTATTAGTTTTTAATTGATTTTATCTGATATCTAAAAGTTTCTATTGATTTTATCTCATATCTATTGACTGCTTCGTTGGTCTAGAGGTTGGCATGCTCAATTTCTTTACTACGGGAATATAACGGAGAACGCTTAGCGTAGTCTTAACGAAAAGGCCTTGACTGCAATCTCACCGAGTTGTAAGTGATGTTGCAGCCTACGATGCGGCCTGACTTATTTTCAAATATTGCAGTTATTATAAACCCATACCCCTCATAGGTAGGTCAATAATTGTTTCCAGAATAAAAGTTATGTCTATCTTTAGATGAAGGTACTTCATACATTATTTTATTTCAATCTCTGACATTTGTTATTTGAGCAGAAGGAAAATTTCATTTAGCATATTATTGTCTATTAATTTTGTTATTTGTTTCCTTTTTATTTTTCATTTTCAGTTTTTGTCCGCTATACATTACACTGTATATACATCTGTTACTCCTTCCTTCTACGTTTTATTATCTTACTTCTCTCATATCATAAAGTTGTTTATAATGAAACCTGAAATTACACTCCATCCGAAAAATCATCCGAAAAAATATCGAATGGCCAGCTAAGATGCTATAACGACTGCCCGATAGCCACCAGCTCTGTGGCTACGTGGCTCGCTTCGTTTTTGCTCACATTGCCGCAGTGTCGCCGCGGCTGTGCCCGGAATGAAGTAATACTGCTCACAACTCTCCGGTATTGTGTATTTGCGGGCTTTTTGTTTTTCATAATTCTCTGTGGCAAGTTTTTGTGCGGAACCTGTTCAGCGCTATGTGCGTTATGTAACGTTATACTATCAATTAGGATGTTTTTTTTAACTGTGTCTGTGTAGCCAATCAGTAGTCAGAACATGTGACAGGTAGCGACACAGGAAATAAGCAAAAGAACCCGGTGGTTGCATTGATTACTTGAAAACAAAATATACTAGACTATTTTTGCTTATGCTTTCTTAAATATACTATTCATTGTATTTCTTCTCCGTTTTAAATATAAGCCTCAGATTACTTTTAAGTCCTTTACTCCTCAAGATCCTTAGTAGTTGTAGCAGATTTTGTGATAGAGCTTGGGGAAGTACCATGCTTATTCTTGCCATCAAGCAGCACTGTTATAATTCTGTGTTTCGGTCTGAAGGGCGTGGTTGCCAGGTGACAGGCATATGAGGCTTAACATCAACGCCTCAGGCTGATGGACGTTGCAGGATACGTTCCTTGCGTGCTCTGAGAAGTGTTGTCCTGTTTGTCAGTAGCTGGACCATATGGTAATTGAATAATAATAATAATAATAATAAATACACGTAGATAATCAGATGTTACAAATTTAGCTTTTGTTGTTGAAACAGTGTATTACCATTAATTTGGTGTGCAACTTACAATCATATTATATGAAATAAAAACATAAAAGGAAAACATTAAAAAGGAAATTACAACTACAATTTGGACACAAAAATAAATAAATTATAATATCCATTGTAAATATCATCTAATGAAATGGATATAAGCCGTTAAGTCAAAATACAAGTATATTTTAATGAAATTAACAAAGTCATTCTTGAATAATATCCATTATATATATATTTTTTTTAATATATAAATAAATATACTACGACAATACACACATCGCCATCAAGCCCCAAAGTAAGCGTAGCTTGTGTTATGGGTACTACGATGACTGATGAATATTTTTATGAATAATATACATAAAATACCTATAATATACAGATAAACACCCAGACACTGAAAAACATTCATGTTCATCACACAAACATTTTCCAGTCGTGGGAATCGAACCCACGGCCTTTGACTCAGAAAGCAGGGTCGCTGCAAACTGCGCCAATGGGCAATCTATATTGTTGATAGTACATGCATACAAAAATTTGTCGAAAATAATAACATTAAGTAAAGTCAAAAAATTCATTAATTGAGTAAAAGCACTTAAATAATAGCCACTCATACAATTTTCTCTTAAATAAAGGAAGATTCGTTCCTTCTATGGATTCTGGCAACTTGTTGAATGACCAATTCTATTTGTACCATTACTTTACATTATATTTTTAAATGCAAAGCTATGCATAAGGTATGCTTTGTTTTACATAGCAATTTGAATTTCTTGATTGATTGTTTTTTTTTTTTGTTGCTGCATTATATTAACATACTACCACACATAACTATATTGGAATTTCCTTTTAGCTTCCTTCTTCTCCGCTACCTACTTATAGCTATATACTTAGGCTGCATTATTTCTTATTATAACGTGCAATAATTATTATCAATCTTTACTATGATAAAATTTACTTTTTATCTATTTTCACTTGAACAGCTGGACCGATTTTGATATAATTTTGCAAATAATAGCTAATATCCTGGAGACAGGCATAGAACACATTTATCTTGAAATTGAAACTGCGAAACATTTCCATGGGACAGAGAAAAACCTACATTCCTACTATATTATATATGGCCTGGCCTCTTGTATACAACAGACGGTTACAGCTGATTTTTAGCTCAAAAAGTGGTTCTTTGAGCATTTACCATTTATTAAAAAAACTTATGTAATCCTCGGAACCTCATCAGAAACGAAGTTCAATACTTAAATCAGACCATTGGAAAATGTCACATTTAACTTACTTATGATATAATACAGCGATTATTGATAATATCCGAACTATGCCGGACCGAACGCCTCGCATGGATGGGGCGTAACATTTTTTCCTAACGTGACGATTTTACCGGCGGACTCCCAGCGCAAGACGCGTTCCATAAATATCTTCAAAAATCATCAGCACAGATATGGAAGGAGTATATCTTACAAATTCGTGTACAGGTTCGTCGAATAGGACAATCTCTGCAAGATCTCGGACAAAACGAACAATCGCGTAACACAGTCTACTTAAGGCTAACTGAGATCTCCTTTTTAGGCGTGTTGGAGTGTGAATGCGGCGTGTCGTCCGGCTAATTAAGGGAAACATGCGCGGGCGCAGCGTTAACTCACACGCGGCCCGGGCGCCCCCCCATGCGGACACCGAGTTGCTTTTAGCGGGAGATGTAGTGTAATCTGGAGAATTCCAATTATATTCCGTTAATTAGATCGTTTCGGGATTTTACGGGGCCTATTGCTGCGTGTTGGGGCGTGATTTATATGCGGTTAAGTAATACTTAGGTATCAGAATGCGGGGGAATTGAAAAGACTGAATGACTGTTAACATCAACGGCCTTTTGAAGAAAGGTTAACTTTCTAACGCTTTAGAACAAAACAGTATAGATAGCTTGAACTGTGTGCAGTTTTTAGATGATAACTTTTGTATAATGTCAACAGTCTACCACTTTCTGGAGGTAATATTATAAATGTGTGTTTGTTTGTTACCTACGTTCAACTTATCCCCTGCAGCTATATTAATAACATTTGGCACACAGATAGCTCGCATCTCGGGAAAGTACCGAAGCTACTTTTTATCCCGATGAAATGAGGCTTTCGTATAGGATTCGTAAAATTTGTTTTGTATGTCAGAGAGGCTTCTTAATCGTAAGTACAGTTTTTAAAATCAGAAAAGTGAACTTTTAAAATTTTCAATTATTTCGAAAAATAATGTGTAGAGCATTTTGTGACAGTACTGAAATAAGCACGGAAGTGCTATTGCCATGCTTAATTCTGCCGCTAAGCAGCATTATTGCAATGCTTTGTTCCGGTCTTAAGGGCGTGGTTGCCGGTGTAATTAGAGGCACATGAGGCTAAACACCTACGCCTTAAATTGATGGACACAGGGTGGTATATTGTAAGGACGTGCTTCTTGTGTGCGCTGTAAAGTGTTTCTCTGCTTAAAGACGCAAGCAAAAACATTAATTGTACTGTAAAAGGAGACATGATAAATATATATAATGAACACGAGTCGAAGAGAAAAGGTATTATTTTCAGCCAAGGACTGCTTACAGGTTTTGAAAACTGGCCTGGAAGGATAATATAGTAACTTGTAGAAAGAACGAAGTCCGAAAATGGATAAAGACGAAATTGTTGATTAAAATCCCTTGTTCCCTTCAAGTTTAACTTCAAAAACAAAGAAAATGACTCACCCACTTGTTATAGCAGGCTTCATTTCGTATGACAGGCAGATAACAAAATAAAAAAAACAATCTGGAGGAGACCACGGGACAATGTCTGCAGATTTTTTAATGCGACCAACATTGCTCCCGAGTTAGGAATTTATTGAGTCGTATACAAAATAAACGATATCCTTCCCGCTTGCACGCGTCTAACTGAAAATTGGACTTTGTTTTCCTTCAATTAAGGTAGGATTTTCAATGTGGCTGGTTTATATGTTGTCGCGCCGGTAGCCGTTCAGCATTGATCTTGTACATCAGCTGTCCATCTGTATGTCTGCACTCGCTGATAGCGTATCGACACCCTTCATTTGCGTATCTGCGGATATTATTCTTAATTGCTGTTTCCAGTCTGCTTTAATTGAGTGTTTAATAAGAAATGTTTTATACCTGTTCCGTTTGTATTCCGCGTATTAATAGATGTGCGTTTGCCCTCGATGTGTCTTTTAAAGAAATCAATATCAAAGTATACAACGTGCATGAAAAGCTTCTGAGTGAGGTATTTTGAAGCAGACTTTTTAGTTTGTAGTTGGGCAAATATTAGCCTTAGGCCATTATTATATATTTTGTATTCTCAGATCTTCGTGCTATATGTAGTTGTGGTAAATAACAAAGTAACAACCGGCTTTATTAGCAGGATAATTCCGGGATTAATTATTTAGTTGCTTAGTATTCCGTCTCTTGGACACAAGCTTTACAGAATGTTTTCTTTGAGGCGGTGATAGCCCAATGGATTGGACTTCAACTCCACTTTCGGGGGAGTTGGACTCCCAGCACCTCTAACATTTCTAAGTTATGTGCGTTTTAACAATTAAAACATCACTTGCTACAGCTGAGAGCTTTCTAAAATGCTCTCAAAGGTGTGTGGACCAGCCACTGAGCCAGCGTGGTGGACTACGGCCTTAACCCCCCCTCATTGTGGAAGGACACCTGTGCCCTGTAGTGGGTCGATATAATGATGATAATAAAGACTAATATATATTTGATTATATAATATTTGATTTATTTATGAAACCTTCTTAAATCTATCAGACAGTTAACTTCAATGCGACAGACAAACTAACTACCACTTTCCATAAACCATAAAGTACACAGTGGCCTTCGTGAACTTACTCAGAGGGCAACTGAAAAGGTCCACGAGTTCGGCGACTTTATTAAGGACAGATCTATGTGAAATTTTGTCAAGATTATAAATTTAGTCAAACAATAAAAAAAAAATTATAATAAATTCTTTTAATTCAGGCCAACTACCCATATGACAAAAATTTAAACAAAAAAATACTATTGAGAAAATAAAGACTAAGCTGATATAACTGAAATGAAATTAAAATTGCAATTAAATATAAAAAAAAATATCAAACTACTATTGCAAAATTTAAAAAAATAAAATAAAATAATTGTAATGAAGTTTATTTCCGATTCACACTGCGATGTTATTTCAACCAATGCCGGAACAAAGCTTAACATTGCCCGGAGAATGACATTATTCATCATCATCATACCAACCCATTACCGGCCCAGTACAGGGATCGGGTCTCCTCCCACAATGAGAAGGGGTTAAGGTCGTAGTCCACCACGCTGGACCAGTGCGGATTGGTTGGTATTAGAGCGACGTAATCGTTCCCAAAAAGTAGCGATTTAGGAATTGGAGGCAAAGAAATCGGGCAGTGATGCAGAGACAAACATATTTGAAGCACTAAAAAATTGCGGTAGTTTCATCAGAATGCGGTAAGTTCAAAATACAAATTCAAATACAAAAATGTTTTATTTATTTAGACCTTATTACAGTCACTTATGAAGCGTTCATACATTAACATGTTACACTAATGTAGTGATGGTGATAACTGCATTCGATAACTTAAAACTAAAGCTAGGAGGGTTCCAAACGCGCCCTGTTCTAAGAAGAGCCCACAACAAACTTAGCCAGGTTTTGTGTTTTTGTTATCAACATCTTACAGTCTAGTTAATGTTGAGCTATGAAGTAAGAGCAATTCATACCCAAGCTTTTTTATTATACATGCAATCCTTAATAGGATTTTTCTTAGCTTATGATTTATCATGACATCTAAAGGATTTCATCTGGTAATTTGTTATAAAAAGATATACAATTAAATAAATTACAAATTTTATGCCGCCTAGTAAACTGCACTACAAGTTTATTTTTACTTGCACTCTACTAAGCATCATTAAACTGGATCCTGATAGCACTGTACGCACGTCTCACAACCATAATATAGAACCATTTTGGCATTGATATACTTTAAATCATATAATTTTTATAGAATCCCTTAAAAACTTAAACACGGCAAGCTTACGCGTCTCAGTTCTTAATGAAAAGCCTCTCAAATATCTGAAACGTTTTTCCTCCAGCCAGCTGTTGCTTGTATGTGGAGCCAGCCATTGTTGCTCGCAGGCTTATTGTGGGAAACGGCCCCACGGTTTATAGTTTTCAAGTATTTTCATTGGGATCTATTAAAGCATTTTGCTGACGCATTTGTCTCATACAATCGTGAAAGCAATGCTGCCTTTTAGTCCCGTCGAAATATTTGTCATAGAAGTATGGTTTATGGGCCTAGTTATACAATGCTAGAAAACCAAGATTTTATTTTTGCTATAAATATATAAGAAGTACTTGTCAGGTATTTTATATAACTTTGAAGTCGGCAAAGTTCTAGATAATAATGTCCTTATCTTACCTTTATTGCCCGCGACTTCGTCTGCGTTTGATTTTGTTTTTTTATGTGGCATTCAGTTTAGTTGTAGTTCTAAAAAAGTTTACAGTATTCAGTATCGCTAAGCCTTAAATGAGGGGTTTGCTGCTGTCCGCTGAGGAGTTCTGTCCTCAATCTCCAACCACATTCATCAGATCTACATAAAGTTTGGGCAAAATTATACACATATTAACCTCTATAGTACAAAAATAATTATTTAAATCGGTCGGAGTTATGATGTAAAATCGTCAAACACTTTTATCCCCTCTCCCAAAGGAACCGAGCTTAATGTCGGGATAAAAAGTATTCTATATTACTTCTAACAATTCCAAGAATATGTGTACAAAGTTTCATGAGGATCGGTTTAATAGTTTTCGCGTGAAAGCGTAACAAACAAACTTACATTCACATTTATAATATTAGTAGGGATAGGGATAGGGATAATAAACTTTCTTAAATCGGCTAAGTTTACTGTAGTCATTAACTAGATTAAGGTTGCTTTTAAAACTCGATTCGGTGTGTGGCTTTACTGATGTTAAAGGAAATAGTTTTGATTTGTTTAAAACCCTACTATCAATCACAGACTAGACCTGTGACTCTGTGGGTTCACATTATGATGAAATTGCCTCCATACTATGCTCTCCGATGAACAGCTTTTTTTTACATGCACTATATGTTATCCTATGACTGCTATTTCACCTGATGTTTATTTATTATGCATTCTAAGATGAAAGCGGGCTAACCAGTTCGAGGTGTGGCAGTTTTATTTAAACCCTTGACAGTTTTTTCGGGGCATCGTCGAAAACGAAAGCATAGAAGTCTTAGCATAGTATAAAGGATAACGTTACCGATTAAGAAGTTTGGGTCTAATTATTCTGAATGACAATTCGAGATGGTGATAGCAAAAAAGTTTGTTGTTGGCTTCTTACACCAGGGCTTACTAGAAAAACAGAGATAACATTCTAAATTCTAAACACGGATCTGGTATTGAGAATTTTAGTCTGGAAATCCCACCTTCCTATCAATTTTTGATCCGACCCACGACTTGATGATCCATAGTTGTACATGCAAACTAAACCCAATTCAAGTTAAACTAATAGCGCCCAGTACACGCAGTAGATGTGCTTTACACTTAGTTACTTCTCGTAGCCAGGGTACATCCCATCCATACTCAAATAAACAGGGCAAATAACCCGATACGCGTCCCACATCCGGGCAAATTGGCTCAGTGGCGTGTTTAGGGTCCTTTGCGCCTCAGCAGAAGGTCATCGGGTAATTAAGAGTCCCTCAAGCAATCAAACTTGGCCCGCCTGTGATTGGCTGCAATTCGCTTTCGGACAAGATCAAAGAGCAAACGCGTCAAATGGAATATTTTAGGGAGGCCGTTTGAACTCCGTCGAGAGCTTTAAGGATGTTTTTCATGGGTGTGTTTGTTTATTGAGCGGGGTCCGATCTGCTCGCAGTTTCTGAATGTATCAAATAGGTACATTATTTACTAGAGGCCGCTCGCGACTATGTTACTTAGAATTTCCAGTTTGTAAGATATTTTAAATTCCTTAATGAAAAGGTTGCTTTGAAGCATCCGGCTTCGCTTTCATCTCTCACAAGATAAAAAAATGAATGAGAAAATGAAAAATGTAAACAGTCGATGTTGAAAAAAAACCAACTGCTGAGTTTCTTGCCGCCTTGTTCTCGGTAGAGTCACTTCAAACAGACAGAATTGACGTTTAGAAAGTGCTTATATTACTACTTGAAATAAATTAATTTTTAATTTTTTGAATCTATAAAAGCTTGCAATGTTTATGAAGCAGGAAGCTACAAATATTTAAAATTACCGTCTATAATAGGAATTATATGTCCGCACTGGGCCAGCGTGGTGGACTACGGCCTTTAACTCCTCTCAAATTCTGGAATGCCTATAATTGCTACCATTACTAATAATATCAGTAAGTAAGTAGGTATATATTCCACGAATCAAATATTTTAGTTTCGACCTTGATGTCTAGATCTATTTCTTATTCTATTACTTTTGGTACGTTAAGTCTGTCTGACAAACATACGTTTGTAGCGACTCTACCGCACCAGGGTCACTACAAATAGCTCGTCTGTTTTCATTGGCTCACTTTGAGCATTGAGACTTTCTTTTTGGGCGTTGATTTGATTGGAACTTTAGTTTTAACTTTGAGGAGACAAACTCAAAAATTATTTATTCATCTACGCCTACGAAGCGTTCATACATATATATTTACGTAATTGTGAGGTGATGGTGATAGCTACGTTCGCCAACTTAAACCTAAAACTACGAGGGTTCCAACTTTGTAAGGAGTGGCTACTTTATACCGTGGTTAAAACAGAAATTCTGCACCAACGAAGTCACGGTACCTTGGCGAAGCTTGCTACCTAAAATAAATCGTTCAAAGGCCAGAGAGTTGACTTTTGCGAAGACTCTTCATAAACGCCTATAAAACTAAGCTTCGAAAATCTAGCAATAACAAATAAACAACCAAAATGTCTTGGAAAATGTCTGTCCTCCGCGATAGGATTAAAGGGATCGCTCCGGCGTCTCGGGGTGTAAACAACCCTTTAAAATAGTGCGCCGTTAGGGGGAGGACGCCGGACTAAATATCTTTTAGTATCTGCAAAATGTCTAATTCGGGGAGGCTTTTATGTAATAAGATTACCGAACTGGGGAAGCACGTTCTCGTTCGGAACGATGGCCTTATCGGATCTATCGTTAGACGTGGTCAATATTTTTCATTCGCTCTTGTGAGGAATTAACTAATTTGGCTATCTTGTGCCTTCATACTCCGTTTTGGATATAGGCAGGCATTAATTTGCAGAAGTAGTTGATATCAGTATGGGCGTCATAACATGATTCAGAGTCACTAGCGAGGGATAGAAATATAAGAAGTATCTCTACGTGATCAAATAAGGAGATCCGTAGCAGAACCAGAGTTACCGACATAGCTCAACGAGTCGCGAAACCTGAAGTGGCAATGGGCGAGGCACATAGCTCGTAGAACCGATAGACGTTGGGGTCCCAAGGTGTTGGAGTCGAAACGCCAGGTGAACAGACGACATGAAACGAGAATCGTGGAGCTTGGAACGTCCCACAAAAGACCAGAACCTATTGATGTCCAGCCGTGGCCAACAATAGGTTAAGGTGATAGGTGAAATGATTTCAGTAAACATTAGGTAACATTAGGTAATCAGCGACAATCAGTCAAAAAGTTATCCTAAAGTTACCTTATCTAAAAGTATACGTTAAAGGCATGTTTAATACCTTAAATTGTAATTGTATACCTACAATCAGCAATAAGTTTTATTTGCTATACTTCGTGAAAGGCTAGAAGTTAGCCTTTGACTGCAATATCACCTTGTAGTACGAGATGATGCAGTCAAAGATGGTAGCGGGCTTACCCCTTTGGGAGTATGATAATAATACCCTTAAAAGATTTCTACGCGACATCGCACCGGAACATTAAATCGTTTAGCGGCACGTCTTTGTCAGTAGGGTGGTATCTAGCCGCGGCCAAAGCCTCCCACCAGATCAGAAAAAATTCAGTAATTATAAATTCCCAAATTGCCTCTGCCGCGAATCGTGCCCGGGACCTCCTACTTAAAAATCACAGCGCTCACCGTTGCGCCAGGGAGGTCGTTGAATTATATAGGGATATCATCATCATCACATCATATATAACAGTCGGAGTCAGTCAGTATATAACAGGTGGGAGAGGCCTTCCCACCGGAAGGATTTAGGTATATCTTTTTTGACCAACCAAGATGTTTATTGGATCATTAGTATAGTTAAACCAAGGTCACAGAATAGACACAAATAGATGGTTAACCAAGGGATTCAACCACTTCAACCAATCAAGTTAATAGCTAAAGATATTCCTACACGATAGCAGGTACCAATAAGGGAAATCGATTACACAAAGCATACCTAGTTCGCACTGAGAATGCTCGTGGGATCCCGATGGATAAGTAAATGAGAGGTCGCTCCCCCGGGACCGGAATGCGGTTCCGCTGAAAAGTGCTGAATTAATGTATCTCATACACTTTGAAGTTGCAGATGGATCTTTAGCTTCAGTGTAAAATTGGTAGCAGTAATCGAAAGTTCTTTGGTATTTTTATATGCGTGCCATGCGTGCTGACAGTAACGCCTTATAATTAACTTTAAATGACAATGCGAAATGGTGATAACAAAATAAAACACCCGGCTAAGTTTGGTGTGGGCTTGTTCTTAGACCAGGACGCGTTTGGAGCCCTCGTAGCTTTAGTTTTAAGTTTACGAATATAGTTATTGCCATCATCTTACAACTGTGTAATTCTCATGTAATGTACGCATCAAAAGTGTCACTTTTAAGTTATTTACCACATGTTATTTAAGCAGACCCGAGGCCTGACTGCCTGACTTGACTTTTAACTATGGTTCCAAAACGTGGTCCTGCTCTTTTCCAACATCATTTTATAGCTCAGAGTCACTTAGCAGGCGATGGAGACAGCTACGCTGTTTTACTCTACGTGATTAGATCACGAGTGAGGAGATCAGTAGAAGAACCAGAGTTACCTATATAGCTCAACAAGTCGCTAAGCTGAAATGGCAACAGTCCGCACATAGCTCGGCGATGGATACAAAACCTAGGCAATAACAAAGAATATCTTTTAAATAGCTTTTGAAAGCGACTTCACTTTCGGGAGGGCGAGTTTGAATCCCAGCAAGCACCGCTAACATTTGTGAGTTATGTGCGTTTTAATCAATTAAAATGCCACTTGCTTCATCGGTAAAGGAAAAAATCGTGAGGAAACCTGCAAACCTGAGAGTTCTCCATAATATTTTCAAAGGTGTGGGAAGTCCACCAATCCGCACTGGGCTAGCGTGGTAGACTACCTACGGCCCTAACCCCTTTTCATTGTGGCAGGAGACCCGTGCCATGTAGTGGGCATGATGATGATGATCTTTTAAATTGCCAATGTGTTCTAGATTCAGCAATTCATACAATCTTTAAATAATGCAACGTAAATTTAATTAAATCGTCATGCGGAAAATCTTTCATGGAGTTATGTATGTACCTAATCGATTGTGGTAAGCGTCCTTCTATTCAAAGATCAGGCTATTTGTTCTTAGATTATTCATACTAGCTGACCCGTGCAACTTCGTCTGCACCAAATCGATTATTACCGGAAAACATGAATAAAATGACATTTTCTAAAAATGAATCCTAGCTTGATCGATTTATTCGCCCCAAAACCCCTGTATACTAAATTTCATGAAAATCGTTGGAGCCGATTCCGAGATTCCAATTATATATATACAAGAATTACTCGTTTAAAGATATAAGATACAAGAATTGCTCGTTTAAAGATATAAGATTAGATAAAACATAATAAATAAATTTACTACGACAATACACACATCGCCATCTAGACCCAAAGAAAGCTTAACTCGTGTTATGGGTACTACGATGACTGATGAATATTTTAAATATATGTTTAAATACTTATAATATACAGATCAATATACAGACATATACTAACAATAGACACAAACATTTTCCAGCTGTGGGAATCAAACCCGCAGACACAGACTGGACTCAGAGACCCTGCACTCTAAGTCCAGTCTATGCCCACTGAACCAATCGGCCGCCTTAAATAAAACAAATTTACGTTACTTTACTTAAAATAAGCTAACTCATATTTGCAACGATGTTAATACTCTTCATTAACATTACGAATTCGAGGACCCTTCCACTGAAAACAAGGAAATCTATTATAAAGAAAAATCGCTGAAAATGATAAATACGTTTCAAAACCTCCCCCACTTCCCTCTATCGTAATAAAAACCTATCTGACGACATCTGAAAACCACGTCTCGCCACAATGGGGCAAAATTAAACCGAAACTTGCCGTAATTAATTTCAAGTACTCAACGCTTTTGTAATAAATCGTTCCGAGTATACATTTTCCGGCAAAATTGAACCAGCGGCTTTCGTGTCGTCTCTTTTGTATCCGATACATTTGCATAATATCATGTCACCTGTCCCTTTCGATTCGGATGATTCCCGGCATCCAGATTTTCGCTAATCACGCGTCTCGACATCTTTGCCGAACCATTTTCAACTCTATATACCACAGATTCGGTTCGAATTTGATTGTAAACAGGTCTTATGTTTGGTAGAGGGTGTTCGTTAGGTAAAGTTTGTAGAAATAATTCGGTAGATATCGCACAGCGAATCGCCGGTGAGTTGTCGACTCGGGCTAAGATAAGCTGTAATAATTCTTAATATCGCATAAGAGGGTAGATGTTACTTTTGTGTTCTCGTATATTTCATTTTATACGGAAAATGGAAAAGTTACGAGTTCGTTTTCAACCGACTTCCTAGGAGGTTATTAATTCAATGTGAATTGTTTGTTTTGGCAATATCTATAGTCACATAGATATCTGTACACTTTTAAGCTATTTAGATGTCTTTTTAATCCGCAAGATCCCATTAGATTACAATTACATGAAGACCAAGATAAATAAATAAATACTTACATATACTACGAAGATTTCACATCGTCATCTAGCCCCAAATAATTATAATGAAATACAAAGTAAGCGTAGCTTGTGTTATGGGTAATAAGATGACTGATGAATATTTTTATGAATTATATACATATATACTTATAAGATAAAGATAAACAGAGACAATGGAAAAAAGTTCATGTCCATCACACAAGCATTTCCCAGTTGTGGTAATCGAACCCACAGCGTTGGACTCAGATACATTATATGTTCAATATATTGTTCTAAGGACCTCCCTGGCGCAGTGGTGAGTGCTGTGGTTTAAATTGTGAGGTCCAGGGTTCCGGAAGGGAAAAATTTGGTAATTTACAATATCAGAAATTCCTCTTTTATGACCTGAATAAAATAATATATATACTAAACAATTCTTTATTTTTAAATTGAATGGACGGAGAGTGACATAGGATACTACGAGATTTGCAAAAAAACCATAGTAACAGCTGGTATTAAATAATACTTAATACCTGCAGATGCTAAGATACTTTCAACAAGCAATGCGATCTTACGTAGCGTCAGGCGATATTGTTGGATTTTCTCCGACTACTGCTAGGATCCGACACTGTTTATTGTAGTTAGTTAAAATGATTATTCCTCCTAGCACCCGAGGCTTGAGGTTAGTCAAAGAGTTTTAAAATCACTAAGTCTAGATTTATTACTTTATCGACGTCATCGGTCAAACTAAAATCTTGCACAGAACATTTACCTCGGATAAGATGTCAGGCAATGACGTCCGGTTCCGGCGCGCCGCCATTCCGCTTCCGGTGGCCGCCGTGACGTCACAACCGCATGACGCACTTCCGCCGCAACTGGCTGTAATAAGGGTTTTATTACAGTCATTTTGTGTACAAAGATTTCCAAAATATCAAATAGGAGATATATTCCAAATTAAAATTGTCTCCTGTAATCCATTTCTTTCTCTCCGCTTTCATCTCGCACATAATGGAATCATGATTGTATAATTGTAAAAGATTGAAATGTTGGAAAATAGCAACTGTTAAGTTTCTTGCCGGCTTCTTCTCAGGAGAATCTGCCTACACCCGTGGTTGAGTCACTATGAATAGACAGACGTTCTTACAAAGTAGACATACTTAAAGTAAATGAAATACGAATTTTATTTCTTAAAAGCGTTCTATAAAATAAATTTACTACTTCGAATTAATATACTACGACAATACACACATCAACGTCTAGTCCCAAAGTAAGCATAGCTTGTGTTATGGGTACTAAGATAGCTGATGAATATTTTTATGAATATAATATATATAACTACATCTAATATACAGATAAATACACAGACACTGAAAAACATGCATGTTCATCACACTAACATTTTCCAGCTGTGGGAATCAAACCCACAGCCTTTGACTCCGAAAGCTGGGTCGCTGCCCACTGAGCCAATTGGCTAAATCTTAAGTCGTCACTTTTGACAGGAAATTTGACTTTTTTCACAGTTAGATTGCTTGGGATTATTTTAACCCTGTTTCACCACCTTCTGACAAGTGTAGGATTGGTTATTTTCAGCTTTTCTCTTTGGCATGAAGTAAGAATGTGACAAAACTTCCGTTTATGCTATCTGACACTTGTCAGAAGGTGGTGAAACACGCTCTCAGTCTATTATTACGTGATGTAATGAAATGAAGCTTGCTAATGCACTTTAGGATACTGGTCAACTGATACGAAATAAGACGGGCTTAGTTCGCAGTCCACCACGCTTGTTAAGTCCAGATTGGTGGACTTTTCACGTTCTTGCAAGCATTATAGAAAACTATCAGGCTTGCAGGTTTTCTAGTTATAGGTTTATTTCGTTTTAGCAGGTTATAGTAAGTGGTATTTTATTCTTAAAACGAATTAGAAAAGTTCGAACTCGGCCCACCGAAATTTTAGTCAGTTGAAGTCCCACCCACTAGGCAATAACCGCTTCCGTTATTTTTAATACAAGGGAATACTTCAGGTTTTTCCATAGCAAACATCTTTGCCTATACGTAACCATAATTAATTTCAGAAACACACCGGCATAATACAGCCCACTAATTACCCGAGAGTACACGAGTAATTCAGTCCGCGCCATAACTCAGGAAACAAATCTCCAAAAGGCACAGTTTTATTTTCTGTTATCGCACGTGTCCAGCAAAAAACGCGGGAAAACACGGATCCAGCTCATGTTAATATTTGAGGCGTTTTTATTTGAAATTTCCATTTACACGCCACCTCCCCCCCCGCGGCACCCACTACCTCATACATATTCATCGGATGCACCCTCGTACTTTCTCTCCAGTTCATATTGCATGATGCTGTGAATCTAACAGAGTCGATAACTGCTCTGATTTATGTCGTACTTTGTGTTATTGCCTATTTATTTGTATTTCTTTTTATAGTTCTTCTCGTATCACTCAATATACGATCGAAGACGCCTTGATAGCTATTTAATCATATGTGAATTTAGTAAATACTTTATTGTGTACCACGTAAAATTGTAATTATCGGATAACAAAATTAAACGTAAATATGAGTACATACAAAAAGACGGTCTTATCACCAAACAGCTAACTCTTCCAGACAACCTTCAGGCTAGAGAGATATTGAAAGGTGGACAATGATAGGTGATGTATAATATAAACATAAATGCTATTACGTAAATAAACTAAACAAATACTTCATGATATTAACACTAAAATACATCATAATATATACATTTTATCTAGGATTTCCGCACGTTGTATTTCAATACGAAGCTAATTCCATAGCGATACGGAAATATCGCCTCATTTAAACGTAGAATTGAGAGTAGAACTTACGATGTTATCATGTTTCATTTAAATTTATTCAGCAGTTTTAGCGTAATGCGCAGCCAAGATACACATATACAGATAAAAAAGAAAAAAATACAATATTGGCTTCAGTATCGATTATAGAGTCACCTCAATATTTTTTTTAAATATCTTCAACGTACAGAATTCAATCCGTTATAGTTTTACCATAAGTATTGAGTAGGGTATACCTGCCTGCTAAAAGATATTTAAATACGGTTTACATGCAAGATTGTTACGAAATGTAGTAAATTGTTGTCGTTTGTTTATGTATGAAAAAAAAATTACAAGTTTACTCAGTACTCAGTCAGCTACTGAATAAAATGTAAGAGTATTTATAGATTTTGAAACAATAATCTTCAAATATTACAAAAGATGGCTTAAGTTAGAAGCTTTACTGAGCTTTCTTTGAGCGAAAAGCAATTGTTATAATGTTAGTTTGCCAGACTTAAGTACAGTGAACAATTAACCTCTATATTAAGTAATTAACCTCCTAGATTATATCACCAACAAATCATTCCGCAGCTTGAGACCCGTATTTCAGGTGAAAATAACTAAAACGTGTAATATGACATTTCATAATGTCCCACTAAATATGCAGGGGTCAGCGATAAGATCGCCGCGCAATATATTATTTACTTCGTTTCACTAATTACTGCTTCGACAACTATATTTTTATTACCGTGTTAATGACAATTGTTTTAGTTTATGCAATTGCTTTCTTTAGTTATGTCAAGTTTACTTTCTTAAGATCTTGCCTCTTCGAATCCTAAACGGACATATTAGTATTTGGCGTTGATTTTTTGATTTTTTGCTCTAGTGGCTACCGTGTATGCATGTTCGACTGCAGACCACGAGGTCTGAATCCACACACACATTCTCGGGTGTGGCAAAATAAGGATTGGGTTTTTCCTCAAATATATTTTTAGTTACAAAGTAAGTAAACTGGCGCAAGATTGGTTTTTGTTTTTGGTGTAAAAAACGTATCTCTTTTCTTTGCTGCACGCTGTTTTTGTAGCGGTTGTTTTAATTGTAGCGGTCTCCACATTACAGAACTAGATGGCGCTACAAAAATCCTGCATCGCGCTAGCGAAGTGTTCACGAAGAATGCCTATATATACAACTTCCAGAACTGAATGTTCGGACCTCGGTCCCCGAGCACGATCACCCGCTCGGAGGAAGATCTTCCTATTGTTACGGTCGAGCGTATCACCATAGCTCCCGTACAGTTCAGTTCAGTTCGTGGGGGAATACTGTAGCGATCTCCACATTACAGAACTAGATGGCGCTACAAAAATCCTGCATCGCGCTAGCGAAGTGTTCAGGCACGCAGGTTTCCTCACGCTGTTTTCCTTAACCAAGTGCTATTTTATAAAACAAGTGCTATTTTTATATTGCTTAAATTAAAAACGCACATAGCTCAGAAAATTCAGTGGTGCGTGCCGGGGCTCGAACTCGGTCTTTAAGTAAGGAAAGCTGAACTTACCCACTTCGCTATCGCCGCTGACTCGTACGTAACGTACGTTATTGATCGAGGTGAAACCCTAAATCTATCGAACAGTGACATTTTCATTCGTAAATTTACCTGAAAACTTAGATAAAATAAATAACTACACAGCGATGGTAGCGCAAACAAATCATTCCACATTGGGGTCAAGGTCTGCCCGTTCCAGGCGGTAAATACAGAAGGCGGTAATTAATGACATTTCATAATGTCTCGCTAAATATGCGACATAATACACCACGATACAATCTAAGCAGCTCTAGTACTGTAAATGTTATTTAGAGCAGTTCCACTGATTACCCACTATTTGACCTGTATTTTAGCTGATAATAAAAAACTTAACTAAAAAGTCGCCGCTAGCCGCTGGAAACAAGCGGCCCAGGACCGGGGATTTTGGAACTCCGTACAAAAGACCTCCAGCAGTGGATGACGATGAAAAAGAGCTCAGTGGGTAGGGCTTCAGCCTGCCTTTCAGATAGAGTTCGATCCCAGCATCCTTCATGCTTGAGAGTCTACCAATCCACAATTGGCCAGCGTGGTGGACTGCAGTGCCCTGTAGTGGGCCGTTAATGGGTTGATAATAATGATGAGGAACCACGTCAAGAGACAGGTCCTGGGTTTGAATACCGGCAGAGGCAATTTGTGATTTTATAATTTCTGTTTTTATAAGCTCTACGATTAGCCTTTTAGATTGCAGGTTGTCTCTCAGTTTGGATTATTATCATAGTTGTAGGTAGAAGATAAATGCAGAAGTCGTTTTTTTTTATATCCTAGAATAGTCGAGTTTCAGTGTCACAACTCCGTCCTGTTTAGGGAAAGTGGTTGCTGAACGAATAACGTCTGGGTCGTATGTAAATCAGCGAGCTCGTAATCCGCCATTAAATCAAATAATTCACGCCGACTCTAATTAAATAACAAGTATTTTTGTTCCGACAGTTAATTTAACAATAGTTACAATTTCCTTTGTTTCGCCAGCAGGTACAGCTACGTTTGGCTAAGTTTATGCATAAGGTTACATGAGAGACTTATAGCTATACAAATTAGTTCTCATTTCTTTTTTGCTTTTTAATTTTAATACTGTTGCAAATATAACTCATAACTAAAGTAATATGTCCACGTGTAAGTGTTTGGAGCCATTAAGTGTTACCAGATGAAGCTATGAAAGGTAGTAAAAAAAAATTGTGTTATGTACAAAATGTATGATGATGTTTATAATTGTATTCTAATCTACCGTCACCACACCGCTTATTGTACTTTGCGTTCATATATTAAAAGTACCTTTTCGTACTAGTCTTTAATTGTCTCTTACTATTATGTTAAATTAATAAATATTATGGAAGCAGTGATAGCACAGTGGGTAGGACCTCGACTTCACTTTCAGGGGGCCGAGTTCGAATCCCAGCTTTTCTAAAGTATGTGCGTTTTAAGCAATTTATATACCACTTGCTTCAACGGTAAAGGAACATCGTGAGGAAATTTAGTGGCCGGTAATGGGTTGCTATGATGGTCATGATAGGGATGATGTTAGATCGCAGTGAAGTAGCACAATTACAGATTTTCCGGTTCCAGAAACTAGAATAACAAATAATTTACTTGCCCATGTAAAGATTCTTTTAAAAATACAGCCAACAGACGTCTTATTTCTATTTACAATGCAATTTTCCGTCTCTCATTGCCATATTCCATTTGTTGAGGTAGTCTGGAAGAGTACACATATCGATAAGGTCGCCTTTTGCACGTATATTTAAGAGTATCCTGTGTACAGTTTTTGTGCGATAATATGTTCGAATTAATAAAATAAACAAAGAACATTGCTTTAAGCGATGGCGGTAACTGGGCTCTGATTCTCTAAGATATCGGGATAGTAATGACACACTGCAATTCGTCACGTAGACAATGTATGTAAACATTAGCATGCTAAAAATACGTTTACTAGTTGAACATACAACGTTCAACTAGTATAGTTCAGTAGTATAAGTTGCAGCCAGAAGTGTTTCACGACTCAAACTGATAGGTAAGCACGAGGAAAAATATACAGTACAAGTTTCCTTACCACAACGCTATCACAACACATTTCTAGTAGTAGCTTTTAGTAACAGAGCTCGCCCGGGGAAGTACTACCACCATGCTTACTTCTGCCGCTAATCAGCATTGTTCCAATACTGTGTTCTAGTTTGAAGGGCGTTGTTGCCGGTGTGATTACAGCCGCATGAGGCTTAGCACCTACGCCGTAGGTGAATGGACACAGGGCGGCACGTTCAAGCACGTGTTCAAATGCCATATGCTTGGTCCGTCAAAAAAAAACCGTTAAAAGACTAATTACTTTTAAAGTGTACTAGCGTACCCAGCCCGCCTCGCCGGGCTAGATTTTGCTTTATATTATTTAAACAATAAACTCACATCATTAAATTTTTAATTTAAGTCTCCTAATATATTTAATCATTTATTTCTCTCCGTATTCATTCTCTTCTCGAGCGGGTGAAGATCATTATCTATCAACAATAGAATATCATCATAGTAAATAAAGGCTGTATTTGACAGTTTTACAGTTCAAAAATAGGAGTGCTCCGATCGTCATCAAACTTTACAGGATTACTCGCCGGGTCAATCCGGAGATTCCCTGAAAGTTTCATTGAAATCGGTCCAGCCGTTTCGGAGCCTATACGGAACATACCCACACACTTTCTCTTTTATATATATAGATAGATAGATAGATACTTTTCGCACTGATGTTTTTTACAAACGTTCAATTAGCGAGTTGCAAAAAGCTTTTAGTCTAACAGGATCCCGCTAGTGGACTAAAGTTATGAGGATGTAATATCAGTAATAATTACGCAGTGCGTAAGTTATGAGGTAAGTTATCACTAGGTCGCTGCGGTACTTACACGATGTTATCGCACAGCTTTCTTAACAACAGACCGCGGTACACGGAAACTTGATGTGTTCCCACTAGAATGTACTTTATTTGGCCCACAACCTTAATAATTAATATACTGTGACAATACACACATCGCCATCTAGCCCTCTAAGCGTTGTTTGTGTGTGAATACTAAGATGACTGCTGATTATTTTTATGAATAATACACATAAACGACCAGACAATAAAAAACATTCATGTTCATTGTTAATTACACAACCATTATCCAGTTGTGGTAATCGAACCTACAGCCTTGGACTCAGGAAGCAGGGTCGCTGCCCACTGCGCCAATCGGCCGTAAAATAAGGCTGATAATCAGCATGAACCGCACCAAATCATTATCAGCGCTGCACAAGGCGGGGGTCAGAATGAAAAGGGCAAGGACGTAGTCCTCTACGCTGACCAAGTGTGAATTGGTAGACTTCACACGCCTTTCAGAATGTTTAGAGAACTGTCAGGCATGCAGGTTTCCTCACGATGTTTTCCTTTACAGTTATAGCAAGAGAGATTTTAATTGCTTTCATTATAATATTCTTTGTATACTCTAGTTTGTTATGGTGATTTTCAAAGCGGTGATTAACTAGTTGTTAGGATTTCAGCCTCATTTTCGGAGGATCTAGTTCGATTCTCAGCACGCACCTAAGCTAGCGTTTCCAAGTTAGGTATGTGTGATGAAGAATGGCACCAATGAAGTAGAGTGAGATACTGTACTGTGTGTGTAGAGTAGCCTCAAATGACAGATGGCTACAACAAATACGGTATCTGATTAAGCAAACCAAATTAGCCAATCAATGCTCCAGTCCAATTAATCGGCTTCAATAAACACGCAAATGAGTCGAATCACACCGGTAACACCTTTAACTGTTTCTAATTGACAATCTCTCTGGTGCAACTGAATGGATTATGGCGTTTTTAATGTGACGTGAAGGGTTCGATTCCTTTTTTTTATTCCACTACAAGTTTACCCTTGACTGCCTTTGATGCAGTCTAAAATGGTAGCGCGCTGTTACGGTTAGGGGAATAGCAGGTATATAAAACCCATATTTCTAGTTTCGTATAGATCCACTACCAAAACGCTAAATCGCTTAGCGGCACGTCTCTGTCGGCAGGGGAAAAAGCCGAAGCCTCTAGCCTGTTGGAATGAGAAAATTCTTAAAATGGAATTTCCCAAACTTTCAACTTTCCCAAATTTTTTTGCCGTGGATCACCACTGTACCAGGGATGTCATTAAGCGGTAAAAGGTGACTTATAACTTCCATGCATGTTTGCCATTAAAAAAATTATCTTCAATAACCATTTTTTTATAACCTACAAAGGACTGTTTTTTTTTTTAATTTAGTAAAAGTAAAACCATATACTATCGTCCATAAATAATTTATAACTTTTAACCGTTTCTACACTCAAGAGTAGCTACAGGTATTTTATTTTCGCAACCTATGCGTTATATAATATACTCTCGCTATATTACATGGAAAATTCGTGCAGTGACTAAGTTTCGCCTTTATAGCTATTCCATGTTATGAGTTAACGTGTGAAAGCGCAACTACTATAATGATCAAACATTTAGACATATTTATGGTTATATGCCTAGAAGCTGCTCTGAAATTTCATAGTTTTTATTTTAAATTTTATAGTTGTATTTTATAAGTTTCAAACGAAAACACGGTGGTCCAGTCAGGACTTGTAAAATTAAAAAAATAATTTATTTCAAGTAGGCCTACTATAAACACTTTGGAAACGTCAAGTCTGTCTGTTTGTAGTGACTCTACCACCGGTTCGGAAAGCAGATCGTACCGAGATGTAGCCGGCAAGAAACTCAGCAGTTGCTCTTCTTATACAGTTACAACAAGTGAATTGGTAGTTATAAAAATATTTGATAAAAGAGAATAGTAACCGAAATCCATGCATTCGTCAGCACTCGTTGATCTGTCGATATCTGGCGCGGCTCTCCATTCGGCGCGGTAATAAAACACAGAGAGCAAAAAATGTGGAACCAACGGATTCGGGATGCTGATTTTGCTACTTGTGTTTGTATTGTCTCGAGGGCCTGCGACTTGCGAGTGATGGGCTTCTTGACTTTTAGTTGTCAGACAGACATCATTTATTCCTATAATTTTATAGTTTTTTGTTTAAATTCTTATTAGTTCATTGCAAAATCAACATCACCAGAGGATGCTTCGGTGTCGGATCGTAACGTGCGTAGAAGAACATTGCAGAAAGTCTTGGTTAGGTTAGGTTAGTTTGGTGTGAAGTATATGGATTGAAGAAATTACAAATTGCACAGATTCTCTTACTTTTCGCAGAGTTATAACAAATTGAGGCGCAGTACTGTCTGCTTATATCCAATTTAATTTAATCCTGACATTAGTAGTAGATAGTAGTAGATCTTTTTGTGACAGAGCTCTTCCGAGAGAGTACTATGCTGCCACGCCATGCCGGTCTAAAGGGCGTTGTAACCGGTGTAAAAGGGTTGACGACCTCCCTGGCGCAGCGCTGTGAATTTAAGTAGGAGGTCCTGGGTTCGACTCCCGGGAGGGGCAATTTAGGAATTTAGGAATTTCTGATTTTTCTCCGGTCTGGTCTCTTGGAAGGCTTTAACCGTGGCTAGTTACCGTCAAAGACGCTCGCTTTAAATGTTCCGGTGCGATGTCTCGAGGAAACCTAATTAGGGGTATGACTACCATACTCCCTAATTACATATTAGCCCATTACCATCTTAGACTGCATCATCAATTACCACCAGGTGAGATTGCAGCCAACTGGAATAAAAAAAAGGTGTGGTAGTGGTAGACTAAGGCCTTTACAACTTCTCATTGTGGGAGGGGACCCTGGCCCTGTAGTGGGCCGGTAAATAAATGATGATGATGTTGATAAGATGAACGTAACCAGCCATTACGTGTCGAACCGTGTAGCATCGCTTAAGGTGTTTGTAGGACGCCAAATTCTCCGAAAATACAAAGAAGATTATTTTGAAGATTAGAGACACTAACGCAATTCCATTGAGGTTTATATCAAATAACAGGTCTCAAATATTATATTTTGTGACCCCTTTTACCAATATTCCATTATCAATCTCCTGGCTAACGCCCCCAGAACCCGTCCTGCAACATCACGCGTAAGCCGGTGATGGAAGATGCAAAGGGTTGCGTTATTTATCATTCCCGCCGCCTGAGTGAATAAATTGTGACAGATCAGACACATATTTTACTCTGAGTGTATCTTCACTTTACGGTTTACGCTCTCAGAATGTCTTAGATAGATCTATCCTATGATTAAATAGCTGTCTACAAGAGACGCTGCATAACCAAAAGGCCACGAATCTCTCGTACTTACCTTAAGTTTTTCAGTTTGCAAATAAATAAAGAAATTTCTTCTGATCGCATCACGCATCAGTTTCGAGGCTTAGTATTTTTAGTCTGAGAAACCAGATTATCACGAACAATTCAGAAAAGTTGCGGTAAGAGCAAACGAAGAACAGTCCAGTACTGGAATTAACTTAATTCAAAATATAAAATTAATTTATTTCCAGCAAGCCTACTTTATGACATGTCAAGTCTTTTTGTTTGTAGCGACTCTACCATGGGTTAGGAATTGGCATGGGATGAGAAGAAAGCTTGTCATTAAGAAATAAATTGTAAATTTATATAGTATATAAATATACAATTATACATATATAGTAACCTGGCTGTAATAAATGTATTTTAACACATTTTTTAAACTTATGGGTTGGTCCAGAATTACCTTCGAAATCCTAATCTAAATTTATGACGGCCGATTGGCGCAGTGAGCAGCGAACCTGCTTTCTGAGTCCAAGGCTGTGGGCTCGATTCCCTCAACTGAAATATGTTTGTGTGATGAACATGATTGTTTTGAGTGTCTGGGTGTTTATCTGTATAAATATTTATGTTTAGTATTCGTAAAAATATTCAGACATCTTAGTACCCATAACACAAGATACACTTACTTTGTGTGTATACACAACGCCATCTAGCCCCAAAGTAAGCAAGTTAGTAAGTTGTCGTAGTATATTTATTAATTTATTTATATAGAAGAAAAAACCACTGACTCACTCACTCACTGACTAACCGCGATCTCCCAGCAATCAGGAATAATAAAGCCTACAAATTAGAAATTTGAAATGTAGGTACTATTTAGAATGAAGCTATCAGCTAAGAAACCGTTTTAAGAAATAAGTCTTAATGGCGTTAAATAGGGCCTGGAAGGTTGTGTGAAAGACCTATGTTTTTTAAATCCCTTACCTTTGAGGGCGCCAAATTTTATAATAAAATACCTATACTTATAAAAAATATAAACAAATTCAATGTATGTAAATTAGCTTCTTATATATTAAGAAGCTAATTTACTTTTGATAGAGATTATCAAAAGTAAATTAGCTATTAATTATAAATTATTAAAATTTGATTTAGATTAGATATAAATTTAAAGACGAATACATTGAATGAGTAGATAATAGTAAAATTGAATTTAGTTTAGTCTAATGGCGAAGTGTATTAATTTATTATAGAAAACTAAGTTTCCTATGTAAGTGACTTAGGTCTTTTTATGGGAATAAATGTTTTTAAACCTACCTATGTTTTTTATGTTAAAGATACATGGAAATGTTGCAAGTAGTGTAATGTAAAGCTATCTTTTAAAAAAGCTGATTACCAAAAACATTGGTCTGTCTATCACGTCCATACCCCGGCAGGTCGGTTGTCGTCACGTCCCCGAACATATTAAAATGTTGAATGGCCGCTGATTTTAAAGTCATCGCCATGGGAGTTTTAATTCCGCAATTTGTTCGCGCGACGCGTGACGCACGGACGGACAGATGGCTACAGGGTACAGATAGTATAATGCGTGTGACTTTATTTAGATTTCATTTTTTGATAACGCTCATACAAGATGTTTAGCGAAATAGAGATTTGAGCTGGGAGGTTCGCGCCGAGTAAAACGTCACTTAATCAGCATCAGTAAACCTATTAATATCTAACAAGGGCTTTCGAGCTTAGACCTACCACGCTGCTCTAATGCTTGTTGGCGGGTTTTAAGGTTTTACAACTTGTGCGTAACTCCTTGGAAGGCCTGCCTGGTTTCTATGTGGCATCGTACTAGGACGCTAAATCCCTTGGTCATTGGGGTAAATAGCCACGGCCTAATCCTCCCAAACAAGAGTTTAGTGGTCTAGTCGTTAGCTTGTAAGACTACGGATTATGAAGTCCAACGTTTGATTCCCGGCTCTAACTAAGAACTAAAAAATGTTGGGTTTTCTCTCAGGAAAATTTTTAGTGCCATCGTTCCGAAGATGATGATTATATCTCCGTGACTTTGAGAGCACGCTTATAAGTTGGCGATTCTGGTTGTTATAATAATAATAATAATAATGATTCTTTATTTTCAGGCAATAGTCCCATAGAAAAGATTTGTTTTATAGTACAATAATAACAATAATAATAAATAAAGCTAATTGAGACGTCAAAAAAAAAGAATTATCTTAAAACCTAAAATTATTATTCTCGCACCGGTGAACGCAAGACCAATACTTGACAACCGGATTTTTAAAGCCCTCATTTAAAGGAATGACTTACATATGCATCGTTAGCCCGATGGTCTATGCTCTTAACCTCTTTCTCTTCTTTAGAAGCCTGAGACCCCGCTGGGATATATTGCTGAGAGGTGTGATGGGTGATTTAGAAGTTGGGTGTCCACTACAGGTGTCCTGCTTTTCTATTCAAACTTCCAAAAAGGTATTTCATCATCATCATCATATTAACCCATTATCAGCCCACTACAGAGCGCGGGTCTCCTCTCACTGTGAGAATTAAGGCCACCACGCTGGCCTAGAGCGGATTAGTGGACTCATGCATTTAAGAACATTATGTAGAAGGCATACAGGTGGTTGAAGCAAGTGATATTTTAATTCCTTGAAACGCACATAACGTGCGTGCTGGGATTCAAACTGGGCCCCCAAAAGTGAAGTGGAAGTCCTACCCACTGGTCCTACACACTACAAATTCATTATTGCTTAGATGTAGGTAAATTTCTACGACTTTGTCCGCGTTTTGCTTCGACTTTAAAATCCAGTGGGTACCATTTTTTAATACTGTGTTTAAAAGTATCCTATGTCTGTTCAGCACGCATGCTATATGGGTGCTATGTGCTTTCGTCGAGCGCTTTACATAGCTAACAATAAACCAAAAGATCACCAGAAAACCACGTCGGAATTTATTACCTCCCTGGTGCAGTGCCGAGCTTATGCTTTCCTGTGTAGCAGAGGTCCCGAGTTATAGCCCAGCTGGTGCAATTTGGGAATTTATAATTTCCGAATTCCCTCTAGTCTGGTCTGGTGGGAGGCTTCTGTCGTGGCAAATCAGCGTTCAGGAGTACCAGCATCACCAGTAGAAACCGATTAGGTAGGTGTCATACCCCAAAAACATTAGTTCGCTACCATCTTAGACTACATCATCACTTGACCACTTCGTGATTGCATTCAGGGGCTAACTAGTAGTGGTGAGAAAAAACGTGTTCATAAATAAAGTCCTTGACCAAAGATAACATCATATGAAAACCCAACAAAAAACACGAAATAAAACCGAACTGAAACGAAATAACAACAGTAAAAATAGAGAGATAATCAAATTATGCATCTCATTATCGCCCGTTTTAAATTAAGGGACAGAATCATCCCTTTGCATCCAATAACGACGACTTCCTTATGTAAAGGGACACAGATTTGCACTTGGACACAGTTCTATTAACCCTCACTTGCAATATGTAAATTACACTCTAGTATAATGAACTTAAAGTTTAGTTTACGGTGATGCGCGATTAATAAACGGTACTGGAGTTAATAGGGTTGCCAACCGTCCTTCATAATAAAGTATTGTACGTTATTTTGAAAGAGCTGTATAAGAGTTAATGAAAAAAATATAGTATGGAACGTAGTACCTTATATCACTTTGCTTGTTTAAGGGATCTTGCGAGATTTATTATAGGAAAAAAACACTAAATTAGGTGCATATATTTCCATTTCATATTTTATGAAAACATTATAAATAACACACCTACTTTTTTCTTTCGCATTTAACTTTTAATGAGTGTATTTTAAATTATTTTTGCTATTGCATTTGCACTATGGTGGAGCAAAACGCAACTTTGAATACGTTGAATTCAGTGTTTTTATTCATGGAAAGCGTGTTTTAATCAATACTTCTTTGTTACATAAGTGTAACTTTGCAATTTTAAAAACTTACAATGAAGACTATGTCGTTATAATTATTTTCCTGCACGTAAAACGTACGCCTAGAATACCTGCCATGCCTCTTTTTGAAAATAAAAATATAACATTTTTTACTTCCAGGGCCTTACTACCATCGCTTAAAGGAGTGCTATTATCTGGCATACCTTCACGCCCTTAAAATAAGGTTTTTTATTCTTAAACAAAATGACAAATAAATTATCATATAAACGAATGTTTCACTTATTCTTCATTTGTTTTCCCTTGTTGATTTGAGATCCCGTGATAAAAAGTAGCCTCTGTCATTCGTAGATGGAAAAAATGCTTATACTCGTTTAATCAGTTTCTGCGTGAAAGGTGTACAAACGAACAGATCTACTTTTGCATTAATGGTATCAATTTTCATCTATATTCGTTTGCAATCATATGTGACAGCCCTATAAGTAAGGGCGGTTTATATTGCGGTGAACCAAAATGGTGGTTGTTTTTAGTGAAAGGCGTCAGCTTGTATGATAGGATTTGTGTATGGAAGTATGAACTAATCTCCCTCCACGGCGCTTGATAACTCAATAACGTCGCATAATGAGAGGCCTTTGATGCCTCCCTCCGGGCGCAGGAGGTGTCGAAATCCTAATTGTAGATAAAAAGATAACTTTGACGAGCCGGGCCCCCGCAGTGGGGCATTGATTGGGATTATTTTATGCATTAGTGTACGCTTCATGGGAAATGAGCGAAAATATTGGATGAACATGCGTTCGACGAAGTTCCAACCAACTTAAGGATAAGCAATATTTTTCTTTTTAAAATCGGAAACGAAATAAAAAATAATCTTTTTTACCCGTTGTCTATTTATAAAAAAAGTATTTTTGAAGTAAAACTTCTTCAGGCGCGACTAGGGAGTAACGCTGATAATTAAAAAAAAAAATCTAAGACAGTCGTCTGACGTCTGTGTAGTTTCCGCTATTTAAAAATAATAATTTGGATTAGTCGTAAGTATGTCATATACTCCACGCTTCTTGACTTATACGCCAGCTAGAAGCAAATATCAGAATCAATGAGGATTATTTATTTCCAATATTTTCGAACGGATCAATTGTGAATAGCATAGTGTACAAAAATTGAACAGTTTTAAATTTTTTGTAAATTTCTAAACATAATAAATATAAATTATTTATAAATTCTCTGACGATTGCGACTTTCTATAATATTTAATGACAAGGCATATTGACAAGTGCTGATCTGACCTTAAATTTTCTACTCTCAATTATTCCATTTTAAAAATGATAATATTTATAAAAAGTGAAACTGATATTAATGAATTTTAAATAGAATATAAAATGAAATAGTTTATTTTAAATATGAGTAAAATATTCCATCAATAAATGATAATAAAAGTTTTACATCAATCGCGCGTAAAGGTTACACACTTTTTTTATTTTACTAACAGTGATACAGTCGCCGATGAAACGGTACCACGGGCCGAATAGTCACATCGTTAGTAATAAAAATATAATTATCATTCAAAATTCAGTTTTACGAAAATCTACATGTAATTGAAAAGTTTCCTGCGACATAGGCCTCTTCGGGAGACTTCCAACCACCTGGTAACCGATGTATTGCTTGTATTTAATTAGTTATTGCTGTAATTTATATTCACTTATTTTAACATACGTTCGTGTAACTTAGAAATACTTACAATTGGTTTCCGCGTCCTATTAGTTTGGTTCCTTGCAAGCATTGCATAGTTTGCCCCTCTATAAATGTACCCCTCCAAATAATATGAGTTTTCAAGAATATGTCTGAACCCGTCGCGGCAGACGCAGGCAACGGTACGAGTTTTTAATCGCGCGGTCCCAAGGGCCCCATTCTCCATGCTCGCTGTGACAACCTCTACCTCGCTGTGGCTCTCAGAGGACTTATAAATGCAAAATTTATAAAATGCTTTCACTTTTTTATAAACGAACGTGACTTGCGATTATATTGCATTTTAATCGACGATTAAATATTTTGTAGCTCATTCAAAGTTGGTAATTTTTGTTTCGGCCACTTTTCGTAAAAGCCAATGTTTTCGATATGATGTTTTTGTTTTTTTGAGAAAAATTTCACTACCCTAGTCGAGAATAGAATAACTAGTCGAGAATATATTTGATCTATCTAGCCCGCCAAGTAAATAAGTCATTTAAATCCGATAAAATGCAGGAACATCGTGCTGGGACGTACCAATCAATATCAATCCTTACACTGAGACTTTATTAGTAACATTGAACCCTTTTTGTTCTTCTATTCTAAATTACATTCACAAATTTTACAAAAGCACGTGCCTACACTGCTTTACATAATATTTATTCAGGTAAACGTTGCTTGCGATTGCACTAATACGAGTAAAGGCTCAGTGTTAAGATAGATATTGCTCAGTAAACTAAGACATTTTCTAAAGAAACATGTGAATTGAACCATTGAAATTTCTAATGAAACAAAAACGATCAGAAGTGAGGGGTCATTTTGACCCCAGGTAGATTTCGAGGGGTTAATGCTTACATGGTACGTAGTGTAGTGCTAATGTACTGTTCAACTATGTGAGTATCTTTTGTTTAAGATTAACCAGTTTCCGATGCGAAGCGGTGATAGTCTAGTGCAGGGCTTCCCAACTTGTAACACTGTTGCACGAAGCATGGCATAGGTGCATGCTTCGTGCAACAGTGAACGCGGTATAGGATACCGCGTTCATTGTCATCATTCAATTCGCTCTTGGTCAGCAATGCTCGATGGGATCTCTTCCATGACAGGTGGACAGCATTGTTCCGTGAATTGTTGAGATACTCTGAGAATATTGAATGACCTTTACTTCAATGTTCGCAGGGTATCACCACAGTGCACTATATTAATATCAAATCTCGTAAAATCTTATCCATAAATTATGTAGTTAGTGTAAGTTATCTATCTAGTTAGTGTAAGTGACCCTGCCGTACTAAGGATATGTAAAATAAATAAAAAATAAATAAATAGATGCACAAATGCATAAACATTTCATACAACTTGAATAAAAGGAGATTTTTTCAATTTTACGCGATCTTCCTGCTTTATGCCTACCCTGGCCCCTAATAAACTAAAGCTTCTATACACGCCACTGATTGCAGCCAAGGGCTACCTGTATAAACGAGGCTTTTGCCCAGCAGTGGGACTTTAATAGACTGTTTATGATGAATTGTTAATCGTGACTTCGCGCAGTTTTAATTTTCTGATCCCATAGTTTCTACCTAGGTAGGTATAGTAAGGGATCAGGAATTAACATGGACGTTGACGATGATGATGATGCAACTTAATGATCATCATCATCATATCAACCCATTACCAGCCCACTACAGAGCACGGGTCTCCTCCCACAATGAGAAGGGGCTAAGGCCATAGTCCACCGCGCTGACCCAGTGCGGATCGGTTGACTTGACACACCTTTAAGAAAATGTTCTTGCAGGTACGCAGGTTTTCTCACGATTTTTTCCTTCACCGTTAAAGCAGTGATATTTTAACTCCTTAAAACGCACATAACTTAGAAAAGCTGGGATTCGAACTCGCCCTCCTGAAAGTAAAGTCCAAGTCCTACCCACTTGGCTATCACCGCTTCCTCTTCTTATCCTATGTATTATACATAAATATTTTATTCATGTAGACCTTATTACAGGCACTTATGAAGCGTTCATACATTTGACATGTTACACTAATGTTAGAGATGGTGATAACTGCATTTTTTAACTTAAAACTAAAGCTAGGAGGGTTCGAAACGCGCCCTGGTCTAAGAAGAGCCCACAAAAAACTTAGCCAGGTTTTTTTTGTTATCACCATCTCACAGTCTAGTTAATGTTGAGCTATGAAGAAAGAGCAATTCATACCCAAGCTTTTTTATCAGACATGTAATCCTTAATATTATAATAGGATTTTTCTATAAGCTTACGTTTTTTATAAACTTTGAACTTTTTGAGAGATCTCAAGATTTCATCTGGTAATTTGTTATAAAAAGATATACAATTACCCTAAAATTAATTACTAAGCAGCCTAGTTTTATGCAGCCTAGTAAACTGCACTACAATTTATTTTTACTTCTTTATATTGCTCGCTGTATACCATAATAATAATAATATTCTATTATTCTGTATTTGTAATGGAAAAATAGTAATTACAGCGTAATAGTAGTCGCTGGCCGCCGCCGCCCGGCCGCCCGCACGAGGTTCCTGTTTAGTATTCCGCGCGGGCTCTGCCCGTATTGATTGGCTCGCAGCCCGCGCCCTCCGTAAGGGCGGCCTTTTTCAAAACAATCCACCCGAATGAGGATTTTTTTCCATCCAGTTCCTTACTTTTAACGAACACTCCGACTATCCGAGATTCGATTCCCGAAGGAAGCTTAGAGAATTTCTCATTATGGGTTAGCTTGGTAAAGACTTCGGTTAAGGCTTTTTTTTTATTCACTACAAGTTAGCCTTTGACTGCAATTTCAACTGGTGGTAAGTGATGGTGCAGTCTAAGATGGGAGCGGGCCAACCTTATGGAGTAGGTATGGTAGTCAATCGGTGTCTACGCGACATTGCACTGGAACACTAAATCCTTTAGCGGCACGTCTTTGTCAGCGGGGGTAAATAGCCACGGCCAAAACCAGAAAAAATTTAGAAATTATAAATTCCCAAATAGCATGCCGGAAAAAGAACCTCCTGTTTGAATTCAAAGCGCTCACCGTTGCGCCAGAAAGGTCGTCATTGTCATTCACCATCATCATTTCAGCCACAGGACATCAACTCCTGGACAATAGGTCTTTCTAGAATTAAATTTACTCTTTGCCAAACATTAGCGGTGTAAGATTGAAAGGTAACAGATAGAGATAGTACTTTGGAGTTTATAATAAAAACATGGAAACCGATTAAAATTTTGAAAATCTAGTTCGAATCCTAGGACATCGTCGTGTATATTGTATCTACTGTATACCATCTTTATCATATCAACCTATTAGCGACCCGCAACAGGGCACGGGTCTACCCCCACAACGAGACGGGGTTAACGCCGTAGTCCACCACGCTGGCCCAGTGCGGATTGGTGGACTCCACACACCTTTGAGAACATAGAGAACTCACGATGTTTTCCTTCACCGTTGAAGGAAGTGATATTTTCATTGCTTAAATCGCACATACCTTAAAAGTTAGAGGTGAGTGTTGGGATTCGAACTCGGACCCTTGTAAATGAAATCGAATTCCTACCCACTGGGTATACCCACATCGCCTTTTATATAGCAAACTTTAATGAAATGCTGTTTATCATTGTCATCATCGTCTCAATCAATAGACGACCATTGCAGGAGATCTTGAATTCGTCTGTACCTGTTTGGACGGCCGAGTGGCGAAGTGGGCAGTGAACTTGCTTTCTGAGCCCAAGGCCGTGGGTTCGATTCTCGCTACTGGAAAATGTTTGTGTGTTGAACATGAATGTTTTTCAGTGTCCGGTTGTGTATCTGTATTTTATAAGTATTTATGTATATTATTCATAAAATTATTTAACAGTCATCTTAGTACACATAACAAAAGCTACGCTTACTTTGGGGCTAGATGGCGATGTGTGTATTGTCGTAGTATATTTATTTATTTATTATTTACCTTCAGGCATTCTGTGCGGCACTTCAGATTGATACAATAATTCCATAGGTATTCCTTGATACTTGCCCTGTTATCTTACTAAACATAGAAACAAACTTTTAGGTCGCTTGGTTATATTTCCACGGAATACTCCGTGGAAATATAACCAAGCGCCAAAAGTGAAGAGCTCGAAACGGATATTGAAACGTTTATCAGCGTCGTGATCAGTTCCAGTGTCAACAGATAACCCGTTTGCGCCAACTCAAATATCGCGCAAACAATGAAGCACTCATCCTGAGAGCCAATCCAATCATCTCAAACAGTAACTATCCGAGATAACAATACCGGAGCCTCGAACAACCCTTGAGAATACGGCCAAATCAACTTACCGTTTCATTCGCCCTTGTTGACTTTTGACGTTACTACTTACTACATCGGCGACGGTATAGGTTGCCGCACACTGCTCCAAGAGCCGCGCCACACGGCTAAGTCGCTACCTGTAGTACTATGTGCTAGAGTCATGACCAACACCATTGTCTGTAGTAAAGCACTGTAGACTACTTTAGACTTATACATCATGTAAATTAAGCTTAATTTGCTACACTCCGCGAAAAGCAGAAGAATCTGCAATTTCTAATTTCTTTAATCCTTATACTCCACACCAAACATATGTTCGGCAATGTACCCTCTACGCACGTTTCGCTCCGAAACCGGAGCATCCTCAGGAGATGTTGACTTTACAATGAATAATGGTTAAGTCTACAAATTAAGCTTAATTTTCATAATATATTATGGATTTCTGCAAAGTAACGCCTGTTTCTATCCAATATTCTATCCAATATAGACTTACATACAAATACTGGGTCATTTTTAAGTCTTCATCGGATTTAGTTCGCGAATGTATGTTGCGGTCTTCTTAGAGAACCTTTTATTTTGAGTCGGTATACCTAATGTAATTAAAAAAATTCAGTCTTGATTTTGGCTTTATCTTTATTTATGCCATTATAATATAAATGCAGAAGGATCTGATCCGTTTGATCCAGACATTTATACATTTTCAGTATTTTTTTTAAATAATGTAACATCTACAGCACTTACGCTTCAAAATCTGTAAAGTCAAAGTCAAATATAATAGACACATTGATGGCATTTTGATTCGTACATAAAAAATATTTAGGTACATAGTAGTGAGATGATGCTTATAACTACTTTCGTAAACTAACAACTATAGCTAACCTCGCAGCCCTCCAAGAAGTCCACACCAAATGCTTAGCTGGGTGCCCTTTTGTGTTATCATCATCTAAAATTGTCATTAAAACAATTTAAAAAGCAACATGTTATGTAAGGCTGCTACTCAAACCGATGGTAGTAACAGTATCAACGGTTTGTGACGCTGATGCATGTAGTTGTTCGGTAATTTATGTAAAAATTAGGAATTTCGTAGTTCTTGCGACTCTTCATACAGTGTGCGATAAAATACGCATCAGCAACGTTATAGTTTACTTAATCAGCACTGGAACGCAACCGATTCGGCGCGCGGTCTCTTGGGCCCCTTAACCGGTTAACCGGCCCCAGAACGGGGCTGCGCCGGGGTCAGAAGGGGTTTCCCTCATAATCTCGATGCGAAAGGAAAATATTCCTTATCTTTTTAATTATGGCCCAGCGACGGTTCCGCTACGTCATCTGTTTTAATTTTCGCCCCGCCCCTCGGGACGCCGATAACAAATATGGTGCTATGAGAGCGTTAGGATTAATTTTGTAACTTATACCGCCTTTGCGGCCATGAAACGTCGGATGTATACCTTTTATTTATTTTTCCCAAGTCAAATCCCGGGAAGAATTACCGCCATGCTTATTCCTGACGCGAGGTAGCATTGTTGCAGTGTTCCGGTCTACAGGGTGTGGTTGTCGGTGTAATTACCGGCACATGAGGCTTAACAACCTACGCCTCAGGTTGATGGACGTGTTCCTTGCATGCACTGAGAAGTGTGGCTCTTTTTGTAGGCGATAGGCTTTCCATTTGCTTGGTCAATTATGACTATAAAAAATAGTGAGTCTTCGACTGCAATATCGGCTGCTGGTGTCAAGTAATGATGCAATCTAAAATGGCAACCTTTAAACCTTATTCGTATATATTATTATTTTCATTTTATTATTGTCATTTTAACGAAATGCTTTTAATGGAATCTTTGCCAGGAAGAAGCCATGGCCCACCGCTATCCAAAATTTTCATAATATTACTTAGAAGACCAAGAGTATGTTGCTTTGTAGCTAGCAAATAATGAATTATGATTGTTAACTCTAGTTAAAAAATAAAAAATAAATACTACGTGTATTTTTTACGTTTACTTCACTTTATAGAACAGACTCAATGTTGGGTTTAAAACAAACATTTTATGAAACAGAAAATTCATTTAGCAAGTTCGAATAAGAAAATGGTATAACATACAGGCACATTCTCTGAAAAACATAAATCTAGTTTCAAAAAGACCTAACTTCACTTTTAAAGAAGTACTCAGGTATAAAAGAAAAACCAAAGTTTCAACATCGTTTTACAACAAATAAAAACAGTATTTTATGTGCCGTTAAAACTTTAACGATGCAACTCATTGAAATAAAACTAAATTGTAACAATTCATTTCGCATCAGCAGCGCCGCCCCTGCACGTCTCCGGCTACTGCGCCGGGATGCCCTCAATCCCTCAAATCTGGTGTCAAACTACATCCCATCTGTCACTGCCCGCGCCGCCATAAAAACTTAATAAGCGATCCGTCACCATAAAATAACCATTAAAAAGCCGACGGACGCTTTTAAAAATACATCAAGAAATGAAATCGGTAGTTAATTACCAAGAGACTTCGCGGATCCGATTACACTGGGGCTGGGGTTAGTGCGATTTATCTCGCGAAAATCACACTTTCCCTACACTACATACGCTTAGTAGCCTTAGTACAAGATTTGCTCGCTCGCTATCGAGGAGTCGTTATCGAATATTAAACTCTGTACTGAAATTAACCTAACGGCCCTTGATTTAGAGTCGCAAATTTTATACTTCTGATTTTCTGTCCACCACGGTTTGGTTGGTCTGGTGTTTGATTCCCAGGCTACCAAAAAAAATTGTAGATTGTGTTTTTCTGACAATAAAGAAACCAGTACCATCTAAAAGTCCGACAATTGACGAAAGCCCAACCTGCAATGAGATAGTTTTTTTTTGATTTTGGGTTGATTATGGGAGGGTTCGCCCATAATCAACACGCTGGGCAGACGATTTCTAGATCGCAGCAGATGATTTTATTGGCACAGAGGACTTTCTTGTCAATTCTCCGTTTATTCCCTTAGTCGCCTCGTACGACACCCGCAGGAACAGGAGGGGTGGTGACAACTATATTCTGATCTGCCGCCACGAACGAATGCGATTGAAATGTGATTTATTTAATGAGAAATGCTCTCCAATCGCCTTTAAAAGTTCAAACAAGACACAGACCGATTCAACCTGTTCAGAAATGGAACGCTCATCAAAAAACGCGCGAAGTAAACACTCGAGTGTGCATCTTGACATTTAAAACCCCTGACGTATTTGCCCCTAAACACTTGGAGTTTGATATGTATGCAAATATTTACTATCGGCGCATATAACAGGTAGGCATGTACGGCACGGCCCCGTTCACGAGTGAACGGTTGACTGACTGCCAACGAATCATTCGGTCACCCTCCCGCGCCCGGCGGCCGTCTGGTAGATACCTAGCATGTACCTAGTAGGTATTTAAGTGATGTTACGTGCTTCTATTTCCAACCAACTTAAAAAGGAGAAGGTTAAAATCCTTAGCATCTTACATGTCCCCTTTTATCCATGTGGTAGCCTCGTGGTTCGGACTTCCTGTCGGGCGACCGAGATCGATTCCCAACACACCCCTTTAACTTTTTGAAGTTTAAAGCAATTTAGCCTACATGCTTTAGAGTTCCACTTAATGTCCTTAAATCTGTGTGAAGTCAAGGTGGTCCATGACTTAAACTATTGGCAAATGAGTAGAGTGCCTTGTACACTCTACTCATTAATAGGCTGGTAATAGGTAAGTAATGTAACCCCCTTGTGTTCTTTAACCCACAAACAGACAGAGAAATCGATATAAATTATAACACCCCTTTTGGTGCCGATGGTAATTAATTACATACTGACCGCACGACGTTGCTTGGGCAGGCTGAAGTTGTGTCTAGCGTTCGCTGATGTTCAATGTACTATTGAATTACAAAAAAATACATTGCATGCAAGGAACATGTCCTGCAACGTGCAACCCTGTGGCGTAGGCATGTGCCTGTATTACACTGACAAGAATGCAACAAAGCTGCTTAGCTGCAGAAATAACTTCTCCAGACGAGCTCTGTCACAAAAAGCCACACTGTACTACTTGTATGCGGTGAGTATACTTTAAAGGGTATAGGATAATCGCCACATCCCTAGCAGCCTCCCTCGCAGGTATTATGGGAGGCGCACTATTTACCTACGAGTGCGACCTGCGGGTCTCAATTTGAAATTTGCGCGTCGCGTCGCCTCAGCCCTCGGAGGGGTGGTTTTGATTGTTAATTACATCCTTGTCCTGGCTGTATGGACTGATGAATTACATTATGGCTATTTGGATTGGTTTATAATAATAATAATAAAATTTTATTTCAGGCATAGCCCATATAGTGTGCACTTTACAGTTTTTAAAAATAACATAATTATACAGCGTTTTTACAAGATTTTAAGTGCAGGAAAGAAAGAGCTATGTTCCAGACAGGTATGTATGTGATGAAGTCAAAAATGAGAAGATCTGTAGAAGAACCAGAGTTGGCGACGTAGCTCAATGAATAATGTCGTTAAATTAAATAAAAATTCAATTTTTATTTTAGATACTACGAGTAACCCTTGACGACAACTTTGTTGCACCAATTCGGTTATTACCGGAAAACACCAATTAAAATGACATTTTCTAAACATGAATTCTAGCTAGATCGATTTATCGCCCCCGAAACCCCCTGTACACTAAATTTCATGAAAATCGTTGGAGCCGATTCCGAGATTCCAATTATATATATGCAAGAATTGCTCGCAATATAAGATATTTGTACTGATCACTATATACTTAAATAAACGTTACGTTAACGTTAATGTTGAGCTTTTTGTGACAGCGCTCGTCCGGGGAAGCACTATCACTGCGCTAATTAAAAAAAAAAAATAATAATAAAATAGTTTATTCACAAGAATACATACAGTTTTTATAATGTAAAGTAATTTACTATAATATTTATATAAACAAATGCGTACCTCACAAATTATATTGGTGTGTATGTAATATATGTATGTAATGGTGCAATTTAAAATCTACTCTAAGCAGCATTGTTCTATATCTGCCACTAAGCAGTATTGTTGCAATGCTGTGTTCCGGTCTGAAGGGTGTGGTTGCCTGTGTAATTACAGGCACATGGGGCTAAACACCTACGCCGAAGGTTTATGGACACAGGGCGGCTACAGGACGTATTCCTTGTATGCCCTATGAAGTGTTTCTCTTTTTATAGGCGGTAGGTGTCTATTTATCATCAGGTGGGCCATCTGCTTGGCGCGACAATAAAGAATACACACTATAAAGAAACTACACACTCTCAGCGAAGGCACGTGACTCATACAAAATACAAACAGTCACAGAAATTCCTTCCTGAGCACATTTTACTTCCTCTCTGGCCTCTTCCTGTTGTTGTATCTACTACAAATGGTTTCTTGATTAAACTAGTTTACTCATTGTCATTATCATTGTTTGATTAAAACATGAGCATTAAGATGCAATGTTGCGTCATGCTTACTGCATGCTTACTGATATTTACTGATACGGCCCTAGGTAAAATTTAAAAAAACCTCATACTTTTCTAATGTATATAAGTCTTAAGCAATTAAAATATCACTTGCTTCAACGGTGAAGGAAAACATCGTGAGGTAACATGCCTGCCTGAGAATACTCTATAATGTTCTCAAAGTGAAGAAAGGGAGTGAAGTCTGCCAATCCGTACTGTGCCAGCGTGGTGGATTACGACCACAATTGTAAGAGGAAACCTGTGCTCTGTTGTGGGCCGGTGATAATTAGTACTCAAAAAAAAATATCTTAATCAGTTTCATTTTTGTTATAATAAGGACTTCACATTTAGTTCGAGTTATAGGATAAAGGGAAAGGCCGAATTTGGAAACGAATCCTGGTACCAACTTGAATAAAGGTTGCTTAAAAACAGCGCAATTGCATTATTATTGCTATTGCAACTGCCCTTATTTTTGTTTCATTTTCCAAAACCTTTATAGCATACGCAAACCTGCAAGTGTTATTATAAACATGCAACGGTTTGTCTTTGTGCTGCAACAAAAGGTGCCATAAAGCCACGTTGCGCCCACGCCGCAAAAATAGTGTTGGGCGTCACAAAAATCGATATCGTCACAAAAGAACCAAAGGAGATTATCGGCCTTATCCCCAATTTCATCTAAATACCCGCTATAATCCCCGCGTACAATGGTGACAAAAATAATAAATATGGCGTCACCGCCCACCGGTACAATGCCTGGCCGTCTGGGTTTCAATATTTTTGTATCGGGGGTGATTAGTGCAGGCAGGGGGCGAAAAAGCGGAGTAAAACAAACCAGTTATTGATACGGTCACGGCACGAACAGTGTTTGGGGTGACGGATCTTATGCCTGGCAATTTCTTTTTTTCTTTAATGATATCCGAATGTCCTGGTGGTGCATAGGGCCGAGACTACTGCTAATGGTTCAAGATAAGTTAGAAGCCTTCGTTTCCACTTTCAGAGACCGCTTCCATGTTTCCTTTGGCCTTCCGCGTTTACGTTTGCCCCCCCAGGCTGCCATTGTAATGCTTCTGGTTCGACATCGGATGTTCGGCGTAGAGCCTATCCAGTGAAGTGTCTTCATTTACTTACTTCTTCAAGTGGGTAACCGCCAACCGGTATTGGTTGTGATATTTGCAATTGGCTCGGAGAACACTACAAGCATTGGTTTCCTTTTTTATAGGACTAATGATATATCAATTAAGTTTTTTGAAATTGATGAATTATTTATTCGACACAGTTCCCTGACCGATTGAAGGGATCTGTATCGAATAAATAATTACGCACGTGCACTAACACGGGTGAGTTCCCTATTTGCTCACGTTCATAGTCCGGTACAGGCGGCAACTTTGAGATGACCAGAAAGAGATCTTTAGCCTGTAATACTATAATATATTAATGTCTAACCGCCTATGAGTAACATAGGAAGAAGAGATGCGCAAAATAGGATCCAACACGCCGCGCGCTGTAACTTTTGTTTCATGGCTACATATTGATAACAAATGGGATCAGAATAATGATTTTTGGTACTAACCGAGTATCGAAACCAAGACAGCTACGCAGTTAATCATGCTAACCACTAGATCAACGCAGCAGTTTGTATTGTTGCTGCTGCAACCGAGCTGACAAGACGGAACTGACTATAAAGAAAAATGATAATATATACTACTTCGTAAAGGTAAATTGGGTACCCCAATAATAACCAAGAATAGCTGTGAAACATAAGTCTAATAAAAAGCCTATTGGAACGTATTTACTAACCTACAGATTTTAACAGCTAACCGTAGTGAGGTGGGGTATTTAACTCCGCTATCTGTTTTGTATGTCACTTTCAATAGGTAAAGAATAATGCGTATTCCCAACAAAAACACAGGCCCCATTAAATACGCCCCACTCGCGCCTAATCTGGTAACAAAGCGTTGTTGGAACATTTTGGCGCGAAAATAATGAAGTGCACGTGCCCTGGCCTGGGACCCCGCACCAGCTCCACCAGACGCGGCACAATGGGTCGCGTGGCGATCGCTATCATACGACCGTGCCATCGACGTTCCCGCGGTACAAAACGCCCAGCACTACCAACTAAAACATTACGACATTACGTGATAAATGAAAGCCGTAGAAGTAAGCTATTAATCTGTCAGATGGGAATGGATATCGTCTATTTTGTACGTGACCGTGTTTTAATTTCTTCCGAATTTCTCATAGTTAATTTTGGTTCGTTGTAATGAGTTTTGGTATAAGTCGACGTTTTCTTTGCCGCGTTAATTTACATCACTATTTATGGACGGTGACCAGTGTGTTATATCGAAAAGACCCTGCCATGCATCCAATCAGGCAATTTTAAAACGTCCTTAACTCATTACACGAGATTAAAAATTCAATAATTTCTTAAAAATTTCCAACACCTAAATCGAGTTCAGTACCAAAAGTTGAATATTTTTGCCAAAATTACAAAAACACATTCATAGATGACACCACATCGCCGCGTCGCTTGCACTTTGCACAGGATGATTCTTATACACCGAATTATTTAAACTATTTGCGTGTACTGTATTCGGACTTCTCGACCAATGTTATAGGTAAATTCAAAGGTTTGCTGCTTTAAAAAAGAACAAAAAAAAAATACTAAGTATGTCATTTACTTAATTAACTATAGTAATACTTTCGAGATTATGGGTAGAAAAATATCCCGTGTTTTATTTTAAGACTTATGATAATTAACAAAGAGGAGAGAGTATGCACCATAGATTGTTGTACAAATAAAAATGCAAAATTTAGACCACAAACCAAAATAGAAGCGGAGGATCGCAGTCAAACATAAACGATCATGACTTGCATTCGTAATGCACGCAATAAAATAATAATTATACACATGCGACTTATTAGCCGTTCGCGTTACGACCCGTAAAAAACATCCCAATCAAATTAAGCTCTATTCATATTACATAAGATTTATAATTGTTTGCGATTATATAGTTACATACACTGTTTTACGGCGGACGTATGACATGTAAAAGCAAAATAACAAAAGGTTCAACAATAGAAGTGCGTCGTATCATTTGTTAAACGTCCCTTTTGATGACGACCACTATTATTTTATGAATGGTGGGATGACGCGGGGATGAAATATTTTACAAGCTCCCTTAATATTCCCAAATTTACGTTCTCATCTTTACTGATAGTTACATTTTGGCTTTGTGCTTTTATTTAATGGCATATTTGATAGTATTTACTGAGTGCAATTTTTGGACTAAGCTTAGGTTATCCCGGGGGGTAGCAAACACGCCCTGATTTAAGAAGCTTTTATTTAGGCCTAAGACTAACTTTATTTAAGACTAAAAAACTTTTTTTTCACCAATCTCACTGTCAATTAATATTTAGGTATGTAATTGATAGTCAAAATTGAAATTTCCAACCCTCGGATTACAGGTTTAGGATAGGCTCAAAATATTATTACCTACGTTTTTTTAAGGAATTCTTTGGCAAGCATATTATTTTGTAGTAGTTATAATAATAAATATAATAATAAATAAATATACTACGACAATACACAAATCGCAATCTAGCCCCAAAGTAAGCATAGCTTGTGTTATGGGTACTAAGATGAAGAAATACTTATAATATACAGATAAACACCCAGACACTGAAAAACATTCATTAGCATCACACAAACATTGTCCAGTTGTGTCGAACCCACGGCCTTGGCTCAGAAAGCAGGGTGGCTGCCCACTGCGTCAATCGGCGGACATTGAAAAATACAATCTATAAAAACAGTAGACCAAGAGATAAAATTGAAAATATTCTTTACAAAGCATTATAATGTAATGTTCGTATAAGAAACAAGGAAATTTTCATCATCCGAAAACCGTTAAAACTTTGTTTGTAGTGGCTTTTAACTTTTGCAAGGATTTTACCTTTTTTGACATTCTGCGAGATTTCTGTTACAATAGTTTTATATATAGATAGTAGGTACCTATCTTACTACGTTTTCATTAAAAATAGTTATAAGTCAATATTTGTTACGTTCCAGACGCTTTTAAAACGGCCAATAAATTTGTGCTCATGTTCCTTAATATATAACAAATCACAATGAATAAGTGCCAATTTATACAACCTAAATAAAACAATTAAACAATTCTAACTATAATAATCTGGCTACGTGTGGATGGTACGTCATACGTCATACACCTTTGACGTTATGAAGAACTCTTATAGGCATGCAGGTTTCTTCACGATGTTTTTATTTACCTTAGCAAGTGATTTTTTTTTTAACTAAAAATGCACATAACTCCGTTTTGTTACATACAATAAATAAATATACTACGACATTACACACATCGCTATCTACCCCCAAAGTAAGCGTAGCTTGTGTTTTGGGTTCTAAGATAGCTGATGGATATTTTTATGAATATAATACACATAAATACTTATTTTATTCAGATAAACACCCAGGCACTGGAAAACGTTCATGTTCATCACACAGACAATTTCCAGTTGCGGGAATCGGACCCACGACCTCAGACTCAGAAAGCAGGGTCGGTGCCGGCTGCGCCGGACGGCCGTTCATGTAGTAGAGGTTCGTGTCGGGGATCGAACTTGGTTAACCCGAAGAGGAAGCCGAAGCTCTAACTACTAGGCTATCATAACTTTGTACTATAATAATAACCAGTCCTATTTCGAACTTGAACTTCCTTTCGCTTTATTGTCACTAATATGAGCAAAAAGATATTCATAAAACAATTCGCAAAATTGCCGAAATAATTTATTAAAGTAGGGCAACATCGTCACACGACATCCCCGTTCATAAAAGATTTTTATTGTTGCTTTGCCAACGCATAACAGCGTAAGTTATTGCTGCATACATTCTAAAAGACACTGTAAAGTTTATTCGTAGGGTTGATTTTAAAATGCCGTTTGTTTGTTACTACAGATTATAGACGCAATGTCTACGTCATTTGACTAACGACACCTTAATGCGGAGTATTTAGTCAAGCTGGAATGGTTTTATTGTGAGAGAGAAATGTATCGAAAAGTTTTAATTTTGGTTTATGACTCGAGTGTCGAGCCCCTTTTTGATAAAACCCCTTTAGTTATCGCGTAAAATATGCTCAGTAGTTGTTAGCGAAGCCATTTGTTTAGTATTCATTTAGTGAAGTGGTGATCTGTGATAGCCTAGTGGGCTTCGGCTTCACTTACGGAAGGACCAAGTTCAATCCCCGGCAAGCACTTTTAAACTTTCGGAGTTATGTGCTTTATTAATTTATGCAATTAATTATCACTTGCTCTATGGGGAAGGAAAACATCGTGAGGAAACCTACATGCCTGAGGGTTCTCCATAATGCTCCATCTCCGCACTTAGTGGCTAATCGGATTCTCACTAAGAATTAAAAGGGTTTAGGCTCTTGCGGCCAATTGCGGATTGGTAGACTTCACAGGCCTTTGAGAAGATTATGTAGAATTCACAGGCATGTAGGTTTCCTCACGATATTTACCATTACTGTCATGCTGATTTTAATTTAAAATGCATATAACTCCAAAATATTAGCGATGAATCGAACTAAGCCAAAAAGTAAGCTGCTGAAGTGTTAACCACTTGGCTATTACCGCTTTTGTGGGTGTGCCAAACTCTGCCAAACTCTGTGTCAAATTGATAACTTTCACTGCATACATCATGTCATCATCAAATAAATTGGCCAAAAACGACACAGAAATAGGCGTACCTACAAAAGCAGCAGTTAACGCTGTGGTTTTAAGGATGTCCCGGGTCTTTCCCCCTTTTGGGAGCAACATGGAAATTACTTCCGAATTTTCTCTTCGCTGGTGGGTGGCTTCGGCAGCGACGTACGATGTCGAGTAGAAACAGATCAAGTAGGGATAGGTATACGTTCAATATGACTTTCATACCTCTAACAGGGTAGCCCGTTTAAGCATCTTAGACTGCATCATAATAGTGTGGAAACGAAACTGCTGCCACTGTCCACCTTCCAAAGGAAAGAACTAGTGGACTGCGAAACCTAGACAATTTAGAATTTAGGCGTCCACGCTTTGGCAGATGAGATGCACACGTCGCACCAGAGCAGGTCCGTGGCCTATGCTTAAGCGACAAGCACGGTTTACTGGCTACACGAAGACTCCCTACGGGGTCCGAGGGCACCGGAGAAGCACTCACGACACCACCACTATCCAGATGCAATTATGCACAGAGAGCCACTATCGTCATACGTCCGTTCGCGAAACGGTCCAATGCCAACTTGAGGCGGCCCTGGTGTCACATCGCGTATATAGGTGACAGTGCACGGTAAGGAATAGATCCTTCTATTCCTGACCGTGCATTTTTGCACAGTTGGATAATAATGTGGACCATTGACCGAATTATTAATTCTAAAAAGAAGCCTAGCGAATAGATGGCATTGACATAGTGGAATAAAAAAAACACATTTCAACGAAACGCGCCGAATTACATTAAAAATAAACTAATTTTTCTATTAAAAATTAATAAAGTCTCAAGTTAAGAGTTCTTATTTAAAATGGGATTAAAATAATCCAAATGATTATCTACTAGCGATCCTCAACGCGAGCACAATTCCGAGCGCGCCAGTAAAAAGCAATAAAAGACAACCCTCCAAGATTAGCTGCCCTAATACCATAAAGAACGATACAGCCGGGGCAGGTCACTGCGGGACGCCTTTGTACTCCGTTATTGGTGTCCGCGGGCTCCCCGAGGTGCCGTCGCTGCGTGCACCTAGCGACGATCATTGGCCGTCACCCCACTGGCGCTGACGAAGTGATATTATGCCATATTTATTAATTGCGCTATTAGTTAACGCGTGGACCGTAACTGTAGGCTTATAATTCTTGTATACTGTAAATATTTTTTTGTTACAGACCGATTTTACCTTTTAAAATAAACGCGATCAAGTAAACATATTTCAGTTTAGGTACGCAAACTATGTACAGGGCTGCAGTTTGAAAGTTTGAAAGTTTAGCAAAGTTTGTTTTTATTAAATTTGTTTTCGATACAAAAGGTGGGGTCAGCCCTTTATTATATATTTACCCTTGTCTAGTCATCTAGAGGTTAGCATTCATTTCGGATCATTATCGGTAGCTTATAAACGCCCCACTACTGGACAAAGGCCTCCACTCTCATAGAAGAGAAGATTTTAGAGCATACACCCGCAACGCGGCTCTGATGCCTCTGAAATGAAAGACGAAGTAAGTGATAATAACCAGGACTGATGGCTTAACGTGCTCTCCGTGGCACGCAGTGGCCTGCACTTCATACATGCACAAGAGCACTGCCTTACCTAAAATTTTTGTATTACTCATAAATGAGAAAGATTTTTCACTTTGGTGGCACCTTACTTCTTTATGCATAATGTGGTCAAAAACCAATGTGCGGCGCTGGTGGCACGGGGGTACATACTGCATATTTTCTAACTACGATCTGTATTGCTGTAAAATTAAGCTTAAAGTAAATTTTACAATTAATTTTAACTTAAAAATTATTCATTGTAAAGTCAACATCTCCTGAGGATGCTCCGGTTTCAGAGCAAAACGTGAGTATGTTAGTAAGGGTACTTTGCTATGGATCTGTTTGGTGAGAAGTTTAAAGATTGAAGGAATTATGAATAACACCATACAGATTCTCCTGCTTTTCGCAGAGTATAGCAAATTATGCTTATTTTTCATAATATATCATAGCAAAGTAGCGCCTGCTTCTATCCAACTCAAAATTTTTTAATAGAGAAAACGAAATACCGCACTTTGTTGGTCTGAAACCGTCCGTTGTACGTATACACTCTGTCCTGGGTACGAGTCACTGGGCACGAACCTAATGGTCCTTAGATATTCATGATTTTGTTAGACCAACTAGACAGTTTCAGATCTCGCTTGAGAGCAGATTTTGAATCACGTGATTCTGATTACCGGGTTGGGCTGTACTGAAATGAAATGAAATGAAGAAATGACCCATACTTGCCCTGCTTAGTATCACTTACGTTGTTCGTGCATCCAATCTTATACCAATCCCTATCCCTATCCCTACTTATATTATAAATGTCAATGTAGGTTTGTTTCTTACGCTTTCATGTAAAAACTACTTAACCGATCCTCATGAAACTTTGTACACATATTTTTGAAAGTATTAGAAGTAATATAAGATACTTTTTATACCGACATTAAGCTCGGTTCCTTTGGGAGAGGGGATGAAAGTGTTTGACGGTTTTACACCATAACTCCGACAAATTATAACCGATTTAAATAATTATTTTTGTACTATTGAGGTTATAATATTTGTTTAATTTTTCCCAAATTTTGTGTAGATCTGATGAATGTGGTTGGAGATAGAGGACATTAACAGGAATATTTTAATTTAAACTAAATTGAATGCCACATCAAAAAATAAAATTAAACGCAGACGAAGTCGCGGGCAACAGCTAGTAGGTATATAAAGCTGAAGAGTTTGTTTACTTGAACGCGATGATCTCAGGTCCGATTTGAAAAATTTTCAGTGTTAGACAGCCCATTTATCGAAGGCTTTAGGGTATAATATGTCATCCCGCTAAGACCAATACAATAGCACCATTGAAGAGTCTTTCAAAATCGTGGTTTTTCTTCGTAAATGGTTAAAGTTTCGATAAAGTCATATATGACAGAGTTGTTCCCCTTTCAAGGTTCTAAAAAAAGCCCACGACCGCATGTGTCTATCTTTTAGGGTTGACTTATATGCAGACGAAGTCGCGAGATATCGCTTGTGCTTTTATAATATTGAAAAAAAACAACAAATCACGCGTAAACACTTGAAAAATAAACTGAGAGCAGCCAACTATAAAATAAGTGTCGCCCTCGGCTACTGATATTGTTCACACAACATTATAAAATCACTTTAAAATATTACAATTGTCCAATTGAACTTGTAGTGTGCTTCGAGTTGTTTGATAAATTCGCTCTTGAATGTATTGTATTCTATTGTACGTCGAAGAGGCAAATTTTTTGGGCATTTAATTCATTAAATAACCACCCGGAGAATACAAACCTGACAGCTCGTGTCACGTTTATGTTCTCCTGGTAGATCATGTTTGACTGGTATTTAATATGCAATTTATGTACGTAAATACTAAATCCTAATTCCTACCTTATATATCTAAAAACCTTTTTCTTTTATTCCTCGTTATGACATAGTAAAGTTGGCTTTATCATTGGTGCGTTCTATTATACTCTAGATATATTTGTTTTAACTATACTATTCCATTTCGACGGCCGACTGGCGCAGTGGTCAGCGACCCTGCTTTCTGAGTCCTAGGCCGTCGATTCCCACAACTGGGAAATGTTTGTGTGATGAACATGATTGTTTTTCAGTGTCGGGGTGTTTATCTGTAGGTGTATAATAAGTATTTATCTGTATTATGTTCTAAAAATATATATATTCAACAGCTATCTTAGTACCCATAACACAAGCTATGCTTACTGTGGGGCTAGATGGCGATGTGTGTATTGTCAAAGTATATTTATTTATTTATTTCTTACCCGAATTATTAGCTCGAATATCAAAACAACTCTTCATTGTAAACTCTTGATTGCAATCACAACACTACAACCTGAGTTATTAATTCATTAATCTGAGTGTTATTATTATATTCTTTCGACATCAATTAGTTGGGCGGTTATAACTATTTGTAACTTTGCATGCCAAAATTACTGGCAATACACTGTACCCTAAACAAACATGTAAAACCTTATTGACGTGTATTTTGCAATAAATGATTATTATTATGATACACGCAGTTTTTATGGCATTATGGATTACTTTTTCAGGACAGTGGTAATAGACATGCAAATTAGTTTTCAATCTCAATTTTGGATTTTGGACAAAAGCCAATTTATTACATAAGTACAACGCTGTGTTACATAATTATTTTTTACGAGTAGGTCAAGAATAAAACAATATTAAAATTGAGAATAACATAGTTAGGTACAAAAAGAAGCGCGGACGAAGTCGTCGACACAAGCTAGTTTCACAGTATGCAAGCATGATTACGTAGACACGCTTACGTCATGCAAACATGACGCGTCATACAATAAGGTGAGACATAGTATAACAGTGAGTAATATATAACGTTGTACTATTTCACCACGATCGTCAGAAGCAGAGTGGCGCAGTGGAAGCGTGCTGGGCCCATAACCCAGAGGTCCGTGGATCGAAACCACGCTCTGCTAACCACTTTTTATTTTTATTTTTTTGTTTTTAACTATAATATAGATAGCTGCAATTTAAAATTATTATGTTTCGCAACTCTTTACGTGGTTTTAGTATTCTGAGTTCGTTTAGTTTTAGTAATAATTAACGACTTAGTTACGGGTGATAAAATATCTATCGATCCATTTACCGACATGATAAAACGTTTTTAAAAACGTTAACCTACCCAATCTTCATTGTGTTTATCACCCCTCGCCTTATTTATTGGCTGCATATTTTTTTGAATGATTATTCTAGTATGGACTACCATTTCGGTTGCAGTCGTAATCTGTTTTGTGAGAAAGAAAGGTTACCAAAAGCTTATGCATGTTAAAGCTGTGTAAGAGCACTTTAGCCGGAAGATAGGTCACGGCGTTGCTAGGTTACAGTTTTAAAAGGCTTGATGTATTGTGTGCGATTGATATATTTTTTTATCATACTTATAGACTGACCAAGCAAATAGGCCACTTCATGGTAAGTGGAAAAACACCCTCTATAACAAGAGCAATACTCCGCAGGGCACTAGTAACACGTCCTAGAAAATGTCCTGCGTGTCCATCGACCTTTGTAGATGTTTAGCCTCATGTGACTTTAATTACACCGGAATATAAGACCGGAACACAGCTTTACAACAATGCTGCTTAGCGGCAAAAAAGAAGCACGGTGGTGGTTATACCCCGGAAGATCTCTGACACAAAACTACAACTACCGTATGTTATCGAAGGAGACATGTCCAGTAGCGTGCATTGCATGCACAGGGGATGCAGTCGCAGATGGTATAAAATGAAGGTAATCTCCAGTACGACTTCTAACAAACTCAAGAATAGGCATAGTAAGATTAACAAAAGGATAAATATTTTAAAAAATAAAGTTATTAAGCACTATTCCACATAATCTTTAAGGAAATCATACTTAAATATATTATTTTTTAAGTGTTTCTTTTTTGTTTCAACTTTAATTTTATCTATACTTTCTGTTTAATTTAATTCCAAGTTGTGTACACATACTTTGTGTTGTAGCTTAGAACAAAACTACTTATTACTTATAATTAGATCTACTTTTAGTTATTACCTGTTTTGTGTACCTAATAACAATAAACAAACAAAAAGCCTATTCTTAAGTATTAATAACTCTTTCTGGAGATTTTCTTCATTTTATACCATCTGCATACCATAAGGTATGCCTATACATACCCTCCATGCGCGCCACTGGACATGTCACATTGTGAATGACCTCATCAGAGTTCGAGAATGGCATTCGCGGTGCGTCACGGGCCGTGCACGTGACATGGCAGAGACAGCCTTTGTCCCAGTTCGGTTGTTCTGCGACCGATTGTGTCACGCTGTCACTCGAGTCCGACTCGTCAGTGAGATAACGGAGGCTTTGATAAAGTTTCAAATTGGTTTTTTATTTTTTAAATTACACAGACACGATTTTGTTACCGCAGGTGTTTCAATATACTATCTTCGTTACGTAAAAACAGAGGTAGAAATGGGCGTTGAGCTGAAGCTACTGTGACGATATTAATACGGTTCTGGCATCGTACGGCATTTTTTTTTATTCAAACATCTTGTTGATATATTACTAATTACCCTTTTTTTAAATAGAGCCATTTTTTAAATAGAATATGTTTATTTCGTGGATAATATTTTACATGGTAATAACGTCCCTACTGGATTTAATATTTATCTGTAGTTGAATGGAGACCCATATATTCCTCGCGGATGATTTCGTGGACATCGGGTAGGTTATTATAAATGACGTTATAAAGAGCTTGCTTATAGAGCGGCGCAACTTGCTGGATAATTTTACTCGTTAGCGCGTCACCCTTCAGCGGGGCTACAGCACTGAAATTACATTTTGATCTACAAGTCCCGCTAATTAGAGAGTGAATGGCATCGGGGGCTGGGTAAGTCAACTCTCTTTTCGTTAACAGTTAAACTCCGATCTATAAATACAGGTCATATCGTGTTAAGTTGGTGCACACCCTTTCCCAACGTCAAGGTATCTTCAGTAAGAGAAATATTGGAAAGGAATTACTAAGGATTAAGTTAATAGGAATACCTAAATAATAGGTGAATAAAAGAGGTGAAGTTAAACAAAAAAAACAAATTGGTTTAGTTTTTTTTAATTTTTCATAACCTAACTACCACCTTCTAAATACTAGAAATATTGCATAATTCACCAAGCCATTACGTAATCTGTTGACAAATCCCAAGACATACCTGATAAAATCCCTTTGTATAAGTGAATACCAAAAAAAACGACATGGACTCTCAAATAGCAAAGATTTCAATACATAGTTAGTTTACAATATTAGTTTTTGGGGGAATTACTAAAATCTTTAAACTAGTACCAAAAACTAATCTGGTGATATTATAGTGGTACCTATAGACATTCTGTTAAATAAAATTTAAATTTGCTCAAATTAATCAAAATATGTAGCAACATTACCTGAAATACCAAGCGTACCAGTAATGGGAAAAACACGTTGTTTAATTATTTTTATTAAATTTATTTTAAAAATAGTGCCAAGCTTGTCATCACAGAATGTAATTTTCTATAAAATTAGCAACATTGCCGCAAATTAGCGTCGTATTATGGAAAAATACGTTGTACGTTTTTGACTTTTAAATAATCGTTTTTTTTATAAAATTTGTCACCACCAAGTTTGTCAATATAAAATGCATTGCAATGCATTTTTCGTATAGTGTCGGTTTAAGCTTCACAGAAAATCGGGGTGTGTGAATTTGAGTGCAAGGTTACCCTTTTACAACTAAAAAAACGTAACGGTAAACGATGCTCGAATGCTGCAAACGAAAGTATTTTATTGTTCCCAATCCTATCGGAATAACGTTCCCAATCCATGACCATTCCATCGAATAGGATCCTAGCAGCAGGCAGCCCTTGGCCTCAGGGCACCGATTATCATAACAAGACCCCCATTACGCACCTAGGGCAAAGGAACCTCCGGCGATAATCGACGACCCTAAAAATATGCGCTCCTCCTTAAGCCGTAGGGTCGAGTATCGGTTGGCAAATCGGCGCCGCTGCAGTTTAGGGTTGTACATCTCTTTTGTTACTCTGAAAACTAGAATTTGACAGAAGAACGCTTCGTTTGTCAATTGCCATCGATTATGTACGTCGGAGTAGGCAGCCGGGGGCTAATTTGGGGGCCGTAGTTAGGTATTTTTCGTCGCTAACTAGATAACAAGTGGTTTTAAATTGGAATCTACATAATAATGTGGGGCGAACGGGGCAGCTGAGGGGACCGAACTAGCTGTCAGTACCTACCACGCGATTACCGAATTACTTTTCAATGTCGCTAAATTTTATTAAGAGCACTTGCGCTAGGACGTGACTGCAGTCTTTGTCACTTTCTTGACAGCTAGTGTCATTCGAAATCAGAAATATCAGCAGGGTGATTTTGTAAGGAAAATCACTTTTCTGCACTCACAATATTGTAAGTTTTCGTACTTACAATATTGTGAGTACGACCGTGGTTATGTACCACTAACGATAGGTTTAAGAAGTAAATATCAGGTTGGATTTAGCCTGGATGATTGCGGATTATTAACCGCTCCAATCGAACGTAGTTTTCTGCAATTGTTCTACACAATGATAGTTTGTTTGACCATAATAATTATGGCCCTAAAAAAATAAAGAAAAGGAAGGAAACAATAATATCACAGGCCGGCCCGCATTCTGCCCGAGCAATCCGCAAAAAAATACTTGCAACATCAACAAACATACCCGGCTGCCAGCAACGCGATAGCTCAGGAGGTGGTGGCGATATATGTCATGCCATGCCATGTCATGAAATAACAGGCAGAGTCAGTAGAGTGCTGAAGCTCCGGCTCAGACCAGAATACAGATGTCTCCACGACTCATCTTCCCGTGGGTGTCGTAAGCGGAGACTAAGGGTGTATAACTGTGAGCGTAAGGGGTAAAAGAGTAGCGTCAATGAGTTAACAAGGTCGTGTGATCAGACTTAAATTTTAAGGATTTGATTTGAACTGCCTTATTGGTACATTTGTTTGCGTGATGGATTATTAATTAGGGGATACTTTCTAATGTCACATTACTGATATCTACAAAAGTATCACTTATCCTCGATCAAGGGAAACGATGAAAATATATTTAAGTACCATTTTGTTTTAAGTATTATAAAACAGAATTTGTCACCGGTCAATTGTAGGTACAGCTTTTCTCTAATGGTATTTACTATAGTAAAAACTTGTGAAACTATTTTTATCATCATCATTAATACTCTAATAAACCATCAGCATAGTAACCGCTTCTCAACTAGCTTTGTTTAATTTCTACAATTATTGACCTCGTCGAGAATCATCTACAAAACATTTCAACTGTGTGCCACCAGCTCCGCAGCTACATCAAACCAATGATACTTATCACAATTCAACAGCCATTTTCCTTGTTAAAACAAAAGCGAATTGCGTGGACGTTTGTAAAAACACCGGCGCGCGGCACGTGCTGGAAATTATCAATATCCCACGATAAAACAAGCCGTGTTTGTTTGCGGTTTGTTTTTAGAACACAACCCTGCGCCGCTCGCCCGTCGTTCTGTTTCACAGTTGGGTAAGTACGTTGGGGTTCCTTGAATCGCCAGAAGCTAAGATGCACGGTGGCAGTACATAGGGCATTCAGTTTTTTGTTTTTGTAATTTAAATACGAACCAAGCAGGTGGCTCAGAAAACCACTGCCTTTAAATAGGGCAACACTTCGCAAGGCATACAAGAAACACGTCCTGCAAACCACCACCCTTTTTACGCCAACCTGAGGCGTACGTGTTAAGCCTTATGTGTCTGTAATAACACCGGCACCCTTCCGACTGGAACACTGCAATACTGTGGCAGAAGAAATAAGCATGGTGGGAGTACTTCACCGGAAAAGCTCTGTCACAAATAGCTGCTCTACTACTAATTAGGGCTGTTCACAGATGGTTCATCTCTCTCGTGACCAAGCCTTACGCCGTTAAGTAAGGATTTTCTTTACTAGTATTTTTCGCTAGAATTATATAGTTGAGCGTTTTAGTGGCCCTGTTTATGAGCGCCCTCCAGGTTTGTAGGGACAACCTCGTTTTCTTAGGCTGGTGTTGATGTTAAAGTCATATCTAGTCGTGTCACCGCCTAACAGCCTACCCTTGCCTCGGTGATCATCTGCAATGGGCTGGAGTGTGAAGGTGCCGATTATATAAAGATCTTATTACAAGCCTATGTCATGTTCATTGCATCACGAGCCAGACTTTGAAGGTGCCGAGAATATGTTTTTCGCTCTGTCTAGAAGAGTAGCGTCGCAATCTCATTTTAGCATTCTCATCTCAGTTGTATACAGTTTTCTGGCATATAAACGAGAGGTCAGCATTCCGAGCAACATGATATTGATCTACCTGTTGATACAATTATACTGTGAACGTAGGAATTGCTCAAAAAACACTTATAAAATGTATAATTTAGTATTACACACCTTTGTTTCGCTTTAATCGGGGAAAACATTTGACAACTTTTCTAAACTGTGAAGTATTTTTTAGAAAAGTATGACATCACCAGTTAGTTCCAATAGTTATTTTAATTGTCTTGGCAGGCAAACAATAGAAAAGTCGAGCCAAATAGGCTGTGGTAATGACAGAGTCAACCACCGCTAAACCGTTACATATGGAATTAAACTAAGCATCGTCTCAAATTGCAGTAAGGTTAGTTTGTGCTCGACCTTGAAAAGTGGAAAACCCGAATATATTGAAATCACAATATGCTTTATGTCTAAAGGATGTTTAGGTTGAATTTTTTGGGCATTACCCTGATTTACCTACTCTATGATTTCTGTGACGCTTACTGTTAGGGATGGAATCCCTAACTATACTAACAATTAATAATGGTTAAAGTAATACTTAAGTAAAGTAATGTTGGACCAGTCAGATCAGCCAGACCCAGTCATTCCGTAAAAAAAATCTTAATATACCAGCTCAGAGTTAGGAAAAGTGCGGCGTGCATACCGTCCACACGCGGTAATTATCTATTACTAATATTTGTAATAGATAATTACCCTGTAAGTACCGGGCTTTGACCCGCAGACCCGCGTGGGTGGTGGTGCTACTCGTACCTATGTTCGAATACCCTCGCTCTATGCTTAGCAGTGCGATGTTAATAGGCTGAAGACGAAGAAAGTACATCTTTGAAATAAAAATAAATTACTTTGAAATAAATCTTTGAATCTTGGAATTAAATAATTTAACTAATTGTCTTTGTTGATAGAAGTTGAACCCGACGTACAATAACATTCTCCTTTTAAACCTGAGACAGACAGCCATCCATTTAGTGACTTAAGTCAATGATGCTTATCGAGCGCAGTAGACTGTTATTTGGTGCTAAGACGCATATCTTAAATTCTCAAATTCTCTAAATGAAAAGCAGTGAATTGTGGTAAGGAGTGAAACGATTATTAGGTAAGATGAAACCGTCTAGTAGGTAATGTTGATTGCAAAATTATGTCTGTCTGTATGTTTATTATTTATTTTTGGCTCAATTGGCTCAACCTTTACTGATTTTAATGGAATTTGGGACGATGGTAGGATTAGAACATAGGATACTTTGTACCCCAAAAACGTGCAGTGGTACAGTTCACTGTTATTTTTAAATGACTTAGGAAAAAAAATCTTTATATAACATACGTAGATATAGATCAATCCTGGAGATATAAATTGAAGCCCAGGTAAATAAACTATCCCAAACAATACCTTAAAAACCTTAAAAACGCGAACGAAGTCGCGGTCAAACGCTTGTTTATTAATACTAAAAGTAATTTATACTACTACTACTCTTATTTTATATTATTCATAGTTTTGCTGTTATGAAGCGGTGATAGCCCAGTGATAAGAATATTGCCTTCACTTTCGGGGGGTCGATTTCTAATCCCAGCATGGACGTCTTTCTTTTGTAAGTTATGTGCGTTTTAAGTTATTAAAACATAAGTTACTTCAACGGTGAAGGAACACATCGTGACGAAATCTGTATGTCTGAGAATTCTCCATAATGTTCTCCAGTAGTGATAATGTTCTCGAAGGTGTGTGAAGTCCACCAATCCGTATTGGGCCAGCGTGGTGGATTACGGCCTAAACCCTTCTCCTTGTGGGAGGAGTCGAGTGCTCGGTAGTGGATAATGTTATATGGACTACTCTAACAGTGATTTTTTCAGTAACTCATGTTTAGCTAATGGTATTCAGTAGAAAGAGTCAACTCCCCGAAGATTTACGTATGGCCTTGAACCATCGGACCATCTTTGCGCTTTATTTTAAGCACTGGATAGAAGGCGTAACTGCGCGAAGACCATGATGTGATGAACATAAAGCCTAATTTGCTGTAAACCGCGATGCCCGTTCATTATCAGTAAGCTACACTGCGAGTGACTTTGTTTACTTGGCCGATGCACGTGATCTTCCGTCTCGCTTCCACGTCCGCCGCCGCTGTCACATTTTGACAGATAGCTCCACCACCTACCACGTGGTCCACACAGAGAATATACTTGTAACATTAATCACCACTCACTCATTATTATAACAATAATGTAACTATTCAAAGGCCTTCTCATTAAGAGGCAACAGGAATATACAGCTTAGACTCACCATACTGCTTTAATCTGGAGTTTATGAGGCCGGCTATTATAGTTTAATATATAGTTTAATCCATTGTTGTTTAATCTATTGTTTTATCAATAAAGCTATAATTAAGGAGTTCAGTCGCTTTGACTTTACAAATGTGATCTACTACAACTCGGAGACTTAGTTCTCCGAGAGCCAGATTGGCTTTTAGAAGAAACTTAAGAAAATCCGTTCAATGGTTTTCTGATAAAACTTATCTTAGTGACTTTATGCTTTGCAGATAATTACCCAGTTTGTATAAGAAATGTATTATATATACATACGTACCTTTGTTTACGTCTCACGGTGCCGCAATCTTCCGTCCCGTTTCCGCACCAGCTGTCTCTGTCACATTTTGACAGATCGTCGCAGCACGCGACACGTCACTCACAGTTTATCGTCATCCGCGATAAACTATCCGCAGCACGATAAAAAGCGTGAGATAACACGCGTTAGATTCCGTTGTAGCGTTCCGAGTTGGCTGAAAGACGTGGCCGCACTGGCGAATAGGAGCCTCCTCTCGCTCGTTCGACTAAATTTTCAATTCAAACAGGGTCTTTATAAGGGTAGTGACGCTGTACAAAATTTACATATCGACGTAATAAAGCAAGCTCGGCGGGCTATTTAAATTCGGCGAACGTTTTACTACGGGCCCGAGTTGCGGAAAAGTTTGCCCGTAATGAAAAATGTTCGTTAAGATTAATATAAGTGGTAGTTGCGAGTTTAATTCGTACAAAAGTTGAACAACTGGATGGTTAAATTGAGATAACAATCGAATGAAACTAATGGAGAATCACAATTTGGTAAAAGGAAACATGTCAAAAAAAATCCATTTCTAAATCACGTTTCGTTTCTGGCGTCAGTAGAAAAAGTAATCCATACTCATAAATTCACTTTATTTACCATTTTTACAACTAATACTCAGTATATTACTGAGTATATAATATAATATACTTAGTATATTGTATAGTGTATTTTCTGATAAAGAACTTCCAGCCCGGAGTTCGGAATTTCGTGGTGTCAACCTGTGCCTCGGAGAGCACATTAAACCGTCAGTCCCGGGTAACATCATATAAGCCTACAAACCCGCACTGGAGTGGTGGGTCTTTGCTTTAAAACCGTCTCTCCTATGAGAGATGAGGCCCGTACCCAGCTATGGGACGCTAGTAGGATGATAGATAGCTACCGGTGACTTCGTACACACAGTTTTTTTTTCCGAAACCCGTTGTATGTAGGTCCTGCTTACCTAACCTGGGACTTGCCTTGTGAAATAGGTAGGTCTTTATAACGGACGGAAATTACTCCGTCCATAAAAGTATAAGAAATACTCTTATTAGAGAGTTCACCCTGTGGGTGTTCAACCAACGCAGTCGTTTCCACTGAGGGGTCGCCACTCCTTTGAGAACCCAACGTCAATCAGTTCTCCGAGTTACATTCCTCACCCATTGCCATTCCCACCTCCGCGGCTTGTTGAGCTACGTCTGTAACTCTGGTTCTTCTGTGGATCTCTTTATTCATGATTCGATCAGTTGGAGATACTACAAGTTCTCTCCGTCCCCCGCCGCGTGACTCGCAGCCATCGATGATGCCCTTAGTAGTTTTCCACACCGCCACAAAACTTCTACGGAGTACCCTATCAGGTATTAATTGCAAGCGATGTTGTATCCAGTGTTAATGGATCGATTGGGACGTGGGTCACATACGTATAAACACCAACAGACTGCAATCATATTACAGTCGTTTCTTTTCGGCGTTAAAAAGGTTCTACAAAGATACATTAGGAAGGCACATGGTTCACGCAAATGCGTCGTAATGTAATTACTCCACACAAGTCAAGTAGGTACGACTTGATAAATATGTATGTACTTAATTACCAGCTTGTCTTTGCGCTGACTGATTTATGATTATTGCTTGTAATCTTGTAGTATGAATATAGTCGATCGTTAATAAACGGCTGTGAAGTAAATAATGCACGCACAGACCTGCACGTGTGACTGTTAAAATAAAAATGTCCAATTAATAGCATTAAAAAGTTTATTAAATAAATTTAAATTTGAATTTGACCTTTCATGGTAGGTAACCTAAGTAAGAAGTGCATTGTCAGCCTTTAATATCCTAGACATTATATAATAAGCTGCTCCAATGTGTGTTTTGGCTTTTACAATGATAATTATTGTTATAAAGTATTTGTGATAATAACCGGGACTAACAGCTCACGTGCTCACCGAGGCACGGAATGGACTATACCCATTTTCTAAAACCAGGCTGATATTGGATCTTGACACATGGCAGAAAGTCTCAATAATCACCAAAAAATTTTACCCGATAATCCAACTCATGACCTTGTCGTCCGTAGTCTCACATGCTACCTACTACACCGGCGACGTTACTGATTACAGCACAGAATGAGTTATCAAGATCAAGTACAAAAGAAACGACGGGATAAATTTTGCAGCATCTTGATAAAGCATCGTTCAATATCAAATGAAAATCCAGAAGACGGTTAAAAGATCAATAAGCGACGTAAGGTCGGGTGGCCGCGCTATACTTATAGCTAGATACACGACAATATATCCAGCGATAGTGGAGCGATGTCTGCCCATAATATTCTTTGGGGTGCATCTCATTTGGCTTAAGAACCTGCCTTTGTCAACAAACTTGGGGGCGAAAAATCGATACTAGCCGCAAACGGCAGGCCTCATCGAACGCTTGTCTAACGTAATTCGCGACTCAATTTAAATTTTAAACTCAACACTGTTCCATGATTGCATCTAATTGGAATGAAAATTCAAAGTCACACTGTCATCATTTATCCACATACTCATTTGTATAAACATTCATAATATTTTTTTTCCTATCCTACTAATATTATAAATGTGAATGGAATGGAAGTTTGTTACTCAATAACGCAAAACGGCTGAACAGATTTTGATGAAAGTTAGCTCTGGCATGGAAAAGAACAACGGCTACCTTTTATCTCGACTTTTAAACAGTTCCCGAAGGAAAATTGAAATTTTTTACGATCTAAACCGCGGGCAGACATCTGCGAAATTTGCTATGCATGTCACCTATACGAAGACGAAGTCGCAAGCAGAAGCTAGTAGTTAATCAATCAGGTGTGACAACCTTTCCGTATCTCTATAAACGTACAAATAAAGCTACGATGTTCCTAATGCAATTTGGTCTCTGTCTCACAATTGCACTAAGTGTCTAGGTACATTATATAGATAAACTGGTTGAAGTCAATATATTCTTCATTTTATTGTTTCTTATGTTAGATCCCGAAAAAGCAGCGATATCAATTTTACGATATGAGGGTAGATTGCGTTGGTTATGCAAAGTTGATCGAAGTAGGTAAGGTATTTTGATATTTGCTTAATTAGGAGTCACTTTGTCATTTATCTTTCTTCCCTGTTTCGAAGAGCATTTAAAGCCGTCGGTAATGTTTAAGTGTATTCGATCAGTTAGAGATACTCCAAGTTCTCTCCGTCCCCCGCCGCGTGACTCGCAGCCATCGATGAAGACCTTAGTTGTTTTCCACACCGCCACAAAACTTCTACGGACGTATTCTATCAGGTATTAATTTCAAGCGATGTTATATTCAGTGTTAATGCCCTGGGAAAATTACCAGTAACACCAAATCATAATTGTTAATATAAAGTTGTAGCATATATGCAAGCAAGCATGTACTAAACCAGTATTAGAGCAGTGTGTTTGGTAAAAGGTTAAATTACTTTAGGTCAGTTATGCTAATACAGAACGAATGATGGCGAGAGCTATGCTCGGAGTATCACTACGTGATCAACTTAGGAATGAGAAGATCCGTAGAAATACCAGAGTGACCGACATAGCAACGGGTCGCAAAGCTGAAGCTGCAATGGGCGGGGCAGATAGCTCGGATAACTGATGGACTCATAGGTGCTGGAGTGGCAATCAAAGGTAAACGCAGTGTCTGTCGACCTCGGATCAGGTGGACAGGTGACATCAAACGAGTTGCAGGTCGTCATTTGACACAAGCAGCGCTTGGAAATCGCTGCAAAGTACGTATGTATAGCAGTCACTGCGTGATTTCTAGATAGTTGACTATTACTTTCGGTGATGGCTAGGTGCTAGGTCAGGGCTGCGACTTCACTTTCGGGGCGCTGAGTTCGAATCGCTGCACGCACCTCTAACTTTTCTAAGTTATATGAGTATCACTTGCTTCAACATGCATGCCTGGGAGGTCTCCATTATGTTCTCAAAGGAGTTCGAAGTCTACCAATCTGCTCTGGGCCAGCATGGTGGACTACGGCCTAAACCCCTTGTCATTGGGAAAAGAGACCTGTGCACTATAGTGAACCGGTCAGAGGTGGATGTGATGATGATAACTTTCGGAAATGCCACCCATGACTTTGTCTTAAACATTTCAAAGATACTCCAGGCAAATATCCAAACATGCCTGGATAGAGAGGAATGAAAAACACTAATTGCATCATGAATTGAGCAGTAGCACCAAAACAGAAATGGAAGCTTAGGCTGCTGTCACAATAACCTACGATGCTTATCACAGAATAGAGGTCACCGGGACGCCGGCTTAGTGATGCGCGTGACGTACAATCGACCATCGATAGCTCTGTGCCAGACGCGTCGATAAAAAGATTACACTTTGCGTATACGAATCGTACGTGATGTGAATATTAATTCAGTCTCCCCTTTCGTGGTGGCACTAATAGATTTTAATCGGTCCTGGCCAGTGGGAATTCGACTTCTGTGTGTATGTGTGTGGAGTGACTTACAGTGGTACTAAATCAATTAGTACCTACTTAGAAAGTTGTGTTTTGTACCATAAGTATAAAGTTAGTCTCAGCTATTATTTTCACTAAACAAATGTGTGAGACATTATAAAGGTTTTCATGTAATTTAATAGTTAAAAATGATTATAATTTTTAACTTGTTTACGTAGATCATAGTTTTTTTGCTTAGGACACGTCATCACTGTGATGAAACCAGTTAAATCTATACATATAATAAAATCTTTAAATAGCCGGGTCTGTGTATTTAAGGTTTAAGCAAAAAGTTAACAGAGTGTGGTCAGAGATATTTAATACATTAAAGCAACAAAAATTTAAATGATCGTATTTTTATTTTAACTTTTTAATTACCAATTAAATTATGCGATTTCGATTGAAAGTGAAAATCATTCAATATGATAGAAGCATCTAATCATTAGGAACATATTATCTATATATATTTTAAATACCTCTTAACATAATTTCATGTGATTGTAATTTTGGCTGCATTCTAATTCAAATTATTTAGTATAATGTAAGAATTTCAGAATCGAAAATCTTCGAAAAATGCATGTTGTTTTTACTTTTATATGATTTTACATACACTGGGCATGCTCGAAATTTAATGTATTTTACAAAGCTTATGTGAAAATTTCTTGTAATCCTAAACCTAAACCTAAAATATATAAATAAAAACGTGAATTTTCGACCAACGGACACGGTAACTTAGGGGGTTTTGCTGAAGTTATCCCAAATTAAATAAATATAAATGTATCAAAAGTGTATATCGGTAACTAACTTTTACATTTTTTGTAATTATCAATTCTAAAAGCACTTCGCTATGTGCACTCTCAAATGTAGATACTTATTCGTAATTTTTCACAGTAAAATAACATTGCCCTTCGATTTCTCCAAACAGCTTAGCTTAAGTGGCGTCAGATTTGAATATTTTTATCTATCTAGTTGATTTAAAATATTAATGGCGTTTCAGGCATTAAGGGCATTATGGACACCCTTGTTTTTGTTCGCCGAATTTGCATGTTCGGGGGACAGTGGGAATACAGGGTGTTTGCATGCGGCGGGATCAAAGAGATGCATTATAGCAATGTATTCGGTAACACGTAAATAAATAAAGATAAACATAGCCCCGGGCGGGATTCATCAGCCCGTATTAAATCGTATCGAAAACATCCACAACGCGTATCGATGGAACTTTTCACATGCCTATCTTCTGCTTAAATAAAGCCATGTTCATGTAATAAATATATTATATCGATCGCTCGTATGTTGATTAAACTTTATTTTTGTATTAACTTCAGCTTGTTGTTTCCCTTCTCTTGAACTGTCTCGTAGCGTGATGTTAAAATAGCCTATCGTAACCTTTCTCAATATACCTACAGGGTTAGAAAATAATGATGGTTCCTGAGATAAGCGCTTTAAAACATACACTTGGAAGCTACCTATATATAAACTTTCAGCATATAGTACCTATATTTTAATAGTATAGATCATTGCATATATTGGGATAAATGGGTTTTTTTATTTTAATGGACTTTAAAGCTTAAAAAATTTATTTTGTTAAGTAAGCAAAAAGAGTGAGCTTTATAATTGTCATGTTTTAATGAAATATAAACTAACGCCTACTACATACTAGTTTAACGCCTTACAAATCAAAATCACGTAAAAAAAAAAACAACTATTGAGTAGGCGTCACCTTTCGACCGTCCGTCCAAATTGTTTCCGCGTTATCACTATCAGAGCGATCGTCAGGGGGACCCGAAGACCTCGCTTGAGAAAAATACACCCGAGTTAGCACTGCGATTACAGCGGCCCGTGTCGATGGGAAGCAAGTTCTTATCAATCTACATTAGCCGACCTGACCCTCTGTGTGTCTTAGCTTTACTTGTTGATATTGGAGAAACTATTAAGGAAGACTTCCGAGAACAAGTGGTTATTTTTTGTTAAACTTCTAGTTAGTAATTATGAAACGGTGTTAGCCTAGTGGGTAGGTAGTTCGACTTTACTTTTGAGGAGGCGAGTTCGAATCTAGGCACGCATCTCTAACTTTCCTGTTAGGTGCGTTTTTCTAGCTATTAAAATATCACTTGCTTCAACGGTGAAGCAAAACACCGTGCGGAAACCTGCATGCCTGAGAGTTCTCCATAATGTTCTCAAAGGTGTGTGAAGTCCACCAGTCTGCAGTGGGCCAGCGTGATGGACTCCTCAATGTAGGAGGAAACTCGTGCCCTGTAGTGGGCCGGTAATCGGTTGATATGATATTGATGATAATATACAAGCAAATGCCCGTGAGCTCATCGGCCTTTTTTTCATCAATCAATAAAAAATAAACCGATATCAGTCCACTGCTGGACTAAAGTCCTCTCCGGGTAGGAGGGTTAGCCCACGATCACCACGCTGGGCAGATGGATTGGTGATCACAGTAGATGTTAGTAGTAGCACGGAGGATGCTGATGCTGTTCTCCGTTTCATTCTGTTAGTCACCTCCTACGACATCCGCGGAAAGAGGAGGGAGGCATAGATATTCTGAGCTGCCGCCACCACAGAGAACCCTGCCATCGCCATAAGGCACAGCCTTTATTAAGTTTTAGATAAAATTTGCTGTCTTTTCATCTCAAAATTTTGCCAAGCTCGTTTTAGCTCCGAGCACGGCATCGCACCCATAGGCTATTTTTAAATTCCACCGGGAATATTACCAATGTTCTTTTTCGGGGTAAAAACGGGATGAACTATTTCACATTTTCAATATCAGTATAGATTTTTCGTATTGCATAATACTCACCCTGGTTGAAAACATGTGAACGTGTAGACATTTGGCTGGTGAAGATGAATCTATAGATTATGAGTTGTTATTCAATTAATGCGTCGCATAATTAGTTGTAAGAAGATTTGCAAACTGCGATCCCGGCTTGAGTTGTGTCCCGGCTTGAGTTGTGTCCCGGCTTGAGTTGTGTCCCGGGAGGAGGTGTCGCCGGGATTGGGATCCGCGAAACTTGCCTGTCTTCGCTTACACTAGATGTGCAGGTAAGGCGATTTATACTCTACGATTATCTTCGTTTTCATTTATTCGAACAACATGTTCACGATGTGTATTGTACAAAAATACTTCGTAAGTTTGAACACTTACAATTTGAGATGGTGATAAATAACAAAACACCAGACCAAGGGTGTTGTAAGTTTGCATATTAACTAACTCCACATCATAATTTGCGAAAAATCAAATGTTTCGACAACTCCATTCAAATTTAACAGATTTTGCTCTATAATTATATAAGTTTCGTTAATGGCCCTGGCTGTACCCATTTCACGTACTAGGTTTATACCTACTCGGGGTCTTATTAGGCTAGGGACTAATAATAGCATCGGTATATTGTTTTATGTTTCTTTAGTAAGTTCTTTTGATGGGGGAAAGTTAACTTTATAGGTATGCTACATCTGGGGTGGGGATACTCACACGGTAAAAACCTATCAACATCACTTCACTACAATGAAAATCATAGTAAAAGAACGCAGGTTTGACTTATGCGATATTTTATATTTATGTCACACTTTATGGACAACTATAAGGTGTGCACGAGATAACTTTTATTAAAACCGATATCAACCGGTGCATTCTAAGCAAGAAAATACAACTTGCATTAAAGATAAACATTGTTATCAAACCTGCACACCTGAGAGCGCTGCATAATGTTCTCAAAAGCGTGTGAAGTCTACCAATCCGCACTTTTCCAGCGTGGTGGACTAAGGCCTAAACCCTTCTCATGGTGAGAGACGACCGTGCGCTGTATTGGGATAACGTTGTTTACTTTATCAGTGAAAAAGTCGCAGCGTGTAAATGCTCCACTGCAAGTCTGCGCTGCCTCAAATAGAATAACTTGGAAGCGAAAACTCGATTAGTCTTCCAGCTTCCAGAATATTCCTACTCTCCCTACGTAGCTAGGTGTACGATAAATATGAAGTTATGCTATAGCGAGTACATTTATAAATCCAAGAAACTTATCACACGTAACATACCTATACAACACCTAACAACAAACAACTGTATCATCATAAAAACCCATTACCAGCTCACCACACGGCACGGGTCTCCTCCCACAATGAGAAGGGGTTAAGGCCGTAGTCCACCATGCTGGCCTGAGGCAGATTGGTGGACTCCACAAACATTGGAGAACATTATCGAGAACTCTCGGTGTCCTCACGATGTTTTTCTTCACCGTAACAACTGTATATGTAAATCTAAATATTAAATAAATAAGAAAAGATACGACTACAATACACACATCGCTATCTAGTCCCAAAGTAAGCATAGCTTGTGTCATAAGTAAGCATACTGATACTAAGATAACTGCTAAATATTTTTATGAATAATATACATATTATTCATAAATACTTATACCTAATATACATATAAATAGCTAGCACTGAAAACCATTCATGTTCATCACACAAACATTTTTTCAGTTGTGGGAATCGAACCCACAGCCTTGGACTCAGAAAGCAGGCTCGCTGCCTGCTGCGTCAATCGGCTGTTATAATAATACGTTATTGTACTTACCTTCTTTGTTTGTGTTATTTTGCTGAAAGTATATTTGCCAGTATGCCTTTGTTTAACACAGCAATGGAAGGTCATAGCGCCGTTTTGCAGAGAGTAAGAAAGTTAGTTATAAATGTTAGTTAGGACGATATTTCTAAATTGATCTCAATGATTTAGAAATAGTTTACATTCTGGAATCCGAAATGGGCTCAAAATACATTCCTTACTGTTATTATAAATGAGAAAGTGTGTTTGTTTATTTGTCTTACAATCACCCCCTTACTAAGCAACCAATCAACTTGACTTTGGCATAAAGTTAGTTAAAAAGACGGGGAGTAAATTAGGTTACTTTTTATAAAAATCTAAGTATAATCACAATGTAAAATCAATGTCAACAATATATATATGATTATTAATAATTAAAACAAAAGTGAAACAATCAAAAATAGAAAGAAGAAAAAATCATTGTAATATAAATAAATTAAAACTAAACAGAATCTTATTTTTTTTTCTTTTCTTTATATCTCATCGTGCTGACTAGCAGAGTCAGCAGAATAATAGTCTTCAGAAGTCTGTATTTCAAAATAAAGTTTATGAGAGAAGATGTATCTACATTTTGTATTCGAATAATGTGAGTAGGTAGCATATCACTGAAGGCGCTATCTGTTGACACATCACCCTTAACCCCGTTCCGTTAGTCGAGCCTTCTTATCCGTTATGGACCTTTAACAGGCCCTTATCCGGGTGCTCCAAACTTCTGAGTAAGGCCTCCGTACAGAGGGTGGAGTTAAGAGGCGTTTATGACAAATATCGGGCAACTATTGGCTAAGTTTCCTTGTATTACTTTTTATTGGGCAATTATCAGGGACTGTTTATCTTACTTCCGATTCTTCATCTTATTGATAAACTAGCAGTTACAGATGACTTGTTTTGCACAGAAACTCTGATCTCCGCTTTTCATAAATATAAGATACAATATAAGGGAAAAAAAGAAATACGAGAAATTGGATTGTTTTATGAAAAATGATAAATTTATTTTGACTGCAGGAATAACTTCAATGGAAATTTTTGAGTTATAAAGAGCACTTTGTCCTAAACGTGTTAAAATGATTACACTTTGCACAGTCCTCTACCTTCCTGTGAAAGTCAAGTCAAAATTGTTTCAGCCATGCTGAAGTTGTGCTTGTACAAATAAAAGATGCTCGTAGATAGACAGACATATGACCAAAATAATTTTAAACGTGTGTTTCGGTTAAGTAATAATTATTGATTTTTTTATTCTAGTTTAAGTTAGCCTTGAACTGCAATCTCACCTGGTGCTAGCTTTGGTAAGGGACCATTCAGTGTATGTGTAGGTTACACATAATCGGATTCTACATTGCCCATACACATTGCTATTAAATGCGCATTCTAAAGGCTGGAGTAACCTGTCTATTGCTTCCACTCGTTTACACGCTATATCAAACGTCCTGAAGTTTTGTTTCAATCCTACTTCTGTGTTTTAAGAAGAAGAACGGTTAAAACTACGTTCTATTTTATATTGATAACAAGTTAGTGCTTGATTGCGATATTAACTGTGTGATTGGATCTGATTATATCATATAAGAAATAACAAAGGATTCAGTAAATATTTAACACATCTCAGAACGTAAGCCTATAGACACTTTCTATTCAGTACTTTTGGGGATCACAAGGCCGGTAAAAGAGTGTAACAGGATAGGAGCAGCGGGGGGCGATGTGTCAACTGATAGCGCCATCTACTGCTAAATGCACTAACTATTTTCTCGACCGTGACGTTTTTTGGACTGGACTGGAGTGGAAGTGGACTTTACTTTACCATTTCATTTGACGAAGCCTTTTCCCAAAGCAAGCTGGTGTGTAAGCTGTGGTAGCTTACACACCATATGGGGTAGATTTTTATTAAAGTTACAGCCGTATTTAGTGTAACTAATAATGCGTTTTTAATTGCGAAAGGTTTTATTATCATCCACTTGTTTTGGAATATTGAACACTTTAAATAATACTATAGTATTACTATATATACACAAAATATTACTATATACTATATTTTGGCGACAAATTTTATGCAAGAACTTGCAATTTGTTTTTGTAAATAATAAGGGCTGTGTACCTATTACTTCAATTTGCTTTTGTGGATCAAAGATAATCATTCTTCACGATACACTTTGCGATATTATACTTGAAAGAAGCCTTGACTATAACATAAACATGTATAGATTGTGGTGTGTTTCCTGACTTAATGAAACTTAGTAAACTTAAATGAGTAACTATCTACGCGATAGAATTCAGAAAGTCGACGTGAATGGAAAACGGTCTAATGGATCCGTTGTGAAAATAGGTGTCCCACATGGGTCTATATTAGGACCATTTCTGTTCCTTATTTACATTAATGACCTTCCTTACCTTGCCAAGGACAAACACGGGATAGTTCTGTTTGCCGATGATACATCACTGACTTTTAAAATAAATCGACGTGATATAGCTTTTGACGACGTAAACAACTCTCTTGCTTAAGTGGTACAGTGGTTTGAAGCTACTAATTCGGTTCTTAACGGAAAAAACGTGTTAAACACGTGAAATCCATTGTACTTCTTCCATCATTCATCATTATCCATTCTTAATAATGAGGAACTGAAACTGGAGGATACGACAGTTTTTCTAGGAATAACGTTAGATTCTAAACTTCAATGGGGCCTTCATGCAAATAATTTATCGAACAGGCTTAGTTCTGTTGCCTATGCGGTAAAGAAGATACGCCATATGACCGACGTAGAAATTGCTAGACTGGTATATTTTAGTAACTTTCACAGCATTATGTCATATGGAATTTTGCTTAGAGGTAATGCTGCTGATATTAGCACTATTTTCGTGCTGCAGAAGAGGGCTATTCGTTCGATCTATATAATGGGTCCGTGAGAGTCATTGAGAGATAAATTTAAAAATTTAAAATAATGACAGTGTAAAGTCAGTACATATTTGTAAATTTAATGTACGTTCATAAAAACATTTCTAAATTTAAGAAAAAATGTGACTGCAATAATTGAAACATTAGTAAGTAAGAATAAACTTACAGTGCAATATACTAGGTTACATACAATTCATAATTCGTTTAAAAGAAATTGCATACAATTCTACAATAAACTACCAATTGACATCTTGGAGATATCTCTTGAAAAGTTCAAAGTTTGTATTAAACGTAAGATTATAGAAAAGTCCTATTATAGTATAAAGGACTACGTAATCGATAAAAAAGCTTGGGCGTAAATTATTGCTCTAACCAGGTTGCTCTTCTAATAATTTAAAATTACATTGTGAGATGGTCATAACAAAAACATAAAAAACACCTGGCTAAGTTTGTTGTGGGCCTCTTCTTAGACCAGGACGCGTTTGGAACCCTCGTAGCTTTAGTTTTAATTATCGCCATCATCTCACTACCGTGTAATTCTTATGTACGCATCAAAAGTGCCACCTATGGGCCTACTTGAATAAAGATATTTTTGACTTTGACTTTGACTTTGAATTGTTTTTAGTAAAAAAAATTGTCCTCGTTTATTAAAAAACTTCAGAATACTACTGAGGAAATAATATTATTAATAATAATAATTGCGGGTTTCGCTTGGTTTTTGAATCAAGGGTTGTACACAAAAGGCAGTTATTCTTAAAACGGCTCGTATTGTGAGGAGGTTCCTCACTCTGAAGCCCTGACCGCCGGTTGCTTGGGTACTCAAAAGCCCCGCAAGCGGAGGAGTTGTTTTTTTTTTATACATTTTTAAAAGTGTTTTTTTTTTTCATTGATAATGTAAAAGTAAGAAGTAAAAGTTCTCTCCATACTTGGCAATTTATGTGAGGGCAGTACCATAAAAGGACATTAGGTGAGCCCAGGGTTCCCTTGCACCACATTATGGGATTCTAATGGGACCCGATTACTAGCCGTGAGAGATTAGGTCAGGAAAGTTCGTCTTTAATACATTTGTAGTATTTTCCTCAACAGCAGCAAAATTAACTTTGGGATTACCTCTCCTTAGCCCTTTAGCTTAGTATATATTATGTATGTTTTATTAATATACATTTTAAACCCCCACGTAAAAACAACGGAGTGTTATAAGTTTGCGGTGTGTTTGGGTGGCATCATAGCTCCGGAACGGATGAACTGTTTGCAGTGACTCTACCACAAGTACTGAGGACTGATTCTTCTTGACACTATGACAAATTTGGAATCTAAGATGTCACCTCCACTCTTCCGCCAGGGTAGTACCTAGCCACGGCCTGCCTCCCACCAGACAAATGTGCTATTAGGACTGTAACTGCTTTATTGGCCTGTTAATCAGCATCGTGAAAAATTCAACAACTCTGGACCTCGTAATCTATGGGGCCATTTGAGAATTTATTATTTTAGAATTTTCTCTGGTCTGGTCTGGTGGGAGGATTCGGCCGTGGGAGGTCCTGGGTTCGATTCCCGGCAGGGACAACTTGGGAATTGAAATTTTCTAAATTTTCCCTGATCTGGTCTGGTGGGAGGCTTTGGTTGTGACTAGTTACCATCCTGCGACAAGGTCGTGCCTGTGATTTAGCGTTCGGTGCGATGTCGCGTAGAAACCGATAAGATGTATGACTACCACGCTCCACGCTTACCACCAGGTGAGATTACAGTCATGGGCTAACTTGTGGAATAAAAATAGTGCTTATTAGTACGTTAAATAGAGCCAAACGCTTATCAACCATCATCAGTAGGTGTGAACAAAGAGGCGAAAGCAAATAAGTGACATTAGGGAGTTAATTGTGAGTGGCGGGTCACGCTTTACGGACACCGATTGGGGATAATTACATCATACGCTGGAAAAAATATTAATTTTCGAAAGGAAGTTCGTTGCTACCACGTTTTTTGCTCCTATGAAACGTTGCTATATTTAATTTTTAATGCTTAAAAGTCTGCAGCCACGATGACCTCATGATAACGTTCGATATTAGCCAAAGAAGTACTATCCCAATTAATATTATCAATAAGAAAGTTATTGCCTAACTGAGCAATAAATCAACTAGATTTTGGGCATTAAGTTAGTTGAGAGGACGGAAAGTATTATAGGCTACTTTTTATAACAGTTGAACAAACAGGTCCCACGGGATTGGTAAAAGGCGTTATAAACGCGGACAATAGCTAGTCTAGTTAAAACCTTCTTAAATACTTCTCCTTTTTCTCTTGTGTTCCTAACTTGTAGTTCAATATTTATACAGACATATATGACATTACAAAAATATTTGTAAGCTAACTTAAAATAAATGAATTTTGAATTTTTTACCATATGCTTTGTTGCTGAGCCAGAGCCTACGTTTCACCTTACGTCACCTCACCTAGTCTTCACGGCTGGCTCGGCATAAATCGCCAACAATTGCTACAGAGGTGCCGAACGCTTATAAAACAACACTAAACAAAAAAAAGCACCACTTTTGTTCAGTTCGCCGCACATTTTGTCATTATTCGTGGCACGTGGGCTCGAATATATAATGTTTTATTATTAGAGGTTACGACTTCACGCCTTTAGCGGTGTTCTCACTGATAATACTTTCATTTGTTCCAAGAAGTTGTTATCTGTGGACTGTACTTTGCAAAGCCGTGTCGCAACTTATGCCATTTAATTTTGACGACCTATTTTCTAGTGATTGTATGAGTATGGGCTTTCAGAAACTGCAATACCCCATGCTGGTTGACTTATCTCCTTCTTAGACTACGTAAAGAACCTAGATAGTACAAGTAAACTATTTACTAAGAAAAATCGTAGTTCAACGAGAATCTGATCAAAATCGACTTTATAAAGTAAAGAAAAAATTATTTTTGGAAGTTATCATAGTCCACTATTCTACTAAAATATGATGTTGGAAAAGAGCAAATGCTAGGTTTCTTTTCGGATTTTGGCGGTAAAAACAGCCTTTCGAAATAATGTTCACCACAAACAGATAGATCTGACGTTTCAAGAGTTCAAATAAATTAGTTGATGATGATGGTAATTCAAATTTTTTTTTAATTTTAAGTTTAATAAAAAAAGCAACAAGTTTTTTACGCAACGTTTTTTGTTAAGTAAAATATGGATATTTTAATAGATTTTTTTAACCTGTTAGTTCAATAACAAAAGCGAACCCATATTTTATTTTAAAAACAAATACAGGTGAATATATTATATAGTTATAAATCATAATATATTATGAAAATTAAGCTTAATTTGTTATACTCCGCGAACAGCAGCAGAATCTGTATGGTGTAATTTATAATTACTTCAATCCGTATACTCCACACCAAAGAGATCCTTGGCAATGTAGGTACCCTCTACGCACGTTTCGCTCCGAAACCGGAGCATCCTCAGGAGATGTTGACTTTACAATTAATAATTGTTAAGTCAAAGTTTTCATAATATATTATGGAGTTCCGCCAAGTAACGCCTGCTTCTATCCAATATAAATCATAATATTTCGCATTACATTTGCGTTTATTGTTTACAAAGTTATAATACTCCTTGACAGCACCCACTTCTTAACCTAAAAAATTTGCAAAAAAATTTAAATACTTATTACACAAGTTAAGCCACCGACTACGAACTCTGGTCTTTCAAAACAATTTTAACGTGTTGCCTAAAAAATATGTCAGATTTATTCGTCATATGTCATAAAGCAACTAATTTTCATGATAAAACGTGTGAAATGAATGAAGTAAATTTTGGTAATTACACAGTCGTCGGTCAGATTGGTTATCAATCATTTGGCGGCGCAAGCGGAGCGAGGCGCAAATCATAGTGCGCGCGACTCACGCTGACACCTACATCCCGCTGGGTCCAACATTCCGTCAAAGAGCAATAAAATAGATGCTGTTGTAGGCATAAACTGATTACTACGTTGCAATATTTGTTGATTTGTTGACCGCCGGTCGGTGTGGTTTCTTTTAAAAAATTCACCAAGAATACGATTAAAACTGCGGTTGCATATATTTGCTAAAGAAAGAATAATCAAATGTTTTTCTTAATTCTAGAGTCCTCATTCGGGTTCCTCGCGTTTTTTTTGGGTCAAGAAAGGCTTCCTTTTTAATTTACTTATTTCAGTCGTCACTTGTCACGATTGAACCATTTCTTTCACACAGGTACTCAATATTGGTTTTATTTCTCCCGGATTACACGTGAGTAACGTATAAGCTTATTCCTCATACTTTCAGTCACTGTCTGGCGGTTCTTCTAAAAATACCCATAATATAGAATATTTAAGCCTTTCTGGTTGCACAACAATTCTTTCGGTTCTGCGCCGATTATGTTTATTCTGTGACCATGCGCCTGCGCAAGTCGCGCTCATAGCGGGAGACGAGTCGACAATGCACAGGAAGTGTCGACTAAATCGAATTATACACCGATGCGACCATTCGACGCCCGCTCCGACAAATAATCGCCATTGTTTCCAGCGTGACTTGTGTGTTTGATGACGTTTATGCTTTTATGAAGGTAATGGATGAGGACGTCTAATTCAATTTTATGTTTTATAAGAGTTAAATTATAATTTTTTTATGTTCTGTAATATGTAATTATAAAATGATGATACAATGGTGCCATGTAGTATACATCGGGTGCAATCAAAACGATCGCCAAAATTATTTTATTACTACATTATCAGCTAACTTTAAAGATTCCATGAGAGGAGAGCAGGAAGCAGCCCCACTGAAGTAGCGAAGTGACTCTATCACCACATTGCTCGTTGCACGTTGCAAATGTGGGTGAATAGGTTATAAGCGATTTAAAGGAATTGAAAATCATTTTGTTTTTTGTTTTGTTGTTTTTTTCGGTAGTAATCTTACAGTATTTAGCAATAATATGTACAATTGATTTACTCACTGCGCAAATTTAACGATTAAAGCAATAACAACATTGACAAGACACAATTAATAAAACTCATAAAAGGTTAAGGGAGCAATATGGATGGTCCTCTCATTGATCTAACCTTATAAAATACGCTCTAGTAGCAGTAACTGTTAACTGACAGATAACAAAACAGCGTCCTCTTTCAATAAGACATTTAATATAATGAAAACATGCCCAATTGACGTCACAAAATTAATTATATCTGGAGTCTGAGTCTGTGTCAATCATGAAGGGTAGAGGTAAGGAGAACAGTTTAATATGAGATACAAGTCTCATAAATTAACACACTCGCTATTACAGCGCCACAATAATGACGTTTTTAGATGGGCCATTTTTATACACATAGATGGTTCTCCATACCCTTAGTATGTGCATTTATGACGTAGATCAAAATTTATATTTATCCTACTCTATGTCAGGAATATAGGTGTTGAAGATTTCATGAGATGGAGACCGTTAAACGAAAACAATTGGCCATAAACCTATTCAAGAGCAATTGCAGAAACGATTGGGCAACCGGCAGTCGACACAGCGCACCGCGGAATTGTCTCCATCATATCACAATTCAGAGAGCAATATATCCAGCCCACGTGTTCGAAAAGCAATTTCGCGCAAAACGACTAACCGAGTGCCGAGCGCGATGCAATAGAGCAGCGTTCGTGGAAGACAGCGGGCGCGCCCTTATCGCGGCTGTAAATCAATATATGATTACAAATTTAATGCTACTGTTGCACTATAAATCAGCGATTTTAAATTACGAGCCGCAAGCGACGTATCACTACGCGTGAGGCCCCCTAGTGCTGCGCGCTGTCCACACTCGACTCGCTGCAACTTTGCAACTCGCGTGTAGGATGAGTAGGGCTGTCCAGAGTTACTAAGAAATTGGACTATCGATGTACTTAATAGTAGACTAAAGGCCTGTCCCATGGGGAAGGTTTTGTTTATTAGAGGTGGTAGAGTCACTACACACAGACAGACTTGATGTTTCAAAAGTGCTTATATTAGGCCTACTTGAAATAAATGAATTTTGAATTTATTGTGAAAATTAAACTTAATTAGCTATACTCCGCGAAAAGCAGGAAAATCAGTATGGTGTTATTTATAATTTCTTCAATCTTTATACTCCACACCAAACAGATGTAGGGTACACCCTACATCTCTTTGCTTCGCTCCGAAACCGTAGCATCCTCAGGAGATGTTGACTTTACAATGAATAATTGTTAAGTAAAAATTAGCCAAATGTGTCTGCCAAATGTGGTTTTGCTTATAATCACCAAGCTGGGCAGACGGGGATCGCAGTAGATGGTAGTAATAGTACAGCGCAAGCTGCTGCCCGTTCTCTGTTACGAGTATATTCGATTAGTTTCCTCGTACTACAACCACGGGAAGAGAATGGTCTGCTTCATAGTACTACTAAATGTGCTATGAAGTACACCTAACTGTGGAGGACGGAAAAAGAGGCAAAGTATTCTATAGGACCTCAACAATACGAGTCAAGCAATTGCCATTTAGACTTATTTAGTGCTTTTCTCAAAAAAGTACAAGAAAATAAATCAAATAACGTATTTAACACCAATCTTTGACTTCAATGGTAGCAAATTAACTTCCATTTTTAACATAACTATGTCAAGTACAACATCCATGTCTGTTCTTAATGGAATTCATCTAAAAACAATATGTATTCGGCTTTGTTCAGACAAAGTTACTCCACATTGACAAAGAGTACACAAACACGTTACATAGCCACGGAATTTAGAAGGTCTGGATTCAAAAGCAATCCTGGTAATTAAATGAAACAAACAGTACCAAACGGATTTTCTTAGTAATTTTCTGAGGAATTTTTTGTTTGAATAAAAGTTCTTCGTAGTCTTATTCCAATTCGAATGTAATTTGAATGTTTTCGAGCATGTTTGGGAAATAGTTCATTAATGTCCATGTTTGAAATAAAGCAATCAAGTATTGTTGGCACAACGAAGCGAAGTTGTAAGAGTTGGCATCGTACCGGAACGCTGAATTTCTTGGTGACATGCGGCATACACAAAAAAAGAATTAACGAGTTGATTTAGTACTATTAGAAAATAGGTCAGTATAATTCAATGAGATATTAGATATTAGAATCTTATTAATACGAAATAGAACATTTTGTATTAATACGATTCTTCCTATAAAAGCTATCTTTAACAATAAAATGCAATGCATCAATGTTATTTTATTACAATAATATCGATACATTGTTATTGTTGCCTAGGCACTATCAGTAGTAGTAAATCGAATGGACAAAACCACTTTTCTTATCTTTAGTAAATGATAGAATATAGAAAGTATTAACGCACGCGAAAGACACAAGAAAGGAGAGGTCTTTGAAGATTACAATACTTAGCTCATTTTATGCCTATTACAATATTGAATATTTTGTTTTAGTGATGCGATGACTTCTTATAAAAATTAAAAGTCACAGAAACATAAATTGCGCCTAACATGTTATTCTAAGAGACTTTTTATTACACTATTGTGTACTAAACTATTGCCTTTTGTTTAATTAGAAACTAAGTTTTTTGGGAGAAATTAACTTAATATTATTAAAATTAAACATGTTATCAATATCAAACAATTACCGGCCCGTCATAGGGTACACTAGCTGTTTACTGCTATCTTACCTGTTGGTAAGTGATGGCGCAGTCTAAGGTGGTAACCGGTTAACCCTGTAAGAGGGTATACTAGTTATATTAAACCCATACCCCTGTCCTATAGGTTTCTTTTCCTATAGGACATCGTACGTTAAATAGCTAGGCGGCACGTTTTTGTCGATATGGTGGCTACAAGCTATGGCCAAAGCCTCCAACTTGACAAGACTTGAGAGAAAAATAATAAATAATTAAATAAATATTATACTACGACGATACACATATCGCCATCTAGCCCCAAAGTAAGCGAGCTTGGGTTATGGGTGCTAGAATGACTGATGATTTTTTTAATGAATAATATACATAAATATTTATAACACACAGATAAATACCCAGACATTGAAAAACATTCATGTCCATCACGCAAAAAAATTCCAGTTGTGGGAATCGAATCCACAACCTTAGACTCAGAAAGCAGGATCACTGCCGACTGCGCCAATCGGCCGTCAAAAATAAAAAATACTACATTGCCCTTGCGGGATTGAACCCGGGATCTCCCATTTAAAATCTACATAGCGTAGGTAGTCAAAAATTAATATAATTGAAATAAAAATTACTTCTTTAAATATATCGATAAATCAATTATTAATTCCAAATTCATCGATAAGCTCGCAGGCACAACACTTCCGCGATGATGTAGTGCAGACAATATCTCGTGTTGCTCTTTCCTCGCTATCAGATGTTGTATCGCGCGAATAGTCGCGTGTCTATCAATGATATAACTCAGGAAATATTATTTGTTTAAGATTATATAGTTTATTTCATCGCATTATGTAGAATTTAGTACTCAATTTGCCGCCGTGTAAATTATGTGTCAGAGCTCGCGAGGAGCTTTGTTTGGAATTTACTTTGGAAATGAAAGAGCGTTTATGTGGAGTTATTCAACAAGTTTGTCTACCTTTGACGAAGCAGTGAGCGCTGTGGTTTTAAGTTGAAGGTCCTGGGCTCGGCTCCTGACATGGGCAATATGGAAATTTATAATTTCTGAATTTTCTCTGGTCTGGTCTCGTATGGGTTCCACCGTAGCCAGTTACCACACTACTAACGATAACGTGGCGCTAAGAAACCGAGTGAAATTGCTTCTTAGCGGTGATAGCCTAGTAAGTAAGAGATCAAATTCGAGCCCCGGTACGCACCACTGACTTTTCGGAGTTCCGTGCGAGAATTTAAGCAATTTAAATATCACTTGCTTTAAACGGTGCAGGAAAACATCGTGAGGAAACTTGCATGCCTTATAGTTGTCCATAATATTCTCAACCGCGCGTGGAGTACACCAACGTGGGGCAGCGTGGTGGACTACGGCCTTAACTTCTTCTCATTGTGGGAGAAGACCCGTGCCCTTTAGTGGGCCGGTAATGGGTTGATATGACGACGTTAATTATGGGTATGGATTTAAAGACGCAAACAACATCAGTATGTTCCATCTTTCTCAAAAACACAAACTAAACAAGCAAGTTTACAATCCCGACAGACATAACTTACGGATAGCCCAGAGCGCTCTTCAGCGAGATGTCATTTCGGCTTGTTAAGTCGGCGGTTGTTTTAACGTTTATTGTGTTTATGCCTCCACGTCTCCGCTGAAATATTGTTTACGCCTCTGCGAAGCTATATTGATTCGCGAGAAGTTTCAAGGCTCGTATGGTATGCTGATAACTATTAAAAATGCCTTTGAAGCATTAGTAAAAAGTCGTTACGTTAAAGCTCTCCGTCTTTTTATTTATTTATTTAAAAAAGGAACACCATCAGCTTGTTCACAATACGTAGTAAAGAAAAAATTACAAATATTTTGTTTCTAATCAGTGCAACTAGCCACATAAAGGCGTGCAGCATTTACTACAAAATGACCGACATTAACACTACAAACTATAATAAAAATACAAAAAGTTAATCAAAACTAATACATATTACAATAAGAAAAACTAAAAAATAACAAAAGAAAACTAAAAATTACAATTCAAAAGTCTTTAAGAATGTACGATTGGATTCAAAACAGCATCAATCCTAACTATTATTATGATTGTGAAAGACGGTTAATTAAGCGGTGTCAGCCCAGTGGATGGGTCTTCGACTTCTCTTTTCTAAGTTATGTGTTAAGCAATTAAAATATCACTTGCTTCAACGGTCGAAATCGTAAGGAAACCTGCAGGCCTGACAGTTCTCCAATGTTCTCAAAGGCGTGCGCAGTCCACCAATCCGCTCTGGTTCAGCGTGGTGGACAACGGCCTTAACTCCTTCTCATTTAGAGATGCATGCTGGGATTCGAACCCCCGAAAGTGAAGTCGAAGCCCACTGGGCTATTTCCTTCGCTTTCAGCGTGGCAAATGTAAACTTAGCATCTAATTGAACCTTCCTGATGAATCAAGTTACTATATGTTTTTATTTTTACTGCCATGTTTCAAAATTCAACAAAATAATATCGGTGATAAATCTTAGAATCATCAAAATGACTTGAAGTTCGTGAAGGCACAATAAAAGCTCACGGAATTTACGACTTTATGATATTGTGTACCGTTTTCCTGTTGTCTCGTATATTTGGAGAAAATCGAAGTAAACTCGACGAGGTAATTGCGTAAGTAGCCAAACTTGGCTCGTAAATCTTTGACATGACAGGCTAACCACATTTACCAAATAATTGAAATTTATAGTTGTTTGCCAAACAGTTCTTTGTCGCTGTCTCGACCAATGGACGACCAATGGATGGAAATTTTAACATTTGATTGGTACAGCCTTGTCAAAACGCTTGTAACTAGACAGTATATAACATGTAGAACCCAAAATATCCATCATCGTCGTCATCGACCCACTACCGGCCGACTACAGGGCACCTCTCAGAATATGATGGGCTTAGGTTGTAATCCATCACGCTGGCCAACAGCGCACTTCACACGGAGTTGAGAACATTATTCTCACGATGTTCACTTAAAGCAAGTGTTATTTAAATGTCTTAAATTAAGAACGCACATAACTCCGAAAAGTCAGAAGGCGCGTGCCGGGGCTCGAACACTCTCCACGTCTCCACGAAAGGAAAGCCGAGCCATATACATTAGGCGAAATTCTTATTACCAGACCGGAGTTTGGAAATCGGCATTGTCTATCTTCGCCGGTCATCTTTGCCTCGGAGTGATGAAACTATCGCTATAAAATATCGCTTGCTTCAACGGTGATGAAACCTGCATACCTGAGAGTTCTCTATAATATTTTCAAATTGTGTGAAGTCCACCAATCCGCACAGGGTCAGCGTGGTGGACTACGGCCCTAACCCCTTCTCATTGTGGGAGGAGACCGGTGCCCTGTAGTGGGCCGGTAATGGGTTAGTTTGAAGTTAGTTGATAGAATGGAGAGTAGCATAGGCTTGTTTTAATTAAAGTAAAGCCAATGGTGCCTATGGGATTCGTAAAAACCCATAATAAATCCTGATGAAGAATAGCAACAGCTAGTATAACAATTAATAAAGAAACCCGTTTAGTGCAATTTGACTCGCCAGTTCCGTACTCACTACCGTGTAATTCTTATGTACGCATCAAACACGCTTCTTGTATATGAATATAAACTTTTTTTAGTAGGTACATGATGAGCTTTACATGCAATTCTACATGAACCTTAAAAAGTTTGTGAGATGTAACTGACTTAAATACAGACGGATTGACAGAGGGACAGCGGAAGCTAAGAATTGGGGGCCCGTTGACTCCGCTTCGGAAGAGAAAGTAATATAAAAAAGTTACCTGCCTAGTAGTCTACCAGCAAATATGTATCAATATTTTATACAAACCGATTGTAAAAGGGTTAAGGGGAATTTAACTTTTAGGATAGCGCGCATACACAAGCAGAGCTAGCACAGCCAGGAGACAAAAGTTATATACCCCGATGATATCCCCTGACGAGGGAAACATGGAGAAGTATACTTCCGTTTACTATTACAAATATATTATTTAAATATTATTACCAAATGCTCTGAGAGTTGATAAAGCTGTGGGAGAAGATAATTTTTTATCCCTTCCGCGCGGAGATAATTATCTCCTGCCCATGCTAGCCGTGCTGAGACTATATCGTCGCAGAGATCACAGTGAAACGTAGACTTGTCACCCAATGTAAAAGCAGAAAATTCTGTGGGCAAATCAATTATTTTATATCAATAAAACAGGTACTTTTAAATAAAATCTCCACGAACAAACAAAGCATAACAAGGACTGTCAGATTGGAACAATACAAATGAAAGAGCACTGTTTTGTATAACACACTAATGACTTAGCGAAACCGTCCTGCTCCTTCCAAAATTAAACAAGGTAAAAAAGCGGGCAAACGATCGATCACCGCTGCTTTCAAACAAAACACAGAAAAGAATCACGTGAGAGGATGTATGGAACAAATTAAAAGCCCAGCATGAGGTGTTCAGCCCGTCCACGACCCAGGCGCAGGGCAAATATCAAAGCTGTCAGTTTTGTGTAATTTGAAGACTCGTTTTCGAGTTATAAGTTATGTTATTGAATGTTTTGGGGGCATGGACTCTAACGAACATCCAAAAGTAATGTACACAGGTAATTGAAAAGATATCGATACAATCAGTGTCTCTGATAACGCAAGATTAACGTCGTAAAGTAAACACGGTCTTTAGTGTAGATATCGACACTCTATACGATTTGTCTACTTGTCCAGTAAATTCACTTTTGTACATAAAAATACTTTCTAACGAGCTGTCGTATTACACGATAGAAAGCCGATAACGTTCATAAAAAGTTAAAATTATTAACATTGCTATGAAAGCGTTTTTTAGTGTACACTAATGAGAGGCGGATTCGTCCGAACATCGCTAAATTAACTAAAATTGTAAAGAAAAAGAGCATTTTGAGCGATTTGAACGGACGATTGGGCGATAATGGCAACGTCAGGTGGGGCAGCGATGCACTCAGCTCAGTGATACGACCACTTTTTCAATACAAAGGCAATAAAAAAGCGCTAGTCACGCACTAAATGCCTCCTCAGCGCACACTCGAGGCGTCGGCCAAAAGAAACAAACAAAAGTGATAAAAGCGCACCATCACGCAGCCACGAAATTATATTCGCCTTGTAACACGTGTCAAGTTTCAATTTTACTAACGTCGAAATTAACAGTGGGCGTAAACAGATTATTGATATTTTTGTCGATAAAAAAGTAATCGATGATCGAATAGAGCATCGCATTACTAAGAAAAAAACGCAGCTATTGTTAAGAGTTTGGAGATCGGACTTTTTCATGCCGAAAATAAATGGACGACAAAAAAAAATTACTTCATCAATCAGAAACGGTTTTATGCATTCGACAATGGCTAGCCATTTTTGAACGCATAAAACCATGTTACAATCGCCTCGTGTGATCTGCTTGTTTCCAGGAATTCGGTCTAATTTTAACATGTTAAATGGGATCAATTTCTGAAGACGGGCCCAACGTCGAGCACGGATGTTTGATTGTTAGTATTTTTATAAGATCAGGAGTTTTATCTCTCGTCTTTATCGTAACATATAAAACATTTTTTGTATGCGTAAATTACTGAGAAGTCTCAAAAGATTTACGGCTAGTCAAAAATATCCGAGCATATGTTTTAAGCTTATATTTAATAGTATAACAAATAATAGCTACTTATATTCAAACAAGCCTTAAATCGATATACCTCATATGCAAGCTCCACTTTGATATTATAAAGTCTACATTCAAAAATAAAAGTGTAACCAACATTTGCGATAACAAAAGATCTACAATTCGATAAAGTTGCAATTTATTTTACAATACCGCAACTAAATATAATTCTAAAATATGAAAGTAACATTTTTTCGCCACAAAATGTGCCCCTCTGTTAATAATGCTGTAATCATAGGTTTGACACCCCGTCACTTCGTACTAAAATATATTGGCTATGGCAATCCGTTTAGATGGCATTACATTGATGAATTTGCTTTAGTGTACGTGTTTATGAAGGAAGGTGCTGAGTAATGGAGTGTGAAGTTTGTTTTTGTTACTTTGTAGTGTGGCCGGTTTAGTTTTAGGTCAGGCGTACGAAACCGAGGCAGCTAATACGCCGGATTGTGGGGGTCTCTGTGTAATTATAGCAAATGTGCCGTATTTGTGTTGACAATGGGAGCGGTTACGTCTCGGCTATATTGTCGCTTCTAAATGTCTGTGTTAGCCTTTCTTAAGCTTTGATTAGGCAGGGCTTAGCAGTTGGAAGGCACCGTTAATATTGATTTAGTCCCTTCAGCCTGTCTTTATGCCAACTTATGTATGGTATTATAATTGAAAATATAGATGCTAAATTTCTAAGATTTTTACTATCAGTTAAAAGAAATAATTGTATCAATGAATTACAAGAAAAACAATTTGTGTAACGTTGCCTGTTTCATGATATGCTTGATTTCTATTAAATTTTCACTTTTTAAGTGATGGTTATTAGAACATTTACTCATTTAATTCGGATTTTAAAATTCCTTCATCCGAGCATATATATATATACTTCTTTACTAATATTATAAAGAGGATTTGTACAAACAAACAAACGAGTAATAAGAGCTTTAATTTATCCAAAAAATATATATACCGAATTGTAATAATGTAACCGATACTTATAAAATTTTGCCTATAAAATTCATTCTTCGGAGTGCCATGACAAAACTATTGATATTACGAAATATGTACAATAAACTATGAACAGATTACAACAAGTATGTAAAAAGATTAAAGTACAGATTATAATCTACATAAATATCCGCTACGAAATAGTTAAGTCACAACACAACAAAAGTTGTGCCTATGTTATATTTATGACGTCATATTTATTCTTATTCAAATAGGTAAGTACGTATTTTATTATGAACAGATTGCGATGATACTCAATAGGTACCTAGCTCTTACTTTTTTTGATATTTTTTTGGTATCTAAAATTACGTGAGTGAAACTGCGGGACGTAGCTAGTTAAAATAAAATATTCTTAAAACATTCGTAGATACATGATGTTTTTAGATTGCTGAAATGAAATATCACTTATATATTTTAAACCATATTCTTGAGCAGATCCCGCAGTTCGTAATAAATAAGTAATAATAAATAAATATACAACGACAATACACACATCGCCATCTAGCCCCAAAGTAAGCGTAGCTTGTGTTATGGGTACTAAGATAGCTGATGAATATTTTTATGAATATAATATATATAACTACATCTAATATACAGATAAACACACAGACACTGAAAAATATTCATGTTCATCACACAACCATTTTCCAGTTGTGGGAATCGAACCCACGACCTTGGACTCAGAAAGCAGGGTCGCTGCCCACTGCGCCACTCGGCCGTCAACTATAACTATTTCAGTTCATGTACATGTTTAATTAATTTAAGTTTTTGAACTGTTATAAAAGTAAAGAGTCATAATTATAAATCCCGGTTTTAAATCATGTGTATGACGTTAATAAATCTCATTCCGCCGTCGACGTCGATGTCACAACAGTGATTTTTGAGCCCACAAGATCGCCTACGCAGGAGACAAAGCCGCATTAGCATAGGGGTGGGGTGGGGTGTGGCCGTATTAATCACAATTCACATCCCGGCCCGTGCCTTGCGTCTGCGCAGGATCTAAAGAGCAACGTGATTTTTCTGTTAACGGGAGGTTATTGATGCCTAAAGAAGCGGTGTCTCTGGGAGAATGAAAAGAGAAAGGTATATTACAAGTAAAATAGTTTCGAGAAAAGAGATTTTCAAGCAAGAAATTCACGAGATAGAAATTCTTAAAATGGGGATTAATATATCAAACAAAAAAAAAAAAAAAAAAACAGAACCAGTCGCTGTTGCCGCACGCGGCAGTGAATGAATGAAATGATAGGTCCTTCATAGAAAAACTTATTTAAACTTTTGAGATTACCAAGAAAGAGAAACAATTATGTATCAATTTAACAAAAATTTCACTGAAATTTATTTATCATTTTATGGACTTAACTAGCGGATTTTATAAAAGTTCATAATTAAAGTTAAATGCAACTTGCAGCAGAATTATAATATAATACAAAATCATTTTTGTAAAATCTAATAACATACAGTACATAAGAATATTAATCTTTGACAAGATGATCCGAACGCCGAGTCATTTGCCGTGTTTCTATCACGAATATTGTTAAATCAAAATGAACCGTTTTGTTTTGAACGTCTAATGACAGACATGATAATTCAAGTTGAATGCTGCAATTACTTACGAAGTGTCTCATGGGTCTTTTATGTAGTATGTTACCTTTATACTACGTAGTTTTCTTAAACTATTACTTACTTGAATTATAATATTTAGAAAAAGTCTTATGTACAGATAATATGCCTAGCTGTAATAAACACAATTTCTATACACTTGCGGTTCACATAAGCTCACTAGTTTTTTTCAGTCTTCAAAGGAGTGAAGCTTGCTAAATATTTGAAAGAAGACAAATTTGTAATGTTCAAAATAATTATGTTGCTGATTCAAATGCAACTAAGAACTAGCAATTATCTACTTACTAATTTTTATCGAGCCATAAAGTCTTCGAAACTCTTTTAGAAAAAATACAAAGTTCCATTTTGTGAATGAACCCTTTCTAAATGTATGAATCAATATCAAAACCGTGAATGAACGCTCATGAATGGATCATATAAATGAAAGCTTATTGACGTGCTGTATGTATACTTCAAGTAGATGTTTTAGTATTGATGATGGTACACATAAATTCACGCAAACATGAACCTTGTGAGTCATAAAAGAACTATTAAATCTGTGTGACGGATTTGTGATTAGAAGAACGTTATCCAAGATTTCATACAGATAAAGATCATACAATCAATATTGGAACTTATGTTTTGAAGTACAAGAATCAAGATCGACGTAAGGGAGGTCTTGGTAATGTAAAAAATTACGAGTCATTTGAAGGGAGTGATGAAGATGACGTCCGATAAGTTATAACAACTACAATGGAGTTATTGGGAATTGATTTGAGATGTGACGATGAAAGAGCACTAGGCGCTGTAAAGATTTGTGATAGGAATGGGTTTGTTCAAACGTGTTTATAAGTTTATAAAATAAAAGTAAGAAATGAAAAAACAAACCAATTTTTCGACTTAATTTAATAATAATGTCAAAGCTATTTAAAAAAAACAATCGTATACTAGTTAAATGTAGTAACGTAATATTAGCCAACTCTGGAGACGAAGTAGTGGGACATAAATTGTGAATTAAGTTCTATTTTTCCGAGGTTTCGCAAATAAACCTGCAATAATTCTTATAATATTTAAAAGGAAGAAATTTATATTTATTAGTGTCAATATTAATTTAGCATTTTTTGTTTTAAGAATTTTATAGAGCTTTTTTTTTTAAATACTTCATTAATAATGGTTTGAACCCGAACATTATGACACGTGAACATCCTTATTAGGCGGGTCATGGTCTTTGTTCATTTAACCACAGAGTGCAGACAATGCACGTCTTGTGAGGGCTGCACTTTTTGTCTTTCAGCTCTGAACTCTGCTGTTGGCTGCCCTTCGAGACAATGATGCACGAAACAAACTTAGGTAATGCTACTTTGTCTTTGAAATATTTTAAAACTTCTTTCCTTGATGATTTTTTTGTTTTTTAATTTTCATAGACTATATTTCTATATAACTATTATAACTTTCTAAATATGAATTTGTCAAGTATATCCTCATAGTTCAATTTAAATATACCGATTTTAAACTGCATTGCACAAGTAGTCAAACTGAGTTAAAATATTTTAAATAAAATTTTATGCAGCTTTCTCACGACGGAGAATTTATTATAAACTACTTAATTTCCATTGCAATTAAATAACTACATAGTTGTTTTCCACGTTCTTCGTCCGTGCGTTCATTACCGTTCTTTACCTATATGAATCATGTCGGAACCGTTTTATTCCCTGGGATATAAATTAGCCTATGCTATTCTCCGACCTTTCAACTAACTCCATGCCAAAAACAAGTTGAATGGTTGAATAGTTAGACATACAAAAAAACAAACACAATTTTGTATTTATTATATAAGTAAGGACTACTAAGGATTTCCATATTAATACATTTTATAATTATACATTTTACGTAAATAAAAAAAATATATAAATGTTATATGAACGCATAGTTTAGGCGTAGTAATTTTATCTTTACATACATTATAATTATTAGTTTAACAGATATCTAGGTGCGGTATTTTCTGAAGAATAAAATCCTCAGCTTCTCATAAAGTTTTAACTATACAGTGTTACTTAACAATGTACATATATATGAAACTCTAAAGATCATAAGAAAGTGTATATAGGTTCAGTTTTTTGGAGTTTTGTTTCCTAGCTCGATGTATAAGCACATTTTGTGAGGTCGATCGGTCGCAGGCGGGGCGGGGCGGTGTCGTCGAGGAACAAAGACGTTTAATTGTTGGTTATCCGACGATAAATCCGTGCAACCCCTCATTATTGGACTTATCGAATCATTGTTAATTGAAACAAGCCTTTTATTTTGAAGCCCGCGAAAGAGCCTTCGTCACCGTGTATTTATAATAAACTGTGATGATATTCCTCACTGACAAAATAAACTTAGCGTAGATTGGAAACTCATATTGGCATATTACATCTTTTTAGGGCAACATATTAGTCGCATTACTTCTTTGCTTAAGAAATAAGATTCTGTGTCTGCATTCACTCTTGCTCATGCATTGTATATTTTTAAAATAGATTATTACAAAAGTATTACTACAAGTATTTATTTAGGCACACCGAAAAGCCTAAATTATTTTTCGCTTTTCGTTTAAGTTGTTCACTAAACATTCAAAAGATTAATATGACTGCGACTTCTATTCATTTCATTTAATATTTAATTTAATATTTTATCTGATTATGAACTTTACACAATAATTGACTATGAATATTATATTACAAGTCATAATCTTTCTTGAGTTATGTAAGATTATTTTTCCGTTAACTATTCCACAATATTCTGCAAGTTTCCTCTCGATAAATAAATCCTCTACCGTGCGTATATCGTTCGCACCTTACTCATGAATCGGACATTGATTTATAGATGCTTTATTTGATTCGATTGTATCATCAGAATGTCATAAATCGACTTCCCCGTTCCGTGTTTCGGTCCCCCTCGTATCGATGGCGATATTTTCTACAGTGAGTTTTTCCTGATGCCATTATGTTCGTGTATAGGTGATAACTGAATCCGACTGTTGGTTTGCTCTCCGACTTATTAGAGAAATAGTTGGGGATTATCCGGGTGTTTCTTTCCTTTTTGTTTGCTACAGATTTACTGGAAAAGTAAGTGAGGCTACATTACCAACTTGATTTTCTTTTATTTTGGCTTCTAAATAATTTTGCTAATATTACTTGGCTTATATAAATGATAAAGTTTGTTTACCAAGCCAATTTGGTTTGAATTTGGAACAGAGATAGCTTGTATTCTGAATGAATACTAAATTAATATTATGCTTCCTTCTGTCCTGGTAAAGTTCCCGCCAGAATAATATGTATATAATACAGATGCTATATTAATTTAAAAAAATTAAAAATATTAATTTCGTTTCGTACAGCAAAATAATACATTGAAATTGGGGTCATCCTAGTAAGTTACTACTAGCACTTGTGGCAGGCGGCCCCTCTGTTCCATAACATCATATACAAATTGAAAAAAAACTTTAACGTAAAATTTAAAGTTATAAAGGTTTACCAAAGAAAATTACAATATGTGTGTCTAGTTGAGGTGCGTTTGTGTGTGTGTGTGTGTGCTTATGTGTGTAAGTGAGTGTATGTGTAAGTGAATGTATGTATGTATAAGTGTGTTATAAACGTGTGCTTGTGTCTTTGCGTGATAATGTATGGGATGCAAAAGTAATTCCCATTTGTAATAGTTTAATTTACACAAGCACTCAGTAAGCACTTTTTTGCAATTATGAAGTGCTAATGGAATATTTAACTTACTGTTAATTATGTTGCAGAGATAAGTCGATTTTATGGTAAATTGTTGGAAAGCAAATTTAGTCCTTGGAACTTGGAATTGAATGTAAAACAAAATTTCTTCTCCTAGTTTTAAGTTTGCCAGTATTGTAGTGTAAATTGTTATGTACTCTTAGTAATGATGAAAGTAGATATAATTTTCTAACCGTAAGTAAGTCACAATGGTTATATGCTCGTAAGTCTACAGTTGAAAATCTGTATGATATGAAAAAAATAACTTTTAGTAAAGACCTTTGACCTCTTTCCACTTATAGAAACTTTATTTTTGAAGCAACACCCCATGCTGAAACGTAATATCCCAAAATGGATTGACCCAATGTTATTTATATAAATTTGAGTTAATAATTTCTGGTTGTTACGGGCCCCAGCGTTTTTAAAAACCCGATGCTGATGATGATGTCTCCCATTTTTATTAATGATAATGTTACCCTTATAAATAATAAATTAACCTGGGATTGTTTCCAATTTAATCATATAAATAAATTTACATAACATGCTGCATTGTCGTATTAGGATAACTTTTTCCTGTAATGACAAAAATGTAAGATGGGAATAAATAAATAAATAAATAACTACAAGATTTTTTTTGTAGACTTTTTGTTTTGTTTTTTCTTTTTGGTTAGAATGTATCTAAAGACTGGCTTAAAACAACTGTTATGCAGATGTAATTTACTGACTCAGTTATATTCTTCGATATAAAGATTATTTTTTACTTAATTTTGTGTAATTTTATTCAAATGCGTCGTAAAAAGACTAATTTTATTTATATTATTCAATAATGCTTGCATGGATTACTCTATTTTGTTTTCCATTCCATAATACAGAACCCTAGGCGTTGTTGAAAAAACTAATAAGAGCTATCATTCAGAAAGCCGTCTTGCGAGAAGTTAGCGCACCCCTGGCCGAAACCACATTTTTACTCGTCCAAATAAATTAATACAGGCGTCCGGGGGCGCCGCTAGACTTGTCAAATTAATTTCTTCTTGCAAGACAATTTGTCTGTCGCCGGAGGGCCGCAAAAAACTTCAATATCGATTGCTAGCCCATTAGTTTGGGGCCTTCGGTTCTGGGAAGATGTTGTCGGTCCGGTGGGAAAATGTTTCTCCAGCTTGTTATAGAGAAAAATTGCATTGTTTAACATTGCGATTAATTAGCTTCGTGTCCCAATAGACGCTCTTTTAAATGAAATACAATATATATTTTTTACTGGGCAGCCGATTTGATTTAGCGATTTCGTAAAATTCGACTCGATAAACGTAACGATACGACAGCCGATAAATATCAGATAGATTTTTTAGAAAAACTACATATAACTTAGTTAATTAATGTTTTTTTTAACTATTAATGTACCTACTAAGAAATGCGGTTGGAATCTATATTGCTTCAGTTGACAGAATAAAGCAACATCACTATTGAATGCCTCAAAATAATAGAAAGACATTTATTTAGAAGCATGTTAAACTTGGCTTGCTAACTATATATAAAGGCATTTAAAATTTATGAAGTTCACTTAAATACTCTTTGAAATGAATTAGTTACGCTTAAGATCTTTTAAAAATGCAGTACTTAACAGTAAAATAAGAAGATTTTGACTATTTTTTATTTAGCGAAAACATGAGTAAATGCAGCTAGGGTCTTTAACGGTACCGCTGCGTCCGCATTATTAGCGACAGTTGTCAGTGACAGTTGAACATCAAAGTTTTGTGGGGACATTTGAAGCTTTGTTTGAAGTTCTATTTTTTTCTTTTCATTTATAGTCATATTTCGTCACTAGCGATTGGCCGTGACTTTGTGCAAAAGAATCTTGTTTGTCTTTAAGTCAAAAAAGTTGTCATAGATTCCAGAGAATCTCCCCACTCTATGATCTTGTGTCGCTAGTGCCTACCACTGCCTTCAACTTGTTTAATATCGTCTGTCCGTTTAGTAGTCTACCAACGCTGCGTTTTCCAGAGCAGAGTTACCACTCTAGCACTTTGAGACCATTTAAATTCGCTTAATCAGCTATGTCAATAGTCTTTTGGTGTTCACGCTTTGTTTAAACACTTTGGTCTTCAGGCACAAAACATGTTTGTGCGGCCGTCTATTTAAACTTTTCATTCGTAAAGTTTACGTCTTGAGCCGAGGTGGTCGGGAAGGTACCGCAATCGGCACGCAGCGGGTTTATCGAGTGTGACGGGGGTCGACTCTCAAAAACGCGCACTTTAATTTTGGCGGGCGCGCCGCCGTGCGTGACGCTTGCCTTATTTGATTACCTATAAAACGTTCCACGAATACCATCTATTACTTGTTCTGAATTTATTTCATTTTAAATCCTTAGACCTTAAAATCTCTTGGACTAGCTCTAGCACCATTGCGGTTCTCAACCAATTTTTATGACAATCGGGACACATGAAGTTGCGTATACAGGGCACGGGGCTCCTCCCATAATGAAAAGGGTTTAGACCGTAGTCCACCACTAGCCCAATGCCAATTGGTGGAGTTCATACGCCTTTGAGAACAATATTATGGAGAACTCTCAGGTGTGCAGGTTTCCTCATTATATCTTCCTTCATAGTTAAAACAAATGCTATTACAATTACTTAAAACGCTATGTGCGTTTATCTTGGAAAAGTTAGAGATGCGTGCTGGTATTCAAAAAGTAAAAGTGGACCTGAAGTCCTAATAACTGGGCTATCCTCGCTTCACACAGGGAAATTCCATCAAATATCTACAATTATAATATCTTAACCTTTGGCTTCGGCAAGAGACTTTGACGAAGATTGTACCGCTAAGCGATTTAGCACAAACAATACCCCGAACCAAGTTTACAATTGTATAGGGTATTTAAATCTAATTACCAAGGGTAAACTCTCATTTCGAAGATAAAAAATAAAGGTAGTCACCAGAATCAGGGCGGTGTAAGTATGAGTATGGAGGAAAGTTCGCTAACAGCACATTAACGCGATGTTGTGAGGTAATTGTGGTCGCACTCTCAGCGTACCCTCTGCGCCTCTCCTGCGGTAACAGAACCTCTGGCTTGTAATTGTTCGCTGATGAGTTTATGTTACGAGGAGTGTGTGGTTATAACGAGGCCTTGAGTGGGATTAAAAGTTATTGTTGTTTCCTACAGTTTACTAGTTTCAGTTAGTACCTACAGTACATATTTATTAATATTATATTTATATAACAACTCAGTATAAATAAGATGCCATTTTGAAAAAAGGTACGTACTGTGTATTTGTAAAACAATTAATAACGTATCAATTTCAAGCTACCGAATCTGCTCAAATGGTTAAATTCATTTATACTAATGCGCCGTTAATACTCCGTTGTTTTAATGTCTACGTTGTTACGGCGCTTGCATTTGAGACTCTGGGCCCATGGTTTTCGGACACGAAAAATTTTATTAACATCGTGTCCCAAAAATTGGCGCTTATTAAGCCCAACGGCTAAGTCTAGCAATTCAAAGGGGCAATAGCGCAGGGTAGTAGCAGCATTTTGGGTACCTACCATGCCCATCAGTGGACAGTTAGACTGCTTACTTTTTGTAAATATTAATGTTAGTTTATAATTATTATTATGTTTATTCTAATTGGAATTATTTGTTTCTTGAAATAAATAATTAAGAACAATAATTTATAATTTATCAAACAAGTTAGCGCATTTAATGTTGAAATCATTTAGAAATCAAAAGATCCTTTTATGTCGTAATTATTATTAATTATTATACTCAGTCTGGCGTGGAGATGACCGCTTCCATACATTTTGTATGGATTGATTCATGAGAATTTTTACCAGCATGTCTATTTCTCACTTTTGGGCACAGAGCTTCCTATCTCAATATAAGAGAAATATATAAATGCAGTTTAGTCTGCATCAGAATATTTCCATCAGCCGAACTAATATAGAGTTTTTACCACAGTCCTCCAACGCGGGTTGGTGGGCTTTCTTCTTAACATAACAATTTAACTACACCATTTTATCAACTTAGTAATGAGAACTTATTGAGAGAAAAACCCAATACCTAACAACGCTGACTTATAGAAGTCTAGCCTGACGCAGCTGTGAGCGCTGTGCGCGCGTATTTTTTAAGTAGGAGGTCCTAGGTTCTTTTCCCGGCAGGCGCAATGTGGAAATCAATAATTTTCTTTGCTCTGATCTGGTGGGAGGTTTTAGCCATGTCTAATTACCATCAGACCGATAGTTAGCGTGCCGGTACGATGTTACATAGAAACCGCCATGGGTTTGGGATGAATAAAAATGCTATACCAACTTTGAGTGCATCAAACTGGCTTGGGCTAACTTGTAGTGAAATAAAAAAAATAGGAATGATCGGAGAGTCGAACCCATCCATGACTGTATATTTCGTAATGTTGACTATTAGATAAACGAGACAGTTAACCGTGATATACGATGGTAGGAAATGTAATATACCATTTCGCAAAGTTCATTTGTCTCATAAGTCACATTAATAATCGCCCACAAATCCAACATTTCGTCTCAATCCATCATGTGATCATCAACACCCCTGTCCCCGGTCCCCTGTCCCCGCGCAGGCCCCGTCCCCGGTCTCCCTCAGTTCATAATTTGATTTCAACAAGCTGTCGTGGTTGCGTCGCGCAGTATTCGTGGGTATTAATATCTTTGCGATTGTTTCTTGTTTTGTTGTTCTGGGTTTGTAATTTTGTATCACACAACTCTACCTGCGATATCGCCCACGTTGTATCAGTGCCCTTTTATTTATTTTTATTTATTTATTGGGAAGCTAACGTGCACACAACCTATCTTAATATATTTACACATTTAACAATTGCTTTATAATGTTGTACACTCCATTTAAAGGCTAACTCAGCATGCATTACATAAAAGACACTCTTTGTTTGCAACCAAATTTTGGGATATTTCAATATTTATTTAATATTTCCGCTAAACAAAAAAAAAATACATAAAAAAAAAATATTACAAAAATAGGTTAGTTAACAAAGAAAAAGACAATAACTAAGATAAAATAAAGACTAACTAACTATCTGACTAACTATAATGCCGCATTTTTAAAAGTTTATTGATTTCTTTTTTGAAACTTCTAACCAAATACGAGTAGTTGTGGGTAACAGCTATTCTACTTTATCGTTATAGGGCAAGGATATACAGACGAAGGTCCAACGAAGCACTGTCGACTGAGCAATCGTGAAGTAAATATGAGAGAGTTACCTACCCTTTCTGGCCTCTGTAATAAGAAACTTATCGCCACTATCAATATATTATCGGCCAACTATAGGTCACGCGTCTCCTCTAAGAATTAAAAGGGTTTCGCACAGAGGTCATAGAAATCTTTATACAATGTCTTGCTATCTACATTTCTATGGCCGTACGCCACCACGGTGGTCAAGTCCGGATTGGTGGACTTGATACGCCTTTGAAATCATTATGGTCAAACTCCAGTTTTCAAGCAGCTAATATTAATTCTGAATAATTGGAGACGTTTGCCAGGGATCGAACTGGTTCAGGACTTAAGGGCGTTTCCGGTGTAATTATTGCATGATGGTAAACACCCACGCTTTAGGTTGACGAACAAAGGGCCGCACAAGGTAGGACATGTTCTTTTCGAAGTCTTGCTTTGTCTTCATCACCAAGACCGTGGTCCGTCAATTGTTACCTACTATGCAAATAAATAAGCGGTGATAGCCTAGTGCATGAGGCTTCGCCTTTCCTTTCGTGACTGAGTTCCAGCTTTAGCAACTTTTCGGAGTTATGTGCGTTTTTAATTTAAGCAATTTAAATATAACTTGCTTTAAACGGTAAAGGAAAACATCGCGAGGGAACCTGCATGCCTGAGAGTTCTTCATGACGTTTTCAAGGTCGTGTGAAGTCTACCAATCCGCGCTAGGCCAGCGTGGTGGACTACGGCCTAAACCCTTTTCATTCTTAGAGGAGACCTGTCCCCTGTAGTGGGCCGGTAATGGATGATGATGATGATGATGATGAGCCTAATGGATGAGGCTTCGGCTTACCTGTCGGGGGAACGAGTTCAATATCTTGCACGGGTAACTTTACGGAGTTCTGGGCGTTTTTAACTCTAGCAAGTTAATATCACTTGCTTTTACGTTATAGGAAAACACCCAAAGTCAAACTCAAAAATATCTTTATTCAAGTAGGCTCATAGGCACTTTTGACGCGTACATAGGAATTACACGGTAGTGAGATGATGGCGATAACCACATTCGTAAACTTAAAACTAAAGCTACAACGTTTCCAAACGCTTCCTGGTCTAAGAAGGAGCCCACAACAAACTTAGCCGGGTGTTTTTTTTTTGAGCAATAATTTACACCCAAGCTTTTTTATCGATTACGTAGTCCTTTATACTATAATAGGACTTTTCTATAAGCTTACGTTTAATACAAACTTTGAACTTTTTAAGAGACATCTCCAAGATGTCAATTGGTAGTTTATTCTAGATTGTTACCCTAAGAGTTCACCATAAAGTTCTCAAGGGCGTGTGTCTACCAATCCGGTCAAACTTCCGTCCAAACTTGGTCACCACGCTGGCAGGGCTAGACCCTTCTGATTCTGAGAGGTGACCCTTGCCCTGTAGTGGGCTGGTAATGTGTTGACGATTGTGATAAAAAATTAAAATAAAACCGCGACTTGGAAGGACAATATCACAAGCAACATAAGACTGGAATTTGGAAATCCCTACAAGAGACAGATGTTCAGCCGTAGACGTATATCGATTAATATGAAGGCTTCGCCCGCGGCTCACAACCGAGCGATTTCTGACGGCCAATTGGCACAATAGGCAGCGACCCTGCTTTCTGAGGCTAAGGCCGTGGGTTCGATTCCCAGAACTATAAATTGTTTTTCAGTGTCTGGGTGTTTATATGTACCTACGTTATATTTATTTATGTATGTTGTTTATAAAGTATTTATCAGCCATCTTAGTACCCATAACACAAGCTACGCTTATTTTGGGACTGGATGGCGATGTGTGTATATTTATTTAAAAAAGAAATCGAGAAAGGAATGACGAGTGGAAACCGATTAGGGGTATAGGTTGACGCCATACCCCTTCCGCAACGCATACAACACTTAGATTAATACTACTAACAGGTAAAGTTGCATTCAGTTTGTAGATTGTCAAAACGAACACAAAATACGTACACAGTATTGAAAAAAGTACTTTACATAAGTTACTTATCTATTATATGGCCGTGTTTATATCAGCGTATGAGGTAGCAGCATATATTATATCCGTAGGTAAACAAAGTACTGGCGGTCTGAATTAGGGAAACAATAACCGCAAACAGAGGGTCCCTTTTAACCCTTGCACTGTCAACCGCTGCAATTAGACAGGGTGCACCATATTGGATTAGCTATACCTATTTTGATTGCGGATTTCCTAATGAAATAGATAATAAGATTGGGCCCGTTACGTGGTTTACTACACTTCGTTAAAACAAGAACCCGCTTGCGAACGAATTTCGACTCTATGACGCCTATGAATTTACCAGATTCATCAAACAATAACTGGCCCTCATTAGAGCACGGTTCAGAATCAAAACGGTTTCGTCCATAGTCCACACGCTGGCCAAGTGCGGTTTGCTAGATTTTGAACGCTCTTGAGAGCATTACAGCACGATATTTTTTGCAGTGAAAAATCCCGCACACGCACTTTACAACCACGGAATGTACATACAAACTTTTCCTATTTTCTCGATTTCATGGTAAACGTTTAGAACAAATAAATACAGTTGAATAGAGTCAAATAAGTAGTTATATTAATATATTATATCTTAAGCTTCATTTTAAGGTATATAATATAGAACATAATTAAAGCGTAAGTATAAGTCCCCTCTCCAACAAAATGCGGTAATCTCGTTAAATATATATAAAAGTGTTGACATAATGGCTTTGAATTAGAGGTAATTCAGCGCGACGAGAGCTTGGCTACTGGAAATTGACCACATATGGCGTGCAACTCACCCCCTTACCATGATCCAACCAACAAGGTCATAAACGCCCATCTGCCATTTAAAATACAGCATAATCTCGAACCAAATAGGTGCAGTTTCGCTTGGAAGTAAATTCGTGCATAAAGCAGTTTACGCTGAAATTTAAGTTGGAAATAGTTAATAATTCATCTTAATTCGTGACAAATAAATCTGAGCTGTCGATTTTGTAATAATGCGAAATTGTGGTTTAAACCCCAAGTATTGGCGTTGCACATAAATGACAGCTGATATTAAATCTTACCAACTATATGTACTGCTATTGCCCTCTTCGCTTATTTATCAAGTCCTGTTTGCTTCACTGAGAAAACCCTGAATCATCTTTTTGAAATATTGATCAAATTCAAATTCAAAATTCATTTATTTCAAGTAGGCCTAATATAAGCACTTTTGAAACGTCGAGTATGCATGTTTGTGTGACTCTACCACCGGTTCGGAAAGCAGATTCTACCGAGAAGAGCCGGCAAGAAACTCAGTAGTTGCTCTTTTCCAACATCAACATTTACAATCATTTTGCTATCTTGCGGGAGATGAGAGCGAGGCTGGCTGCTTCCATTCTACCTTGTCATTGAGGAATTCATCAAATGTATAGTAACCTCGCTGTACTAGATGCGTTTTTACACATTTTTTAAATGTATGCATTGGTAGGTCAAGAATTTCCTTAGGAATCATGTTGTAAAAGCGTATACTCAACCCCACAAAGGAGTTCTGCACCTTTCGCAGACGATATGCAGATATCACTAATTTATGACCGTTTCTGGTAAGTCGATTGTTAATTTCAGCTTTTGATTTATAAAGAGTAATATTTTGCCTCACAAAGACTATATTATTATAAATGTATTGCGAAGCTACTGTAAGAATACCTATTTCTTTAAATTTTTCACGAAGTGATTCGCGTGATCCAAGTTTATATATTGATCGTACGGCTCTTTTCTGTAGTATAAATATACTTTCAATATCTGCAGCTTTTCCCCACAGCAAGATCCCATAGGACATAATACTGTGAAAGTATGCGAAATAAACAAGCCTAGCTGTTTCAACATCGGTAAGCTGTCTAATTTTCCTGATTGCATATGCAGCTGAGCTGAGTTTACTCGCTAGGCTTTCTATATGGGTACCCCACTGTAGTTTACAATCAAAAGGTCACTCCTAGAAAAACAGTGGAGTTTTCTATTTTAAGTGTTTCTCCATTTATTATGATGTTTTTATCAATTTTTTTTACGTTAGGCAAAACAAATTCCAAACACTTGGTTTTTTTTGCATTTAAAAGTAAGTTATTAACAGTAAACCAGTCTGACACATGTGACAAAGCACGGTTTACGTCGTCAAAATTATCTTTGTTTCTATCAGTCTTAAAAATGAGAGATGTATCATCTGCGAACAGTACAATCTCACAAGTGCCCCTGACATGGTGTGGCAGATCATTTATATACACCAGAAACAATAAGGGACCCAAAATTGAGCCTTGTGGGACACCCATTAAGGCAGATGATCCCTTAGACTTTATGTCTTTTACGCATACCCTTTGAACTCTATCACTTAGATAAGAGGCAATTAAATTGAGTGCAACGTTTTTGATGCCATAGTGGCTTAGTTTTAATAACAACGTTTTGTGTTCAACGCAATCGAATGCTTTGGACAGATCACAGAAAACACCAATGGCATTCTGCGAACGTTCCCAGGCATCGTAAATATGCTTTATGAGTCTTGCGCCTGCATCCGTTGTACTACGACCTTTAGTGAAGCCGTACTGCTCCGGATGAAGTAAGTTATTTACATTAAAATGATTTAAAAGTTGATAAAGTATAATTTTTTCAAAGACCTTACTAAGAGTTGGCAAGATTGAAATAGGCCTGTAATTGTTAAGGTCATTTTTATGACCGGATTTAAAAAGGGGTATTAATTTACTACATTTCATTAGGTTCGGAAAAATACCCATATCAACACATTCATTAAAAATTACGGCTAGATAAGGGGCAATAACGTCAATAATGTTAGAAATGACCATCACCGACATACCCCACAGATCACCGGTTTTTTTCAACTTTAATAACCTGAAATTCTTTACAATATCTATTGCAGATATATGTTTAAAATTAAATAAAACATTGCACTCTTTAACATTATCTCTCAATATACGCTGAGCTGCTATTGGTGAAGAGCTTAGAGAATCTGTTAACAAAATGGGAACATTCTGAAAGAAGTTTTCGAAAGTATTAGCAACCTCCCTGTCAGACGTCACTTTATTGTTATCAACAATAAGTTCAAAATCCACATCACGAGATTTAGTTTTTCCTGACTCGTAATTAACTATTTTCCAGGTTGTTTGTACTTTGTTATCAGATTTCATTATACTATATTTAATGTGTAGCGATTTCGCATTAGTGCAAACATTCTTAAATATTTTAGAGTATTTTTTTACGTGTTCTACGAAAGTTGGAGTATGATTAAATCATCTCAGATCCAAAAGATTATTAATATCAGAAAAAATAATAGAGGCTTATTTTGGATTTAATACAGCGTAACTAGATCCGAAGAATAGAAGAAAAATATATTAAAACTATCTACCTACATTGATATACCCTAGACAGCCAAATGTCTATCTTGGAGCAGCCAGGAGTTGGTGTTCGACTTTGCTCTCTATGTTACCAACGTTTGCTCTCGTATTTCAGGCACATACTGCGGCGGGGGAATGACCGAAGGCAAAGACTTAGAGGCCAGTCCCCAACGATATGGGCTGTCTGTAGTTGAAAGAGTCAAAGTCGTGCCGCTTTTATCAAATCACCAAAATGACCTTCAACAGAAGCCGAGACAGTTTTCCAACTCGAAGTTGAGATCTCACCAGGACCACGATCTTCAGTGATGAAGGAACGACCAGAGTGAGAGAGAGATAGGAAATAACTTGTGACGAAAGTTCATCTCAATGCCCTTCAAAACATAAGATCCCACCCACCGACTCAATGCTCCTACAGTGCCATGACACACGACGTCAAGTGTGCAAACTTCGCTGCACTACAACCTTTATTATACCACCCTTTTAATCCTTATCTCAAACACTATAGAGGTCATTATGCAATATTTTGAATGTATAATAATGTGGTACGGTAGCATCAAACTTGGATGCATTACAACTTTGACCATGCAGCTCTTTGTAACTTTGTTACTTACACCATAGAGTTAATATTGCAATGAACCTCATGTCAACTATGTTTGTGTAATTGCATGCCAGACGAGCGATTTTCGAAAACGTCACTCCATGTTTCGCTGACGATGCGTCGAATGTATATACTAAGGGATAATATGACGGTTTCTTATTTTATAACAATCTTCAAAAGATTTTTTTTACGCACGACTGCACAGAAATGGAGTTTGGTGTAAGATATGATAAACTGGCGCGGCGGTTTTAAGAATATACAGGGTTTGATATTCCTTTTGGGTCAGTTTCAAAAATCACTACCTACTGTGATACAAAGTCCCTTTTCGTGTCTGTCTGTTGATCCACTCATTCATCCTAAACTGCGTAATGGTTTTTGATGTAGTTTTCACCATCGCTTAATTTTTTTTGTTACGGTAAGTAGAAAAATAATTAACATTTAATTTGACCAAGTCGCTGAAAATTAAATTTAAAATAAATAAATATACTACGACAAAACACATCGCCATCTTGCCCAAAAATAAGCGTAGCTTATGCTATGGGTAATATACATAAATTCTTATAATATACAGATTTATTTATTTATTTAATTATAATGGACAACCAACAGTAGACACATTAAAACTTGCTCTTTTTTGGAATGAGTCACATAGTAAATGTTCAACTATTTACAGGTTATCACAGCATGCATTAAAATGTAAAAAGTCATTCTTATAAATTATTTACAATTAATTATTAGTCAGTTAATATAAACCTTTAAAAGTATAAATATTTAAAGCTAAGTACAATAAATAATTTAACTTAATCAATTATTAGGAGACAAAAAAAAGAAGAATTATATTTATATATAATATATCTTAAAGGAAAAAAACAGACAGAAATGTCCAATATTGATGAGCACTATGGAATCGAACCTCGGATCTTAATCCAAGCTCATTCATGGTCGAACATCCTAACCACTAGATCACCAAGGCAGTTCATCATATCAACCCATTACCGGCCCACTACAGGGCACGGGTCTCCTCTCACAATGAGAAGGGGTTAAGGCTGTAGGCCCAGTGCAGATTGATGAAATTGGTGGTGGTGGTGCTTAAAACGCACATAACTTAGAAAAGTTAGAAGTGCGTGGATGGATCGTGCTGAGATGCGAACTCGGCCCCCTGACAGTGAAGGCGAAGACCTACCCACTGGCCTATCACCGCTTACAAGGCAGTTACCATGTGTATAATTTGCTATTCTGCTTTGTGTTCAAAAATTCTAATCACAAACAAAATAATGCAACCCTGACAAAATATACAGAATAGAAAGATTTGTTTACACTAAAAATGTGCTATCAATGGCCATTGTTGGAATAAAAAATTAGTAATTTCATTTGTGGCGTGACTAACAAAAGGGAGAAATTTCAACTTTACGCTTGCAAAATTTTAATATTTACCCCAGCCTAAAAAAATGTTTTAGGATTTTTTTTTTTGTAGCAGCAACTCTAACATTACGTTAGGTAAGTTTTTAGGCTGCGACTCATACTACATACTGTGTATGTGCGTAGATAGTTGAGGCAGGGACAACCGTGACGAAATTGTGTGGGGTACGATGATGCAACCCTTCCGACTTGCATCGCGCCGAGACGAAGGGATGCTGTCGCGAGGATTATGCGATTTTGATACTTGCTATGCCTTCTTGTGTCCGTCTGGCTCCAACTTTTTGAACCCAGCCCAGGGGACCGTTTGTTCTTTATTCAATACGTTAAAATAAGCTAGCCCCATCCAACTTCTAGGGCTGGTTTGGTATCCTCATGACTTAGTACTTATTAGTAACAATTATTGAAGCAAGTTAAAAAATACTTATCCACATTTCTAAAACTCTATTTTAAAAAAAAACTGAACTGAAACTTTTAAAACTCTAAAAAAAAATTCTTTTTTATACTAATTTTCTATGAATATTGGTATCTTCTTATATTGTTTTAATTTACACTTGGATGAAATATCAAATGCACATAAAACTTTCAGAATCGCTAGGATTTGAACTAATGACTAATGGTTCAGCTCATAGTGCCTCTAGCACCAGCAAGTAGGAAACATTGCAGATTTAAATGCTCACATTACAATGAATAACTTTGTATATAATTGTATGCTTTGACACATAAAACATTCATTTAAATGTCACTAAAGTTATTTACTTTACTTATTTAATAATTTTAACAAAGTTGAAAAGATTCATATAATATTTTTTAAATCATTTAACTTCAAACAGTTGTGTAACAGTTATGCTTACTTAATAACTTTAACGAAATTGTAATTTACGTAATAATTTTAACATCATCATCATCCGCAGTCTATTAACGTCCCACATCTGGGCACAGACTCCGTCTTTCACTGGAGAGACGGTTTTAGAGACCATAGACAATTTTTTATTTTTTTTTGCTTGTGGGGAAATCCTCATGGATACCACTACACCACGCTAGACCAACACCGCTGCTCCAATGCGGCTTGGTGGGATAATAACATCATTACCTCAATTTTAAACTATAATTAACAGTGTCCATCAACGTTAACTCATAAAATAGAGTTGTAAAATCAGGAGGTTGAAGAAATTGTTGTTTTTAAAACATACATAAGAATATATAAAGCTTCCTGAATTAACCGAGGCTACTTATCACAAGACAAATTTGACCGCAGGCTGAATGCCGCAGTTTGCTCTTATTTTAAAAAAGCCTACGTCATTTTTAGTAGTTGATTAAAAAATATCATATTCCAACCAGTATTAAGGGTGCATTAAGCGAGCTACACCGAACCCCACGTGGAAGCGTGAAATTCGTACAATAAATGCCTTTGTATTGCGGCGCGCTGTTGACTTTTGGACGCAAACCGCTAAACAATGCCGCTTTATATTGTCTGCGACTTTTGACTTACGAAGTGAGCCCTTATCTCAAATATGCGGGTCATGCATAAATAAATATTGTGTCTTGTTAACTTTGCAAACAGGAAAAATATTCAAAAAAAACATTGATGTTGAGGATTCAAAGTCAAAGTCAAAGTCACATAGTTTTGAAATGATGGCGATAAATACATTCGTAAACTAAAAATTAAACCTAAGAGGGTTCCAAACGCACTCGGTCTAAGAAGAAGCCCACAATAAACTCAGCCTGGTTTTATTTTTGTTATTACCATCTTACATTGTCATTTGTTAATATTTAAGAAGAAACCTGGTCACAGCCATAGTTCACACCCAAGCTTTCTCGTTTACGTTATCCTTTATACCTAATTTAATAGGACTTTTCTATATGCTTTCGCTTAATACAAACTTTGAACTTTTTTTGGAAAAATCCCCAAGATATTAACGGGTAATTTATTGTAAAATTGAATTTACTTTTAATGAATTGCTTATTTTATTTTGAATTTGAATTGAATAGCAGAACAAGAAGTTGGCCCCCCGGATGGTACAGGGTTGGGACAGAGCCACATTTCGTAGAGCATATATTAAGTTGAAACCATCGCCTATGAACAGAGCAAAGTGCCGCAACTATACCTGTTACTAGGCGTAGCCTGAGCTGAGCCTCAATAATAATAAATAATACTGGACAGCACGTTCTTTAGACTGGAACGTCGAAACTATAGAGCTTGTCAAAATCAACTTGGTCATTGATATCAATTAAAAATAATTCATTACCATAATTATTATTTTATTAATTTGACGGCCGACTAGCGCAGTGGGCAGCGACACTGCTTTCTAAGTCCATGGCCGTGGGTTCGATTCCCACAACTGGAACATGTTTGTGTGATGAACATGAATGTTTTTCAGTGTCTGGGTGTTTATCTGTATATTATAAGTATTTATGTATATTATTCATAAAAATATTCATCGGTCTTTTTAGTACCCATTACACAAGCTGCGCTACTTTAGGGCTAGATGGCGAAATATGTTTTGTCGTAGTATATTTATTTATTTATTTATACATGAATTATTTCAGGTGATGCCGGTCGATAGGCATATGGGGCTTAACAACTACGCCTCAGGTTGCTGGACTGGTGGCACTTTGTGGGTTCCTCGCATGCTCTGCGAAATGTTGCTTTACTTATACGACAAGGTTCTCCGCTTACCTTCAGGTGGTACATCTTCTTAGTGCGTCAAATATTACTGTAAAAGAAATTGAAATGTATCATTATAAAACTTAACAATGTGCAATGTGGAAACTGCGTGGTTAGGCAATAGAAATCGAAACACGGCTGAAGCATAAGCTCGTAACTCGGTAAGTCGATTGGCAATTTATCGATTATGATTTACAAGGTGATTTGCGGAATCGATTCAATATCGGCGATCGTTAGTTAGCGAGTCGGGTGACGGTAGCCGATCATATCGATTGATCATAATATAAGCTTTATCAGCTATATAAGCACACGTTTCCATTAAACTTGTTATTATCTGGCGTACAAACCACCAACCTACTGGATGACTTTGCATTTCAAGGTTACTTCGGCAAAAATCAAGCTTTCTTTGACTATGCTATCTTATTTCTATGAATTTAGTACCGTCTTTTCTGCGAGATAAAAAAATAACTAACAAAGTTGCAGAAAACAGGTATAAATACATTCTCATTTAATTAAATGTAACTAATGTAAAATCTCAAAGTTTTTCGTCATTCAACCATCCATTTATATTTTATGATTTATTGAAATAATCATTTCTGTATAACCTTAGAATAGTGCCAGTATTTTCACGAAGATCATTGCGAAAAGGTTAATAATTAGTAATCGATGTTGACTCTGTGACAATGGAAACAGACAATATAAAACGAAACCAGTAGTGCAGGTGCAGTGCTCATTATTGTTATTATGTAATTTAATAAAACACCGTTACCTTTTTGTGAGTACCTACCCTTAGTACGCTCGCATCGTAGACTCGTTTTCGAATATCGAAAATGAGTCTACGATGCCAGAGCTCTCTACTCATTCTGAGAGGAGTTCCTTACACGTGGACCAGAAATGCGTTAATGATAAACAAACATACATACAGCCATCACGTTTCTTGTCTCTATCGACGAATTTTTTGATGTACACGTCGACTGTTCTTTATTTCCTGAAAGCGAATTAAAGCGGTTTCTCTGGCACCAAGAGGATACCTGACCGCGAAACAGAGAAAAATAAACAGTTACGTGACGTTGTGTGCGGTTGCGATATAAACTTTGAAGGCAGAAAATTCTGAGCAACGTAGTCAAACCAATTTTTGAAGAGCTGGAGAATTTTATTTGTTTTCTTAGAAGATAAATTCGCAGTTTTAGCATTGGCGATTGCAAATTACCTAGAAATACGTTGAGTCGATGATTTAGGGGTAGTTCAGAAGCGAGAGAGATGAATTGAGATTTCATCAGGACGATGGTAATCACTTAACATCTGGTCTGACGCTGCTTAGAAACCGATTAGGGGTATGAGTTAAATATAACGGCCAATATCCCCGCTATCCCCCTAAATTCTTAGACCGCATTATAACTTAACATCAGGTAACATTGCTGACAAGGTCTTATTTTAAGAAGAAGCCCTTGCTCAAGTTTTGCTTCCTACTTTCTTTAACCATGTTCCTATGTATAAGTCATTTTAGAAAGACATTTTTACTTTTTGGAACTTTTGCGAAAGGCTGTCAAATGACGAATACCTGTGATAATTTCGCCGCTGATGTTTTGAGCCGCAGTAATTCGACTGCGGGCTCAGCTCGGAGGAATTCGGCGTCTATTAATCAGCGGCACTTCATCGCGATTATAAGCTTTTAAACAGGGAGGGTGCAGCGATATAAATTAGCTCGCGATGAAAACGTCCCGGCTAGTGCTGGCAAGTGTCGATAGACTTGCATTTATGTTTTTTTTACCCACCAACTGAAGTTTTTTTTCAATATTCATAACGAGTTGCTACCTGCGTTCTTAGTTTTAATTGATTACTGTTTTTTACAATCACGGAACCGTTTGTTTTTTCTGGGATATAAAGATTATGCTACTCTCCGTCTTTTCAACTAACTCTATGCCCAAAATCAGGTTAATCGGTTGCTTATTTGGGGCACTAAGGAAGTATAAACAAGCAAATACATACATACACTTTTACATTTGTAATATAAGTAAGGCTAGACGTACCAAGCCGATAAGGCTATAAAGGTTTCCATCTTAGACTGTATCATTACTTGACACCCACAGCTGATTTGCAGTGAAAGGTTAACTTTTTGCCCTGTGTCGTAGAAGTTAAGCCTCATTTGCCAGTAAGTACACTGACAACCACGCCCTTTAGATCGGAAAACAGAATTGCGACAATGCAGACAAGGCAGAAATAAGCATAGCGCTACTTCCCCGGACGACCTGTGTCACAAAAAGCTATACCACTACTTTCAATTAGTAAGTCATATTGTTCACTCTTAATAATACGAATTCAAGCTTCTGTGCTTTTGGTTACTATATGCTATAACTTCATGGAGAAGCTCGCTATGTCTCTCATCTTTAAGACCCTTTTTGAAGATAAGCTAGTAATTTACAATACGTTTAATTTTAATTGCTAGAGTCTGCTTATTAATAATTTGGCTGGTCAGCTGGTAATATGGTTTTTATGATAATACTGTCTACTATGATTTAACAATGTTGTAGGTATTATGTCGATAAAATCGTATTTAATTTTTGCATTGAACTCTGTCTCCTGTTCCTCCCTCTATGTTAGGTACCAGTCACGTAGCACATAAAAGCAAACTAACTAGGGCAACATTTACCCAAAACTTCAACGTTTTATCGAGTGCTAAGATCGACAAGTGATCATCACAATTTAACCCTTCCGAGGCTTGCATCGCCCCGAGCGCAGCGAAACAGTTAACTAAATTAAACTGAGTGTGAAGACCGCTGCAGGGTTAACTATTCCATTTCGTTTATTGCGCACAATTCCCGTTAACCCTTCGCTGTTTAATAAAGATATAGAGGCCTATTAACACTGACGGAGACTGTACTTTTAAATAGTCATTTTAAAAGCCATAGGGTATGGGGCGCCCTCTAATCGCTGGGGTATAAAAGACCAGCATTTGCCTGGAATTTCTAAGACCCGTATCTTAGGAACATCTGTGTAATACGTTACGTGTAAATGCCATGTGAATTGCCTAAGCTTTAATACCCCTATACATATTATATGTTTTTTGCAAGATTGCAATAAAATTAAGTCGGAGTAAAATTATAGGTATTCTAATTAGCATATTGCTAATTTATTTATACATCTGTTTAGTTTTGTGGAATAATTGTTGTTTGTGTTTACTTTAACTGGTTCTATGTAATTATTTCCGGCTTCATCCGGACGACCGTATATACAACCATAATGTATCCACACAAGTTAACACATAGGTTTTTTTGTAATAATTTGTTTATGAAGCCTATCTGTAGCTTCAACGAATGTGTATGCGTAAATTTTTGTTTACTATTTTCTATACAGGTTTAAACAGTTAAGGAAATTTACTCAAACCACGCCTTATCAGTACCTACTGTTATACTTCATAAGAAAGAATATACCAGTTCTTGATAGACTCTGATTCAACAAAAAGCACTAAGTTTTTTTTCGTATATTTTAGTGTTATTGTAAATATATATACTAATTAAAAATACGAAACTCACTGAAATAATAGTACAACGTCGAAATACCAGAATTACAGTCAATGCAATGAGAAAATTTATCACTGATCAATTTAGTTTGTGAGGAGGTTTGTTGCGAGTATCTCCTGAATTTTTTATATCAGATCCACATATAGTTATTATAAAGTAAGTTACCAGTAAATGCTCTGAAATAAATAAGTTTTGACGAAAATATGGTGTAACATCGCCACAGCACATTTCTCTCGAATTCGTAAATCCATTTAGAAGAGGTTTATGAGTTTAAGCTTTAATTCTTGTTAACCTTTACGGCTAAGCAAGTAAACATTTTTGATTGACTGACTTTTAGTCTCCAGATTCGATTGTCTATTTTTAACTTTAAGCCGTCTAATTGACGGTTTCGCGGATATTTATTTAAATGCAATCCTACAATAGTGGCCCATGCATATTGATATTAGTACTCATAAAACCTTCTAAAATGTCGCATCGCTATTCAATTTTAATTGATTAGTGCGGAAATATCCTTCGCAGTCATTGATACAAACCCACCCACCATAGATATTTAAAAGTAATTTCGCAAATTTCGCATTTAAAAGTATCCCAAAGTAAAACAAAATTATACCATTACAACTACTACGGTCGCCCACTTTCCTAATTGTTCAGACATGTACCTGAAGCGGTTATACTCAAGCGTAAACGCTCTTAGTCATGTAGTAACATAAACATAAATGGGCGTTACGAGTGGAAAGTCATTTAATGTAAGTATATGTTTTTCTTCCCATCCATTTTTAGAACTAAAAAGAGGTTTACAAACAATTAATAGGTAATCATGGTATCTAAATCACTTGGCATCTAAATAAGGTTATTCTTAGTTTTACTAAAAACGGGCATAGAGCAAGTAAGTAGTAGAAATGAAAAGTGTGTATCTTTATTTAGTAACAGATCAACGGTCGGAGTGCAAATCGCGTCCATTACCGCGATGCATTTCGGAATTCATCGGAATTGGTAATGATTACACGGTTTTCGGATTTGCGAGTGTTTTTGTTCGATTGTGGCTTGATTTTGACGGTACCAATAATTGACAGCTCATATCTGGTATTGTAATTTTTTGGTAGTCTGCAGTCGCTGGGTTAGACTCCAAATAGAACAGTGAGAAGCAGTTAGTGGATTATCTTTTTAAATTTCATAAAAAAAGGAATAGGTACAGAATAATAAACATAATTGAAGAAGAAGTGACAGTCCAGTGGTTAAGACTTCGACTACACTTTCGGGGGGCCGAGTTCAAATCCAGCACGCATCTCTAACTTTTCTCAGTTATGTGCGCTTTAAGCAAATAAAATATCTTTCGCTCCAACGGTAAAGGAAAACATCAGTTCTCCATAATGTTCTAAAAGGTTGTGTGGACCAATCTGCACTCGGTCAGCGTGGTGGACTACAGCCTTAACCCCTTCTCATTGTGGGGGAAGAACCGTGCCCTAAAAATTTTTTTTTTACAAATCGACATCGACGTCGAAGACGAACGTCATTATATTTTTTACCTGAATTCTGTGTTTGTTACTGTTTTGCTCGCAACTTTGCCCGCTTGGATTTCTTTTTGGTGGTCGTTAGACTACGGCACTCTTTTCAGTTTTTATAAATCCGTGCTAAAACTACGCTGCCTTGTTATAGAAAAACACAATTTAAGTTCTATCGTACCCCAGTTGCGGCAAGGAAGGGAAACCAATTAATATACTTTTTGTATATTTTAGAATATTGTGAGTCAAGGAAATAAAACAAACGAATGCATTTTTGCATGTATAATGTTTCTATGTTGACTATGGGTCTCATAAGACTATGGGCTCAGAGTCACTAAGAGGACAATGGAGAGAGCTATTGCTAGGAGTATATCTAGTATCTACGTGATCAAATAAGGAGATCCGTAGGAGAACTAAAAGCGGAAGTGGCAATGGGCAGGGCTCATAGCTCGGAGAACCGATGGACGTTGGGTCGAACGATGCGTCTTAAGGTGCTGAAATAGTGACCCTCACAGTTAAACGCAGCGTAGGTCGATCCCAACGAGGTGGACAGACGACATCAGGAGAGTCACTGGAAGCCGCTGGAGGCAACCGGCCCAGGAGCGTGGATTGCGGAACACTCTACCAAAGACTAGATACATATATAGGTAGAATTGATGATGATGATTTGCACTAGTTGATCAAAGCGTATGGAGCTGTATTTTTTGATAGCGCTATTCGGAATAGATCGTATTATTATTACACGCACTTGCGCAGGTAAATTCGGCCTAGGTAAGCTCATGCATAGTCATGACAGGCCGGCGGCGTGTTTACTGAGTCCAATAGTTACAAATTATTACGGAAACGCATTGATATTACCAACAGTATTATAACGATAAATTGCGTTACTATTTTATTAATACAGACATTGTTATAAGATATCGCATTTCGCATTTAGGCACGGTGTACGCGCCACTAGCACATTTCAGAAAGTTTAGACATCCACAATTACTTGTAATAAAATAAATCACAAACGATTTATAAATTTAACTTACAAGAACCGAGGGTATATTTGTGTGTAGCAATAACGCTGACATCGCATATTGCATTGTTGTTGGCTTTAGATCTTAACCCACTTATCAAAAACAGTGTGAAAACGCACTCGCAAGTAGCAGAAGTTTACTTTCAACTTACTTTAACTAACCTAACTAACTTAACTACTTCTACAACTACCTACAACCAACTGGAAACGTCCATCATACGTTTCATAGGGCGCATTTATTTTGAGACTAACAGTTGCCCGCATCATTCGTCTTTTCAACTAACATCATACCAAAAATTTAGTTGATTTGTTGCTTAGTTAGGGCGTAAAGAAACGAACAAATAAACAAACAGATTAATAATATTTCTAATATTAGTACCGAAAGACATCGAAATATTTTCTAACAATATTGACACGGATACGTTATATTTTTTATACAGAAATTGTTGCAGAAATTGTTCCCCTTCTATTTTTAGTATTGTGTAGATTCCTTTAATTTTTTATGTTCACTAGTTTTTGATTAATTGGTAACAAATAAGATGATTTATTCTTCCGGACGTTTCGATACAGTGGGGGTTTACCAACACAGCTTTTCCCGGCGCAGACACACCGTTGCAGCCCTTTGACAGCCCAATGTCCACAGGATGTCAGAGTGGTATAAAATATCAATTTTCCGAGATGTCACGTCGGTCTAGGGGTAAACGTCTTTACTACGACGATTAAATAAAATTTAAGAACACAAAAGCTGCTATTGCGACTTAACTATGATAGTTACATATTGCCTCGCGGACTTTTTTGTGGGCAATAAGTAGCACTTTAATTATATAGACACAATTTTTATGTACCATTAATAGTTTCTCACAGCACACGCAATTTTCGTACGGATCTGTACGGTTAAGTACTTTCGGAGCGAATTACCAACAAACAAAAAAATCTTTCCTCATTATAATATTACTAAAGATTAGGACAGTTTTAAACTCTCTCAACCACGATTTGGATCATTATACAACGTGTAAATGAAAACCGAAATAACAATTCATAGGCTTTAGAGTTACATTATGTAATGTCTCTGATACATATTTATGAATCCTAAAAATGAATAGTTTTTGAGTAAACCTACTATAAGTTTGTACTGAAAGAAATCAGATACAACCCTAACATCACTTTCAAAATTAAAATCGTGTGACTCTTGTCACTTTATTAGGTTCGCGTCGTGTAGCGTCGGTACTATGCATAAGTCTGTAATTTATCTTCAATAGGGTTGTCATAAGTACACATTTAGAATATTTTGAACTTGATCGAAAAATAAATATGCTCCTTTTGATTTCATTTTTTTACAGGGTTTTCTTTATGAAATATACATATGTATACTTCATTTTTATTTCGTAATTCAGTTACACGTTGTATACAGTTTTTATATACAGTGTCGTATATATAAAGATTTTAGAGTAGGTATGGATCCTCTACCACCCACAGATGTCCCCCGCGTGACAGCAGTTTTTCACAACATTAAAGGTTACCACGCCAGTAGAAAGTGTGAAACAATACCACGTCTCTCTGCGGCCACAATAGCCATTGTGTTCCGCTGTTGAGTCACGGCAGCCCACGCCACCTGGCGTGGCGGTGGCAGTTGTATATGATGGGATTGGTTATTTGACAACTGGCTACAATAGTTTGCCACTGCCTCGTTGGTCTGGAACTGCCTCGTTCAACTAGTGGTTAGCATGTTCAACTACGGATCACGAGTGGGTTAGATTCCCAGGTCTAGAAGGCCCTAATGTATTTGTTAGTGTAAAACTTTTTTCGCACCATCTTATCTCTTTATTTTTATCTATGGATTTGATTCAATAGACGTCCTTCTCGCTTTAGCCATGTTTGACATGATGAAAAATAATTCCATAGAGTTTTAACCCGCAAATCTACACGGCCTTTCGGCAGGGGATTTTAGACGGCTTATTGGTGCAGTGGGCAGCGACCCTGCTTTCTGAGTACAAGGCGATTCCCACAACTGGAATGTCTGGGTGTTAATCTGTATTTTATAAGTATTTATGTACAACATTCATAAAAATATTCACCAGTCATCTTAGTACCCATAACACAAGCTACGCATACTTTGGAGATAATTGGCGATGTATGTATTATTATCGTAGTATACTTTTTATTATTATCTACACAAACTGTGGACAGAAAGAACTCTATCGTATTTCATATTAGTTTAAAAAATCTGATTCATCGAAACAAATATTATTAAATGTAAATATATAGCTTTAACGATGATAAAAAGGCGTCAATTGAACAAAAACAGTAGCTTAATAATTGGTAAAGAACGCAGAGTGAAATCCTGCGCGTTCCAAAATTTTTATATGCATATTGAATGTTTATATTTGATATTGCATCCAAATGCAGATATGGATGCATAATGCAGAATAAAAATATAAAATGAATCATATTAATTAAAAGTTAAGCTCCTGTAGTGTAACTATTCTTCAAGACAGATTTTCCTCAGCTAGAGATAGTGTCAAACACAAATCAATGTGTTTTCCCTCGGTGTCTCCGCCCACCGATAAAAGAATAGGTGGTTTCAAATGATGGAACGCTTTCTAACGCGTAATTGTTTCCCGCAGTGGCCCGGCGCTGCCCAAATCACAGATAAATCAGATGAGAGAAATAAAACGGCGGTGTCCGGCCGCAGCCCCGCAGATACCCACTGCTGGGCCATGGGAAACGCGATTCCAACCCAACTAACACGAACTCCTAACGATTGGATTTAAAACGCTATAAGGCTCTATTTTTAAAACTCTATTTGTCTGGTGGGAGACTTCACACGACGCTTACCTCACTACCAACAAAGACAACAATCAATTTAGCATTACAGTACGACGTAGCGTAGAAACCAATTAAGGGTATGGGTTTGTCTTACCCTAATAGGTTAGACCGTTACCATCTTAGACTGCATCATCACTTACAGTAAGCGGTCAATAGCTAAGTCGTAGTGGAATAAAACAAAATTGCGGTATTACACAGTAGTTAAGATATCTAAGAGTGTTTAACCATTATACAATTTTCATACAGTTTTATATCTTTTCAACCAATAAACATGCACTATTTGGCATTCTATGTAGAAACTTCCTACGCATCTGTGCCATTTGCGTACATCGACATTCAACATTCCCAAAACAGTGGACTTATTGAAAATCATTATTATGTAGGGGACTGATTTCGTATAATGATGAACCAGCAATTTCGTACTGTGATTAGCCTGCGTGAAAATGTTAATATAGTCAGTCGTATAGCCCTAGACGACTCAACAGGATGTGTGTTGTGTGTTACCTATGTATGTACCACCAATGAGTAAATTTGTGTGTCTTCTTGGGATTACAGAAAAAAAAGAACTACGAAATAAAGCGACTAATAAATAATAACTCGTTACCTAAACAAACAAAAACCATTGTAAAACTTTAAAATAAGGAATTCTATCTTGGCTATCATTTTAGGAATAAAGTTAGATGTTTACATTTAATGGGGATCACATATACACAAATTATCGAACAGAGTTAGCTCTGCAGCATACGCAGGTAAAAATATACGCCATAATACGGATGTAAAAACTGCCAGGCTTGTGTGTTTTATTTGTTTTAAAAGCATTGTCCTACGGCATTTTAATTTGGGATTATGCTGCTGATATTGATTCTATTATCGTACTGCACTAAGGGCTGTCTTAGATTTAAAATTGTAGCTTTATAATTTCATAAATAAAACTTCACTCACTCAATAAATAATCAAAGAAATTTTAAGACGAATGGCGTTAAATTACGTTCCCATTTCGTGGCCACAACGAAGGGCGGACACTGTGACATCCGCTAGGCGGTTACATCGGATACCACTCGTATGGAAAATAAGACAGATGACCATCAAAGAGACCCATTTGTATTTAAGGGTTGAAAAAATCTATTTTGTTTCTCCCTTATTCTGTTTTGAACGGTGTATTTGCCTAATTCTGTTGAGACGTGGGTGTTTTGTAAAATACCACCTTAATAGCTGAATTATTAATAGAAGTGGAGGCGTATACGAATAAATTATGTTGAGAAAAAATTTATAGTTTTAATAAATAATAGCTAATTTAGGTGTAACCGCAAGCCGCAAACCACAAGCCACTAAACACGTATCTGCAAACTATTAAGTATCACAGTACTGTCCAGCGTTGATCGCAAAAAGGGAAAAAGGGAAATTCATAGAAGTATCGAGTGTGTATAACATAACACATGAACCTAACCTAAATCAGGTTCGATTTTGTTACCTGTCATATAATTTATTCATTATATTAAAAGTCATTTTTTAACTGTTTTTTTTTCTGTTTTTTTTATTATAGATCTTTTTTCACGGATGAATTAAGAAACTTTATTGTTATTATTAATATTTATTTATTATATTGGACGACCTCTTCTTCTTTTTGGTTTATTGGTTCTGTGCTCTGAGCGATTGAACCATTGTCAATTTGGACGACCTCTTTAATTCCTAATATGTCTTGTCTGAGTTATACTTTTTTTTTTGTGTTATATTTTTGTTTTCTTTTGTACAGAATAATTTAACTTCGCAATTACATGCTTTAAAAATGCGTATTATAGATATGTGTAAATGTATGTAATATTTTTAGAGATTTTCCGATAAGTCTGCGAAGAGATTTGGATAAATCTCATGGGCGTTTCGTTTGTCTGTTGACATTTTTCGGTACTTTTGTACTTACGAACCGTTCTCAAAATGATCTCAAGAATATATATATTTCTTGATCTGCAATAGAAAATTGAGATATACCAAATAATGAACTTGAAACTTACCTCCTAAATTACGAATTTCAGGCACTTTGTTACGTACAACAGCGCGTTGTGGTAAGATTCTTTTATCGTATTAATAACCAACTTACAAAACAGGAGGAGGTTCTAAATCCCGTTGTATTTTTTTATGTTTGTTAGTTCATTTATAAACCGATATGAAAAATTATTTTTTTTCGTTTGAGATTGTAGTTTTCCCATGTGGTCATCAGGTCAAGATCTGTTGAGGGATCCTGCAGAAATTGAGGGAACTCTTCAAATATTATAGTGATACTTAATTATAATTTTTTTTGGTCATACTCTAAAAAACAGTTTAAAAATGACGTTTAATATTATGAATGAATTATATGACAGGTAACAAAATCGAACCTGATTTAGGTTAGGTTCATGTGTTATGTTATACACACTCGATACTTCTATGAATTTCCCTTTTTCCCTTTTTGCGATCAACGCTGGACAGTACTGTGATACTTAATAGTTTGCAAATACGTGTTTAGTGGCTTGTGGTTTGCGGCTTGCGGTTACACCTAAATAAGCTATTATTTATTAAAACTATACATTTTTTCTCAACATAATTTATTCGTATACGCCTCCACTTCTATTGGTAGCTGGTATAATGAAGACAAAACGTAATAACCGCAAACAAGGCAACCGCATTCTTGCGGTTTTAGTTGCGGTTGTTTAGAGGATCATTCCATTCCTGAACATGATTTTTAAAAGAAGACTTTTATATAACATCCTATGGTTATTATCAATATCCATCTTTTTTAAGTTCGACTACAAGTTAGCCCTTGACTGCTATGTCAGCTTGTTGATGCTTAAGATGGCAACGGGCTAACTGTTAGGGGGTATGGTAGTTATATAAAATTTTTGCCCCTAATAGGTTTCTACGCCATATCGTACCGAAACGCATAATAGCTTTCTTTATCGGAAGGCTGGAAATTTGTTTCGGTCTAAGCCTCCCACTGAAGCAGACCAGAAAAATTTACTGAAATTATTATTTCCCGAATTTCCCTTTAGGGGAGCGAACCTCTCTCTGCTCTCACCGCTGTGCCACAGATGTAGTCCGAAATCTAATTTATGACTTACTTAAAAGCAAGACACATGCTTATTCTACTGACTGACTTCTGATGACTATTATCAAATGTTTAGTGATAATGATACTCAATAAACTGACTTGGACTAGTAGTTCGCTGTACAATTGTGAAGTAAAATTTCCTCGATAGAAAAAAAATCGCAGCTACTTCTATTTGCAGTAATGTTTAGTTTAAAATTCTGTATGTGTAGGTTGGAGGAACGTATCACTGATTATTTTGGTTATGTTTAATTTATTTAGGTAACTAAAATTAGAAATGCAAATTGCACGAAGCGGCTACTTTGGGTTCTACGGTGCTTTTTATTTTGCAACGTTCTGAAATCGAATCCTCCAAAGTCAAGCTCTTAACGTTGGTCAACCAGCGTTGTCGCAATTAAACCGCACCAACATTACAACTTTGTATAAAATTAAAATGAAATATGATGTGTAACACCGGTATTACACCAAAACTTTATTGAAAACAATACGAGAGAGCTCCCTCGGAACAAAATATATCGCACCGGACAGCGGCAAACTTTAAACGCGACCATAAATAGGGGTCATAAAGAGACTAGTCCTGAAAGTTTAGTCTCCGTAAATCATTGACCGTCCCCCGGAAAACTGGGAATTCCGCGCACTATATGAGGCCTGCCCACTAGTGGACCAAGAGCTGGTGGAAAAATTAAATTTGAAAAAGGTATTCGACCAGGTGTAAGTTTGTATTATAGAGTTTAAATAATAAGATTCTGACGTGAAATATCTATTGCGGTGGCGACACATAGTTTGAGTAAAGTCGATCTTCCTCTCCTTTGACTCGCATCCATTTTTAAACTATATATTTTCTTTTAGATAAACCATTCTTACTTCTTGTACTATTTGGTCCACTGTTATGGATATAAGGTATTTTAAAAACCATTATTCAACGTGATATTATGTTGTATTATTCGATACAATACTTTAATGTATCCCACATAAAGTGAATAATATACGCGAAACTTAATCTTGGAATTTCTGATTCGGTTTTTTAAATTTGTATTTTGAAACTTTTCAGCGGCCCGAATCGTGAACCTTGAACCGTGAACCTTAAAATGAAAATCGTCTCTCTACAGCCTGGCTATGAGCTAAGGTAGTAATGTTGCTGTTCAGTTTAAATATAAGTAGGTAGTAGTTTAGCTTTCTTAAGTACTTCTTGAAATTTTACCAGAAGCTCTCTGCTTATGACACGCATAGGCCGTATGTCATGCCGGTCAGCTGCTATCTGTCTTGCAAAAATTCCGAACATCTTAAGAACGCCGGCATGCGAGGGTCCGCGCGTCATCCCGATCGGAATGTGTAGGGTTAGGGCGTGTTGTTTAGGAACTATGACAGAGGCTGACCGCTTTCGTGGCTTTCAGACTCTATGTAAATTGGGCGTTGATATCGGAAATATTCAATTTGTCAGTTATTTTGCATTATTTAATTTTTAACCGGTTGTTTGGTTACCATAAACATCGTGTAATACTTATAATCAAACTAGATGATTTCGGTACATTAAGTATATTTTCCAAGTCAATCGTTTTAAGCAGTACAATTACAGTTTATGTAAAATTACACTTTCTTATTTAAGGGCGTCAAGGTATGCCTTGGCACTCTTATAGTAAGGATTATATTTCTGCAGCAAAACGTTAACAATATTATAAGCATTGATAGTAATGATCTGGACTTCAATTTTTAATAGTTATTGGTTCACACATCTATGTCATTTGTCATCGTAACCGCTGTCATCATGTCAACTGATTGACGTCCACCGCTGGACATAAGTATTTTGGAGAGAGTTCTAAATACTGCCTAAAACTCATTTGATGTCTGAACTCCTGGTTGGGGGTGGACGAACGCCTAACCCATTCCAGCAACTTGGGACCCCAAAGTTCATCTGAGTCATTTGTGTAGGGAATAAAGTGAATCTGTCATAGGTCTCTCCTTGAAAGGGTTCTTTTAAGACTCGTATGGATGATCGCAAAAATTCACAAGAATCCGTTGCTTTATTGCTGAATTATAGACGGATAAAACAACAAACACATCTATGCGTCTATCACTAATATTAAAAAATACAATTGTGAAATTCCCATACTTATATATATGAAAAGAGCTTTTCGAATTTTCCACACTTTCCAGATATTTTAAATCCAGAAATGTATTCAAATAAAAAATCCTTTACCAATATGAAAAGCAAATACGATTGTCAAATCAGCGTCTTGGACAATAAATAAAACAAATTCCATCCCCTGATTGCGCCGCCCCGCGCCTCGCGGCCCCTCCGCAAACACGGTGAGCAAACGTTGTTTGAGTACGTTTTGTGGCCGCTGCGCGCTCAGCTATATGTAGTAGGCATGTACTAATATATGCGATGGAATATATTATCATATTATGTCTTATTTCCACGACCTACATCCAGCGTGCAGACTGCAAGTGGAATTCATTTTAGGATTAGTAAAAGAAATGTATGAATGAATGTATAAACTTTTATTGCACACCAAAGAAAAAGACACAGAGATAGAAACCTACAAAACATAGAGCAAGATGGTGCAAATATTTTGTTCTTTGGAACGTAAATCAAAAAAGAACTAGTTTCTGAAATTGATGCCATTTTGTTTACCATACTTACGCCGATTTCTTCGAGATTACTTAGATTATTATTTAATTCCTTCCGCTCGGGTCTGATTTAGATCCTTATCGAATCAAACTTTTGTTTCATCGTCATCATCATGTGAACCAATGGACGTCCACTGCTGGACATAGATTTTTTGTAGGGAGCTCCACATACCACCCATCCTGTGCCCAACGGCTCCCTGCGACTCACTTGATGTCATCCGTCCACCATGTTGGGGGTCTACCAACCCTGTGTTTACCGGTGCGAGGTAGCCACTCGAGCACCTTGATACCCCAGCGTCCATCAGTTCTCCGAGCTATGTATCCCCTCTTTAAACTATGTCGGTAACTCAGGTTCTTCTACGTTACTCCTCATTCCTGAGGTTCGCGCAAAATACTTGAACAAACATACATATTTTAAACATAGGTATCCTGCAGTGGCTTTTAATAGAATTCTTACTAACATTCCGGCTGCTTCTTATTCTCATAGTCAAGGTATTTCCCAGCCAATTGTAAACGTCTTCCAACCCCTTGAGTCCGGTCAGCGGGACGCGTCAATCACAGCCGGCCGCATTACCCGGACATAGTTGGGACGGTCCGGGAACAATCGGATTGTATTTGCGTAAGCTGACCACCCGGCTAATCCGGGGATTATTGTTGAGACGCTACTAACAACGGTGAGGTATTAGTTGGGCACGTCTAAGGATGTAGGATATAGCGGTTATGGCGGTAGGTAGGTAGTACCTATAATCGTGAGTAGTTTGTTGGCTAGGTGTTCCGGATACAAATCTTATCTACACAGTTAAAGAGTTTGTTTATGATTATGGAATATCTGGATTTTATTTAACTCTGAAGAGCTAAACTTGATTTATACAAGCCGGTAGAGAATAATACCGGCTACTGTTGGTCTGAAATTGGGGTTTAAAAGTATTCATAGTAATTTTGAACGGTAGAGCCACTAGCATTTAGAATGTTTCCTATTTTTAGAATGTAAGGGTTGTATAGGGATGAAATCAGGGTTGAATGTTTTTTAATGAAAAGATAAAAATTTGATGTTTAATTAAAACAAAAAAAAAAAAATTCTGAGCGATTTACTGAAAAAACCTGTTCGTTACTATTAAAGTTACAATAAAGGCTGTTTGTTACTATTAAAGTTACAATGAAATGCCCCAGACAACCACTCGTAGATATAGTATTATTATATAGCTTTTCTCTAGTTGTTCTGCTTTTTTTCGTGTAAGTCCAGAGGCTTCCTGCAACACACTTTACGCCGTACCTTTACTTATGCATAGATATTTCGCATTAATAGGGTTATATATATATATAGCTTTCGTTATCTAGGTATAGGGTTATAAAGCGTTTAAAGCTGAATATTAGCTATATATTTTCTATATATCTTGTAGTTCCCGACAGCCACTAACTAGATTTTAATTGTTATTAATAACACTTCTTGCCAGTTGGGTGGTACTGCAAAAGCTAAACTAAGATATTGTATATTGTATAGAAGCAGGCGTTACTAAATTAATTAATTTAACGTTAATTTTGATAATACTAAACTAAGATATTTTACCAATATCTGTAATATGTAAACGATGTGACTCGACAACAGAAAGTCCGAGACGTTTAGCTTAAATCGACGCGTCTCATAGAACACGGGTAAATTGGCGCACCCTGGAGATGGACCCGCCGATGAGCTTCTTTAATGCAGCTGAGTTTATTTATAAGAACTGTTTCGCTATATTGCAAACGGGGCTCTAATTTTCAATTAAATTCTGATCCTAACAGTGTGTTAACTAAACGTAGCAAAACTTAGCTTAATTTATGATGTTTAAATTTGCAGTTTTGACACACAGATAGAGTTTATAACAGCATAGAGAAGGCGTATCATAAGTATTTAACTAAAATAACTATTTCATTGATAGTATGGAAAAGAATGTTCAAGGCCAGATTTTATAAAGCAGCCAAGGCGAAGGTTCTGATTGGATCGTAAAAAGAGGTTAAAGAGACAGAAAAGGTCAAACAAACATGGCAACAGCTATAATCGATGGGAAGGAGTTAAGATCAACGTTAAATAATTTGTTTTTCAGTAGCTGTCATTAGTGTATTGATTTGCATAGTTGAACACTTCGAATTACTTAGCTCGATTTCCAGGTTCCATGTCCGGATAAATATTGTATGTCTTGGGTTTCTAAGTTTAGCCCGGAGTGAGAAATTGACTTTGTCCACTAGGAGGGACTATGCCTTGGAGGGTACATTGAGCTGTCGGTCCTGAGTACATGTTGTTTATTAAAGCCCATCAGCTCACATTGGAGTGAAGAGCGTTTAAGCTAAATACTGTATTACTTTATACAGCATATATACAGCATTCATGCTAAATGTAAAGGTTATTTTGGGATCATGCCCCTGTATTAATTGGGGTACAATTTACGTGGTCAATGTCACTTGAACACGTAAATTGTCATCATCCTCAGGTTCTTCACCCCACTGCGGATGGGCACCGATTTTCTCTGTCATGGGGGGAGTGTTTAAGAGCATCAACCAACCTTTTCAATGCGCAACCAATGCGTAAGAGGTACAGGTTTGACACCGTCAATTTCCTTATTCCACGCTGGTACTGAGAATTATTTGAAGTATAACCTAAAATTTTGGTCCATTGGGATTCAAAACCCGACCTCTTGACTAATGGTTGAGCATGGTAACCGAAGAGGCAGTAATCTCAAAAGTTCAAATAAAAGATAAAATTATAAAAGTAGTAAATCCGCCCAGAAGCTCCGATGCCATGATCAAGGTAACCCCTATGCCGTTGAGGGTTAACTCCAAGTGAAGTATAAGTCTGGCTCGACGTTTAACACGTCTTATTTGATTGTTGCAGTGTCATCCAAGTCTCGCCACTCGGCCTCGGGGTCACTCCGGCCCTATCAGATGGCCGGCGCCTTCACACGGAGAGTGTTATCACGGAATTTACTGCGACGCGGGCCCCGTAACGCACTCCCCGGTGTTTATAGCGTCGTAAACCAGAGGGTTATAGTAAATAGGTGACGTATCTTGAAACGATCGCGGAACGTTTGTACGTAATGGAATAGGTTGGAGATATGCCTTATCTTCGACTTAGCTAGTTTATTAAAACAGATGAGATAAATATACTGGCAAGTTCTTCGAGCATAGATCACCGAAATTTCATCTATCTTAACTTTATATTTTACCTACTCATATTGTTATCTAAATTTTAAAATGGGTTTTTGATTTGGTAACTGGAAAGGGTTAAATTTATACATTACGAAAAGTTAGATTTTTTGACTTACACTTAGAATATTTAGCCCTCTTCGCGGCCCTAATGTGGGTAGATGCCTGGACTCATCATCATCATATCAACCCATTACCGGCCCACTACAGGGCATAGGTCTCCTCCCACAATAAGAAGGATTTAGACCGTAATCCACCACGCTGGCCCAGTGAAGATTGGTGGACTTCTTTTGGAGAACTCTTAGGCATGCAGGTTTTCTCACGACTCCCCACTTGACCAACAAGGCAGTAAATGCATAATTACGAAGAAAGATTTCGTAAAAACCTACATCTAAGGGGCTTAAACAGACAATGAGATTTGCCATTATGATTTGTATGAATGTTTGCCATTTTTCAAGTTAAATAGATCTACAATTGTTCATACTTCGGCTTTCAATTGCTTTATCTGTGGCTTGCATTTTTCAAAAAATTCTTATTCACACGATATATCAGTCAGTGGGCATCCGCTATTATAAGGTTAAAGGCCACGGTTTTTAAGTTTCAATGTTTTCTAATTTTGCCTTCTTTCATCCATTTCCACCATGACGGCCGATTGGCCAAGGCTGTGGGATCGATTCCCACAACTGTTTGTGTGATGAACCTGATTGAATTATTAAAATTATTATATTAAAGATTGAATTCCCATAACACAAGCCATGCTTACTTTAGGGCTAGATGGCGGTGTGTATATTTTATATTTATTTCCATTTCTTGGTTATATAATTATAAGGAAATAAAAAATCAAGGAATTCAGTTAGTAAAAGTATTTAGGTAACACTTGAGCCCCGAAGTAGTGTATTGTGTTTTACGAGGCCATTAATTCCGCCGAACGTGTTAATCTGCAGTGTTCCACCTGCGCGGTCGGGCACGCAACCGTAAATTTGTCCACTCGTTTTGTATGAATACTCATTATTATTTTTTTGGTAATTGTTGTAATTTTAATGTACCATGCAGAAAGATAACATTGTTGCGTATGTAAACCTTACGTTTCATCGATTACTAGAAATGAGCGCGGTATCGGTGGTATCTCGCCCGATGGTATCGGTTTTTAAAAATCCAGTAGGAAGCGTTAGTTTTCCCAGTTAAAATAACTATGGTATGCGATCTCTGGTCGCAAACTACCTCTACCAAAAGTTTTTAGGATTTGTGCTAGTCTACCAAAATTTACGAAGATACATAGTAAATATTAATTAGAAGATACATATTAAGCTTAATTTGCTATACTCCGCTAAATAATATTAGGTAATACAGAATTAAAGCAGGCTATCGACATGTGGAATGCTCGCCCTACGAACATACGCCAGGCAAAATCGCTTCTTGATATGTTTAAAAATGCAGTTAAATCTTATTATCTTGCGCAATAAGACGACTGGTTTTAATTTTTTTCCATCTATACATTAATTGAATTGAATTGAATGTACGCGGAGCAACGCTACAGTACGCCTCAGTTCCAACTGGTCGTATCCCACCATACCAAGAAGAAACATACTTGGATATATTGTGGGATATCCGACAGAATACCCAAACTGTTTCCTATAAATTACACCATACAGATTCTCCTGCTTTTCGCGGAGTACAGCAGATTAAGCTTAATTTTCATAATAGACAGTTATTCCTCTGACGTGCTCTGTCACAAATAGCCTTTAATTAATGCATAAGCAAGGAATTCATCTGTTTGTGAAATATTGCGTTTGCTGATCATAAATCAATTGACAAGGTGATTTGCTGTTATCAATTTGCATACACTTTACCCAATTCAAATTATACAGGTTTTACACACGCTGTCCTTTTGCCTCTTGATTGGGCAAGTACAATAAAATAATCGCGCGGTAATCGGCATCATTACGCACTTGGGTATAATTACCATGTTAAGTGGCGGGCTTTCGTAGCGGGTCGTTACTCCGCGGCCGGCTGGCTACAATGCATTGGCTTCAAATGAGATAAAATGCGTGTTTTTCTTAACAACTCGTATATTGGAGACCACAACAGATTTTTTTTTATTCCATTACTAGTTTGCCCTTGACTGCAATCTCACCTGGTGGTAAGTGATGATGCAGTCCAAGATGTAGCGGGCTAACCTGTTAGGGAGTATGGTAGTCAAACCCCTAATTGGTTTCTACGCGACATCGTACCGGAACACTAAATCGCTTAGCGGCACGTCTTTGTCGGTTGGGTGGTAACTAGCTACGGCCAACGCCTCCCACCAGACCAGACCAGAGAAAATTCAGAAATTATAAATTTCCAAATTGCCCCTGCCGGAATCGAACCCGGGAACTCCTACTTAAATTAACAGCGCTCACCGCTGCGCTAGGGAGGTCGTCAATACATTAAGTAGAAGCGATTGAGCGATTGAATTGTTCTGTGGCTAATGAAACATACAGAAAAATTAAAAGTATGAGGATATTACTTGTCAGCCTAATTAATGTCTCACTGCTGGACATAACCCTTCTTTGTCATTCATTACAACAGTGGGCTACTAACAGAATGAATCTTATAATGATTTTATTTCCTTAACACTTAATTGTAATACTTATAAAAAAGTAAGTTAATTTATTTAATCGCGAGCAATAAAAGTAGTTTTTATTTTTTCCTGATTTTATTCGGTACAAATAAAGATGTTTACACTGAAGTAGTAAATTATGATTAAATTGTTTTCATTCATAATTGAATTTAGAACTTCATAAACTAAATATTTTGAAGGTTTTGGATTACTTATTAATTCTATGGATATTTTATTGTTAGTGACTGTTATCAGTATGTACCAGTTGTGCCCTTCGGCTTTGCCCGCGCATATTATGGTAATATTAAATACTTATGATGATTAATGTATTTATTTGGATGAGGATTAAAATAATGCTTATAAAACAACTTCAAAATTAATGCATTATTTTACAAGAAATTAAGGTAACATAAAAAAGGTTAGAGTAAGCCAACCTTAAAAGATAGACAAATGCTGTGGCGGATTTTTTTAGAACCATTTAAGGGGAACAATTTTGTCAAACATAATTTTTGCGAAACTTTAACCGCTAACCCAACGCTCGCAGCGGAAAATCTCAAAATATATAGCCTGTAGCTTTCCTCGATTAATGGGCTATCCAATACTGAAAGAATTTTCAAAATTTTTCGAATTTTCCTGTAGTTTCTGAGATTAGCGCGCTTAAGAAAACAAACAAATAAACTCTTTAGCTTTATATATTAGTATAAGATAAGTCCACCAATCCGCACTGGGACAGCTTGATGGACTACGGCCTAAACACTTCTCACTGTCACAAACACTTGTCACCCGTGCCTATTAGTGGGCCGGTAAGGAGTCGATATGGTGATGATGATAACATTAGTATCTATGGCCGGGACAAATACGAGGCACAGCGCAAGTTAAAGGCCAAGTTCTAATCGAAAAACCCCTCCCTCCAGTTGATGTTTTATTCATTTGCGATGTCTCTCTCAGTAAAACTACGCTCAACTAAAAATATATACCCTATTTAAAAAGCGCTTTGGTATTATATCAAAACTCTTACGCAGTGTTGAAATTAAAGCACTAGTTATCTAAAACATTTATACTGTTTCACCGACTGTTTATTTGCGCGATAACTTCACCATGCAACGGTTATTGCTGTCGAAATTGAAAATTTTACGCACGACACCGTAATTACAAGTGTACGAGTGAGCCGGTGCGCAAGTCGTCGATAAATTTTGGTTGTCACGAACGAATGCGTGCACCTTGTACTCCTACCGCAGCCTAACTAGCGTACAGTTTTAACAACTAAAGGATATTTACTTTGCGTATGTTCCGGTAAACGAGTAAAATGTGGGCAAAAACAGAGAGTCTGTTTGGTGTTTCCTATAGTTTTTGCGTGCAATGTAAAACTTACTAAAATTTAAAAGTAAACTAAAGTATTTAGGTATCAATGTTTTGTATTCAAAACCTTAGGAACATTTCAGTAACTTTAACTTAGTCTTAGCGAGGTATATTAAGAAACTATAATTGCTTCTCTCCTATTAGTGAGGAGGAATGTGCCAAACATTTAATTATCTTAAGGAATATTCCTACAAGACCATGCACTATCAAGGATGTAACAGTGAAATCCATAACGGTAAAGAAGTGGTACTAGTGGTTATTTAATCCATACTTGGTTTATTATATGGAACACTAAACTAAGTATTACATTACAATTTTGATGTATTATTGTCCTAACGACTGCACTGCCTGTTTTTTAGGTTTTTAAGAACAAGCAAAACAACGTCACGTTTACAAACCAATAAAGTAAGTGCACTCTTAAATCCAACATACGAGTATGTCACAAGCAATTTTGATCCATTACCTAACTGTGCGATTGCTTAACTGCGCTTGTTTATACGATGAGCGAAAAAATACCATTGTAGATTATATTGCGTAACTGATAGAAGGGTTAAAGTTATTGTTTGACATCGCTCAAGGTAAAAACAAAACGAGATATTAAAAGCGTTGGTCAGCTGTAGCGAATTGCTGTTATTTCCGTGCTTAGTGGGTTAATTAATTATTTTCAAAACTTTACATTCAAACAACATAATCATTATAATAATTTATTTATTTAATGTACCAATACATACTCTTATATATATATATATATATATATAAGAGTATATATATATATATATATATTTAGAGGATAATAAGTACCTACATGCAATAGATACGGCTTGTCAAGATCTCTGAGTGAAGGTAAAGGTACTTTACTCTGTGTTTCAGGTACGGTCTCGGACGACATAATATCGGATTTTGACTTAGAACCTCGTGGCCTTCAACCACGTTCGATCTTTTATTACAAAACTGTCTCAAAGATAGTTTAAAATCGTTTTCGGAATAAATATCGTTATTAATAAATACGTCGTTAATTGATGAGAAAAACTTGACGAAAAATAAAGCTTAACTGATATAACGACATCATAATTGCAGATTTCAATTAATTTTAACATTTTAATTTCGCTAAAATAACTTTATTGAACAGGCGACAAAAAGAAAATAGGTACTCACTTGAAAGTACTGATAAATTCACGTACTGGTAGTACGTGAATTACTTAAGAATGGTAATTATAGTACATAATGTGAATATGAAAAAAACTGCTAATGTCTTAAACGTCGTAATATATTATAGTTCGAGAGGTGGTAGGTTTTTTGGAATGGTGGTAAAACACAACCTTGTGACGATAACCATGCGGCGGTGTACGCGGAAGTCTTTAAATTTGAAGAGGTTCCAGGGTTATTGTTTGGTTTAATTTTTTTTTTGGCTCTGATGGGATACTTCAAACCGTGGTAAGATACCAATCTGTCGGCAAAGATTTATCGCAAAGTGAAAATCAGCATATCAGAACGGTGTGTGGAAATCGATTTGGTGTCAGGTTTGAGAGATGAGGGTTTACTATTTAAGACTGTCAGTTATTTGGTATACAAATGAATCCATGGTTTTTTAAATCAAAATTAAATTTACTTAGCTAACTTCCATAATATCACGACATAATATAAGTGTATTCGAGAATTTAACGCTGAACTGCCAAATAAATTAGTCCTGTAGGCATAATATGGGTAATAATACGAGATAATGGGCAGACAATTATTTCGTGTTACGCATCTAAGCCGGACGGTACATAAAAAGATTCCGGTTATAAATTACTTATATAGGTAATTAAGGACCTTATAACACTCAAAGCTTTACATCAGTTGTAATTTATGTCCATCATAGATATATAAATAAATATAAATAGACAGAGATATCAACGGTGCCGTATGGTGATGGCCAATCAGAATATAGTTGCCACCACCCCTTCTCATCCCGCCGCTGTCGTACGAGGCGACTAAGCGAATATAACGGGGAACGGGCAGCAGCGTCCTCTATGTTACTACTACCATCTACTTCGATCACCAACCCGCTCGCCCAACGTGGTGATGATGGGCAAACCCTCCCTTTAGGAGAGGCCTTCCGTCCAGCAGTGGGCTGTTATGGACTATTGATGACATTTTTTTATTATTATTTTTTATTCCACCACAAGTTAGCCCTTGACCGCAATATCTCAGGAAGTATGGTAGTAATACCCCTAATCGGTTTCAACGCGACTTCGCACTGGAACACTAACTCGCTTGGCAGCACGTCTTTGTCTGTAGGGTGGTAACTAGCCACGGCCAAACGCACATCCAAACCAGACCAGAGAAAATTTAGAAATTATAAATTCCGAAATTTCCCCTGACAGAAATCCAGCCTGGGATCTACTACTTAAATACACAGCGCTCACCGTTGCGCCGGTGAGTTCGTCAAAAATAGAGAAATAACCTGAGCAATATTACCACAAGCTCTTGCACAATAATTTTGCTGATATGCAACAGTTACGCAATAATTGAAACGCATATACATGCGTGCGCTCGCGCGTGCGTCGTTATTTACGAGTGCAGTAATGACATGGCTAATTTGATAACAATTTGCAATTTAAACTGTTTTGTTTATCAAACTGATATGGACTCGAAATACCTGTTTGAATCGCATAGTAGATGATAGACATTAATATAATATGTAGGTATTTTCTTTATGCGTTACGATCAATTAATAATATATAACAGTCCTCGGCTGGATTAAAGGCTTCTATGGAGTGCATTTGCCCGTATTAACCACGCTGGGTTAGTGATCGCTAAAAGAGGAGAGGTGGTGACAACTGAATTCTGATCTACTGTCACCATATGCACTGTTGATACCTATTGTCATTTGTTTTGTTTCATTTCAGCTGTTTGCAGAGGTAACTGACTCGTTAATTTTTGTTCTTAGTAAGACTTCTTTATTTGTACTCAACAAATAAAGAATTCTTCTGCTAGGACTGTCAAGCTTGTTTAAGTTATGTTTTTATGGTAAGAGATTCTTCAGTACCTACCAGCCCGAAGTTGGCAAATCGTTTTGGTTTGGAGAACTTTATAACGTCGCTCCCCGTCGCTATCACTAACATGTGGTAGTATAATCGTAAAAATACACACAGCACACTGCTATGGCCTAGTAAAGACATAATTGTTGTAAATATCCTAAATGTTAAAACATTCTGACAAGAATTTATAATCTATGATTATTATTATTATTATTAAATTTAATTTAAAAGCGGTGATAGCCCAGTGGGTAGGGCTTTAACTTCAATTTCGGTAGGCCGAGTTCGAATTCCCACACGCACCTCTAACTTTTCTAAGGTTATATCATTTGCTTCAACGGTGATCCTTCACATCGTAAGGAAACTTGCATGCCTGAGAGTTCTCCATAATGATCTTAAAGGTGTGTGGAGTCCACCAATCCGCGTTAAGCCAGCGTGGTGGACTACGGCCATTACCCCTTCTCATTGTGGGAGGAGACCCGTGCCCTATATTGGACCGGTAATGTGTTGATATGATGAATTATAATATATTGCCAAGTGTAAGCGATGATAGCCTAGTGAGTAAGGCTTCTGCTTTCCTCTCGGTAGGACTGAGTTTGATACCCGGTACGCACCCATAAGTTTCAGAGTTGGCAAGTGTTAGCAAACTTTAACTAAAAACGCATATAAAGTCACGGCAAAAGCTTCCCACCAGACCAGACCAGAGAAATCAGAAATTATAAATTCCTGAATTGCCTCTCTGACCTCCTACTTAATTGATGCGCCAGGAAGGTTGTCTACAAAAAGATGCGTACCGGAAATTGAACTCAGCCTCTCAAAGTCGAAGCCTTAACATCTAGGCTATCACGGCATAAACAATAATTAGCAATCCCAAATAAGCAAATATAATAGGAATGGGTAAAAAGTGAAAGTGTAGCGACAGTTCATCATCGCTATCAGTCGATCGGCGCACGCGCAAGATGTCGTTCCACTAATCAGACGTTACACGGCGCTGTCACGCCGCAACGGTCGGCGCGCACCTTGCGGACACCTTGCGCCAACGTCCTGCAGATACACCAAGATATCAATTATACCTCCACCTAACTGACCCCCGTATCGCAAGTGAAAACCAGCTTTAACGGCAAGCCAATTAAGGTCGATAATGGAAATGGGTTTTAAGCAGAAAGTTACCACCCTACCTGTAGATTTTATTAAGTTTTTTCCAGTATATTAGTGGACACGGTTGTCTTACGGTATTAGTTGGGTTGGTTTCGTCCAATTTGGACGCTCGTCCGGGAGCCGTTGAGATCTTATTCGATAACATATCATCATCAGTATATATCATACCGCAGTAGTGATAATGATTGTCCGTCAGTCGGTTGGGGATTAGAGCACGTCACGCTGATGGTTTTCTATTGAGGAGGGCTAATCGACGTTTGATACGCCTTTGTTGGTGTTCAATTTGATAATGTTAACGACTTTATTAGCTTGCATTGATACAAAAAAGTAAAATCCTTCTTATTTTAACGAACACTACGTAGTTCAGATGTAGCTTCTACCGGCAGGTTATATGTAAACCTAACACCCCCTTCGAATAACAAATGTAACCTGTTTGCTTACATAAGACAGTTATGACGTGATAACGGATCCCCAGCTTACAACACTCGGACTTTTTTTTTATTTCACTAGAAGTTAGCCCTTGTCTGCAATTTCATCTGGTAAGTGATGATGCAGTCTGAGATGGTAGCGGGCTAAAAAATTAGGGGGTATGGTTGCCATAACCCTAATCGGTTTCAACGCGACATCATATTTCCATTGTATATTTTAATTCGTCTTGATACATTTTTTTTATTTCCAAATTCGTGTGAAAAAATACTCTTAATTAAATATAAAAGAATAAAAGGCAGATTTATAGTAGTACTAGATTATTCTGTACAAAATGATTTCAAAAGCACCAATCCTATGGAATCAAGAACTGTTTTATTATTATAGAAGATTCTTTTTAGTCTTTATAAAGTCTAAGCCTCAATTTTTAGCCTATAATATAATTAGGGGATGGACTAATAGTTTAACTTCCATCCCTGGGAACCCCACTCCTAGCACAAGCTTTATAACGAATTGAAGGACAAAAAGGTTTAAAATAGCGTGTAACGTAGCTTTTCTTGAAATAAATGGAAAATTTGCAATTTAGCCAAAAGTTGACATGGTTGGATCTTTTTTGTAATTTAGGTGTTTATAAGGATTCTAAGTCGGTCCATATTTCTTTAGTTAGCTACTTTTTCATTAATGCGTGTTTTGCCGCAATTTACATGGACCGTGAAATCTAATTATCAAAATATTTCTAAAGCTCCCTACAAATCTATATTACTCGTACCGTGCAGTGCGTGCGTTACGCAAACTCGTACATCGCGTTGCGATATTAATTAACGCTTTATTTACTGTGATATAGTATAACTATTTAATTATCAAAAAAGCTGCAGATATTTGTCTGTCTGATCGGGTATTACTTAGTGAATTTATCAAACATGTCATTGAAAATCTGATTTTGGAAATTAACTACTTAGTAAATGGAAGGGTGATTGGTAATTTTATAAATTTAAAATAACAGAACAGGTTTTCTAACACGTTTTGCCACCTTGACAATGTCTTTTTCCAAAAATCCTGTTTCTATGTGCGGCTTATGTGTCAGTCATGTAATAGTTTATAATTCAAAATGAGCAGAATTTTAAGTGAGAGAAACCGCGGTTTAGTCCTTACTTCCTTAATCAAAATTGCTCCCGCTGTTTGTACGCCTAAATCTTTTAAACTACGAAACGGATTTTAATGCACTTTTCAATAGATAGAGGGATTCAAGGGGAGTGTTTATACGTACGTTAAAATGCGTAGCGTAGTAAAGATAAGCAAAGAAATTCAAATTATAAGATGTCGTAACAAACATGTTTGTATGCAAATATGTAAACCTTACGAGGTATATCAAATCAATGTACTACGCAATATGCTTTGTGCAAAAGCATAAGGCATTATTTACAACGGCCAGTGATGCGTACCCTAGGTATGTTAGAAATCCCAATCGTTTAGTTTTAAACTACCTTCCCAATACTAAGTCTTATGATAAAAATTGTGTTATGATGTGTATTCAAGTATATAATAAAAAACCTAATTATATGAAATCATTAGCAATTAATCAATTTAAAACTAAATTATTTAAATGGCTTAATGTGTACAATTTTTATGACATCAAAGAATTTTTTGTAATTAAAACTTAATAATGACGTATAATTTGATAATAATGACATTAAAATTGAAAATATTATGATTATGTATATTCCTAGACATTATATGATGTAATAAATTGAATTGATGACAACATGTAATAAATTTGACAAAAAATATTGTTTATTATGGTGGAATTTAATGTAAACCATTGCATGCCATTGTGTGGCTGATTGTAAATTGAACAATTCAAATTGACTATACTACCCCTTGTATACTTACAATCTGGCAATAAAGATTATTATTATTATTACAAAATTTTATTAAGTATTGAAAACTGCAAAATGCACCACATTGGTATCGAAATTGCACCCGTGCGAAGCCGGGGCGGGCTGCTAGTTAGTAATAAACGCGTAATTTGAAGTAAAATAGACTTGCTCGCTCCGGTTAAGTTAAACCTACAAACAAGTTAGGGTAATCGAGTGGATAATTGGAACAAGATTAGTGCGTCCATTTAGCATTACCCGATACATAAATACATGCCAAATACTGGAAGTGCTTCGAAATGTATTAATGGTTACCCGGAGGTAAAAACACATACCTATACCCAATTCATATATCTTCAATTCCCTTCCACGCTGCTTTAATTTAGGTCCGCGGACTTCATCATCATCAATCCATTACTGGCCCACCACAGAGCACGGGTCTCCTCCCACAATGAGAAAGGGTTAAAGCCGTAGTCCACCACGCTGGCCCAGTGCGGATTGGTGGACTTAAAAACTATTATTGCGGCCCACTACCAAACACGGGTCTTTGCCAGAATGAGAAGAGGAATTAGGCCGTAATCCACCACGCTGGCCTACTTTTCTTATTATTCTACTACAAGTTAGCTGTTGACTGCACTCTCACCTGGTGGTAAGTGATGATGCAGTCTAAGATGGTTGCGGAATAACCTGTTACGAGTGTGCTCAGTTACTTTGAACTAATAGTAATTATAAATTCCCTAATTGCCCTTGCCAGCGATCGATCCAGGGACCTACCACTTATAAAGCCACTACGCTCAACACTTCGCTAACGAGATCACCGAGAGATCACCGAGGTATAATAAGTTTGACGGCTTTATCGCCTTCTAGCCTTAGTCGACCTCTAGCCTTTATCGCCATGCATCCTTTATCGCCATGCAGCCGTATAGTCCAGCTAGCCAATTATTAACCGGTAGATAACGCTGACGTAAAGTGAAGTCGCGAGCGATTACTAGTTTGTACTACTTAAAATTTTTAACCCGCACCATTAGGCTATTTCTTTTGAAGTTTTATTAAGTTGAACTCCGCCAGTGTCCGCGCCGCACGCGACCCCACAAATGTCAACGCCTGTGCTGACATTTATTAACGGCCAAAGGGTTCAGCAGGAATGTCTGAAGACCATTTCCTTGAGCGTCGCCGAGGGTGTTTTTGCCGTGTTATTGACACGACAAGTCAGTATTCCGATGTCCCTGCGCTTGGTGAGGGTCTCTACACACAAGTTCGGAGGAATTTCACGTGCCATGTTTTAATAGGATTTGAACTGTTAGACTTGATTACATATTTATTCTAAAGCTATATATATATTTCAGCACCATAAACCTTATTTAATGAAGACAAATATCCTGAACGCAGTTAGTACTTTCAATAAGTATAAATTAATATAGTTTATAATAATTGCTATACGTTAAGAGATTGTTTTATATTTGAAATCTAAAATAACTTTCTTACTAAAGATTTCTTTATAAAATAATCAATATCAGGGTATTGGAAAACTATGGTCTAGCAGACCGTTTAGTTTTCTAATATTAGCAGTTAAGTAACAGTTCATCGCAAAATCTCATTATTGCAAATTAATCTTTTTCAATTACATTATGATAAATATGTCTGATGGTCTGACCAAAAACGCAGATCCATGTTTTCTTTTTGCATTAGAACTATCACAGAGCAAGTAATAATCATAGGCTAGGTACTTCTTAACATAGATGTTGTGGGCTAGGTCCAGTATTCTATGGTTCTTACGTGACGGAATAATTATGCAATGTTATATCACATTTTAACTGACGGAACTTTCACATGTCAAAGCGGGATAAAACACTAAATAAGCATTCCGACGTTATTCCACGTTTATTTGTAAAGCCTTAAAGTGTGGAAGCACCCCAATAAATAGCCTATTACAGAGAGGGTACGAGACTTTTATAAGGAATGTTCTTTTAAAACTTCCGCCCGCGGTCAGGAAGGAAAGAACGAATCGAATTCCTGTTTTGTTTGCGAGCGACTGAATCGCTGACGTTGATCGATTTATGATGCCTAGATAGATGCTTAGTAGGAATGCTTTAGATTATTATCTACTTTAATACAATGTCTCGTAATTTATGTCCGTAGCGCGACTTATGTACAAGTGGCGAGAGCGGGTCGTGCCTACGTCAGTAATCTATACTGCGACCTGGCGTAGACGTAGAATCAACAATTCCGCCGTTGCTAATGTTTACGTTTTGTATTTTTCACAAAACTCTATAAAGTTTATGGGTTAGTTTGGTTTAGTATCAGTTTGAAACTCCACATATTTTACTCAAAATTCTAATTCAAATTCAAAAATGTTTTATTCACGTAGACCTTATAACAGGCACTTATGAAGCGTTCATCCATTCAACATGTAATCCATTAAACAAGTTAACACTTATGTTAGGTGATGGTGATAACTGCATTCGTTAACATAAAACTTAAGCTAGGAGGGTTCCAAACGCGCCCTGGTCTAAGGAGCGCCCACAACAAACTTAGCCAGGATTTTTTTTTGTTATCACTGTCTCATTATTAGAGTTACTCGTTATTAAAGTGCTATTATTGCTCTTCTTTTATTGATTAAGCATTTTTGACGCTAAAATAACGTTATTAGAATTGAACTATTTAACACGGTTGGCTTTAAAATTACAACTATAAAATGACATTGTGAGATGGTGATGACCCAAAAAAAACACCGGCTAAGTTTGTTGTGGGCTTCTTCTTAGACCAGGACGCGTTTGGAACCCTCGTAACTTTAGTTTTAAGTTTACGCATGTGGTTATCGCCATCATCTCACTATCGTGTAATTCTTATGTACGCATCAAAAGTGCCACCCTTTGGCCTACTTGAATAAAGATATTTTTGACTTTGACTTTCACTTTACGTTAAATATGAACACTTTTAATAACGTCTTTTTCTAAATTTGCATTTACATCCCGTCTTCCTTTTGACGGTTCATGGGAAATTAGAGGTTCCTTAAGCATTAATTTAGGTCTCAGCGTAAAGAATGATAGACAGTGTGTAAGGTACTCCGTATTGGCTGACTATTTTATGATCATAGGAGCTTACAATGGTGCCATTTAATTACTATTTCACACCCGAGTATTTTAATATCAATTCGATAGAGGTTATTAAATTTAAGATTTTTCATGTGATAATATTACCCAGCATATATTGTTCATGCCCTTCGCGATACGATTATAGTAAAATTATGGCTTATTTGGGTATTACCTACTGCTACTTACATTGGTATACAGTTCTTCTAGGAATATTGGATTTAGGTATTCTTTCTTTAGTTTTTTTGCTTTGTATTATAATACATCGAAAAAGTATATTTTATGAGGCTTATAATCACCTTCTAGTATTAGCATGAATTCAATTTAATCGAGCGCTTAAGACGCGGCGTAAAATTTGCGCGTTTTTGCCGCTTCGTACATTTCAAGCCTCACCTAAACATGTAAACAAATCAAAACTCTAGTTATGTAAGTTAAACAGCCATTAAGAAAAGTTGAGATAACAAGCTTTCCTTGGGCCGGTAATGTATTCAGACCTCTATCGCACTTTTATCAGTAGATTGTTGTTTGCATATTTTCTAGATAATTCGATCAAAATGTCAAGTGGTTTTGATTTAGTTATTTGTACGGTGGAAATTTTACTTTTGACACAAGTTATTAACTCGATTTTTATTTATATACGCCGTTAATATATATCTCCCATCTTATCTGACCTGTCTAATATTGAAAAAAAAATTTCATGACCTTCATTATGAAAAAAGGCCAAAACAAGTGTTAATTAATATATAATAATAAAATAAAAATTATGAATCTTTATATTTGTTTTATTACCTTTGAAAGAAACTTTTCACTGAAAAGAAATAACTCTTAAAATCTAGAGGTGTGTCCGGAGAATAAAACTCGATCGCCCGGAAAAGGAGGCCAATTTTTTAACTACTAGGCTCTCAAGGTTTCTTACACTGAGCCTTAACTTATTGTCGATTGCTATCCCTCTCATCATATTACTGAAGTGTATTTGACGTAATTAAAAAAAAAAACCCCTTAAAAAGTGACACATGTGCACGCTAAATTAAAATTCAGAGGTGAAAAGCCACAGCTACGTTAATAAAGAGCTACGTCCTCTAATCAAAATGTCACGACCGCTTAGTTTAAAAAAAGTCACTTATAGTCACTATAACCTACCTATAATTAACGTGAAAAATGTGAATACCAGTTGAAACGTCAATTTAACTTCTTTTATCGTTGTTAAAACCATTTCTTATTCGATGAAAGCATTTTAGATTGTTATCAAATAAAGTTAAAAATAAAAGATGAAAGGGTTGCTCTTTCATCTTTTATTTTTAACTTTTCATCAACTTTAAAAAGTAAGATATTTTCATTTAGAATTTTTTGAGCCACGATGTCGGCCACGTCCAGTCTGACAAGACTATAGTGACGAAGAACAACATTTTTTTATTCGGGCTTAACTGCACCAATTTTGACGAGGACGGACAGATTAAATTTGGGAATTATATATAGCCGTGTGACATAATATGCGTACTCGTATTTAAAACAATTGTATTATTGTTATATATATATATATATATATATATATATATATATATGTTATTAGGTGGTGGGTATTATATTTTCTTTTCTTGTTCGCAGAAATTAAACTAATTGTTTGTCTTTAGTGTCTCTGGGCTGTTAAGTTTTTTTCTATCTTGACAACACTTCAAAGTATTATGCTCTTTTAATCTTTAATTGGTGGTCAACTTAACTGGACGCGGAGAAGTTACGCAGTCATGCTAACCATGGTATGCGCACGCGCAACGTTTTTGTATCAATTAATACCTAGTTCAATTGGCTAAAGATCAAATATCCTAATGATTATAATTGTACCGCTGTTTGTCGTCTTACCGTTAGTCGGCCCCTGCTTTGCCTTATACATCCAATTTAATTATATCATAAAATTATAGTATACTATTTAATCCGATGATATGAGTTTGATAGAGTTTTTTTTAATGGGAAATTACTAATGGGTTAATGTAAAGCAAATTGATGCAGTTGTATACTCGTATGTTTTGCTAAGAGACTAGTTTACCTACTGGTTAGAAAATGTTTCGTCGAATTGCAAAGAAGAAAATCATTGAAATGGTTAAAAACTAACTAGATTGGTGACTAACTGATTTTACGAATTCCAAAATTTAAAAAAAAGCCTTTTTATTTCATCTGTTCTTCTCACTTTTAACCGCCATCGTTCGGTCATTAGCAGTAACATCGGTCTGAGCTCCTTATTTGAATCTTGTATAGGTAAACATTTGTGCATCTTAGCTCTGAACCTTCGCTTCTACCAGAAATGCGTGTTTTAGCAGTACGTTTATAGTTCGGTTAGTGTTTTATGATGATCATGACGTAACTCGTAGGTTAACCAAATTTTTATTCCTCTACAACTGTTTCGTATAAATGCATATGTTTGTTTGTTTGTGTGTCCTTACTTCACGCGGTAACTCGGCAACCAATCGGCTTGATTTTTGACGTAGAATTAGTTGGTGAAAAATGCGGGCAACAGTTAATAAATAATAAAAAGTACAAATTAAACGAAAAACAAACGTCAAACGTCGCCATAGTTTTACGCGCAATTTATAACAAGATATTGTTAAAGCGATAAAAAATGCACTATTAAGCCCCATAACCGTTTCCCGATGTCGTTATACGGCGAGGCACGGAGGTGCAAGAACTTACCCTTTTTGAGCCTTTTTGAGCCCGCACAAAGCCGGTGTAAATTACGCGCGAGATCGCCTCCAAGCTTCCTCTATTGTCCAGCCACCAGGCCACTTTGGGGTGACTTAAATCCGAAATTGGGTATTTCGAAATGTGCATGTGTCATTTATCACGACCCTCCGTTTGCGCGGGAGGAAAAAATGCCTCCTAACCCTATTTAAAAAAACTACCCTCAATAATCCTCCCGCTAGTCTCCGACGCGCTAACAGTATTAAATTTTTGTAGTTAATACAATAGCGTCGCCGGCAAATAAATATTGGATGAATGCGAAGCGCGGCGCAGATAATCCTTATTGAGATCGTGCGAGTGCGGCGGTGCGTGGAAACTTGCATTTGTTATTAACTCTGTTTCAATCATTATGTGGGGCCTGCTGGACGAGCGGGATTCACTTGTGTTTAAACGTGTATTAAAATAAGAAACGTCTATGAGCCGACGAAGAAGCGGTGTGCCAGACTTCGGCTTTTTTTTCGCGGAGATAGAGTACGATCCCCGGCATGCACCACTGACTTTTCGGAGTTATGTGCGTTTTTAATTTAAGAAATTTAAATTACACTTGTTTTATTCGGTGAAGAAATCCGTGATTCGTGAGGAAACCTGCATGCCTGAGAGTTCACAATAATGTTCTCGGCGTGTGAAGTCTACCAAATCCGTACTTGGGGCCAGCGTGACACACTACGGCCTAATCCCTTCTTATTCTGAGAGGAGACTCGTGCCCGGTAATGAGTTGATGATGATGATGATGCGCCGACAGCCCACTAGTGCAGTGAGCAGCGACCTTGCTTTCCGAGTCCAAGGCTGTGGGTTCGATTCCCACAACTGGATTTTTTTTGTGTGATAAAGATTTATGTATTTTATTCACAAAAATATTTATCAGTCATCTTTGTAGTCATATTCCGAGCTACGCTTACTTTGGGGCTACATGGCGATGTATTAAATGTCGTAGGATATATACCCACTCGAATTCGGGGTTAATAGGTTTATGATTCGCAACAAGGTCAATATCTAGTTGAGATTCTCCTTTTTTTTATTCGTAATGATTCGTTGATCGTAACAGATCATGGAGTCTGAGATGGTTGTCAGTTTCTACACGATATCATACCGTAACACTAAATTGCTTGGCGGCACATCTTCGTCTGTAGGTCCGTAAGAAGTCACTGCCTAAAAGCCTCTAACCAGACATATCTTACACTGACGAAGTATCTTACAAAGTGGTATAATAGTTTGCAATATCACAATAAAGATGATATCTCGCCATCATTGTCTATGTCAATCTCTAGAATAATCTTGATAGATTCTGTATTGTAGTCGTGATTGACCAATATTATTTAAATTCACACATTAAACTTTATTTCAAAATTAGCAGAATATGGATGCGAAACCTGGACCTTGTGATTTATTGTCGAGCATGCCAACCTTATAGATAATCCTTAGTTTAGGTGCTGGGAAGGCAAGCTCGTACCGGTAAACACAGCGTTGCTAGAGCCCCGACGAGGTGGACGGATGACATCAAGCGAGTCGCAAGAGTCGCTGGACCAAAGTGGTTCAAGACCGTGATACTCCCTACAAAAGACCAACGTCCAGCAGTGGACGTCAATCCGTCGATATGACGATGATAATGATTTAAATTTACATACCTACATTTCATTAAAATAAAATGTATGCAATTATATCTATTGTTCAAATAGCATGCTATTTTAATTTTTATATACTTATTTTGAATATTAATATCTGAATTATTTATCAGTAGGTAAGATTTTTAAAAAATGCTGTCTTATTAATATGTTAGAATTTTAGTTCACTGCGGTTATCTTTTGATAGATTGAGTACCAACATCCTAATGAAGTAATTGAGTGACTTCCACCCACTGTGCACCATTCAGGCGCTAAAATTAAGATAGTCGCGTGGCACATTAAAAGCAGCCATTCTCCCGGCTCTAAAGCGTCCGAACGCGCGGTTAAAGTTTTCAATATTTTGGTTAAAGCACGTGCGGCCGCGTGGCTCGGGTTAGCCCCCCGCCGCTATACTTTTTATTATTTTCATAATTCACGTTTTACAATAACAACTGGGAAGGCGTTTCGCACGGTTTATGGAAGTTGAAACCACTCTCGCAAATCGCAATGGGGCTAAGACTTACCGCAAGGACCACTTATGGGCTCTTCTTTAGGGTTCCCTAACGATGGTTAAGACGTCAGGTGAATATCGATCCAACCTTTTTTTTTTTCGTTTCATTTCTTGATTTCAGTTTGCTTGAGTTGTACCATCTCGGTTTTCCTATTGGACAACTTAAGTAAAATCTTCTTACAGCACGTTTTACCAAGCCACTATTGATTTATGTCAAGAAATCTCTACATGGTGGTATTTTTATCGTCATCTTTATCTTTTCGTCCAACCTCTTTGATTTTCTGATCTAAAGTTGCTTCAGGCACAATTCAAAACGAGCTTATACTTTATTACCCTATTGATAAGAAATTAAAACATGAAATACATACAGTTTCGTAGCAGCTGATCACAAGCGGAAATCATTACATACAAGAGTAGATAATTGGAACTGCGACAAATAGCGTATCACCTGGCTCGCCGCCTGTTTTTTTTGGTTTTACTAATCAATAATATACATTAACTGAGGTACCAGTATAAGAAAAAAAGAGTCACCGTCTACGGAACCCTACCGTAAGCGTGGCGTGACCCGCACTTATGGGACCGTTTTTATTTATGTTGCGTTATTTTGGCGCGCGTTTTGTGATCCACTTTATCAAACGCTTTGCACAGATCACGTGGGGTCGGAACGACTTGGATATAATTCTGCGTCGGTGCCGAATGGCTTATTGTGTTTTTTGGTGCTGGATTAGTGCAGCTACGGGAACGCCATAAAACGCGGCTGATGTTCCACGGGGAAGTGTATAACGGATTTCAGACAAAGTTTTATCGTATACTAGCTGCCTGCGCCTTGCGTTAACCACCGGTAGCAGGGCGATATTCTATTGTCTATAACTTTTCAAATCGGACTCTTAGTTTCTAATATTTGTGCGTTCCAACAGACATATACTTACCTAAATTATTTTATTCCATATTATAAAATACATAAGCTCATACAGTGAACAAAGAATAATAATTTCTAATAAGCGATTGTTTGAACTACGTTCATCATCAGCCTGATTATTGTAACACTACTGGGGTTAAGTCGCTCTTCAAATAAAAGAAAGAAAGAAAGAAAGGAAGAAAGAAAAATTTGTTGACCAACATATTATGATAGGAGAAAGAGAAACCAGGTACCACGCTGCTATATTCTGTGGGTCGCCAGGAAACTTTTTATTACTTTCTGTGACTTAGAGTTTAGGTTTTTAACTACTATTTTTAATAAAAAATGAGAATTAGTATACGAGTACTAGTATATGAATTAGGTAGGTTGCATTGTCACTACAAACAGACATAATTGACGTTTCTAAACTGCTTATAGAGTAGGTCCAATTGACATAAGAGAATTTTGAATTTTAAAGTAGCCAATTTTAATAGAAATAATTCTTCATTTTTCTATTAATCTAAATTTAGTGTTCACCATATGGTTTGGTTTGGTGGTGAATGATGATGCCAGGGATGGAGGTAGGGCAGTCAAACTTCCTACTAGAGCAACTGCTGCAAATGGCAGTACTTCTTCGTTTGACGATAGTGGTTAGGTGTACCCGAAGCTTCCAAAAAGTCCATACCTAACTAAATTTTCATTCTTTTAATTTTATTTTCATTTCCATGATTTTAGATTAACTACTAAAACAGCCAAGCCTGCTATTAATATACGCAAGGGTTACTCGTCGGTATAGCTCTCGAGGTAATCTTCGATTAAAACCGTTCAAGTTTTATGACCTTGTAGTCGGGAATATGCATTGAGACTTGTTTCTAAGTGGAATTTTTGTAGGTACGTGCCGCTGCCGGGGGAGGGGGAGACTTATCCAAATTGCCGTAACCGTGGGGTGCGCAGGGAGGGTTTTTTATTTTAGAGTAATTTCCCATTACATTTTACGTGAGTCAGGAACTGTGGGGTAGAGTTTTTTCGTGTTCCCTCCTCTCTTACAAACCGCCGTTTTGTTTCTATTATTTCGTTGGAAAATTTATGTTCCTTTAAATTTTAAGTTCAATTTGTCTTAACTCCAATTACTTCGAGGTTTCAATGGTGATGTTTTGCGATCATACCGCTGATCGCTTCAGATATGCAGCAAAGAGAAAGAAATGAAAAAAAAAATTAAGTATGTACAAACAACCATAATTTCATTAGACTTATCCTTTATTAATTCAGTTGTGTTAATAAAATAAAATAAATAAAAAAAGACCTTTATTTCTACAAACATGCTATGAGTAAATTCATGTTAGAAATATTTGTGTTCATAAAAACATTTACAGCAGTATTTTTATAGTAAAAGTAATATAATGTAGGTAACATTACATTACTTTTACTATTCAAAATGAATACAATGTTATACAAATTTTTTCTATATAGTACAGGTAAGTGTTTTTTGCGAAATATCTTTAAACTTTTAACATATTGGTCACTAAAGTCCAATCTTTAACAGTTTTAGTGTATTTATATTGTCCTCATCATAACATTTAACATACGTTAATCTGAAAACGTTACACTATTTCCCACAATTGCGCAAAAAAACAGCTTATCCCGATCCCTCTGCCAATAAACGGTGGACGCGTGTAAGAAGGAAGTATTAAAGTCGTACAAGTTAACCCCATACGGACCCCATGGCTTAAATACATCCGATAAAAACTAATAGCCAAAGAGCCGGTGGGAATTATAGAATGACAGCAAATCGGAATAGCGTAGAATTTAATCAGCTTTTCACTATCTCGGTCGTTAATTATCTATTTGATGTCGATACATAAATTTTACTTTGATAAAAATATCATGTTTAGGTAAATCCGGTCAGCAGTAATACCATAGGAGTAGCTTTGTCTAAACTAGTGGTCAGAAATGTGCTCAATGACTCCATGCGATTCGCTTTGTGTCATTTCTCAGACTTTTGTGGGCTCTACCATCACTACGCCATCCAGTGCAGGGTCGCCTTAAGATCTCAACGTCAATCGGTCCACCGAGTTAATTCATTTACGCGACACTTAATTTTGACAGCACACTTTTTATTTTATTACAATTGATGCAATCATATGATACTACTGTGTAGTATAAAATTCTTAAACCTTAAATTAATAAATATTAATAAGAATTTTAATTTACTAGTTAACACCATATAAATTTAATACGAAATACTAATGTCGAGTATCTCCCATCACCTCTGCGACTATACACGCCCCTGCACAAAAAAAACACCACCCCACGGAATAGAAATGTCCATAAAGGAAAATTTATCCGCAAATTAATTTGTACAGCGAAATAAAATTAAAGTATTCCGATTCAAGACGTTGCACGTTTTTTCATTTGTTTTTTTTTTGGTTGCACTTGCATGGAATTGAATTTCGTTATTGGTTTTTTTAAATCGGTTAGCCCGTGGTAAGAATTGAAAAAATAGGAAGACTTTTTTCCCAATTTATATTTCTGTTCTATTATTAACATGTTCCGCCCATCTTTGCCCGCGTATTACACTCATACTGCCTTAACAATGTTATAAATGCCACACACAAAGTTACTGCGTGAAACATGAAAAAACCAAGTAACTAACTTACACATTTATAATTAATAGTTTTTCGGGATGAAAACTATTAATTTTACCGACAAAATTTTAACTAAATCAGTTTTGTCATTTTAGCATGAGGAACTAAAAACCAAATTAAGATTTATATCTATCATTTTACGAGAAAAATATTTGAGCGTAACTCTGCGGACTATAAACTCTCTCTGTGCGTAAAATATTACGGCAATTTGTTGCTCTGTCGATGAGTAGTAAAAAAAAGACCCAAAAACACAGAGAACATATTATTTAGAAAGTAAGAGTTTTTAGGTATTGAACTTTACTGATAACGAAGTCTCAGTATCAGTTTATAGTTTAAAAATTTGAGCAATACAATGCAGAATGCAATCGGAAAGTCCTAGGAGTTCTTAACCCATAGGACTTAGAAACTAATCCTATATAAAGTAAAAGAGCAACATTAACACACCTTAAAAAGCCAAAAGTCTCAAAAAATAATTCAACCAACACAATCCATCATAACTCCTAAATAAATAAATCAGTTACGTTAATCTTCGAGTGCGGGATACAAGTTATTTACAACCTTCGAGACACCAACATAAAAATCTATCGTACACTTTTCAACTTACTACGAACTTTACTAAAAATTTAACTAAAACATACTATTCTAGCCCTTACACTATTGTAATACGGAAGGTTTTAGTTTGATGTGTTATTTAGTTGTTTTCGTTGTACATTTGTGTACAATAAATCACCCGGTCTCAAGATATGGGAGTTTGTGGCTCGAGAATGACTTTTATGGCGAAAATCTCTTGGTTTCTACATCGAATTCCCATGATGAGAAATTAGGAAACACATAATTAGATTCTATAGCGGTAAATGTTTGTATTAGGCTGTATATCTTTTCATATAGAAACATTTCATGTATTTAACTGAGATAAGAACCGGTGGTTGAGTGATTGATTAAAATTATTAGTTACCAATTTCTGGAAATATACGGGGCCGATTTTAATGCGCTTTTTCCCTTTATGTGTGTATCACTTCTCGACAGGTTCCTAGATATGTTTTTGAGATTAGTTATAAGGCACAAGAGGGTACTGCATTCGATGCATAATTTTTTACTGAAGTTTTATTACTGGGTCTGGGTGTAGCTATATTTTACCGTACGTTGGCAAATTCACCTATAAAACTGATGAATTTCTTAATGACAAGGTTGCTTGGAAGCATCCGGCTCCGCTTTCTTCCTCACAAGATAGAAAAATCAATTTTAAAATGTAAAATGTAAATTGTTGATATTGGAATAGAGCATTCGCTGAGTTTCTTGCCGGCTTCTTCTCGGTGGAATCTGCCTTCCGAACCGGTGGTAGAGTCACTACACACAGTCATACTTGACGTTTCAAAAGTGCTTATATTAGGCCTACTTGAAATAAATGTATTTTGAATTTTTGAGTATCGCGGAGAACACTTTCTTGGTATTGTTTTTAAGTCCTTTGCATTTCAAAGAAGTTTCTTATTTTAAGATGACAGAACACCTAGCTGGGCCTCTTCAGAAGTCTTTTGTCGGCATGGGGTATTGTAATTAAAATTTTTAAAATAACAGTTTTAGTAGGCTGGTCACTTCGAGTTTCTCATAAAGTACGTTCGAGTGAAAACATAAATGAGCCCATGGAATTGAGGAAGTGATGTGAATGATATCTGCAAAATGGCTGGCATTGATATAAGATGGAGAATAAAGAGTCAACGATCTTTGCAAGAGGTATATTTCGAACAGCATAGGTGCAGATTATTATATGTCATCTCTCTATATTGTATATATATATATATATATCTATGGAAAGTTGGTTAGCAGAGATGAGTAGATTTGCAGGCATGAACGAGTTATTTAGAAGGTATGGGTGAGTGATTTAGAAGGTATGGGTGAGTTTGCAAAGCTGAGTGAGTCGGGTTTGATGATCTAGTGAGAGAAGTAGAAGTAGAAGTATTAAAAAATAATAATAAATCTAATAAACTTTATTTTTCTGATGATGAACTTAGCTGATACGAAACCCGGCGCCATAAAAGCAGTTAAAAAAAATGTGTGTGAAAATTGTATGAATCAATCTGGCTCGTAAGATTTATGAATGTTGTTATATGAACTCTGATAAAACATTAATACTTTTTAAGTCATTAACATATTACGACGCTAATGGTAATGATTCAAGATAATAAATATAATTTTTATATTATGATGGTATTCATGGCCAGAAACGTTTTTTTGATAATTTGTATTTAGTTTATATTTGTAAGAGTAAATTATTTAAACAAAAAAAGCATTTGTAACTGTTCTTCTTTGATCACCAACTGTCAGCTACCTCATCAGTGGATCTTTGCTAGCTATAGCAGTAATTCTTTGACCGCCTTTTAACTTTACAATCACATTAGAACCTACGAATATAATTTTATAGTATTGTAATAGTGATTTTAATTTGTACACGAGAAAATTATAGTCATAGTTTTATTTAAAGAGAACTGTTTCAAAAGATACTTAAATTGGACTTACATTCAGAAAGTTGAAACCTATCCAATTATACCAACACACCAAAGAAGTTGAAAAATTATACCTACACAAATACATACACCACACGGAAAAACGCTTTTTATATAATTAGGTATACTTATAAGAACCTACATTAAGGTACAAAACCTGATTAATTTATTTAAATTCCTTTAAGCTTTTATTGCGGTTACATATTCTGTGGAAACGGTTAGTTTTCTTGGGATAAAAAGTAGCCAATGTTACTCTCCGTTTTTTCAACTAACTCTATGCCAAAAATGAAGTTATTTGCTTAGTTATAGCATGAAGGACATACAAACAAACACTTACTCATTTATAATATTAGTAAGGATTTTCATCTGATACTATGATGATCGTATCATGTCGTTTAATTTTAAGGTAAGATACCGATTATCTATCAAATGTAATGTATATAGATTTTACTCGCATGTTCTCTCGCAATAAAATCTAAGCGGCAGTTTTAAGTTTGTTAGCACATTTCACTATGTCTAGAATATTTTAAATCTAGATTTAAAATAAAACATTTTGTTATGTTAGTTATTACCAGTTTTGAAAAGTACGAGTATGACTGAATGCATGATTGTTTCAATATATATTTCGCTGCCAAAAGTTTCCTTTACAAGTGATACACCAAAGACATTTGTATAAAAATTCCATCGCCCTAAATTCAAGAAAAACATATTCAATCATGAAGCCAACGATGCATACGGAAGAAAAAATTACGTACAATCAATATAAAGCGAGATTTGCTCTAAAATTGGCTCTAAATCTAACCACCCTTCGTAATCCCACCGTCCCGTAGCAGGGAAGTTAAAAAATAACCATTTCAAGGGCGGTTAGTTCACCTTGAGGGTCCCATGATGGAACACAAGCCATTTAAACTCTTAAAGTAAGTTAAAGTCAAAAGATTAGGCAATTACTGGAGAATTGGATTAGTCTTGATAACCCATTTTTTATTTATTTATTTAAGCCTACCCCTAAATCTATCCTTCTAGTAGTTATCCTATTCATAAATATGTAAATTTTTTTCATTGCTATTTTTATTTATTCATTGTTTTTTCTTGTTTTTGATAATCTTTATTCTGTTAATTTTTTGGAGAAGCTTTTTTGAACAATTGGAAAACTGGGTAATTAAATCGTTATTTAAAACAAATAACGATTTAAGTATTTGAAAGCGACAAGTGATAACGTAGGTGGTCAGTGGTCTCCTTCTGCGAGGATGTGAAGAAAATTTCACCGCTGAAATAAGTGATATTTTAATTACGCTTAGAACGCACATAACTTAGAGAAGTTCTAGGTGCATGCTGGGATTCGAAGAAAAAGAAGCCGAAGTCCTTACCACTACGCTCTCGCTGTCTTATTGCCATCGTTGTATATAGCTATCTGTATGCCAATTTTCATCCCGATCTATCCAGTGTTTTGAGATGTGCGCTAATAGATCAGTCAAACTTTCGCTCTTTTATACATCCACCACTTTTCCATACTTATGCAATTTTTTAATCATACAATTTTAATTAAGTACAGATATGTTACCCAATAGATTTTTTGGATACGTTACCCAACTCCTATCGAAAGGCAACGTTGAAAAAAAATTAATATTTCTTAAATAAATTACAGACTCGATGCACATAAAAATATTAATCGATAAAACAAGCTAAATTATTATAGCTTTCAGTGTTTACATATTTCTTTAACATTAACATTTATTTATTGATATTTTTTTAGAAATTCCTTGTATAAAGTTGTTGTAAATCTAGATTGCAACTTATATGTCGGTAGTCTGAGAGATGGTATTCAGTTTGAAAGTATCGGTGCAAAAATACAAAAGTAAATAGAACGTTTAATTACGTCTATGAGATGATTTTGAATTGATTTATTTGATTTTAACTATTTTTTTTAATTTGAACAAATGTTACATACTTTAAAAAATGTGGATACAATAACTTTAGCCAGTATTATATTGTATCCACTATTGGTCTATTTTAATCTTCACTCCGTAAGAAGGGCACCGTGCCGTTTTGTGCTTACGTAATCCTACTCGAGGACCTTTCGACTCCAACGCCCAACAGTCCTCCTACCAACGTGACCACCGACTGCCACTTAAGCATACTGGCCTGATAGCTCAGTCTGATATACTCAAATATGTAATAAACATTGGCATTTAATCCAGGTAATCAAATAACAATAGTCTGTTTCAGAACGTAGATTTACTCATTCGAGTTATCAATATTTACTTTATCTTTTACTTTGTATTATTACAAAATTTTACATGTAAACATCATATAAGTACGTATGTAAAATTAAATGTTATAATGAGCATTCGTATGTTTAAAGACTGAACAGTAATGATTATCTGGCTCTTAAAGTAGAGTAGCGAAGGGGACAAATTTTAAATTTATTAAATTGACTAGCTGATTAAATTTAATCAAAGTGTATATTATTTGCATAATAAAGTAAATATATTATATTATAAAAGAAAGTACCGTTGTCTACTAATAAGGTGAAAATAAACTATGTATATTTGGATTTCGGATTTGTGTGTGTGCTATGAATCCAAAATAGTTTTAATTTGTATCAGAAAGTGGATTTGTCACTTAATTTAGATTTTTGTTTTATTTGGCAGCTTTTATGAAATCTTAATAAAGTAGATATGAAAAATTGGGATAATTGACATAATATAAATGCAATGTTAATAGCCTGCTGCTATCTTAGTCTGCATCAAAATAAACCGTCACGTATAATTTCACGTACAATTAAGGACTAACTTGTAGTGGAACAAAAAACCTCTAGAATCCGCACTACCCCACAAACCTGTTTGAATATCAGTGGTGAAAAGCTGGTATGTAAACTTGCAGGCGAAGTCGCGGGCGGGCTAGTTAGCAATAACTTATTGTTCGGTCAACCGGCCAGTGTTTATTTACTGCTGCGTCGCTATAATTGACGACGATAACTTTAAACGTTGAGAAGAAGAGTTAATTGACAACAATAATAAAGCTTGGCGAAAAATATGACGGCGCTGTCTCGGCGTCGCCATAAACTGCTGAGTGTGGATAACAAGACACGTCATAACCTATCCGGCGAGCGCACGGACAGACGCACAAATCAACACGCGATTATAATATTTATGTGTACAACTATTAACTGACTGCTAAAGAGACCTGTTAAACTTTAATCTAATGAAAACTTACATAGCTTTTTGACGCTCGTACCCAGAGTTTATGTTTTCAAACTTCCTTAAAAGACGATTAAAAAGTTGACGAATGTAGTTATCATCATGATAATCAATAATTTTCATTAAATCAGATTCAAAATGTTTGACATCGTTTACTAAAAAATATCTAGAATAAATTTTATCATATGAGGGCTACGTAAAGTACCATTAGCATTGCGTGTGTTCATTCGCCCACACTACCACGTGTACGATCGGTAGGTATATAGCTTGATGGAATCCGTTTATGTTTTAATTAAACGTACTAGATATTAAGAACTTGCATTTTATAGCACACTAGTGGTAGCCAGCGACGTTATCCCTGTAGATACTTGATTTTCTAAAAGAATGTGTGATTCAATTTTACTACTGAATACGTCTGTCTTCAAAATGTCACGTTCACAGTTAATGCAGTTTCGAAAATAAGCTATTATTTAAATGTTTTTAGATGTTCGTAAATAAATAGTGGCAAATTACAACAACAATAGATACAGATTGGAGTAGCATCAAAATAGTTAATCTGGTTCTTAGACAACATTAATAATTTTCCATTCAGATTTCAAGTTGCAACTTGTTAAATTAAATAAACGATATTACAGCCAATGAATAATATAATTATTAGCATTTGTTAACATTGTATCCGAGTCCGATGCGAATATTTATCAATATCCACGGCTCAATCGTGGCCAATAAATATAATTTATCTCACAAAAGTGTCGTTGGCTCGGTTTGTTTCTGATCGCCCATAAATCGCCTTACACGGGTAGATTGAGAAAATGTAACAATTTATATGCTAACTATTATGGAAGTTAAGTGCAGCCGATATATTGTATAATACAAAGTAGGTTAAGGTTGCTTGAGTGTTCGAGTCACATATTTGTGCAGTCAGTTTTTACTAAATTTCATTTGTTTATCTCTACAGTTCTACTCTCTACGGCTGGTCTATGTTAAATATCATTCTTTTTTACGCCAGAGGGGGCCTATGCCAAGCAGTGGGTCATAATTTAGGATGATGATGATGATACCCAATGAAGTTCCGGATAAACTCACCATATAATTTCTTGTAAATAACCGATAAACAAGAAACATTGCGTCAGGGTTATAAGCTGAATGTAGTTAAAATACAATGACTGCTTAATGATAAAGTATGATAAAAGTCAAATTAATTTGCAGCAACACTATAAAACGCATCGTAACATAACGTCTTTCCGATATAAACAAAGTGTAACTACCGTAACACAAACATAATATCTCAAAGCAAAATATTCCTTATTATAAAGTGTTTACGATTATGGTTTACCGCTGTACCTACTTACTCAGTTGCACCACTTCATAATAAACTTCAAATTGGAACTGGATTCATTAAGTTAACAGCATAGTATAAGTAGTAACCGTAAAGTAATAAAACTAACACTCTCGGTATAGAGAGTAATTTTTCCTTTAAAGCAAAAACTCGTTTTAAAAATGTTCATATTAAAAACATTTTTTTAAACAAACATTTTAGCACTAACAAAAAGATCCTAATAATTAACTAAAAAATAATCGAACCTAAAACCATATGACTACCGACTTTTTTTTTATTTTTCCACTACAAGGTAGCTCTTGATGGTAATGGTGAGTGGTGACGCAGTCATTTTTATAAGACTATCATAAAACCAGCTCCATAGATCACCATTCCTGGAAACGTAGAAAATAAAAACCCGGCTAAGTTTGTTGTGGGCACTTCTTAGACCAGGGCGCGTTTGGAACCCTCGTAGATTTAGCTTTAAGTTGGCGAACGAAGTTATCACCATCCCCTTACAATTATGTAAACATATATGTATGAACGCTTCATAAGTGCCTGTGATAGGCCTACATGAATAAAGACATTTTGAATTTAAAATTGAATTTGTAGTGTTTATATACTTTTTGAGGAAAGGATTTAGAGGTTTTTAATTTTTGACATCCAATGAGTATTTAAAAAATAGGGTGTTGTCGATATCGATTAAGGAAGGTACAATAAACCGAACTAAAATATCTTGAAGGCATATTTTGAGTTTAATAATCTGCAGACTTCGTAAACCTGATAAATCTCGAGGACTAAAGTTTTCTTCTTCTTACTAATACGTTGTGTATTTACATAAACTCATTGTCATTCTTATTAAAAACACCGAGAATATATTCAACGGTGAAGCAAGTGTTATATTTAATTTCGTGCTGGGATTCGACTCGGACCCCGTAAGTGAAGCCGAAGTCCACTACGATAGCAAATTTGGCCTTACCTCAAGTTAAAATTAAAATTTAGGCTTTTTTGAGAAGTTATTTGCATGTTTTATATTAAGTTCATAAATTTAACTTAATCACATTACTGACAAAGTTATCCCTTTATAGAGGAACCCAGTAGCCCTGCTTTAGATAGAGTGTACCCTTTGGGCTTACTGCACCCCCTATCATTAAGAAAGAAAGGGTTGCTGAGTCCGGTCTTAGTGACTAACCCCTGCAAGATGCAGTATTTCAACTCTAATTAGCGGTTTAGGGTTACGCGCTGAATTATAAACTTATCTGATAATAGTTATCCAATTCACGGATTAGGGTTAATATTTATGGCTAAATTTAAAGTTTTGACATGTTTTTCTAAAATAAACGTCCGGTATTTCCGAAAACTTATGTATAAAATTTTACAATATTTTGTTAGTTCAGAATGTTTTAGTCATAAAAGAAAGTCAGCTTAGAAAGTTTAACTACCTACTGATATCTAGAAAATAATTTAAAACACGTTTCAAAAATTTGTTCGACTGAGTTGACATTTTTTAATTAACATATTATTCGAGCTTCGTAATTTTAATAAATTCTTGGTAAATGAAACAGAGTAACTAATTTTCTATCAATCGTTGTAATATAATAATAAAATTATGTTATCTATTTATAAAATGTAAGTAAACAATAAATTTGTGACTATGGAAGTGTGCGGCTTGGCTTTTGTTTAGAATTTCAAATTCTTATTTCGAGGGAGTTTATTTTAAAAAAATACTTTTTAAGCAATAGTTCCCTGGGATCTTTATTGAATTCAGGACATATGTCTTAATTCCTCAATATTGTTCATACACTTTTGGGTCCAAATATCCTAAAGTTATGTTAAGCGACATAAAATTATCATATTAAAAGATGTTGTTTTGTTATTCATATTTTTATAACACAAAAAATTCTAATAAACATGTCTCAATAAATTCTTATTTTTATTATTAAGTTATTTAATCTGTGAATAATATAATTTTATAACAATTTAATTATATTACGAAGATCAAAAAGTAAATTGATTAACTTGTGATTTCCATACTATATAATTATTTTAAATAATTTTGCGCCCTACTTTCCTGTTTATATTTAATTTTTAAAGACACTAGTTACAAACAGTATATTTTACGCGCGCCTACCTAAAAGATGCTTATTCACTATTGATTTGAGGGTTCTCATATTATGAATTAAGTATATAGAGAAAACGCGGAAAAAACGAAAGTTAGATATATATTTTTTAAAGTTATACTTCTCTAGCGGCGAAGTTTCTGGGAGTGAAATTATACGATGTAACAAAATGTTACACGATTTTTACAAGATGAAGGTAGTTACGAAACCGAGTGAGAGGGAATTATACATCTTCCGCCAGCTCATCTTTTACGACACGTCGCAAAAAACCGATTTTTATCTTGTTACGCCAAAGAAGTATAACTTCTAACGCGTGTACATAAGAACACACACGTTTTTTTTTCTATCCACTTTAATTTTTAGTAATCATCTTATTTCCACCCACGTGCAATTTTTGTTTTCCCTCGGAAGTAAGTTATTATTTTTTCATTATAACGAGTATCCCTTGTTAAAATTCATATTCATACATATCTGCAAAGTTCTATAAAATTCGTTACTTAATTCACCCTTGAATAATTTACAAACTATTGGCTTAACACTTATTGCATCAACATTCCCAAGTCAAAGGAACTAAGATGTCGTAACAAACAAAATAAAATATGATAACATTTGTACAACTATCAAAACGAATGGCAACAACAAAACAAAACCTCCTTCGCCATTGCGTTAATAGTAATCCGGCAGTTAAGATCATTACACGCAGTCGTAACCATAAATATTGCGGCCGAAGAATCTGTATTGATGCTCCTAATACTATTACGTTATATTATATTATGGGTGAGGCAGTGCTACTGGTATCTCAGGGTATTTGGATCTGTACTATCATAAATAACAGCGGAGTTAGCGCTCCGCTGTTATTTAACTACGCTGACGCGGTTTACTACTACTGCCATGGCTTAAATCAGTATTATTTTAATATTCTTAACGCTCTTGTTACAGAATTATAATCCTTACTAGCCGTTGGTCGCGTTTATTACGGTTTTCTGTAGATCCCGTGGGGACCGTTTGTTTTCCTATGATAATAATAATATAATAATAATAAAGCTTTATTTACATTCCTTACAATTAAGTACCTCACTGGCTAAATATTTAAGTTATATAAGAGTTAAATACCATTTTCCTTAATCCTAAATTCTTATTTTCTATTTTAATGTTTTCATAGCTAAGTAATATATTGCCCTTATTGTACTTATACTATCTAATTTACGTAAGGACCGCCAGCGGCGGTAAAAGCCTCCTCCATATTTTTCCATTTGCACCTGTCCCTTGCAAGAGTACTCCATGTCTTACCCGCAACTTTCGCGAAGTCGTCCTCCCATCTTTTCAATGGCCTACCGGGTCTTCTCTTCCAATCCATGGGATGCCAGTTGGTAACAATTTTTGTCCATCTACTGTCTTGACATCTTTGAATGTGACCCGCCCATCTCCATTTAAGTTGCATAATTAGCTTTATGGCGTCTCTTCTTGCTTTCCTATGATATACGTCAAAAATCAAGTTGATTGTTGCTTAGTAAGGACTAAAAAGACAAACAAACATATGCCTTTCGTATTAAAAGGATAGGAGTAAGGATTTAAGGGTCAAGGTATCATGGATAGAAGTACTCGTTACTTTGCGGAGTTTCATGATATACTGATAACTTATTCGTGAAGTAAGTTTGCTACCCATACTATTATTATAAATGGGAAAGTGTGTTTGTCCATGCTTCGCGCTCTAAGATAGCAACCAATCAAGTAGATTTCGAAAGAAAGAAGTCAGAGAGTAACATAGGCTTCTTTTTATCCCAGGAGAAAAAACAAATGGTTCCCAAGGAATTAGTAAAAAACCGCGGGAAAAGCTAGTAAAATTCAAAAAAAAACATTGCATTTCTTTCAAGTAGGCCTAATCGACAGCGGATCTATAAATCTTGGTTTCGTTTCTCAGATTGGGCAACGAAAATATAAGTTCCCATCAAAAATTGTCAGTGCCAGCCTAGAGCTAGGAACTTGGCTTTGCAACCCCGCATCGTAAAGTATGTTATACTACGTCGTGGTAAAGCGGAGAGTCTAAGATATAAATGCCTTTATTGTTACACAGAGGAAGTAGTAGTTGGACTTAGGCTGAAGAATTCAGAATGATGACCTTATACGTAAATGTTATATCTATACTTCTAAACTAATATTATAAAGAGGTACTCGTAGTATGTGAGGTTGTAGGGGGTAATATCTTGATCTACGTAACCGATTTTGATGATTTTTTTGTGTTGGATTGAACAGTTATCGAGGCAGGCTATATAATAGGCTATATAACATCACGCTGCGACCATTAGGAGCGAAGCATGAATGAAAAATGTCCCTTTTGTGTGCAATGTGCGATGCGTAAACGGTTAAAGATACGCCAAAGCAATGAATGTCGGAATTGTTCCACATTCTTAGTAAAATCCGTGACACCATAATATGTCTATCTTTTAAGCTTGGCTCATACGAATATGATATTGCGGGGGTCCGCTAGCAATAAATAAAGTTAAATCCGAAATCCTAATTTTTGGATACCGCAGTCCCTTTTCGGAAGTGAAAGTTTCAAGCAAGTGCAGCTCAGCAATTGACGTTAATCGAAACAAACACCTACCAGTTCACATCATGTCGTATTACAATCAAAGGCCGCGTGTGTAATCAGCGAGCAGCGTTGCAAATCATTAGTTTACGGACGGAGTAGGTACTTGTAGGTACCGGAACAGGTTCGTTTAAGCAACAGGCTTGGTGACATTCTCCAGGGCTACTTATAATCTAATACCACAGATTAAGGGAAAGATTGACGGAGCCTGCACGAACTAACGAGGTCACGAGATAAGCACACAAACTCAAAACAGTTACAGGTGCAAATAAACTCCTCCAAATAATCCGATTTATAGTCTTAGAAGGGATAAGAGAAAACCTTTAAGTAATTAATATAAATATAAAACCAAACTCTTATGGTGTTGTTGTCAAAATATAATAAAAGGAACCCGTAGTCATGGGTGTAAGTACGTCCGTTTAGAACAAGCCTTTTATTATAAATATGTTAATTATTGCTATCGGCGTAACATTTGGAATATTTATAGACAGAGCTTGTTCAACTCACTTGCAATAATTAAGAAAACGATGGAATTGACACTTTGCAATTAGCAGATTAAATGTCATATCTTGTATTCAAGGTAAAAGTAGCGCATCAGGAAGCTGGTTTAACCATTGGCATGAGTGTGGAAAAAAACATCTGGGATTCATAGCGGATGGTAGATATATACCAACTGAGCTTTGCTCAATTTTTAAATACTTGTTCAAACCAGAATGTATTTTTAAACTAACTTCCACATAATGGTGAGCTTCTGTATTCGGTACATCGATTCCTCCACTATTACAGGATCCATTTGAAAATAATTATTTTTATTCGGTAGGTTCTTGACTATTATTAAGAATTTAGATTAATTATTTTGAGTAACTGAACGAAAACGTCCCTTTTGCGAAATGAGTTCTTATTTATTTTTTTCCTTTTGCATGCAATGCCCTGTCTATCATTTCGGTTTGTCTGCGTGTAACACAAACTAGTCATTTATCTACATCTCGTCACACGGAGAGGCTGCTCTCTGAAAGTTGATTAGCAGTTATCGTCTCATGCAGTATGAAGACGCGATAAGGGGAAAATATCTGGTTTAATATCATGCTACATTTTTAGAGGTTATTTCTCAAAGTGGCATCGGTACTCACAAACATTTCTAGGCGCTTTTGATGGCCCTGATCTCTACGGTTCTTACTCCTATAGAGGAACGGCAGATCAGTAAGACAAAGGTTTTGATTTTCGAGTACGACCATCGAATGTCAACTACCTGATGATGCACATCTTTACCAAGCCGTGCAGGTCTTTTGAAAAAAGGTGAAAGAACAACTACAATAAGGCTGGCTGGAAGCAGGCCGCTTTGCTGTTATCTCTTATAAGATAATATTTTTTTGAAGATTGTTAAACTATTGGATAGAAGCAGGCGTTACTTTGCGGAAATCCATGATATACTTATTATGAAAATTAAGCTTAATTTGCTATAGTCTGCGAAAAGCAGGAGATCTTCGGCAATGTACCCTCTACACACCTTTTGCTCCGAAACCGGAGCATCCTCAGGAGATGTTAACTTTACAATGAAGAAGTTCTTTTTGGTGTGGAGTATAAGGATTGAAGAAATTATAAATTAAACCATACAGATTCTCCTGCTATTCGCGGAATATAGCAAATTAAGCTTATTTTTCTCGGTACAATCTGCCTTCCAAACCGGTGGTAGAGTCACTTCAAAGAGATTGACTCGACGTTTTAAAAAAACTTATTAACTAGGCCTGAAATTAATGCATTTCGTCTCTGCGAAATATAAATCGATTGACAAGCAACCAAATTGCGGTGATACTCCAAACTTGCATGGTTTTTATTTAAAACTTTGACCTTAGAGATGGTCAGCCCCAGCACGAGCCCGAAGGCTGCACCTGCAGGCTGTGCTGCTCATCAATAATTACGCCAGATAATTAAATTATTTCGACCCACATCGCCCGAACCGCCGCCAGCGATTTCGGTTATGGGCATAGAGTAAGCATGTATTTGTAAACAGAGGATACTTTCAACGTATTCATTATGAAGTTAGTGCATCATTTTTTATTTTTTTTATTGATTAAAAGCGGACTTGGTCAATCACCGTGACTATGATATTATTGTAATTTAATATACCATACTAACAGCAGCGCACCTTATCGATCCAAAGGCGTCACCCTCATCACCCGAGGGATATATCATTAACGGTATCTCAAGCTTATTACATTCGATCACTGCAACAATGGTCAGTAGTCTTGGTAGTAAGGCCCGTTACATTTAAACCGATATGAAGCTAATAACCGGTTATCAAGTTCGGTTTTAAACATAGATTGACATTTGAGAACCTGTTCTGAGCGATATCGGTTTATAAGTACGAGCCAAACCTGCGTTACACCAAGGACTTTCCCTGTTTTGTGTAAGTATTTACATGTTATTAAAACATAATTTGATAAAAAACGGAACGTTATTTCCAATTTTGAAAATTATTTATTTTTTAAAAAATTAGTTACAGTAGAGCTTTTTGAGCGACCATGTGTATATGCTGCAAAGCGGCAATGTTGCAATACTGTGTTCCGGTCTGAAGGGCGCCTACGCCTCAGGTTGATGGACACAGGGCGGTACGTTGCAGTACGTGGTCCTTGCATGCCCTGCTTCGTGTTACCCTGTTTATAGCAAATGGTGGTTTTCCTTATACCATCAGGTGTGCCATCTACGTGGCCCGTCAATTTTCCTACAAAATCAAAATTATTCTGTTTCCAAAGGTTTCTCAATGGCATATCTACCCAGCCACTTGCTCTAGAGGCATCCCAATAACACAAACACATGTAAAGGTGGTCGCGGGCATGTTTTATTGCCCACGAGGTATTTTAACGGTCCGCTGCGAGACATTGCATCGGTTACGCAACCGCTATCTGGGAGACATCAAACTTTTATGTCTTATTAACGTGGTAATGATAACGCTTGACGCGGGGTCCAGCTATTTAACCATATTAATTAAATAATTCAAATCTATTGGTCACGGTAGACCCCGAAATAAAGGCCGGAATATACTATAATACCACAATATAGCGTACAAGTTATGTACCTATGAATAAAAGAAGTTTTAAGAACGGAAGAAAGAATACGTTCTTTGTGTAAGAACAAAAACGATAAATAATCAACCTAAAAGAAAATTCTTTTGAAATGAAACTAAAGAAGAAGAAGAAACACGTAAATCGGAATAGAAATCTCAGCGTAATCCTCCGTAAACCTCCTTATTATTGAAGTCGATTAAAAATAACTCAATGTCTATTCAGATTCTTTGTTTAACAAAACGTTATCACCGGCTACTACCTGAATACAAGGTTTCTTATTGAGATTTTCAGCGAGAATTCTTATCCAGCAACTCCCAAAAGATCATTTGTTTTCGTTTATTTGCCTAGTATGAACCTACCAACCCTTGACTTTAGAATTGCTTACCACTGGAACCCAAAGTTCGTTTGTTTCTCATCTATCCGCGTTGCCCACTATCACTCACTTTGTCACATAGAAAAAATTCGCAATTCGAAATTCGAAAATAGCTCTCTGCAGTGCCCGCTGGGTGGTTCTCAACTTAGTTACGTACTACGTTGTTACGGAAACACGAAACTCAACCAGATTTTAAATATCAGTAATGTTATGGATAAAATCCTACAAAATAGTGCGCCTCCTTCAGATATGGCAATAAAAAGAGTCGTAAATACAAACAGTCGTATTTATGCGCGACCGCGTCCTCCATCAGAAATCACTATTTAGGTTATCGGGAAGCTCAGTGCGATACATTTGGATTTTTTCCACTGCATCAATGTATTGGCGCTATAAAAAGAGGCTCTGGTCAGGGTTGCCACTCGTAGCCAAATAATATTAATTAGAATGCCTATTTCCAAATACGTTTAAATTTTTCATATATATTTTACTTTTATTATTGTTTATGTTTGCACTGATAAAAAGTGGTGAACTGCTAACATAAAAACTAAATTTAAACTCATTTATGTGTTATGTTTCAGTTCATTTGATTCTGTTATCATGACAAATAAAGCATTCATTTTTTTCATTAAAAAAAATGTTTGCAGTCTACAGCGATAATTATATTCGTTTACTAAAACTAAACATATCGACCTCTATTTTCACCCTAATCTAGCCATAATTAAAACTGTATTAGTTTACGAAGAAAGACAAAATAACAATATACATATCTTTCAGTCAAGAAAATTAGATCATTAGTAAATTTTTAGTGCGTAGTAGGTATAAATTGTTCCTATAATCATTTGTCAGCACCATCTTCCATTGTTTATTACCCAACTGACACTCATGTCTCACTTGGAGACACTTTGGTGCAGTCTACAGCGATAATTATATTCGTTTACTAAAATTAAACATATCGACCTCTATTTACACCCTAATCTAGCCATAATTAAAACTGTATTAGTTTACGAAGAAAGACAAAATAACAATATACATATCTTTCAGTCAAGAAAATTAGATCATTAGTAAATTTTTAGTGCGTAGTAGGTATAAATTGTTCCTATAATCATTTGTCAGCATCATCTTCCATTGTTTATTACCCAACTGATACTCATGTCTCACTTGGAGACAAGTACGACATAAGTGTAAATATTGATTACAATAAGGGACGAGGAAAATGAAAGCGCACTAATATTTAGACACTTGCAGCTCGAATAAATCTGTCATTTTAGATATCACATGCCAAAACAAACATCATAATAAATTAATAAATAATATTTTGACGACATTCGCATTTGGCAGAATAACGTAACTCCAGTACTACACTGGTGGCAACCCTACAATGTCGATATCGTAAGACGTATCGTAAAAATAGATATAGCATTCATCGTAGGTTTAAAATACCGTATATTAATATCTACTCAATGACAGTATCAATAAGTATCATATTTGATTGTTGTCACAGACATAAGCTCTTTGAAGTACAGTAGGTAACACTAGATTCGCTTGACTAATAAAATCCAAGCTTGGTTATTGGAAATGTATTTATAACAATAACTATCTTTTTATTAAAGTTTATTTTAGTTCTAAGTTATTTTTTTAACTTTCCTGAAGCGACAAATGTATTTTTGAATAAAAAGGAATTACCGAAGTTGCCGTTAATCTTTAAAATTTTTAGTCTTTTGGTACAAATCAAATCAAATTAAAGAAAAGACAATGCGGTGCTTGATAACGATGCATATAGCTTGCACAAGAATCGGTACAAAACAAGTAAAATTATAGAAAAGGCAATGCAGTGCTTGTAAATGATGTATATAGCTTACACAAAAACCCCATACATCAATAGACATATTGTTGAGGTAAACTTTACGGTGCCTATACTTCGCCCTCAAAATTCAAAATTCAAAATTAATTTATTTCAAGTAGGCCTAATATAAGCACTTTTGAAACGTCAAGTCTGTCTGTGTGTAGTGACTCTACCACCGGTTCGGAAGGCAGATTCTACCGAGAAGAAGCCGGCAAGAAACTCAGCAGTTGCTCTTTTCCAATATCAACAATTTACATTTTACATTTCATCATTTAATATCACTCATTATTTAAATTTATTTTTCTATCTTGTCAGAGATGAAAGAGGAGCTGGATGCTTCCAAGCAACTTTGTCATTAAGAAAGTCATCAATTGTATAATAACCTCGCTGTAATACATGTGTTTTAACACATTCTTTAAACTTATGCATTGGTAGGTCCAAAATTACCTTAGGAATCATATTATAAAAGCGTATACTCAATATCACTTCTTCACCTTTCGCAGACGATATGCAGATGTTACTAACTTGCAATCTCTCAAATAAAATTTAATTATTAAATAATCAAATCTGTCAAATAAAATGCAAATATCTAGGTTACCTGCCCTATTAAAAATCGCTATAATCATCTTCATCATCATCATATGAACCTATTAAGGGGCTGTAGTAACCCCTTCGTCACGAATCTTCTTCCACATTGAGAAGGGTATAGGCCATAGTCAATCAGGCTGCCCGGTGTCGATTGGTGAACTACACGCGCCTTTGAGAACATTATGGAGAACTCTTTGTCTCACGGTTAGAGCAAGTGATATTTTAATTGCTCAAAACGCATATAACTTAGAAAAGTTAGAGGTGCTTGCTGGGATTTGAACTCGGCCGCTAGGCTATCGGCGCTCATAGTATTTGCATAATATACTCATAGGTATTTGTTTCCTTTTCCTTTTTAAAAGATACAATTAATTTTCATAGTCTTCCTGATGGTAAGTGGAAAACCATGGCCTATAAAAACAAACACATCGTAGGGCATGCAAGGAACACTTCCCACAAAATGTCGCCCTGTGTCCATCAAATTAAGGCGTAGGTGTTAAGCCTCATGCGCCATTAATGATACCGGCAACCACGCCCTCTCGACCGGATCCAGCAATGCTGCTTGCTAGCAGAAATAAACATAGCATTAGTACTTTCCAAGCTCTGGCACAAAAAGCTATACTACTTCTAATACTATGAATACTACTAATAGTTGCCTCTGCCATGGCATTAAGCTATGTTTCTAATTGGCTGACCTGCTGGTTGCCATGGGCTACGCAGTTTTAAACCAATGAGGTGTTGCTTTATATTACTCGCTTTATCTTTTAGAATTATGTTCCCTTTACGAACGCCTCAAATCAGTGTTCATAATCTTATCATGAATAGCCTATACAGTGCATTGCTGGACTAAAAGCTTCTCCCACAGTGAGGGTTTCGCTATAGTCACCTCGGTTGGCAACAAATGTCGACCTCCCTGGAGCAACGGTGAGTGCTGTGAATTTAAGTAGGAGGTTCGTTTTACGGCAGGGTCAATTTGAAAATTTTATAAATTCTGAATTTTCTCTGGTCTGGTCTGGTGGGAGGTTTTGGCCGTGGCTAGTTACCACCCTACCGACAAAGACGTGCAGCTAAGCGATTTAGTGGTCCAGTGCGATGTGGCGATACCATCTTAGAGTGAAGATGCGCTTCACTTACCACTTGAGATTGCAGTCTAACTTGTAGTTGAATAAAAAAAACAAAAAAAAAATGGTAGTAGCAGCAGAGGAGTACGACACACGCGGGAAGAGGAGGGGTGGCGACAACCGTATTCTGATCTGCAATCCACACGACACCTTAAAGATTCACAGTAATTTCATATAGTAGCGAATCTATAGATTGTCGCGACCCGATACTGGTACTTGTCATACTTGAATTTATTTTTGTTGCCATAAAGTGACGTGAAATTATTTGGGGGACACGGCCGGATCCGAAAGCGGTTGCCTGTCAAAAAAATAACGTTTCACATTTAAAAAGAATTATAGGAATGAGGATTGTACGTGCTTCGGAGGGGACGAAATGACGAGCTTTTTGTTTACGGCGAGCTTCGAGAGCGGACCGGGCGCCATGGCATCGCGGCTACAGCGTAGGGATGGGACGCGGCCCTTCGACAGTATTGCGTAGTCGGACGTTTTGACTTCAATTGTATGTTTAAATTCTTCCTATAAACAGCGAGCCAGCCTTACGCTGGCTATTATTTTATGGGACAGCCACGGGCACTGATTTTAAATTCAAATTCAAATCTTTATGTGCGTGATTACAGGTAAACAAATTTGATCTTATAATAAAACATGACATGTTCCGTGCTACAGTCTGCCATTATTTTTCTATTATATAAAAATGTCAGAAAGTAAAGGTATAAAAACTGTAAAATTAAATAACAATGTGAACTTAAAATTAAATAATATAAAGTAAACCAAAATGGAAACCTCGAAACAGAATACTAGATGCAACAATTTGAAACACAATACCAGATTACAATACAAGATATCTACTGAATAAAACTGACGAAGCATAAGCTATTCAGTAATTCGAATCTTATATTTGGCAGAGGAATGTCAATTAAAGTATTTGGTGGTAAAGTATTTGGTTGTTATAAAGTCACAAAAATACAAACCACGACAACCAGTTTCGCTCCGGTACTTAGTACCTATACAACGCTTTAGAAAGATGATTATAATGATGATGATTTAATAATACTCCTGTGGTTATATTATAAAATTTAGACTGGATTGAATGTACTGTGACTTTACGCCCACTGGTTTCTCATTTCAATGTATATAATAACTATGTCAGTGGTACAGCCGCGTATCTTAATATATCGGTACCGATTTTTCTGAACTGACTTTATTTTAGTTACGTTGTAGTCATGTAAACATATGGTTTTAGGACTAGAGTTGTCTGCCACTTGTTTTCGCAGTCGAGTGTGCATTGTGCAGTTTGGTTACATCCCTACTCGGTACACCACTTTTTGTCGCGAACCTGATTAGTAAAATCAATAGCATTTTATATCTTCCGGCTCAGTTTGATAATAAAATTTAAGAATTACATTGGCACAACAGGTCACAGGTTTTTCTTGGCCTGTATTAATGAACTGATATTAAGCTATGATTATGTTCTCAAGTATTCGTCTATCTCCGCTCTTAATAAACTATTCGAAGCTTGGGCCCAAGATATAGAAGACTTATAAATTCTTTAACTCTATCATCTAGCTGCAACTGTTATCGAATAGTTACAGGTATGGTTTTATCTTTACAGTTAGCACAATTATTGCTTACTTTTGACGGCCGATTGGATGTAAAATGTATGAGTGGTGAACTGAATGTTTTTCATTGTCTGGTGCTTCATCTGTGTATTATAATTTTTTTATAAAAATATTATTCATAAAAATAATCATCAATCGTCTAAGTACTCAAGATGCGCTTACTTTGGGGCTAAATGGCAATGTGTGTATTGCCATAAAATTATATTTATTTATTTAGTGTATGTTGACCAGTCAACATGTCCAGAGTTTGATCGAGTAAATAAGAGATTCACGATTTTTTTTGAAATTTTCTTATATCTACTCTCAGGTGAATCCGTGAGTCTACGCTAGCTAAGGAAGAATGAGTGCTGTTTCTCAATATACATTATCTGGTTTCATAGCAAGAACCATAACATAAGCATCGGCACTAAAGCCAAGAATATTTAGTTAAAAAAAATAACAATATATTTGGATGGGTGTCAGTCCGTGCGTAAAGCCCCCCTACCCCCTACTTAAAGGGGGTTGAGCGTTGCAGCGTACGTGCGTGACAATCACGCGGTACAGCCGCGGACGAAAAAATGAATCGCTTCTACTTAGTGAGGGTAACAGTGGATGCTGTTTCGCCAGTTTAATATCTATATAATAATAATATTAAAGCGTCGACCAACATCTTAAAGAGCTATGGCTTAGTTGGTGGATCATCGGTCGAATACAGAAGGTAGTAGTCCTTGAAACAGCGTGTAATGTGATGAGGTTCTTCACTCTGGAGCGCTTGAACCGCCGGTTGCCAGTGAAGTGGTTTTAAAAAAATATAATTTACATTGTCGAGCGGTGAAAGCCCAGTGACTTCGGAAGTCGAAGTAGGCCGAGTTCGAATCCCAGCACTCACCTCTAAGTTTTCTAAGTTATGTGTCACTTAGTATAAGCGTACTTGAAATAAATGCATTTATATTTTTCAATCCAATACTTAATAAAAAAAAACCACCAAAATTGGGGTATTTTGGTGGTTTTTTTCCCTCCCTCGCATGAATTAATTATTACACCAAATGCCTATATTAAAAAAAAGTCTTAGATTTAAAGGATCAAAATTTATGAGTGTTTGGTTTGGTTTGAAATCTTTTATTATGTCAATGATTAGCCGGGTCCACAGCAACCTCGCAGCTGCTGAATATATGCTGCCGTACAGTCATGCCTCCGTCAGTCATTATAGAGCGATATTTTATTCCGATATCACTGATTTCTGCATACCTACTAAATAATAAATAGGACTCGGGTACAACTCCATTTTTCTCGGGTCTAGACTGGTTCAATGGAAAGTTTTAGCCGTAACTAGACAAGGCCAAGCCAAGCGATTGAGCGTTCTGGTACGATGCCGCGAAAAATCCGATTAAAACTATGAGCCTTAACACTCGCAGGTACTACTGCTACTACTGTGCTAAACGGCATTCTAAGCAGATGTTGATATTGCTGTCAAGGGCTAGTACGCAGAGAAATAAAAAGAATAACAGTTTGTCGATTCTCAATTTTTCAATTTTCAGGACTGATGGATTCAGGGTGACTTCTTTGAGTGTCGGACATTGTATCCCAAAAACTGAGGAATACCTGTAAACGTTATGCATGACATGAATAAAAATAGATTAAAAAATATGAATGAATTCTACAAAGTTTTCACGACAGTTTAATTAGTTGTCCGTTTCCAGGTTTCTGTGTCTCCACCTTGGACCGTTTGCTTAATGTGGACCCCACTACTGACGGAGGCTATGAGTGCACTCATTAAAGTAACACTTCCTTATGATTATTTGTGTTTGAAGGTTGTCTCAAACTTTACGGCCAATTTATTTTACGACGCCATTTACATATAAATACTGTCGCTTCGGATTGTGTCACATAATTTAGCCGATAACCTATCAAATATACCTATTAGTGGATCTACGAGAATTTAAACCTAGATTCGAGAATATTTTTTTGCAGTCACATACAATCCGAATATAATTCGCATTTTTTAATTTTAGTAATTAAGTAGTACTAGATAAACAATTTATTACACAAGGAAGAGATGCACGATATTTTTTTACTAGGTAACTATGATCCAGCTACACTATTATATAACAGAATAATTAAAAACTAAACTAAATGATGATGAACTTACATGTGATATTAATATTAAAAATACAAAAAGTTACAAATTACAATATCTGCCTCCAGGCAGCCCTACATGGAGTTTATTATATAGCTTGTAAATTGGAGAGTCATATGTATTTATGAATGCTTTCAGAATGCCGTAACTGCTTACCAAAAAAAAGATAAATTTATAAATAAGTGATGAAATGAAAATTTGTTTTCTATTTAGATAAATAAGTGATCTCATTCTTATCTTCGATGTGTGTATATAATATACAAGTTTGAATATGATCGTCAGTTTGGCACAAAATAAAAGCAGAAATACTGTATTTTATCATTAATTTATAATCATAAATTGTGGTTTATAGTCCAAGTACAGTAATCAACATTTAAATTTATTTATTGAATTGAAAGCAAAAATATTACGAATAAAATAAATGAATAGTGTACAAATAACAATAAGTCTAACAAAAATTATAAAAATATTAGTCTAAGTTTCATTATTTTATCTTAAGTAAAGTGTCATTAAATACGTCAATGTCATACATATAATGATATTGACCGAATAGATTTAGAAACGTTCCCAAAGTGAATATTCTATCGTAAAGAAATATTCCCAATTTTTTTTAGATTTTACAGCCAGTTAAGATTAATTGGTAATACCCCAGTAGTAAAAATATTGCGGATCCAGATAAATACTGGCTAGAACATCGTGAACGTGATTAAGGAGCCAATCGTCATAAGTATTAGATTCCGTAGACCTGGCAAGGTGGGCTAGAACTTGATGGAAGCGGGCTTATAGATAGATAGCAAAGATTGGTGGCATATTTCAGCAGTACCTACCACCCTACCACTAGAGATATGCTGCCAAGCGATTTACTTTTCAAGCACGATGTCGCGTAAAAACTGATCAGGGTTAGGTTTTTATAACTGCCATTCCCCCAAATAGTTTTGCTACTAGACTAGTGCCTTGACCCAGCAGTTTGGATTGCAGTCAAGGACTAACTTGTAGGGAAATGCAATTTTCACACTCTTTGTTAAATCTTTGGCTGTAGCTGGGAGTCTGTGCACTTATAGCCCGTCGCAGCAATCCTGTACCCGGCGGCACAAACAGCGTGTCCTGGGAGACATCGATTGACCTCAACGGCCGCTCCTGCGGGATCGACGCGCGTAATTTCTCCGAGCGGGACGTGTTCCGAATGCGTAACTGCACGCGATCGCTCACGCCATTACGCTGCGATACTAGACCTGCCGCCCGAGTCACGAGCGAGCGCGATATGGTTGGAAACAATTATAACACGCTACTTTAACCAACTACGTACTGATTAGAGATTTTTACCTACGTTTACTTATTCGATCGCCGAATAGTAAACTACGATTTGTATGGTATCATAATAGCGCCATCTAGTGACAGCATAATTTCCCTATATCGTTTTGATGCGCTCCTTCCATAAATCGTAGTTGGCTTTCACACATATGAATAAGTAAACGTACGTATAAAATCTCAAAATTGGCATTCTGAAATAAACTGATTCACCATAGAATTTTTTGTTACCAATAACACCCGACAACAATAGAGCGATTGAGTAAATTTGTTCTGGCTTTATATTGCTACCATCAGCTTTGTTCATTGTGGCAGTCTTTACCTCATTACTTGGAGCAAGCCGGTAGGCACGCTGTATAGGTTATCTATGCTGTCCATATCTCTGTATATATACTATGTTGTTTTCTAGTTTATTAGAAATTATATTTCATTGATGTCTACGTCAAGGTAAACAAATTTTACGATGTACTCGTATAAGCTCTCATAATTGACGGTCGATTGGCTCAGTGGGCAGTGGCCCTGCTTTCTGAGTCTAAGGCCGTAGGATCGATTTCCAGAACTGAAAATGTTTGCGTGATAAACATTAATGTTTTTCAGCGTCTTGGTGTTTATCTGTATATTATAATTGTTTATGTATATTATTCACATAAATATTCATCAGTCTCTTGGGAACATAGTGCAGTGGTTTCACAGACGGTTTACCAACGCAAAGTTAAGATCTCACCAGGACCACGATCTTCAGTGAAGAGTTCCTTCGTCCACCAGGACCAGAGAGAGAGATCTTGGTACCCATAATACAAGATACATTCACTTTGGGGCAAGATGGCGAAGTGCGTATTATCGTAGTATATTTATTTAGTTATAATTATTAAGTCTGAACAGCTTATTAACTATCTAACACACGCACCTAAGAGTTTGGTACCGATTATAAGTTACTGGTTGAATTATTTACTTAAAATTTTAATACATAGCTACTACATAGTTCATAGAATAAATGTAGTTTCGCAATCTGCATCTTTGACACCTAATATATTTAGTGACATTATTAAAAATATTTTCGCTTTAGTTTGCAAAAAGAAAACTATGCTTCATATTTATTCTGAGAAGTCGCTTTAGACTTGGACGGCGAGAGGAAAACATTACTTGGATCGATGTCAAATCGAAGCAGGCAATCAGGCGAGTTACTTACCTACGACTACGACTGAAAACAGCTTACTATTGCTTCTATTTTAGGTGTAGAATAGCACATTCAATTTTGACTTAAAACTATAAATACTTGCTAATTCAGCATTTTGTGTATGAGACTTGCACAGTCGCAATCGAATTATAGTTTTGAGTATTGAAATACTATAACGTAAAATTAAAGTAAACCTCTCTTAGGAACTTGATTTCACGAATGTTCCGCTAGGAGCGCGTGCCCTTGAAGTGGACACAAACTTACACTTTAAAAGGAAGGTACAGTAGGTCCATTTTACTATGACATTAAAGAGTTTAGACAACCGTAATCTGCTGTACAATTATTATAACAAACCTGCGGAAAGAGGCACTAGGATAATGATCAATTAGAAATAATAATAATTTTCTACTAAAGTAACTAATAAAAAATTACAACCAAAACTGGATATAAATATTGGAAGTTATATTTAAAAGTGTATGTGTGAGCGTATGAACTATTTCATTTTCGTTCATGTCAAGTTCGAAAGTTGGGTCATGTTTATAGCGTATTCATTTATTGTACTTTCTTAATTATTTAATATCAGCTTTAGACACGATTTTGTTAATAGATCTCCATGTTACTCTCCAACTATTTTTAAACTAGATTTTACCGTTGCTGCGTGAAAGTTATTCAAACATACACACATATCGGCTTTTATAAAATTATGTTATTATGCAGGTAGCATAATATGTACCTATATAACATTTATTTGGGTACACCTCGTTAAGACTTCGATTTATTGCTTCTGCACAAAAAAATCAATTAAACGAAGTACGTTATAGAACACTTAACAGGTATTTTTATGATACGTCTCGAAAGGCGACACGGAGGTAGAACGTTATTTATTGTTTAGCGTTATGGTTGTAGAACAAGTAATCAAATATTTGTTAGCCTTAAGCAGGGTCCACACTAACCGCGCTTGAGAATGCGCCAGAGTGCTGCCATAGCCAAAACTCATTTTATTCTCCTCTACAACCAAGGTTTATTAAGCATTTAGGCGAGGAGAGAACGTGTTCTGTCTTGAAGGACAAACAACTGCTGACAGCTGCAGTAGCTATAGGCCATCGAATAGAGTGCTATATGCAACCTCTATAAAACGGATGAGCATGTCATTAGTATCTCATGTCGACCAATGGACGTACACTGCTGGACTTGGGTCCTTTATAGACAATACTAAATACCACTGTCACGGTGCTGCTTAGCCCGTAACAAGTCATATTTAAATACTTAACCGTGTAATTAGAACCAGAAAGGGCTTTTATATATACGAGTAACATAGCATAAGACTTTAATATGCTGTTTTGAATTAGTAATGCTTTTTGTGACAGAGCTCGTCCGGGGAAGTACTATCGCCATGCTAATTTCTGCCGCTACGCAGCATTACTGGATTCAGGCTCATGAGGCTTAACACCTAAATCTCAATTTGATGGACACAGGGCACAGGACATGCACTGTGAAATGTGAAATGTTGCTCTGTTTATAGGCGACGATGTTTGACTTACCATCGAGTGGGCCATCTTTTTGGTCCGTCAAGTAATATCTCATAAAAAAAATTTAAAAAGCTTTTGTTGGCGCCAACCTCATACGAGTATAACTGCACGCAGGTTTAGCTCCGCTATAGATGGCTGTTTGGTAGGTGTGGAGTGTGCACCCGGCTATTTTCAATATCGCTATGGTAGCACTAGAAAAATAAATCCTATTTTAGTTGGCCATTACCTAATGATTTTTATTGGCATTCCAAGGAAGTGATATCAATTTACAAACCAGTAGGTAAAATAAAGCACTCTGGTAACTAAGGTAGGCAATTAACTTTTTTCTTCTTCTTACTTTGATTAATTTACCAGATGGCTCAATGGGTACAAAATGAGGGTTCATAAAATTATTATTATCGACCCACTATAGAGCACGGGCCTCGTCTCAGCAGCGAGCAGGGCTTAGGCCGTAGTGTGTCACGCTGGCCAAGTATGGATTGGTAGTCTTCACACGCCAATGAGAATCTTATAGAGAATCTTTAGGTATACAAGATCCCTTGCGATGGTTGCGTTCACCGTTATTACTTATGATATTGAATTGCTTATAACGCACATAGCTTCAAAAAACAAACAAACACTCGGCCCCTGTGAAAGTGAGGTCGAACTCCTAACCCCGAATGGCGAATGGCGCAGTGGGCAGTGATCCTGCGTTCCGAGTCTAAGGCCGTGGATTCGATTCCCACAACTGCAGAAATGTCAGTCTCTGGGGACACTGAAAAACATTAATGTTCATCTGTATATTATTCATAAAAATATTTATCAGTCATCTTAGTACCTACCCATAACACAAGCTACGCTTACCTTGGGGCTAGATGGCGATGTGTGTATTGTAAAAAAAAACGACTAGGATATCACCGCTTCAAGTAAATCTAAACAGTACATAGGCTAACTAGCTGCCTCCGCTTTGTCTGCTTATTAATAAACCCTAAAAGATAGACATATGCTATTACCCATTTTTTTAAAAAGATAAATTGAATATCCAATTAAAAAGATTTTTCCTATTCTAATCAAAAGTTCCTGAGATTAGGGCGTTCAACCAAACTCTTCAGCTTCATGATACTAAATAGATTTAACAGACATACCATTAGGCTCTGCACCTCGCAGTGAACTAACAACTTGGGAGCACGAGGAAATGTTAGCGGCCTTGACAACGCGCATCTACTGCGCAATATGCCCTGTTTACTAAGTACATAGTGTACATATACTTAGGTATATGGAATGCCATTTGTGCGTAGGTAGGTTCCAATTAATAACCTGTTAGCCAACCTACCTTCACTAGTGCTTTTAAAATTATACGGATATATATTAGTGACATCGCGGGATATCGTTTGCGAAAAGTAGGTACGGACCGCTATGTGGGATCGAGTATACGTTTATACAACAAAATACAAAATATTTTATATTTTCTATTGAATCGTTGGTAAAGTCATTAAGACACTGAGCTGTTACTCGCAAATTCGTCCGCTTTAAAACATTACTCGTAACTCCACTGTGATAACAAAAATACCTGGCAAAGTTTGTTGTGGGCTCTTCTTAGACCAGGGCGCGGTTGGAACCTTCCTAGCTTTAGTTTTAAGTTAACGAATGCAGTTATCACCATCGCCCAACATTGGTGGTGACATGTTCAATATATGAACGCTTCATAAGTGATGTGACAAGGTCTACTACATGAATAAAACATTTTTGAATTTTGAATTTTTGGATTTCTATTTTTTGTTCAAGATAGCTTTTTCTAATTAGATAACTCTGAAGTCAAGTTGATTGGTTGCTTAGATAGCACATAAAGGAAAGACAAACAAACAAACTCATCGTTTTTAACAACAGGAGTAGTTTAAGGTTAACTAGACAAATTAACTAACATTTTTTTTATTCCTTTAAGTACGAGTTAGCCTTCGCCCTTGACTACAATCTCACCAGATGGTAAGTGATGATGCACTCTACAGCAGTAATGGATTAACCTGTTAGGAGAAGTTATATTAAACCCATAAGTACCCCTAATCGGTTTCTACGCTACATCCTACCGGAACGCTAAACCGCTCAGGGAGACGTCTTGGTCGGTTTTGGTGACTCCCACCAGTCAAACATACACAAACTTTAGCAGCACCCAAATGTTTTACTAACTACGTTTCTCGTGGGTAAGAAGATAATATAATAAAGCAGAATACGATTCTATTATTGCTAAGCGATAGTCGCTAATGCCTGAATCGTGACCGCGAGTGTAGCCTCGACCAATTAACAGCTTGTTTGCTTTAAATCACTAATTATTATTGGCTGATAGCACGATACATTCATAAAACTTGTTTATATAAGAGTAATCTAAATATACTAGCGATTCGCCCTGTATTGAGGTGATAGCGCAATAAGCTCGACTTCACTTTCGGGAGGCCGAGTTCGAACCCCAGCACGCAACTTCAACTTTTCTAACTTTTGTGCGTTTTATCACTTGCTTCGACGGTGAAGGAAAACATCGTGAGCTAACCTGCTTGCCTGAGAGTTCTACATAATGTTCTCAAAGGTATGTGAAGTCCACCAATCTGCACTGTGCCAGCGTGGTGGACTACGGCCTTAACTGTTGGTTTATGTTACAAATAAATACAAAAACTAATCTTCATTTATAATTATATTTGAGAAGGTACTTTGAATGTTACATGTTATAAAAGTAATGTACCAGCGCCATCTCATTCATTGTTGTTCACAGTTTGCTAGGTGATAGACGTATTACCTACCTTGCTAAATATAATAAAATAATAATAATATTTTTGGATAATATTAAATTCAGTTCTATCCATCGAGTCGTTTTTAATCTTCCATAACCCAATTTCTCACAGGTTATGGGCCCAGAACACGCAAATTACGTAGTTTATTAGTTTATGAAAAGTTTAAAATCAAGTGGTTATTTTTCACGCTAATAGGATGGACAGTTTGAAGACAAAGAGAAATATTAAACCATTTGACGGTGAAAAATATAGTGTTTGGAAGTTTAGAATACGTGCGTTGTTAAGTGAATTGAATGTTATAAATGCGATTGACGAAGACCCACAAATTGGATGCGGTGAGTGGGAGAAAAATAATCGGATTGCAAAAAGTGTTATCGTGGAGTATTTAAATGATTCCTATCTTTGTTTTGCAAAGGAAGAAAGTTCAGCAAAACATATTTTAAAGAGTTTAGATTCACTTTACGAACGAAAAAGTATCGCGACACAATTGGCCTTACGTAAAAAGTTATTGTCATTAAAGTTAAAAAGTGACTTTATCCTAAATAAAACATTTCGCTGTGTTTGACGATTTGATCACGGATTTATTAGCGGCTGGAGCAAAATTAGAAGAAACTGATAAGGTTGCACATTTATTACTCACACTACCCTCAACTTATGACGGAGTTATAACTGCGATCGAAACATTGTCGGAAGATAATTTGACATTGGCGTTTGTCAAAACAAGACTATTGGATCACGAAGTAAAGTTAAACAACGAAGCAAGTGATACAAGCGCAAAAGTATTGCACGTCGAAAGACGTTCTAAATTTAACAATCGTAAACGGAAGTTTGAAAATTCATATTTTAATAAAAAGGAAAATAAAGCTACACGAAAGTCATACGTTAAGTGTCATTACTGCGGACGTAGAAATCATGTTCAATCTGACTGTTTCTATTACAAACGAATGCAACAGCAAAAATCTACGGAAAGAAATAGAACCGTCCAGACAGTTGACATTAATCAGCCATCCACATCCAACAATTATTCTGGTTTTGCATTTATGACTGGTGAACATCATATCAATGAGCATAGAAATAAAATTACATTTCTACTGGATTCAGGAGCATCGGATCATATTATAAACAGAGAAGATTTTTTTACTAATTTTGTTGATTTACAGCCACCCTTAAAAATTTCAATTGCTAAAAATGGTGAATTTATTTCAGCTACTAAAAAAGGTACTCTACAGGTTACCAGCAACACGGGAATACAAGGTGTTCTCGAAGAGGTGCTTTTCTGTCCAGAGGTACCCTACAATTTACTATCGGTATCGAGAATGCAGCGTGCTGGATTGACAATTGTTTTCAATAAAAATGGAGCGGAAATACTTAATGGTAATACAACCATTATGCAAGGTATGTTAAAAAAAAATTTAATTACTTTAGAATTAATGGCTTGTATGAACATAAGTCGATCTGTTTCCCAAGTGTGCAATAGTGACAAAAATTAGTAAAACTAAATTTTTACAAATTAAAAATCTTGATATGGTTGAAGATTCAAATCAAATCAATAACATCTTACCTAATGATGAATTATGCGAGGCTTGCATAAATGGAAAACAGAGCCGACTACCGTTCAACCAGGCTAAAGATAAAAGTTACGTAACGCGACCATTATTTATAGTGCATACAGATGTATGCGGCGCAATTTCTCCAACAACTATTAACAACAAAAATTATTTTGTGATTTTTGTTGATCAATATACTCATTACTGTGTTACATATCTATTAACGCATAAATCAGAAGTATTCACTGCTTTCAAAGATTTTGTTGCAAAGAGCGAGGCTAAGTTTAATTTAAAATTAGTCAATTTATATTGTGACAACGGTGGAGAGTACCTATCCTCCGAAATGAAAACTTATTGTGTTGATAAAGGTATAACCTACCATTTGACAGTTCCAAGAACTCCACAGCTGAATGGCGTTTCTGAACGGATGGTTAGAACTATAACCGAAAAAGCGCGTTCCATGATAAACGGTGCTAAATTAGATAAAGTGTTTTGGGGCGATGCAGTTTTAACTGCAGTTTATTTAATTAATTTAACCCCGACAAAAGCTTTAAACTGTTCTAAAACACCATTCGAAATGTGGCATGATAAGAAACCACAAATAAAATATTTAAAAGTCTTTGGCTCAACGGTTTACGTTCATAATAAAACCGGTAAAACAAAATTCGATGATAAATCATGGAAAGGTATTCTTGTGGGTTATGAACCAAACGGATACAAAGTTTGGAACCCAGAATGCGAAAAACATGTGGTAGTTAGAGACGTCATAGTTGACGAGAATAATTTTCTACAGTCTAGGCCTGTGCTTAGATCTGAAGGGAATATCGAAAATTCTCAAAATAAAACTGATCCTGAAAATATTTCAAAATCAGTTAAGTCTCGTAACTCTGACAGTCATAAATCAGATAAATCGAAATCTGATGAACACATGTGTCCCAATAAAATTCGCAAAATAATCCATGAACAAACCAACGAATCCGAGCAACTAATGAATAATTCTGAAAGTTCTTTATTAAATGAAAATGAAAACACAGATCATAATTGTGAACTTAGGAGAAGTGAAAGGTTAAAACATTTACCCCCTATTTCGTACTCTGAGGAGAACGAAGATTATATAATGTGTGCTAATTCAATGTTATACAAAATACCAAGTTCATATGGCGAGATTAAAACTCGGGATGATAGATCTCAGTGGGAAAATGCAATTAAAAGTGAATTAGATTCTCTTTTAAAAAATAATACATGGGATTTAGTACCTAGGCCTAAGGGTAAAAATATTGTAGATTGCAAATGGATTTTTACTATAAAACATGATGAATTTGGAAAACCTTTGAGATACAAAGCCCGACTGGTTGCGAGAGGTTTTAGTCAAGAATATTTAACAGACTATAATGAAACGTTCGCACCAGTTGGAAGAATAACTAGTTTTAGATTTATAATTAGTTTTGCCAATCAATTTAATTTGTTGGTTCATCATATGGACGTTAAAACAGCCTTTCTGAATGGGAAATTAAAAGAAGAAATTTTTATGACAGTCCCTGAGGGTGTATTTAATAAAAATAATTACGTCTGTAAATTAAATAAATCTATTTATGGGCTCAAACAAGCTGCTCGATGCTGGTTTGAAGTATTTGAGGCAGCATTAATAAAGGAAGGTTTTCAATATTCATCAGTTGATAGATGTATTTACATATTAAATAAAGGGGATGTAAGCAAAAATATATATGTAGTATTATATGTAGATGATTTAGTGATTGTATGCGGTGATATTGAAATAATGGAAAATTTTAAAAGATATTTAATGAGTAAATTCGAAATGACAGATTTACAAGATATAAAACTATTTCTAGGTATCAAAATTAGCAGGTATAATGATAAAATCACATTAGATCAAAGTGCGTACATAAAAACTATTCTAAATAAGTTTAAAATGCACGAATGTAAACCTGTACATACCCCATTAGAAAATAAACTGAAATATGAAGCATTAAATTCTGATGAGAAATATAATGCGCCATGCCGAAATGTTATAGGTTGTATAATGTATGTTATGATATGTACTCGGCCAGACTTAAGTTCTTGCATTAATATACTGAGCAGGTATACCAATAAAAATAATAAAGAACTGTGGCAGTGTCTGAAGCGAGTTTTAAGATATTTAAAAGGTACAGCTGATTTAAAGTTAACGTACAGAAGGTGTAACTATAATAACATTCTTTGTGGCTATGTAGATTCAGATTGGGGTGGCAATGATACGAAAGATAGGAAAAGTACAACCGGGTATTTATTTAAACTGTTTGAACAGTGTACCATTACCTGGAGTACTAAAAAACAAATGTCAGTAGCGGCATCATCAACCGAAGCCGAATATATGGCATTATTTGAAGCTGTTAGGGAGGCTTTATGGCTTAAATCATTAGCAGCTAGTATAAATATAAATATTGTAAACCCAATTATAATCTATGAAGATAACAATGGCTGTATAAGTATCGCAAACAATCCAACCAATCATAAGCGTACAAAACATATTGATATTAAATATCACTTTTCTAGGGAACAAATTGAGAAAAATGTAATAAAATTAAATTACATTCCCACAGGTCAACAGCTCGCTGATGCCTTGACGAAACCGTTACCTGCCATTACTTTCCACGAAATGAGGAGAAAAATGGGTTTAGAATAATCTATATAAAGATAGAATAAAGATGATTTCAATTGTATACTTAATTTACATTAAAGTAAATAAAATAGTCTGATTAGGTTTTACTGGGTTTTCCTAATCCTGTGCAACAAATGTTGGGCTATTATTATTATGTAACTCCCAGAGATAAAGCAAGGAGGTAATTATGTTCTGCTTAAAGTTGATTTGTATAAAAGTCGATTAATTTTTGAGGGGGCGTGTTGGTTTATGTTACAAATAAATACAAAAACTAATCTTCATTTATAATTATATTTGAGAAGGTACTTTGAATGTTACATGTTATAAAAGTAATGTACCAGCGCCATCTCATTCATTGTTGTTCACAGTTTGCTAGGTGATAGACGTATTACCTACCTTGCTAAATATAATAAAATAATAATAATATTTTTGGATAATATTAAATTCAGTTCTATCCATCGAGTCGTTTTTAATCTTCCATAACCCAATTTCTCACATTAACCCCTTTTCAATGGGAGGGGACCCGAGCTCTGTATTGGGCCGGTAATGGGTCAATATGATGATGATGATATTTGTAGAAAAAATTACTTAACAGTTTTATAAATTTAAAATGCATATAAAAATTTTCGGAACAGACAGGATTTGAACCTGCGACTCTCGGGCAATCGCGGCCTGAGCGCTTTCACCAATTAAGCTACGGCTCTCCTACCGTCGATGCCGAAATTAGTATACGCCTTTCACATCAGTCTTATAGCGACTGTAGCGTCATCTAGTAGGAAACGTTGCAGTTTCGATCTACTTTTTTCAAAGGTCCAAATTACAATGAGACACGTTTGAAACATTTCTGCTGCCAAGCAGCATTGTTGCAATGCTGTGTTCCGGTCTGAAGGGCACAGCTGCCGAGACTTAACACCTACCTACGCCTCAGGTTGATGAACATGCCCTGCGAAGTGTTGCCATGCTTCTAAGCATAGGTTTTGTCTGGTGGAGGCTTTGGCCGTGGCTAGTTACCCACCGACAAAGACGTACCGCTAAGCGATTTAGTGCTCTGGTGCGATGTCGCGTAGAAACCGATTAGGGGTATGACTAGCTCGCTACCATCTTAGATTGCATCATCATTTACCACCAGGTGAGATTGCAGTCAAGGTGTAACTTGTAGTGGAATAAAAAGAAAAAATAAACGATGGTTTTCTCTTGCCATCAGGTGGGCTTCGTCCCTCAATTAATACCATAAAAAGTGCAGTGGCACGTAGTCAACAGAACCCGCGTTCTCTATATTTAACTATATGGTATTTAATTTAAGTATTTTTTCTAAATATGTTAAAATTATTTATAAATATTTGTGTTAATAAAAAATATATAAATTTATTTTGGGACTCATTTTTGCCGTTTACGATTTTTTTTTATTTACGAAATTTCTATTGTACTAGATTATGAAACAATTTTTAACTACCAAAACCTCAAATGTTGTTAAAAGGTTCAAAGGTTGCGAAATGACAACTCATATCCTTTTTTTGATTTTTCATGAAACCCGCGGGAACCGTACATATTCCCGGGAAAATAAGCAACCTATGTGTTAATCCAGGGTACAATCTATCTCCATTCCAAAATTCAGTCAAATTGGTTCACTAGTTATAACAAACATCCATCCATGCATCATTCCAAACTTTCGCATTTATAATATTAGTAAGATAATAGTTTCCATAAATTTATAACAACAGTTAAAAAAAATATAGATATATATAGATAGAGTAAGACAACCGTATTATTAAATAAAGCGTGCTCAAATAATAATATTTTGTTAATGCATATAAGCGTCGGTGAACGCGGCGTGTAATTTTTACTGGCTGATTTTGAATACATTTTCATACATTACGCCTAGACTAAAGTCAGGAAAATAGATGGAATGAGTACAGACACATTAAGCCCACTACAGTTTATTTCACAGTAAAAAAGTGGGAACTTTTTATCAGTGAATCAACTCAAACACTTTGACTAATTTGTTTTTCGTTGCGCGGTATAAAAGGTGACATTTTGTTTACTGTGATTTTAAAACTTGCGGATGTATAACAGGTTTCTTCTCGGCGTGATTCAAATCTTCACCGTAGTTTTAAGTTATTTTAATATTTGTGACTTTAAGAAATAGGGGTATATTGAAGTCCTAATTCCACCATCCCAGAGTAAATTGTAAAATCAAAACACCCTATGTTATCTATGTTAAACCTGAAAGTTCCGTAAAAATAGGATCGACCGTTTCCAGGATCATCCTGGATCAACATACAGACAGACAAATAATAAAAATTGATGATGGTGCCGATGATTTCTATAAATATTTTAGCTTGTTAATTATTTTTAATGGGAATAACTTATCAGCTTGATAATAAAAGCTGAGTAATTTTTTTTGTTGTAGAATGGTAATTTATGATTGCTCCTCTTTTAGCGATAATTTTCAATGAATGTGTTGATTTAGGTACTTTCCCGAACCTAATGAAACATAGTAAACTCATTCCTCTATTTAAATCTGGTAATAAAAATGATATAAACAATTACAGACCTATCTCAATCTTACCAGCTCTTAGTAAGATATTTGAAAAAATTATATTAAATCAACTTTTATATCATTTTAATATAAATAACTTACTACACCCTGAGCAGTATGGCTTTACTAAAGGTCGTAACACAAGGGACGCAGGCGCTTAACATATAAAACATGTTTATGATGCCTGGGAATGTTCACAGAACAACATGGGTGTTTTTTGTGATCTATCTAAAGCTTTCGATTGTGTTGATCATAAAACCTTGCTTCTTAAGCTAAGCCACTATGGTATCCAAAACGTTGCACTAAATTTGGTTGCCTCTTATCTCAGCAATAGAACCCAAACAGTTTGCATAAATGATGGGTTTTCAGGGTTCAAATACCTCAATGGGTGTCCCACAAGGCTCGATTTTGGGTCCTTTTCTATTTTAGTGTATATAAATGATCTACCGTACCATGTCAGTGGAACATGTGACATTGTATTGTTTGCAGATGATACATCTCTAATTTTTAAGACTGATAGGAGTAAAGATAACTCTGACGAAGTAAACCGTGTTATGTCGCACTGGTTTACAGTTAACAACTTACTTTTACATGCAAAAAAAACAAAGTGTGTCGAATTTATCTTACCAAATGTAAAGAAAATTGATAAAAATATAATGATAAATGGTGAATCACTAAAAATAGAGACTTCCACAGTTTTTCTGGGCGTGGCCTTGGATAATAAGCTACAGTGGGGTGCCCATATAGATTCACTAGCGGGTAAACTAAGCTCGGCTGCCTACGCAGTCAGAAAAATTAGACAGGTTACTGACGTTGAAATAGCTAGGCTAGTTTATTTTGCGTACTTTCACAGTGTTATGTCCTATGGAATCTTGTTATGGGGTAAAGCAGCTGATATCGAAACTATATTTATATTGCAGAAAAGAGCTGTACGGTCAATATATAAACTTAAATCACGCGAATCCCTCCGTGAGAAGTTTAAAGAAATAGGCATACTTACTGTAGCTTCACAATATATTTATAACAATATAGTATTTGTAAGACAACATATTAGTCTTTATAAACAAAAAGTGAACATAAACAGTCGACTTACAAGAAATGGTCATAAATTAGTCATCATTTATTGGCACGACACATCATAGACTTAAGCTATTTATAATTAAGTACAAAATTTTTAAGTTACTCCGTATGTAAGTCTGTTTGTGTTGTTCTGGTAACTAAACAAATTCTATTCTATTCTATTCTATTCTATCTGCATATCGTCTGCGTAAGGTACAGGGTTCATTTGTGGGATTGAGTATACGCTTTTATAATATGATTCCTAAGGTGATTTTGGACCTGCCAATGCACAAGTTTAAAGAATTTGTTAAAACACATTTATTACAGCGAGGTTACTATACAATTGATGAATTTTTTATAACAAGGTTGCTTGGAAGCATCCGGCTCCGCTTTCAGCTCTCACAAGATAGAAAAATGAATGTTTAAATGCAAAATGTAAATTGTTGATGTTGGAAAAGAGCAACTGCTGAGTTTCTTGCCGGCTTCTTCTCGGTAGAATCTGCCTTCCGAACCGGTGGTAGAATTACTACAAACAGACAGACTTGACGTTTCAAAAGTGCTTATATTAGGCCTACTTGAAATAAATGAATTTTGAATTTTGATAGCGTTTTCGCTCCGTCTATATTATATGCGTTTTTAATCTGTGTATTACATTAATTCGGAAGCAGCCGTTCGAATTGACTTTACAGTTTAATCGAGTCGCTTTATTATTTGTTTGTTTATTTCATTTTATAAATAAATAGTCAATTATTTTACATTACTATTAACACATAGTATGTTTAAGAAAACTTACTATTTGCGTTTACCTCCGAATTCTTTTGCACGGAGTTTTTGTTTGCTTTCCTATAAATTGGTTTTCTTTTACATTTTACCCAAATATATTTTTTTTTCCGCACTTAAAGTTATCAATATTTAACTATACCCTATTTTCATTCTCACTACAATGAGTTAAATTAAGTTTTTCTGTACAGGGTACAGGGTAGAAGCGGTGATAGCGTAGTCGGCTTCACTTTCGGGGGGCCGAGTTCGAATCTCAGCACGCACCTCCAATTTTTCTAAGTTATGTGCGTTTTAAGTAATTAAAAATATCACCTGCTTCAACGCTGAACGAAAACATCGTGAGGAAACCTGCCTGCCTGAGAGTTCTACATAATGTTCTCAGAGGTATGTGGAGTCCACCAATCTGCACTGGGCCAGCGTGGTGGACTACGGTCTTAACCTCTTCCCACTGTGGGAGGAGACCCGTGCCCTGTAGTGGGCCGGTAATGGGTTGATATGATGATATGATGATGTACAGGACAGCCTCCTTACGTATATATTCTACTTTAGTAATATACGTACGACTACTTAACGTGTTTTATGCAATGGATGATAATCTACGAAAAATATGAAATCTTGCAGAAGGTATACGCTTTTTAACATCGAGCTACGAGAGTACCAGCTTAGCTGATAAATGCCTTAGCGTGGGTGAGCGATGCGACGTAGTGAGTCGGGGTTTAATGAAGAATAGCAAATGACATTTTGGCTAGTTTGGCCACCCCATTAAAAAGATATGCCTTAAAGCGTTTCCTTTCTGGTTTATTGTCGCGTAGAAACCGATTAGGTATATAACAATTACCCAATAAGTTAGCCTACTACCATCTCAAGCTGTATCATTACTTGAAACTAGGTGATTTTGCAGTACAGGGCTTACTTTCAGTGGAGTAAAAACATGAGATTTTTTTTTATAAAATGCCAGAAATTGGATGTGGAAAATGTCAAGGCAAACAACTTGTTTATAAATAAAATGTAAGAACTTTGAAAAATTAGATCACAAGTCAGCATGATAACCAAAGTAATTATAAATAACCATAATTTCATAGTATCAATCGGATAAGAAGAAGAAGTAATTTATATTTAAAAAAAATCCACAAATAATTAATCGTTAGTGAAACCGCGATTATTAAATTTCTATAATAAATCATAATATTATTTTAAGGATATTTTTTCAATAAATACGGATTATCCTCGATAAGTGGCCATTTAAATAATTTAACGATTTGTTATGATTTTATCGAAGTTTTAAACTTATCGCTTATTTATAGAGGAATTTCAGAAAATATTTGAAATGATCTCATGATCTCGGATATCATTAATTGCTAAATTATTGTAATTAATACAGACAAATAAACTTTCGCAATATTTGTATGAAGAATAAACTTCACAACTGGAAATTTGTTATTTTAACTGATTTCATAAAGTAAAAGTGTTTATAAATTCTGTACGGTGTTTTTTTTATTTTACAACAATTTCAGTCAAAGACTAAATTTATTCAAAAGCACACTGTAACCGTAGTGGCAAAAATGTGCCACTTTTTACTTCCTTACTAGATATCTTCTATTTGATTACTACAATTAGTTTTAACATCATATAATTCAGTTCCAACGGTGGTGATACAAGCAAGCAAGCTATAATAAATAGCAGATCACGACTAAACCATAACCGATTAGCAAAAATGACACAAAAACTCTTCAAACTAGCGGGATGTCGTGACACGCGGAAGAGACCGGCATCGCGGTATCGAGACTGGTCACGCGTGGGCGCGCTACTGCAGGAACTTGATGGCTAACAGATAGCTGTCGAGATAACACATATTTTATTGGGCTATCACAGTCAATATGCACAATTCTTCGGGGTCTTTCAAGAGATAGCAGCCCCGCGCAACGGGAACTACCCTGTTGTATGTAGCAGCAGACGTTGCCCGCGGCTTCGTACGTAGTTTTTTTTTGTTTTTTTATGCATTTTCCCGGAATAAAAAGTAGCCTATATGTTAATCCAGGGTATAATCTCTCTCCATTTCAAAATTCAGTGAAATTAGTTCAGTAGTTTTTGCGTAAATGAGTAAGAAACATCCTTCCATTCATCCATTCATACACGCATTTATAATATTAGTAGGATGTTCTTATACGCCTTAAGTTGCCTGGAAGAGATCGCTATGTCTCTATCTAACTGGCTCTATGTATTATTGTTTTCTGTTTATTTATTTTTTCTAGGTAGGCATAATTCAAGTGTATTCAATCATGCATTGACGAAAATGGTATTGTCACATCTTTTGATTCGATCGATTGCGTCCTGCAAAGTGCTCCTCTGTGTCCAGGAATTTGAGGAGTAGGTTTTAAGCCTCATATGCCTGTAATTACACCATTAACTACGCCCTTCAGACCTAAACACAGCAATTATGCTTGAAGATAACAGTGCTGTTTTGCAACAGTGACTTTGCAGTTTAAATTTTAAGTAGGTAGATTAGATATTTTTTTTTAGTAGACTTACGTCTGTTGGTAAGTAAGATGTATTTATTGTATTTTACTCGGGCCTTAAATAATATATTGTTGCATAATCCTAATGACATTACATGAGTAAAACAAAGTGCGTAGCCACATGGGGTCCCTTGATTTATCGACCGAGTAAAATGCGGGGTTAGTCACTGGCCACTGCACCAAACTCTTTTTTTGAACATTTATTTTTATTTCTCAACAGACGAAGGTGTGACGATAGTTTTATCGTATGGGGTAAAAAATAAGGTAGGTACCTACTTTAAAAGCCACTAAAAATTAAAACTTATTTTTCCTAGTTTTTTCTTTAATTTGAAGTATGGTCTAATGCAACCTTTATGAGAAAATTTTATTTAGAATGAATCAAAACTAAAATTCCTGCCATGTTTCCAATCGACTCAGTCGATTTTAATCATAGGGAAATTAAAATCAATAAAAAAAATCGATGCAAATTTGGAAACTTCTCCTATTTTTTTAATTCAATTAAAAACAGGTCGAGGTTTTCCAGCACCTGTCAATAGTAGTAATTATAATATCAGAAGCATATATTATGCCTTGTTTATCGTAGAATTATATGAATGTGTATTATGTTCGCCGTAAAAAATGCCAAAATGTGCGCGCGTAAAATTAAATGGACCAATAATTTAAGAGTGTCGCCATTTTAATATCTGTTGTATCTGTTTTATTGCGGAATTATAATAAAAAATGGAAATCTATGCGTGCTAAAGGTTAAACGGCGCACTGTTGAGGAGTAGGTATCTGTCAGCCGGAGCGGAATCAAACTGTGATTTATTGAAATGGTGCTCTGACGGTCCATTAGTTCGAATGGTCGTTTTAGTCGGTTATCGGTTTAATATGTCTTCCAACCTATATTATCTCCATCCATCTGCACTTCTTCAATTGAATTTAAAAAAAAAGGAAAGCATTAACTTAAAAGTGTTTAATTTTTTGTAGTTTTATTTATTTTTTGAAGCACCAAACGAGGATCATTTCAGATAGAGAACGACTTCTCGTTTTAATTTTAAACCCATTTTTCAACAGCTCAGTTCAAGAGCGAGCAGCTGTTTTCTCACAGTTGTTACTGACAAAGTTTGCTTTAAGTTAAAGATAAGGAGCAACAATATTTATAAAAATCAACTTCAAAATAGTAAAATATGTAACCCTTAAAATCGAGTCTATTACCTCCGGCCGTCTTGACAGACGGACATAGGTAATAGACTCAATCGTTTATTTACAGTAAAGTTTTCCATTTCGTCTTCATAGGATACGCAAAATTAAATAAATAATTAAATATCCTACGACTATACACACATCGCCATCTAGCCCAAAAGTAAGTGTAGCTTGTAATATGGGTACTAAGATGACTGGCGAATATGTTTATGAATATACATAAATGTATAAAATATACAAATAAAAACCCATACTCTGAAAAACTTTCATGTTCGTCACACAAACATTTTCCAGTTGTAGGAATCGAAACCACGGGCGTGGACTCAGAAAGCAGGTCGCTGCCAACTGCGCCAATCGGCCGTCAAAAAATAAAAAAAAATGAAAATAGCACACAGATAAAATAATAATTTTAAAATACGTATATGAATGTGTAACATTAATTTGCTTTCCCTTTGTGAGCTTGGATTGTGAGCGGTTGGCTGCGAAATACGTCCAACCCCAAATTGTCCTTATATGCTAAATTGTCTTCTTATATAAAATAACATACGTTACGACACTACGATAAAATAACATACGTAATAGAAATCAGTAGATTGATTGTTTTGGAACTCAATTAGTTTGGAATTGCCGTACCTACGGGCCGGAATACGGAAAGCATTATCCGTGACCTTAGCTCCGGAGATTCTCAAAAAACGTAATGGCCCATAAATCACGGCGTTCAACAATTAGCAACGATCGCGATAATTGTTCGCGGCACGAACCGATCCAAAAACTATCAATACAGCGCGTGAGACGCACTGGCGACTTTTTTTTTTAAATCTTTTTGTCCTGCCGTCTGACTAGCCTCTAATTAAACAAGTCTACCTGACACTTAAGGAACACGAGCCACCAAACTATGGGTAGTATAATAAAACCATAAATGAATTTGCAGTATTATGTACCTACGTATCGTAGCAAATAAGTTTTCTAATCATATTATTTGTGTATGTTATCAGCTACGGTTTCTTGGTGTATAATAAAATTAAGTTAGTCACAAAAGGTTACAAGAATATTCATAGTTTTCATAACTAAAAATTAAATGTGTGTACCTTGAACTTAATTTTTTGTAATCCACAAAAACCAGCGAAATAACAGATTTAAAGTTATTGTTAATTTTGTACATCTCTTAATAAACGTCTTCTTATATACATAATTATAAGAAAAGCGTTCCAATTTTAACGTACACAATTATACTGAAGTTTACGAAACGTAGTGCAAATCCAATAAATGTCATCTCTTTTTTATCGAAAAGTACAACTTGATTGCTGAGCGTCTGTCCGAATTGATATCCGTAACGTAGCATGCTCTATTACAAAGTTTATAGTACAAAAATTGTAAACTGGGATCGTCTTAACTTCCATTATAGTCATCCGTAAAAGTCAATACCTTTACATAAGTTTCGTGTAAAGTTGCTATAATTGAATAAAATATTATTTTTCTCCTTTATTTTTTTTCCTCGTCACTTGTCTAAATGTATTCTTGTGTTTCATGATATCGCCTATTTGCAGACGATTTATTGTAAAGCTACACGCAGCTAGTGTGAATGCACCGTATGCTTAGAAGGATTGATGCTAAATTTCAACACTTTTTTATCGATAAGCACAACATGATTGCTGAGCGTCTGTCCGAATTGATATCCGGATGGATGAATTAACTTAGGCGGAACTAAAGTTTAATTTCAATCTATGTCTTTGAGATATGCATTTAAATGCTGATCTCATTCATTGGTACTGCACATTGGTGTTTATATTGGAAAATCTGCAGTATTATCGCTACTTCGCGTCGATTTTTTACATTACAGACTGTGTTCAGTTTAACGATTATGGAGCCTAAAGTGGAGCACGTTTTTCTAGAAATTGCATATTCTATGAAACATTATATTTAGTGAGCTGCCTCGTTGGTCTAGTGGTGAGCATGTTTGACTGCAGATGCCGAGCTCCTAGGTTCGATCCCCAGGTCGGGCTTATGAATAACATTGGTTTTTGCCTTGCCCGGAGTTTGTAAATGAGCGGTGATTCAACCCTGTGCCTCGGAGAGCATGTTCAACGTTCGATCTCTTTCGGATCTTTGGCAAAACTGATGCTGGTTTCTGTCTGGCTTGCTTGAAGTGTTTGCACATAGTATCGAAATAACTACATCTTATTAGGTCAGTATGAGAATTTGAAAGATCGCTCGTCTTAAAGATATTAAAAAAAACAAGTTTATCCGTTCAACTTAGCTCTTAAGAAAGGATGAGCTGATATTGCCTGATCGTTGACTGACAGGTTTGAATTCGCAAGTTTTCTTTTTACTGCGGTAAGTAAAAAGACCAATATATTTATTAGGTATGAAGGGGACTTGGCCAATGTATCGCAGAAAAATTGCATGCCTATTTTAGTTTTCAGATAATACGGATGTTCTAAAAGGAAAGGAATATGCTAAAATGTTTGTTTGTTTGTATTTTGTCTTTTACCTTACCTTTACCTTTGTTTACTTTGATGAAGGTTGGCATGAAGAGACCTTGCATCCCAAAGACACACATTCATCATCATCTAAGCTATACAGCCCTGGGTGGGCCTTGGCTTGTTCAAGCATATTTCTCCCTTTGAGGCGGTCAGAAGCGGCTTCTTTCCAGCTCCAAACCCCCAGAACCCTCATATCCCTCTCAACATCATCACTCCACGACCCCTAGGTCGTCCTCGGCCTGTACGCACCTCCAAAGTGCCCTCCATCAACCTCTTTGGGGCTCTCGTGCCTTCCATGCATGAACTACTAACACACATTAGATACTTTATATCCAAGCAAAAATTAAGCATACTTATGCTTTTTACAGCAGTCTCCTCTCAGAATGTTAATGATGTCTTCAGTGATCTAACATTTATCCACAAAGATACAGGCGGGCGTAGCTGCAGGCACACCTAGTTAACAATAAGTAATCGTTAATTGATTCATCGCTGTATTGTAAGGAATATAAATGTTGAAATGTACACCAAAGGCCGGCCTGGGCGATGAAGCCGAAATAATTTATGTTTAAATATGCAGAAATGTACAAAATGACCCGTTTACGACGCCCGTGCCGTCAGGAGGTGTTAACAGGGATTTGACGTCTCTAATTATATTGATTTACAAACCACATAGATCTCTGGTTTATTGCCGAATGCAGAGATTAAGTTTTTGAAACTTTCTTATCTTTTATTGTTGTTCCGTGTGGTCGATGGTTGAGGTTTATATGAGGTTTTATTTGTTTATGACATTAATTGACTTTCGACGAACTCTCTGACGTAGAAGATTGTGCTTTAGGAGAAAGTTTCTATTACCGGATCAATACATAGTTATTTTATTTGCTCAGGTCAAATCTCACTACTACTAACGCGGCAAGTTTAACTGCGAAATGATACATTCAAGTAATTTAGCATCGGGATTAATCTACTATGATTTTCAACTAGGCATGAAGCGTTACTTTTTATAAAAAAAAAGCCAAGATTTAAGTCACACATTGTTAGTTGTTGAATATTTCAATGTCAAATAGTAAATGATCGTTGTACACTTACTACCGTCCTTTTGCCATACCTTCATCATCAACCCATTACTGGCCCACTACATGGCACGGGTCTCCTCTCACAATGAGAAGGGGTTAAGGCCGTAGTCCACCACGCTGACCCAGTGCGGATTGGTGGACCTAAGTATAAGGATTATAATTCATAAACAAAAACCGTTTTAAATTAATATTGCTTTAAGCGATGGTAGTAAGGCTTCTGAACGTATATTAAACTCAACGTTTGGATTATTTTGAAACCAAGCGTGTTACATTAAAAAAGCAATTCCAAATGATGAGTTCACCTTCACAAAGCCGTTTGGAAGAGTATTTATTACACGTAGTCGGAACTCCTTGGCCTTAATGACCAGCTAACTCTGTGACCCTGGATCAACTGTGACCTTTTATTTGGAGGTCCCAGGTTCAATTCTCTACCCCTAATCGCTTTCCACGCGGCATCGTTTCGGAATTCTAAATAACTTTGCTGGTATATAGTGGTGAACCTAACCCTCCCATAAAATAATGACAGTGTATAGTCGGTACATATTTGAAAATTTAATGTACGTTCATAAAAACATTTCAAAATTTGAGAAAAAATGTGACTGCAATTTAAACATTAGAAGTAAGAATAAACTTACAGCATAATTCGTTTAAAGGAAATTGCATACAATTCTACAATAAAGATGTCTCTTAAAAAGTTTGTATTAAACGTAAGCTTGTAGAAAAGTCCTTTTATAGTATAAAGGACTACGTAATCGATAAAAAAGCCAGGGGGTGAATTATTGCTCTAACTAGGTTACGCTTCTAATAATTTTAAATGACATTGTGAGATGGTGATAACAAAAAAAATAAAAAAAACACCCGGCTAAGTTTGTTGTGGGCTTCTTCTTAGACCAGGACGCGTTTGGAACCCTCGTATCTTTTGTTTTAAGTTCACGAATGTGGTTATCGCCATCATCTCACTACCGTGTAATTCTTGTGTACGCATCAAAAGTGCCACCTATGGGTCTACTTGAATAAAGATATATTTTGACTTTGACATAGCGCTTACGACTACGCCAGGTATGTCGGCAAAACTGTTGTCGACTATAACATGCCAGCGAATACAGGTACTTTTGTTTCAAATGCTATCTATTTATACCATATGTATAGCAGTTTTTTGTGAAACAGCTCATCCGGTGAAGTACCACCGCCGCGCTTATTGCAGCATTGTGGTGTTCCGGCCTGAACGGCGTCGTTGCCGGTGTTATTACAAGCACATGTAGTTTCACACCCAGCTTCACGTTGACGGTGAAGAAAACGTCACACGTACATATTGTAGGAAGTTTTCCGCATGCCCTGCGAAGTTGCTCTGTTTATAGGTAGTCATGTGGACCGTCCGATTAATATCTATAAAAGAAGGTAGTTATTATTCGTTGGGTTGTTCAAACCGCTATTCTTGCGGTATGCGGTCCATCCTCGTGTCGGCAATCACTTGAGCCACTGCTGTTGAAATGGCGGCCGGTGCGGGCAGGCAGATTGTGTATGTCTGAGCCACAGATAGCTAAACGCGTGCATGACACTAGTCGCAGCGTTGGAAATTGTATGGACATTACTACGTTTTTAAATGAAATATATTGGAACGAAGTTACTTAATGTGGTATGAGTAAATATAGGTAGAAATTTGCACCTAAGAGTGTAACAAGATGACAAGATACGATTCAGAACGTTGCAAAATAATTGCGTCATAAAATTCCCGCTCCGTGCACTTTTTCATTTCTGTTTTCAATATTTTGTTGCCTAAATTAAAATAAATATATATATTAATTAGTTGTCCCCTTTTATCCCCACGTTTAGAAAAAATATCTAACCAAAATTTTATGGTGCAAACTGTGCCAAGGTTGGTAGGTTCGCGGGAATGATAACTAAATATATAAATAAATAAATATACTACGAAAATACACACATTGCCATCTAGCCCCAAAGTAAGCGTAGCTTGTGTCATGGGTACTAAGATGACACTAAGATGACTCATAAATATTTTTATGAATAATATACTTATAATATACAGATAAACACCCAGACACTGAATAACATTAATATTCATCACACAAACATTTTCTACTTGTGGGAATTGAACCCACAGCCTTGGACTCAGAAAGCAGAGCCGCTGCCCCGCCGTCGGCCGTCATCTCCCTCGGTCTCATTACGATCCCCCGGTGGTGCGGGATTAAAAGTATCTTATATCTATACCGATTTTCTTGCATATCACTATGGCTCAGTGATATGCATGAAAATCGGTATAGAAATAAGAAATATGATACATCATCAGTATTTGATACATTGTTGTAGAAACACTAACTTAACCACAGAATACAGTGTTAATATAATCTTAAGTGAGCGTGAGTGAGTGAGTGAGAGATTTTCTATCCACGTCTACTTATTCAGTTGCGCTAATATAAACTATATGAAATGGTATCGAAGGAAAACCATCTAATTACTGAGAAACATTATGGTTCCTAAATGGCACTCTGAAAATACTATCCCACTACTGTCTTATCTACTACCTATTGCTATTATGAAATTTACGGTTCATTAGACTGAAAAGTATGAACCAAAATTATTTATATCGCTGAATTGATATTGGAAAGCTGGAATGGCGACCACAGCCACCCCAGCACCCACCCCACCCGCACCGGTAAACGCAGCGTAGGTCGGCCCCCAACGAGGTGGACAGACGACATCAGACGAGTCGCTAGGAGCCGCTGGAGGCAAGCGGCCCAGGGTCGTGGATTGTGGAATTCCCTACAAAAGACCTTTGTCCAGCAGTGGACCTCAATTAGTTGAAATAATATTTTACTATATGAAATTAAATAATCTGGTCTTATCCACGAAAACGTAACGTGGTGAGTTTGAATAAGTCGCCATACTGGTCAGGCATCAGCGCTGAGCACCGGACGACCTTCCGTGGCGACAGGTCACCGGAATGGCGGCTAATGGAGCGGCTTGCGAAACCGCGTACAAACACCCGCCAGCCGAGAAACTCTCCTAGGCTAAACTAAAACTCAATCTAAACAACTAAATAGTCGTCTATGATAAGTATAAGTAACTTTCTCTCTTTCTGCTTAAACAAATCGAGAAGATTCAGAAAGTTTAGAAGTGTCATATGAGTACTTCGTGGATAGAAGCAGGCGTTACTTTGCGGAATTCCTTGATATATTATGAAAATTAAGCTTAATTTGTTGTACTCCGTGGAAAGCAGGAGAATCTGTATGGTGTAATTTATAAATTCTTCAATCTTTATACACCAAACAGATCTTCGGCAATGTACCTGTACCTGTAATGTTAATTCTGTAATCCTTTATTCTATCTTGTAAGAAATATAAGCGGACTCGATTGCTTCTTGCAGTAATCATTGTATAACCTCGCTTTAATTAACGTGTTTATACATATTGTTAAATTTGTGCATTAGTAAACTCATCGTCGGATAAATCAATATTTTATGTCGTAGTTTAAAGCTTGTTATGAATCCCTTATATTTCCAAGCAACTATAATAAAACACTTCTTCTTGTTTTTTTTCTTTAAATCTTTTATTTTATTTTCCATTAATTTAAAGCTGCTTTTCATTTATTAGTCGGTGGTAGTTCTTTTCCATTAGCAGTAAGCAGGATTTAGTTTTTTTTATTTTTATTTACTATAGATATAATCGATCCAGCAATTATAACTAAGTATAGAATTTATTGAATAGAATAACAAAAGTCACAACACAGCTATTATTATCGTTCTTTTATATATTAAAAAAACTCGATAGTGCAAGTCATCTGCTACAGAACTTGTTACAACCACTCGAGGCAGCCTCGGAGTGTGAGTGGTGTCTACACAATCATTTCTGATCCCCGCTGCTTATTGTAAACCTTTCATTCATCATCATTTTAATCTCCTCTCAGACATTATGATACAAAATAAATGTAAATCTGGTTGTACGTTGTAAACAGATATTTAGTTGAAACCTCATAAAGTAAATATATAACCCAGGGTCTAATTTTTTTCTGTCTGTATTAAATTTATCTATACAAATGTCATAAAGTCTGCATTGGTTGAGATAGGAACTTAAAACCGATACTAAATATTAAAGTCGTTGCACTCCTGTTGCTGAAATACACGTTTCATTTTAAGCTAAGGAAATCTCGAACATACTTTTTTAACCACCAGCTTAGATCGTAGTTGGTTTTTTATAATATATTTAAAATCTATCTTCTAAGTATCATTAATACTTACTAGAACTCCACTAGTAAATATTAATGATTTAATAATCATGAAAACGGAAGAGAACAGGAACGAATAATTCTGTCATGTCCTAAGACATGACGAATAGTAAAGAAATGAGATGAATTATAAAAGTTTGAAGTAAAGCAAAGCTGTCAGTTGGATTACACGAAGCGAATCCAAAAAAACAAACTGGAATAAGTACTCAATAACAGCACAGCTAATGAGAGCAAGAAGACTATGAACAAATTATCTTCTTAGAAACATCATAGAAACTTATATAGAAGTAAAATAGCTAAATGCATAGCTTCATCCACATCGTTATAGCTGTTTCCTAGTCGATATTATACCAGTTGCTTGTTTTGTTTTAAATGAAATACAAACAATAGTTGTTAAATATTCTTCTATAATTTTTACTAAAACATTATTGTGAGCTACATTTGGTTTAAAAACCAATTTGGGCGATTTATTTATTCGGGGCATTAGGATTTAGGATTATATGATTGATTGAAGAACAAGTTAAAGCCATAATCCGAACTTCAAATTCAGTCACCCATCACGTTAATGCCTTGGGTCGTCATTGCTTATCCAGAACATTCGACTAGACTGCGCTGTCGTTAATGTATTTAATTTTATTGGCCTCAAAATTGAATATATTTTCTAAAGAACATCGCGCAGACAAAATCACAGACTGTACTAGTGTAGCGAAAGATTATTTCCTATCCCGTTCTAGTACCAACATCAAGATTACTGAATGGAGAGCGAGACAGACAAAACGCGAGTGACGGAGAGGGCGATAAGATTACTGCTCCATTCGATTTCTTTTCGAGATCGATTCACAATAAATCTTGAGATTTGTTTTTTTCCTGTTCGGATAAGTACCCACTCGTCGGGTGGAGAGACAGCTCGCTGCTACTGGGTTTTGGTTCGATTTTTGTGATGTTATTTTATTTATCGGAGCCCCGATTCGATTTATCGTCACTTGGATTTTATGGCTTTGAATGAATTGTATAAATATCAATGGATTGTTGTCGCTTGTTTTATTTTCTGATCCATTGTTATGTTTCTTGATATTGCTCTTAAATGCCTGTTGATAGTCGATATGTCAGCCTGCGAGCGTCATGCATTCTTTTTCTAGAAATATGTAGCAGTAATAGTTAGTTTATGCCGGCAATTATATTTAATATCGTGCCTGCATACCACGCGTTCTTGAGCTATTAAATACTTATGTACTTACGATGTATTTGTACTTCATTTTTCACACGCGTTAGCAGGTTAACTTAACAAGAAACTTTGGATAGTCGCCTTCAAGTAACTCAACGCATTTTGAGTACTATGTTGTTTCATTTATGAGTAATTGACAGCTGTGGATACTACATTATACAACAGTTTAGCTGTTTAAATTTGAATAGGTACATCTTTTCTGTGGAATATCAAGTAGTCTTGATTTCAGTGGGATTGCCCTGGGTTCGACAGAAATTTAAAATTCGGTAATTTCTGAATCTTCTCTACCTAAGCTTGGGGGAAGCTTCGGCCGTGGCTAGTTATCACCTTACCGGCAAATATATCGTTCCCACTGAGACATTTTGCGTTCCGGTACTCTCACGCTTAGTAGCCAATTAGGAGTGAGGATACAATACAACTTAGACTGCACCAGCACCAACTAGTGGGTCATATAGTAGACCTGGGCTACCAGGTGGTCAAATAAGTTAAATGTGAAATTTTAATTGCGAAATGTTGTCAAAATCATTTTAAACATCAGAGCGCACTTCATACATGCCATAGGTCACTGTCTACCCAATGCATAAGTTTTTGTAGGCCGTATTATTGTATGATTTTCTTCTTAATATGGCAAACCTAAAAACACATGGCTGCTATATACAATTAATAAACTCGCACACGCGACTGTTCACAAACTCGTATAACATTTCCTTGTTGTAATAACATGCCCAATGTGTGGTGTCGCTGACAGCTGCCTGTAGGCTGGCACTGTCATGTAATATCTCAAATATCTCATTCACTTCTCATACCTATCTATCATCTAAAAGCTTTTAAAAGTGTTATAATAATCAAATACAATATTAAAATTAACCGACGCCTATACAGGAAAATTAAATAAACCAGTTTAAATTTAAAACTTGATTCGTATAGGGCTGTGACCATATTCTATATTTGAAAGGCAAAAATGTCTGTTTGTTTATCTATTTTATATAAAATGGTTTTTGTTGATTCGGCTCAACCGCTGCACATATCATGATTAAATTTTTCACAGAATTGGCTGCTAGCCTGAAAAAGGATAAGTATTAAATGCTTTTTATGCCATTGACTTGGGGTTAAAAATGACATCTGTTACCTATGTCACAGAAAAGTCTCAATATTTAAGGTATACAATTCATTTGTATGATTTGAAAAATGGTTTGACAACTATTAATAATAAAAAAAAAGTTTAATAAGTCAAAATGTATAAATCTGATCAAAAGTCAACTAGAGAAAACTATTTTAAATCGATCAAAAAGTTTATGTACGGATCCAAATGACAAAAAATAAACAGCCTTGTAACAAAGTTTTTACGCACTGCATATAAAAACGCATTACTTTGAAGAAAATTGTGATTTAGCTCAGCCAAGTTTACTTATTTTAGATAGGGTCGGGGACCTTGCCAAAATTTCCTCAGAAACCTTAACCAAAGTCAAATGCAAAACCAGGTGACAACCCTAAGTGTAAATAATGAGTGTTTAGCTAACGGCTTCATATGCCTATTTCGCTGTTAAATGAAGTTATTGGTATAATTTTATTGGCTCTTTGCGTCGTGACTTGCGCCCGCCCGCTCTATACACGCCCGTGCATGTCATATGATTGAGCTTACATTACCTTATTATAGCATTGACAAATAAAATGAGTAAAACATTACATATATTACTTCAGAGTTATCTAGAACACACAGGTAGCAATAAATATTATAATCACATAACATAATATTACTGTGTGTCCATAGTATCTACCTTTTATTTTAATTTAATTTTTATTTTTTTTTTGTTTTATAATGTTTTATTATAAGTTATCCTATGAAATAAATTGAATAACGTACAAGGCACGCCAAAATAATGGTAATATACTATTACAATAAAAAAAACAAATTGTAACATATTGGATAGAAACCGGCGTTACTTTGCGGAATTCCATGATATATTATAAAACGTAAGCTTACAGAAAAATCCAATGATAATGTTAAGGATTATTTTAGAATTTATTAAGTTTAATTTTCTATACTTCGCGAAAATCAGGAGACTCTGTATTATGTAATTTATAATTTCTTTAATCTTTTTACTCCTCACCAAACAGATTTTCGGCAATGTAGGGTACATGTCGCACTACGCACATTTCGCTCCGAAACCGGAACAACCTAGAGGAGATGTTGACTTTACAATTAATAATTGCTATCAATTCCGGTTCGACGGTTTCCGGTGTACCTAATTAAAAGCGCATAAGGCTTAACACCCACGCATTACCTAATGCGATAGTCACAGGCTCCACTATGAAAAGGATCCACACTTCACCAGCTTTGTGGACTGACAAAGCTGGTGAAGTGCGGATTGGTTGACTTTATACAATTCAGTGATGGAATTTTCAGGTACGAATGTTTGCTCACGATGTGAATTACCGACAAAAGACCTATGTCCAGCAGTGGACATCAATCGGTGGAAGTGATGCTGACGATGCAAGTTTTCCTATAACTCCAAGTGTATTTAACCACACTAACAGACAAACGAATGAAAGAAATCTCTCTGTCGAATTAATTCTAAAATTGAAAATTTGTAACGGCTACTGACGTATTGGCACCCAAGCAAGTGAGAGTCAGAAATGTTAAATTATTCCGCCGCAAAGGTGATAAACAATCAATGGAAGTCGATAAAATATTTATTTATTCGGCACAAATTATACGTTGTCATTATGTTATATTATCATACTCATTTATTACGGAGTACGCCTCCGGACCTTAAGTTTTTTTCATTTCGATGACAAGTGTAGACACTATCTCAGAATGTTGGGTATATTGGGTAATTAATAGATGGGTACCAATGTGATTTTTTCCTTTATTTCAATGGAATTTAACCTTTAGCAATCTCAACAGGTAGTGAGCGTAAGTGGTTAAATAGTGTTAATCCTGGAACGCATGATGCGTAACCAAATGATCAAAGAAGCCTATTAATATCACGTTTTTGTAAAGGTGCAGATTAAATATGTTTTATTTATACTACCGCCATACTTGTTTCTGCCACCAAGCAGCAATGCTATGTTCGGTCTGTAGGTCGTGGTTGCCGGTGTAATTTTAGGCTCAAATTGATGAACTTAGGATGGCGCTTTGTGGTGTGAAGTGTCCCTGAGAAGTATGGCTCTGCTTTAGACGATGGTTATCCACATACCATCGGGGTAAGCCGTCAGCTTTGCCCGTCTATTATTGTTATAAAAAATAACAATATAATCAAACGCACGAGATTATAAATAAGTGTTGACTCATTAAAAAAATGTTTGATAACTGAACCAGTTTTGTGCACGGAAAAAAAAGATTGACAAATGCTTTGTATCCATATCCAGGTACAGTAAAGTAAGGAAAACGGTCCAATAAATTTGTTCGAATATACCAATATTAAAGTAGACGGTGGTTTCAAGCATTTTTGAATTTAATGCAACTAGTGGGTATATACTATTAACAATAATACTTAGATATAAACTTACGTAAAAAAGTCATGTGCGAGTCAGCTACGAAGGGTTCCGTACATCAAAAAGAATCGTATAAATAGTTTCGTCGTTAAACAATAATCTGACCGCCTCAATAACAATAGCCAAAGAAACGTCAGGGTGCCGAAAAATGAGGCGCTACAATAGTGCCAACTAACAACAATGCGACACCCTTTTATTTTGTAACCCAAATTTTATTGTATGCCATTTTTTTTTGAGATATGTATTAGAATTTTACCGAATTGGACACTATGTCACGTGACTGGAAATTTATTATGTTTGTAAAGATAGAGCTGAAACAAATAATGTTAACCAGGTGCCAATTCAGTTGTGTATAAATCACAAAACTAAACTGCCAAGTTTTAATATTGTGCTAAACTTTTCCACATATAACAAAAATGAAATTCGATTTATATAAAGTAGGCCTTTCTTATGAGCATTTTTAAAACATCAAACCAGTCTGTTTGTTGTGTTTCTACCACCGGTTCTGAATGCAGAGGCTACCAAGAAGAAGCCAGCAATAAACTAAGCAGATTGCTCTTTTTCTACATCATTCAAAAGGAATAGGCTATTCTAAATATGTTTTTTCAAATTAACTTTTTACCGTTATCGGGGAAAACGAGAATAAATACAACATATATTAAATATCAATACAGTGGAGGGTTTGTAATAGTGCCCCATTCGGGACGCTTTGGATACGGAACCCTAAAAATCAATAAAAAAACACTCATTTCCTGACTCTCCCGCATTAAGTTATACGTGCTTAATTAGTGACATGTTAGCTCCGACCGGTAACCGTCGAACCTAAGTTAGATTAACATGTAGAGACCAACAACACGCCCAAAGAATGCAATGAAGAAGAGTTATCCGCGGGCAAAAAACGTAAACAGCATTACTCATTGCTGTTTAAGGTCAAGATTGCAGCATTTAGCGACGGGTTGTAAAACATAAAGCATTTGGTTCGAGTATCGTCCTCAATTAAAGGTCACAAGTAATTGCAAATTAAAATAATCGCTCCGAAATAATAAATGGCCATTACGCACTTAATTGAAGCGTATCGCGGTTATCGGTTAATCAATCATTGAAAATGGTTCCTTTAAAAGTTTCCATGCGCTTCGAGGAATTGAAAACGATAGCTTTATAAGTTCAAGAGTAAAGTGCGTCAATTAAAAGCCGTGAAGAGATAACGCTTTAATATCCTGGGTATTACAAAGTATCATTTTGTCCAAATTTACTCTCAAACCTTTTTAGTAGTAAGTGTTTTGTGACAGAGCTCGTCCGGGGAAGTACTACCGCCATTCCTATTTCTGCCGCTAAGCAGCAATGTTGCAATGCTGTGTTCCAGTCTCCTGTGGTTGCCGTTTTAATTGCAGGCTCATGAGGCTTAACACCTACGCCTCAGGTTGATGAACAAAGGGCGGCATGTATCCATGTTTATAGGCGATGGTTTTCTAGTTAATATCAGGGTAGCCATATGCTTGGTCTGTCAACTGTCACTATAAAAAAATCCTGGAGCAACTATTGCAAATAGTGAATGGATATATTTTCTTTACCTTATCAGACTTAAAAGCATCGTAGGCGAATGTAATTTAACTAAACAAAAGTTTTATTAATTTCTTTCAAAATACTAGAGAAAAAGAGTTTGTAAGTGATAATAAATAAATACTGAAATTAAAATTTAAATTGTGGTATTGTAACATAGCCGAGTTAGGAAATTGAAATAGTGTCATCTTTGTGCTTGAAGAGCTAGCCATTGATTCCTGTTTTTATCACTAACAAGTGATAACATTGTTGAAGTCCGCTAGCTAACCTCAGAGCAGTACAGAGGTTCTAAGTTCTCAATTATTTTTTGCTAAGAGAGAAGAGGCCCGTGGGCAGCAGTGGAACACTACGTGCCTACAGCAGTTTAATGAAATGTCAAGTAGGTACTGTATAAATCATTATAAATCACCTATTAGACTTAAAATAAAGTGTGTGGCCAATGCAAGCTTTACTTCCCGATAGTGCGAAAGGAACAAAAACAAAGTATAAAATCAAAATTCATAGGTACAACGTTACAAATTTGTGAAATAATTTAGCTTATTTACTTTCTATGAATTGCTCAGTTATTTTTATACATGTTAACTTACAGTCATGTTAACCTACTATTGATTTTTTTAATGAAAAGAATTGAAGTGAAATCCAGCCTCGCTATGATACTCGTATAAGATGGCTGCGCAGTAAAATATTATGCGGTGCTCACGCAGTTAATTTAATAACAATTAAAGTTTAATTCTTTGATTGTATATATAACTGTGAGCAAAGGATTTTGGTCATAAAATAAATGGCAGTACCTAGGCAGACCTAGTTTATTTACTAAAATGTGATTGTCTTTAGGAAGTTGGTTATAAAATACTCAGGTTATAAACATTATATTTTACCTTGAAATGTTATCTGTTAAGGTTAAATTTCGCAATGGTCTTTCAAAACTAAACAACGATAATGTTGATCGATCACAGAGTTTTAACAAATTGACAATACGATATTATTCGCCACAAAGATTTTAATCAATATATAATAATTATATGGCCTCGCCCTAATTTGGTCCTTCATCATGAAATGTGAAAGTTCACTTATTTATCATATACTATACATACAGAAGAGCATAATATAGTTGAATGTTGTGGCCTAGGTGCACGTAAAACCCAGTTGGTAACCAGATGGGAAAATGACTCTAGTGGTCTGAGTTTGACCATAGCCTTAACTCGCCTCGTTACAAGCGCCATAAGCGGTTCGCCCTGATATTATAACTAACATCTTATAAAAATACTCACAGACTGTTAGGTATTATGAAAATGGGTGGAGATGTAAGGTATCTTTCTTTAAGGTATTTCGCGTCCAGAAACATTTTATTTTTTTACTTTTGGGGTCAAGCCTCCTCTTTCATAGGAGACGAGGATCAAGATCTTAAACCCACCACTCTTCTCTTATACAGGTTAGCGATCATTATCACACCTTAACGATAAAATTATCGGATTAGGTACTAATATATAGACGTAATGTAAAAAGACTGAGAGATTTGTAACAGCAAAATTAAGTGCTTAAAAAATTTGCACAATCAAGTTATCGAACCGAATACCTCTTAATCCACTGTCGCACTTGTTGACTTCTATGCAAACGAAGCAGTTAATTTTTGCGTGCACAAATATATGAAATCATATAAAGTAACACATAGGTAATATTCATTGTTGAACGTTATCCAGTATTTCCGATCACTAAACAAAAGGCATTAGTCATACCGCATTCCGGTGCATTTTATTGTATTGTGTGCTGACCAATGCTTTTTACCAAAGGCGGAACTCAGTAGTTATAAACGTATGGCGTAGCAGGTTCTGTGATTGATTGTAACTATTTACCTGAAAACTTCTGGGCTCATTATAATGCGGTTTTTATAAATAATTTAAGACCACTGCCAAAATTGGGGTAGATACATATTTTTATTTCAATTAACATTGATATAAGTGACGGCAGATCAGAATACAATTGTCACCATTTCTCCTTCCCGTGGGTATCGTATGAGGCGGCTAAGGGAATATAAAAGAAAACGGGCAGCAGCGTGCTCCGTGCTACTACTACCATCTACGATCACCAATTCGTCTGCCCAGCTTGGTGATTATAAGCAAACCCTCTTGGGATAGGCTATTTTTAGCAGAAGACTTGATAGGATATTGATGATGATGGTAACTAATTGCTACATTAATTATGCAAACATTTTTCTTCATCAAAACCATATTTATCCAATAACATACGTAGTAGGTACATACAAATATCCTAACCGGTGGTAGAGTTACTACAAACATACAAACTTGATGTTGAAATTAATTTTGGATGAAATTATAATATCTACGTACATGGTATAGTTAAGCTTACCTAACCAAAAATGCCCTCCAAATGATCACTTTTGGACATACACAGGCCCAAAACGCAGCTATTGCGTCTTTGTATGACTAAACATAGCCATTGGGTATAACAAGGTGACCAGAATGTTTGGAACACAGCAATAGTGAAATGTTTCGTATCCGAATCTAGAGTTTCAACCAGTCCACGAAGTTAAAAATATAACTTCACATCAGACCAGGGGTATTTTTCAAAGACTTTTACTCTACCGCTTCCTCGACAAATCACACATGGTATTCTTGGAACATCGATTAAATCTCCCTGTCCATATTCCAACGATCGTTCGATAGTCGATAAAAATCAAGTAAGCATGTCGCAATCGAATCGAACGCGTCAACGCGCGTACCTACCTCCTATAAGGATAATGTGCTCATACAAGCACGTTCAGTTAAGTCATATCCCAAATACCAATAAAGCACCAACTTGAATGAAATGCCCGGCCGGCTGGCTGTCCGCACCTACCATTCAACGTCTGCCACATTCTTTTTACATTCAAACTTATTCTAAACCTTAAAACTATTTGCTCTATGTTTTAATTTCGTTTAGTTGACAGTGATAGTTGCAGAACATGTTCTTTGTACTTGTGGTCCAAGAGTTGATGGGTATTTGAGAAGCTGATAGTTTGCAAAAGTCGGTAACTGTCCATTACTGAAACGGTAAGGAGTCTGAGGTACGGTTGGTGCACTCTATGATTTATTATTATCATCGAGAAAAATATGTTTTCTTTTTATGACATAGAATTTCGTCTTCACTCCGGGGGGCCGAGTTCAAAACCCAGCCCTTACCTCTAACTGTTATAAGTTATGTGCGATTTAAGCAATTAACATATCACTTGCTTCCACTGTGAAGTTAAACAACCTCTTGAGGAAACCCATGCATGAGAGTTCTCCATAATATTCTCAAAGGTGTGTGGAGTCCACCAAAAACCATTACGCTAGGACGGTGGCCTACGGAGTAAATCCTTCTCGATGTGGGAGGAGACTCGTGCCCTGTAGTTGGCCTATAATGGGTTGATGATGATGAATATTGCTTGATATTCATTGCAACTTGCTTCCGTACTTATTCATAATATCTAAATTTAGAACAGACATAATATTATGTTGGGCTCAAAATACAGTTACAAAATACCTAGTTTAAATTCGGCTTGTTCTCTTCTTCTCCTCGTTCTATGCGATCAGACGAGATAAAGGGTACACTTTAGCCCTATAGGGCGATTTCAGAACTCTCGTTGCTTTACATTAAAGAAAAATAAACATTCTCACTACAGCAAAAATAGTGCCTTTGATTTCTGAATGATTTCACGCAGTGGACATAAAATATAATAAAATTGTTATGATTATAGACAAGTCATTCATTTAGACCAGTTTCGTGTCTTAGTTAATATAAACCAAAACATAAGTTATTAACTTATGACTTAATCATTTTTATACAGTTGTATGACAAAACTTGACTCAGATACATAAAAAAAAAGAAATTCTAATTGTAAAACGATTAATCTGTCCAGCAAGATAGAAATTGACACCTTATAGCTTTTTCAAGCACCTCTTACATACGTCCCACCAGTTCTTAAACCGTTACAGAACCTAGAATATGAACTCGATAGCACTGCAAACAAAACATAACTGCTATTAAAAACAACAGTAGGGTTAGTTCTGGGGCTACTAGGCGGTCAGCAACGCGCGGAGGTGGTCGGCGGACCGGTCGGGCAATGATACGATACCACTATTTAATGTAGCTAACATACACGGCCTATTATGATTGCTTCCCGTGTTACCACTTGCTGTATAGACATATATATTTTAATAGATACGTTTTAGAGTCGGTATTTATTTAAAAATTATGTTTTAAAAACGGGTTTGTTCAAATAATAATTTAAAGTCTTCGAAACATCTGACTTCTAATAATGAAACTTACTTTTCTGCATAACAATCTAATATCTTATGGCTGTTATAACTAATCTTTTACAGTGATTGCGTCGAGTTGTTTAATTTTCTTTCATTCTTGAATGTTTAAGCCTATTAGATCATGAATTTATTTAAGGATAAATTCATGATTTATGGATATGTGGTCCAGGAGCTTAATATACTAATTTCCACCTGGCATTTCTAATTAACCATATTTGATTATGCAATTCATTACCTAGTGAGTTCTAGTCTCGTTTCCTTATATGCAATGCTTTGTTACAATGTACAAGGGCCGGCGACCGGTTTAATGCGATTACGGTGCGATTTGTCACTTCAACTTGCTCTTGACAATTTTTGCACTCAGTGTCAACGTATCATGCCTATTCACTTTTTACTTCTGTATGTGTTATAAAACCTATTACATATGATATTTATGATGACGACATTTTTCAAATATTATAAATAATTATGTTTGAAAACCTTAAGAATATGTTTGAAAGGTTGATGTGTATTACTAAGTACACTTAAGCATTCAAACAGTTTTAATTGTTCGCAGATCGAAAAGGATAGTTTGTATTCCAGAAAAAGTAGCATATAGAAATTTAAATGATAAATAATGTGGGAATGGTTAAATAATCAGAAGTCCCAATATATGTTGAAGCGGTGATAGCCTAGTGGATAAGGCTTCGGCTTTCCTTTCTTTGAGGCCGAGTTTGAGCCCCGGGGTTTTATGTTCGTATTTAAGTTAAGCTATTTTAATACCACGTTATTTAAACGGTAAATGAAAACATCGTGAGAAAACCTGCATGCCCGAGTTATCTATAAAAATCTCAAGGACGTGTTAAGTTTATCAATCCGCACCAAGGCCAGCGTGGTAGCCTACGGCCTAGGCTCTTCTCAATGTGGGAGGAGACCCATGCCGGGGTTGGCCGGTTATGGGTTGATATAATGATGACCACATCAGTGTGTTACCTACACATAGTATGACCAGTTCTATTTTTTTGTTTTAATTTAACCCATTCAAGTTACCTAATCAAAAACCCATTTTAAAATTTACATAACAATATGGGTAGATGAAGATGATGATGATGAAAAGTAGACGATATACCTTTTCAAATAAAAGTATAATCCAAATTGGTTTTTGAATTGACAGAGTTATGGAATAGCTCTGAACTCATAACCTCCTATATTTTTCGAGGCTGTCAAATTGTGAGTGTGTCGCCATGACTTATGTGAATGCAACGTCATAAAACAGTGAAAGCGGAGAGCTACATTTTCGGAATTCCTCACTAACATATCTATTGGGTCAGTTTGGGTTTGAGGTTTGAACTCTCTCGTCGTAAAGTACCCACTTAATTACCCAGCTCGCTGCGGCGGCCCAGCTAACTGTACGTAATTAGTGGAGAGGCAAAGATAATAAAACATTCCAATCTAAGATTACTCGTATGTAAAGACCACGGAGACGGAACCAAAAATGTGAACCACGTGTGTATAGATGCCTAATTTGTGAACTAATTGTTTTTTTTAAACACTTCAAATGCTAATACAAATTGAAATAAACCACATTCATTTAGTCATATATATTTAAGCCGTGATGGCCCAATGGGTACTTTGACTTCACTTTTGGCGCGAATTCGAATCCCAGCACGCACCTCTAACTTTCCTAAGTTCTGTGTGTTTTAAGCAATTCAAATATTACTTGCTTCAACGGTGAAGGAAAATATCGCGTGGAAACCTACATAGCTGAGAGTTCTCTATACTGTTCTCAAAGGTGTTTGGAGTCCACCAATCCGCACTAGGCCAGCGTGGTGGTTTACAGCCTAACCCCTTATCATTGTTGGGCCCATGCCCTGTAGTGGGCCGGTAATGGGTTGATATGATGACGATAATGATGCTTTATTCGGAAGTCGGACGGGGGTATAAGAAACGGCACCATAGACTGCGGTTCTATTGTTCAAATTCATATATTCAATTTCAAATATGATACTAAAGTATAAGTGTATACAAATATGATACTAAAGTATAAGTGTATACAAATATTATACTAAAGTATAAGTGTATACAAATATTATACTAAAATCCAAATAGAGCTAATGTTAATGCATTAGAATTTGACTTTTCAAAAGCTTTTCAAACTAAACAAATTAAAAAGGATCGTTTAAAAGTTTACAGTTACTGTGCTTCTAAAACCGATAGTTAGTTCCGCAGTTGGTCTAATTGAGAACGATATACCTTCGGAGACGGCAGACGAAGCTCTTAATTAATATTATCTTTATTGGCGAAGTTACTGTTTATTTCATGGTAGGTATGGTCTTTATTTAATTTTAATGTTTAATTGTCTAGCCATTTTTTAACCGACCTCAAAAGGAGGAGGTTAGTTTGTGAATATTTTTTATTTTTTTATTATATATTATGTTCGGTCATGATTCTTATAAAATATATTATAAAATTCTTTCCGTTATAAAATTCTCTTCTTGTTCGAAAGGGAGTTCCTTCGAAATAGTCCCATTAGATTTTAATGAAGTACTGATGGAGAGTTTCGGAGACAGACGACGGAATTCTTATCATAGTTAAGTACTACTTGCATATTTCTCCATGGCTGGAGGCTAGTTGTAGCACGTAGTATTCAAACTTGATTTATTTATAAATTTAGTTATTTTTCGTTTGTAGAACATTACTAGCGAAGTCGGATTTATTTTTGTTAAAACAAATAATTTACTTATTATGTACAGAGCGTGATGTTTTATAACATGATACCGAAGGTAATATTAGATCTACCTTTACCTAAAACTCGTTTAACAAATCGTGGTTACTACACGATTGGTGAATTCCTTAACAACAAGGCTGCTTGGAAGCAGGCCACTCCGCTCTCATCTCTCACAAAACAGAAACATTCTAAAGATTGTTAAACTATAAAATTTATGTTGGAAAAGAGCAATCTGCTGAGTTTCTTGCCGGCTCTTCTCAGTGGAATCTGCCTTCCAAACCGGTGGTAAAGTCACTACAAACAGACTGACTTGACGTTTCAAAAGTGCTTATAAATTAGGCTTACTTGAAATAAATGAATTTTGTTTTTTTTTTTAATTTTGTTCCGTCCATAAGTAAAAGCATCATTAGTTTCCCCTTCCTTGTCCCTCAAGGTCGAGAGTCGAGACACACTTATTACACCTAACAAGAGAAACGCATTTGAGTCGCGCCCGGTAGCCGCGTGTTCCGATAGCGAGTTCGCTTCCCGGCCCCTATCAGCGCCCAGCCTACACAGATGCGCGAGATAAGCAGGTGACTACGTGGGAGTTGAACTAGAAACACTCTAAACTAACTACTAACTAAATCGCGTACAAGTCCCGAGTTCGTTGCCCGGCTGACTGACTATGGAAAATCATCCTCACCATTCTTATAAATTCTGCGCACAGGGCACCTGTCATAAAGGAGAAAGAGATAAATTAAAATATTAATTACCTCACTTCATTAAAACATCCTTCAAAACCTGTTTAACGAGGCCTATAGAATATAATAGACTCAATTAGATATATAATAATCTCTGAATTGATCGAAGTTCTGATGAGTAGACTTTACCCGTGGTTAGTTTCCAACCTACGAAAATAGGCGTACAGATTTAGTGTTCCAGTAAGAAGCCACGTATAATCTAAAACTTTGATGGCTGTCCTACCGTGCTTCATCGCCCACTGGGTTAGTTAAGTGGCCTTCATGAACAACCTTAATTTTAACCATAAGATGACATCTAACTTAACGCCTAACAAAATCCTAAAATAATGTAAACCTGAGAACATGGAGTGCTCAGAAATCAAGTGAAATTTAATAAAGATTTAACAACTCGATTCTTTAAAAAAAAAACAGTCACAGTAAAGCCAAATAAGAGAAGAATATGCTAAAGGCAATTTCCAACATTGGAAACCAATAGCGCCAATTAACATCTTCGACTTCCCTATAAGCGCTCTCAGTCACATAAAATAATTCCGATAGGTCTAGTTGGAAAAAATGCGCTTATCTATGATCATAGTTAGCTCCTAGATAAGCCTCGAGTACTAGGAGTGCATAAGTTTAAAGGATGTCGCTTTGTTTCGCGTTGTCAAGTGATGGAAAAACGTAGTCGCAAGAACTAACTGCGCGATCTTAATGAGAGTGGACAAACTGGATGGCCAAGAGCCGTGATATTGGATTAGCATGGATATGACTTTTAAGTAACTTATCTCACGAACACGTATTCAATCCGTATTTTCTGTGACGTATCTACTTCAGAGTACATCTACTTTATGTCTCAAACATTTAATAGTATCAGTAATGTACTTAACTACTTCTATATTATATAGTATGATGTTTTCTTCTTCTTAGTCGTGCACTCTTGGCAGAGTGGTCGTGGCTGCTGAGATGAAGTTCATGGCGCTAGGCATAATTGGATTGCACAGCTTCCCGCGCGAGTCTTCTCCACTTTTGGCGGTTGGTAGCCTGTCGAAAACATTCCACCACAGTTGTCTGGGTCAGCGATTTCATCGTACTCGTATCTGTCCAACGAGTAGGTGACCGCCCTCTTGCCCTAGTATTCAATTTACGATAATTTTTATTTGATTATCTTTTAGACATTTATCTTTAGGATATGCATACTACATAGAAAAGTTATTATCTCAACTGATCAAACAAGAAGTCATTATTTGAAGTGACAAGCAGAAATTTCGCATTGGTATTACTTATATAATTTTTCTCGCTACATTTTAGTGTCCTTTAACTAATCGCATATATAAGGCACGCACCACCATACTTCTTTATCTCTTATGATGATATCAAAATTAAATTAAAACCTTTCAATTTAAGCGCGCGTCGTATCCACACTAAGCCTGGCAGCCATCATAACACGCCGTATATGGCGCTGGTATCATTGCTCGACCGGTCGCTACCGGACACCGCCGCGCCTTTCTGATAGCCTGGTAGCCGCACAACTATTCTCTACTATTTGTTTTTACATTTTATCTGCAAATAGAGCCTATTTTAACTAACTAATAAACTATTATTTACCCACTTTCATTAAACACAATATAGAATAAGTAGTGTACAATGTCGTTAATCTACCGTTTGGAAAAAATTTACTAGAAGCTTCTGTGCGTCCCAGTGTTCCAAGTAAACAAACATATAAGGAGTGTTTAAAATATCACGAGTTACAACGTTTTATACATTAATTGACATTAAATTATAGTTTTGCCTTAACCCAGTCCCCGATAATTCTAGGACCTGATAGTTAAAGGTTTCACTAAACCCAGGTTTTTCGCGATTTTGTTTAATCTGTTTTATTCGGGTTAGCGTTAGCTTCTACACTGGCTCTACACGTAGATCAACAAACTAGCTCACTCCAACACGACATTTTAAGTTGACTGGGTTGTGTTGGCTTTTTAAAAAAACACACGCAAATACTTGCGATGTCTCCACACCAATTAACTTGTAAAGTTTTTTTTATTTCACTAAAAATAGCCCTCTATTGCAATCTGGTGATAAGTGATGATGCAGTTTAACATGGTAGCGGGCTAACCTTTTAGGGGTATAGCAGTTATATTGAACCAATACCCCTAATTAGTTTGTACGCGATAGCGTACCGGAACGCTAAATCGCTTGGCGGAGCACGGCTTTATCGGTAGTATGGCAGATCAGTTTAGCTGTGAAGTTGTACACATTAAAACAATTTTAATTCATTTATATTAAGTAAGCCTACTTTATAAGCACGCTTGTAACGACAAGTTTGTCTGTTTTTTGTGACTCTACCACCAGTTCAAATTCAAATTCAAATTCATTTATTTCAAGTAGGCCTACTTTATAAGCACTTTTGAAACGTCAAGTATGCATGTTTGTGTGACTCTACCACCGGTTCGGAAAGCAGATTCTACCGAGAAGAGCTGGGAAGAAACTCAGTAGTTGCTCTTTTCCAACATCAACATTTACAATCATTTTGCTATCTTGCGGGAGATGAGAGCGAGGCTGGCTGCTTCCATTCTACCTTATCATTGAAAGTTCGGAAAGCAAATTGTAGTTGAGTTGATATAGTAAAGCAGTTGATCTGTTCCAACACTAATATTTACTATGATTTTTCTATCTTACGGGATGTGGAAGCGGAGCTGACTGCTGCCAAGCTAACTTTTCATTGGCAAGATAGGTTTGTTTTAAATCTCCCCGAGCAGTTCCGGAATCACAACAACCACACAGACAGTCACACTTCCACATTTGTATAAAGATGCTCGGCAATGTATAAATACGTAGGCACTTATTCAAGTGTAATTACAAATTACACTTACCCAAGAATTTAGTAATGATTTGTAAAATTAAAGTGCTGGTCGCCACTGGAGTCAAATATTACGATACTTGTTTTAGAGATCAGTATCGGGGTTAAGTGCTGCTTGTCGTAAACCGTAGCTAAGCTCTTCTCAAATAGATATCCATTTTTAACTGTTCTTTACCAATTCAGTTATTTTATCAGCAAACTTTAGTTGATTGAAACTACTTTTGGAAAGCGTACAGTTAATTGCTGTCTGAGTTCAAAGTCTCAGAAGCTCATCGATTTAAGAGATATAAAATCCAATGATTATTTTTTATTGATACTCTGAGTTTGAATCTCATCCCATTTATTTTTATAAAGCATTACATGAACGATAAAAAGCTAAGTATGGATTTAATTAGGTCCAAAGCCAAATATGAATAAGAGACTGTTAAGTTTGTTGTGGGATTCAACCCTGATTTTAATTAAACGAAGGAAAAAAAATACGACTTACTAAACCTACTCATAATAAGTACCTTCAGTACTATATATCAAAACCGATAATAAATAAATAAATTAATTAATTAATTAAGCGTAACTTAGTACCCATAACACAGGGTACTAAGATGACTGATCAATATTATTATGAATAATATACATAAATACTTATAATATACATATAAACACCCAGACATTGAAAACCATTCATATTCATTACACAAAAATTTTCCAGTTGTGGGAATCGAACCCACGGCCTTGGAGTCAGAAAGCAGGGTCGCTACACACTGCGCCAATCGGCCGTCAAAATACTGGTACAACATTCATAGAATATCATCTATCAATTGAAAATGAAAAAAAGTTTAGATTTTATCTCAAGAATACTTTTAGTTATTTTAAAGCATGTTTAATATATCTATAACCGATCAAAAATATATACGTTCAAATTCAAATTCAAAAATGTTTAATTCATGTAGACCTTATCACAGGCACTTATGAAGCGTTCGTAAGCACACTGGTGTAACACCTATAATATGTCGGCCTTCGATGTTTTGAAATATTATTCTAAGATCCAGTTACACCGGGCGATTGTTTGAGGCTAGCTTTATCATGTACAGCATAGTTGAACACGCTATCATCTTCTGTTCTTCAAAACTTCGATATTGAATTGGTGTGGAAAATAATTCTGCTAAAACAAGCCTATAAGGGAATGCTGTCAAGGTTTTTTTGAAATTTATTTTTATATAGGGACATACCAATTTTTCCCTAAGTAGTAGAAATTAAGTTATAATTAAGCTTAATTTTCATTATATATCATGGAATTCCAAAAATTAACGCCTGCTTCTATCCAAGTTTTATAATTGCCATGACCAATATCTAAACTAATCCAAACCGATCTATTGTTTTAGGAATCCGTATCCGAAGGTTTATATTATGGAGGATCTGCTGTCCTCTTTTTAAGCCTCTACCTGGCTCTGAGCTCTGTCTGGTAGACGGCTCCATATATCTCAGGAACCGTAATATAATTGGATAATTCGAAAGCAAAGAAAAAAAATGTATTAATACTAGGACTTTATTGCGTTAATTTTGTAAACAAGACTACAAAATACTGTGTAAAGAATATTTATATTTTTTTACTTTATTTTATAGAGCTTTGAAAGTTGTTACTTTTTATGAATATTTATTGTGATCATCTCGCATGGTCAGTTATGAAGAGTCCAGCTACAGGTGCGAATAACGCATTCTAGATATTGATTGACCTTCATAAATAACCTCAAGTTAATGAGAACCTTTTCAAACGCAAGGGAACGGGTTCTGGCATGGTTGCCGGATATTTGGACCAATTAAACGTGAATTTGCGTGTACACCCTAATCAATGTCAATCGATCGATACGTGGAACTAATGGCCAGGTGTACGTGCCTTGCCGACCAGATTTCAAAGATGTGATTCTGGGTTCATTCGTAAAAGGAGGTTATAAAACTGCTTCGGGCACCAAAATTGCGCATTAAGCGATAATAAGCGGTAGATAAGGCTTTGGCTTTCTTCTCGGAGGGACTAAGTTCGAACCCCGGCACGTTGATGATGATGATGAATTGAAATTGAGTGTGAGAAGCGGTGATAGCTCATTGGGTGAAGCGGTGATAGGTCTTTGACTTCACTTTCGGGGGGGCGAGCTCAAATTTCGGCACGCACCTCTAACTTTCCTTAGTTTTATGCATTTTAAGCAATTAAAATATCACTTGCTTCAAGGATGAAGGAAACTATCGTCAGGAAACCTGCATGCTTGAGGGTTTCCCTATAATGTTCTCAAAGTTGTGTGAAGTCCACCAATCCGCACTGGGCCAGCGTGATGGACTACGGTCTTAACCACTTCTCATCGTGGGAGTAGACCCGTGCCCTGTATTGGGCCCATAATGGGTTGATATGATGATGAAGATGATGAATTAAGAGTATGTACGGGAGCTATGGTTATGTGCTCGACCGTAACAATAGGAAGATCTTCCTCCGAGGACCGACTGGTCCGAGGTTCTATTCATCTTTGGAGGTTGTATATATGTTCATTATTTTTAAACACATCGCTAGCGTGATGCAGGATTTTTGTGGCGCCATCTAGTTGGAAAATTTGTAGACCAACACAAAGTACACAAATATATGTTTGGTGTGGGGTATAAAGATTGAAGAAATTATAAATTCACCATACAGATTATGAAGAACAAATAAAGCTCAATTTTCATAGTTTTAGCAAATAAATATCCATTTCTTTAACGGTGCAGAAACACTGTGTGAGAAAAATTTCTTCATTAATTTATTCTCAAGGGCGTCTGAAGCTTGCCAACACCGAACACTTGGCCAGCGTGGTGGATTAGGGCCTAAAGCCTTCTAATTGTGGAAGAAGACCTTTGCCTTATAGTGGGCTGGTGCAATTTTGATATGAATATTACCCATAGACAAAATAATCATGTTATAAAGTTTTATGGCAAGGCAAATAAAATAACATGAAGTGAGTACTTGATTACTCCATATAAACTATACTACACCCAATCAAATGGAAGCATTTTTTCCTTACATTACAGACACAATTAGTTGAACCTAACTCAAAACTCAAGCGATACTAATATTGATAAATCTGTCAACAAAATATTAACATTGAAATGAAACGAATTGATATCCACTCAGCATTCTGTATGCAGACCGAAAAAAAGTCTAATAAGACAATAAATCGATACAAGCAATCATTCTCACAAACATCTATATTGGGAGTTATCAAGGGGCAAATAAATAAGGGCCCTCGTCGGAGTTATCTCAGCAAGTAGGCGCATCAAAGTCCAGTAGCTTAATTTATTCCGTGTCGCTTGTAACATCGGAACAAAAAGCACAAATAAGTTCTGAACGTATGAATACACTTAACGTGGATAAAAGGGCCGACGGCTCTCGTGACGTTCGTTTAGGGACAGCCCGTTGGATTCAGAAAGTAATTATAATTCACTGTACTCCATAAATCTTACACGGCTTCTTGTTTTTGGGTGTTTTATTCTTATAGGTACTTATACGTTATACTTCCTATAAGATTAGTGAGCTACGGTTAGAATTTCTTAATTGTTATGTGTAGGTTGAGGATTCAAATAAGACCACAATAATCATGTACAGTGATTACTTTTTTATAAAAACAAAACATCAAAAATTGGTCGTGTGATGACGTCGGATCAGAATACTGCTGTCACCACACCCTCTTTGACTGCGGGCGTTTTTTTTTTATTCCACTACAAATGAGCCCTTGACTGCAATCTCAACTGGTAGTAAGTAGGTAATGATGCAGTCTAAGATGGTAGCGGGCTAACCTGTTAGGGAGCATGGTAGTCATACCCCTATTCGGTTCCCTGGAAAAATCCCTCCCCTTTATGAGTTATACAAATATTTAAGGGTAGGCAGTGCTTTTTGGCATCTATGAAGTGCATGCCACTGGCGACACCTCTTTGTCGGTAGGGTGGTAACTATCCATGGCCAAAGCCTACCACCAGACGGACCAGAGAAAATTCAGAAATTATAAATTCTTAAAGTGCCGGGAATCGAACCCGGAACCTTCTACTTAAATTCACAGCGCTCACTGTTGCGGCAGGGAGGTCGTCAAAGGTGTCGTACGAGGCGAAAGGGAATATAACGGAGAATGGACAGCAGCGTGCCAGAGCACGCTGCTGTCCATTCTCCGTAACACAGAGTGTTACTACTACCATTTACTGCGATCATCAGCCCGTTTGCCCCAACGTGGTGAATATGGGAAAGCCCTCCCGTTTGGAGAGGCCTATAGTTCTCTGTTCTGGTCAGTTGGGAGCGGCCCGTTGCCGACAAAGATGTGCCGCTAAGCAATTTAGCGTAACGATACGTTTTCGCGTGGACACCGGTTAGGTTTATCGGTTTAATATAACTGAGATTGGTGTGACCAGGTGAGATTGCCGTCAAGGATTTACTTGTACTGAATTAAAAAAAATAACAAACAGCCTAGAACTAGATGGCCAAAATCATTCTCCGTTCCGTCGTGAATAGTAAAACGGTTCAAGTGAAAATACTTTACAGTACACAGAACAGAGTGAACGATAGGTATTGGAAAGTACAGGGTCATTTCCAATCCATCCACCTGCGTGGACACGTCAGCGACGGACGGGTCCGGCCGGAGCGGAGCGGAGTGGAGTGGTCACGCCATTCGACGCTTGTAATTGACGCCATAAATCTCGCCACACACCCGTCCGCACAGAGGAATTACCGCATTTTTAAAAATCGACTGCTGTAAATATATAGATGGCTATAATACTAACTTCTGGTGCGGATGGAGTAAACAGGTAGACGTACCCCAATGATTAGATGGACTTCATTGTATAGCAGCGTGGGTATAAAAGATCTGCTCAGACATTAATTGGTTGATGATTAAGGCTTTTTATTATTATTATTTATGTCAGTGATATTTATTGGCAATTGTTAAAGTAATCTTATAAAAAGGGTAAATAATTAAACTTTTTGTTACTGTAAATTCATATTTGCCAGATAAGTTTTCAAGAATCAATTAAAATTATATTTGATTAACAACCAATGTCCATGACTACACTATCAATACACTTGTATGCAAAGATATCTCCGGGTGTCTTACTTTATCATAATTGTTAACACCGTTTTTGTAGGTACACGAAACTGTGTTACTAAATATTAATAAATAAGATATACATAGAAAAGCTTATCTCTACAAGAGATCTCTTTCAGCCACCCTTTGTTGTGAGTAAATTTATTTTAAAAAGCTATCTCAGATGTTCGGCGGCAAGTCTTCTTCACTAAAGTGACAAGAAGCAGCGGCCATAGCAACAACAGATTCGATTTGGATGAGATGATTACTCCTTATATCTTAATGCTCTAACCGCATTGCTAATTAATATAGATGTATGTTACTTTGTTACAGTTTATACAAAACGTTAGCTTTTAGAGAAATCCTATAATAATATTAAGGATTACTTAAACGATAAAAAAACTTGGGGATGACTTGCTTTATCTTTACAGTTATATATTAACTAACTGTGAGATAGGGATAGCAAAAAAATACCTGGCTGATAGTTATCACCATCGCCTCACAATTATGTATACATAAACCTGTCTACGAGTACATGAATACAGTGTTTTTGTGTTTACAAAACAATATCCGGCTACATTTTCTGGGGGCATCTTAGACCAGCCAACGCGGTTTCTGGAACCCTGGTAGCTTTAGTATGGAGTGGGTAACGAGTGTAATGACCACAATAATAAAACTATATACCAGTAGGTTAATTTCGACGACCTCCCGACGACGACGTGTGGCGCAGGGGTAAGCGCTTTTGTTTTAAATATGAGGTTCCAGGTTCAATCCCTGGCAGAGGAAATAGCAGTCAAGAGCTAAATTGCTGTGAAATAAACATTTGAATAACTCATCTTTGATTTTGATCTCCAGCTCCTAACACGTGAATAAGGTGAATTAGAATAGTGAATTTAAGGATTAACACAGCAGTATGGCCGAGTTTACTTCATCAGCAGTTTATGTCCACATGACCTGTAACATATGTGCTCGCGTAACATAATAAAGCGTTAAGAGCTGTTATTACGCTCCGTGTTCGCCTTCACCTTGCTCTTTGCACGTCGTGCGGCGGGAGCAGGGCGCGCAACGGCCGCGGCGGTCACGACCACCGATATAGAGCCGTCGACGCGGCCATTAGCGGTATACCACTCAGCGCCGATGGTGTAATTCATTATGAACTATACGCATATTACTTTTATCGCCATCGTTCGGTTGGAAGCGATCTGACGCTCAATATGTCTATAAATACTTTAAATCAAAAGCCTTTGTGTTACAGGTAAGCAAAACTAAGGCGTTAAAGCCAGTAAGAATGTCTGAATGTCTGTTTTCGGTGAAAATGGTTCTATTAAGTCATTTTAATCATTTTAATTAATTTCTCCGTTTCTTATGTTAAGGAAAGGCTAACTTACAAGAAACTTTTTTGGTAGTATCTGTTACTTTGACACGGTTAACGTACCAACAGTCCGAGGCATAGATACCTAAATGATCTAATTTAAAAAAATACGACTAACAACCACTGTAAGGATTATCACATAGCGTGGGAAAAACTAAAATGGTTTCAATAGCTCCTAAATCTGCATCTCCTAAATATGCAGATTTGATCTTCTTATTTAACAAAATTATGTCTTTCCTTTTACATAAAGCCAAAAATTCCTGAAATTTTGAGATATTAACGCCCCAATGATAACATGCAATTCGTCAGGGCCAAGCCTTCGTAGAGGCTATATAATTGCTGCTGATGTTTGTCTTTGTGCAATGCGTTCGTAAGATCATGACAAAAATCATGAAGGGTTTGCCATTGGATAGAAGCAGGCGTTACTTTGCGGAAGTCCATGATATATTATGAAAATTAAGCTTAATTGACTATACCCCGCGAAAAGCAGGAGAATCTGTATGGTGTAATTATTAATGTCTTCAATCCTTATACTCCACTCCAAAAAGATCTTCGGCAATGTACCCTCTACGCACGTTTCGCTCCGAAACCGCAGCATCCTCGGGAGATGTTGACTTGACAATTAAGTCACCATACAGATTCTCCTGCTTTTCGCGGGGTATTGAAAATTAAGCTTAATTTTCGTGACGGGTTTGCCCTCAATCCACCACGCTGGGCAGAAGGGTGGGCGAGGACGCTGCTGCCCATTATCAGTTATGTTCCCTTAGTAGTCTCGTACGTCACCTGCGGGAAGGGTAGGGCGGTGACAACTGTATTGTCTCTGCCGTAACACACACACGTTTGTAAACGTTACTATTCATAAAATATCTTAAGTTCTATTTGTGAAACTATTAGTAGGGCTTATAACGACCTACGTATACAATACAATAGAGTATTTTTGGGGCTGCCGCGCTTCTGCAGTGCATCAAAAATGCGGAGAATCACGTTGATGACTCCTACGCAATCATGAGAAAAAGATCTGCATCAATGTTAAGCAGAACGTGCGGAAATCCCAACAATATTTTGAAAATATTAAGCAACAAATAGGAAAATCACACACTCACACACCAAGTGCTCAAGAGGGTACTTACCTTAGTTAGGAGATTCCTAATATTTATTATTTATAGGTTTGGTTTGGTCCTAATTTTAATTGATAAAATAGTAAATGAGATAATTGTTATTGTTGTAGCTATGGATTTTTATCTGAATTAAACACTATTATTATTATATTCTGTTAGTAGTAGTATTAGTAATACTGTAAATTTCTTAACCAATAAAAATAAAATAAATAAATAAAATGTTAACCACCTCTTCTTAAAGGTGGGTATACTCGCACAAAGGTGCAGCTAAATCTCAATCTCGGCGTATTTCGGTCGGCGTGCGTGATAACGTTATCTGCGGATAGCGCACGCGCAGTGCACGGCGTCTAATTAACTTGTTCATTAGCACCGCTAAGAGCCTCTTAGCCTCTCGCCACGATGGTTGCGGTTTTTTTCCTATTGCATAGCTCCGGAGTGCTTATCAGTGTTGACTGCCCGAATTCTCAGGTGAACCTGCAGTTGCCAACAATAGATTGTCGAAATACCTACCCGCTGAGTTACAAATTACTTTTAAACTATATTGCAAACGATCAATGAAGACGGTCAGCTATTTTAACCTACTTAAAAAAACAGGAGGTCCTCTTTTCTATTATATAATTTATAAGTGATAATTGACGGACGGTTAATGGGAAACCATCGCCAATATATAGCCACATTTTGCAGCGCAAGTGGTTAACACGTTCTACAAGCACGGCTCTGTGTTAATCAAACTGAGGCGTGGGTGTTAACCCTCATGTGCCATGCATTTCAAACTGGAACACAGAAATGGAACACTACATCCCTGGACGAACTCTGTCACAAAAAGCTCTACTACTACTGAAAATGATTGCAACTTTAAAGCTCAGAAATTTATCAGCCAATTAAGATATTTTTTTATTTTATAGGATATATTTTTTGATTGGTCCCATAGAAATTGAAACAAATTGGTTGGTTTTGGTTTATAATTCAAAATAACTGGAAAATATATGTAATCCAAGAAAGCGAAAGTTAAAGACAAGCTAGAAACTTCCATCTTTTTGATGACGAGCGTAATTTACGAGCGGTGAACTGTTATTTTTATTAAAATTAGAGAAGAGTTAAAAGAAAAGTGTTTGGGCTCATTAGGGCGCTACCGAGCGACTCGCGCCGTGCTCATAAACTGCGCTATCCGCTCTACACTATATACAGGCTGATTTAATGTAACATGACTTATAAATTGTAATAATGAAGTTTTACTGATTTTATTGAATGAATGAATGAATACACTTTTATTGTACACCACAGAAACATATAGAAATATTGTAAATAAAAATTGACCAGAAAGTAAACAATTTGGCGGCCTTATCGCTACATAGCGATTACTTCCAGGCAAAACAAGGTGTAAAACACAGCTCAAGAAGAGAGGTAGGTGGTGCATATAAATAAACATACATACATATAATTAACTTACAATTTTACGTAAATGCGTCTGTTACTTTTGTTTTCTTGCGAATATCAACATTCTTCATCTTCTCTTTTAATGTTATACCTAGGCAACTTCTTCTAGCTTTAAGATCGAAAGTCCAAGTTTGGCAGCCGTACGTGAGACATGGTAAAATTTCAGAATCCATAACTATTTTCTTTATAGGCAGCGGAAGCTGCTATTACAATTTATTTTTGAGCCCAGTACTTCTTCCAAGTGATCGCTATTCTACTTCTCTTATTTTTCTTGCTTATAGATATTTGTTTACCCAGATAGATATACCTTTCCAAAAACTCGAGTGGCGTGGTGTTTACTAAAAAGTCATTGAATGAAATGGGTATAGGTAAAGATAATTTTCGGAGCACGCTGTATGTGAGTAGGACCCAGCGTCCGCGGCGGTCGGCGGAGGCGTACGGATCCAGTTAAATGCGTCTTATCGGGCCCCTAATGGTCTCGGAACATGTCAATTCATCACCCGAGATTCTCACACGCTCTTGTTTCCTATCATAGCCGGAGTTTTTATAGTAACAATTGACGGATTTAGCAGCTGACCACCGGATGATTAGTGGAAAACCATCGCTTATACACATGGCTTCACTTCGCAGGGCATGCGAGGAACACGTCTGCAATGTTCCCCCATATGTCCATCAACCTGAGTAGTAGGTGTTTAGACTCATGTTACTGTAATTACCTACACCGGCACCAACGCCATTCAGACCAAAACACAGCATTGCAACAATGCTGCTAAGCGGCAGAAATAACCACTGTGGTAAGTCTGTCACAAATAGATACTACATAATAGAAGGGTGCTGATCTGCGGCAATGATTTCACGAAATTTTAGGTGGAGACAGAGTTAGATACTGTTTCAAGTATCAGCTAAATAGCAAATCAAAAAATAGCATCATCAACCCATAGACTGACTGCTGGGCAGAACACCCACTTTCTTAGATTCGAAAGTTTGAAAACTAAGCCCACCACGCTACTCCAACACGGGTTCACCGCTACTTGCCTACAAGGCACAATTCTCCTCTCAGAGCGAGAAGGATTTAGGCCTTAGTCCACCACAGTAGCCAAGTGCAGATTGATATACTCCACACACCTTTGAGAACTTATTCAAAACTCTCAGGCATGCAGTTTTCCTCACGATTTTTTCCTACAACAATAGAGCAAGAGATTTTGTATTAAAAACGTACATAACTCTGAAAAGTTAGAGGTGCGTGCCGGGGATCGACCTCGGTCCCCGCGAAGAGAGACTGTAGATTTACCCACTAGGCTATCACCACTATTTTATTCATTATCATTATCATCATATTAACCCATTACCGGCCCACTGCAGGGCGCGGGTCTCCTCCCACAATGAAAAGGGGTTAAGGCCGTAGTCCACCACGTTGGCCCAGTGCGGATTGGTGGACTCCACACACCTTTGAGAACATTCTGTAGAACTCTCAGGCGTGCCGGTTTCCTCACGATGTTTTCGTTCACCGTTGTGATATTTTAATTACATAACTTAGAGAATTTAGAGGTGCATGCCGAAAATCGACCTCGTTTCCCCGTGAAGAGAGACTGTAGTATTAACCACTAGGCTATCGCCTCTTTTGTATTAGCAGGTCTCAATTGTTCAATCTAAGTTAGTAACTATTATGATAAAGATCGACAGCTTAACGTGCTCTCAAGCACTGGGATGGAAAACGCAAACTTAGCTTTAGAGTATCACACTGAGAATGATTTGAAAGAATAACCCAATAACCTCAACTAAGGATCCTGGGATCCACAATCGAAAATACTTAATACGAGGTTATTTTGTATTAATAATAATAATCAAGGGTCGGATACACAAACATTATCCATTTGTGGGAATCGAACCCACATCCTTCACTCAGAAAGCAGGGTCGCTGCTGCGTCAATCGGCAAGCGGAGAAGTTAATGTTTTTTTTTATAATTTTTAATAGAGTTGTTTTATATAATTTCGCATTGTTAGGAATTCAAAAAAATTCAAATCAATAAATGATAAAAAATAATAATTGTTACAAAATTGATTTGTAAGAATAATTGTAAAAGGATGATACAATATCGTTTACGCGTCCAAAGATGTTTCGTTAAATTACATGCAATATTAATAGGTACATACATTTCGATAAACATCCATAAGAGTATGACATACTCTTATGGATGTCATATAAGGTTACTTTAGATTAGCTTAGTTTAATAGAGTTGATTGGAGTTGGAAACGAACTCGCAACCAACAACAGATCACGGCCAGGTCGCAACATGTTTGCATGTAAATAAACAAAAGCTCGAGATTGTAACTGAGACGTAGAAAAGGTAAAAGAGTGCAGCAACGGAAGCGGGTTCTAAGGCGAGAGATAAGTGTGAGACGCCGACAAAGGCCTAATACGTTTAGGGGGTTTATAAATCACTAAGCCGTAGTTATCACGGACACAATTAAGACGTCTCGAGAGCGGCGCGAGCGCAACGTATCGGGTTTTTGGCCCCGATTTAAGGAATGTGTCACCAATTTTATCGACATATTCCTTAATAACAAGCATTTTTATTTATCTATTCCTGTATTTAAATTAACTGTGCGAAAACAGTTAGCACATTTAGTACCTATAAATCTTTTGATAACTACCTGAATAAACAATTTTTTTGTTGAGGGCAGGTTATTTTCTAATAACTCATTAAGACTTATCTATCTGTATATGAAACTGTAGGATGGGTTTTATTGTATTTAGCTTATCATTGGCATAAATATCACAAAATTAGTTTTCGAATAACATTTGAATATTTTTTTAAGCGATAGAACTCCGCCATGGGATAAATTTGAATGGATAGTTTTAATTTTAAACATTAAGTTGAAAAAAATATACAACGTAAAACGACTTTTTTACTATCTCACATAATGAAGGAAGAATGGATGAGAAAGAAATAAAAAATATTGTTAACTCAGGGCTCAGAGGCACCAATCAGATAATTGCCTTAGCAAAGAGACTTAGCAACGATAACCGTGTGTATACTTAACGATAATACGAAATAACCGTGTATATTATAATGACTTATGATTACCTAAACTGCCTATAATATGTGATCATAATTAATTTAAAATAATTTAATTCAATTAATAATTGGTCCACTTTTGGCGACATGGTTTAACAGAATTAAATTAACCATTACGGTAATATATTTGTTAAATCTATTATATGATTAACATATTCATATTATATTAAGAGGGAGTGATATTTATAACGTTACTTAGAGCAGTTAACAAATACATAATAGTAATCGGAGTTAGTTTATTGATAATATATGAAAATTGAGTGATTTAAATTAATATAAGCGATTCGGGGAAACCTCAGCAGCATAATATATCTATTATTTATTTAAAAAAAAAAGGATTTAAAAATAATTTTAATATATTCTCATAGGTCATAACTATCAACATTAATTTTTGTTGGTAATTTTACAGAAGCGGTTATTGCCCAGTTGGTAAGTCTCTGAAAGTCATTATCTAAACTATACCAAAAGGAAGGTTTTGTAGGCCTTCCTAGTCCTAATGAGCGATGCGGTTTCAAAAGTCTTCCACTTTAAGATATCTAAATCCTTACTAATCCCAATCCTAATCCTTATCCTAATCCTTACTATTTCTTTTCCAGTATGTTATACGTACATAAAAGTATTTCTTCTTCTTCCAAATTTTCTCTGGTTTGTTTGTTTTGGCTCTTTATCACCCTACATACAAAGACGTGCTGCCAAGCGATTAATGAAAATTACCGGTACCATGTCGCCTTTAGGCCGCTACACCCTAAAGTACATCATCACTTACCATCAGCTGAGATTGCATTTAAAGGCTACTTTGTAGTGAAATAAAAAATTGGTAATTCTTGCGAATGATGCAACGCAGAAGCCTTAGTTAAAGAATTGTCTACTATGCCATGCTTTGCTGCTATGGTTTGAGATTTCAAAAAAATTTAATAAAATCATCAACTTATGTTCCGCACTTCCACAGAAAATGGCCGGCATACCTGCATAGAGGGATTTAAACCGAAAACAGAAGCTCCTTTTTGTCGTCCAAAAACAAAACGCCAGCAACACGAGTATCGAAATGGTGAACGAATAAGAACTTTGGAACAGGTCCTGCGCACTATTCCGCGTTCCCAAAAAGGGAACAAATAACATGCCCCTCGATAACAACACTCGGGAATCGATTTCGAGAGTAACCATTTAATTATTTTATCGATAATCTCGCATCGAGAGGCCGGTAAGAAAAAAAGATGAGTCGAGAGTAATCGTCGCTTAGCCCGACGCCCGGTAGCCGGCGGCGGTTGCGGTTCGATTTTATCGTCTCATAACAGACTCGATTTATAAGTATCGATTATACGTATCGATCTCTCGATACCGCTCGCGGTCATTTAGCGCATTTTTTTCGCTCAGCGGCAACAATTTTGTCGACCGGGCAGCGTGGCATTACAATACATTGCTGACAATAATTACTTCGTAAATATGTCGTTTTCTTTGCCACGTAATTTCGCTTCATATATAAAACTACATAAATGTTATATTTTCCAGAGGAAAGTGCTTAGATAGTTCATTTTTCAAGCCACATACAAGGCATAACGATTTGCATTCCGATTTATCGCCCCAAAACCCCCAGCATACTAAATTTCACGATGATTAATTAAGTATATATATCACCATCATCATATCAAGCCATTAACGGCCCACTAAAGGGCATGGGTCTTCCCACACTAAGAAGGGGTTAAGGCCGCAGTCCACCAAGCTGGCCCAGGGCGGATTGGTGGACTCCACACACCTTTGAAAACAAATTCAAAATTTCTTTATTCATGTAACATAATCATCACAGGCACTTATAAAGCGTTCATACATATAATATGTTTACATAATTGTAACGAGGTGGTGATAACTTTGTTCGCCAACTTTAACCTAAAGCGACGAGGGTTCCAAACACTCCTTGGTTTAAGAAGAGCCCACAACAAACTTAGCCGGGTATTTTTTTTTGTTATCACCATCTCACAGTAAATTTATATTAAGCTATGAAGTTAGAGCAATTCACACACAAGCTTGATTATTTAAGTAACTTTATAATAGGGTTTTTCTGTAAGCTTACGTTTTATATAAACTTGGAACTTATTGAGAGACATATCAAAGATTTCATTTGGTAATTTGTTATTAAATAATATACAATTCCCTTGAATGAACTGTAGCCTAGTAAACTGCACAACGAGTTTATTTTTGCTTCTAATATTTATATTGTTACAGTCCATTTTCTTTTTAAATTTTGTGATATTTTATGGACATTATGTAGAACTCTAAGGCATGCAAGTTTCCTCACGATGTGTTCCTTCACCGTCGAAGCAAGTGATATTTTAATTTCTTATAAGCCCATAACTCGAGGTAAGTAAGAGGTACGTGATGGGATTCGAACATAGATGGTGAACTCGAGATTCTACCCAATCCGCTATCACCGCTCGTTTAAAGGTATAAGATTATTGTATCTGAAATGCATATAACTTTTTATTGCTTGAGTTTCAATTCTTTGTTGTTAACAATATTCCAATATTAATTCAGCGATGAATTGGAATCCTATTGAAATAGTTTAGAGTAAATGTCACAGTTAAATATTATCTAACAATATCAACCATTAATCTTAAATGCCAACTCATACGCACCAAGCAGTTTGTCAACTTACAAAACCATTACAAAATATGTCTTGAAAGCGTTAAATCTTATAAGAATATAATATATTAAGCAACATCCAAACACGCGGAAGGCGAAGCACTCATCCTAATTTATTTGAATCGCTATAAAAATTATACAAATTGCCGCGGCGCCTCCTTCAGCAAAACCTCCGTCTTTATAAATCACGAGGCAGATATTTATTTTGGCTTCGGCGTACCTTTAATTTTATACCGTTGAAGACATGCTTCCCAAAAACAATAGCTCGAACCAAACTAAAGGTTCAGACATTATTTTGTAAGTGTATTATATAATTATGTAAAGATAAATAATAATATTGCATTAAGCATGTCTTATACGATCAGTATATCTTATTGATATACTGATCGTATAAGACCCCATAGTTCACAGTTAGTCAAGTTCAAAGATTATTCTTTTAACTTGACTAACTGTGAACTACTATATTATGCTTTTAAATGCTTGTTTCTAATTCGAAAAAGCCTTTAGAGTTTTCGAACACTTATGTACATTATTATTAAGATTTCCAAATTAAAAATAAATTGGAATAACGATGTACTGCAGTAGTTACACAGTTTTCTTCCAATTTTATTTGAATCACGGAATAACTTATTTCATGGTATACTTGAAATTTAAATTTTACCTAGTCTACAAAGTTTACCTCTTTCGCTTTTTTCCGAGAAAACCTGCGAACAACTATATTTAGCTTAAAACAATACTACCTCTACTTGGAAGTATTATTCTGTGTGTCAGTTTGTAAGCTATCATCTTACAACTTTCTGTGGTGTGTAATAAAGTGTTTTGATACATGAACACGTCGTCCCATTACCGATCCACTATAGGGCACGGGTTTCCTCCCACAGTGAGAAGGGGTTAAGCCGTAGTCCACCACGCTGGCCCAGTGCAGATTGGTGAACTCCGCACACCTTTGAGTAATGGAGAACTCTCAGGCATGCAGGTTTCCTCACGATGTTTTCCTTCACCGAGGAAGCAAGTTATATTTTAATTACTTAAAACGCACATAAATATGAAAAGTTAAAGGGGCGTGCTTGCCTATCATATAATGAATTATTATTGATCTCATAATGTTTCTTTTTTGACTGGGTTGTAATTAAAACATACCTAATGGAAGGCGATGATCAAATAAGCTATTGTTTTTGGCTTGATGTTTTAGTGTAGTTATGTGTGAATGTGAAGCGGTGGTAGCCCAGTGGGTGGGTGACTTCACTTTCGGGAGGCCGAGTTCGAATTCCAGCACGCACTTCCAACTTTTCGAAGTTATGTGCGTTTTATGTTATGAAAATATCTCTTGTTGCAACGGTGATGGAAAACATCGTGAGAAACCTGCATGCCTGAAAGGTCTATATAATGTTCTCAATGAGTGTGGAGTCCACCAATCCGCATAGGGCCAGCGTGGTGGACTACGGCCTTAACACCTTCTCATTGTGGGAGGTGACCCGAGCCCTGGGTTGATATGATGATGATGAGACACAGAATAAAGTACATGTATATACGAGGGATTTGAAGTAAACAGGATATTATTATTTTCCAAAGCAACTAGGTAGGTATCGTGCTAAGTTTTCCGTCCAGTCGTGTCGAGCGTCGGACGAGGACGCTGGGCCCGCAGTAGGCACAATTACGCGTAATCGAGCTCTGCCCTAATAGCAGATAACGCGTTCTCGTTAAGAAACATATTTAACACGAGATTCAATTAAATTTTGACATGTATACGAGCCGGCAGCGGTGCAGGGACGCCGTTTGTCCACGTTTTTATTGCAAGATTCCGAGCTCAGATGCTATCTGTGATTATATTCACATCTTATTCTAAATGTCGGGCTATCGCGGTGTGTGCATGTTTTGGTATTAATAGACATTTTGAACATAATGTTGAATTAAACGAGGCACTACCGTATTCAGGATTCAGCTTCATTTCGCATTGAGTTAGATAAACGTTTTATGGTAACATTTGAATAATCGAGAGATAGTGGAAACTAATAAAAAGTCTTTTGAATCGACGGGATTGACGATTGTCCGATTTAAAAATACTTTAGGAACGTTATTTATGCTTGTTTAACGTACTTTTTATACAGTTTTAATAATTTGGTCGTATTTATAATGAAAACCACGAAAAACAGTGAGTTACTAACTAGCTTACTGTTCACTAAAACAGCGTTGGTAATATTTGTTCACAGTAGTACAAAATTATATGGTGAAGGTGAAGGTGGTACATTTGTTGAAGTTGCTAACTAAAGTACGCTTTAGTTGGTTACATTGATATACAATTATTATCAATATAAAAAGTCGTTTTTATATTTTTATTCCACTACAATTTAGCCCTTGACTGTTATCTCATCTAATGGTAGCGGGTGAACCTGTTAGGTAGTATAGTACTTATACCCCTAATAGGTTTCTACGCAACATCCCACCGGAATACTAAGTTATTGGCAAGCGGCATCTGTGTCGGTAGGTTGGTAACTAGCCACGGCCAAATCCTCCCACCAGACCAGACCAGACAAAATTCAGAATTATAAATTCCCAAATTGCCTCTACCGAGAATCGAACCCGGGACCTCCTTCTTAATATTCACAGCGGTCACAGTTGCGCGAGGGAGGTCGTCAAAAAAAAGGTAAGTTAAGTATTCCACCAATCTGCACTGGGCCAGGGTGGTGGACTACGGCCTTAAGCCCTTCTCACTGTGGGGGAGACCTTTGCTCTGTCTGCTGTGTGCTGCTGTGATGCTTTGCCAGTGGGCTGGTGATATTATATATATACCTAACAGCATTTAGGCTGCATTCAACTTAGCTGCCGTACGTAAATCGTGGCTCTACGTTCATTCACATTCAAATCAAAACAAAATTCATACACATTCATTCAATCACGCAATACATCAGAGTTGGCGATTCTTGATACATTGATATTATTGAAATTTATATCTTGAAGATAATCTTCTCATCTGTATAGTTCTACATTTCGAACTAGACAAGCTAGCAAAAAGTTGGTAAATAATTTCAATTTTAGTTCATAGTTAAATGGTCGTTACCATCTGATAGGAAATTAGTATTATATGGAAACTAACTATTGCCAGCCAGTTTGTTTTTCTTTATTTTAAAAATGCTTTCGTCCGTTGATACAAGCTATACAGATGCAAAATTTCGTCACGATCGTTTTAACTGTCACTACAGGCATGGGTAACAAAAGCATTTTTTAAATAATTAAAGTAAGGTTTATAAAAACATTTCTGATTGATTGCTTTTTTAATCTTCCAGAATCTCATCATCAATCTATCAAGTAACGCCGTTCCTAAGAAACACTAATATTTTTTATATACTTTAATATTTGACGTAATTTTAAGCTTATTTAGCAGCAACATTGATATTCGTGTTTCCAGCATGATAATAATTTTTTATGCTTCTGTGAAACCAAAATATGGTATCAAGCTAAAAACTGTCCGACCTCCAAATGTTTAAATGAATAAGTAAGTGAGTTTACATTTTTTTTTTATATTTATATTTTCTTTTTAACGTTTTTCTACTTATATTAAATAAAATCAACAATAAGTAGGAGATATAAATATACATAAAGAAAATATAAATATACAAAAATTTAATAAATATTAGAATATAAGAATTAGAAAGCTTTTAATATGGTGTTTCTTTTTACTTTTTAAACTGCGATAATCATTTAAAGTTACATTATGTAATTAAAAAAGGCATAATATTGTCGTCTCCTTTTCTCAGAGGTCTCGTGGTTTGCATGTTTATCTATGGATTACGAGGTCCTGAGTTCGAGGCATTAGTTTTTATTTATGTAAAAAAACCAGAACGAAATTGGTAGTGTCAACCCCGGGCCTCGAACAGCACGTTAAGCCGTAGGTCCCGGTTCGTTGAAGCCATTTTGTCCTACATTGAAGGGTCCATGTTCTAAAACTGTCTCTCCTGTAAGAGAGACGGACGGACGGAGGTGGCCTTTGCCCAGCCGTGGGACTTAGGTAGGCTGCGGATTATGAATTTGTATTAATAAGACATGCATCTCAATTATGTCAAGGAGGTATATTAGGCGCGCGTATAATTGAGACAGAACTATCGGCAAGGACTCGATCCTCGCGAGTAAATTGCTTCGCCAATAATAAGTTGTTGAAACTGGCAGACTAATAACGCAGTGCGTACCTACTTGCCGATGATTATTACTTAGGTTACGCGGTTAATTATGTACTTGTCAATGTAACTATTACTTATAAGCAGTTTGATGACAAGCCAATTATAGCATACCTACTCAATTATCTACTTATGTAGGTTAGCAGAAGTACAAAGTAAATAAGTTTGTACGGTATGTGTTACTCTATTACTGTGTTTACTTAAAAGCATGCCGACCCGCAGCGCGATGGGGCTACCCCCGCGGTTTAAACCATGCTTTTTGTAACAAATGCAGCCTGAAGATGAAGAAGAGAAGATGTATCTCTTTCTCTGTCATCTCCATTATTCTGATGAAATTTTGCACACATGTTACTTGTGCAAAATTTCATCAGGATCAGTAAATCCAAAAGCTGCACCGGAAATATTCATCAGCTGTCTTAGTACACCTATCACAAGCTATGCTTACTTGGTGGATAGATGGCGATGTGTGTATTGTCGTTGTATATAAAAAATAACATTCCGAATTTTTGCGGGAAAAAATATCTCCGCGAGCGAGGACGAGATTAGTTTGAAATAAAATTAAATAACTAACAGTTATTAATTACGTGTGTTTTAATATCAATTTATTTCCAACGTAGCTATGCTAATTGGGTAATTATACAGTCTGAAGGTCGTCACATATGTCACAGCCGATCATGTTTATCTGATAACTGCTATATAAGACCAAAAGCTGTGTTGACAGGAATAATCCCAGTTCCACAACATGTTTAAACTATTTACCTGGTATCATGGCTCTCTACACCCCGCTGAGAGAGAGGGTGTCTTGTAGCTATATGCTTAGAACGAACCTTCTCTGGTTGCTGGTGTAATTAAAGGCAAATAAGGCTTTACATCTAAGCCTCATGGTGATGGACTACGTAGGATGTGTTTCTCTCATGTCCTGCGAAGTATTGCATTGTGTACCATCAGGTGGGCTTCTCACTTGTAAGAGTAATTATTGTAAAAAAGCGGAGCCGGTTCTAGAGTCACTACAAATAGGCAGAGTGGATGTTTCAATAGTTTTTTTTTTAGTATAAGTTTGTTTCATTTATTTTGGACTAATAAACGTTGGGGTTCCAAGGTACTAAAATGGAGACTCTGCACGAAGAGGCACCTTACAGCGTACATCAACTAATGTAACTTAGGTAACAAGGCTAAGAGCAGGAAACCTTACACAAACACAAGCGTCGCACTTCTCACATCTTGGAATTTGGAAATTTACATGGAACTCCATAGATGGAGTATGGACAAGGGCGAGTTCAACAGTTGATGATGATAATTATTAACATAAAAAATCAGGTTTGATCACGCATGGAGTACTGCTCCCATTTATAGGATGGCTCTGCTAAGTACCAGCTAGATGGCTTGGATTTTTTCCCAACTGTTTTGAATTCAGTGGATCACCGTGCTAGAAGGCTCATCGGTTACCGAGGTAATAAAATCTTCAGTCTTTGGAGCATCGTCGCAAGGTTAGGTATTCCTAAATACATTAAAAAAACACAAAAAATTCAAAACTAGCACTTATCACTCGTCACAAAAAAACATTAGAAACTACTGAAAATAGAAACGTACCGGGAATGAAACTAAAGACCTCGTGATCCGTATTTGGACAAGTTAAACTCTCAACCAACAAGGCATTTACGATATTTTACATTAAAAAAAAATGTTTACGTTTGGCAGGCTATTGTCTTCATATTTATCTCTATGTGAAACAAATACTCCTACTGTAACTAATAAAACTAACTCCTTTGGAAATTTTTTTTTTTTGCCAAACAAAATGAAAGACCGTAAAGAACGGTCACTTTGTCATGAGCAATTTGCATAATTTAAATTTTAACCCTTCAATGGCCGCTGCGACAGTATGTTGTTTTATTGGGGCAAAAATAGAGCAAAAACGGGACAAAAAATGCAAAATAAACTGTTTGCTGACGATTTCTTTACGAGCCGGTGAAAGCCGGACCTATGAAAAAATTAGAGCGAAACCATAAACACAGCGTGCTCCTTATTTAAATATTTTGAACATTTGCGTTCTAGATATGTAAACACGCTGAATTATAGATTTTTAAATAAATGTCATAGTGTTTGGCAATTTTAGAAGTCTAATCTGCATGCATAATAGTATGTTTTAGAAAATCGTTAAATTATTAAAATTTAATTATCGAGTGGTTTACCTCACTGGTCCATCGGTTAGCTTTTTTGACTAAAGATCAAGCGATTTTGTGTGCAGTTTGACGAATTCTTACATCAAGCTCAAAGTCAGAGATTTAGCGTAGTTCCCAGATCATTATGCAGTTTTTCCGGTAGCTGACACACACATAAGCCTGCTTAACTGCTAGAATAGAAGATCCACACCCTGAAATCCACTTTTATATAAAGAAGAAGTACTTAATAGCCGTCGCTACTTGTTATGCCTATATTTTGTAGCGTAATCGGTTATAATGGAAGCTTAATTTCTAAACTAACCTCAGTTAACTGATTGTTGCCCACCAACCGGTGGGTTGCGTGGTGGGTTTATACTCTAAAACCGTCAATCATATGAGAGACGAGGCCTGTGTCCAGCTGTGGGATGTTAATAGGCTGCGTATGATAACCATCCTTTTTCATAATGGAACTCCATATAAAGGTCTCATCCCTTCAAACGGATCCGAAGTGCACTAAATATTAATATAAGTTCTCCTATTTTTACAAGGTGTTTTTTAGTTTAACTATCCCGGTTTCTTTATGTCTGTTCATAAATATGGCAAGTTATTTTTGACCTACTTTCCTGTTTCGATTGAATAAACAATTAGCGAACAACAAGAGATGACAATATTATTGTCATGAATTTGATCTGACGATAGAGCCAGAAGGTAGCCGGGAACTAAGGAATAACAAGCATTTTTTGATTTTACGTCCAACAGATGGGGCTGTTATATATTCAGAATAGATTAATCAAAAAACAATCAGGAGTTCAGAAGGAATTTTGGACCTTGAACAAACATTTAAATGTGTTAAAAAAAAAGAATAAGAGGTAGTTCTTTGAAAATAATCCAACACACAACTAGTTAGTTTTTATTGTTCTGTACCAAAAGGCTTCTACTAAGACTCCGCTGTATGTCCTATGTCTGTCTGTCAGGCTTTTCTCATGGACCGTAACCGTGATTTCGCAGATCATCTGCGTATTTCTGTAGCCGCCATAACAACAAATACAAAAAAACAGAAAAGGGGCTCCCACACAACAGACATAATTTTTTGCCAACAGTACGGAACTCTACGTGCGCGAGTCAAACTCGCACTTGGCTAGTTTTTAGTTACTGTGCTGTAATGATAATAATTTATGTATATAATGTATTCATATTTTTCTGTTTGTGTGGATTGCGTACTTTTTCCCCATATGTTACTGTAAGATATCTTTTGTTTCCGCGTTCAATTAGACGTTAATAATAAAACATGCAATAATAATTAAACAAAGATTAAAACAAACATCATTAATTTGTTGACAGTTGTCATGAAGTGTTAGCGCTTGAAATTATGATTGAAAATTACGACTAGGAAAGCCTTCATTAAATAGTAATTTACTGCTATAGAATATATTATTAAGTACATACCGTAACATAAATTATAAGGCTTAGTGTTTTTATTACCTATTAAATTTATTCGTCAATTGGTTTATTGACTAATTTCAGTGGTGTTTTTTATATTATATTGCAATTGTAATCTGTCATAAAGGATTTATGTCTTTCGTGATATTGGTATATTGTGCTAATGAAATGAAAATGTATTCCATATTACTATTGTATTGTATTTAAAAATAATACATACATAAATATTATATAGTAATTTATGATACAGGTATACTTACCTAGTAAGAATAAAATTGAATATAAGATCTACCTACATAATTTTAATACGTTTAAATTATATTTTACTTCCTCATGCCTGTAAGTTCTTCCGTGTGAATTTCCTGGGCTAGAAAGTACTGTGCGTAAATTAATCATCCAGAATTTAAATATAAAATACCCCTTACTTATAAAATACTACTTACTTAGCACGGCTAGCATGGATTGGAAACATATCCCCCCGGGGAAAGGTCAAAGTTTTATCCACTCTCAGGGTCCGGGCGCATGAGTGTAAATAAATGCCAAGTTATATACTTATAAACGTCTCCTTTTCTCTGTGTGCCCTATTTGGTAGGTGAACAAGTTGAGTTTATCTCTTGACAGTGGAAATAATCGTGAGATAAAAATTTGTCTCCTGGCCCGGCATGTCAATTTTCCCAAAAGTTTTACTAACTATGCTTTTAATAATTATTTCTTTTCATCGTTAAATTTTATGTATTAATTCAAATTATTAACAAAACAAACGATATAAAACGTTCGGTAAAATTAGAACACGCTGTATGCTGCATACTGCTTTATAACAAAGTGTAATAACTCCAGTTTTTGCCAAAAGATCCTTTTTCCGTATGTACATTGCGCTCTACCTTACAACCCGTTACCATAGTCACCCATTATTTTTTTTGGTTTTCAATGAGGTTTGACTAACAAAGAGTAGAGTATTGACAATTACTGGCTTTATAAAAAATACCTAAATTTTGTAGCATGTTAAACTAAGACTAGTATTATTCCACCAATTCCCCATTATCAGAACGCTTTCAATTTAATTTAAACAATTAAACTTTCTTTATTAAAAAATGCAAATAATAACACATTTTTATATTAAAAAAAAAAATATTGTGATGATATGTATAACCTTACGTATCCGTCAACATACAATTTAAACTACGAACTAGGCTAAACTAAACTTATTTTCGTTATCACAAGTTTATAATATATTGAAAACTAATTATATTAGATATCTTGACAATTCATTCTGAAGCGTATTTATTAAATTCTTATTTTTGGGATTATCCTCTTCGCGTTCCTTTAATATTACAAAGAGGTATATACACATATTTTGTTTATTTGTTTATAGGGGGTAATTTCTGAAACTATGAAACAAAAAAAAACATAACAAATAGGCTTATCTTTATTTTGATAATACGCCATTGAAACCGCGCGTAAAGCGAGCTTGAAATACATTCAAATTGATACAAATTAAATCAATAATGTATATAGTGCAGTGATTATGTTATTAAGAGTCAATAAAACAACAATCACTATCATCACCTAAACATTTGGGTTTGAATAGGCTAATCGCCTCGGGCTCTGATTTTATTAATATTTAATAAGTTCTCTAAATATATGTACACATTTGTAGGAATTAGCATTAATTTTACATTATAATTCATATATTCTTTTGATCATCACTTGTCGCTCAGCGTACACACAAAACAGTAAGCAAATGCCGAAAAAATATCCAGTTATGTGGGACGGGTCTCGGACAGTAGCCGTCGATGTTCGAAAAAATCTAACGGTCGCAGTTCTTAACGACATTTTTTAAGAGCAACCCTTTATTGAAAACGTCCGTTAGCGGGAACAAAACAACCTCCGCGCCGTAACAGCGCAGCCGATAGATTATGCAAAAGCGTTTGCTCGTCCTTTTCACTGTATCAATTCCCATGCTCCTTATAAAAGACGCAACGGCAATCGATATTCACAAAGATGACACCTTGTTTGAATATTCACGTCTTTCCCATGAATCCTTTCAATCGATCCAAAGGGTTGCCTAGGGTGGATGCGTCTATAGGCAAATTCGATTATCTCCCAGGCATTCTCACGCACATCCCGAAGTAGAATAATAAATCTTTGCATACAGAGCGTAATAAAAAAACGCTATTAAAAAAGAGCTATCTCTCCCCGGCCCCCCAGCCTTACACTCGTATGCATAAGAAAGAAACCGTACACACCCAAATTATACGCAAGGTGACAAGTGCTGCGCCCCATCAAAAATCCCTTTTATTTCGCTCGCGGGCCAAACAATTAAATTGGGTACTTTCTGTGCAGCCGATACGGTTGCGATTTTTTCAAAGCGCCGTGCATACCTGTGACCCTCGCGTAAACGTGGGGACAGTTTATTTGCATTTTTTTGTATTGTTCCCATTCAAATAGTATCTTAACCCTATTGAATAATGTCAGGGGTTAGGTTGCACTTAATATTCAAAAAGGGCAGGTACATTTCTCTTAATATTCTCGCATAAATTATAGTCAGGTACATTTTGGCTTATTGTGTGTCGCGGAAGGGGTCGTTCATTCGAAACGAGCAAAGAACCTTCGACTTCTATGGAATTGTGATACTTATTTTTTTGTATTACGGTGTGTATTCGTAGGGTTAACTATTCGAACTTTGATTTTTAACCCGCTTTGCAAACGGATCCACGACATTTTACTTCCTGTATGCTTAACCCGTTTCCTTTGTAAGAATTTATGCAAAAAAGTCTACCCATCCTATTTTTTTATTCAATAAAATTTAGGGGCTATGCACATTATGCAAATGCGTGCATAATTTTTAAGGTGACATATCGTTGTGGGGTTGCGAAAACGTCCTTTATCTGGTTTACTTTAAAGTAGGTTTTCAATTGGAAATTTGTATTTCTTATTTGTGAATTACAAGTAAGTACGCGATTTTTTTCGTAGGGCCCGTTTAGAAAAACGGTTCTTGATGATTTTTTTTCTCAGGATCGCGTTTTTGAAGAAAGAGTGTTACCGTTACGCGGAGGTCGAGCGTCTGTTGTTACCTTTTTGTTGTGTGACATACGAGAAGGTGGCGGCTCGGGGCGGATTAGAATATGTAATTACTTCCTTTACGGTTTTCGGAAACGGTGCTCGAGGCCGTTACGAAAACACCTTCGACTCTTTACCGACTACGTGATTCGGGTTTGAGTAGTGCGGCTGTTTTATTAAATTACTGACTTAAATATCGCTATTGTATTGAACTATTATTATTACTATGATAACCTTTTTTCCTTTGTTTTTTAACCAAACGAAATTTAGGAGACTTAAAAACAAAATATTTAATTTCAAGCGAGAGCTGTTGTTAAGTTGCGTGTGTGCCAATCAATCAAATTTTATTTCTTCCTATTTTATTGACAGACTTTAAAAAGCTGAAATCGAAGGTTTGTGATTTAATATATGTTCGTACCTACATTATTTCATCGTTTCTAGATGCATTAACAAAAGCCTTTTTTTGATTGAATGAGGTTTATTCCGCAATGGTCCCATTTGAATTTAATATACATATCATGAAGAGTTTCGGTGACAGAGAGTAGAACTATTCAAACAAAAGATTACAGCGAGATTGGTTTCTCCATATTAAGCATTGTTTACACAACATAAAATCATACCTGTAAATTCGAAAGGATTTCGCAGGTGAATTACTCCTAAGTATTCAGTATACACACCGACATTTTTTTATCAAACTTAGGAGTAGTTGCATGTTTTTGTGACTGAAAGCTAGTAGTAGCAAGCAAGCAGTTCAAGCTTCATTAATTAAAAAAATATTTGCATCTAGGTTATTTTTTTTTATTTTTCAGTTACGTCTTATGGTTATGGACCACCAAGACACGCAGCGGAAGTTTGTTTAAGCTGTTGATTTTAAAACTTTTTAATGTTATTACTTGCTTTAGATATGTAAACACATTTATTGCACTTTGCTTAAAGAGTTGAAAAAATGTTCGGCATATCTTTTGTCTCGCTCAAAGGCCGAGATGCAACCGAGATATTGTTTTACGACGTCATTACACATCACCGGGAATGGGTTCACAATTTTTTACACACGCCCTTATCTTTTTATGACGTTGTACCCGATTTGTTTTTTAATATAAAACCCCATTACCAATAACATCGCTCAACAGACTAAATAAACAAACTTTGGGGCCCGTTATTAAAAAAAGCGTATAAGGGCGGACTGATTGTTGGAACTTGGAAGGTTGGAAGGAACTCTCGCAAAAAAACTTAATTTTTTTTCCTCAAAAATAACCTCGGTCCCTTTTGCGCGCCCATTGTCTTCACGCTATTGTCTCGGCGATTTAAAATACTTTTATGCTTTCCGGATGACAATAATGTTTTGGCTTATTTTTCGATAACTATTATTTAGCGAATTTATTGTTGTTCGGTGCGCCCTTTGTTTTTGTGTTGCCGCAGTGCCCGGTAGTCGATGTGTATCGCAGGCTTGGTGGCAATTTGTACGCGGATGTCGCCTACCGCTATAAACTTCAGCTAATTATGTGTTCCGCTAGCTAATGTCTAATCTCCCTAATTTTATTTTCCTAAAAGTACTGTGGGACATAGTTGGATAATCCAACCCAAGGTTTGAAATACTTTGTATAGATTATATAGTTTAATCTTTTTTATTATAGTCTTTTTACCTAGACTTGGTAAAATTATCGATTTTATAAATTTAAAATGCATAAAAAAATTCGGAACCGGCAGGATTTGAATCTGCGACTATAGCGTCATCTAGAAGGAAACATTGCAGTTTTGATCTACTTTCTCGATGGTCCATATTACAATGAGACACGTTTGAAACAAGTGATGACACATTGCTTTTTAATAACTTGATAATTTTTATTACTTTTTTTACCTACACTTGTTAAAAGGCATATAGTAATTTCGGCATCGGCGATAGGAGAGCCGTTGCTTAAGTGGTTACAGCGCTAAGGCCGCGATTGCCAGAAAGTCGCTGGTTCAAAATCCCTCCCATAATGAGAAGGGTTTAGCCGTAGCCCATTCCGCTGGCCCCCTGTGTTTTGGTACGTTTCACACGCTTTTAAGAACATTAAAGAGAATTCTAGAATCTATTTTATACATCAAATCTAGCCGCTATTGCACAAGCTGGGATTCGAACTCGGCTCGTCAAAAGTGAAGCCGAACTCCCACCACAACACCATTACAAAATTTGTTGTACCTAATCAGTAATCTAGTTCAGTAAATATAATTAATTTTCAACTTATAGTACATTGTAGCAAATTTAAGTCGTTCTTGCTTTGATTTTAAACATTACATAAAAATAGGGTCAACCAAATAGCGAATCCACCGCGAGCAAACCGGGGGGCAAAAAACTGTTTAAATATATTATTGTAATTTCGATAGTAAAATAGCTTGACTAATGATTTATCGACGTATTATTTAAATGATACGATTCATTCCAATTGGGACTTTTTGCTCCTGCGAATTAGCATCAGAATATGAAGGTGTAGGCTCTAATGGCTTAAGTATTGATTGATTTATTTGTTTTGGCTTAGACGCGGTTTCGGTGCAGCTGGTTTGGGTTATCAAAAAAACTCGCAAGCCATTAATAAAATTTTCCATAAATAGTGTGTTATTTTTGACAGGCATAGTAATTAGATTGAGGTTATAAAAAAATTACTAGAAGTCATACAGATTCAATAATCTCTGTAAAATTGTGTCGATAAAGTTTAAATGGGGTTCTGCGATATTATGGCGTTTCGAGCTTCAATTCAACGAACTTCCTAAGAAGCAGATTATTAAATCGGAACATAAAATACTCTTTTTGGACTATATCATTTTTCTGATACTGTTTGTTATCTTTATTGGGCTTAACTGCTGCACTAATATTGATAAAATTCGGTACAAATAAGAATAGCAATTTGAAGATGGCCAAAGAATTGCTTTTTTTCAGAAACTACCCGGAGATCCTTTCCGCGAGTTTTATAACATGCAGGATTTAAAATTCAAAAATTCGGTGTTCATGTGTGGCCTATCACATGCACCGATGAAGTGTTCTTACACCTTACCTTACTTACATTATCGGCCCACTAGAGGGTCTCCTCCCACAATGAAGGTAAGGTAAGGAAGGTTTTACGCCGTAGTTGGTCAAGTACAGATTGGTGGTTAATAAATATATACGTTATTGTGAAGTACTATTTAGGCCGGGAAAATAAACAGTTGCAAGGATTTTTGCAAGAACCTAATCAAAAACAGACAAAGTCGCGTGCAACAGCCAGTTATAAAATATAGCTGTTAAAGTAACAAACAACGATTGAGGTGACTTTCAGCAGCTGTTGAGACCTTTAGTCAGCGGTACGGTATGCAAATGTGGAGCCATAAATAAATCTATTGGGTTCCGTCAATTGTTGGGAATCACTTGTTATTTATATGTTAATTGCGTAACCCGCGGGGTTAGCGGTATCGGGTAGTGGCGAGAAGGGTTCCGCAAATAATATCTACTTTAAAAACCTTTTTTCAACAGGAGCTGCGTTATTACTTAAATTGTGATCTCACCTACCGATAAACTGGGTGCGTTACTTGAATAAGATATCTAATATTATTAATAAATAAATACGGTGCGACAATACCCACATCGCCATCTAGTCTCAAAGTAAGCGTAGCTTGTGTTATATGTACTAAGATGAGTGATGAATATTTTTATGAATAATATACATAAATACTTATAATATAAACACCCAGACCCTGAAAAAATATTTCTAGTTGTGGGAATCGGGCCCACGACCTTGGACTCAGAAAGCAGAGTCGCTGCCCACTGCGCCAATCGGCCATCTAGATGAAAATTATAACCTATTAATTAAAACAACCAATAAAAGTTGGTATAATAAGGAATTAAAAGTATGTAGAGATTTAATTTGCAGAATTGTTTTCATCGGAAATTGTAGGTCGCGGTGATCCGATATAAATATTTATCAACGCAAATTATGTTTATAAAAATATACACCTGTGTGGTAGGGATTTTAATTTGTGTATTTTATCAAAATAATTCAACTCGAAACAAACAAATTTAGACAACATTTCTTTAATTAAGTTTAGGTACCTGGAAATAAAATGTTGTTGTAGAGATTAAGCTAATAAATAAGCAAAGGAAAGTTCTACAGTATTATTAATCCCCTACTTATACGATAAACAAGTCAGAGATCAGAAAATGTTGTCTTACAAAGTTGTTGTTGGAACAGTTATATTTAAGACACGGAACCCTTGTAGTTTGAGAGTCGCCCTTATCATTTTTTTTCGTATGACATTGGTACCGACGCGATTTGCAATGCAAATCAGTTCAGCAAGTATAGTTATGCTCGTATACCATATCCGTCGCCCTATCGACAGCCGATGATTGAGTGTCTTTGACTTTTGTGACGATTCGCCGAGTCAGCGGCAGATGCTATCGAAAATCGATTTCGCGACTACCTACCGATAGATGGCAGTACATGGTTCTAAAATAAGCAATATTTTATTTATATTGGTGTATTTTATTAGGAAATTCCTAGTATGTTTGTCTGGTTAGGTAATTGGTTATTTATTTATTTATTTAGGAAAACCAACCGCTAATACATTTTTTCTTGTCCGAGTTTTTACGTTGTGAGCTAAGTGAATGTTCAGCTTATTACAGCTTTTCACAACGTTTGCAAATAATTTCAAAATTAATTACATTTTATATATAACTGCATTACAAAATAAATGTCTAAAAATATTTTACTAATTAGTAAGGTTATAATGTTAAAAATAAAATAGAATTAAAATTCAAATTCAAATGAAATTTAAAAAAAAATTTAACATCAATGTCCAAATTTATGCTTATTAAAATTTATGCATATTTTTGAATAATTAATAACATAAGAAGTCAAGTATTTATTTTATTTTTATTTTGAAATGATATAACAGATAGTACAATAAAGTGTCAATGTTATGACCGTCCTTGGAGAGCAGGTAAAGGATTGCTTAACCTGCTCTCCAAGGCCGGGTTCATAGGTGCTTATTATTAGTTTAATATGTTGAAAAAAGTATCAATTTTAAATATAATTAAATTATATAACAAAATTTTTCCCACGTCCACCGTCTGTGATTATTACGGTTTTTTTACAAATAAAATCGATAAAGTAGGTATAAACTAAGTTACTCTGTCTTTTGATTTGTTGATTGTTTGTTTGGTTAGGGAGTGAAGGACGGACAAACTCATTTACGCAATAATATTAATATATAGTTAGTATTAGGTTATTAATTAAATAATTTATTAACTTCAAAGTATGTAGATACATTTTTAATACGAAAAATAACATTGTTTTCATTAAATTAATGAAAGGTTAGAGTCGTAATAGTGTTAACCAAAAACTTAATGCAACACCGACCGTCAGTCATAGTATATATTACTTGCTTACATTTATTTTTAGTGGCTTCTGATGTCGGCTATTTTAAAAATTATTTAAGTATGCAATCTGGATAAAATAATTATTAGTTTATGGGCCTCTTGTTTCACCACCTTCTGACAAGTATAGCCTAGTTAAGTTAAAAAGACAGAACATGTTAATAAGCTATCCCCACACTTATTATCAGGAGGTGCTAAAACCGATACTAAAGAAACATCAAAAAATATGGCAATGAAATTTATGTATTTATGTATGAGAGTAACTAAATAAATAGTAGCTACTTACGTGAAATCAATACAGGTATTGTATGAGTATGAGGTCTGTGGTTGACCGCAAAACGCGACGCACGCGCAGTTATGTCATCCACTTGGATTTTGTCGTATTGCGTCTGCACATTGCGCACTGCACGGAAAAAACGCGACGGTTTACATCATCATCATCATCAGGCTATTGATGTCCCACAGCTGGGCAAAATAGGCCTTCTTCATAAGAGAAAGAGATTAATAATTAAGACCACCACACTGTTCTGATGCTGGTTGAATGCTAGACTTTTGTAATTAGTGCCCGTAACTGGCCTACATGTAAAGACATTTTTTTTTCATTAGGATTTAAAGCGCAAGGGATACAAATTGGATAAAGAAGATCCAACTGTTAAACTGCACCACACAAATAATTTTCCAATTAATCTTTGTTTAATTAGTTACTTTTCCCAGTAAAAAAATGTCTATATCACTGTTCGGATTTAAGCCTTCAACTGATGTCTTTGTTTTTTTCCACTACCTGAGCGATTATGCAGTCTAAGATGGTAGCGCATCTGATAACCGCGTAGCAATTATATATCCGCCTTTATTGGCATTTATTGGTAGGGCGGTAAATAACCACCGCTAAAGCCTAAACCCGCTTAGATACACTATAAAAATACCCCATATTTGTCCCTGCCGGGAATAGAACTCGGGCGACTCGGGGAAGTCAAAACCACTCACCATTGTGCAAAACAAGTACTTATGTAGTTTTGAGCCTATGATCTGTATAAAAAAGAAATATCAGCAAAAACACTTTCACATTCGATTAAATAAAAGTCGTCATCACCAGCCTAGTAACATGCTTCCTCATAGGACACAGATAATTAGAGAATTGACCCACAAAGCTGGTTGGATGCGTGTTGGCGGGCTTTATTATATCTTATCGACCCATAACCAGCCCCCCCTACAGAGCACCGATCTCCTCAACAATGAGAAGGGTGAAAATGATATTCCACCACGCTGGCCCAGTGCGTAATGGTGGTTGGTTTCTTCACCTTCTGATAAGAGGGGATAGCTTATTCACAAGTTTTGTTTTTGTAACCTGACTTAGTAAGAAAGTGACAAAACTTACGTTTAGGCTATGCGATACTTGTCAGATGGTGGTGAAACAGGAAATATAACTAAATTAATTTTTAAAATCACCGACTTTATTATATATGTTGTATAATTCGCGGCGTTTTGCACACACTCGCGTCGCTAGGCGTCAGCGACCGCGGCGTTATTTTCGTCACATTGTCATCACAAGACGGTTCCGGCCAAATTGCAACGACCGAAGCCACCATGCATATTCAACACTCTCATTGTCTCACTTGTATTGTGTCCTACCTAACACAACCAGTGCGGGCTGACCTGCGACACACCTCTGCAAACCCCTCGCCCGTAACTTGCAGCTCGCGGTTCGAGGAGCAGGGGAGGCCTGGGTACAGTGGAGGGTAAAACAAAAGAGCGTTCATAAAATGTCAAGTGAGACGCTGAAAGAGTGAAGATACGTGTAGGCCGAGTTAATCACGCCTTCAATGCTATATAGTGTTTGCGCTGAGGTATATATCAGTTAGTTTATTTCACTCTTTTATTGCAACGACCTATACATCTATATTCATAATAAAAGTGTAACTACTGAACGGATTGAAATAAAATTTAGTATAGTGGTAGCTGATATTCCGGGTCAACATATAAGATGCTTTTTATCTCGATACACATAAAGTTTCCTCATAATTTTACTTCATAGCTCCGTTGAATTTGAACTGATTTAAATAATTCTTTTTCTATTTGAAAATGTATACTATCGAGCATAAGTGTTGGCGGACTTTAATCATTAATATCACAAATTAGTGATAATAACCGTGAATGCCTGCTTAACATACTAATCACCATGATATTCATTAGACATTTGTTTCGGGAACTAGTGAGAAAGCACGTGGGTAGTTTACCTTATAGGTCGCGGTATAAAAATCTGGACAAGCAATCAAAAGAACGAATGCAAGTATTTTAAACACCAAAACTTCTGAGCACAGGTTTTAGAGCATAGACCCACCAAGCTGCTCTAATGCATATTGGTGGGATTTAACGACTATTACCACCATTAAGTGATTATAACATGGTCCGACGGTTTGACGTATTTTCCGGGGCACAGGGACTGACACTGCCAACTTTCTAACTCCGGGCTGGTACCGAAAATTCTTTTATAGGAAACACACAATACCTTATTTAATTTGGCCCGACCCGGGATTCGAACGCAGGACCTTGTGATCCGTAGTTAGATATGCTATCCATTAGACCAACGAGGTAGCTATAATCACCTTTAATATTAAAAACTTCTAAAATTGATGTGTGGGTTTTCTAAATATTTTCTAATATCTTACACTTTTTTTTTTAAATAATTTATCTGGCTATTAATCACCGTAAAATTTGGGCTCGGTCAAATGGCAGTCGTGTAGAAAATCAATATGCTGGAAATCTAATTATTGATTAATAGACGCGAGAGAGTCGGCGTTCACTTGACTAGAATTGATTTTGTGAAAGTATTCAGTGTGTGGCGTGATTTATATGAATGGGCCAATTTTATACGAAAATCTCTAATTAATAATCTAAGAAAATCACTAACTAATATATCTTTTGTATCTTGATTAATAAACTACTAGTAAGTAATAACAATAGCTTCTTATGTTGTGTTATATACTATTACTTATATCTTTGGAGTATACACATTTAAAGTTGAATCGCATTTACGATTATCTTATTGTATAGTGTACAAATCAAAGAATAAGGTCGCTTGCTTCCCCACCTATAAACGAACAAATTAAACCCTATACAATTTATTATTTCTACACTTTTTGTACGTAGGTACCATGTTATTCTTATGACACAAATGAATCTCCCGTTTTCTTTCTTCTTTATAGCGTCCAAAAAACCGACCGGCCGACAAAGTACGGATACAAGCTCAGGGAAAGAAGACGAAGAAAAGAAGAAGCGTCCAAACAGCATAGTGCCTGGATGTATACATAGTTTCTATGACAAATAATTATACTACGACAATACACATATCGCCATCTAGCCCTAAAGTAAGCCTAGTTTGTGGTAAGGGTACTTATATGACTGATGGATATTTTAATGAATAATGTTTACATATAAACACCCAGACACTAAAAAACATTCATGTTCATCGCACAAAAATTTTCCAGTTGTGGTAATCGAATCCACGATCTTGGACCCAGAAAGCAGGTTCACGGCCCACTGCGCGAATCGGCCGTCCAATTCTTAATTTGTAAATTACTTAGATGCTACTAAACTAAACAATATTGTTTCAGTGAAAAGTTTTCAAAGCTATTAAAATAGGCTTTTTGAAACGATATCTTAAATAAAGATACCTTATTATCAAGGTTATAAACCTACCGATTTATAATTAAACCCACCACCGGCAAAGCTGTGCCACGGATCTAGCGTTTGGGGTTACCATTAAGGTGTTTGCCATAACCCTAGACTTAGATTGCATCGTCAGTATAACGTACGAAAGATCAAAAGCAAACTTGTTATTGGATTTTAAAATAAACAACGAGCGAATTTTATAACCATAAAATGAGATGATGTAAGGATATAAAATTCGCTGCTTAAACTACTATTATACTTTTATTTCCATGAATTTATAGTTTAGACAATTTAATAGACTAGATTTTGCTCTCGGCTTCATTCACATGTATTCTATTCTCACACAAATGCATCTCGTATTGTAATGAAATTAAAAGTTTGACTATACAGCTTTGTATGGCGTAGCCCAAAAACAAAATTCTCTGTCTATTAATATTCCACGGAAGGGTACAAGCCTTCCTCTTTCTCCTAGGAGAGATAATTTAAGAGGAGAGACCCAACACACTACTACAATGTGGAATGACGTTCACATTTACGCCCAACTGTAACTTTATCTGAAATTTGTTTACCTGAAAATTTGCAGTGCGATTGCTGTAATGTGAACTAAAGGCCTACTATGTACTTTGGGATGCATTTTAGCTTACTGGAGGCAAATGCGATGAACTGTGTGAAGTGGTAATGTTGCTAATGATGATGAAACGCGAAGTATAAGTTTTGTACGTTCGAAATTTCGGAATGGTTTTTGAGTATCGAAACACTGTTATGTCAATGCAAAATGGCACTTATGCGATGAACTATGAATCGCTAATCCTGTAATCCTGTTTATTATTTTAGCTAGACCGCTTTCCGTAGAACGGTGGATAAATTTTAGCGTTAAGACAAGACGCATGCATACATTTCATTTTACTCTGGACCTTAAGAGTATCGATAGTCAAAGATGAATTTGAATTAAAAACGTACGAATCTTATACAAAGAGTACAGTCCACTGTTTTTTTAATGAAAATTAATGACTGAACAAACAACCCTGCATTTTTTTTTTAGATAAAAGATTAGGAGAGATCGCGAAATCATAAACCACGGGACACTTATGCAAGCGATTAGATGAGGTAATAAAATCATCATATTAGCATTTGGGTGAAATTAATGACAGTGCCGGACTCTCTCTGTCAACTTTCGCGTATGGTCGGTGGTCGGTGAACTCTTGACTCCTGTCAATAGAATATTTATAACTTTGCCTTGTCGTTTTGGTATTTATTTATGACCATAAGCTTACACTGTTTGACTAACGATATCTTATATCTATGATCGAAAATTAATTTAATTTCATGTTTTTTTAACAACTTGGTGCATTGTTATGCGTCATTTGTCAACTTTTGAGTATCCGTCACCGGGAAAGAAACTGAAAATAATGTATGAACTACCTGACTTTTTAGACTTATATATGTGTGTATTATCAGGAAATGATAAACATAAATAAATACATCTTAAGTGATGATGCAGTCTAAGATGGAAGCATTTTGTCCTTTCACATTAAAACCACGTTCTACACGGCATTGTACCAGAACACTTAATAACTTAGCGGCACGTTCTCATAAGTATTGTAACTAGCCACGGCTGAAGCTTACGACCAGACCAGAGATCATTTTGAAATCATAAAAAATACTAAGTTCTTAAAGCTTTATAAGTGGATACAAGTGCTATGCACTCGCTATGAATTATATTTAGACAGTTCTCAGAGGAGTAAATCAAAGTGATAAAAGTGGACATATCATACACGTAGAAACTGTAATTAACTATAAATTACGGAAATGCTCCTAATTAGGGAGTTATTTTGAGGCAGTGACCAGGTTTTAAGTTTGAAGCACTACAACATGAACGGTCCACTGCGCTTTGTTAAGGGCTACTGACCACCACGTTCATTACGATTAAATTTTGAAGAAGTATTTTCTTTGTGTTTTGAAAAGGTACGTAATGAGTCGTAGGTGACATTTCTTCCTCTTGTCCTCTCTTTTCAGTCCAATTCTGGTTCCCTTCCTCAGCAAATCTGGTCCAGTCCAATTTGTCATTCCCTATCTCACCACTGCCAAGTTAAAACTCACAGTTGTAGCAAGAAGTAGAAAATCACGTGGGAGGAGATGTATCGCCTTGTGAGGAACGAAGCGGGCCTTGAACTGTGCACAAACTCCACGAGTGTAAAAATTGTGTTCAAAGTATGCTTTGTGCATCTACTGTTATGCATGCACACACTCTCCCACTAATACGCAAAGTCAAACTTGGTAGTATATAATGGAGCCTCTTTAAGTTCTCGGTATTGCAAAAGCAGAAAAACACCGTACTTTATCGTCCAGAACGTGTGTGATTGGTGGTTAGTTGGTGGTGAGTTACGACTCTCAGCAATGAAATAATCGACGCAGAGAGTAGAGGTAAAGAGCGAGTGAAGTTCCGACCGGCTATTTGCTTTACGCATACCAGAAATGGTCGTGCAATGGTCGCGAGAGAAACAAATGCCGGTCGGAGTGATGCTGGTTTAGCTAAAAGATGATCTGATCTGATCGCAACGCTCGTTGTGTGCGCGAGGCTTAGAGCTCCGCACCAATTAACGCGTCGCCATAAGAACGCCTTACAATCTCACTAAATAATTGCAATAAAGACTTTAATTTATTATTTTAACTGCGGCTTTTACAATGAAAGTTCTTGCAAAGTACAATTGTTTGTGGTCCATTCAGTTATTTACGAAAGTTACATTAATTTATCTAAAAATCGTAACCCAAGTTCCAAGTAGTATTTACCTATTTGAGAGAAAAAAAATTTTTTATAGTTTCAATAATATATTAATATTTTCTGATGCTCACGCTAATACTATTTAACATACTCAACTTCTGTTATAAAGTGCTAAACCATATTTACCAAAGCTTTTAATGTCACCTACAAACACAAAAATTACTAAAAACTTTGATAAACGCATTTTAAGCAAAACGCAAATATTTAGCGCTAACTCAGCTAGATTATTACGAAGGTGCAAGAATTAATGTTTCAATTCTTTCACCCGAATTTCTACACATTACTGCCATAATAGTGCTGATATTAATCAGAGGCACAGATAAAATCATATTACTCAATGGCAGAATATTTCATACACGCTTCGGTGGCATACCTATTAAAACTCCAAAATTTCGTTACTATGAGATAAAAATACCTAATTACTTCAGTAGGCCAGATGAATAATGCGACAGTAATAAACGAATAAATGTATGCAAGAAAAGGTGAATAGAGTTCATAAAATCTTGCATACAAGTTAGATTCACGTACTAAACACAGGAAATACTTAATCAAAAATGGAGAAACCGACGTCACCCATGTAAAATTTCTTGATAGAACCAAGCGTTACTTTGCGAAATTCCATGATAAATTTTGTTAATTAGCTTAATTTGCTATAATTGTTAACTATAATTATTCAGTGTTAAGTCAACATTTCCTGAGGATGCTCCGGTTTCAGAACGAGACGTGCGTAGAAGGTACATAGCCTGAAGATCTGTTTGGCGTCTATAAGGATTGCAGAAATTATAAATTACACCATACAAATTCTCCTGCTTTTCGTGGAGTAAGTATAGCAAATTAAGCTTAATTTTCACAATATGTTACATTCGCCGATTTCCGATATAAGCTAGATTACTACCAAATTTTGTCATATCTTTCAGAATTATAATCTTTTTTGTAGAAAGACAAGACATGCCAAATAAAATGTAATATTAAAGTGAAGGAAAAAATCGTGAGGAAACCTGCATGCCAGAGAGTTCTTGTGACATATACATTTCGAAGAGTGACAATCTATCTTCAAATGATAATGTGCCAATTAGGGGTAAGGGAGATGATGCTGAGGCAAGACCTGAAGTTCAGGTACCCGTGCCCGAGTCTGAGCGTGCTCCTGATTGCTTCAAAACTAGCATAGACGAGATATCTAAATCTAATCAAAGCACGCCCGGACGTCCCGAAAGAAGAAGGAAAATAGTAGATTATAGGAAGTATTTTAAGTTTTATTTTAGAGTAGTTTTTATGTTAGATTTAGTTTTTAATTATTACGTAGTAAGGATGGAGGAATGTGATATATACACGTACACCGCAGTCCCGCGGGTAGTAATAAACTAGCTTTGGTACTAGACGGTTGTTTCTTTTATCCGCCATTACCTACAGACATACCAGTTCTACAGAGAGTTCTACAACGAACACGGCCTTAACCCCACCTCATTGTGTAAGGAGACCCGTGCTTTGCAGTGGGGCGGTAATAGGTCGATATGATGAGTAGCATGTAGCAACGGCAGATAAGAATACAATCGTCAACTCTGCTCTTCCAGCGGTTGTCGTACGAGACGGCTAAGGGGATGTAACAGAGAACGTGCAGCGGTCCTCAATACTTCTACTTTCTCTGTATTAACATCTTTCGCGATAGCTAACCCCCCTTCTTTGGAACAGGGCTTTAGTCTAACACCGGACTGATAAAGGCCTTTGATGACTAGTTATAGTTAACCAAGTTGATCTAAGTCGATAATATTAAACGTGCAGACTGGTGGTTCAGAAAGATGGTGATGACGTTTGATATTCCTAAAAAACAACAGATTTACGTTAACACTGATATTACGACGTATGTTTAACATAATCCATTAGTTTACCCGGTGTAACCGGCTGTTTTATTTTTTTGTACACCTGGAATGATAGCATAATCTCTATCTACCTCCTACCTATTTTCTCAGAGAAAAAGCAGCACCGTCACGGAGCGGCGACGACACGTTTTTGCGAGTCGGGTTGCGTGAGGGCCCCTCCGGGCTACACTTTCGTTATTATCACAACCACTACCTAATATGGAACTTACGCGTTTCGATTGAGCGACTCGTTTTTCTATCGGTCTCAGGCATTGTTTGCTTTGCACCGAACATGAAACGGGTAACGTTAAGGTCTGTGCACAATAATTAAAAGCATCGCATTGCGGAAAATTACACTGTTTAAATAGGCGGTTGTTTCGTAAAATACTTACCTACCTACTGCAGTTTATAACTAAAACACGTTCAGTGAAACAGGTAGCTTTACTGATCATACACTTGTAAAACCTCTTTACCACAAACGCATAATACAGAGTCTCCGAAAAAACGTAGAGGAGAATACACAACGGCCGCAAATAATTATTATGGCCATAAAAAATATCTACAAATTTACCCAAATAACTATTTAAAAATCACAAATAGATGTAATATCCAAAACTCTGCCTTAATTTTTCACCTAGATTGTGAATTATCCTTTGGAATAGAAGACGCTTACCAATTTAGTAGGTGCTTGCTGTGTAATTGGTCTGACAGTCGCTAACCAATTGCAATCTGTCATCTATCTGTCTGTCTGTCAAAGTGATATAGAAGTACTTGTATAGAGTCTGCCAATCTGTCGAGGGTATTCGGTACACAATACGGCAGTAGTTCTTGTAATATCACTCCAGGATTGTTAGAAATTCTATGTTCAATTTTTTTTTTCGTTACGATGCAGAATGCAGCTAATGAGCGAAAAGAAAATAATAATGTAAACGTTTAAAGTTATAGATAAACACGCCTTTACGTTGTACTTGATATTGAATAACTTTGCGATTGATCAATCAACCGTGAGACGTTTAGCAAAAATAAATGAAGAATTTAATTAGAAACAACATTTCTAAGATTTAGATTTTATAAAGCCATCTTGTGAGCGCTACGCTACTTTTCTAGCAACGCGACATTTTCCTCTGAAATAGTTCTTTCCCACTTCCCCTAAATGTCTCTATAATAGATATTACAAATGAATACAAGCCGTTAAATTTAGGCCATTCGATAAACTACAGTTTGTTGTACTTCAATTGCATTCCAGGCGTCAATTCTTGAATGCTAACGAAAGTTTAAGATTTTAGCTTTTATTTTAGTCGAAGAATAAAATATTTCAATCTGTACATACAACTAGTATTATGTAACTCTCAAACGTCAGTAGCAGAGGGGAATTGTGACCACTGCACTGTCTTAAATATGTAACCGCTCAAATATGTCCACCAATTGTGTCCAAATCCATCGCCTCATTGTGCCACATTAGTCCCAGACCCGACTTGGTGACAGGCCTTACACCGTTTGCAGACGACCCGATTTCCTAGCTACCAACCACCAACATTGTGTTACTATACGGAGCGCAATTAATGACTTGAAGACGTGATTTGATTGCGCATTTACGCAGCGTTATTTCAAGTTGGTAATTGAATGTTTGACCAATTTTGTAGCTTTAATTTTACATATTGTTTGTCTTGGGACGCTAAACCAGCTTTGCCCTTCATAATCTCAAACACCTCATAACGTCAACTTGTTGAACTTTATTCCAAAAACTTTTATGGAATAAGAGACCTGTGACCAGCAATGGGTTATTTATTAGGCTAATGATGATGAGACGTCCAGTTCTTAAAGACATGTCCGTTTGGGATAACTGTCAATCAAAAATTGGTATCACAGAAGGTGTCAAGTTGGTTGGTCTAGAGATATTGTGAGTCGAGGCTCGACGTGACGTCACGCAGGATGGGAGGTCGTTCACATCGAAGCAGATTGATGGGCGCGACGTGCCTCAGTTTCCTACTTGGCAACGCGGAGCGACACTCTGTCGCCTTCCAACTTTCAATACACTACCCATTGTCTCGCGCGAGCCAGGCTATATTGTATTGAATGTTGTGGCACTTTGAAATACTTAAGTCAGAGATACTAGGAGCTCTTACATGGAATAACATCACGTGACTTTTGATTTCTTTTTCATTCTATATATAGAGAGCAAGGGCTTTTTCCTGTTAAAGTGGACACTGCTGTACATAAACATTCGGATCACCAGAAAAGCCGCCGATGACGAATCTCTTTCATACCAACTTTATGGAAACCTTCACTTCAAACATTCCGTTCTCTGTAGTGGGCCCGGTAATGGGTTGATAATGATGGATAGTGAAGTGCAATCACTGACTCAGAGGGCACGTGGTAATAGACCACAATTACGGGTTCTTGTGCATCGCGAGATCGGCGTGTAATGGCCGATTAGCTTTTAATTACGGCGCGCATAATTGTGATCGACACTTGCGACTTGTCTCGGGGCTGCTTTCTAAACACGTTCGTGAATTCGCGGGATATCTCGTATCTTCGGACAGGTTGTTGGATTTATTTCACAATTCACTAAGCTCTCAAAAGTTAAAATTTACCAAATTATTAATTATACTTAAGAAGACATAAAATGGTGTTTAATGGAAAATTACCACGTTAAACCATCTGGTTAAAAGTAGGATACGTCCAGCGGATTAAATGTAAGATGTCTTGATTCTACGACCTCGATATGCATACATTTTGTAACTCAAACCCTCACATAAACTAAGGAAACACCTTTACTCTATTATAGGCTTCAAGTTAAGCTACAGTTAAGCTTAATATTGTATGAGTGAATATATTTGGAATGTAATTTTTTTTGGGCTCATTTAGCTGTTTTTATAAAACGACTCCGAATGCTTTGTTAAATGTTAGACTGATATCATAATTAGATTGTATAAATATCACTAGTTTTTTCTTATGTAAAGTAGATGAAATTAAATGTTAATGTTTGTAAATAATCATGTTTTTACTATAGGAAACTGAAAAGTTATTTTATATAATTTCAGTTATTTAAATAAACTTGGTGGTAATATTACAGATGTTTTTGAAATAGCAGACAGAGATCAAAATAATGAGTCTACATCGAATAGGGTTTTTTTTTAATAACGTGTTTAGACAGATGATTTTGAGCAAGCCCGTGGTGTGTGAAAATTCTAAGAACTAAAATCAATTCTAGCATTGGATGTCCATCGTTTAATTTATTATTTTTCAATCATTACCGAGATAATACCTTGTTTCATTTTAAAATATGATATAGATAATTAAAAATTAAAATGACCCCCGACTTTCAGTATAGTGTACATTATTCTACTACTCAAGTCATTTCATTTGGTATCCATGTTGCTTTTTAGCAATATCAGACCAATCGGTCACATGTATAACATAAACGTTCCTTTCACCATCAAAGTTGGCCTTGACAATATTCAGGAAGACGACAAAATATAGAAAATTTGTTCTCGGACACAAGGGTCCCAAAAAATCAGATGAGGAACAGTAGAAGGACAACGAGCCCGAGGAAGACTTAGAAGCCAGTAAATTGTTAGAGTTGTGAAGGACCATAAGGGATTAGGTTTTGGGATTCGAAGAACATTCTTCTGGCTATTTCCTAATTAGCTTGAAAAAGCTGAGGTCCGTGGGAGTTTGTAGAATTTTTATTCAAGAAAATACCTACTACTTCAAACCACCAGCTAAGTTTCTTATGGGCTTCTTCTTAGAGCAGGGTGCGTTTGGAACCCTCGTAGCTTTCCCTTATAAGTTATACCGTACATTATGCGTACACTTTTGATGCGTACATTACGCATCAAAAGTGCCATCGATGTGATTCTTTGAATAAAGAAATATTTAATTTAACTTAAAAAAAAGATTTAGCTCACATTTATAAAAAAAGATTATTTTAATAGTAGTATTTTATTCGTAGCTTTACGAAATTTAGTATAACTTGCATTCTTTTGGTATAAATAAATTAAGCCCACAAAAACTTTACGCAGATTTTTTAAAACACAAGCAAACGCGACGAAGTCGCTGTCTTCAGCTAGTGTTTTATATGAAGGTTATTGTAGAAAATAGTGTTTACCATTTCACAATGAGCAAGATTTTCCATATTTACTTACTTGCCTCCAACATTCAATAATAATAACTGCAAATCTATTTTTAATTATCGCCTATAATACTACACCTCAGCCGAGAAGATAAATACCGAAGTGCAAAACATGCTAATAAACAAATAACTGTAATCACATAACGCAATTAAAATCGATTCAACAAAACAAAGACCATTCATTCAACATGCGCATAATTAAATATAAACTGCATACATTACGTTCTCACAAATAGGAAATGATCGATTCTGTTACAAAAACAGCAATGTATTTGGATCTACGCGTAATTTGCTGGTTTAATAATCTCTCAAGAGTACGCCCGCAATGATTATTATCATATAAATGGCAATTATTGTATAGATTTGAGACTCGTGTTTGAAATTATGCGATAAGATATCATGCAATCCTAAAAGTAAATTCTATATTTATAAATGTAAATATCTATTTAACTGGAGATACAATAAATTAATTTTAAACTTTGCCCTGTTTTTCTATGACATTGATATCTTAACTATGCGAACTATTTTGAGCAACATTTATATATATCTTTTCGAATATGGTCACATTGTAGGTGGTTATTTATCATCATTACATATAGGTTCAAGAGATTCTACTTTTTCGGTATGGTAGCATTTTATTTTTAAGAAGTATAAAATTTATATTTATATTAATTCAAAAAACCGGCTAGTTATACTTGTACACAATGGGTTCCGTACTATGGTGCGATATGAAACACTACATAGTATAAAAATAATTAGCAACATCAAAATACTCGTTTTTTTTTCTTTGTTGGTACATTGCAAACAGATACACACATTCTGTGAAAACGTTCTATCTTTTACATTACGGTATATGAGACAGAGCTTGCTGAAAGACAGACAGACGGAAAAGGAAAAAAGTCCTAGTAATAAGGTCCCGTCTACAAAAAAAGCGACGACAAATAATGAGAATACATTGACTACATGCATTTTGAGACAAATGTTTGGACACCTCTTTATGTACGTACGTACTTTTGAAGTCACAATTTGTTCTTGAATTTAGAGTATTTTTAAATTAAATATTCCTCGCAGTCTTTCGGCGCTAAATGCACTGCTGATGGAGTCACCTCACTGTGACATATTTGCGGATTCTTGGAACACCGTTTGTAACCACAGTACAGTAAGAAATGTAATAGCACCATGTTTTTGGGTTAAATATTTTTTGATTTTTTGAGAAGATAGTATAATTACAATTTGGTAAAACTTTTGTAAAATTGTTTGAATTGTTGTAATTATGTTTTTGTTTCTGTTTTTATTATTTCTTTTTTTTTTGTTCTCATTTTAATCTGCTATGTATTTAATTAGTGTAATTGGTGTTAACCGTACTAATTGAATTAAAAATAAATAAATAATAATACAGTGACATACTAGTTGTTCGATACTCGCAAACTCTATGAATGAACCTGTGCCAGTCTACATGCGTGTAGCGCGCTAACGCTCCTGTAAAAGACTTCAACGGGATACGTCGGCTATCTTTTTTAAGATTTAATTGTAAAATAATCCTTTTACAACTGCAGTTATTGAAGGAATACTTTGAAATTGAAACTTTTGGTAACGGGCAAAGTGGAAGGAAAAATTCCAAGAGGACATAGACCTATTCGTTGGGCAAACCAGGATCACCAGTATGCTCGATGAGTTTAAGCAATGTGCTAAACACATTTGTTACACTTGATCAACTTTTTAATCACATAGTTGTTTTCAAACACCTGGCCCCGCTTTGATCTCACAACAGATAGACAACACATTAGTAGTAGTAGACCGTTTTGTGACAAAGCTCGTCCAGGGATGAACTACCACAAAGCTTATATCTGTCACTAAGTAGCATTGTTGCAATGTTATGTTTAGATGTGTACGGTTTGGTTGCCGGTGTAATTACAAGCTCATGACGCTTAAAACCGCCTTGTGTCCTCGCCATACGAAGATTCGTCCTGTTTATAGAAGTCAAGTGGACCACAATTATCTTCAATAATCATAAAATGTAGTTTAAGTGGCTTAACACATCTGACATCCTGTATGCTAAAGCCAGGAAACTTATTACATCTATTAAATAGGCACCAAGTGTAGGTACGTTAAATGGCATAGTTGATGTTGTAAAAGAGCTGCTTGCCGGCTTTTTCACGGTAGAAACTGCTTTCCTAACCAGTGGTAGAGGCACTACAAACAGACAGACATGACGTTTTAAAAATACATTTGAAGTAAGCCTACTCGAAATTAATGTTTTTTTGTATATTAGGCAAGTGACCTTTCCAGAGTTTCATCATCACCATAACCTCAACCGATTGACGCCCACTGCTAGGCGAGACGCACAGAGTTTTTGAAGAGAGTTCCAAAATCCACTGTCCTGGGCCACCTGTTTCCAGCGGCCCCTCAGATGATGTCGTCTGTCCATATTGTTGGGGGCCGTCAATCGGTTCTGAGTCTAAGCCTCGCATATTGCCACTTCAGCTTCGTCACTAGTTGAGCTATACCGTTAACTCTAGGTTTTCTACAGATCTCCTCATTTCTGATTTGACCAAGTAGAGTTACTGTAAGCATTGATCTCTCCATCGCCCGCTGAATAACTCTAAGCCTTGTTATAAGGCCCATAGTAAGCGACCACGCTAGAGAGCCATGAGTAATAATCTTCGTCATTACATATCATGGATTTCCGCAAATCAGCGCCTGCTTCTAGCCAATGTTGTCGAAAGCCTGCAGCAGGCCTCCGGGCCCGGCGCGGCGCAGCAGTGACGCAACAGCCGCAGTGGGCCGCATTCCCGCGGCGCGGGCGCAGCGTCAAGGCGACCCACTAACTACTCCATAAACTATCTTGTACACATCGACGTGCGCTTGTTGCACATTGACTAGTTCGCCGAGTAAACACACTATTTGTAACGTCCCTTTAAAATCTTCAATTATATAAATCGGTTTTGATTTTCAATTATGTTAAAGGCAAGACATGCGCAGAAAAAAGCGTCCTGAACTTCAAATTGGATTCAAAACCTCAATGTCGCGAAAAAAGCGGTCATAAGCCAGTGGTTAGTTTGATCACTTTTAAGTACTTGGAAGTAGGCAAAGATAATAAATAATGCAATCATGGACTATTTACAGGTATATATTGATCGAAGTAGTTAGTTACAAGTAGTGTTATGAAGTTACTATAGTTGCATAAACTACAGAGATTTATAGGTTAAGAGGTTAGATTAATCTAATATACTAACAATATTGGGATTGTGTAAAAATTCTATCACGAATGTATTGATACAAAATCACGTTAATATAATAACTCAATGAATATGCAATACACGCTAACAAATATTTCCCTACAAGCTAAACAAAAACACCAGCACCACTAACTTTTAAGATTTATGTGCCATTAAAATATAATTTGCTGTAACGGTAATGTAATTCATTCTGAAGAAACCTGCATTCCTGAGAGTACTCCATAACGTTCTCAAAGGCGTGTGAAGTCTACCAATCCGCACTGTGCCAGCGCGGTGAACTATGGCAAATAAAAGTTCTTCTCATTTTGAGATGAAATTTTTTCCCACGAGTCTCCTCGTGGAAAAAAATTTCATCAATCCATCAATCTCGAACACGTCGAATTTTAATCGCTATCTAAATGTATATAAGATTCAAAAATCATTACATAAGTAAACAAAGCCAGAGTCTAAGCTAACCCTTTCAGTCTCATTATCACTTTCCTACGAAAACCACACTGTGGGAAACGAGTGATGTATTGAAAAAGATCAGATAACAGCTATCAATAATATAAAAGTTACCAAAGGTCCTATTCCTCTTAAACTGATCATAAAAAGGTAGCAATAAAGGAATTACATAAGATTTCTTTATCATACACTTCCTACTCACCCCTATAGACTAAAAATAAGGTGAGTAGTATTAAGATAGTAGATCCTGGGAGAGTAAATGTGAAACGTCCTCCCCCGATCGTATCGGATTAGCAACCAACAGTAGTCGCTAATGGAAATCCCCGACTCCTAAATAACAACAAACACCAAGCTTATTTTACAAATGTATTCTTAAACACTTGTAGTGTACAGGGTGTATTTAACTACCCCGGGTAATTACATATTGAGAACTCCTCTTCGTTCCTTAGAAACAACAGGAAAAAAATCGTTGGTGAATTCTTTGCAAAACTCATTGTGGTCATGCACTTTTACACATTGGCTAAACAACGCAATCCACATGAGAAAACAAGCTAGTCAGTATTCAGTCTATTTATCTATACTCTTTATTGGTATACCACTCAGAAAAACGAGACAAAAAAAGAACAAACACATGAAGAATGAAGCAGGATACAAAAGGCGGCCTTATCGCTAAGTAGCGATCTCTGCCAGGCAACCTTAGGATTAGGAAAACTAAAAAGAAAACAAATAGGTGGGATACACTATTTAGTACATACATACGAATATCTACATACTAATACATAAACCAGACTTCACAAATAAAAAAATACTATGGATAAATATAAAAAATAAATATATTAGTATATTTACATATCTTAATATACCATAAATACTTAAATATGAGTCTATGATATCTAAGGGTGGATCAATCTCGATTTTATAATTAGAATTTAAATTCAATGAAATAGGTAAAAGATTTGACATCAGTTCCGCAATAAAAAAACTCATGAACTGAAACTAAACGCTAACACTACGAGGGTTTACAAAAGGGTTGGTTTCATGCTCCCATAGAACTAAAATTCTGACCACCTTCCTGGCGCAGTGACCACTATGGTTTTAAGAGGGAAGTCCGGGTGCGATCCCCTTCGGGGGCGACTTGGGTATTTATGAAATCTGAATTTAATCTGGTCTGGCCTGAGCGGCTTTGGCCGCGGCAAGCTATCACCCTATAGACAAAGACTTGCTGTCGGGCGCTTCAAAGTTCCATCAGGGGTTTAATAATTGCCATACTCCTAACAGGTAAACCCGTTACCATCTTAGACCTCATCTTACCTTACTAGTAGCCAGCTAGTAGTAAATGCAATAAGGAGCTGACTTGTAGTAGCATAAAAAAAAACCAAATAATTTTGATGTCAAAAACAGTTTCAATTAAACTATACTATGAATTTAAGAGTACCATGCCCTAGATAAGAAACAAACAAATCACACTGTATATTTGTGTAGCATAGAATTGACACCTTGTTTTATGACCCTTGCGTTGCCTTGTTGCGGCTCGATCGCATTGAAATGTCTCAACTTGTGGATTATATTGTCTGATTGCTTATTGAAGTGCCTGATTGACGGTGCACCGATAAGAAATATGTTTATTGATTAAATAATCCACCTCCGCCCACCTGAGGGTTCCCAACTACAAGTACGACTTCAACCACCGACTCTGCATGTAAAACATTCTCTGTAATACCTAAGTAAAAGGTAACTTATAATTTGTCATTTCCGTTTCCCGCGGGAACATAAAAGAACGGGCTGCAGCGTTCTCTGTGCTACTACTACTATCTACTATGATTCCCAACCCGTCTGCCAAGCTTGGTGATTATGGGCTAACACTCCCGTCGGGAGAGGTCTTTAGTCGAGCAGTGGGATGTTATAGGCTACGTGTAATGAATGAGTCAACTCGCCATTATATTGACATCGATGGCGCAGCGGTGCGCTGTGGTATTATAAATGCGAGGTATCCGGTTTAATACCCGGAAACTTTGAATAAGTTTTATTTATTTATTTTAAAATTAAAATACTAACATATCCATGGTTGTATACTTATGAAGTACTTATATTTGTTAAAATTAATCATCAACTCTCTGACAATTAACGTCGGAAGAATTTGACAGAAGCATCTTCAACATGGCGCCTCAAATTTATAATAAACTGCAATCCTTGACCGAAGCTTAAACACTTTATCTTTAAAAAAAAAAAAAAAGTAGATATTGTTAAAAAATCAATAATATACTAATAAGGATTATTTATCAGACACGTTAAGTTAGTTTACAATATATAGACATTTCTTATAATTTTCTTTAATTGATTTGATATTAAACATTGTTATTATTTAATTTATAAATATTAATTATTGTACAGAAATTAGATTCAGAATAACAGTTATTTTGGCTCGCCACTCCATACCACATTATTGTACTGGTATTAAATTTTACAACACAATTCAATACCTCCTCCAAACAAACACCTCCTCAATCTGTGCAAATAAATAAATTTGAATTTTTTTAATTTGAATTTTATTTTCTAGGATGTTGAGACGCTGCGCTTGTGGCTTCTTAGATTATTGGAATGGGTTCAATATAACGGTTGTATCCCTAACAGCTAAGTCCACTACAATCATAGTCTGCATTCTGGCTGACCAACAGGTGGGATTGCAGTGAAGGGCTGGCATGCAGTGGAATAAAATTAAAACAGTCGCCGATCAGTGTCGTCGAGAATGTTCTTTACAAATAGTGCTCTTACATTGGAGTTCTGTCCACACGTCAGTGACCGACATTTCACACACCGCATGACGTGACTGATCCATGACATGACTGATGAAAGAACCCAAGCGTTCAAATACCGCTATAAATGTTTATATATCTGTAAACGACAACAGTAGTTTGTTGTTTGTTTGTTCAAACTACATTTGGATAGAAGCAGGCGTTATTTCGCGGAATTCAATAATTTACAATGAAAATTTAACTTAATTGGCTATATTCCTCCAAAATCAGGCAATTTGCACAGAGAAATTTATAATTTCTCCAATTTCTATGAGTCACTTGGCTTAGCAAGAGTGTATGGTAAGGAGAACATCTCCTCAGGATTTTTAGTGATTAAATATCTGTAATTTCTGTGTTGTCCGGCATACATAGTTTAAAAAAAAAAAAACTGTAAGTTCTTTTGAATTCAGACATAAACAGCACTATCTTTCCTTCCAAGTCGCTTACCTGTACAATGTATGTGTTATATCTATTGTGATTAACAGTCAATCCAAGTTTTAGCGTAACTGTAAAGCGTGCCTACTGAACGTCCGCAGTGACGCGGTGATTTATTGTGCCATCTGACTTCATTGTCAGGGCTGAGATGAGATTAGACGCGAGATACGCATAGCTACAAATCGCGGAAGATATCGCATAGTAAGTACAAAGTGCTGTAGAATCGTTAAGACATTATATTCAAGACATACGAGTATATACTAAGAGTTTGATTGGCACTTTGAGAGGAATTTTGGAAATTTTATGATTCTAGTTTTGCTATTAATATTTACCACAAACTGAATAATATCTTTGTACGAGCAAACCCAGGGCATATTGAGCGATAAAACTCATTGCATATTGCATTGTTGCGATGTCAGCTACAGATTTAACCAACATACCAAAAACAGTGTTTGCGCAAGTAACGGAAGTTTACTTTGAACTACGAAAGAGAAGAAGAAAGAAATTTTAAGAAATAAGTCGTTTTAAATTTAGCCTGTGCTCATAAAATTATGACCTAGAAAAGGAAAAGAGTATTTTAGTACTCACTAGTTCACTTTTAGATCCAACTGCAGTTGTCATAATATATCTTATGTGGCATAGTATTTTTATTTATTATTCAACTATCGACATGTCGGTAGGTGGCCGGCATTAGACGCTTGCTGATCCTAATCTAAGCCTCGCATGACGCCACCCTCTGCAGCGTTGGCAGCGAGCGCCTTATAAGGGGTTCCGGGTTTCCTTCTGCAAATAAACAGTCAACGTATAGATTTTATTGCTTTTACAGCGACAACAAAGCTGTATCCTTTTATCAAACGATTTCCAACAAAAAAGCTATTTAACTCGACGCTTAGGATTTTGCGATGTTAACACAATTTTATTTCTAAATTAATCTTATCCAAGAAAGCCTAGTTTATAATCACTTATGATACATCAATTCTACTGTGTATTTGAATGACTCTACTACTAACTTAGCAGACAGATTCTACTGAAAAGAACCAGCAAGGAATTCAATAGATAATCTTTGTTATTTTTAAATTAAGCATATTTAATTTAATAAATACGGCCTGCTTCCAAGCAGTCATGTCATTAAGAAATGTAATCATTGTATAGGTACGTCAATGATAAATGATTTTTAACTTATGCATTGGTAGTTCCAAAATTACGTAAGGAGCCATATTAATGTAGAATTATGTTTTGCAGTAACTATTTAACATTTCCGTATGTTTAATGGATTTATTATTACCAAAGTTATGAAGAAAAGTACAGAGAGTTTCTAAAACTAGTGATGTGATATTTGCTAGCTAAAAATTTACACTAAGCGCATTTAAATTCAAATTCAAAATTTCTTTATTCAGGTAGGCCTATCACAGGCACTTATGAAGCGTTCATACATATCTGTTGCCATAATTGTAAGAGTACGGTGATAACTTAGTTCGCCAACTAAAATTGATACGGACAGCTGAGTGCAAGGCTTCTTTGACCTCTGTTCTCTAAGACCGCAATGCTCTGTTAGCTATCACTGCGAACTTTAATCATCACCAATTGATTTCTTGCTAGGTTATTACTTAATTCGGAATCAGGGCAACAGACGACAATGAGTGCAAGTATTTAGGCTGCGCGGCTAACTCGGCCAGTACAAGTACACCTTTCTAAGGACGGCCTTGGGCAAGCATCGAAGGATTAACGCCCGAGTCAGACGTGTCTCCACAGATTAGCAAACGCACACTTTTGGAACAAATATGTTTCAGCAGAACAAAGGCATCCCATAGAGTAAGCGACTTTACGTTACTTGATAGTCTAATTCATACTAGTTCATACTTCCATAACTAAGCTACTAGACTTGATTTTTTTGCAAAGAGTTAGTTGAAAGGACGCAGGGTAACATTGGTTGCTTTTTATACCAGATAAACAAACGGTTTTTGATCATGCAATTTATTGCGTTGTAAAGTCATCTCCTGGATGTTTTCGAGTCAGAATTTAATTTGATGTTGCGTATAAAAACTTAGAATACGGTTTATAATACCGTATATAATAACATATAACATTTTATAATGACGTTATTAATTAGACAATTAGCTGAAAGCACTTCCTAAAAAATCATATTTTCCGTAGGTAAAGAAAGATAAGAGGTCTTGGTAAAATTTATCACTTATATAAAGTCAAGATAGAGATAAGATATTTTTATCTAGAAACAGCAAGGTAATGAATGTCCCTAAATGATTAAAGAAAAGGATTTTTCCAATCAATGGCTTCACTTATTAACCGATCGTAGCGAAATCTTGTATATAAATTACCCTGCATTCTGATGTTGGATAAAGAATATTTTTTATCCCATGAAAACTAACAAAAAATGGATAAAGTCGCGTACAGCAGCTAGTTTAATATCAATAAAGCTAAGGTAAGGTAAACATGGCCATTACCGATGTATACAATCGCGAAGCTGTGAGCACTCGGCAGTGTCTCGCGGCCCCGCGCCCACTTGTCCTCGCTGACCGAAACTGCAGGTGCGGCTCAAACTAGCAACTATTTCTTATCCTACTCGGCTTAAATATAAAACAAAGTAGGTAAGGTTAATATCAAAACACTGTTGCCCGCTTTCTTAGTCCGCATTTAGTCCGCATAGGAACCGTTTATTTTCCTGGGATAAGAATTAGCCTATGTTACTCTCCGTTTTCACAACTAACTATTTCCAAAAATCAGGTTGATTGAATATTGTTTGTTGCTTAGTTAGGAACTGAAGCAACTTCCTAACTAAGCAAAAAACCCAACAACAAAAAAACCCACTTTCGATTTTGTAATATTAAATTCATCAAAACATTACCGTACCACGAAAGGGTCGGTTTTTAAACTTCACTTGCCCGTGAGAACGTTATGGAGAAATCTCGCTCGTGCAAGTTTCCCCACGAAGTGTTCCTTTACGTTTTGTTGGCCTCCCTGGCGCAACGTAAGGGCTGCGAACTTAAGTAGGAGGTCCCGGCTTCGATTCCCGCCAGAAGCAACTTGGGAATTTATAATTTCTGAATTTTCTCTGGTTTCATCTGGTGGGTGGCTAAGGCCGTGGCTAGTTATCACCCTACCCACATAGTCGTGCCGCTAAGCGATTAAGTGTTCCGGTGCAATATCGCGTAGAAACCGAGATAAAGGTATGACTACCATACTCCCTAACAGGTTAGCCCGTTACCATCTTAGACTGCATCATAACTTATCATCAGGTGAGATTGAAGTCAAGGGCTACCTTGTAATGGAATTTAAAAAATCGACATCTTTTAATGGCTGGATAAAAAAAAGTTATTAGCGTTCTTTATTGTAAATTCGCTTGTATCAGAAATAATGTGTTATTGAACGTCGTGGCGTGGACTTAGCTTGTATCCAGCATAATAAGTGGAAGAAATGTCAGAATTTTTTAACTGCTAACGTAAAAATTAAAATCCAGCTGGCCAAAAGCATGCGTCAATATTAGTAGTTAACCATGCAACAAATATTTACTAACGAACAAAAAGAACTTGGAACTTAGAAGCGGTGATAGCACTGTGGATAGGAGCTCGACTTCACTTTAGGGGCCGAGTTTGAATCCCAACACGCACCTCTAAGCTTTCCAAGTTATGTGCGTTTTAAGTTATTCAAATATCACTTGCTTCAACGGTGAAGGAAAACATCGTGAGGAAACCTGCTTGCCTTAGAGTTTTACATAATGTTCTCAAAGGTATGTGGAGTCCACCAATCCGCACTTGGCCAGCTTGGACTACGGCCTTAACCCTTTCTCATTGTGTGAGGAGACCCGTGCCCTGTAGTGGGCCGGTAATGGGCTGATATGATGAAAAAGAACTAATCAATTCAATGTAGTGAGTGAACATTTATGTTTAATAGAAAAAAGTTACCTCCACTTGCCCCTTCACAAATTATCTCATTCCAACATCATCGCTCTGCATACGCCTTTGGGGTCATAAATCAAAACTTGACAGATTGAGCTGTCAATGTTTTAACATCTCCGACGCACCTACAGGCTATCCTCCGAGCTACGCGCAACCTCCGGGGAGAAAGTATGGCAACATACTGCACCGCCCAGGAACATGATCATGGGGTCGTAAAACATTTTTTAAATCATTAATTGATTTTATTCATTATTTAAATAACATAGATCCCTCAGGAGTTATGTGTATGTTATTTGTTTCCTTACGTATACAATTCATACCTTTTTCTTCCGAATTAGCTTAGCGATTAGGCGTTCTTTTTACATAGGTAAAAATGATTAAAGCTAGTTCTTTGTGGTTGACAATTGGTGTGGCAGCCGTGGTGAAAGAGGTCTAGATATTAAAAGTTTTTATCTATAATATAGAAGCGGTGATTAGCACATTGGGCAGGAGCTCGAGCTACCTTTCGGGGGGCCGAGTTCGAGTCCCAGCTCGCACCTCTAAGTTATCTAAGTTATGTGCGTTTTAAGTAATTAAAATATCACTTGATTCAAAGGTGAAGGAAAAACATTGTGAGGAAACTTGCATGCCTGAGAGTTGTACTTAATTTTCTCAAAGGTGTGTGAAGTCGGACTACGGCCTTAACCCCTTCTCATTGGGTTGATGTGATGATGATAATGATGATCTAAAAGATAATATATTATTATAAGAACGAATAAATTACCATCAAAGTGAAAATTGAAACAGAGTTCGCCCCCACATTCAACGCTAAAACTTTTGTATCGTACGACGGCGCTGTCTACTCGTAGACGTGTTGCTAGATGTTCTGCAGCCAAAGCGCGGTGAAAGAAATATAACATTAATTATCTACTTAGCCCGGGGCAAGGTAGCAGCTAATAGAGGAATATCAATACGAGTTTCATAATTAATAAATTCAATTAATCCAGTATCAAAATAGTACAAAATAAATTGAATTGGTACTATGTGTGCGTATATTAATTATATAGCTTGCAATGATCCAAGCCTGTAGTTGGCTTGGTGACCTAGCTCTAGCGGACCCTTCAGTTTGTAACCCTCTCACTACACTATTTATTAACAGTTGTCAAGGCAGACCTAAAAAAAGATATAAAAACAAGTAATATTGGATATAAGCATTCGTTACTTTGCGGAATTCCATGATCTTAACAATTATTCATTGTAAAGTCAACATCTCCTGAGCCTGCTCCGGTTTAGGAGCGAAACGTGCGTAGAGGGTACATTGCCGAAGATCTGTTTGGTGTGCAGTATGAGGATTGAAGAAATTATAAATTACACCAAACTGATTCTCCTGCTTTTCGCGAAGTATAGCAAATTTAGGTAAATTTTTATAAATAATAATAATAGTAATATTAATTTATATGCCAAATTGTGGGTACATAACAAGTAAACAGTACCTTCACAATCGACTGCCACAGACAGTGTACAAATGTTTTAAAAAATAAAAAATAAAATAAAAAATTACATTACATAAAAACAAGTAACTATTTTTTTAAAAGTAGCCCTTATGTAAGCACTTTTAAAACGTCAAGTATGTCTGTTCATAGCGACTCTACCCCGAGTGATTTTGGAAGACATAATCCCCCGAGATGAAGCTGGCAAGAAACTCGGAAGTTGTTTTATTCATTATTAGTAATTTAATAATTATTGTCTTGCGAGATAAGAAAGCGGATCAGTGTGTTACCAAGTCACTTTGCTATTAGCTTCGACGATATAAAACTTTTTCAATTGCAACGTACAGTATTAATACGCAAATAGGACACAAGGGGGTGGTCACGGCCCGAGATAATCCTTCAATACTTTCTAGTTTAAAGGGGGTATTGTATACAGTAGATATAATATTGGGCAGAGTGACGCAGCCGTGCGGTGGGTCGCGCGAAGGCTGGTGGGCTCATCAGACCTGATCGATCACTATTATGACAGCGGCCGGGTTATACGCATTGTTAGGGTTACAGAGGGTGCGATATCTTGTCACGTGAGCTACGAAACTATTTTAACCTACTTTAACAAATGGTTACGCTATTTTTGTGGACAGTCTGTAGCTAGCCAGGTTTTTTTTAATAAGTAAAGCTTTGTGTGGTAGGGCTTCCATATGCTTATTTCCACTGCCAAAAAGTATTGCTGTGTTCCGGTCTGAAGAGTGTGGTTGCTGGTGTGATTACAGGCACTTATTGGTGTATGAACCGGAAGCGGTGATAGCGCAGTGGGTAGCAGCTCGACTTAACTCTCGGGGGGCCGATTTCGAATCCCAGCTCACACTTCTAACTTTTCTACGTTATGTGCGTTTTAAGTAGTTAAAAATATCACGATGGTGAAGGAAAACGTGCCCTGTAGTGGGCCGGTAATGGGTCGATATGATGATTGGTGTCTGGCCTCAGGTTGATCGACACAGGGCGACACTTTGAACGACTGGTACATTGCATGCCCAGCTGAGTTTTGCTCTGTTTATTACCACCATAGGCATATTTGCTTTTTCAGTTAGGTATTACTATAAAAAAAATGGTTCTGATTTCTATGCGGATAATTTGAAAGTTAATACCTACCGATTAGGGATTATGAGTTTAATTTAATTGCCATACACCTAACAGGTTAGCCCGCTACCATTGGAAACTTAATCTCAATACTAGGTAAGATTGCAGTCAAGACCTAAACGTATGTATTGTATGTACATATTAGTAATTGATAATTTAATTAAAAATACATTAAATAAATTACCGTCCATAGTTTTAGAAGTAACAGTGATAACAACCAGTCATTAAGCAGTTAATATAATACCTCAAAGTTTAAGTTAAAATTCAACACTATATTTCTTTATGTATCTAAATTAACTTTATAAATTTCAATAATTAGTGTTACGCCATTTGCCATAACATAGTCAAAACCTTTATCTGACATCAGTGATGAGTTCTTGGTAAAAAACAAATATTAGTTACCTGAATATAGTAGAGTTTATTTTAGGATGTGTGTAAAATAAAAACATACCATCACATATTTTTTATCAAAGCCCGTGTAGTTTTGGTTGCTGCGGCAAACAAGCAAGAAATATTATAATTATTTATTATTGTGTTACCTTCTACACTTCAAGAACGTTCCATTTTTATATATCGCTCGGAAAATTCCACAACAACAACCCGACACTACTTTTAGGTGTGTAGGTAGGTATCAGAAGTTTTTTTTTAATTTTAGAAACTGTTTGGTATTTGAAAATTAACATATTTTACGAAGCGACTTTTTTATCAACTCATATATAGACAAACCCTTTAATATAAAGTATCTCCAGACAATGTTCAAAATGCTTGCAGTTAATTAAAAAATTACTAGATTTTGAAACAGCTGGTCAGGCTAAGTACTTATTCATACATTTTCTCTTGAGCGAATGACTAAAACACTAAGACATAAAGTACTATAAGAACAGATAACCAGGAGAATATGTATGGTGTAATTTTAAATTTCTTTAATCTTTATACTAACCTTTACCAACCAGACTCGCTCTACTGCGCACGTTTCGCTCCTACACCTGAGCATCCTCAGAAAATGTGGACTTTACAATGAATAATTGTTAAGACCTGTGTCTAATACTACTAGTGCTTACTGTACGTGTATATCCATTGGATTATTAAATATCTTATTGACTTTGGCACGCTGTGAAAGTTTTAAAGATTAAAAAAAAACGTTTATTTTGTCTCTTACATTGTAAATGACACATGTGTGGAGATCTCCTAGTAAGCATCAAAATACCTGTGTCAGGAGGCCTTAGTCTTCCATAGCAAAGACAAGGTAAAATATAAAACGATTGAGTAGTGTGGTTTGGTGTGTAAAGATAGCTGCACTCATGCATCAGTCGATAACATTGATAGTCATATTTTACCAGTTAATAGTTAATTTGATAGTTTTGTTTCGCAAATCAATTTGAAGATCCGTTACTTGATATTACCTAAACAAACATTTGTATATAAAGACTCTAGACCTATTTCTGTTATTCCAGTAGACAAAGAGCCATAATCGTATTAGCCAGTTCGTTTGTACATGTTAACCTTAATTTACTGTCTTTAATATTTAAAAACTAATCTTTGTATACTTCCAACAAATTCTAATTAGGAATTAATAAGTATACATCAAATTCTCTCTACCTATTTATAATGTAATAACATAATTATTTAAACAGTTGTAGGTACATCAGGAATGTATGTATTTCATTGTGTTCACAGCAAATAAAGTATAATCTTAATCTAAATACAGCTGTACCCATACGTAATTTTTCACAAATATATAGTAACGTTTAGACATTCATTTATAATAAATTAGCAGTGAGACGCCGTTGACATTGAATCACATCTATTACTTATCAGATTTAGGATTCACCCTGTTCAATATTTTTAACGATGCTACTACTATTCCGACCTTATGCTACGTTTATTATTAAGGCCCTTAAACTCCAAGTAACATAATGAGTGTGGAAATCATCATAATAAACTTCATTGCCATATTTAACTATAACGGACAATATTTCATTCATAAGATATACATTAAGTGTGCAATTAAATATCCATGAAACAATAAAAAATATAAACAATCACTTAAAAGTTAACGTGTCCATAAAGAATATGATTTATATACCGCAGTCAGCGCGTAATACATGCAAATAGCCGTCATATTAACATGAAGCACCACTTTCATACATGGAGTCAACGATACTGAATAAAAAAGACACGTAAAACAACCTCAGCAAGTAGTAGAAGTACTTAACTTTTGAAGTAGGCTATTTAGCCAACAATTTTTTTTTCGATCCACTACAAGCTATCATTTGACTGCAACCTAACTCTGTAACCCGTTATGGGTTTGACAAATATTAAACCCATAGCACTCCTTGTTTTCTGCGTAGTAAGTTGAGGTACTAAAAATGTATCATTAATCGAAAAACGGTCCTTACTGCCATACTCTCTCTGACGTTATGACATAAAACTTTGTACCAAGAGCCAGCCCGAAAAGTTTGATAGTAGCTAATGCGAAGATTTAATTACACTCTTACTTGCACTTAAACTGACCTGTGCGAGTTGAAAAGACCCTTCGACCCCCCCCCATTAAGAAAGTTTCACACCTAGGTATACATGTACTATAATAACGTACACGAATTTCTACAAGCTTACCCGACTAAGAATTGTAGCGCACACAATTCTTAGTCAGGCAAGCTCAGAACCTATAATGGGAATAACCCATAATTTGCGGTTTTTACTGCTGCGTTGCATATCTATAGTTTTAATATCATCTTTGACATAGTAGGTAGGACCTACGTGCGACTTGAATCATCACGTGGTCATGAAAAAGGTACTAATGCTCGATTAATCGCCATTTAAATCATTGAATTAAGCTAATTCATGTATGAATTGTATGATGAATAGGTTTTACATACGTTAACACCTAATTGATGACAGAAATAGGTAAAATGCCCTTATGTTTTACGTTTAAAGACTTCAAATGGAACCTCGGAAGTAACAAGTTACGTAAAGAATATTTTATAAGTATTAGTCACGTCAAGTATGTATTAGTTGTATTGTTAACTAATTTTAAGTAATCAAATCAGAATCAAAATGAGATAATATGCGTAGAGAAGAAACAGAACCAAAATCTTTGGATATTATTCCTATTTCCAGTGATGTCTTCTGGCACCAAACTATAATTATTAATTGCTGACTGTTCGCATTAAAGGAAGTCTTAGATCCATCTTGAAGATACCATTCTGAGGTTTTTGTTTAATTATAATACCGCATCAAAATCGGTCCACTCGCTCTCAAAGCGTAGCTCATGAGAGCTACGCTTTACTATATAAACAGATAAACCAGTCAAACTTCTCTATGCGTCAGGAATAAAAATAAGTATTACCGTGTCCATATCACCTCGTTACTCCATTTGTAGCGGCGTCCACGCGCCGCGCCGTGTCGCCAAGTAAAGCCGCGCAGATCCGCCATTGTGTCGGGCGACAGTCGCACGATGGATGGCCGCGGATTACCGACACATAATGATAATCGATATACCAACCTTATTACATTTTGATCGGAACACCCTGTATTTCCAGTTATAGGGTTGACACCTATGAAATCATAACAATCAAAGCTACCTATAGCCTTGATCGTCTAGGTGTTAAATGAATTTTATTTTGAGTTAATTGAGGATTTTTTTAATAATTGACGAGAAGATGTCCCACCTGATGGTAAGTAGAAAACCGTTACGTATTAACAAGGTAACACTGACTTTGTCATGCCAGGAACACGCCCAGCAACGTGCCGCCTTGTGTACCTTAGGCGTAGGGGTTGAGCGTCATGGGACTTTAATTATACCGGCAACGAAGCCCTTTAAACCGGAACACAGCATTGCAACATTGCTTCTTGGCAGCCAAAATAAGCATTGCCGTAGTATTTCCTCGGACGAGTTCTGCCATAAAAAGCTCTATAACTGCTAAGCTTTTAAGCCACCGCTTTAAGATAAAATAAATAAATAAGATAACCAATCGCTACAAGAGTATAAAGAAATATAACTCGTTCTATAATCCGTAACGCATTCGCTCGCAAGTATTATCTTGGTCATGGTTTATTTTGACAATTATATTTGTCATTCTTTTGTATTTGTCGGTACGTAGCAGCCCTAAGGTAATGCGATCAAAGGGTGCACCAATGATGTATGACTGTCTAGATGGCATTGAGCTGAATCGAACCTATATTGACGGGCACAGTGCGGCACGCAGCAGAGCGTATTCCTTGCGTACCCTGCGAAGTTTAGCTGTGATTATATATGTATATTGTGGATTTCCATATCAGGTGGGCCATATGCTTGTTCCGTCAATCATTACTTTAAAATAAAAACAATTAGAGAATCACATCTCTTTCTACACCGATAAGATAATTGAACCTGTATCCACTCGCCTACAATGGTAACGTAATTACCACTGCGCCAGAGAGGCGCCGGAAGCGATAAGGCTGCAGTTGTCAAACTTGAAGGACAAGTTTTATTAGGTATTATTTTATTGCAATTAAGCAGCTACTGAACATCGCTAATTGCTTTTGAATTATCTCTCAAATTTATTAGCGCTGAGTAAAGTGTGGAGCGTGTTTGACAGAGGATTAGAGGTCAACGGTAATTAATGCTACTCACGAAAAATTAAAAATCCTTAAATAGGTATTTTTATTGGACTATCGATTGCTCGATGTTTTGTAAAAAGTTGTATCGCTATTTTATACTGTTTATATCTTTATCATTTTTTTGTTTGAAGTTGCATTCCTTTTTTGTCTTTGTTTTAATTAGTCTTTTTTATTCTTTATCATCAACGTATCCACATAAGTCTTTCGTAGGGATTTCCACAAGCAATGGTTTTGTACCACTAGGGAGTTAAAAACGTGAAACTAGTCACTAAACCTACTAATTAAATTTCGCCAGTGGTTTTCATTTCCCTTCTAGGCACTACTCCAGCAATCAATCTACTTGACTTTTGGCACAGAGTTAGTTGAAAGGACGGAGAGTAACATAAGTTACTTTTTTATCCCAAAGAATTTGTAACAAATCGTAATAAACGCGGACGAAGAGGGCGGCCAACCGCTAGTAATCTGAATTATATGAATTACCTGCTAACTGCCTCGTTGGTCAAATGGTTAGTATTTTCAACAACCAAAATAGTTAGGTCAGGTATTATTCTGCTAAGAAAAATCATCACAAGTCTGGAGATGGGGACACCGTCGACGTAAAGCTGTATCGGTGATATTAATCGTTATATTAAGCTACCAATCCGCATTAGATCAGCGTGAAAACTCTCCTTGACCATATATGAGCGAGGAAGCCCAGTAGGACGATAATAGACTGATATGGATAATTTTAAAGCTAATAATATTTAAAAAGAAGATAGCTAAATTCTTATTAAGTATGTTACATAATCACGTCAATATAACTAACCGATCTACCAGTCTGATTGAAGACAACATTTTTGAGATGTATAGGCTGTTATTTGGAGAATTTTTTATCAATATAAAGTCGGGCTCACAATTCATTCGGATTTGACTGATAAAGCTAGTAATATATAGAAGTATAGTTTCGAAGACATTTTTACAACAATTTTGATGACATAAATTAGTTTATCCGCCCCTCCAATAACCCGTATGTTAAACTTTGCAAACACGGCGAGGAACTGGTTTCACAGCTTGCTAAGACGCGGAAGAAAACAAGAGTTTGATTGACATTTTAATCTAAGCAGGTGATACAAATTGTGTACTGGCATTAAGTCCACTTTTTTCTAACGTCCGATCGAGCATCCACGTACAATAAGGTATTATTTAATTAGTTTCTAAAAAACCGGATAATAACGCGGAAGGCCCGTATAAACGGCTTTTCCTGTCATTCGTACCAATGCCACGGACTACGACTTAACGCTCTTATGTTTTGAGCAGCAGGATTCAAAACTGTACGGACGATAATACAATCTTTAGTACGTAAAGGAAACACCTTGTGTGACGTCACAGTATCTGATATGCGCAAGGACATCCTATATATAGCTAGATGCAGATTATGCGCGTTTTAAGGCATTTGAGGCAATTAATTAGAAATGGGAATTACAATAAATTAGCATATAAATGACTCTATGTGGCTGTCTGATATGAAAAGTATGCCATAAATCTTGAAGTAACAAGTTGTTGAACTACTACTATTTGTATTAAATTCACTGTTGAGTTTGGTATTGTTAAATTTGGGCATTAAATTGGCGATTTTTAGACAAATTTATAAGGACCCATGGCCAAACGATTAAGGGTTTCGCTATTATGTCGCTTAGACACATATAAGACCCATAATCGGCTTCTTTTTAGATAGGTTTTATACCTTCCATAAGTTAGACCGTTAATTGTTTAAAGAGCTACAAATTAGCTCTAATGGAATATTAAAAAAATAAAAAATAGACACTATAGAGCAATTCATGCGAATCTCTGCGTAAAGTATAAAATTTCATTATGTGGACGAGTTCTTTTATGGAAAGATTTTAGTTTAAACAAACTAAGGATTACTAACTAAGAATTAGTCAAATTAATTGTTTAAAAGTACGGGTTAAAATTAAACAAAAGAACACGTCGATTCACTTCGTGATGCCTTCAAACGGGCTAGTTATTTCCTTCCTCCGTTATGCTCTTCCGCTTCCTGATGTCCTCGTGATGAACGATCAGGATATGAACCTATTGTCCAGTCGGTCCAGTCTAACGCTAATAAATTACGTATTATTGAAACAAATAATTTACGTTTGACATCGCTCGGCAACCATAACGTTGAGCGAAAGCTTCCACACAACCCTGGAATCTGGTGACTGAACCTGGGAATTTTCGTTTACTAGGCTTAAAAATAAGGAAGATCGTCACTTCATTATACAAAAAAAAACTACCCTTACCTTTACCAGCTCACTATAAAGATGATCTCCTCCTAGAATGAGAAGGCTTTAGGCCGTAGTCCACCACGCTGGCCAAGTGCGGTTTCACACGCTTTTGAAAACATTATGGAGAAGACACCGGTATGCAGGTTTCCCTTACTACGTTTTACTTCACCGGTAAATGATATTTCATTGATTAAAATGGACGTCACTCTGAAGAGTTAAAAATATGTTCTTTGACGGGTATCGGACTCAGGATAACACCGCTTGAAAGACGTCACAAAACAAAAGGTTTATTTACACGGGAAACTTTTCACAAAAAATATCTCTCAGCGTTATCTTTCGGATCGTTTAACATCACCGCGTCAGTTGTATGTCCGTTGTTGAGGTCATTACTACTGAATGGCACGTGGGAAATGATATCAAAACAATAGGCCGATTTCGATGAGATAACACTACGTACGTACGCTCATATTTTAGGTGGATATTTCGGAATTATAAAGTTGTTTAAAAAATTATGTTGATTTATTATGATAAAGGTAAGATAATTAAATTTAATAATTAATTAGTGCCTTTTGTTAGTGTGTATGAGATGCGCAGCTAAAAAAATTGTCTTTACGTCGCAGGAATTCAAAAGTTTAAATATGTTTCTTTTAGGATCACCTGAAGCGTAATCAATAGCAAACTGATGGCCACAGTCTTACCGTCTCATAGCTTACACCTGTCCAACGTACCCTGAAGCTTCCACTACTAGTATTTAATCATTTGAGTTGGGTGCTCGAGTATTTTCATTATTTTTTCCTTGAAAATACTTCAATGCGGGGTGACCGGATTAGGTTGAGTTCTACAAACTCTTAGAAACGAAGAATGAGACTAGCTTGCTCTCGAAGGCAAGCATTAAAAAAATAAAATTATAAAATAAACTGGATGAATGGTGGTCTAGTTGTGACAACACAAAAAATTCGATGACTGACAACTTTGGGGTGCGAATTTTTCCACCAAATTTTTTTATTGTTAGTACAATATTCAATGAGAACACTTTTGTTCATGGTTTTTTGAGCCACAAATTGACATACGATAAATATAAAGTGATATACTGCTGAGTTTCTTGCCGGTTTCTTCTCGGTAGAATCTGCCTTTCGAACCGGTGGTAGAGTCACTACAAACAAACATACTTGACGTCTATATTAGGCCTACTTGAAACAAATGAATTTAGAATATTGAATTTTATGATACCTCTGTACACATAAATATTATAATTTAGAGCTTCACATATATATATATATAACGGATGAAATATAGAATTACGATATCTAAGACTTGACTTAATAGGTACAGAGGTTGTATCCTCTGAACCTATGTAGTATCACAAAACAAATTAAGATAGTATATTTCTTCCTATTTCACGCAGCAACTACCGTATACATATCACTAGTCTCTACTTATGATATGTATAAGTGGATAACTATATGTAACTACTCTACAGTTACATATGGTACGCGAGAGCAATATCGCAGATGTTTTAGATAGGTACAAAATATAAGCTCGTCTCGTTTCGAAGCAATAATATCAAAGAGCTACCCCAGCTCTTTGTAGTAAAATTTTTAATTGCCACAATTATAAGGAACTATAGTTTCATACTCAGCCTCCATTGTTCCATCATCCCACAGTATGGGACATATCTTTGCGAGCTTATCTAGATGTTGGGCGCCGACCTTCGCCGGTGACCTTTTGTTTGTCTGTTCAGGTTCCGAGTGACAGGTGGCAAAGCTACTTCCGCAGTCATACGCGTGCCGAAAAATAATAATGAATTCTATGTCTATGATTTATTATAATAAGTGGTTAATTAACACTTGTGTCATAAGTGTTGATCAGATACATACTTAGTAGTTGGCACATATAACCCAAAAGTTTACTTTAGGATTAGAAAAGTACGTATTTCCACCGATTACATCATCTGAATCGAATTGATATCGCCGGCAAATATGTCAGTTTTATTTCACTGCCTAAAAGCCTACATCTCATGAATCCGAGCCCTCCCTCTTATCTCACACCGCTCACTACTACTACTAGAGAGGTCTCGGATTCAGATTAGTGCAGTGGTTAAGTGGCAGCAAACAGACACACATACACATTTATAATAATACTTGTACATTGCTTTAAGCTATATAATACCAATTGATGAAACACCCCCAGGCACTATCCTCTTCGTAGAGATATATATATACCGCCTGTGGCTCAAAATCAGCCTGGTGGGCTTAGATATAGTAATTCCTAAATAACAGTCACTGTCAGAAGTAAGTGATAATTAACGAGACTGATGGCTGTAACTGTGCCGTACTCTCACGATAGAAAGAAATCAGTGTGATATCTCAAAATGATCAAATAGCATCTAATGCATCCTGCATTTACCAACTATCAGCTTAAGCGGCTTATTGGCCATTATTTTTCCATAAAATAGGCAATAAGCGTGCTGGAAAAGCTGAATATCTTGCCCGCTTCATTTCTATAGAATCTGCCTTCCGTACTGGTGGTAGAGTTACAAAAAACACACAAACTTGGCGTTTTAAAAGAGCTTATAGAGTAAGCCTATTTTTTAGAAATACAAGAACGTAAGGATGTCAGAATTTTTATATTCTTATTTTGCAAAAGTAAGTAGTAATGGCCGTTGAAAGGTCACCACAAATACACTATGACATTCCAAGAATAGCGTCACGTCACCCGCCTCGTGCGAGATCTAAATTCTCTCAACCAAATCTCTAATCTCAGTTTCCACAATAACCCGCTGTATTTACAGAACATTGTCAACCGAGATTTCCTGATACTGCGGCTATTGTCGATCCTATAGCACATACACAGATCGTCGTCCGATCTACTCTGCCTTATCACATCCACCATAATCGGATCTAACAACTAAGAAACTCTTTCCATTACACCTGGTCTGGTTTCCCGGTCCGGCATTTTCTTATAGTAGATTGTAATCTACACCTGGTAGAAATTAATACTTTACCTATCGCAATCTTCCACACAGGCGTTGAGACCCTATAATTACTTTGCAATTAAAATTAAAATATGCAGCTAAATGACACTTTTATATACGTGCACAAGTCTTTACTATAAAGTAAGCCCTATGCAATTTCCGTTTTCTAATATAATAGTTTTTCCTAATAAACAGTACCCTATGCATTGGGCATAGGTCATATTCGGTTAAGCTTGTGAACAGTTCAATGTGTAATAAAATGCTGAACTATTAACTGAATTAGAGAGGGAAACAAGAAAATATGATTTACTGAATAGAAATTGGTCCAAAATTGATCAACTTTGTTTCGCTTAGTCTGAAGGACTTGAGGTCCCGACCCACTGATGCAAGTAAACCGCAATGATAGAACTGGTAAAGATTGAAACTGAGTACATGTACTTCCGGATGCCAGTTTGCACTATGTAACTGATGTGCAAGAATAGTGGAAACTAGTTCTACAACAATTTTAAATCTTCGTAGTTCAAACCACTTTGAAACTTATCTCTATGTTTTCAACGTTTTAAATACCTCAACAGAAGTTGGTCTAATTGTGACCCAAAGATTTGTTTGCTGCCTCCAGAAATAAACCAGATGCTGATTGTGTTACACAAGGTTGATAGTTCAAGAATTGTGTTAAGTCATTTCGATAACATCTAACGGTAGGTATGTTGTTCAAAGCCTGACCCAGTCCCAGTTCTAAGCAAAATATGGACAAAGATTGATAACCTCTAATATATCAATTAATCGTATTGTGCTTAGCACAGCATAGCAAAATATACAAGAAGAGTCCGAATTTTTTTATCTCGAAAATCTAATAAAGTCAAATTGCATCACGTTCCTATGTTTTTGAAACTCGATTTTGATATTATAAGAAAGTCGGTGTGCAGGGATAAAATCAAAAGCCACGTTCCATCTTTTCTCTAATTTAAAAATTCGTACAACCTTTTATGAGTTTTCAACAAACATGTTAATAATTAAAGAAAATTCAAAGCAAAACTTGTTATGTTCCAAAAGGAGGTAGAACTAGTAATTCTACCATAAGACACAGCTAGCCAGATTGTAGAAGATAAATTATGTCTGATTTGTGAAATTCGCATTCGGCCTTGATACAGTTTCGGCGTGTCCAAGTCCAAGCCTACTCGCCAACACAGCTCCGAAACTAGAGCGTTGAGCAACCGAGGGCCATCTGAACAGGTTGAGCCTTGACAAAGTTGCATAAACTGCTTTATTGTCTCCGAAATCATCACATAAATGTCAACGAGCCAAAATGGGTCTGAGGAATTCAGTTTTATTGAAACACTTTTGTTTAGTCTTGCTTGATTTATAATAAATGCCTTTTTGGCCTATAGCTAGCTTGTTTGACTACAAATCACAAAGTCCTGGCTTCGGATCCCAGGTTAGAAGCCAGGTCAATATATTTTTATTACTAGCACGGGACTAGAAAATTGACTTTGCCAAGGTTTGTATCTTTGAGGGCACATTGGTGGTCCCGGTTAATATTACTAACACAATATGATAATAATTGCTAAAAAGCCCAAAAATTCAGACTGGAGCAGCGTGGTGGGCTAAACCTTGAATATATCTTTCCTCTCCGAGAAGCCTACGCCTAGTAGTCAGAGGTTCAGAGCATTAAGATAAGAAGGATGAAGATAATAAAGTTAATTTAACTGCAATACGAAAAATCATTCCACAACATGTCAAATAACATCATAAGGGTAGATTATAAAGTCGTCGTCGTCCCCCCCCGATCGTTGTCCCCGACCCCTGTCCCCGTTCCCGGCCCGTCCCCGCTTCCACAAAAGGAAGGATACGCGTACGTGCTGCACAAAGCCGGTGATGATATTATCCCGGCTTTTTTACTTTATGCCTCACACCGCCGCGCTCTACGTGTGGATTTATATTGGAACAAAGATTGTCCCATGCCACTGTTGTTTTTTACAATCAAGATACGCACAGTGCGCGTTCAGTTTTGTACTAGGGGCTTGTTAATTTCATTGAACTCACGTTGATCTCAGCTGATGCTGAGAGAAGATGCGGTGTAAGATGGAAGCGCGTTTACTTGCCTTGGTTATCTGTGACTCTGAAATAGAACTGCGATTTGTGACGTCACCTTTACAGTGTTCTTTTACGAAGAGTATACAAAGATGCATTCATATATTTCATTATTATGGTCATGTCATGTAGAATGACGAATGTATCAAATGTCTGGCATTGTTCTAATAGTCTAAAGAACTATTCAAATAGCGTACACAAAAAGCGGTTATAGCCCAGTGGAGTGGATTTTTTATTTATATGTTTGTTTAAACATTCTATCTTGCAGGAGATGAGAGCGAAGCTGTCTGCTTCCAATCCACCTTTTCATTAAGTATATTATCTAGAATAGTGGATGATGATCACAAATACTGTATTTTAAAGAAACATTTTACATAACCTGTTTCAGAGTTTAGTTTTGCCTCAACAGTAGGTATGCAAATTTATTTGAATAACAATACAATTGCAAGTTCACTTTATTGTTATTGATACCAAATATACTGTTCAGTAGTCCAAACCTACTGTTTAAGTATATTCTACACCCCACCAAGGACTTCTGATGAATTTCTTCGCAGACGATATACAGCTGATATTATTAAAAATCTGGTTTTAATCATTTTTTACGAGGTGAGAAGAGAACGGGTTGTAGCATCCTCTGTGCTACAGGTACCATCTTCTGCAATCACCAATCCGACTGCCCGACGTGGTTATTATGGGCAAACACTCCCATTGGGAGAGACCTGCCCAGCAGTGGACAGTCACAGGCTATTAATATAATAGTTTTAAATGTGTATAGCGGTAATACAAAAGCTTCCCCCATAGTCAGAATATATAGCATAAAATAACCCCTGTAAAGGACTGTATTACGTTTCGCAGACGATATGCAGATATTACTAAATATCCGCTTTTAATAATTTCTATAATTAGTTCGAAATAAGATTGCTTTCTGTTTTCACTAGCTGAGGTCGCAGACTAAGAACATGAATAAAGCAGACAAATAAAAAGGGGGTATATTAAAACTGTTAAGAACACCTCAATTAGTAAGGAACCCTACCAAGACGTGAGCTTCTTGATTACAAACAAGAAAGCTCACCTACAGCTCAACAACGTATTCCACTGCAGTCCGCCGAGCAGGAAGATACTAAAAAAACAAAGCATATAAAACTACACTTAAGCACATCGTGAGAGTAATCGAGATGCACGTCACATCTTCAGTGAATGCATGCTTGCTTGTGTGAGTATGTCATTGTGTACGCGGTGACGTCACAGGCGCCATTCATGCCTCGCACCTTATTCTAGGCGAGTTTAATTAAAACGCATCTTCTTTACTGCATTTTTTACATGACTGCCCAAAAAAAAGGAGTTTACTGTTTTCCGGCTAAGCATGTGTTTACGTAGTTTTTATGCTAATAAACTAACTTCCAAGCGTTTCCAAGCGAAAGCGGTGATAGCCTTGAGAAGCGTTGATAGCTTAGTGAAGCGGTGATAGCTTAGTGATGCGGTCATAGCCTTGAGCAGCAGTGATAGCTAAGTTAAGCGGTGATAGCGTAGTGAAGCGGTGATAGGATTTCCTGCTGGGGGGTATTTCGATCCTTATCACGCACTTTAACTTGTTTGAGTTATGTTGCGTGCGGATAGCATTAAATTTGGTTCCGTAACCAAAATGGTGAAAGTGTAGCTCAGTGACAACAAAAAATCAACTTGAAGTTTGATATTTATAGATAGCTTGACTTAAATTAGCAGTGTAGAATTCACATTCTGAAAAATATAGCTATAGTATGTAAACAATAAAGTTATTGACTATAATTATAATATAAGCACTTGGTTAATTTATATAAATTCCCGGTTTAGAATTGGGGATTCTGTATCACATCGAGCGAAGAGAAAATTGTTACAGAACCCCTAATTCTACTCTACTTAGATTCACTAAACACAGTTTATAATGATTAAATTTTCTTTTCCAGAGGGGCAAATTCTGGTGCGTAAAAATGTTTAGGTAAGGTTGTTCCACGTCAAATAAGAAATTATTTCATTATAACCATCAGTATATAAACCCATTACCAGCCCACTGGTTTCTTTGCACAATGAAAAGGGCTTAAAGCCGTAGTCCACCACGCTTGCCCATTGTGGATTGGTGGATGACATTTGAAAGGGCTTTATTTGCACATAACTCAATATTTATTGCAAGATAGAAACAAACACAAAAAATACTATCGTTTATCATACGTCGTGTTTGGTACATAATTGAAAATTTACATAAGCAATAAATATCTGTACAATTATTATGTAGGAGGAAAAAAATTGTTAACGCGCCAAATTTGATTATGAATTATTTTTATTTAATTATTCAAATATTAGCTTATAAACATATTAAAAATAATTAATATGCGACACGTGCGCGTGCTCGGAGCAAGTAATAATAGCAAGTATCAGATACAACGACTGCCTGCTTACAGTATCATAGCTGCTAATAGCGTGTACAAAAAATATTACCATTGATAAGCTAATTGCGAACAGCGAAACTTACAAACAGATAGAACAGCGATAGAATCGACGGTTTCACACCCGACTACGGATTTTTATATCTCCCGACACGCTAACGATAAATGTTGAGCTTAGTTAAAAAGATAGATATATATAGATAATAGGTGAAGCAGTAGTTTAAGTAGTTATATTACGTTGATTGGTAGCAGTGATTGGTAAGAAAAGTTTATAAAACGTTGTGGTTTTTGGTTAAATAACAATAAATATTTTCTGGATTTGGCGAAAATGTTCACATAAATATTCCTTTCAGCTAGTTCGTTCTAAACGTACCGTCTTTTTGAAGCCCTTATATAACAATTAATATTCAATTCTCACTTTTATTTTTTGCGTGCCAGTTGTTGTGAATTATTTATATATTATAATTAACCAGTGTACGATTAATAAGGCAATTGGCATTTAATTTAAAATTAGGTACTACTTTCAGTCAACAATTTCAAAACAATATGAATTGCACAGGTAACGTCAAAAACCATATTACACTTAAATAATAACAATTTAAGGAAAGTTATTATGTTTTCCGTGTAAATGCATATTATCAGTAAAAGATGTTAATCCACTATGAGTCAGTGCAGCTATAATGCAAGCTAAAGCGATTAGTGAAGGTGTCGTATCGTGAAATGTGAATATGCTGCCGAGCGCTAACGAGCGATATCAGCGATCTATTCAAATCGCTGTATAAATATTAATATCGAGCATTGAGCTGCATTACGTATTCACGAATTTGTTTAATGGCAACACTCAATTGTTGTCTTGTTTTTATTGTCCGAGACTGAATTGCCGTGCGATTTGCCTCGGGTCATGTGAGCTATACAGGGTGTACAGAAAACCCATGCCCTCGGTGATCTTTCACCTTTTTCGGGTGCATCTTTGACTAATAATGGTTGACAATCGCCTTCTTTCTCTCTTGATAATTTTCTGGACAAAAAACTGTTTGCGGCACTTGTGTTTTCATCCACTCGCAGATTCTGCATAGCCAGAATGTTTCTGAGTCACCCCATGCGGCAATTATTCCAGTTTGATGGTAGATTGACTTGGAAAAGATATGCGTGTTTTCTCGTAATTTCGGTGTTCAAAACTACCTGTTTTCATTTTTGTTACCTGTTTTGAATTTGTGTGTCTAACTTACCAAAAGGAAACCTGTAGTCAAGCGCCGAAGAAAAAACTTCATCTTTTCACTTGACACATTTCAAGATAGGTCTAACCGGATTTAGATATATTTACTTATATTTTTGTATCAATGTGGCACAACAGCAGGCATAGACGCATGATGTCATACTTTGCCTTTGTAAAATTTTACAAACAGGTATATTATGTGATACTGGTTACTACCTGTTCTCACAAAATTGATAAAACAAAGGCATTTAGTTGATCAAGGTTTCAAAACTGTGAAGGTAAAATTTTCCTAATCGCCAGTTTGCAAACAAAACTGTCGTAGATACTGGTTTCTTTTTATTTAGAAGTACTAAATAGCAAATATATACAGCATAATTAAAAGTGTCTAGCAAAAATGTTTTTTTCCGCCACGTGTAATTTGAATACCTTCAAGAGATGTTTTAAGGTGAATAAGTATTTTCTAGGCAAACGAGCCCTACCTAGATCTCATCATTGCATGCCAGTCGTCATGCGCATTTCTATATAAAATTAAAAAAAGAAAACTGTGCGTGCATCACCTTCCAAGTGAAAGAAGGTAACTGAAATAATATTAATCGTAAAGAATCTATAAAATTATCGCTAAAGAAATATTAAACAAAAAAAACAAGATACCTTAGTCGTTCATAAACAAAGCTTGTTGGAAAAAGAGTACTAAGCTAAATTGTCCTGAAAACAAACATCAAGAGAATAAATGCACAAAAATGTCATAAAAATACGCAATGACAACCATACAACCAGCTGTGTTTACATTTAAGGTTTTTACGCGCACACATATATGTGTAAATGTAGAACCGTTAGGTACAATTACTTAGTTAGGATTGCCAATTTTTGTTTCGGTTACTTTATTAATTAAATTAAACTATGTATTTAAATATCATTACTAAAGACATATTAAGTAAACAAAGCATGGTACATCAGCTGTCCATAAACCTACAAAGCTTGTCCAAAATGGGGTACTAAGCAAATGCGGTATTACAATACTCATAGCTAATAAAAAACTGTTTTTTTGCATGACAAATATACAACTACGTTAACGAGATTAGTTAGCGCTACCACATAATAATAATACAAAAAAAATATGGACGTATGATTCATATTGTGATAGGCCTTTTTCAATAAATAAGTTTAACGTTTGAATTACTCAATGGTGTTTCTGAGGAATTTTTACATTAGCACATGAGTTGAATGATATAGGTAGATATTCATTAGTATTGTTTATAAGTAAATAATATGACGCGTGAAATGTATAGGTGGAAGGTGCTAACGTTGCGCAACGCCGCTCGGTAGAGGCATTGTCTGTAGGTATCTGGGATGCGTGACGTCAGGCGCGCGGGACGAGCGTGGGCGCAGCTCGCCTGCCTCGCCTCGCTCACCTTGAACGTTTTATTTAGCTCCAATCCAATCGATGTAAAAACTCATATTTAATACTCAACACTATTAAAACAAACGACCAACTCTCTGTTACGTAAACAACGAGAACAAGACCAAATGTTTGGGATGAAAATATTGTAAAAGAGCGGAGCATCCTGTATTACTACGCTTACGAGTATTTGTTTTAGTAATGAACATTCCGAGTTTTAAATAATAAAATTTATTCATAAGCCGGCACTTATCATATTTGAGTGTGCGAGCCGTCCATATGTATGAGCGGCTAAGATATTCTTATTTATGGTTCTATGTCAAGGTCGCGCGGCTAAGTGCGGCATCATCACTTTGCATAATATCAAATTATTTATTCGCCGCTCGCTAAAACTGTCTGGCGTGTGTTCAATTTGTAATTCAAATAAATTCTTGGCATTATTCTCGCGTCATAATGGTAACGTGCGAGATTTTTTACTGGTTCGATTTGAATGGAGCCCCGGGCGCGTGGTAGCCGTGGCCGCCGCATTGCCGCTCGGCTCCGAGCCTCATTATGCGGCGCTTCCGAAAGCGATTGCATCTTCCTCTGTTTGCGTTTGTTTGTTGCCGCGAAAACAAAGACGCCCAACAAACAGCAATGAAACTGCCCAAGTGCGACTCAACACGCATAGGGGGAAATTTCGTAGTCAGCCGATAAAGAAAACTTGGCTTAAGCATAAATCGCAAACTATTAAAATTTTTTTTTTTGTTTCTTGTTGGTTTTTAAATTTATTGCAATTTGCCGATGTATCATAAAGTATTCCAACTACCAGGATTTTAATAACGGCACAAAAAATAGCTTTCAGAGAATTACAACCAACAATAAAAACTATAAGAAATCAAAACTTTTTTTTTGCTTTATTAAGTAACCTTATAACCTTACCAGGCATATTTGAACTTAAAGAGTTTTGAAGAGTAAGATACCTTTTTGACCTGTTGTATATTTTTACTATGTTGCTACAAGATTTTAAGTAAAACTTTAGTATCTTTAACTTCAAACAAACAATGGAATGTCATTTAATACGCGGGTACATTAATATATCATCGGGAAAATACATAAAAGTAAATAAAAGTAAGTATAATTTAAACTAGATCACGGTCTGTCCGCGTGCCACATTTCGTTCAGATTTGAGTCGGATAAGCCGTTTATGCGAAACTAGCTAATGCTCGTGACTCCGTCCGCATAGTATTTTGGTCTCCAGTTTCTTAAGTTAAAAGTCTCGGTTAGGTTCGAAATTTAAAAGTATCTTCATACTAACTTGAAACACTGCTAATACATCCCAATTGAGATAGTCATAGAAATTTTTGTGACAGAGCTCATCCTGGGAAGCCGACATGCTTTATTCTGCCGCCAACCAGCTTTGCTGGGTTCCTGTCTCACATTGTGGTGGTCCGAGTAATAACAAATTATTTACTTTCCTTTATTCATTGTTACACTAAAAGATAACAATATTATTATATTAAATAATAACATGTTATACAAAATAGAATTATTAAATTAAATTAAAATTAAAATGTCAGTCAGTTGTATATAGGTATGTCAAAAGTAATTGTTAATCGTCAGATTGTAAGCTTCATGTTGATGGATACAAGGTGGCACTGTAGGACGTGTTCCTTGTCGATGGATTTCCACTTCAGGTGGACTCTCTGCTCAGTCAGTCAGTTATTTATTAAAAAAAAACTGTAACTTCACTGGTGTAAGCGGTATCTAAGACTAATCTGTCAGTCAGTCAGTCAAAGTGCTGGTTCATTAGCATTGGCATTAGCCCTGAATATTTTCCGTCATGATATCAACTAAATATAGCAACGACTAAGTTAAATTTTAATAATAGTATAGTTACTTTATTTGTTTTACCAAGCTAATTAGTTTTTAATTATGAAGTTGTTTTATCTATAAGCCAAGTTCCTCGCAAAAAGATGTCCGTTGCAAAAAAAATTAAAACCCGCAAACGTGTTTAAATAATACGATAAGATTGTCTTGGCGGATATCTGACTAGGTACTTATAAATTATGCTAATTAGTATTTAATAAATATCTATTTCTATTTAGCTAAACGGGGAACATTTTCGAATATTTTTCTTCAAATAGTTTCTACGCATCGGTTTAAATGGGCCTTCTGATTAAATTATTTTGTTTATCGCTTAATTTTTATTTTTAAAATCTTCAACTAAGTAAGTAAGAAATATTATGGTATTCTTAACAAGATTCTTTAATGGACAACATTGAAGAATTTTGAGGTACATCTGATCTCTGTTATCGCAATCAACGTAAGCCTATCAATGTTACACAGGACCCTCAGGTGGGTGGGTTTAAAAACTACCCTGCTACAATGTATGTTGGAGATCTATACAAAGAGACCTAGTTCAAATGTAACTACTACGAAAAATAGTTTATATATTACGCGACGTCAAGTTTTGACTATTTTTAAAATTAAATAACGTTACAGTTGTGCAAATCAATAAAGGCATCATCATCATCATACCAAGCGACTAACGTCCACTCCTGGACAAAGATCTTTTGTAGGGAGCTCCCGTCGATAAAGGTATAATTAAAAATTAATAGCACGATGGCTTACGACAGGCATTTTAGATCTTTTTTTGGTTTAAAAACTTTGTACCTAACCTTTTTAGTTTCTGGGCGGCATTGTTCTAAAACTGTTAACTTAGCACTAAATCTGTGTCAGCAGGATGGGAATTAACCTGAAGCAGAAGTTTCAATAGACAGACAGCATTTAAGTTTTTTAGTTATCAATATAAGCCCAGCCTGGAGTCAAACCTGTGATCCCCAATGCACAAGGCGAAAGCGTGCGCCACTGCGTCAGTGAGGATGCCATGAAGAAACGACTCACAAGACAATTAGCAGTGGACAAAAGGTTGTATTGCTTCATACCGTAATAGGAGTTTATATCAGGGGTCAATGGAAGCATATTTTACAGCAGCGTTCCGACGTATCGTGTGAAGCCTAAAGGTCACTCGGACGCGCCCGAGCGTGGTTCCGTGGGGCAGAACCAGTCGCAAAAACTTGTATGTATAAGGCCAGAGTCTACGACCCTTGAGACGTAATCAACACCTGTTTGGAGGCACAATAGCTCAATGGTGGATTATAGTCTTACCGGCATTCGAAAAAGATGTGTTACTTTTTATGGCTCAAGAAGATATGGGAGTATTACGTCCATAAACAGTCCCTACCTCTGGAATAGCGGTGCGCAGTGCGCTGTGCTGCGGTGAAGTAGAAGAACAGGATTCTATGCCCGATTGCGTTAGTGAGACGGTTTTTAGTTTATTGCTGAATTAAGTATTATAAAAATTTAGCTTAATTTGCTTCACTTCTGAGTATCGGTATGGTGTAATTTGATTTTTTCTCAATCTTCAAACTCCACACCAAGCTGGAATAAACATTAAGGAAATTATAAATAACACCATACAGACTCTCCTGCTTTTCGCGGAGTATAGCAAATTAAGCTTAATTTTCAACATTAAGCATTAGCACCTTGATCTCACATTAGGGATTCGCTTAAATTACCTATTTACCTAATACTTTGCATTTCAAAATTTATAATTAAGTAGGCCCAGGTTAAAGTAAAGAAAGATGAATTTTATTTGAGCACGGAATACGTGAGCTTGCACAAATCTTATTAATCATGTATCACCATGTATTATGGTTAGCGACCCATCTGAAACCCGTATTCTTTTATAGCGATCGTTATTACATTCTATATACACATTGCTAGGTCACGGAGAACGCATAAAACAAATAACAGACGTATTTTCCCGTTTCTGAGCGGCCCAGCGGAATATACGCGGGCTTTTAACCTAGGCCATTATCAAAAATTGTGTCAAACGAGATGCCAATTGCCATAAATCGTTTTATAGTTTCTTTTTAACGTGTTTTACCATTGAGACTATCGCTATTATGAGCGAAGACACAGGGCCAACTTCCACTCCAACTAACAATCCAACCTAGTTACAATATTTTGGATCAGCTTACAGATCGGAAGTATTTAACGAAATTTATTTTCGGGTTATAATTAGCAGAGATCTTGTCGGGATACACAGAATAAGCAAAGAACAAAAATATAAAATTGGATCAATGTTTATTAACCTGCCAAATCTATTTATTTAATTACTAACAAAATAAGCGAGACTAGGCGACAAATTGTGCTACCTAATAATTGTGTGGAACTTCCAATCCAAATAAAAAATAAAAGAATACAACTACAGACATGCAGAGAAATTACCAACTTTAAATTTGAAAAATCAAAAGTAATCAAAACCCTTTGATAGGTAATTTACAATAATATTCATCATCATCGTCATCACATCAACCCATTACTGGCCCACTACAGAGCACAGGTAGGCAGTCCCACAATGAGAGGGGGTTAAGGCCGTAGTCCACCACACCGACCCAGTGAGGATTGGTGGACCTCACACACCTTTGAAAACATTATGAAGCACTCTTAGGCATGTAGGTTTCCTCACGATGTTTTCCTTCACCGTTCAAGCAAGTGATATTTTTAATTACTTGAAAACGCATATAACTTAGAAAAGTGCGTTCTGGAATTCGAACTCGGCCCCCCGAAAGTGAAGTCGAGCTATCACTACTTCACAACAACAACAATAATATTATAATAACATAATTAAATGTAAGACGCAGTTTCAAGTTGGTCTCGTGTATACCAGTCATGGGCAGCATATTTTTGTAACTGGCTATACATGCATAATGGTGGTAATAATCCCAATGGATGGTCTATATGGTCACTTTCACGTCCAAAGTTGTTGAAATTTATCAGCTTTTCGATATGTTCTTATATGTTTTAGCAGTCTATACTAGACTTTTGGTAGTTTTTTCGATGAAGCTGGGCAAGTCTGGCTCGCAAGCGACACGTGTGCTTATCTGCGCCGGGCGGCTATCGGGCGCGCTCGTAAAGAAGGCTTTTCATTGGCATCCCGGAGTTGTGTAATTATGTCGCGCCCGCTCTTTCATAATATGGACGTGTTTACGGGATTAGCGCAGACGGGCAGGGAGACGTCGCTAGCTAAAAAAAATGAACTTAATTAAATAAACAAATATAGTATGATAAAAAATATAGCGTAGCTTGTGTTATGGTTACTAAGGTAACTGATGAATATTTAAAAAAATATTACATAAATACTTATAATATACAGATAAACACGGAAACATTTTCCAGTTGTGGGAATCCATCCCACGGCCTCTGACTCAAAAAAAAGGGACACTGTCCGCTGCGCCAATTGGCTGTCAATATTTACATAAATATTTTTTTCAAGGACTTACGGCTCAGAGTCCCTCAGCAGGCGATAGAGAGACCAAATTAAGAATGAGATCTGAAGAACAACAGTTACTTACATAGCTCCAAGAGTTGCGAAGTTAAAGTGGCAATGGGTGGCGCAGAGAACCGATGGACGTTTATGAACTGATAGACCCAAAGTGCTGGAGTGGCAATCCCGCTGCGATAAACGCAGTATTGGTCAATCTTCAAAGAGATGGAGAGGCAATATTAAACGATTTGCTGGAAGCCGCTGGGAACCATTTCCCTAAAAAAACCTAAGTATGTTCAGCAGACTTCACTTGCTGGGCACAGGTCTGCTCTCTTATACTAAAGTAGATAGGTTTTACAACATAAACCAAAACGGTGATTTTTTTTTATATTACTACTGGTTAGCCTTTGACTGCAATTCCAATTGATGATGCAGTCTAAGGTGATAGCGGACTAACCTCGTCACGTCTTTGTCTGTAAGGCGGCAACTAGCCACGTCCGAAGCCACCCACAACACCAGACCAGAGAAAGTTCAGAAATAATAAATTCACAATATACCCCTGGCGGGAATCGAACGAGGACATCAGATTTACCGTTCTCTTTGGTCACATTCCACTGTGAATTAATAACAAATCAAGCGTTTAAAAGCCGCGATAAAAGCGTCCGTCTGCGAGCGCCAAGCAGATACCGTTGCGTCTAGTGCGTAGGACCATCAGCTGCGATAGTCCGATATATTTATTAGCTTCAATAAAACCACGGACATACAAACATATACACTTACACCGCTATACGTAGGCTCGATACACCTGTGATCATGTTACATCAGCAATCAGATCGAGATACCGCGGTACTGCGTGAGAAATGTTTATAAAAATCTATTTATTTACTTTACTTACGGGCACTAAGCTCTAAGTTTTAAAAGACCTTTAGTCATAAATAAATAGCAAAAGTATAGGCGTTGGGTGTTACAAGATGGATTTCAGTGTGTGTGTGTGTGTGTGTGTTTTTAAGTACCATTTTTCTAAAAAAATACTGCATTTATATAACTGCGGGATTTATACCCAAGGGATTTTGCCGCTAGTAGGATATGTTCGGAAAAGTTTTTGACTTTTAATTTCAGTACAAGTATCGTGACCTGGTGGTACCTATGTGGACCACCAATAAAAAAAATGTTACGACTGTTGTCTAATATGTGGAATTCGAAACAATAAGACTAGACTAGTTTACTAAGGGTGTTTTTATCCAAATTCGACTCAACTATTGCTTTTAGGTAGGTAAAGGGAAAAAAAAAGTTCTGCGAACGAAGTCGTTGGTAACTGGTAGTATATAAATGACATGCAACCGTGCAATCCATCAGAAATTTGACATCGGGGAATATATTAGGAAAATCAACTTTTCAGTTGAAGTTTAGGGTTTACTTTTCTGCCGTAGAATAGATATTTATTATATCATATCTACTTCATGTGTTAAATAAAAATATTTCCAGTTTATTTATATTTACAGTGAACAGATAACGGTGGTTTTTGAAAAACGTATATGCAGCTATAGACGCCCTTTGGTTAAAACGATGATGATCAAGCTCTTAGAAGCAATATTAATAAAATCGACGTAAAGCTAACTCCGGGTAGTACTGCGAATTAGATACGTTAACCATTTAGTACTTAATTATTTTCATACCACGGGAATCGAATCCCGGGTCCAAAGTCGAACTTCATCACTACTGAACTATCAAAGAGTTTATACATTTTAAAATTTGTTTCTTTGAACACCGGTCATGAAGGTATAGGTAAATCTTTAAGATGAAAAGCGAAGACGTCCTCAGCGACAGCGTTTTTACCCCATTAAACCAAAAGGTCAAGTTGTAGAAAACCTTTATTCAGTTAGTTGTCAGTAACTATCGCACAGTTAATGTTCCCAAGTAGGTATACCTTATCTGTAGATTTCAAGGAATAACAAATAAACATCGATCGAACAACAATAATTGCGAATGCAAAAACAATATGGTCGTCACGCTATGCACTCCGGATGCAAGCGACAAGCGATTTTATTGTATTTTTTTTCTAGGCAATTTTATGCAATCTATGTTAATTATCTTTAGTTGAATTCCTATAAAAACTATTCCTTTCGGTAAAAAAATGTAACTTATAACGATAAATTATAATAATACCTAATAGTTTTTTATTTGATCAAAAGTACAATTATTTTCTTAAATTACTTTGGACCCCCAAACTAGGATATCCTAGTCAGTGTCTTATTACTCCATATATGCATCGAAATAAGAGAACAAGGTGAGAGAATACAAACAAATACAACTGTATGCAGGGCTTGTGATCTGTAATCGAACAATCAAACTACCAGATCGATATATTTCATCCCTTACAAATAAACAATTTACCTTATATGCTTTCAATTCTAAAATGTCTTTTCATATTTTAAATATACTAGAAATGACCACACAACACGAATATTACAATATTCATGTCGAGTGGTGACGACACATCGGAACACAGCAGTAACCACCCCTGATCTTCCCGCTGGTGTCGTACGAGGCGATTAAGGGAATAAAGCGGAGAGCGGGCAGCAGCGACCTCGGTGCTACTATTACCATCTACTGCGATGCGCAACCCGTCTGCTCACCTGGGTGATTATGGACTCTACCAAAGGGAGGGCCTTTGGTTGAGGCGTTAAGTTCAGTGGTGGACTGCCATAGGCTATTGATGATTGATGGTGATAAAAAGCCATAAAAAAGCAGTAGCGATGGCCTCCACGGTTTCTAGACTGTCACCTCTGCAAGCGCCTGGCTTGCGCCGTTGGGCGTGTTCACGACTTCGTTACGTTTATCCGATGATTCGCCACAAACAGCCCACAGTTATGATATTAAGGCACACCGAGCACCGCGCACAGCACGCGACCGCGTGGCTCGTCACAGAACTGAGGCCTTATTTACATTTTGTCGACTATGACTTCGCTTTGTTGTGAATACTTGATCACTGCAAGACATACAAAAATTATCCATCAGCAGATGAGACCAACCGTCAAGTGCAACAGCTGTTCGTACGCAAGATTCAAAGCAATTTTTAGAATGTGAATATTAATGGTAACTTATCGAATTCCGCAAATTAAAATCATCCCATCACCGGCAGAGTACAGGCCACAAGTCCCCCCTCAGTTTTAGACGGTATTACGCAAAGCTCCAGGACTTTCCACGCCTTTGTGAACGTAAGAGATAACAATATAATAAAACACATTTAATAAATCGTGGTTACGATACGATTGATGTTTGTGATTCCACCGAGAAGCTTCTTCTCAGTGGAATCACAAACATCTTCACTCAAAACAGACTGACTTGACTTTTCAAAAGTGTTTATAAACCGGGCCTAAATGAAATAAATGTTTTTTTTTTATTCCCAGGCAACGCAGGCATTTTGGAATATACTTAACAATCCATGAAAATAAAATACCAAATTTCATCAAAATATATATTTTACGGGCAAGAGAAAAAAAAATTAATTGATTATTTTCTTTTTTCTCTTGCCCGTAAAATATCTCTATGTATACTATTTGTTGATCTGCTTCGGCGTGATTGAAGGACATACGAACCTACAAATTATGTTTACAAATTAAATAATGGTAGAAAAACACTGATGCTTATCACCTATTTGGGTTTCCTATAGTAGATTACTACAGTGATCGAGAATCTTAGTCTTCGATAGTTTAAGCCAAGCCTTGTCAGACAAACAGCGAGTAATTCATTCAGTCAGGAATAGTACTATTTTACATGTATTGATATTTAATTTAACAAACATAACCTACAATTTAATTAGGATTAGAATCAGGGATTTGCTTTGTCATAAATGGTTTTTTTTCTTATTCTTAACATTCCTTCGCTACAATATAATTTTCGCTTTTTTCGTTTAGTGAAAACATAGCAAAGGTAATTTTTTAAAGATAATCTACTAGGAAGAATTGTAAAAATAGAATGCAAGGTAATCAATAGTTCAGCCAGTGATTAATGTAGAGGGCTGGAACATAATCATAATCTCCGCCAGGCGCCGTTTGCGACCATATACGGCGAGGCGATACTAGGCTGGACCATATCAGTTATTTATGACCACTGAAAGCTGCAAATTCCACATCATAGAGGGAGGCACTTTACGCAACGTTCTATTTACTAGACCACTGGGGCATTCAAGTATGTTTATGGGTATATGTATATATGCACCACCCAACTATTTTCTGTATTTGTTTTCTTCGCCATTAGTAGCCTGGAAGAAATCGCTATAAAGCGATAAGGCCGCCAAATTTTATACTTTGTTTTTGTTATACTTATGTTTTTTTATGTACTTTTGTGGTGTGCAATAAAAATATATTCATTCATACAAACGTAATGAAAAGATCTTCATTTTACTGTGACATATCGTAACAATAAGAATTATAAGAGTAGACTAATCGGTTTGTATGCTATTAACACACCAAGTAGTTTAATAACCCAAAATTACTTGGTGTGCACACTCTGGCCGGAATTATTTGCAACTGAAGGTAGTTATATATTAAGTGCGTGAAATGAATTTATTAAATAGAATATGGTTGGTTTTGTTTATTTGGTAATAACTTTTTATTGCCTGCTAAGTCTTGTCTGTTGATTATGACGAAGGATGAAGAAGTTTCGTAAACCTATACTTCTCATTGCTCTCTAAGAGACTACTACATACGTCATACTATAACAATAAAAAATATTAGCAGGAACGCATAATCACATGGCGGTTCGACTTTACCGGTACGATGTTTTAGCTGCCCGAGGCTGAGGACTTTTAGACAACAGGTACATGGGCGATTGTGAACTTCGTATGTCTTCTCTTAGGCGTGCAGCTGAAACTGCTCAGTTTTCGCCGCGGTTTCCCAGCGCTGCAGACGGGCGTGTGCCAAGTCGTCCGGAACGCGCAAAAAACGCCATCGCATCACGGTCAAATGAAGATATGTAATTAGCTGTTTTTTGTGCGCAATCACCGTTTTTTAACACCCATATATGGATGGCAATGAGCCGACGCCCGTTTACGTTGGCTGAACTTCAAAATAACGTGAAATTATCCAAGAAAGCCAAGGCAGTGTATTTTTTTAACTAGCTTACTTATGTTGAATCGATACATTAAAAGCAATATTTATTACAGCAGACGAGTATTTTTTCATAATTTGTTAAAGGTCTTTCAATATACGCTCTTTTGAATGCTTTTTGCTGTAATCTACGGAAATCAGACTGTACGACTACGGAATCTCTACGTATGAAATGTGTACCTCTGTGTGTATTCATACAGAGGTACACATTTCATACGTAGCTGTAAGAATGTGACTCCTTGTGAGTCTCATTCTTACTGCCACCCTCTTCTTTGATAAAAGTAACAATCATCAATATCAACCTGTTCTATAGGGCTCATATATGCCATATTCATACCCATGCCTTATGCACGGGTAAGTATATTGTATATACACATATTGTTAGAGTTCTTAATAAAAAAAAAATATGAATTTTAATATATATTTGTCGTCCTTATGGCGTTGGCATTGTGAAAATTCGTCGTTTTGGTAGTCGTGTATTTTTTTATTACTTAGCTTAACACAATCAGTTTTATTAAACCCATACCCCTAATCGGTTGCTACGCGAAATCGTACCGGAACGTTAAATCGCTAAGTAGCACGTCTTTGTCAGTAGGGTGGTAACTAGCCAATGCGGAACCGTCCCACCAGAACAGACCAGAGCAAATTCAGAAATTATGAAATCCCTTATCTAGGATCAAACCTGGGACCTCCCACTTAAATCCACAGCGCTCACCGTAGTCTACCCGTACAGGAACGTGAGGCTTACCAGCCAGGCCTCAGTTTGATGGACACCGGGCGGCAATTTGTACGACGTGTTTCATTACACGACCTGAGAAGTGTTGCTTGGCATATGAGCGGTGGATTTATCATAAGGCCATCCTGCCTGATCCAAAAATTATTACCATAAAAATACACGCTGACGGGTTTTTGGACTGAACACGCATCGCCTTCACCTCTAAGCAAGAAATATATAATGGCTTAAACCGCACATAACTTCAAAAATTATTATTGTCTGGTAGGTAGTAGTAGAAGGATAGGTTTGAACTTCGACCTTCCGAAAGAAAAACCTAAGTCTAGCTTCTAGGCTATAGGCACATGAAATTGATTAAAGCAGAGATCTCAATATGTAGCGCGATAAAAAAGCTTGGGTGTGAATTGCTCTTACTTCATAGCGAAATATAAATTTACTGTGAGATGGTGATAAAAAAAAACCCGGCTGTTTGTTGTGAGGTCTTCTTAGAGCAGGGCGCGTTTGGAACCCTCGTAGCTTTAGGTTTAAGTTAGCGAACGAAGTTATCACCATAAGAACGCTTCATAAGTGCCTGTGATAGGCCTACATGAATAAAGAAGTCTTGAATTTGAATTGGCACAATAAATAAGAATAACTATTAATCACAGTCTATGGTATTCTAAAAAGTATGTACACAAACAGTTAATATTTTGAGTTTAAAACGAGAAAGTTTTAAAACAATTTTATTTAGGAGCTTTAAGGAAACTTTACAAACAAGAAAAGACTCCATAATGGATAGCCAATACAGATATAAAAATGTGAGGTAAGTGCTATCTCCGGCATAAAACCTCATATTTACGACACAGCGGCCATTTGAGCGTGAAATTAATCAACATCGTCTCACCGACGCAAATTAACAGCGATTATATGACCAACCTTATCTTTAGTATTCACTTTCCTGTATCAGATGGCAACAATGCGAGCAGGCATCGACGCGACCGAAACCCAAAACCACCCAGACATATAAATAAACGTTTTAACAAAAAAATATAATGTATAAGTTGTAATATAGCTTGTTACTTCATTACCGCCATTTTGAGCTTGCTGGGCACAGCCTTCCGCTCTGTCAGAAGTGAAAAGTTTAGAGCAACGACCCACTAGTCTACTGCAATGTGAGTTGGTGGGTTTTATTAAGCTTAGCGTGATCAACAAGGCTCGAGGATAGTTAACAGACCCAAAATCCGGGAATCGATCCCAGCACCTCGTGTTCTGTTGTCAACGCTAGTCAAATATCAAAAAGTCAAAAAGCCAAAAGTTAGTACTAAATATTAACTACTAGACTGGTTAGGTTGTTTTCATTTCATGTTTGGTTTATCAGGGCTCTTGTTGTCTGAATTTTTAAAAATTTCGTATCATCTTGCGTCTATAAATGTATAGAGGCAAGAGGATATAAAATTGAAGGTACTGGATTGATCCATAAAATAAAACGAATGAACCGTAAAAAGTTGTACTTTGAAGTCGATGCTTAATGGTAGTTGATCACGAATTCGCCAGCTTATTAACAGATCATTTTAATAAAATAAGCGTAACATTAAAATAATTTGAACTTGTCGGAAATACCTTATTAGCGCTGCGCATTGTTATGACCACTAAATAGAAACGTTATAAAAAATAATCCTAACCTTGTTTACAAAACACAAAAGAATAAAATAGATGAGAATCTTAAAAGTGCGCTTTGCAATTTAATAAATAATAAAAATATTTTCGTGTACGCTTTATGCCGGATAAACATATTATATATACTGAAAAAAGTACGGGGCGGCGCAGTCTTCAGACAAGAATAACTGGGTTGGGTACTTCAATAATTAATATTTATTTGAAAATCAATTGCAGGAGGAGAGTATCATAAGGACCAATTAAATTTTACTAAATTTGTGTATGCTGAATTAGATCTTGCAAGGTAAATTATGTTTTATTTTAATTATTGCTTTAAGTTTTTCATATAACCTTCACAGACCGATGAGGATTTATAAGAGTTTCTATAGTGAAAACAACGAGGGATGCCTGCCAAATTGCCAACCAGTTATCTCAGTTTTATTACTTTTTGTGAAAGAATCTTATTAACAGGTATAATTAACAAAATATAAAGAATTCACATGCTCTGATCTATACCCCAATCTTGAACATGTTTCGATTATAACTTCACGATCCACGGTTAAGAAGTTTGAAAGTCATAGCGAATAATACGCGACTTTTAATACAACAAGCAATCAGTCTTAACTTTTTATGCAGCGTACCGTATCATCGCGACAGTCGCGTTTCACTGCTCAAGACTGAATTGTGTGGCGCCTGCGGTGGCTGAGCACGAGAGATTTATATCTGTTATCTATATAATTTGTGGCTATCTGTGAATTAATCTGGCTATTTCATCCAAACGAGCGGAGTTGCCCGAGCCGAAACCGCCTGACGTATCGTTGCCACTATCTCAACAGTTTTGAAGGTTTATCAGCAACGGCAATTAAGACGAGTACTGGTGTGCACTCGGACTTCCTGTTGAGTAAAAAATGTTTCATTGTTGAATGTTTGAAGAAATAACTCGCCTCACTCTTCAAATGTTTCACATTTTACTACATTAATAAAAGACTTATCTAGATAGTCAAACTTAAAATTCCTATCCAGATACTTTTGGAGCATTCATTCATATTTTTTTATGCTGGGTTACGGCTTTTTAAATGTTGTTTTTGTAACAATCGCCATTAGTATATTTTACATTACACTGATGGACACAGGCTTCATTACAGATAGCAGAGGATATAGAGAGTTTAAATTCACGAAGCTGAAGCTAACGACTCATTGATTATTATCTAGGTGGTAGTTCTAATGACTACGAAAGATGATTTAACGTGCTCATTACCATAGAGTCGTACACCAGCCATCGTCATCCAGCTACCAATTTCCGATCATCCTTATATATTTAACACGTTCACTGTCCAGGGAAAAAAATACCCATATTAACCCGTAAGTCCGTAATTTATTAAGTATATTTGAAAAACACGATTTATTTTAAGATAAACTTTTTTTTAGTCAATGATTTATTTTTAGACAATTCAAAAAAAAAAAAAAAAAGTTGGTATTGTTACTCCTAACAATATCTAAAGATAGAAAGAGAAAGTTTCCGTATACCAATGGTTTACTAGTCTTTAATATACTTGTTAACATTTCTTAGTAAGATTAAAAAAAAGTTATATTAAATCTTTAGTAGGTCTACTAACAATATCTAAAGATACATCAATAAAGTTTCCGTATACGCATAGTTTTCTAGTTTTTTATATACTTCTTGTTGACATGTCAGAAATGTTAAAAAAATTATCCACCGTAAAAGAGCTGACATTCAGTTGCACTCCATTGTGGCCATTTTTTATTTTGAATTAGGTTTATTATCTGTGTAATAAGTAAAGGTGACGGTGTGTCAGTTGTGTGGAATGATATCAGTTCCTCATCCCGGAACACTGCGCCGTACAGAGGGACTTCAACGCGCCACACATCCATCCGTGTGATTCTACCCACCATCAACTGCACCAATGATGATCATTTACGCGCTTGTAATACCAAGCAGGCTGCCATGTTTGTTTGTTATTTAAATCCGATGAATTCATTTACACGTGCAGTGCTTACTATGCGAATAAATCTGTATATTTTATATTATTTTAATACTAAACTAGCAGTTTTAAATATAGTTTAAGCCTTTTATTATCATTAGAAGTGTTAATCGAGCATCGATATATATGTTTCAATGAAGTTAAACATATAATTAACATTGAAAACTGGATGTTAACATTGTATCTAGTCGTTAATAACAAATCTATTTATTTCAAATAGGCCTACTTTACGGGCACATTTTAAACGACAAGATTATCTGTTTGTGGTGACTCGACCACATATAAATATGATTCAACTAAAAAGAAACTTGTTAAAAAGAGACTAGGATAATACGTGATCTACGAGGCACTCACACTCACTTTCTTACTCTGTGCTGCTACTGAGATTTTTTTTAAAACCAGAAAGACCAGTAGGTAGGACTTCGACTTCACTTTCGAGAGGTGAGTGCCAAACCCAGTATACTCTAACCTTTTTAGTCTTGTGCATTACAGGTAATTAAAAAATCTCTTTCTTCAACGGTGAAAAAAACTTCGTGAGGAAACCTGCATGCCTGAGAATTCTCCATAACATTCTCATGTGGAGTCCACCAATCCGCACTGGGCCAGCGTGATGGACTATGTCTTAACCCCTTCTCATTGTTTGAAGAGGTACGTGCTCTGTAGTGAGATACGATGACGATAGACTAAAATTGACCCCAAAATGCATTTTATGATTTTATTGACCTTTATAAATTTTAACATTAAACAAAGATCTGTTAAACAAGAAAAAGCTGTAAATTAAATTCACACATACTTCCTGGAAAAGGTGTGAAGAGTCCCTGTATGCCATGAAAGCTTAGCTTGACAGTTCCAGCTCACGAAACTTTCAAAGAAATCCGAAAAAGATGTCGCTTACCTGATTAAGAACCGTCCGAAGGCTGGGAATCATAATAAATCAACAGCCTATTACAGTCCACTGCTGGACTAAAGGCCAACGGGAGGGTGTGCCCATAATCAACACGCTGGGCAGGCGGGCTGGTGATCGCAGTAGATGGTAGTAGTAGCACAGAGGACGCTGCTACCCGTTCTACGCTATATTCCCTTACTCGCATCGTGCAACACCCGCGGGAAGAGGTGGAATGGTGACAACTATATTCTCTGAAACCTGTCACCACACGGCAAGTATTAGAGGTATTTGTGGTAGAGCTTATTTTTAGCGCAAAGCACTATTGTGCAATACTGTGTCCTGGTCTTCTGACCAGGAGCGTGGTTGACGGTGTCATTGATAGGCACACTGCAAAGTACTGCTCTGTTAATAGGAGGTAGTTGTCCACTTACCATGAGTCGGGCTATTTGCTCGGACTGTCTACTAAAACTAATAAAACAAACAATAAAATCCTTCAAGATCTAGTGACATATTGTCGAGGTCAACGAAGCATGCGAAACCGTCGGAACTTTCCATCGCCTATATTGACTTTAGAAACCATAGTAGCTGCTATGCAGACTTGCCTACCTTAACTAAGCTGGACTACTAAACGGGGCGTCAAAACATATTTGTTTATATTTAATACCCGCTCGAGACAAAAAACCTTAAGTTGGCACGCGTCGAGCGCCCGTCAGATCAACTATTATAATCCTTAAGACGTATGCCTTCGGTGTGCGCCGGGCAAAGGCACCGACACTAACACTAAAACTAAAACTAAAAATATACTTTGTTCGTAAGTGTGATTTTATTTTGACAGTTTATAACACAATACTGTAATATCGATTCAATTTTAACAACCGCATCGTATTCGTCTAATTAATTTACATCATATGCAATCATATGTTAACATAATTAGGGATACGAGCAATTAAATTTTATACTTCCTATACATCTGAATCGATTGCAATAACTTTTTAGTTTTATAAACCCTATTCTTAGAATCTTTTTATGTACCTACTATATCATGTATAAATAAATCACTGTTAAGTTTTTTGAAGAGAATTGTTTTGGCACATGATTAAATTAATTAATTAATTTAATTTAAATTTAAAGTAAAATAATTTATTTCACACTTTTGAAACGTTAAGTAGGTATGTCTTTTGTAATTGATATTAATGAATTTGTTGACAGGGGCTTCGGTTTTTTGGTTTTTCATAAATCCTGCGGGAACCGTACATTTTTCCGGGGTAAAAAACATTAATCCAGGGTATAATCTATCTCCATTCCAAAATTCAGTCAAATTGGTTCAGTAGTTTTTTCCGTGGAAGAGTAACAAACATCCAGCCTATCATCCTATCCAGAGAAGGACATTAAAAGGCAAAGGATAAAGGTGGCCCCCGACATTTGTCAGGCTCGTCGTCCTTTGTCATCTTTTAGTAAAGTTTTCAAGTAAAGTTTTCTTGAACAATGGCCGTTCCCTATTCTTGATAGTTTCTGATCCTACTGTCAAGAAACACAAAAATAAATAAGTCAAATAGAAACTAGTATAATAAAACTGGTATATTAAGCTAGTGAACGGTCAAATATAAACACTCGTTCATTGAGTGAACCTTCACATTTGTTCGCATTAACATTCCGCGCGATATTTTTATTTTTTAAATTAAGAACGCTAGATAAGCTAGATTACGATCGTAAGTTTTACGACGTCTAATTATGATTTATAGAGGAGCATATCGTAACTTGAAAGTTAGGCGGAAAGTTACGAAAATACAACTTAAATGAGAATATAGAGATTTTTAATTATGGTTAACGACCATAGACTATAAGGAGTTCCTTCGGGTGCCTATCTACCACTTTAATACTTTCCTTGTTACATTTAATACCTCAAAAATCAATTCCACAGCCGTTGAAGGAGTTATCGAATTTAATTCAATGTATCGAAAATTAGCATGGCATACGAAATTGATAAGACAAAATAAAAAAATCCCAAATAGCATACTGTTCGTATTTAACAGATTTGTTTTTTGTTACATTTCGAAATTAGAAATTTGCTTTGGTTTTTATAATGTGTAATAACCCTAAGAGACGCATTACGCTTCACCTTTAGTTAGTGACAGCCTACCAGTAAGTAGATCTCTGTTGATTGTCGCTGTAAAGGTGCTAGCGAAATTAATTATAACAATCTTAAATTTTTTCGTTTGTAATTTCCGCATTTAATCTGGTACGGTTAAGTGGGAGACCACAGTTTCCATTTTACCGAGAGTTTTTATTTTTTATTGGTTTCATATATCAGCCCGCTACAATCATCACTTAACACTAGGTGAGATTGCAGTTAAGTACTAACTTATCACCATCACATCAACCCATTACCGGCCCACTACAGAGCACGGATCCCACAATGAGAAGGGGTCAAGGGCGTAGTCCACCACGCCGGCCCAGCGGACTGGTGGCCTCCACACACCTTTGAGAAAATTTTGTCGAACTTACAGGCATCCATGTAACCTCAGAATGTTTTATTCAGCGCTGAAGGAAATGATATTTAAATTACGTCGAACGCACATAACTTAGAAAATTTAGAAGTGTGTGTTGGGATTCGAACTCCCCCGAAAGTGAGGTCAAGCTCCTACCCAATGCGCTGTCACCTCTATTCTAGTGGAATAATAATATAAAGTAGCCTCTTAAAACCATGAATGAAATGACAGGCTCCGTGATAATACGTACTTGCGGCCGCGCAGCCTCGCGGGCTACAGGCTAGGAGCTATAAATATAAAATGGCCTGGAACGAAGTGGAAATGACTAGAGCGGCTCCATTAGCCACGTAACGCGGGAGCCCCGCATTAGCATAGGCCTGCCCCCGCCGGCTGCGGCCACTACTGGTTCTCTCTGCGACCCGATACTCGACCGATACTCGATTATATTTGCAGCTCATTTGCATTGTTACGGCTTTTAGCGGTATATCATTTTTTTTTAATTCTGTACAATCATAGCCATTAGCCCAACTCTGTAAGTAATACAACATTTTACATACGACTAATCTGTAAACATAATACGTTAAAAGATTTATCGTATCTGGAACATAGATAGTTTTATATATATATATATATATATAATTAGCTATGTGAAGCTAATAATATTTAATAATATATAGTTAATTATATAATTAGTATATATATAAGTTGTTGGACTGCCGGGACGCAGAAATTTTAATTTGTAACTTTTTTTTTATTTATATTGCATTTTAATATTAAATGTAAGTTTTTTATTTTTTTATTTAGTTGGGTCATAGTAACCAAATAAATATATATATAATTAGCTATGGCAGATCCACCGAGAAGAGCCGGCAAGCAACTCAGCAGATTGCTTATAAACTAGACCTACTTGAAATAAACGAATTTTGATTTTTTTTTACTTTTAATCATAGCTAAAAAAAAGTTATATTAACACCGGTCACACTGTACTGGTTAGTCCTTAAATCGCTATGATGGTGACATTTATCTCAAGAACGTACAGGTAATGCCTTACGCCGCGCCGTAAGAAAAAGCGTATTGAAGTTTTGAATTACATGGAATCTTATCATCAGGTATCACATTCAAGCGCTAAATTTCTTTGGAATCATCATCATAGTTATCAACCCATTACCGAGCAACTATACGGCACAATTCTTTTGTTAGAATGAGAAGGGTGTTGGCCGCAGTCCAACACGCTGGACCTGAACCTATTGGTAGACCAAACACTTATACTGTGACTATGTCATCACGCTGGTGATATATAATTGCTTAAAACACAACTCTGAAGGTTAGAGGTGTGTGAACTCGCTCACTTCAAATTGGAGGCTGAAGTTTTACCACCTAGCTCCATCACCTCTTCATCAATTATTGAATAATACTCAAAAATTTAACATCGATTCGAAATTTAATGTTTATTGCACCAAACATAATATCTTCATTACAATATTACAATCTCATTAATTCTCATGTAATTATATGAAATTTGAATAATTATTTTAGAATACATAATTGTTATAATTTAAGGTAATAGAAACTCTGGATTTTACTCACAATATTATTGATTTATAATAAGAGCGTAGCGGTGATAGCTCAGTGGTAAGACTTCGGCTTCACTTTCGAGGGCCGAGTTCAAATTCTTACTTAGGAGTATGTGCGTTTAAGCAATAAGAATATCACTTGCTTTTGCGGTGAAGGAAAACATTGTGAGAGTTTTCCAAAATGATCGTAAAGGCGTGTGGAGTCCACCAATCCGCACTGGGCCAGCGGTGGAGGAGGAGACCCGTGCCCTATAGTGGGTTGATGTTATGACGATGATTATGATGATAATAATGAGATGTACCTATAACAAGATACGCAGTCAGTAAAAACTTCCACATTACGGCTGTTAAAGGAAGAAAATGAAAGAAGAAAACATAATATAGAACTATAAACCTGAAACTTGGATATCAGGTATCGATAGTAACGCTAAATAACATACCTCGGTAATACAAAATAATTGCATCGATCAGTTAGCGGCGCGGGCGCATACACTGCGTGGGGCTGCGCATAATTTGTCACTGAGCCCGTTTTAATGGCGTCGTAGGTTGCGGGAGAACCAAAGTGCAAGCTCAGTTTGCTCGGTAAAAATAGCGTGTTAAAAGAGTGAGAAACTGGATCTTAGGCTAATATTACTTAATTGTATATAATAAAGGCGGCGTTAGCCTAGACTTTAGATTCCCCATCCGACAGGTTGGACCAGTACGATCACCGGTACCTTTAACCTTTCGGAGGTACGTGCGTTTTAAGCATTTAAATATAATTATTATCAGTATATATATATTTTATTGTAAGTTTATTATATGTATATACTATACGTGTATATATAGGTATATATGCATGTTTATTTAAATGCACCACCTACTTCTCTTCTTGAGCTGTGTTTAACGCATTTGGTTGCCTGGAAGAGATCTCTATGTAGCGATAAGGCCGCCAAATTGTATACCTTTTGTTACATTTTTATTTATAACTTTACTATTTGTTTATGTGGTGTACAATAAAAGTGTATTCATTCATTGATTCATACATTAAATATCACTTGCATTAACGATGACGAAAGACTTCATGAGAAAACCTGCATGACTTGGCGTTCTCCAAAAAAGTTTTCAAAATTGTGTACAGTCTACCAATCCGCACTTGGCCAAGGGGTTACACTACAACCTAACTCCTTCCATTCTGAGAGATTACCCATGCCCTGTAGTGGTCAGGTAATAGGTTGGCGAAGATGAAAAATCGATATGAAACGGTGTTCCTACTCGGTACGGCCACTCCACATTAAATCAGCTTGGTGGGACTAATCCTAAATATTTTCTTCTGGACAGCTGTGGTATTTAAATCGGCTTAGCGATAATGATGAATCATTCCGTGAAATCACTATGGTCATGCCTGAATATCAGCATTGCGTTCGATGCTAACTAATGTATCAAATTGAGTAAATATGATAATGAGTCTTCGGAAAACCAAAGAATGACTTAAAGTAAATACTAAAACTGCAAAACGCACCAATAACTGGTTGGGCGTGAACGCACCCGCTTCAAAAATGCGCCTTTAACACTTACACGCCGTCAAATTAACATGTCATGAATAATATTTAACTTCTTCATCATCACGCGATCGCATCGCACCAACCTGTGCTACTTACACTACAATTAAAACTAAAGTAAAACCATTTAGCGGGGCTTTAGCAATAATTACAATATCATTAGTTAATAATTTAATACATAAAAAAGTGTTAGTAATTTAAGTACAGGCATGTCCGCTTGTAGTGTAGACTCTACGAAAAGATAAAAGCTCGATTAAACAATCAACACTTTGTAATAATGCTTATTCGAATATCCACGCTTGTTATCGATTTCTGGGAAAGGAGCACGCCCTGCAACGTACCTCTTATGGCTATCAACCTGAGGCGTAAGAGTTTATTTATTTATTTGTTTATGAATATACTTGGTATACTTACAGCTAGACAAAACGTATACTAAAGTCAGTTACAGATATACTTTACAAAAATATTAGTTCATTTGTCTGAACATAATTTAGGAACTTAGCTAAACTTATATGAAATATGTCAATTTGTTGGTGCTGAGCAATCATATTATTAAAAAACGTTAAGCCTCATGCGTCTGTAATTAAACCGGCAAACACGCCTTCTTGGCGAGAGCAATGCAGAAAAAAGCATGGCAGAAGCATCCAATAAAGCCTTACGCCGGCAGCCTCTTCAGATACTTTGCTGTCCGCACATCTTTCTCGCCCAACTACAGATGAAAGGCGGATGATGGATTCGGCGCGTGCGCATTATGTAAGCGCGGAGAAATTGAGATGACAGCTCGACATGCTAATGAGTTACATTTTAATCGAGTGATACCTCGCCGTAAATAACTCATTATGTGCGCCTCGGCGAACAGACAGCTTGCTTAGAAAAGTTTTGTACACAAGGAGACCGCCGACATATGGTACACGAAAAAATACATTGTCAAATACAATTTGCGGAAAATGTAATTGTTTTAAATAAATAAATACAGTTGCTAAAATGCTGATGGACAAAAGGCCTCTCCCAATGGGAGGGTTTGTCTATATTCACCCCGATGGACAGACGGGTTCGTGGTCGTATAGGCCCGCCCGTCATCCGTTATATTCCCTATGTTACTTCGTACGACACCCGCGAGAAGTTTGGGGATGGTATCAACTGTTTTCTGGTTTATTATCGTCACACAGCAATGATTTTGGTGGTATTAGTAATGGTAAAATATTTCTATTATAATGAAGTGTCAAAATAAATGTAAAAATGCATTTTAGTGAATACTTAAGGTTTCAATATCATAGAGACAAACACGTTTTTTATCATGTCATTAAATAGAGAAAAGATCAGACTTTTGCATGATTAGGATGATTGCATGTCAAGGATAATATAGAAAGCTACATTATGAGCAATTTACAAAATGCAATTTTTTATTGCAGTACTTAAATAAAGTTGATTTATCCGCGTGCGTAGTTTACTAAAATTCGACGCTTATGTACTCGTAACATGGGTGATACCACGGAGAAAAACTAGTCATTTTATAATTTGAACGGTGAAACACTGTACGATCGAATGGTTAGCGAGGTGGATTATAAGTTGAATATAATATAGATTTTAGACGGTTAAACTTTAATTTACATTTCGTAGTTCTAATTTCAATGTCTGTAGAGCAAAACATCTCAATAACTTTAATGAATTTTAATATAAACTTAATCTAGAAGGTATGCATTTTCTTTGTTGTCAAATTCCTTGTCGCGGTAAATTCTATAATTAATGAAACTGTCAAGGCAGTCCTATTTATTTAAATATGTCACAATAATAAGTAGGTACTTATTGAATATGTATGATGATGATAAAGTATATAGACTGTCGATGAGATGAAGTCTTGATAAGAAATGCAATATTAGGTTTATCATATTTTAATATTCCAGCTTGTAAAAATTAAGTGACTTAAGTATACTACATAGTTTTGAGGAGTTTTGCTTTGAGAGTTCAATGCCTGACTAAGATCAGATAGGACATTTCAAATTTCTTGACTGATTTGATTTTGACAGAGGCCTTGTTATCAAATTAACCTACTGTTTCGAAAACCAGTGTTTTAGTTGTAGTAGAACTTATTGTGATATAGCTCGTCCGGGGTAGTACTACCACTATGCTTATTTCTCCGCTAAGCAGCATTGTCACAATGCTGTGCTCCGGTCTGTAGGGCGTGGTTGCCGGTGTAATTACAGGCATATGCAGCTTAACACCTCCGCTTCAGATTGATGGACACAACTACAACTGTTTGTAGGATGTGTTCCTTGCATGACCTTGGGAGTGTTGTTCTGTTTACCACTTACTATCGAGTGGGCTGTGTCCGTCAATTAAAATAAAACAAAAATATTTATTAATAATAAAATAAAAATATTAATTACAAATAAAATTAATATATAAAAACTTTCATGACTATTTATACATCAATCCTGTTCCAAGTGCTCCCATCTTAGACATCATTATTAGTTCAGATGAAATCAGAGACATGAGGAATATTTCTATCCATAAATAAATATATTCGTATTTCTCACACCTTAGCCAAATTATTTTCTTAGAACGGAAGGAATTTAGTTGTTCTTATGCTCCGCAGAAAAATGCACCGGGCTCTGGGCCTAAGAAGAAAGTTTTAAATGAAAACTAAGTTTAGACGGTCGTTTGAATTCGTCGTCAACGGTCCATAAAGATTTCCAACATTTTTTTACTTATATTTAATTTGCTTTAATGGCCGTTATGTTGGCGCTAGAACCGGCTTTGTTCCGTGTTGAGCCAACACAAGAGAGGCCAAAGTTCCGCCACGGCTTAGCAACCATGCAGTTTTCGGCCGAAAATCGAGAGCGATTGTAGCTGGCGCCACGGGCCCATTTTGAGATCTCTTTAAATCCCCTGAGTAAGCCTGCATGCTGTCGTGTCTGTAAAATATAACTTTGGATTTCGCAGTTAAGTTAGAGTTAACTTACAAAACAAGATTGTAAAAGTCAAAGTCAAAAATATCTTTTTTCAAGTAGACCCATACAGGTGGCACTTTTGATACGTACAGTACATGAGAAATACACGGTAGTGAGATGATGGCGATAACCATATTCGTAAATTTAAAACTAAAGCTAAGAGGGTTCCAAACGCATCCTGATCTAAAAAGACCACAACAATCTTAGCCGGGTGTTTTTTATTTGTTTATTGTTATTCTTGGGAATTTATCGATAATTTTGACTACTATCCTCTACTCATATTTCTTGAGATAAGCTGAGGCGATGGATAGACCAAATGATGTCGTGTCTAAGCCTAACTAGCCTAAATAAAAGTCAGTTATATCTCGTTGATTCGCTTCTTTGTTACTCAGAACTGTACGGTAGCTGTGCTGCGGATCTGCCGAGTGGCAGGCCGGTGTCGACACCGCTCTCAGCGCGGCGAGAGCGGCTCTCCGTGGCCGCAAACATAAGCTGCCACTTCACAACACATGTGTGACATTGACCCTACAGGGCTGCTGTTTATGCTGTATGTATTCCACGTAAATAAATAATTCCTAATTAAGTTTAAAAAACAATGCATCCAATAAAAGGGACAAACTTAAATTTTGCGTCGTTGGTGTAGGTAAACCCATTCTACTACTGGTTATAGATACTTTCGTTATTAGTTACGCGGGGCTTTTACATGCCATTACCTAAATCCAAGCAATTACAGAAATTCCGGATCTGGTATTGAGCAATCCTTTCCAAATAAATCCGGTACCTAAACATTTTTAGATTGACCGGAAATTGAACTAAGTCATAACTACGAGGCGCTTTCTAGGACTTACGTGGCAGTAAAACCCACGAAGCAACGAGATGGTATGGATGTGATGGATGTGACAGTTTCAACAATCGACAAAAAGTAGCTAACTTATTCCTAAAATATGATTATGTAGCCATTAAGGTAAGCTCGTAAGAAAAGCTAATGGGATCTCTAACGTAGAAACAATACACAATAAACTCAGCCGAGTTTTCTTGCTGGAATCACAAACTCAGTGTCCTTGTCAACTATACATTATTATATATATAGTTTTAGTATTATTTATTTTACCATATAGTTTCTTTTATTTATTTTATATATGTACTGTTTTTGTAACTATTAATATGTATGTATATTCTTAGAGTTTTGCGCACCGCTAAAAGGATTCATATGTGAGCCAATTCCTCGTAATGGTTGCCTGGAAGAAATCACTATAAGAGACAAGGCCGCCTTTGTTAAACAAATTTAAATGGCTTGCACCTTTGTTCTCTTTTTTTTTTCTTGTATGCAATATAGTATTTTGATTGATTAATTGATATACACTGGTATCTAGAAACGACATTAATACTAAAGAATTTACAAATTTCCTCAAAAAAGTATAACTACCAATATTAGTCTCATAAGCTTATTTGAAAATTTTTCAATTGATCAACTATGTGCGAGCGAAAAAGTTGATTTTTTTGCAATTCCAATAAAATTGCACTCAAATGTTTAATGTCTAATTAAGAACATAATTATTATATAAACAAGCAAATTATTATCAAGATACAAATCGCTTTAATAATTTATTGGCGTATTAAAACATTTCTGGTCTCAATTAGCCAAGTTTAGTGACACGCCATTTTACATTTTTGGAAGTTCAGTTGACACATTACGGTCTAGAAATCAGGGTGATTTAATCTAGTAGTAGTTCGGAGAAGGCAATAGGCAGTTGCAATGGTGAATCAATTCTGGCTGGGTAAGCAACCTTTAGCGGACTTATTAAGCCACTTATATCTCGCTCGTGCTCGGAGAACAAACTGCCGATCAGTTGTTAGCATCTTATGTAAATGAGAGTGTAATGTATAGTATACGTAATTCTAAAGTCTATTGTACATGTTTTGAATGAATATACTTTTATTGCACACCACAAAAAGTACATAAAAAAAGAGTAATGTAACAAAACAAAGTATACAATTTGGCGGCCTTGTTATTTAATTGTAATAGTAAAATTCTTTTAATCTCACTATACAACGCTCAGCACTTATCAAAAATAAATATTTCAACCCACGAAGGAGTTTTTAATTTATTTTTGTGAATTTACTCGTACGTATCTCTTTTTATTTGTTGGTGCTTGGAAGAGACGATTATCAGTGATGAGGCAGCCATTACACCCTTATTTAGTTTATTATTATATTTGTTATTTATGTATTTTCTTTAGGTGTGTAATAGAGAATTTTATTATTATTATCTAGTTGCATCATTTACTCTAGCTGTACTGTTTTCTCAGACTTAAGCCACTTCCACCGACTCATCGGTGGACTCATAAAATAGTTACTGATTTTAATATTGTTTTTTGTTATTTGAACAAGTTTACTTCTAGTTATACTAGTACTAGATATGGTAAAGTCAGTTGCATTTTTTTAATTATTTCATAATGTTATTCTAAACAAGTTTGTGCGGATCAGAACGCCAAGTATTACTCCATATTTGAACTAGATGACATATTATGTGACGGCAGTTTCCGATTTATAAGCATGGTATATTTCTAATCTGTGTATATAACCCTATTTCTAGTTTCAAGGCGGTGCCGCGACGAAAGAACTCAAAGAAATTGGTTTTTTATTTTGTGCAACTAACCTAACATAACCTCAACTTTAATCGTCAACACACGTTTACTAAATTTGACCACATTTATATTTGTAAATAAACCCAACCAATTCGTTTTTTTTAAATGCAATTTTTTCATATAAATTCGTATAACAAATCCGTAAAAATATTATATTAATAATGGTCATTCTAAAACAAGCAAATAAGCACGATGTACGAGTACCTTCGCAACAAATAAAATTAAAAACTCCTTGGTGGGTTAAAATCATTATTTTGTTAAGGTTGAGTGAGTGCTTCTAAGTGAGGAACTTAAACCATTAAAAATCTGTATTCGTCCATTAGTAAGATCTTCACAGTCTTGCCATATTTTTAAATATATTATTTATCCGACTCAGTTAAATTGACTTGATAGAATAAAAATTTAAAGTTACCTAAAATTTTTTAAAGGGGGTTTTCTTATTTATTTGTTAATAATTAGAGATACCTAATACTTATTTAAGTAGACATTTTCTTATATATATATTTTTTAATTTAATTTAAACTGATATTTTCAATAAAAATATAAAATTAAATTTATGATTAACTTGATAACTAAAAAAATAATTGCAACTCGCAGCGTTGCAAACTGAAATCAGATCCGGCAATGTCACGATCTTAAGATTAGACAGCGTTTATATTATTAGTAATGTAAATAAATCAATATTCGTGCATTTATATTTATAAACAGGATTTTAAGGTACGAGTAAAATACACTATTTCACAGTTTAGCAAGCTGGGCGCCGGCGCCGCACTCACCGCAATTTAATTTAATGCGATCATACATTATTTACAGAGCAATTAAATATTTATAACGCTTAATCGTGTTTGTAATGCGATGAATGATGCAGTCGATTGATGTGATTGTGATCTTGTACGTCGTTTCTTAGTCATTTGCAATTTCCGATCGTTAGTACCCATGTTTCGGAGCACCGTGCATACAAAGTGTCCGCCGGTTGCGGCTGTAGTTGCGGAAAAACTGTAGTGGATCATGCGCCTGATACCACCAACCCTGGGCGGGCTACAAGCATAACAATAAGCATAAAACTTGAAAAAAGGGGCAGTCATAAGGACTGAGGATAAAATTAATGACACATAGCTACTGCAATTTAATAACTTTGTAACTTCGACAGTAAATACTTTGACTTTGTCATTTATTCTTCTAACGAACGAATAATGATGAATATATATTTTGAGTTCTTACCTTTGTGCTGCCGAAGACACCATTAAAACAATTCACAGTATACACAAAATAAACACACACAATTTTAACATCCTTTCTGTGACAAAGGATTTTTCTCATCCAAAATGTCTTACTCGCATATGATACAGTTGAGTAATATAAAATGTAATATTGTACATTGACTGACGTAATAAGTCACGAGCATTTTAGGATCATCGGTGACGAAAACCCGTTTTTCGTTCATCAAAAACAGCAAAAGATATATTCACTTCAAAAAGCACAAAATAAACAAACGTCCGCTGATTCCACTGCAGGTGTGTTACTTTTAAGCTTACCAACAAATCTGCTCTGAAGTAGCGTGAGTGAAAACTAAAAGAGTAAACGGTGAGCTTCTTGACGGCTTTATCTCAGTATAAGTAATTCACCATCCTACCGAAGGTAGAGTTGCTAGCGACAAGCAGCGACGGCAAGTTTAATTTCAAAAGAAGTAATACAGTAAGACTATATAAAATAAATAATAGCAGTATTTTCATCAACTAAGCATGGATTATCTTAATGAATAATTAATCGTAGTTACTACACGATTGATGAATTCCTCAACGATAAGGCTGTTTGCCCAATCTCATCTTTAACAAGATTCTAAAGATTGTGAAACTGCAAAATGATGTTAAAAAATAGCAATCTGCTGAGTTTCTTGCCAGCTCTCCTCAGTAGAATGTTCCTTCCGGACTGTTGGTAGTCACTACAATCAAACTAGGCATACTTAAAATAAATTCATTTTTAATTTTTTTATTTTGAAGTTGTAAAACTTATTTACATTTTCATTTACGCAGCGTATTGACAAGAAATCTAGACCTAAACAATAGTCTGCAGCTGAAATGTTTTGCAAAGCTTTGCCTCGTATCTTTCTTTCGATGTTTATTGTTATAAAGATATAAATGTTTGAATGTTGCGCGCTAATCCCAGGAATCACCTGTCGATTTAAAAACTTTTTTTTCTATTACACAGCCCGTTCAGTGCTAATAAAAATCGTCAACACGAATGATGGAACAACAGCTATTTTCACAAAATAAAAAATTTATTGTTCCATATCAACAGTTAACTGCCCGAGTCCGTTAAAAACGAGTTTTTTTCTATGACCAACTACGGATATCTTAGTAAAATATTTGAAGCCTATTTCAATCAACCTCTACCTATACTTTTACAGCTAAAAACTTATTGGAGCGTTAACAAACAGTGTGCGGAACACTGGTTTTTTATTATTACGACTGACTTCGATATAATCAATAAGCAATCTGTCCACAAAATCGATTCAATCAATAAATTATCCAAACAAAAAACTGACGCACTGATTAGTGAATAGAAAGTTTTGTCGATTCGAACATGTTTAAACACACTCGCTTTGAAATCGATACCGACGTGGAACAGCGGGCCACGACTAGCTCAAGGCGTTTTTATACATTTGTTTCTATCACTAGTCTCTTCTGGTAGAAGATCGTGGCCCATCGAAGCAGCCGAGTAGAATGAAGCTCAGTGACAATGTCATTCCGCAACTTCCTACAAGTCTTTCCGCTTTAGAAGAATTGCTTTCCAAAGTGCTTTATCACTAATAATTTTATAGAATACGTTTTTTAATAAAAATACTAAGATGTATTATCTTGTATACTGTTGTACATGAAAGTGGTAACACAAAATATTATAAAAATATTCATCAGTCATCGTAGTACCCATAACAAAAGCTACGCTTACTTTGGGGCTAGATGGCGATGTGTGTATTGTCGTAGTATATTTATTTATTTAAACAAAAAAAAAAATTCTTTCTAAAAGGCTGACATTGGTGCAAATTCGGTTGTACACAAATCTCAAAACAAAACGCAATTAACACATAAAAATTAGTGACATCCTTTTCTCTATGTTCGTTTTGCTGATTTTATACCTTTATATTTCGTTAAGAGATTTCTGTGAAATAGAATTGGCAGTAATATCTACTTACATACGTATTTAGATCAAGAATACCTCGGATTCACAAAAGGGACAATAATTGCGAAAAATCAAAAGTTTTGTTATCTACAAATAGTTTTAATTAAAACCAGCTTGCATCTACTCGTATATGGAAATAGAGGCTCCATGGAATTCCAAAGTGCTGAAAAAGTGAACTCGCACCGTTAAATAGCTTTACTAGCCCCCAACTAGATGGGCAGGCGAAATAAAACGATTTGCACAGAGCAGATGGACTCGAGCGGGACAAGAGCTTAGAATAAACACAGCTGCACTTGCGGAAGATCCAAGGACTTCAAAGTGACCTGAAGCTACTTAGGTGTTAAGCCTCATCTCCCTGACATCGACGACCACGCTCTTTAGACAGCAATGCGCCTTGGCAGCAGAAATAAGCATGGCGGTTGTAGGTTCCTCCCCGGTCTATGTCAGAAAAGCTCTCCTGCTAATAAACGTTGTCATCATTTGCTATGATGAGGCGAGTGTTGCTTGATATGATGAAAGCTCTATGAGTAAAATAGTTTGGCAACCTGTGGTCTAGATGAACCAATTACTCGATACAAACAGATCGGAGGTTCTCATGTTACTTTTTATGCTTCCTTGCAAAAAGCCGTTAGCTTCCTCCGATGGTAATCTAATCTCTCAACAAAGTAGTATTGATAGGTCGTACAACTTATTAATTGTATTCATGACTCCATTAGCGTGGCTATCGATTACCGCAGTATCGCAGATCTAAAGGTCATATTCAACACGTGAGTGATATGAGTGGCATTTATGTGCTTCTCCTCCACAAGTTGGGCTTTGACTGCAATCTCATCTGGTGCTACCTTATGAAGCAGTCTAAGATGGTAACGGGTCAAATTTTTAGGGTTTATGACAGTTATAATAAACCTATATTCCGAACCGGTGGTAGAGTCACTACAAACAGACTGACTTGACGTTTCAAAAGTGCTTATATAAGGCCTACTTGAAATAAATGAATTTTGAATTTTGACATGCGACATCGTAACGGAACACTAACACGCTCGTCGGCATGTCTAGCTACAGCTGAAATTTATAATTTCTGCATTTTCTCTATCTGCATCCGGGACCACCAACTTGAACCAACAGTGCTCCCCGCTGCCCCAGGGAGGTCGTCGTGTTAACGTTTGTATGTAACACTATCTTACGTACGTTACGTACGTACGCAATTTTGTCTATGTATGTATGTATGTACAGAATTATTAACACTTATGTTAATAATTCTGTACATACTGCATATTGTTATGTTTATGTAGAATATCTTTTAATAATTAATTAACAACTTAGGTTTCAAATAAATTAAAAATAGACCTTACCTAGCTCAATATAGTTTTTATTCTTTGGAATAAAATTATTTATTGACGCAACGGTATTCTTTGTAAAACATGTTTTATGACGGGAATTTTGTTATTCATCTTAAATAGTCTTAATAATATTTAGTTTTAAATAGTTTAATTTACATAAAAAGCAATAGTTATTACAAACTTAGTTTTTGTTCTCATCAGATCAAATTATTACCATAATTCGGTAATTTTTAGCAGTAATTCAATTCACTTAAAATAATTTCTTTTAATGATTTAAAACTGTTTAATTGCTTACTTATTCCTTCACTTAATTTTATAAACTACCAAGTTTTTAGCGTTGACATTATTAACTTAGGCTATAAGTAAGGCTATGGAGCTGCTATGCCTAGAATATTCCTACATAACCGAGTTAAATACAAGGGCATCCATAGAAGAACCAGAGTAAATAAATAAGCTCAAGATGCCCCTAAATTGAAGTGGTGATAGAATAGCGATAAAGCCGTAGATAAAAGCCGCATTAGTTTGTAAAAGAATTTACTCAATGGTCAAAATCACTGACATATGAAATAATGGAACTCCTTTTGCAACTGCTAAATTAAGTGTAATAAACTTATTAAACAATAATTTTATTACTTAAATAATAATCAGTGTCAAGCACAGACACACGTGCAATAACATACTCGCACACACACTACATGTTTTATTTGCATGTCACAAATAAATAAATGAATGTATTATATTATTAAATTGAAATATAAATGTGTTACCTAAGGGAAGAGCGAGATCTTCGGCCACAGGTTTTAAACTTAACAGAAGTTCTCCGCCTCATCTGCTATTGTTATATGTGTGAAGATATAAATTTTAATTTCATTTCATTAGACAGGGAAGGAGAAGGAGTTTGGAATTTCCCCGTTCATGTATTTACAAAGACTCAAGTCCATCGCTTATTTTTATTTACAAACATTAACATTACATCGATTGAGTAGAGAACATATAAAAATAACTCAAACTTCCTGCTTTAGTCATCGGCCAAAAGTGACACCAGCTACAAATACACGAGATTTATTGACAGGATAATATTTTTTACATGAATCTCGAGCATTTCCGCGCGCCAAACCCGTTCGCCTATTGCGCTATAAACTCTAATTAAAAAGACAGTACAAACTCGAGAGAAACCACTCGCAATATAAATCTGTGGCTAGTTAGTCGGTCAGAATTAATAAGCCGTCACTGCGCCACTCGGGTCGTTAAGCCTCCAAACCATATCGAGACTCCAAAAAATTTTGATCAGTTTTCCAATTACGACTTTGTGTATAAACGTACCTATATAGTTTTAGTACCGAGGTGCGCTGTGTCTTAACACAGTGTAAAGTTTATACGTGTCGTAAGGAGGTTGTGTGCGCGCGAGCAAAACTTTTGACTTTGAGGAATTAATTGGCGTAACGTTTTTAATTACTCGTCGTTTTGGAGCAGCGCACTTGTCCGCGACCGAGGCTTTTAGAAACCTGTTGAGATTTTAGATTGCAGCCTTCGGAGACATGACTAATTAAATTATAAATAGTGGATTCATATAATATATTACATTTTAATATCTCTATCGTCATGTTAAAACGAATTTAAACGAACATTCGCTTTTTATTAACTCACCGTAACGCGTTCGCAAACGAGTACGTTCTTAATCGTTTCATATGGTATTCATTCATTAAATCAATCTGACAAATAGACAAATTATTTTAGTGTCGTCTAAATCAACTTATAATCACGAGATTAATTTCGAGAATTTCGATTCGATTGACCAACAAATATAATACGTATGGTATGACCTAGTCAGCAGCAACAAATTGGGTATCACCTGATAAGTTAGCATCCATTCCTTGCTGAGTTCTGCAACTGCCGGCTCTTTTTCGATGAGGCTTCCTGCTTGATCAGTTCAGCCAGCCGAGCTCACTCTTTTATTTGACTTGAAATACCTTGAAAGATACGAAAAGTTAAACACAGAACGGTTTGATGGAACGGGTACATTTGGCGAGTTGCAAAATTTCACTTTAAATTTTATCGCATTTCGCCAAATAGTGAAAACGGAGATAAAGTTAATGGCTAATCAAATTTTAAGTTGATAACAATAAAATACAAGCACGCGTCGTAGATTTCTATTTTTATTGAGCCAATTCCAAATATCCAGTTAGCAGTCCGTTAGTTCTACTTAGTGTTTTATGTGTCTAGTGTTATCTCCAAATTTCATCTGTTTCTTTCTCAGTATACATAAGCAAATAAAAGTGAAACTGCGTTGAAAACGATTAGCTGAATAAGTAGGTAGGTCTTTAGATAACTGCATTTCCCCCTCTAGGCTCCCGGTTAGCGCGCTTCTGTCATCTTGTGTTCGATGTAAGAGCAAGTATTATTTTAGAGTTCCGCACCCAAAGGGAAAAACGGGACACTATTCCTAAGACTTTTCTGTCCATTTGTCACCAGCATTAATCTTATGAACCTTGATAGGGAGACAGCTCAGATTATCACAGATGATTATGTGATGATAGATAAATATTTAAGGGAGCTCCTATAAAACAAACGTGATCTTTGCTCGTTTTTTTTCTATATTGACGACGACAACAGGTAGGCGCTTGAAATATTTACAGAATATTGAGTAACATAACAAAATTAAAAATGAAATTAAAATTTAAGTAGGGGCTTCTATACAACAAACATGTAATTTTTTTTTAATTCCATTTCAAGTTAGCCCTGAACTGTAATCTCACCTGGTGGTGATGGATGATAGCGATGAATAGCTTTGTAAGCGACATCGCACCGCAACACTCAATCGCTTAGTGGCACGTGATTGTCGGTAGGATGGCAACTAGCCACGGCCAAAGCCTCCCACCAGACCAGACCAGAGAAAATTCAGAAATTATTGACGCGTCCGCTCATTCACTCGTTTCACTTTTTATGTACGAAACTCCCATTCAAAACGTTAAGAAACTTTGCAAAAAAATAGTCCAGCCATAGTTTAGTGTGAGCCTAGTCCCCGCAGGCCCCAGCGCCGGGTGAAATATGTTATGAGTTTAGCTCCCGTGCGTGTTACTTCTAATTAATTTGGCTCGAGGCGAGTCGTACCTTAGACTCTTTCATCGTACACGGACGATGAGCGGGGACCTCTGTAAACAGCGTGAGACCACTGAGAGCTATTTTTGGTCTTGTATTACAGGATTCCTATGACTTCTGTGATTAATGCACTTGTACGTATTATTTATTTGAGCACCGTGGATGTTACAATGTACGTAACGCGTTTCTAATTTCCATGACAATTTTAACTACGATCCCACTATAATATATACAGTATACTGTGATGACATCGGTATGTCTTGTAATTTTTACGGAGCTGTAAAATCAAGTTTGTAGCTCAACTTTAGAATTTATTTTAATAGTATTTTATTCCACCACCAGCCTCCTGCGAATCTACATATCATATTCCTGCCAGTGTCTAAGACCTCTCTATGTAGTCGAACTGTTAGGTTCATTTAACACGTTCCGAGTATATTTTGCGATTTAACCTATCCGATTCTCCAGGCACTATAACTCCTGGAACAATCTTTGAATGGAGTCAAAAATAAAAATACCGAAACTGTACTAGTAGTTGAGCTTTTTGTGACAGAGCTCGTCTGGGGAAGTACCACCATGTTTATTTCTGCCGCTAAGCAGCATCGTTGCAATACTGTGTTCCGGTCTGAAGAGCGTGAGTTGCCGGTGTAGTTACAGACACATGATGCTTAACACCTACGACTCAGGTTAATGGTCACAAGGCGGCACTTTGTAGGACAGTACATCCTACAAAGTGCCTTGCATACCCTCGAAGGGTTGCTCCGGTTATAGGCAATCAGCTGGGCCATATTTGGTGCTGCGTCAAGTATTACTATAGGTATCAGTGGCATGCATAGAGGGTGTGCACAGGGTATGCAGATGATATAAAATGGAGAAGATCTTAAGAGTAATAAAAAACTTAAGGATATGCATTGTAAGAGTTATAAAAAGCCTACCCTCCAGTATTTATGACTCAAACGAGGAGATGTTCTTCATCTTATATCATCTGCATACCCTGTGCATTCCCTCTACGCACGCCACTGATAGGTATATATAAAAAAAAAACTAAATTTAGTATTTTGAACTAACAAGGTAGCGCTACAGCAAACAGGTCGTCACTTTAGACCTTGAGATATTACGCCTGGTTGGCACATCAACAGCTGCTGGGATCCGCAAACACCCTCAGAGGTCAGGCGGGTGTCCTCCACGCACGTACACTTGTGCACACACGCGGCTGCGGCGACGCTTCCGTCACACGGTCCGCGCTGGCGACATTCTTGCAAACAGATGTACAATCTGCACGTCCTTTTCCTCATTACTGTAAATAATAACTTAAGAGTTCAGTCCACACAGCGCGAGTGTAACGGGAATCTATCTGAGCACAACTACTAAAACTCACATTCATTTTTATTTAAGTAAGTTGAGTAAAACTCATTTCAAATAAGCCCAAACAAAGCATTCGTTAAATTTCTCATTATTCTCCTGTGTGCTCCATCTCATATCAGCTGTAAAAAAATTCACACTGCTAGGAAAATATAGAACTTCAACTCTGTCTCCATCATGGGGTTGCCGAGCTTGGATTATGAACGATACAGTAAGTTATGTATTTATTTTAATTAAGTGATAATGACTATGAGTGACAAATGAACTAGCTCTTAAAAAAATCAAAGTTCATTTATTCCAAGTAGGCTTACTCTATAAGTACTTTTGAAACTTCAAGTTTGTCCGATTATAGTGACTCTGCCACCAGTTTGGAAGGCAGATTCTACCGAGTAGAGGGCGGTAAAAAGGCTGCTCTTTTCCAACATAAGCATCTTACAATTTACATTATTACATTTCTTTTTTCGTCATGTGAGACATAAAAGTGGAGCCGTATGCTTCAAAGCATTCTTTTTATTAAGAAATTCATCAAGTGTAGAGTAACCCCGCTGTAATAAATGTGTTTTAACATAATCTTTAAACTTGTGCAATCATCACCATCATCATATCAACAGATAGACATCCACTGCTGGACATACGAGTAGATCTTTCGTAGGGAGTTCCTAATTATCTTATTATTCCTAATTATTTAGGAAGGAAAAAGCTATCTTCGACACGCCTTATGTCGTCTGTCCACCTAAACTTATGCATTGGTAGGTTCAAAATTATCTGAGGAATTATATTACTAAAGCGTATACTCGATCCCGACTCGTACCTTTCGCAAAATAAGATTAAAGTAGAAGGAAAGTAATCCAGTCCCATCCAGCTAACAACTTGCGTCAATGATACTTTTCTAAACACAAAGATGCGTCGCCGCATTTTATCTACCCCCAGTCCATGATATTATATGTCATCACATCATAACTGTATAGTTACTAATTAAATAATAATTATTTATAAAAGTTATATATTATAAAAGTTTTTTACTCTGTATCTACGCACGAGAAACACATCTGACGATGAGAGTATCGAATTAAGTTTTAAATATCATAGCGAATTGGGTATTGACACCCCAGAGGTAAAACTACCCACGTTTATAGAACACTTAACCGTGCTGCTTGTTAACTTGTATTAATATCTACACAGCGTCTTAAATTCTCGAGACATTGGGAGGGTTTCAATAATGAGAAAAAAATAAACAGAATCGTCCAGTCATTGTTTTCGTATGGTGGAAGTTTTGAATTTTCGTGAACTCCTGTACAGCCATCTACAGACCAACCAACAAGTCTGACAGAACAGTTTTTGACCAAGTAAGAGTAGAGTACCTATTAAATATCAGCGTTAAAACAACAAAATGGTAACAAAAAGCAAGATGGTAGTCAATAAATTAATCAATTGTTTCACCCAACGTAAGACTCAATGGTGATAATGAGAGCCATGTACGAATAAATGCGTATTGTCTCAAGATTTTATTGGATCTAAGAGATCAAAGAAGCAGTCAGACAACAATTAACTATAATAATTATAATTGTAGACCGAACGGATACATCATGGCACAGTCCGATCAAATTGGAGTTGACATGTGTGTCAATTTTTAAATAATGAAGATTATGACTGACCTCTGTGGATTGCTTTCACGACCCAACCTAGTGGTCAGGAAGACTGACATCACGTCATCTCAAGGTCTGTTTCAGCTCATTGTTAGTGTAACGTACATTGTAATCTCTTCTCTAGGACACGCGAGAGCACGTTGTGTTGTCGGACCGTTATCGTAATGAAATCTTTATTGTCGAACTAATTTTGAGGTCGTAATAGAAAAACGAAGGTATTTTATGTTATGAAATATGGACTCGCGTTTATGATTGCGATTCTCATCTTAGCATGTAGGTACACAGTATCATAAAGATAATTTAAATTTTACAACGCGTATAATTATATAATTTGTGTTATATGCGATAGTCATAAAGTTCTTGATTTAAAGGGAACCTCTTAACTTACTCAAGTTAACTAGAGTAAGTCAAGTGTCAAGAAGCGTTCAAGTTGTATTATGGAACGTCAGGTTTGTCAAAATATATGCCGTTTAACTATTTTTGTACAGCTGAGCTTAAAAATTTACGTACTACAGCATTCGTAGCCAGTGGAGTCATTAGTTTTTCCACCATTTATAAATCTATCAATTAACTCTCTGTCTACGTCTACTGCGGAACGTAGGTCTTTTCGAGAGCAGGCCACCACACACTATCCTCTGCCTTCCTCATCTAGCCACATCCTGTCACCTTAGCTCATGGACCCATCAGGCCGGAGGAATGTCTACGTTGTGCAGCAGGTCTTATATCTAAGATAAGACGTGCCCACTGCCACTTAAGTTTAATAATAATATTAAAGTGACAAAATCTGTAAAAGCACCTATAGATTTCCTTATTGCAGATTTTGTCTCCACGGGCACCAAGCTTTTCTCACAGATATACCTAATGAGGTGATTCCATAAAATTTTATTACGACCTGCTACCTAATGGAAGTAGCCATAAAGATAATAAAGTTATTATCTATTTGGTGAATTAACTATCTAGTTATACAAACTGTGTATATTTTTACAACTTTATGAAAATCTTTTTTATTTACTTTTTATTCCACTACAAGAAAGCCTTTGACTAAATTTCACTCGCCTAGTGCGAAGTAATGATGCAATTAGGGGTATGAAAGTCAAATTAAAACCATACCCCTAATGGGAGATGGCCATCCTGATGGTTAGCGGAAAACCATCGACTGTGAACCGAGCAATACTTCGCAGGGTATGCGAAGGACACGTGCCGCCCTCCGTCAATCTGATGCGTAGGTTTTAAGCATCACTCGCCTGTAATAGAACCGGCAAACACGCTGTTCAGACTGGAACGAAGTAATGCTGCTTGGCGGCAGAAGTAAGCATGGCGGTAGTACCTCCCTGGACCAGCTCTACCACGAAAAGCTCTACTACTAGTCCCAACGAAGCAGTCAAGTAGTTTATAGAAGTAATCTATGAGTTAGTCCATCCATTTGTTTTGTTCGGCACATCTCAGTGCAAACAAACTTACGTTCCTGACATTATGTGAGAAACTAAACACAGCTAGTTGTGCTACTTCTTTCGAAGTCGGTTCAGTATTTGCGAGCGCCCACTGTGTTTGGTTTGGCCTAAAACGTTCGTTTGTGAGTTAATATTGACTGACGGCTGCTCGTTAATATATTTGGTCAATCCATTCACTCGCACACGTGTAAAGCTGGAAGACAAAAAATACAAAGCCTGTTGAATTAGTGCAAAGCGAGTGGCTACTTTTGTTTTTTACATTTATCTATATATATATATTCCTATAAAAATACAATTGTCGCCACCACTGGTCTTCCCGCGGGTGTTGTACGAGGCGACTAAGTGAACACAACGAAGAACGGAAAGTAGCATCCTCTATGCTACTACTACCATCTACTGCGATCACCAACCCGTCCAGCGTGGTGATGGGCTGTGGGCCGTTTTTGACGATTGATGTAACATTTTCATGCGTAGCGCCACGCAATTTAAAGTCCCGGTGCGATATGGCCCTATGGGGTAGTTAAAGGGCATATGCATTTACAATTTGTCATAAGAGAGTTATTTCATCCCCTTGTTAGAGTTATTTCATCTTAGACTGAACAGTAATTTCCCATCAACTTAATCTATCGCAGTGATCGCAGTTGAGCACATTTAACAAGCTAAGTACGAAGCACTTCGCTTCCTTAGAAGCGAGGAGGCAAATCATCGCCAAGTTCTAGAATCTTCGTTTTCCACTTATGGATGGATGGATGGACTGGATAGAAGCAGGCGTTACTTCACGGAATTCCATTATGTACGAAAATATAGCTTATTTAGCTATATAAAAAAAACAGCCGGCTAAGTTTGTTGTGGGCTTCTTCTTAGTCCAGGACTCGTTTGTAATCCTCGTAGCTTTAGTTTTAATTTGACAAATTTAGTTATCGCCGTCTACTTACTTCTATGTCATATTTTACGTGTAATGTACGCATCAAAAGAAATGTTTGACTTTAACTTTGACTTAACACTCCGCGAATTGTTAGTCTTAAAAATTGTTCATTGTAAAGTTAAAATCTCCCGAGGATGCTCCGGTATCGGTGCGAAACGTGCGTAAAGGGTACATTGCCGAAGATCTGTTTAGTGTGGAGTATAAAGATTGAAGAAATTATTTAAAAAGATTGTAATTGTAATTATATTAATTACACCATACAGATTTTCCTACTTTTTGCGAAGCATAGCGAAATAAGCTTTATTTTCAAAGTATAGGCTGCATCATCATTCATATCACACCTTAGGTGTGCAGGCAGCAATGCCAAACTAAAAAATACACTAACAGAGGTTGTAACTCTACCAGATAGCCTGCAGCGGTTCCACCCAAAAATCTATAAATTTATAAACCTGTGTCATAATCTGAGTTGTAGCAGAAAGATTAATTATATAAATTTCATTATAGTACTATTTGTCAGGCATATTATGTACACTATTGTGTTAATTACGTGTCGCTTTTAAGATATTTGTACAGATGTTTTTTTGCGATGTTTTCATTCTTATTTTCATTTGTATTGGTGTATCGCTACCGTCTCGATGGTTTTATTTAAGTTGTATACGCGTCTGATGAACACCTTTGTCAACAAACGCTTAATAAACAATGTCAGGTTTACTACAACACCACAACCATTGCTAGTAATAACATGTTGCTCTTAAATCCATTAAATATAACTCGAGCTCATTTTTTTTATTGATTTAATGTGAGGTGGCATTTTTACAACGCTATCTTAACATACTCGTTTCCAGAACGCAAAGCTAAGTTAAAGCATTTAGTTATATCCTAAATTACAAAACATGTATTCATTCCTAAAAGCAGGTAACAGTAATTAATTATTGATTTGTAAATCCCTTTTATGAAAAAATATGTTATATATATATATATATATTCTCTATCTCTTTAGATTTTGATTAATCCTGCCATAGCTTATCTATGTAAATTAGCTAAACTTTTATTATAAATAATTATATAAAAAGTTCATATTAGATAACTATTTTATAAAAACTCCAAAGATTGGCGCATCATCGCAAGGTCTAATGGCTACAACTTATTCTAATTCGGAGAGTTAGCTCAACAACTATTTTAACAAGTTTTTTTTTCCCCGAATTCCTTAACTTAACTTAACTTGTGCACCTAGAAATCAAGAGCGTCTTCTAGGTAAGAGCACTCCACCATAGGCTGCATCATCATAACCTATCAGGTGTGATTGCTATGAAGCACTAGCCTGCACCTACGTTTAAAAAAATCTCGTTTTTAGAAAAAAAAAAACCGCTGACCAGCGTGCGTGACACGGCGCTGTAATTAAGCCACAAATTTCCACTCGCGCTCACCAGCTGAGCCAAACAAACGGTATACCGGTACGCATAAGTGACTTTTGGGTAGAACAACAATTAAAACGAATAATGTGACCTGCACAGCTCTTAAGAATGTTTTTTGGTTCTATCGTTGTAACAAACATACAGCGAGGAGTCCTTGAAGCCTCAGAATATCTATTTAATTTATATTCCATTAAGTTTTTTATAAACAACAGTTAACCATTTGTTTGATATATATAATTTGTTTGATAAACATTGGTTGTGTTTGGCAGCCGGTTGGTGCAGTGGGCAGCGACCCTGCTTTCTGAGTCCAAAGCTGTTGGTTCGAATCCCACAACTTGAAAATGTTTGTGTGATGAATATGAAGATGTTTCATTGTCTGGGTGTTTATCTGAATATTATAAGTATTCATGGGTATATACACATACTCATTCTGTGAATACATACATATATTATTTATTTAAACCTATATTTTATTTAATAGCCAACATATTTTTGTTTTCGTTTAAGATATAGTTCATAGAAATTTATGAAAAAAATATAAACACAAAAGTATATAAATCTCAGTTACCCTAAAATATTAAATTGGCCCTAATGCAGAAGACTACTGTTGAGTACAGTTTAAGTTGAAGATACTCGTAGTGTGTCGGGCCCGAGGTCGCTGCCCGCTCCAAACGCACCTTGCGTCCTGCACCGGTACCGCCCCGCCGGAGGCATCGCTACCTTTATAACTATTTATTAATACATCAAATATATATTTTATAAGTAAAACATCTATTGGCCCACGGTTACAGTATAATTATTGACCTATATACCGTCACGGAAAATGACATGACGCTCTATTATGCCGTCACGTTACTGCTCGACTCCGAGTATACCACGCAATACTAACAGAAGGCCAACTTTATACAAAAACCGAAAATAGGAATTCTTTACTTTTTTCTGTTTTAATACATGTTTTCTTTATTATTTTACTAGCTGTCCCGGTGAACTTCTTACCTCGGATCATTTTTTTTTTATGAATGTTATACTTTAATACTAATTATCATATTCCGGTCTAAGAGGAATCCAAAAAATCTAATTTCATAAAAATTGGTCCAGCCGTTCTTGAGTTATAAACGGTGTAACTTACACAACTTCCTTTTATATATTATTATTATAAAGATATATTATACATTGTAATACTAATACTGCACCGATAAGTCTTGCTCGACCAGGGCCAGGCTTAAAGCCTGGTGATAATGGAGGGCGCTGAGAGCTCTTTGCGGACTCGGCTACCGCGCCGCGCCGAGTTGTGTCCGTGGGCGAAGGACATGTTTATGCCACGGAGTGGTACTTTTGACATAAATAACCTTCTTATTGGAAGGCATTTAAAGTATCGAAATATGAACGAATTGATGAACACTATTTTTGATGTACACAACATAGAAAACAAAAAAAATATGCAAATACAAAAGAAAGATAAGATAGAAGGTACAATTTCGCGAAGAGTGAATCATAATGACATAGTTAAATATAATTGAAAAAGGGCGAGTAATCTGAAACAGCAGAGTTCAGAGAACGAAAACAATGTGATGACCTTGGGAGTCGAGCCGTTTGGGAGTTGTCCGGACAAGTATATTCAATTATTCATCACCAACATCATCAACCAATTATCCACCCAGTATAGGGCACGGTCTCACTCTCAGAGGGTCAAATCGATCCACGAACTCGGAACTCGGTCCCCCGAAAGTGAGGCTGAAGCCTTAACCACTAGACTATAACCGCATTATGCCTTAATACCTTTATATATAACTATTTTGAAATGGGCATTATACTTTCTCACACCTCTAATTGTCGGTCAAGTTATTGTAAAGATATCATAAATAAAAGCTAATATGACGTCATCAAGTAAAGGCATGCGAGCCGCGCATTCTATACAGCATTACTTCAAGTTAAAGGTAAATGATTGTTGGCATTGCGTCGCAATTATACTTTTAAAGCAGATCTCTCTGAACGTGGCTCGATAGAAATATGTTCATAATTGATGTTATCTTTTAATTTATAGTTACTAACTTTTTACCGTGACACAGTCCGTGTGGTTCTTTTCCAAGGCCTTTTGCCCATTTTTTTTATCTCGAATGCTTTATTTAGTTGCTAACCTTATATTACCGTCAACCGTGACCTTCGGACTGGAACAAAACAAAGCAGCATTACAACAGTGCTACTTTGTGTCAGAATTAAGCATGGCGTTAGTACTTCCCCGGACGAGATCTGCCACATAAAGCTCTACTACTTCTAAACACTGCTACTACTGCCGACGTAATACAAAACGGGAGCGTTTAATCGGTCAACCCGTTTGAGTTCTACCTACATGAATACAGACAGACGGTATATGTTTATTTGTAGACTGCTTCACTGCTGGTGAACGCGGTCCAAGCTGACACTAACACTAGTATGACGAAATCGAGCCGAAGGTATCTCTGTACAGGTTTATGTTTTTTTCTCGACATCTCGTAGATATTTTACTCCGTGTTGTTTGCGTCATGGCTAAAATTATATTGATCGCTCGGTGGCCACAGCTTTAGGGAAGCTGTTTTGGGTTCTAAAGTTACTGGGTCCAAAATTAGGGAAATTATTTCCCGGTCACAGCATGTGGTTCCGATATTACAATCTTTATAAACATCATCAGCTCAACCGATGCAAGTCCACAATTGCTCATAGGTCTTTTGCAACGATTTCCACACTCCCATGTTTTTTTGGCTCTGTGACTCGCATCACGTAAACAATTCGAACAGCACTCTCTCCTTCACCAGCTGTGTGACTCTGAGCTTTAATTTATATGACGCGCACAATTATTGGCGACCATGTTTCATAGTCCTACGGCGTAATTGTGAAGAGTCGATAAGCTAAACACCTATGAGTTAGGAATATAAACCAAGTGAAGTTTAAAATATTCTTTACCCTGCAATTGTCAAAATTATTTTCCAGTCAGTTTGCGTCCATATACCTAATTAAGTGAACGGTACCCGCCACTCGCCGTCACGGCGACCGCGCGGGCTCTGATGCACATCTCGAAAACTTTGATGATTTTCGTGAGTATCGATGTAATGCCAGAGTAAAACAGACAAAAGGCTCCTGGTTATAGGGTCGTATTTCTGTTCTACCGATTTTTATTTCATAAAGACTTAAGACTCTTTACAGATTTGATCAAACGTTCTTCCAAAATGAAAGAATTTTAACAATATGATTAATAATATGAAATGGTGATAACAAAAAACACCCGGCTAAATTTGTTGTGGGCTTCTTCTCAGACCAGGACGCGTTTAGAACCCTTGTAGGTTTAGTTATAAGGTACATACGAACATGGTTCTCTCCATCATCTCACTACCGTGTACTTTTCATGTAATGTACGCATCAAAAGTGCCACCTATTATTTACTATATATCCAAATTTTTATGAATTATCATTGGTTATATTTTATATCTCTTAGCATTGTGTTTTTTCGACCCATTTTTTTACTTTATACATATAAAGCTACGAAAGACGTAGCTTTATATGTATAAAATATTAGAAACCCTCGAAATAAACTTAAGCAGGTGGTTTCACTTGAGCTAAATTCCTACCGATTGATTTATCATTATTGTTTGTAACAGTTAATTAATAGGCTCGTGAATCATTTTCTCACTTCCCTGTGTTTAGTTTGAGAAAAAAAGTGATAAATTGATATTGCTACAACCGTTCGATAGTTGTTCAATCGGATGGAAACTGTTTATTTTTCTGATACGCAGATGAGAAAAACGCCCAGTGTCAGTCGATCGCACACTGCTTCAAGAGCCGCAACAATCGCACCCAATGCATTTTGCAGTAGTTACCTACTGAGAAATCAAATGACAAAGTCCGTCCGGGGAGGTACTACCACCATGCTTATTTCTGCAACATAACAGCATTGTTGTGTCCCGGTCTAAGGGCGTGGTTGCCGGTATAATAACAAGAACATATGGACCACGTACGCCTCAGATTGGTGGACTCAAGGTAGTATTTTGCAGAACATCTCCCTCGCATATCCTGCAAAGTGTTGCGTTCATATGGGTTTTCACTTACCATCAGGTCACCAGGTACCATCAAGGACCATCGACTTTCCGCCAATTATTAAAAATAAAAATTCACACAATGTGCACATATAAAGTTTCGGGCTAATATGCTGATGGAGCCGTTTGTATGTTCATTCATCAGCCACGTAAATCTGTGCTCAGCAGTGGGCAAGATATATGTTTGAGGCTTTCGCCCTTATAGTAGATGCATTATATAGCTTAGACGCACCAAGCTGATTCAAATTAAGATAAATTGCAATTTTTTAATATTAGGTATTACATATTAAAAAAATGCTGTGTAAAATACGCCTTCGCAGCGGTATCGCCCCTTGCGGCAATGTGAGATGCACTTTAATGAGATAACGCGACTGAGCGTGGCTAATTAGAATTATTACTAAAATAATATTATAACTGAGCGATCGAGAGCCGCTTTGAGGAGCTTTGAGGAGCTTTGATCGTCCATATCCATACTAATATTATAAATGCGAAAGTGTGTCTGTGATTTATTTATTTGTTTGTTTGTTACCTATGTTCGGCGAATGTTGATAAAATTTGCTAATGAATGAAATTAAAAATATTTAGCTTACTACTGCGTAGTGTATTTATCGCGAGAATACTTACAGTTCACGTGGTTCACTCAAAAAAAGCAGACAAAATAGCGGACAACGGCTAGTATTATATGAACTACAAGTCTCACCTAAATTTGGTGGTAAAACACATTGTGGTCTGCATTAAAAAGAAAAAAAGTTATTAGCCACAATTGAAAATCAATTGACTCTACATACATAGCTGAATGAGTTTTTTGAGAGCAAAAGTTTCAATGGGTAGGGTAGGATTCAGTGAGGACTGGAGGACGTTGGGGTCCTACGGCGCTAGAACAGCGACACTATACTGTAAACCACAGCAAGAGTCTCTGAGAGGTGCTGGATACGAACGGCGTATCATCGTGGCGCGGTAAAGTTCTTAAAAAGGCATCTTTTTATTTACTAACGTATTGTCTAGCAGTGGACTATATCGGTATAAATGGTAGTGATATCTTAAGATGATACTTATGTCCATTAGTGCACGAATGTAGATTGGTATCACCAACAAAATATATTGATTATAACATGTCACCGTGTCTGGATATCATTATCATCATCTCTGAAGGAAATTTCGTCAAGATCACTTCAGTGAGCCCTATATTGGACAAACAGACAGACTCGTAATTACAATACTATTATGTCTAGGATTATAACCGTTTGCAATACGTTCGAATAAAACCCGAGCGGATATTTGCGTCTTAAACGATAAGACATAAGTATCCGTAGGATGCAAAAAATGTAGCTTTATCTCGTTCGAAAGTAACAGGAAAGTCTCGCGAAACAAGGTGACTGCTTCCTTGCCAGCATCGTGGTGGCGTTCCCAGACGAAAGGAGCATGAGTGACAAGGCATGGGATCTGAGCAGAAAGGATGTGTTACGTTTGAATATGTTATTCAACAATCAAATTGACATTTTGGTTGTTTGAATACTAATTGTGTCGTGTCTCTAGCTTTGGTGTGTCTATTCGTCTGAAAATAATTTATTTATAAAAAATTATCTAAGTTTTCAGTTATGACAAGTCGTCAAATATTAAACCTTTTTAAGGAAAATATTTTTACCACCATGTATGGAAATACATGATTTGACTTAAAGTGAATATGGCAACATATTTCATGGCCATAAAAATGGTAAAATTTACCTGTGACTGATTTTCAAAGACTAAAAATAAAAGTTAAAGATATTGTAACACCATCAGCAACCTTGACTTATATACTTAGGTAAATGTTTTTATTGAAATGAACCATACAATTTAAGATCTTTTGTGAATGAATCGGACAAATATAATGAATTAATAATAATGTGGTTCATATAGGTAGTTTGCGCAGGTATTTCTTACTTAATCACGTATGGCTTGACCAATTTAACTCATACAGACAGACCACTTAGGTTGACTAAGGGAAGTCTGCCATTACAATTATGTTTCAGTGATCGATCAATAACAAAGCGTATAATACTAATGAAAATAAAAATAATGAAATATCTTTTATTAAACTAAATAAAATTTCTGTTTGTTCTCACAGTACGCCAGCCTGCATCGTACTCGTAGGTGCAGGTTGTTCAAGTTGTGTTTACTTTTCGCTCGATTACCGTAAGTTTTTTGAGAAAAAAGCATGCACTGCTGATTGCAAAACAAACTTGTTTTACGTAATATTTTAATAATAATAAAAGCCTTTTCATATATTTCTTTTCATCAGTACTTTTTTTACTGTCCGACCGTTAGGTACAATTATAATAGCAAACTTGGCCCCCTTAATTATTATTTCGACATAAAACTTTGCTATCCCGCGGGAAAACAGAAAAGTCCGCGCGGGCGTAAAATTAGTAGTAGATTTATAAAGCTAAGAGTGGGTAAAACAACAATCGTTACACCAGCACCAGTAGGTACAACAGATTCCTCGGCGCGGACTTAGAATTCCCGACGTCATGCTCGCTCACAATTTGCATGCGCACGATTTATGCTAATTTATTTAAAAGTTTTTGATACACTTGCTGCAGTTATATTCATTTGTAATATCAATTTAGCGCATGTTTCCTTGTAAGCAGCTCGTGGCGTCGTGCGGCTTCACCTGTACTTAACAGATACAATTGAGATGTCTTACCTATTCGTTTGGCATTTTACTAGCATGGTTATTGATGCGCCTAGTATACTAAGTGCCATGTTGCCATGTGCGCTGCGCTTGCTCAATGACCTAACTCATAGTAATTCGGAACTGGACATATTTCACACCCCGCCGCTTCAGCTTCAAAAGCAAATTAAAATACTATTAGAGAGTAGGTGATCTAAGATAATAATTATATGTTTGAATGTTTTGTTTTTATTATTTTTGATTTTTTGGTTATCGTTATTATTATTGTTCTTTTTTAATTCTTAATTTTATATAGCTTATTTGTATGTTTTAATTTAATTATTTTTTTTTGTAATTATTACTTGTTGTTACACTCTTTTAATAGCCCCGGGGAGACCAATTAGGCAACTGTAATATCTTACCGGAGTGCGTTGCTAAAAAAAAAACATAAATAAATGTTCTGATGGCAGAACAGCACAGTATAATGTTGTCACCACCCCTCATACGATGCAGCAGACGGGCAGCAGCGTCCTTTTTGCTACTACTACCATATACTGCCAATACTAACGCGTCTGTCCAGCGTGGTGATTATGGGCAAACCCTCCCTGGACTGGACAGCAGTGTACTGCTATAGGCTATTGATGATGATACTTATTTCGATTTATCTCACTTGGCAGAACGCCGAGTCGGTTAGAATTAAAGGATTATAATGTGTGCTTAATATTATGAGTCTAATAGTGCTTTTGTAGTGTTTGAAGCGTCTGCAACTAGTTATCACACTAGTTATCAAATCATAATATTCCACTGGCACAAAGCTGTTTGCCATGACGTCACGTACCATGACGCTCTTAATTAAAACCATTAAAAAAAACTGAAATCAACGTTTAATGATAATATAATATATCGATAATTCAAAAGGATCTACTCTTCAATTAATTACTGTGTCTAAATTTTGAGATATACAAAAAAAATACACACTATTTTCACTATATCAAAAACTTTTTTAATGAAAAAACCGTTGAAGCATTTGCCTTTTTTTGAAATGGGTTAAAAAGTATACAATTACAATGGAAATAATCACCGCCGTCACGTAATATTGGCAAAATATTTATGAACGATTCAAAAAGACATGAATTTCAATTTGATTATTTGAATAAAGATAATTCTGATGCTAATTCTGAAGTATTAATCTGTATCTATACAAATTAATAAAATTTAAGTGGTCCGTGATTTCGAAATAGCTGCATCTTATAAAGTTTAACTGATTATTTAGTGGCATAATCTAAACACAAAAATATTTTCTCTTTGTCTTTTATTCCGTGATGATTTTTGGAATGGCCGAATCAATTTGAATTGGACTTTCCCAGGTAAGAGGAGTTTTTAAACCTAATAGGCAGTCATCCCCAGTTTGTGTCATCAGTGTCATCACCCTCTAATGTGAGAAAGGTGTGTGTCAGGTTAAGTAACTCAAAATCACAAAACATAAATATTAATAATAATTCCTTTATTGAAGCAAATGCTCATAGTAGCAGTTCAATAAAAACAATTATGTACAGCGATGAAATTGGATGTAACATGGGCTTATATCTTAACTCTCAGTTGAATGGACACACAGTTTTGAACTACTGTTTACCCAACTCAAATTTAAAAGCTATTGTAGCTGCAATTTGTAGAAATAGGAATATGTTTGACTGTAAAACTAATTTAATTATCATAATGGGAAATAGAGGGAATGTTAACAAACCTGAGCTGATTAAACTTATTGATTCTTTAAATACATTAAATGTAAATAGTATTGTATTATACACATTTCCTTATTTTCATAACTTGCCACACCAAGAAAATACTATTAGGTATAATTTAAATATGACTTTGTACAATTTATGTACATATAATAAGAAATTTCATGTTATAGACTTTAGCAAATGTGCTAATCCTACTTATAATTTGTACCGAGATAGATATTACCTATCACACTATTTTAAACAACAGATAGCTGTTTCGCTAAATTCGTAATAGTTTTGACATGAAAACCTTGGAAATTATTCCAAGTCATTTTAGTTTAAACTAGTTAAGGAGACAACAGAGGCTTTCTCTTGCTTAGAAAAGCAGACAACTGAGTCTCCCTCAGGCATATATGAAAAAAATTATAGTAAGGGGTCGCACAATGTACTATTAAACCAAAAATATAATAAAAAATCTAATTCTAATTATATCAACTTGGTTCACCAAAATATTCAATGTATTAGAGGAAAAGACTTAGAGATTGAATTATTTTTAAATGATTTTAACATTAGCATTTTATGTATAACTGAGCACTGGTTGAAAACCCATGAATATTTGTTTAATTTTGGTAACCACCAGGTTGGTAGTTCGTTCACCAGGGTTACAGCGATTCATGGAGGCTCTTTAATTTTATTAAATAAAAATTTAAAATTTAAAAACAGAAACGATATTGTTAGCCTTTCTGTTGAACGGACAATAGAGCTAGCCTCGGTTGAACTAGAGCAATTTATAATTGTTACTGTTTATAGGCCACCCTTGTCAAACTTTGAACTTTTTGAAAAGGTAATGGATGAAGTGTTATTTAAAATATCAAAGTGTAATAAAAAGTTAATAATATGCGGAGATTTTAATGTAAACATTTTAGAAAATAACTCTTTAAGTATCAAGTTATTGAATTTATTTAAAACTTACAATCTATCAAATATGTTCATGGAGCCCACAAGAATAACTGCTACTAGCGCCACCTGTTTGGATAACATCTTTACAAATATAATTCCTATAAGCAAAAATATTATTAGTAAATTAGACTTCTGATCTGACTGATCATTGTGGTCAAATTATTCAATTTGAACATGTGAAGAAAAATGTTTCTAAACGTAAAATAACATTTGTTCCTGTAACATCCAACCGCATAGAGAAAATGAGATATAGCCTAGTAAATGACCTCCCATTCCTACCCTCAGGGGCGACTCCAAATGCAATGTACAGCTCCTTTTTCAATACCTTTAATAGACTATTTCATTCTATATTTACTAGTAAGTCGGTTGTGATTACTGATACATTAAATTTTAGTGAGTGGGCGACAGTTGAACTTCATAAAAATAGGCAAAAGCTGTACGAATTGTATGCTGAACGTCAATTTAACACTGGTGATAAGTTTGGGGATTATGTTAAATTGTTTTCCAAGAATTTTAAACGCGCTTGCCACTTAGAAAAGACGCGATACATCAAAAATAAAATTAAAAATAGCAGCAATGCAATCAAAACTACTTGGAACATAATTAATGAGGAGACGGGAAGAGTAACACCACGAAATATTAACTTTAAACTTAATGTAGATAATAAAGCCTTAACAACAGATTTCGAGGTGGCTACTGCTTTTGAAACCTTCTTTACCAACATTCCCGTCTCCACAACAGAATCATTAAACTCTTCACCAGATATGGCTCTCTCTCTATTAAAGGAAAATGTGCCTGAGTGTAACCATTCTTTTAAATTCACGCATGTTAGTGGCTCTGACGTTATTAAAGCCTTTAAATTATTAATTATTAAAAAAACAAATGATCTGTGGGGCATTTCCGTAAACGTTGTCAAATCATTAATTGATATTGTTGCACCCGATTTAGCCTTAATATTTAATAATTGTATAGATTGTGGTGTGTTTCCTGACTTAATGAAACTTAGTAAAATAGTTCCATTGTTTAAATCGGGTAGTACTTCTGACCCCACTAACTTTAGACCAGTATCCGTACTACCCACTTTCAGTAAAATCTTTGAAAAACTCATTTTAAATCAATTACTTTACCATTTTCATAAGTATAATTTACTTCATATTAAGCAATTTGGTTTCACACGGGGTCGCTCAACAATCGACGCAGGTGTTGAGCTAATACAAAACATATTTGAAGCCTGGGAGGAGTCACGTGATGCACTTGGTGTGTTCTGTGACTTATCTAAGGCGTTTGATTGTGTTCAACACGAAACGTTAGTTAGGAAACTACACCACTATGGAATTCAGGGTGTAGCTCTAGACTTAATGAGTAACTATCTACGCGATAGAATTCAGAAAGTCGACGTGAATGGAAAACGGTCTAATGGATCAGTTATGAAAATAGGTGTCCCACAGGGGTCTATATTAGGACCATTTCTGTTCCTTATTTACATTAATGACCTTCCTTACCTTGCCAAGGATAAACACGGGGTAGTTCTGTTTGCCGATGATACATCACTGACTTTTAAAATAAATCGACGTGAACTAGCTTTTGACGACGTAAACAACTCTCTCGCTAAAGTGGTACAGTGGTTTGAAGCTAATAATTTGGTTCTTAACGGAAAAAAAACCAAGTGTATAAAATTCACTTTACCTAATGTTAAACACGTGAAAACCACTGTACTACTTAATAATGAGGAACTGAAACTGGAGGATACGACAGTTTTTCTAGGAATAACGTTAGATTCTAAACTTCAATGGGGCCCTCATGTAAATAATTTATCGAACAGGCTTAGTTCTGCTGCCTATGCGGTAAAGAAGATACGCCATATGACCGACGTAGAAACTGCTAGACTGGTATATTTTAGTTACTTTCACAGCATTATGTCATATGGAATTTTACTTTGGGGTAATGCTGCTGATATTAGCACTATTTTCGTGCTGCAGAAGAGGGCTGTTCGTTCTATCTACAAAATGGGTCCGAGAGAGTCATTGAGAGATAAATTTAAAGATTTTAAAATAATGACAGTGTATAGTCAGTACATATTTGAAAATTTAATGTACGTCCATAAAAACATTTCTAAATTTAAGAAAAAATGTGACTGCAATAATTTAAACATTAGAAGTAAGAATAAACTTACAGTGCAGTATACTAGGTTACATAAAATTCATAATTCGTTTAAAGGAAATTGCATACAATTCTACAATAAACTACCAATTGACATCTTGGAGATGTCTCTTAAAAAGTTCAAAGTTTGTATTAAACGTAAGCTTATAGAAAAGTCCTATTATAGTATAAAGGACTACGTAAACGATAAAAAAGCTTGGGTGTAAATTATTGCTCTAACCAGGTTGCTCTTCTAATAATTTAAAATGACATTGTGAGATGGCGATAACAAAAAAAAAAAAAACACCCGGCTAAGTTTGTTGTGGGCTTCTTCTTAGACCGGGACGCGTTTGGAACCCTCGTAGCTTTAGTTTTAAGTTTACGAATGTGGTTATCGCCATCATCTCACTACCGTGTAATTTTTATGTACGCATCAAAAGTGCCACCTGTGGGCCTACTTGAATAAAGATATTTTTGACTTTGACTTTGACTTTAATATAATACCAAACAAAATTTATTTAGTTAAGTTTATTTAGTTTAGTTCACGATTTGTATTGTTTTTTTTTATAAAAACATTTTTATTAATAACAAATTATAATAATTACAAACTAACATTGATATTTATTAACAGAAAATATAAGCCGTGCAACTAACGTATAATACCTGAAAATGTGTAAATAATTGTTATCATGCACATTTTCATATCGTACCAAAGTGCTCAACCTCGTTTACTTAATTCTAAATTTAGACCTTGAACATTTATACCTACTATAGGTTACATTTCAAAATTTCGATTTCAATTTAATATGCACATCGTTGTATTAGTTGAGCTGGGCACAGTTTAGTATGGAAATATTTTTTTCCACTATTATTTAACTGATATAGAATATGATGATAGAAGTTATATCAAACCCATACGTTGGCAATATCGAGTGATCACACAATTTGGCAATAGTGTACGGATGGCTCGTAAAACTGACTGTCGCAGCCAAGGTCTCCGCGATTTCTAAATAATGACCTGCGTTATTGCCTGTTTAATACCGTGGAGTTTAGAAGTATCTAATTGATTAAACTCCACCTACTGGTTTTGGCGAAGTATGTTTTTATTATATATTTATTGCTGTGCACAGCGGGTGTTATATTACCATTAAATATGGTCACGTCGGGCCTGTCAGAGTTTCGAGACATTCGTGAAATTTATGTACATACCTAGTGTAGATAACCGAATAATCGTTACTTCGCTATAGGTATTAGAAGTAGCTATCCGGCCGACCCGCATCGTCGTAAACGTTATTCATAACTAATTTCGGTTTAGGTTAGGTTATTCGAACTATTAATACTTTTAGTCTGTTGTTTGGGGCTTATCTACAAAACTAATTTCGTATTGATTCCCACAGAACAGCTCGTATAGAGTAGTCTAGGCTTATTTTTCCCGCGGTAAATAATAAACAGCAATTCTACGGGAGCAAACACTCAAATATCGCATTGAGATAATGTGGAACAGCCTCCAGCAGTGGGGGAAGGAAAAAGGTGTTTTGATTGCGTGCGGTAAGTATGTATGTCTGTGTACTGAATTTGGTTAGTAATCCAATTATCGAAGCGATTTTATATATATTTCAAATAATCGTAATATTGCCTACTGTCAAAACCAATAGGTACAAGGTTTTTGGATAAAAGGGGAGAATGGATCATATATGTACTTCGTGATCGTAACAATTCATTTTGTAATCAGTGGCATTTATAGTTCCTTGATTCAGAGCGGCTGTGTTCAGAGTTTTTGTTGGTAAGATGTTTGAGGACCTTCGTCAGATGAGGCACTTTATTAAGATTCATCATCATCGTATTCCTATTGCCATCCCACTGCTGGGCACAGGTGTCACCTTTCATCAGAAGTTATACTAAGATTACTGTGTAGTGGAAATCTCTACAATTAAGTCCAACAGTGTATCATATTTTACAAACCTTACTTTTTATTATCTTACCATACAACCTTGGTCCAAATAAAACTAAATGACATCTCAGTTCCGGTATTAACATTATAGCCAGCGATATGAGGAAATGTGAGAAACATCAAATCATATTTATGGACTGATACTTATTGAATCACATCAATGACATAAACCAAATATAATTCCGAAACAGGAACACATTAGTCGCTATCAAATAAATTATGTCAACCGAATAGAGGACCAATTTCTGTAGAGATGAGGTCAATAAAAAACAGGTCCTCAACAAGCAAGTTCACTCTCAAGACGATCTTTATTTGAATCTTCACGAACACAAAATAAGGAAACAGTTTACATTTGTTATTGCACCGGTAATGTCTCTAGGAAAAATACGTTTAGTCATATTTTATCAAGTTTTTTTTTTTTTATTCCTATATGTATATTAGGTAGCTTTTTGATATGCTCCATAATTAATAGCAACGTGGTTTTCGATTAAGTACGTTGAAATTTGAAACAAAAGTAAATATTATTGGAATTGTTTTTTTGTCATGTTACCAATTTGCGAGTTAAGGTAATCAACTCGCATGAGTAGTTATAACTGACTATCAAACGCATTTGACCTTAAATCTTAAGAACCGCTAGTAATCCCAATTCTAAGTAACCATAAAATAGAAATTAGAATAAACCTCAATTAAACACAATGAATTAACACATTCCTGTAGAAAAACTAAACATTGAGTTCACAAAACGATTTCCAAATGAGACGTAGATTTTTTTGTGAAAATAGTAAAATACCAAATACATTATGTATTTACATACCTACTTGAAGCTAAAGAGTGGTCTTGGAGGTTAAGTACTAGCGCCGCGGAAACGATAAAACTGTTTGAGTAATGTTTAACGCATCATTGCATCGAGTAGGCAGGAGGTAGGTTGAAAAAGTTTCTAATAGTTCATTGTACTTGATCTCTTGTGAGTAAACGATTCTCGCGGATGTGTGTACGCAAATATTGTCGCGAGCGGCCAAGGTCGCGGGTACAGACGCATCCATTCATATGTTAAAAGTATTCATTCCTATAATTAAGTGACTTAAAAAGGTACCTACATTTTAAAAAAGAAATTATTTGATATATATTAATCTACTCATTATCATTACAAAGTCATGGTGGATCTATACAAAGAATGTTTTTATTTGGCATATTTGTTGATAAAGCAGAACAACCTCAAACTAATTAACATTATTTAATTTTCTAGTTTCAGGGAAGAGTAGGTAGGAACTGTACGTAGGTCGGGTTGAAATACCACCGGTAACTAAGTATTAAATTGAATCTGAACAAGTAAATAAGCGTTTTCAAGGTGACGTTTGCGTTCATCTACCATTAAAGGAGACCGTAGTTAATAAAGGAACACTTATTATCTTTTAAAAGTTTCCACCTACTCCATACGTCCATTAAAAGTCACAGCCATTATATTAAGAAACGACTGTTACCCGGGTTCTTCGTCCGCGTATACAAAACCCATAGGAGCGGTTACCCTGATAACTTTCAACTAACTCTAAGCCAAAATTAAATGGATTGGTTGCATAGTTAGGGCGTAAAGCAAAGACCAACAAACAAACACACTTTCGCATTATGTTGTCAAAGCTGGATATGCGAGATTGTTATATATATATTATATAGTGAGTCCTATTTAATATGTATTAAAACATCGCGAGGAAACCTGCAGGCCTGAGAGCTCTACATTATGTTCTCAAAGGTGTATGGAGTCCACCAATAAGCACTGGGCCAGCGTGGTGGACAACGGCCTTCACCCCTTCTCATTGTGGGAGGATATCCGTGCTCTGTAGTGAGCTGGTAATGGGTGGATTCAAGCGCAAATGTGTCGCTAACCGGCCATTTTGCAATCACTTTCGTTTTATTTACAACAGTCAGCTGTTTTTATTTTGGAGCGAAAAGTAAATATGTTGTGTGTAAAGTTTAAATTTCATTTGCGGTCGCACGAGGGCTAATGTTGTGTCTAACATTGACATCCATTTGCCTCAGCGGAGTGTTTGCGCGCTCGGAACTTGCTCGAGTGTTTGAAGAAAGAACTCTACTACCACACTTGTATTTGACTTTTTAAGGATTGTCTTGTCAACGCTACTTAAAGATTTCGTACTACTGTACTTAACTTACTAAGTAAGTAAAGGTTGATTTTGCATAATTTTAAAAAGAGATTACTTTAGTAGGTAAATATGGTAATATTGTAACTTAAGTACTTTAGCTGTGCAAATAGTTACAAATATTTCTGTGTCTTGTGTCCTGAAAGCCGTTTAGTTATTTAAGTAAAATTCAAATTAAAAATTTCTTTATTAATGTAGGCCTATCACAGGCACTTATGAAGCGTTATTATGCATATATGTTTACATAATTATAAGGGGATGGTGATAACTTCGTTTGCACACTTAAACCTAAAGCTACGGGGGTTCCAAACACGCCATGGTCTAAGAAGGGCCCACAACAAACTAAGCCGGGTAATTTTTTTTGTTATAACAATTTCACAGTAAATTAATACTAAGCTATAAAGTTAGAGCAATTCACATCCAAATAAATTAAATGGCATAGAGTATGCTTGGAACAATTAATACAAAACAAAATATACGAAGCGATCTCTTCAAAAAACTGAACTACTTTACTCTTTCTAAACGAATGCATACAAAGTGCATTCACTTAAAGCAATAATATAGAGACATAACAATATTATGAGTATCGTGTCTCTACAAAGCGTACGTCATCTACTTAATAAAAACCCAAAAAAACCTCAATTTACCGACATTTTTTACACGTCCCGCTAGTTTACTTAAAGTTCATAAGCCGGAACATCAACTCAAAACAGAAGAAGCCGAAGATTTCGAACCCAATAATGAAATATTATTATCAAACAGTTGCTCCATTCATCGGTAGAGTTAGCTACAGTGGCTTTGATGTTGTCTCACATGGCGATGAGGAAGGTGGCGGCGGTGAGGTTATGACAAATAACATTGTACTGTGATACGACGACAAACACCGAGTACCGCTCGCCTTTGAGCTGCCGTACCACAGACTATACAAAACACCTACTGCTTACCTACTCATCTATTCATTTAGCCATTGGAATTTGGTGAACATAACTACATAGTTAAATGTAGTCTCGCTATACCCGACTGTTTCAAACGATAGTATTAATAATACAACAACAAGACATATATGATTGCACGCCTGAAATGGCAGACTTTATGAACAACTCTGTATGTTATGACCTTTTATGTACACAATTTACGCAATAAATTTATATAAATTATGAATAAATACAATAATAATAATATGTGTATATATCTAACACACTTTTTTGAAACATTGTGAGTCTGTCATCGATTATATTTCCTATACGAAATAAAAGAAGAGGAAGGTAAAATCTTTTTCCTTGATCGGTATAATTTGGCGGAGAAATTAAATAACATTGATAAAATTAAGTAACAGATTAATACGATTTACATACGAAATGTCTTTAAAAAGTCAGCTGTTTGTGACCTAAACCTGAGCACATTTTTTATTTTTAGTTATAAATGACAAGCCAAGCCTATGGCCTACCTGATGCTCACCATCGCCTGTACACAAGGGATGCAAGGAATACGTCGTAGAAAGTTCTAAGGCTCATGAGCCTGGTATTGCACCAGCAACAACACCGTTCAGACCGGAAGGCAGTAAAATTGCATGACGGTTGTTTGCCAGACGAGATCTGTCACAAAAAGTGCAGCAAACCGCAAGAAATTTCCATGCGAACGTTTAATGTGAATCGGAGTTCCTCGCTAGCGTATCTCCCTTTGAAGTGAGTCTTTCTCTAAACAGAAAGGTGTCGATCAGCTTCATATGTAGCTAGCTACTCTGGTGGTGCGAGTCAACACAGCGCAGACAAAGAATGTTTAATGAGCCTTGTGTCCACACTGCCGTTCCCGGAACCGTCGCCGCAACCACCGCCGCTACCTCACACCAGCCTCACATGTTTATCTCACTTCACACCGCTTCACTGTTACTTTGTTGCATGCAGCTTTGCTAGTGTTGCATTCATACTCCAGCGAGATTCAATCAACAATCTTTAATTAAATCGTTTAACTGTAACAAGCCTTTTTAATAATAATAATAACCATACCTATGGTTAAACCCCAGTTTTTGCCTCACACACTATCTGAGGTGACTGGGGTTCGGTGGTAGTTCCCTTGCAGCCAAGATGCAGAAAGCGGTGTTGCTGGACTCAACTAGAATATACCACGGTTTTTATAGCCTGTCGCCTTTACCGCCGGCCATCCGGTGTCCCCTGTCGGGGTATAACCCTCCATCCGGTACATATATTTATTTATGAATACTTACGCTGAGTCAGAGCCTTTTTATTGGCACGACACATCATAGACTTAAGCTATTAATAATTAAGTACAAAATATTTAAGTAACTCCGTATGTAAGTCTGTTTGTTTTGTTCTGGTAAATAAACAAATTCTATTCTATTCTATTCTTAAGTGTATTTATCGCTATGTATATATGTATCTTATATACGAGTGTGCGTGTATATTTTAATAAATTACTAAATATACCTCAACAATACACACATCGCCATCTAGCCCCAAAGTAAACGTATCTGATGTTATGGGTACTATGACGACTTATGAATAATATAGGTACCTACATATATACAGATAATCACCCAGACACTGAAAAACATTCATGTTTATTACATTTTCTAGTTGTGGGAATCGAACCCACGCCTTAGTGGATGTAAACTTAAAAATTATAAAAGTTCCTCAACTAATGACAGATTCCCATAAAATTATGTAATTCGATAAGTACCTATTATATCTTAGCAATTCACAAGCGCTTTCTTATTTACCATACCGTAAACATTAGTTTCTTCATAAGCGATATAAAATGTACAGCATTGATAAAGTATCTAACACAAAGTACAGCCGGAAACGGTGTTATTCCAAATCATTTGTTATCGCTGCGATCAGTGTGTACATGCAAATAAATTTCCCAGCGCGTCTCAGTGCATGCATCCGATGTATTTACGACTTCCTCGCCGGCGACAAAACATCCGTAATTGAGCGATCAAACTGAGCCCATAACTTGCACAAAACTATCAAATTTCAACCCTACATGGCCACAAAGTAATTTGCTCCTTTTCATCGAAGTGCCCTGTCTTCTTTTTACGGCAGAGCGAGAGGGTTAAGCTGACCACAAACAACATTTGTATACGATATGAGATGAGTGAGCAGGTGGAAACAGTGACCACCGGTCACCGGGGCTATCAAATTACCCATATGTCGTGAGCCGATGTGAAATTTATTGGTTCTATCGATGCTTGTAAGAAGTAACGCGGTGAACTCGAGAGCTATGGGAGTCGACCGTTACAGCGACGTAGGTACCTACAGCTAGTGGTCATTGCCGATCGTGTGAATCGAATTAATTTGAATTGTAATCGATGCTTGATGAATAAATAGGGGGACGCGGGGTCACTGCTAAGGGCGTATGAAACTCTATTGTGTGTGAGATGTTTGATTCATTTAATTACAAATAATATAAATTGTTTATTCAATCCCTTACATTTCTTCTTTATTATACTTTAATGAAAACAAGCTGCTGGACAGAAGTAGGCGTTACTTTGCGGTAGACTATATTATTCGCATTCAATAAAGACCTAATTCCATGAAAACTATTTAAATTCAATAAATAATTTATATTAATTAGCAAGCGTGTGGTTTTGATTGAGTTAAATGAAACAATATGAAGGTAATTAACTTAATTTTGTAATGATAAAAAAAAATTTAGTTTTAAAATGTCAGAACCCCTCAAGTTTTAAACGGTCTCAACATGTATTTTTCTATGAGTATACTTAAATCCATTTATTTCTGGATTAGATCAAACAAGTATTTTATGCAAAATTAAAACGGGAAATCCAGATATAATATTCGGATTTCTTGCATGCTGAGACCTTATAAATAACCGTCTAATGGTTTAGCAAACATAAAAATATATGATAAAAAATTAAGGTTCGGTTCAGACAATATTACTGGAATGTTTAACCGTTTTAGTGGCAATAAATTGAACAAACAACAAAATCTATAATGCCCCGTAATGGGGTCCAGTTTGTACATGTTTGGCCGATCTAGGCTGATTCGGCGCGCGCTGGTCGCTCGTAAATTCAGCCGGAATCACAGCGTGATGCCGTCTTGCATTACGGCTCACTATCCAACCTCTCTCGCCGGCTATTAATTGATTGCGCTCCGGCCGTTTCCACAGAAATATCTCCGTTGATTAGATTATCGTCTGAGACTATATTATAATTGGCCCCTCATGTCACTAAATCATGTATGAATTTGCTGTTTCATTAGCACTTATTGTTATCGCCTCCATCTACATCTTTTATTCCTAGAAATGTAACAGTTCGTTCTAGATTTTTGAAGTTATACTTTTTTTGGCAAGTTAGGGAAAAATGATGAGAATAAATTTTTACGATTCGCGCGCACACCGTCACAAAAAACCGACACCCTGAAGTTAGCTATAAGGTTCGAAAGTGTAAACTTTCAATTGTCAAAGTCTGCGGGCACATTCTGGTGATTTAATTGATTCAATTGTACAAAAACCTCAAATTTTAATGTTAAGTGAAATTTGTCTGTCTGATAATGAGTCTTTATTGTATTCCAAATTTAATTATGTTTATTATGTACCTACATTTATTTTATTATGTAGAGATATTTTTTTGTAATTCTATTTAAAAAAAACTTTATTTAACTAGATTATACGTTATAATAAAACTTTTAATGTATTAAATACCTTTTTTCTATTGTTAGAGTAGTTTTTCCAGCAAACATACAATAAGGCGAAGGATAAAATTTTTGAAATTATTTTCATCTAACCAAACCGAAGAGGTGTAACTTCGAACGCGTATACATAAGTAGAAACACGTTTTTTTTTTAAATAAGTAGTTTAATGGAATTTCACAGCAGCAGTGTTACGGTATGGCGTTGCAAGTATTCGCGGCGGAAGTCAATTTGGAATTCTAATTGTTTACCAAATCACAAATTGCAGTGTTATACCTACTGGCTATCACCCTGGCGGTAGAGCCATGCCACCAAATAACCTAAAAATATGAAAATACTAGCTTAAATTTATTGAGATGTAAATAATTCAAGTAAACAATCATGGAAGCGAGAAAGCAAGATGAATTCGTTCTATTCTCTTTAAATTCTTTTTTCAATATAACTGTACAAGGCGCCTCTGAAAGTACTAGATGATTTCGTGTTATTACTCCCAAGATCAATTTCGTGTTTAATAATGTAATAAAGAATAATCAAAATTTGAATGACAAACCCCAGGATGACCGATTCAGACCATTTGTTCGCTCCAACGGGCTCTGCGCCCGGCAATGATAGATATATCAACCTTACGGCCGCTGTCGCATTATTCGATCATAAGTGACATATTTACGCAAATCATATTCAAATGCCTACGTTCGTATCGCTTAATATAGTCTCGAGACCGAATTGGGAGTCGAGTAGCTGACTGAACGGTTATAGCAGGTACCTACCTATAATATTCTCTCGTCCGAAGTAACGGCCAATATATTAGAATCAACAGTAACAGTAGCCAAATAACTGAGACTAATCCGTGTCGAATCTCTAGAGATGCTCTAACATTTTTCAATAAAACCAACCATTCTGTAATCAGAATAGTTCATAGCGTCGATGCCAGCGGGCTCGGCTTGTGGCCACTTTTGTGTGGGAAACGTTTCCTTTTTCAATCACAGAGCAACCTTATGACCCCTTACTCACGGGACCAACTTCCACTACAACTTTGATCCGAATCAATCTGTTTATTTGCAGAATAGTAACTCTTGTTACATCATTATTATAACGCCGCTATAAGCTCTTAGCTTATTCATTTGAATAATTTAGTATTATTAAGTCGGTAAATCAAGGACATGTCACATGATTTCAACTTGCGTACCTGTCGGCTTCGTAATATATTTACTCTTACTGTGCGAAGAAAGGTGCTTAAATTTGTTAACCCTCTTTAAGACAGTGGCAGGAATAATAGGACAGGCAATCCTGTTTTACTCTGCCAGTCATCTGAATTCAACAATATCAAAGTCTAGTCTACAGGGGTTAACTGGCAGAAAGTAACTAAGATTCGAACGTAAGTTGGTCCCGTGAGTAAATATATTTTGACAGTGCTCCGTGTAGGACCGACTCGATAAATATTGGAACTTATGGCCGCGGTCGGCTTTGATGTGTTTTATCCCGATTGCTACAACATTTTTGGGGCTCTCCTCTACGTCTTGGGCCACGCGGCGTAGGCCGGCCAACGGGGCTTATCGGGGCGAGTGTCCGCTTAGGCCAGGAGGCGGCTGCAACTCACAGAACCGTTACGTAGACATGTAAAAAACGTTATAAACCATAACGTTTTTTACATGTCTACGTAACGGTTCACAAATTCTTTTACAAATACCTAATAAAACAAGTGCATGCTGAGATGAAGCTAAATTCTTTAAAGGCCTCAAAAGGTAAGCAAGTAGTTGACAATTTTATAATTTCTTGAGTTTCATGGGACATAATATTGTTTTTGATTAAATTTTCAATAGTAGTCAAAATGCTACTTTGGCTATATGGTGGCTACAATAAAACATATCTAATGGCTGATAGCGTTTAAACTTCATCTTCGACTTTCCAAATTTGCGTAGATTTTTTTTCTGATTAAATAGAACATGTTAATCTTAGACAAGAAAAAAATAAAAAGGTACTGAGGTTGTAAGTTGATACTCGTAGGGACATGATAAAGGAAAAAATTAGTAATGCACATACCTACATATTATATCTGTACAAAATTTCACATTTAATGTATATTGAGATAGTATGTTAAAAAAGTACATTAACTTAATAACATATACCAAGAAAGTTACCTGCATTGTAATCATCAGCCTACAAGCTTACACTCTTAAACATAGTCAGAGTTTTATCTCAAGTGTGCCACCACGCGACGGTCGAACCAGCCACTTCTAGCGTATTCATGCATGACTCGTCCTGCAACATGCCGTCCTGTGTCCGTGAACCTTAGGCGTTAGCGTTTAGCCTCATGTGCCTCTAATAATAGGTTATGTAATAAAATTCCACGTTCTATTCCTCACTCTGAAGTAGTCTTTGATTAACTAATCGGTTGCATGCAATGGTTCGTTTACTATGTTAGTTATATGGGTTGTCTCTGATACTATATATAATATGTCACTATACAATTTATTTGTACGCGATTAGAGTCCTCAGAATACTTTCACACGTAACATAAACTTGGATGCACATTACCTCGCTGAGGGAGGCGTCGTTTGTATAAAACATTACATAACAAGCTATGAATTAGAGTTCGGGGCTGGCTGCTCTAGACTTACCATATTATAAATATGTTTGTATAAGGATTCCCTAGACATTGTTTGACAGCTGAATCCTCAGGAATAAAAAATATTCGTAAATTTTCTTTCTGTCAGTATGTTGCTGTATTAAGTTACATAGAAAATTAAATTATTAGAAAATTCCTATTAATTTTTCCAATAAAAGTCCATTAAATTCAGTCTTAAAGGTAAACGCGTAAAAATATTTATTTTAAGCTTGTTTGGGTTATGCTGCCACTAAAATAAAAACAATATCACGAATAACAGACATTACAGATAATCAATCAGATTTGTTTGTCTAGATATAAGGAAACAGGCGAGTGTTCATATAAAAAAGATGCAAAGTTGAAAAATGTGGAGCTGTGTGGTGGATATTCTTCCTCAATAAGTTTTTTTAAGAACACCGACAAAGATCTAGAAAGATCTATATACATATTTGAAAATTTAATTTATGTACCTAGAGTATAAAAATATAACGAAATTTAAAAATAAAGTGGACAGTAACAGCATTAAGATAAGCTAAGTAAAAAAACCTCAGCTAAGTTTGGTGTGGACTCTCTTCTCTCTTCTTAGACCTTTTTTGAGTTTTAAGGTAACGAACGTAGTTATCATCATCAGCGACATACCAAGAACCGACTCGTTATTCGCCGATGTTGGTTTTTGTCTAATAAGTTAGGTATATTATAATCTACCATGCTCTATTTTGGTATTCGTTTGTAGATTTATAATAATGTTTTTTGTACAATACTAACATGTTTGACTAAGGGATTATAACGGAAAACTAGCAGAAGCTACCTACGAGCCACCACCACCGCCTACTGCGACCACCAACACGTCTGCCCGGGGTGGTGATTTTGGGCTCCCGAGAACCCTTTAGTCCAGCATTGGACTGTCATGGGCTGTTGGTGATGATTATAAATCTGTATTAACTATTATTTAGGCGTCGTAGGCTGACTTGACGTTTCAAAATGCCTGTAAACTATGCCTACATGAAATAAATGAACATTGAATTTGAATTACTGTGTGTGTACACAAAAGTAAAGTGGCCAAAACGAAGATGAAGGCGGGACTGTGTGCTTATAATGCCACAACTGCGCCTCAGCAGTCGACAGAGACCCGGCAGTCTTTCGATAGACTCAAGTCGTTAAGGATAGAATATCAATATTTATTCGTGAGCATAAAAAAACAATAAAAATCCGCCGGAGTGGCCCCAGAGCTAATTAATTAGACAGTATGCATAATTTATTTACGACACTGATCATGTCCATTAACAACTTCTATGTCAAGGATGTGAATTTTTAACAGATAGAAATCAATTATTAGAGTTCCGCGTTCGTACAGTTTCAAATCCCCTGGTTTTCTAACCCCCAGCTGTGCGCATGTGTCCTAGGAAGCTAATTTTATAGTTAGTAAATTTACTGCAATCACGTAATTGATAAAATATTGTGCAATTAAGAGATATCGCGCTGGTAGAAACATGGACAGAGCAATTATGCTGTACCTAATAAACTATAGGATAATAGAATTACAAAAAAAATCACGCCATTACCGACCCCCTACAGGGTCTCAATTCTCCTCTCAGAATTAGATGGGTTAAGGCTGTAGTCCACCACGCTGGTCTAGTACCGACGGTTGGACGCTGGACGGTGGATTGGTAGGCTTCTCACGCCTTTGAGAATGGTCTGAATATTTTTTATTAATAACATAATTTATTATCAAATTCAATATTTTACAAATGTAAAATTTGTCTGTTTGTATTTTAATAATAAAAAAATAATAAATAATAAAAATCCGTAATAATTGCGTACGAACGCGGGAAACAGCTAGTGTTTTTGATACCTAGAAGTAAGTAATAAAAATTGCATACTATTACATTCCTCACAAACTATATACGGAACCCTCAAATCTTAGAACATCATAGATTACGTACCGACAGCGCTATTTTTTACATCACCTTCCTTAAGTGATGTGCTATATGTTTCGATCAGTTTTGACAACATCGAATGAATTATATATATTAATCAAGTTTTTAGTTTTGCCATATCTTTGAGTATTTTATTTTATAATATTATATTTTGGTCTAAGATAGGCTTGTATTTGTCGTGTAATACATCTGATGATAAGCAATAACCAGTCTAAAAGGAGCGCGCTTGATTAGATGGTGCCCTTTTCCCTTAACGCTTCTAGGTACTCGGGCTATGAGTATTGTGATTTGAATACCGTAGTAATTCGTATCACAATGAGAAACGTTTCGAGCAAGTTGGTTGGATGTCACCACACCACAGTTCCTTACGTTCGCTGGTCTATGATGATACAAGATCCTGTTTCCTGAGCACGATCAAAATATAATATTATTTCTCTTGTCTTTTTAATACTCGTAGTCTGCATTGAACACTTGTGAGTAAAAACGTGATGAAAGTGAAAATGCCAATCTTGGAATCGCTATTAGGTAAACAGTATTTCATTATAATCATCATCACCATGTTAATGCTCTAGTAACTACTCAACTGCTAACAAGTATAAATAAATCGTTCATGTCAAAGTCGTTAAAAAAAATCGACATTCATGTATTTCACGAATATTAGTAGGCCGATTTATTATAAGCACCTTTGAAATCATCGTCTGCTAATTTATTAATTAAATAAATAAATATACTTCGACAATAAACACATCGCTATCTAGAACCGAAGTATGCGTAGCTCGTGTTATGGGAACTAAGATAGCGGGTGAATATTTTTATATATATTATACAAATACCTATAATACCAGTTAAACACCCAAACACTGAAACCATTCATGTCCATCCCACAATTTTTTTTCCAGTTGTTTGAACCGAACCTACGGCCTTGGACCCAGAAATCAGGGTCGCTGCCCACTGCGCCAACCGGTTAACATTTATTTACTACCTAGTAAATTATTTTTACTACACTGTGTAATTCTGTTAAAAAAATCCTATAACTTATCTATTTTGAACATTAAGAATTTTATTAAATGTTTTGGAATATGAGTAAAAATATATAGATAACAATATTTTTATTTAATGATTTTTTTATGTAAAAACGTAGATCCTTACTGCGGTATTTAATAAAAAAACCCGAGGAAGTCGCAGGCGAACTCGATCGGGCGGTTCGAACTCAACCCCCGAGAGTGAAGCCGAAGTCCTAACCACTGGGCTATCACCGCTTCTTCGCACCATTGTACGTATGAAAATGATTACAGTGTGGCTGATTACAAACTTCGCAGGAATGAATACTAGTGTAGGTATTAATAATTAGTGTCGATTCACCGAGGGCGCCGCGGCAAGGCTGCGCGCGGGGACGGGCGCGGGGCGCGGGCGCGGGGTACACGCGCCGTACACCAACAAAGACACCCGGGTGACTTTTGACTTTCGCCGTGTGGTTAAGCTTCATAATATAATTGTGCCCGAACAAAATCCGGTCGAGTATTAACATACAATAGGCCAGTCAGTTCCGTTGCGCCCGCCAGGTCGTCGGGGGCAAAAAAACACTACCACTGCCTTTCGGGCTAAGCCCACAACGCTGCGACTCCACGCCACGCGCGTTCGATCTCCAACTTTAACTTGATGGGATAACGTTTAAACTCGTTTGCAGAGTGTAAATGATAAGACGTTGTTGGTGTTGGTTGGAGGTTGGCAGGCGTCCATCGAAGGCAGCCCATCATGAGCCCGTCGACTGTTTGACGGGTGACAACCATCAGTAAAAACGTCGTAACTTACCTTCTGTGGCCAGGCCTATAGGTATACCTTTAGGGTACCTTTCCAGGTTTGAGTTATTGCGGCCACTGGAGGTTTTTGCGGGTTCGTCTCGTAAATCGCCTCTTTTTAGCAAACGTCTCATGTTTTGTTTAATTTCAGACAACAAGCCTATACAGATGTGCCAACAAAGCTTCTACTTACGCGTTCAAAGTCGATTCCACTCTCTTTACTCATATTGTATACGCGATGGTGACGCGCGACAGCGTTAGTTCTCTGTATTTGTTACAAATAAGTAAGGGAGCCACTCCGACAAGCCAATCAATCTACATAACACGGATATGAGACGCATTTCACAACGGAATACCTAAACATACTATTTATATTGGTGATACAAAAATTTATCGAATGCACTTTTTCGTACTAATTAACGATTTTTTTGTTATTCCACTACTAGTTAGCCCTTGACTGCAACCTCACCTGCTACTGAGTTATGGCGCAGTCTAAGGTGGTAGCGGGCTATCATGTTTTGGGTATGGCAATTACATTCATACCATATCACTAATCGATTTCTACGCGTCATCGTCGCGACATCGTCTACGCTTAGAAGCACGTCTCTATATCGAACCCAGAACCTCCCACTTAAAACCATAGCGCTCACCGCTGCGACAAAAAATGACCCAAAAGTGTTTAGATATTATGTTGGTAAATACAAAGGTACTATATCCAATTTTAATTAGAGGGAAATCAGCTCTGCTAAGTTAAATTTGGGAAGTTAATTGTCTTTTCGCACGGATAATATATGTCTGAGCCGACAAAAAACTGGACGTACGTAAAAGTTGGGGTGTCCGTCGATGCTATTCCGCTTAGTGTCCCGAGACAAAGCGTTGAGCGTTTTGACGTCTGTCAAGCGTTCCTTTGGAATGTTTGCTCGATTCGTGCGACAAGCGACCCGAGCGGCGGTAATGAATGGAGTAGTCGTTACCATTAGCAGCACGTATCCTGCACATTACCTAAGACGTATTGCTGCGCGCAAAATGTATTTGTTGTTCTAAAAGGAAACGCAGTACCTACTCACAGACTCTACACGCTTCCAAGTAATTATAAATAGAATGTAGTTCACTGCTGGAAATGTTATTTTTTCTAAAAGGCTGTCCTAAGGTAAGTTCTACCGTGCATAAAAAATGCACTCTTTATAAAACTATGCATCAAGGTAAGTAACGTAATCGCTTTATGCAATTTGATGTGTGTATTGTTCTCGGGGTGCATGAATCTATCACGTGAGTTATTTTATATTGATATAAGAAAATCTCCAGTACGAGATATAAATACTCAAGGACAGGCTTTTTACACTCTAAAAAAATTGGTTATTTCTAACAAGATAGTGATTGTTGTGATTAAGCATCTTGATTCCATACGAGCCTAACAAGAACATAGATACATCAAATAAGATGATAATGATTGTTTATCATAATTCAATGGACTGGGCTACTGTATTGCTCCTATTATTGTTACTTAACTAAGGCATATTCTGTACTGATTCAATTTACGTACTTGTTTAAGCTAAATAATTAAAAATGATCTAATCATACAAAGAAGTAAATAATAATAGAAACAACGTATTTATTTGTTAGAATCAATGAACATACCTACATTGTTAGCTCAATCTATAATGAACTTGCTGCTATAACTAATCAGCTTTTGTTGTTATGTTTATTATCATAATTGTTATAATTTATATAACGTCAACTAAGAGAAAATCTCTCTTAGTTGGCTTTCTTTTTTTAGAGTGTATAACTCTTACTGGACATATTCTTCATTTTATATTACCTGCATACCCTGTGCATACCCTCTATGCACGCCACTGATACCCAGACATCTCAATACCTAAACTGATTTGGAAGTAAAAATAGTCGTTATAATTCTTATATTTGGATATTATTTCCTCCTATGCGCCAATGCTCGGAGAGAAATGATGAAATTTTATCCTTTTCCCACCAAGAAAAAAGGTCTCGTATAAGGGATGTTTGAAAGTTAGTAATAAAAGAACAGATAGGTATATTGACTTTGAGAAAAACAAAGACAGGATAACAAATTAATCTGGTGGTAGGCTTCGGCGACGGCTATGGTAACCACCGTACCGACATAGACGTGCTGCCCAGCGATTTAGGGTTTCGGTACGCTATCACGTAGAAATCTGTCAGGGATATCGGTATCGTATAACGGCCCGCTACCATCTTAGACTGCATCACTTACCACTAGCACGGCTAGAATGGGCAAGAGGAGAAAGGATATAGGGGGAAATTTCTCCTAATCCGAGTTGCCGTACCTTGTCAGGTAGAAACGTCGTTAATTTATCCTTTATCTGGGGATATAATCAGGGGAGACATTTTTGTGCAGGTGGGATGGCGGTAAAGGATAACTTGTAGTTAAATTTACACAAATCCGACTGATAGTGCGTGGTTGAGAAAAACATGTTGTACTGACCTCACATAGGCTGACGAATCGAAGAAATCTGGGTACCTGACCAGTTCTTTTTACAGCTTTATCGTAATGTATAGGGAACATCTGGTACTCTGTTTACAAGGAGCGTCGAAGTCGTAGATTAGAGAGGCTCTCGCGTGTAGAAATCAGACATAATTAGGTATTCGACGACATCGACCACGTCTCACGATGGTAATATATAACGCTCGGTGCGGTCAGGTACGCGGACACTGGAAACTATTTACAACCAGACGGAGGGGTCACGCGAAACGATTTCAATAGCTACCGATTTATCTCAAAACAAAACTCTGACAGCTAACCAATATAATCTTCTCTAACATCTCTCTCAGCTCCATCTGAAGTTTCTCTTATCTGGTCTGGTGAAAGTGCAAGTAAAATTCGCGCACTGAGGGTTCCATAGCTTCACTTTGTAACTCTCACGCAAATCAACGTTTATGGTTTTAAACATGGATTTTAAAAATGATCTTTATTAAACTTAGTTGTGAGTTGTAAAATTTGGACAAACAATTAGTATACTACAACAACCACGTAACGCAGTCGTGCCGTGGACACTAAACGTCTCTCACGACACTTTCTTATTGCGACGGGCCGCACATACGCAACTATGTCCGCACATCCGGGTGCGTATGTTTATATGTCTGTTTGTTTTCACTGCCGCTGCCCAACGCGGACATTTTCACTGCACCTGCGTTTCACCAGACTGCTCTATTTACTGGCTTTGTCTTTCTAAAGGAGCAGTTTGCTAACATGTTTACTGAACAATGTGGTGTAATGGCCTCCACCCTACACCTCAGCACTGTATCAGATAAGATGAAATGAATATAAAGAAAATGAATGATAATTATCACCTATATATTCAAGCTAGAGTTTCGACCATAGAACTTGCTCTCCAAAGCACGGAGAAAGCACTTATTAACAAAGGGAATCGGTCCGATACTAAAGAATTTCTTGACTTACTGTTACCAAGTAGTTTCAATGTAACAAAGGTAATGAATAATAGTTTATGTTGTGTAAGTAATTTGTACCTACTCCGACATTAAACTTATTTGGCTAAGTTAAGCTACCTTAACTACGTTATCAAGTTTCATTCATTATACTCTTATTGTACATGATGTGAGGTAAGTACTTTCAAAATAGCTACATCTTGAAAGTTGGTATAATATATAAATGTTTGTAAATTAGAGAAAAAAAATTGAAACCAAATGAAAGGTTTTCTTTTATATATACGAAAGTATTAATATTTGAATAAAAAAAGAACACAATATCTACATATAATTAAAAAATAATGGTACCTAGTCAGTCTCAAAATGATTGCACAATATATTATCCAATTAAACATCTGTCAGAAAAAAATATTACTGAGTTGTTCTCATATACGGTTCAGGTATTAACGTGTTGTGTGACATACTCTAGGAAATCCTTTAATCGTGAAATGTACAAGAAAACTTTAGCGACAATATAGACAAAAAAGTGGAACGAATTTAACTACCTACCCTATTAACCAAAAATGTCTACTCCGGTATTTTTCCATTTTGTAATTATTAATTAAAATACTTTGCTCCGTAAAAGTCTATTTTGTTTTAATATCATTATGAACGGAAAGTAAGAACTTTATATACCTAATGCAATACAATTATTACTGTATGATATTAACAAAAAAAATTTCTTAACGTACAATAGTATAGATACGTCGGTAAAAAACTTGTTCGTCCATATTTGCGAAATATCTAACTAATGCGTTAATATTTGAAAAGCCTGCGCACACTCGATAAGGTTGACTTAAGGTTTATTCATAGTTACTTCACAAACATCAGTTGTAATCATTTCATTGATGGATTTTCAAGGTAATATAATATTCCATACTGGGATTGGCCAGAACTATTGGACTGTCGTCATCATCGACTGCTAACTCAACTGTTGGCATCTTAAAGTATAACACTAGTAAGCAATGTACTAAAATGTGGAAAAACCGATTTAATGAAAAATGACAGTCAAGAAAACTATTGCTAAACGTAGGTTACTTTTTCTACTTTCGACTAAAATGCACAAAAAAATTAAAGAGAAATTAGAACGTTCAAACAAACAAACTTAGCACATATGTAGGTAAAGTGAAGGCAAAATTCAATTCATCCAAACTGCGTCCGCTGAGGCGGATAAATTGCGTCCTGCGTACAACTATTAACAGTTGTCTACACTCATCTTCGCTTGACGAATTCGAAACCTAAGAACTAAAACCAACTGTTACGCCGTCACGGAAATGGCATGACTTTCGTAAAAATTCACGCAGAGGGCATAAGCTATATGCTCTCTACGTGAATATCTATAACCTTAATGTCTCACACCTACGGGGTGTCCCGTGAGGGCAATTTTTTTTCTAACTATCTATGCTTCTAATACAATAACAACTGGCCCAGCTTCAACAAAGCGCTAGTCAGTCAAATGCTTTAGTACGCCCAAGTCAGTAATAGAATGGGTGACCGTTCATTACTGCGGTCGCCGATTAAATCCGTTCTTCATTACGATCACTGCGTAGGTACTAACAATAATTACTAAATAAAAAATAATAATAAAAAATTTATGATAATTGCAAGAATCGCCGTGTGATGACGGCTGAACAGAATACAGTTGAAACAGAGAACGGACAGCAGGGTCCACTGTGCTTCTATTACGAGTACCATCTACTGCGAACACCGACCCGTGGGCGCAGCAAGTAATCCAGCAGTGGACTGTTATAGGGTATCGATGATAAATTGCAAGAGAGAGATCGTTAAGTTAGCCCGCCAAGCCACTTTAAGGCAGTGTGGTGAGACGAAGCACTCTAATGGGAAACAAAAAGACGGTAGTCAGGAGCAGGACATTAATTAGGCTGAAGATGATGATAATGATGAAACTAAACGTGATTAGCTACCAGGATAACATCACTGCTGAGTGTTGCGCAGTTGTGCGCCGCGAGTGTGCGCAAACAGGCTGGAGGCTGCAAGTCCGGTAGCTAGATGTACTTGTGATTACTTACGCGCCCTACGTGACCGCACTGCTGAGCACTTAGGGCGCCCACAGACCGCAGACTAATGGGCGAATAATCTGGACGCACAACGGTATTATCTCGATGTTCATAAAATAAAATAGTAGTTAAAATAATTAAAAATAACTACTGCTAAGGGCTGTGCCAATTTTTAAATTTCGAAAGGTTCCATCACGCCCTAAATTAGTTTCTTTTTACATTGCCTACGTGTGTGCCTACTATACGTGATGCGAGGATTCTAACATCATATATCTGAAACTAGGTATTTAGAAGTTATGAAGGAAAAAAGAAACTCAAATACTTACATACATACGGCACGGTAGGTAAATACATAAATTCTGAAAACACGAGGTGATTTTCATGACAAGAGCGTCAATAAAATTAAAGAAATACTTACTGCTTTAGGCGATGGTTATTAGCCCCCAACTTTTGTGCTATGGCAGGTGCACTTCGTATTTTCTGAATCATTGTATTGGCCTCAGAGTACTTATACCTCAGACTGTTTATAACGCGAGTAGTACCTAAGTGTAAAACGCAGTCGAAGATGGAATGCGCTTACTGAATCTAAGAAGGCAGGTTGGTTCAGATTATGATCCAAAACTTATAATGATTAAATTTGCAAAAAGATCCAAACCACTAAATGACAATCAGTAAATATATTTTATGAATACCAATTTTTGAGGAGCTTTATTGTTTATTTACTATAAGAACATTAAAGCAAACAAAATAAGTAGCTCGCTTGTTTTTATGAGAAAACCCTGTTATTTGCCAATCTTTGAAGTCGGCCAATGAGAAACGTATTGTATGAATTTCCTACTAGAGAACTACGTGCTAATCACAAACGAATGAGCTCACGTATTACACGGGGGACACATCCTGCCAATGTGAAATGAAGACGAGGGCATAGGTATAAACAATTTAAATCTTGGATGTAAGAACTAAATCTATAATGTACAGGTATCGCTATAATGGCTAGTCAGAGATTCTATTCAGTGTTAAAGAGTTTTTTTATGAAATAGGTGGACCCTAGAAAAATGTTGTTAACCGATGATACTACTACCATAATACTGTGGTTTCTGTGACATATGCACTCTCATAGGAGTTTTAGTACGTCCACTAAGTAGCTTACAAATAAAACGGTTCAGTTAAAGGCTTCGTCTGTGGTTGCCCTAAAACAGAATGGCGGTCGGAATGTGATGAAAAAATTATATTTCTATCAAACACTCGAAGCTTGCTTGCTCCAGTCTTATTAATAAGGCGTCTTTTGTTATGAGTTCTATGAAGTTTTTGTTACTACTAACGTTAGTCTACTATTACGCCTGAAAGAAAATCAATTAAGTTAATATAGAGGATGTCAACACATTTTAATAAACAAATAAAAACATGCAGGAAAACTGTAAGAACTCGAAACGCAAAAGTGTTATTATATATTTCTGAAGAAAACTACTTTCCTAACTTTACTAGATTTCGACAGTTGAAGTTACTACACTTTCAGATATCCAAATATGGATATCCTATTAATATTTGTGTTATAAAATTAATATTAATAAATATTAAATAATACTGTTAAAAACTATGAAACCATATCCTGAATGAACGAAACTTAAAAACAGTCATCCGCATAACATAACACTAGATATAAAAGATCATTTTAGGAGATAACATATAAATATTGAATTCCCGACATACTGTGACTATAAATATTAAAATAATTGTAATTAGTGTTGCTTAGATTAAATTTTTTGTCGATATTTTTAAGATCGGCGGTATTCACAACATTTACAATATTTTATTGAACCAGATTGCGGTGGCATTCCTCGATATCGCTATAGTCATAAAATTTAACCACCTCGTCCGTCTATTTGTATGTATCAAAAATAACACAAGACCGATTGAGATTCATCTTTCGCAGTAGCGAGGCCTATGATTGGCTGCCTGAGTTATATCCCACTGCTGGGCCTTCTCCACTTATAGTAGAGAGAGATTGAGAGGTTGGATTGTCCACCTAAATTATATTTTATATAAATAGCACTTGCTTTCATGTCTGAGAGGTCACCATAATATTTTCGAAGGCGTGTGAAGTGCACCAATCCGGACTTGGCACGCGTAGTGGACTATGACCTAAACCCTTATCACTCTCGAGGAAAACCCTTGTCCTGCAGTTTGGCGCTAATAGGTATTTATGATGAAACCGCCTCAATACGGGTTACCAAGCTTAGTGAATAACTCTAACTCTGAGTCTGCAGCGGCGTGCACTGGGTGAAAAATCCTCTTCTTATACCAGTTATATATACATTTTAGGGTAGGCAGTGCTTTCGTGCAAGTATGAAGTGCACGCCACTGTGAGTCAGGTATTATTATCAGCTCTGTAAGCACGAAGGCAAGTTGAAAGTCCAATTTGGACTTTTAAATCATCGTCATCCTTCGAGTAACAGACTTATGGGTCAACGTAGCAATAACTACACAACCCTCAGTAAGGAAGCGAAGGTAATCAATTCAGACTTCAATAAAGTTCAATTTTAATCATAATCAGTCCAAGTGGCTCAAATTTTATGCAGATTAAGTCAGATACAAACAACGCTCGCTTATACCTGGTCAGTAACTGAATGACTGACTTTCTTACTAGCCTATTGTGTTAATAATTAGCCCGCGGAAATAATTTAGTTTCTTGTGAAACCAAAAATCTAACGCGGGCAAAGTCGCCTGCATCAGGTTGTCGAATATATCCCGGCTGCCATCTCGGGGTGGACTTATAAGGAGACTATAAATAATGCAGGCCGTTTATATATCTTATCTGTTATATAGATAATTCAACTTGTTAGGCTGTCCGAAGTGTGCTGTGCTAAAAAACGTGCTCTTTGTCAGTTACAACACTCAGTACAACGGATCTAAAAAACTTTAACTACTAAGAAACGGCAATTACTTTAGCTGTTAGTTAATTTTTTTTATTTGTTTCCAGGTTTGTACATACCTTACACTTATACCTACACAGTCTGCCGGTACGGCCGCCAAAGCGGGGGCGTTCGGACTAAACCACAATTTGTCCACCAAGTTGAACCGAGCCGATGTCCGAGTCCTCGAAGACGGCACCCTTGGATCGACGTCCCCCACTTCCCCTCCGATGTCGTCGAGCCCTGGGGCTCTTCTCATCTCCCCCGTGACGCCGTAGCAACCCCTCAGGAAGATCGGCAAGTGTCCTTGTCCTTTTAGTAGTCCTTTTTCTGCAGCAGCTCTCAACTTGTAAACATTATGGACTCTATAACTTAATCAGATATTCATATTATTATAATACTATTAATCTTAATTTTAATCAGCGCTCATCTTATTATTCATCTGACTAGGTTGCGATGTCGGTTCTAACTCTCATTCCCTGTCTACTACAACAGGACTCCAGACGATAATCTATCTCTATGCTAAACAAACATCCATAGAATAGAATTCAATACAATTTCATTGTTCACTGTTTACACATCGAAAGGCAGTTGACAAGGCCTAGAAAAGCATTCAAAACAGTATACCCACAGCTGGGCGCACTTATACGCATTATATTATTAAATAAGTATGGGAATCTAAGCATAAAAAAAATATTATTAATAATAAAAAGAAAATTAAAACAATGAAAAAAATCATTGTAATACAGTCAAAAATACATTTAAATTTCATAGTTTCTGATGACTAACAGAGTCAGCAGAAGCTTCAGATAAGCAGTCTTCAGGTCATTCATATTTAAAAAAAAACATTTCAGTAGTTTTTATCAGTAGGTTTTAGCAATCAACCAATTTTTCTAAATACTTTTAAAAATTGAATATAGGGAGATATTTTATATTTATATATTACAGCCTATGGGTGGTATATCCAGTCCATCCTGTGTTGTAGGTCATCCATCCATTCGAACATTCGTATTTATAATATCAGTATAGAAGTATAGATTCTTGATAATTGAAAGTGTATAAAGCTGTTATTCTCATGTTACTATTCAAAGGTAACGGATAACTATTTGAGAGCTCGTTAAGGTTTAATTAGTTGCGGGATCGATGGCGATCGCTCCGCCCGCGTTCCATTGGAAGACGGCCAACATCTGTTGGTCTGCCGCTAAACTGCACACCTTTAGATACAAATATATTTTTATCTACCAGAGTTAAAGGTTTCTTGGAAAGAAGAAATGCTGTTGTGATCTTCCTTTACTTAACAAGGATGAAAAGATCAACAACGTTTTATCACATACTGGCGACCCACCCCGACTTTGCACGCGTGCAAAGTATGTAAGTGAGTATGTAATTAGAATTTGTTTTTCGGGAGCTTCAATAGCGCGCCAGACACCTGCCCTGACCCCGCTCTTTTAATCTCTGATATCATCTAAGATATTAATTTTGATGATAATAATGGACAATTTTTATCCACATGAAATTTAATTGGATATAGAATAATACTGTGTTGTTTAAAATAGTTTTGTAAATAGGCCTTATTTTTTATATAATAAACATATAGGTACTACTAACTTGTAGACTTTTTACGGTGTAAAATACCTCAAAACTTTCAGTGTTTCAGTCACTTACCATCTAGTGAGATTGCAGTCAAGGGCTAGCTTGAAGTGAAATAAAAAAAATATAACGGAGAAAGGGCTCCGTCCCAACCCGTCTGCTCAGCGTAATGATTATGTACTAACCCTACCGTTAGGACAGACCTTTAAAAGGCTACTAATATAACCTTAAACTTCTCCCTCAAATTTTGAGAAATAGAATAGTCAAGTGCTGAGAGTTTTTGTTCATTTTTGATTTCTATTTAGTAACTTTATAATTAAAATTAAACCAATGTTAACCTAGTTGTTCACCTACTGATGTAACGCTGATAGATCACGGATCGGTATCGGCGGGCATGTCCCGCTTGAATTAATTATGCGCGTCGCAACCGTTCAAGATCAATATTTTATACAAATTTATTTCATACTCATTCGCGTGTAGAGGCACCATGACAGGTACACTCAAAGGCAGGACTATTTGACTTTACTCTGTATTTCAATCCTAGTTGTTTTTTTATAGGCATCCTTAAAGGGAAATTTCCGTAATTAGTGCAAATATGTATGTAATAATTGCCATTGCAATTTTTCTGGTTGGAGGCCTTGACCGTGGCTAGTTAACACCATACCGACAAAGACGTACCGCTAAGCGATTTCACGTAGAAACCTATTAGGGGTATGAGACTACGATACTTCGTAATAGGTTATCCCGCTACCATCATAGACTGCATAATCACCTACCGCTGGTGAGATTGCAGTTATGGGCTAACTTGTAGGGAAAAAAAACAATAAGTGACAGTACGGGTTTCAAACACGCATCGTCTGGATATCAAGGTGGAACTGGCATTACCAATCCAACACAGTTCTCTTCTGTACTGAAATTCGTGATTCAATTAATATATTCGTAAGTACAACTTGAGACGTGTCTTATTAAATTTGACGTGAAAAAAATTCATCGTTGAAGAAATGGCTGCCAGTTACTATTGAAAGTATTACAAAATATAGTTTACAAATCTCCTTTTATGATTTTCCGTACATCATATTACAACAATTTGCACCTGTGGTCAAACAGTTAATGAACTGTATTAGGAATTTTCTTTAAGCTAACGTTCAATCCAAACTTTGAACTTACTCAGAGAGTTAAGGGGCATTTGTATATTTTTCATTCGCCGATTATAATCAGGTGATTTTATAAGCTGTATGGCGTTTATCTATTGAACTGCGGAAAACTACCTTATGTTGTAATGTAAACTGTGTTATATAAATGGTTTCACAAGAAGCAGGATGCATGGTAACAATAGTCACAGTTTGTAAGCGGCTAGTCCTCACAAATGTCACATAAATCAACGAACGATTACGACGCTGTAACAGTTACTTCATTCTATTTTTTTATTTTTTTTCCATTGGTTCAATAAAAATGTATCTTTTATAGACTTCTTTAATAACATACATTACATAGGGTTGTAAAAATCTTAAAATTTCAACATATCTGTCTTTTATCCTTTTGTTCGTCTGTATATCACAGCTTTTGGATATAAATACTCCCTATACAAACAAAATTTGTATCATATTACCGGGAAAAAAAAATGTTTCGTACCTTCTCGTCTGGGTCCTCATTGAAGATTCATTTAAATAATAGTACCTATATCTCATTTTAATATCCATTCTAAAACCTCTATAAGAAGGCTGTCATTCTAGCACCTAAGACCATTTTATGTCATACGTGGGGTACATCGTTTGGGAAACCAAATGGTACTGGGCACAAGATGCTGGAAAGTACTGCAGCCATACTTACTTCTACCGCATTGTTGTGTTTCTTATTTCAATTAGGCCTAGTTTATAAACAATTTTGAAACGTCAAGGCAATCTGGTTGTAGGGGCTCCTTACCAGTTCGGAAGGCAGATTCTACCGGGAAAAGCCGACACTCATTCTTGATTGCTCTTTTTTAACTACAGCTTGACAATCTTTAGAATTTATTTATTTTGTGAAAAAGCCCTATGCCCAGCAGTGGACGTCCTGTGGTCGGCACAAAGATGGTAAGCCAAGTTAGTTGGGTGCAAACGCACGGCGCGAGTACAACATAACGAAGCCCAAACATTGTCGGAGGATTTGTCCGCTATCGATTCAGTGCTGGAGTGCTTAGTATTCCGCGCGCGAGCGGCGTGCGCCCGCACGGCGTATGCTCTGTTTGGGCAGTCGCCTTGTACGGCGCCGGACGTCTGCTGACGACAGCGCGTCTACGTGCATCCCGCGAGTGAGCTGTCCGCGGAGCTCTTTTGGTAGGCAGCCTTTGAATTTGTTCCATGTATGTATTTTCACCAGGTAGTTATGGTGAACCGTATCGCAATGGCACCACCTCTAAAATCCATACCCGTTGAAACAAATTCTTTCGTACTTGTTCTGTCAATAATGTCCGATAAAATATTAGTTACACAAAGTTAGATAAATATAGCAGTAAAGTATAACTGTCTCTTGGAAGCACTATCTCAAATGATTCAGTAGTAGCGTAATGTGCACTCGAAAACTATAACGCACCTTTTATTCCAAGGGTTCCGAATAAACACGTAAAACCCTATAGAATCAGTCCGTTGTTTGTTTGTTGTCAATCCATCTGACACTCTAGCTTTTAAAACAACTGCTTATTGTATTCTGAGAGACACGATCGCTTAAAAATTGTCTATATCTACAAAATTTAAACAGGATACTTCCCGACGGCAATTTTAAAATTTTATACGAAAGTAGGTCTTCTAGAACAAGTTATAAAGAAAAAAATCCAAAATTTGTATGTATGTCGCACACCGGGTGCAATAACGTCATAAATGCAAAAATTGCTAAAATTAGATATTGATCGCAAATTATGTCAAACATGCGTCTACATCCGGTGCAGCAATATCATAAATGTAACTCCTAAAATGACCCACTGAGGGCGTAAATGTCGTTGTGGTTTTGGCGGGTTTTTGTGCACGCTAGTGCGAGAACGTTTTAATTGGTCAGTTGCGCGCGGCCCCCCGCAGGAAGTGTTTGTGAGTAGGAGCAACAGCGTCACAAAGGTAATTATGACAAATATTTTCATACAATTTTGGGGCAAGAATATCACAAGTGAACACTTCTGACTTTGTGGTTCTATTTTCTATTACAAGCAGCAAGTAATACTATCATTTTGTACAATTATGTCAATATTGTCCCAGAAAATGTACTAAATATAACCTAGAAATCGTTCAGATTTAATTTTATTCCATTTTAATTATAAATTAAGGAATATTTATGTACAGTACTTACAAAATGTAACCTACGTTTTATTCTTATTCTTAGCTAAAATAAAATTATGGAAGGACGAGGTAAAAAATTAGTGCAGTTGGTTCTATTAGACAAAGAAAGCCATGACGAATGTGAAGTCAGGGATATAGAGCCAAGTAAGTTTTTATGTATTTTATAAATTAAAAGTTTATCAGTCCTACCTAATTATTTACATAATGTTTTCATTTTTCATTCAGCTTTATCGATAGCACCGAGATCTCCTTCCATTTTAAAATCTCATGATGGTGATTTAATAAAACATTCCATTACGAATGCTGTTGAATCTTCAAACATCCGTGATGATAAAACTCAGGTATGGTATAAGATTTTCTAATACAGAATTATTAATGTAATTAATTTTTTTGTTTGTGTTAATATTTTTACGCAGTTAACTTAATTTCTCTAAACCTTTTCTAGCCTATTAGAGTTTCCGACGATGGAAACTCATCTGGACATGCCTTTTCTGGAACCGATGAAGAGCAATATGTACCTAAACCATCATCTAGCTCAAATATTAGTATAAATGCTGTTGAATCTTCAAGCATCCATAATGATCAAACTCTGGTATGGTATATTGTTTCATTCAAAATGATATTTTTTGGGTCTATTTTAATATTTTTACGCAGTTTACTTTTAATTTCCTAAAACTTATTTTAGCCCATAAGAGTTTCCTACAGTGAAAACTCATCTGAACAAGACTTTTCTGGAACTGATGATGATGAGCAATATGTGCCTAATCCGTCAACTAACTCGCATAGTAGTAGTAGCTCTAGCAGCAGCTCTAGCAACAGCTCAGAAAGTTCTTCGTCATCGGAATCTGACCATGAAACGCTTACCACTGGAAATATCAACCAAGAGTCCGGACCATCGACCATTAAACGTAGTAGAAAACGTACTCGCAATCCAAGCAAATGGAAAAAAAATGTTGCCAAAATGCTGAAAAATTCTGGTCAGCAATATACTTCATTAAAAACTGGTATGGTTAAAGCAGCTAAAATAATGGGTCCGACTTGTTCAGATAAATGCCGGCTGTCTTGCTCATCAAAATTTTCGACAGAAAAGAGAACTAAGCTATTTGATGCGTATTGGCAGTTAGGCCAATTACAAAGGCAGCGTGATTATTTGGCATCTTGTGTGAGACTTTTAGAGTTATCGTATCGGAGAATAAAAGAATCTCGTAAAAATAATCCCAGGAAACCAAACACAACTTTTTATTTATACAATGATGAAAGAGAAGTTAGAGTATGCAAGACATTTTTTATGAATACTTTGGGTGCCACTGAACGAATTTTACGTACAGTTATAGAATGCAAGTATAAAGATGAAGGCCATAATATTATGAAAGAAGATGGAAGAGGAAGACATGGCAAACAAATCAGATTGGACGAAGAAATAAAGCAATCTGTGAGAGATCATATTAACTCGATCCCAAAGATAGAGAGCCATTATTTAAGAGCGAATACTAGTAGGCTCTTCGTAGAGGGAGATTTAACTATAGCAGAAATGCATAGACATTACAAGAAAAAGCGTGAGGACGAAAATAAACCACAAGCTTGTTACGATGCTTATGCTCGAATTTTCAACACAGAATTCAATATAGGATTTTTTATTCCAAAAAAAGATACCTGTGACGACTGTGAAGCCTATAAAAACGCATCTATCGAAGAGAAAGCAAAATTGGAAAATTCTTATAAATTACACCTCGAAGAAAAAAGTTTATCTAGGATAGAAAAAGACGTGGACATGACGAAGTGTAAATCGGAGGGCAATGCTTTTGTAATAATATACGATTTACAAGCTGTAATGCCATGTCCGATCGGAAAGTCGTCTGCTTTCTTCTACAAATCTAAACTTAATTGTTACAATTTTACGGTAAGTTCTTGCAGTCACTAATAATAATTTAACGGATAATCTATTATTTGATTATTACATTCATATATTTTTCATCAAGTGCGTCTATTTAAAATGTATTTATATTTCAGATGTCAGATGTCAAAAATCAAGAAACAACATGCTTCTTTTGGCACGAAGGAATAGGTAATCGAGGTGCCATAGAGATTGGATCGTACATATACAACTTTTTAAGAGATCTAGCTGAGAAAAGCCCAGGTTGCGATGTCATATTCTATTCAGATAACTGCTGCGGACAGCAAAAGAATAAGTTAGTAAACTACCTTATTGTGTAATGTTAGTAATTATTTTTACTGTTTATATATTAAAAATAATAACATTGTTTCAGGTTCATATTTTGTATGTACTACTATGCTGTTAACAAGTTACAGATAAATTCCGTGACCCATAAATTTTTAATAAAGGGCCACACACAGAATGAGGGAGATGCGGCTCACTCAGTAATTGAAAAATCCGTCACTAGGGCAAAAAAATCTGGTGCTATTTACGTACCAGACCAGTACATTTCTTTAATCAGAAACGCTAAGAAGACAGGAAAACCTTTTATAGTAAAAGAATTAAACTATACCGATTTCATAGATTTGAAGAAACTAGCAGATGACTTAAATATAAATACAACAAGAAATGTTTCTGGAGAAGCTATTAAAACGACAGATATTAAAGTTATAAGTTTTATGAAGGGCTGTGATATTTATAAGTATAAAACTACATACAAGACTGATAATTTGAATAAGGCAAACATTTACTGCCAAACCAGGACATTGCGGCAAAATACAACACGTCCAAGGAATTATATAAATATAGAGGAAATATCTTTGAATCCTGCTTATACGTCTAATATACCGATAAGTGATAGAAAAAAACAAGATCTGTTAGAATTGGTTCAAAAAAATATAGTGCCTCGCTATTATGAATATTTTTATAATCAGCTTTAGTTGGTTAATTCTGATTTTTAAGATTGTTTTTAATGAAAACTGATTATTAAATGTAAGAGTAATTAGGTACATAGTACAAAGACATAAGGATGCTAGAATTATTATAAACTGCTACATAACTGTACCAGTATAAGCCTGTTATGGTAAAAACCTTTGATTGTTTTTCTACAAATTTTATTTCTAGCCTGTTAGTTCCTCGTAAAAGTCTGATTATGGGTACTTAAATGTAAGAAGTTTTTCATATTTTTTTAGATTTTATATGCAATTTATTTTAATAATAATGTTGATTATTTTTAAACACTGAAAAGGTTAATTGCAAGTGCTATTTAATACATTTAGAGTTTTGATTTTTGCTTAGTTCGGGCTTTATGACGTTATTGCACAAAAACGTTCTACTTTCAATTTAACTTTCTGCACAATAACGTCATAAATGTAGGTATCGTTTTTAAAAACATTAAAAATGTACCACTTATATAATATTTTTATTTCTAAAACAACCTTAATTTCAAAATATAGAATATAAACAATATTTTGGTCATCGATATATAATAGTATTGTAATTACATTTCATTTTATTAAAACAACAACTTTTAAATCGATCTCCTGAAAAAAACGTAATTTGTTACTTATGACGTTGTTGCACCCGGTGTGCGATGTGTTGATTGTAATTACGTTGTTTTGTGCTTGCAAGTTTTGAATAGTTTAAATTAAATACGTATACACTTTGTCAAGGTTTAATTGCGGTTATTAGTATTTCACATTCTTTAATTAGGATGGCTATGATTGTGTGCGCTGTGTATGTAGAATAGGAGAATGTTTATATGCGTGTTAGCTGAAAGTATGGAAGAAGACGATGTATGTCTCTTTGTCACATATATAGTACTTAGCCTTATTTGACTCAACACTATGGAATATAATATGAAAGTAATATATTACTTATTCTATGGTGAAGAACCTTCAGTGCGTGAGTCTTTCTCGCTCTTGTCCGGTTTATCTTTGTTAATTCAACTTTAGATTATAGGACAATTTCCAAAAAATAAAGTAGAGCGGTAAGGCCGGCGTGCACGTCACAAACAAGGAGGAAAGCATTTCCCTGACACGGTTTCCCTGCAAGGTCGTCGGCCGCGCCCGCCCTGACTGCCGGCGCTGGTGACGACTGGAAACCTTTAAATCCATAAACACAGATAAATAAAACCTAATCAAATAAAAATTAATAATAATTGAGGCTTCATTTCTTACTTTCAATAAAAAGGTGTATACTATCAAGCAATCAACAAGTATAAATAACTATAATACGACAATACACAAATCGCCACCTAGCCCCAAAGTAAGCGTTGCTTGTGTTATGGTTACTAAGAGATACGTGATAAATATTAATGAATAATATAAATAAGTCCTTATAATATACAGTAAAGCACCCAGATACTGCATGTTCATCACGCAAACATTTTCCAGTTGATGGAATTGAAGCCACAGCCCTGGAGTCAGAAAGCCGGGTCACTGCCCACTGCGGCAATCGGCCATCGTCACAACGCTGTGCAGACCGGCTGGTTGTCGCAGTAGATGGTAGTGGCACAGAGACTGCTGCTGCCCCCGCTCCGTTATATTCGCTTAGTCTTTAAACTGACCCTGCCGGGGATCAAACCTGGGACCTCCCATTTAAATCTACCGCGCCAGCCGCTGCGCCATAGTTCGTCGTCAGAGTTAATAAGCCGAAGTACCAAGCTGATAACAAATGATGGCTCACAGCAATAGCATTACCTATCGGGGCTCACTTAGCTCTAAAGCACATGTAGCATCAGCACTTAAGTACAAAACGCACTCAGTTCAATCCGCACAATAAAACGCGTGGCTGACACACAAACAACACTATGCCCTAGTCGCATAGAAATACCCAAGTACTAATATATGTTGATGTAACAACACAGTTCTGTAGACACGCGTTCTCCAGGTATTTGTTAATCGCTGCCTACGACGTATTTCAAATATATGCAACGGATTGTAATGGCTATTTGACTTATTATTTTGTTTAATCATTACAAAATAACCGCATCGATAGTTGAGTGGGTCGCATGTACTACTACGAATCGAGCACAAAAGATCCTGGAGGGTCGAAGTGCATCCGCTGAAGCGGGCCTCATTACCAGATAGATACTATACTTATTCTCACATAGATACGTATGAACATCGTAACATGTATATTATATGGATATTTTTATTTATTTTCATAGAAATAATTGACAGACCAAGCAATTGGCCCACTTGATGGTTAGTGGAAAACCACCACCTGTAACAGGGCAAAACTTCGCAGGGCATGCAACTAACTATACTGGCTCCATCAACCTGAGGTGCAGACCAGAACCCACAGGCCCTCAGACCAGAACACAGCATTGAAACAACACCGTTTGGCGGCCCAAAAAATAATTGCGCTACAAGTCCTTCTCCTCTGTCACAAAATCCTCTCCTGCTACTACTAAAGTCGTAAGTATGATCCCAAAGAAGATCATTTACCAAAATTTTAGCTGTTACCGTCCCGTCTGTCCGAGGATCTGTCCATTTCCACCAGTCCACAAGTCTCCAGAAACATCCGACCTGGGAAGGGCTAGGGGTTCTACCAACCTTCGTACAACATTCAAAGTAATGTAAGCACTCCGTTTACTCTATTGGGATGCGTCAAGCATTTGTGTAGATCAAAGAATAGGTGTTGATCCTATAAAACGCATTTACTTTTTTCTTAGAAACGCCATTGGAAAGTTCTATTGTACCAGACTATACGGACAAGTGCAGATATCCTCAGGAATGAAATAGTCTTCTCGATAGCGTTGTCAATTAACATAAAATGCCTACATTACGCGCCAGCCTACGGGCCCGTCACTACGCCCGCATGGCTCCGAACTCTATGTACCTATTTACCGCTTGGAATTAGAATAATCCTAAATCAATGTTAAAGATTTATTTATTGCTAGTTGCACCTAACCTGCAATTTTGTTTACATGTAATTTTTGTTATTCAAGGAATTTAAATATATCCCGAGTGTACCCAGTTTTGTCAATATCCGTACAGCCTTTCTTGACAATCAAATACCCCAACATCTACAAATTAAAATATTCACATATATAAATGAAGGATGTATATTCAGATATTTTAATGTTTCTATTAAGTGTATTTAACCTATCTATTGCATATAAACGGCTGAACGGAGTTTGATTTTCTATGAAGACTTTTGTATTTATATTCCAAGCGTTACAAAGCCTATAACAATTTTTGGGTGTAAGTAGAACACTGTAAGTGATATTCGGCATACCTACTTGACATTGCTACTATTTACATACGCTGTTAGGAAAAGGTTAGATTGCAGTCAGTGCCTAACTTGTGGTGTAGTAGTAGTAGTAGTAATGTAGAATTAATAATGAACTTTTACAAGTGGTCAACATAACTTCACTAGCTATGGCAGAGAATGTCGGTGACTTGAAATCACAAGATTTTACCCAACCAAGAAGGCAAACACGTATAGTATCAGACGAACACCATGTACCGATTTGTGTATATACCTACGCGTATACATCTTTGCAGGTTGCTATACTACGTATCGTACGTAAGCATGTCGAGGTCATCGGTGACGCGAAACCATGAGTTTTCCGCTACCGTAAATCACTCGAGGTTTGACTTCATCAACATCATTTGTCGAAATTCGTCCTGCCTACTTCTGTATCTTCATTTTGTTTGTGAAACCACAGTTTTATAATAATTACCTATCCACAAAATCCTATCTTGGCAGTTGGACTATGCTATGAACGTCACATGCGGGTAGCTTCATCGCCGCATACCTCTGTGGGTGCCACTGTGACAGGTACGCAAATATGTAGGCTAGGTATTCTTGCCGGCTGTATCCCTTCATATCCCATCTATTGATGAGTTCACAAACACATTTTACAGCGAGATTACTTTTAATCGAACCTACCTATTAACGTACATCGGAAACAGCCCGCTGATAAACAGCTAGACGGACTGGCAGACACGGACAGATGAGGCTTAGTTAACAGGGTAGGTACACTTCGAATATCGAATACTAAATAATAAATGTTAAATACAGACCGAAAAACAACGAATCCCTAAGGATTTTAAGAAAACAGTCACAAAAGCGCACAAAGTCGCGGGCAAGGATTATTGCTAATTTCGAATAAAGCTATGCTAATAAAAGAAAACGATTTAATTTTTTTGGTAGTATTTACATAATTATATGTTTACTTTATTTATACAAATATTAATAAATAAATACGTAAAAATGAAGCGATAAGTTTTGATTTTTCGCAGATGAAATAACACCGCCAAATAAGGAACAAATATAATGTAACCGGCTCGTTTTGTTTAAGTCGGTTAAAAAGGTGAGTATTAGGTATGCAGGATATATTAGTGTGTTCAGTCACGCGGCATAACATGTTTGTTTACTGGAAACTTCACAACAGCTTCATCGATTAACAGATTTTGCGAGAACCCTTGCCTGATACCTACGTCCCATTTACATAATGTATGGCTGTGTCTATGTGTCGCCAAATATTATGCATTTTAATATCCTCATTACCAGCAGCGACGGTGTTTATGTCCCCCAATTGAGAAAAAGCCTCCCAAAAGAAAAAAGACAATCAAATACCCTTGTCCACAAGAGGGACGTCGATTGGATGATGATTATTACAATCGAGTTAAGTGAATAATATTGTGTTGAGATGATCACGAAAACATACCTATCCCACTTCCTCTACACACCCTCAGGCGTGAGCAGCAAGTATCCTACCTAATCCCACCAAATCACATCGGAGATACTTGGTGGTTTAAGGTTTAAATCCCTATTCAAAGAACATTACATGCTAAAATTCACTGCTATCTTGACTGCCTCTTTCACATTCACAATATTGATAACAATAATTAGTCATCTTACATTTATAGTATTATGATTATTTTCAATGCAAATGTTGGTGGTGTATAATGCACGTAGTGAACAGTCAGTCAACCCATTGCCGGCACAATGCAGGACAAGTTCGTATTGGTAGATTTCACATACCTTTGAGAACATTATGGAGAACTCACAGACAAGGTTTACTTATGATGTTTTCCATCACCGTTAAAGCAAATGACATTTTAAAATTTTTTCAATTAAAAAAACGCACATAACTCTAAACGCACCTCAAGGGCGTGCTAGAAATTCGGCTCAAAGCTCGGTCACCCCGATAGGGAGGCCAAACTTCTAACCACTGGCCTATCACCGCTTAATATAAGGCATTATGAGGCAAAGGCATTATGAGTAAACGGATTATAATATTAGTAACTGATATATGCTTTTTTGCTGCAAATTACGAGTAATGTTAGGAATAAATTCCGCAGTAATGTATGACATAAAAAATCCTCATTAATTATTAATGCGCTCATAGCGACTTCGCCAATCGATGACTCTAGCACGTAAGAAACAAACCTCCATTAATATGTATTTCTGTTCTGCACCTACAATTATGCGGTTAGTTTTTCACTAATTACATAGGAAAAAATAGAAAGTGTTAAGTTCAAATTATTGATATTAGTGACCGGAGTTGAGATGAATACCTAATACTTTTATTGTATGTTTGTCCTTCTTTCATCAACATAGTAATGTATAGTCATAGTTTTCACAAAGTGGTAGTTAAAGAGCACGAGAGTGTCACACTCGTAGGCTACCTTTTTAAATCCAAGCGGGGAAATTCTAGTTTGAAATAGAAATAAAACTTGATTTCAAAAACGGATTTTAACAGCTAGCTCCTACAAAGTTATTTCACATACCTACAAATTTATTTACTTACTTTTTCAGTGCCTATACCACTCTTTGCTCTAAGTACCTGTTATTGAATGTCGGCGCAATAAGCAATAACTTTTGATTCGAGAAATTCCATTAGTATTTAAATAAACAAGTAATTTATCTATAAAGTCTATTTACATACATATGATTGGACATATTACTTATATTCAGATGTACGTTATCCTATTAGGTACAGTAATCATACTGTTCGTAAAATAAGATAAACTCTTCTTAATTATGGTAATTCAAGGAGGGAAATAAAATTCGCAACTGAGGTTTCTAAATCCGCTTAGCTAATGCGTTAACTATTTCTGATAACCTAGTCCACCGCCGCCATTAGCATACCTTATCGATAATGATTACTCCTAAATGATGAGACGGCCCAATGAGGTCAAAGTTTAAGGCATTAATTTTGCGAAATCAAAGTGGAAACATGTCACCGGTCGTGAATGATTCTGCATAAATCACGCCGGTATAAAAAAATATACCATAAATATACCGGTTTCGAATTGTCACTATAAATTGTAATATTGATAGTGTAGAAGTTTTGCTATCGGACTAACGAGCGCGCACTAAAAGAGCTATATCAGTATATCACAACGCTCATCCGCGTTTCGGACACGCCGCATTCAATGAAAACTTTAAAATGCCCACAGAGGAGCTGTGGAGTCGACTACGCTCCAAATATTTCATTATCGTCGTCGCTTCTCCGACCTTGATACGCTCGTTCCTAATTAGGCTGCGCAAGGTTCCTAATTAAGCTGGGTAACCGCGCACTGTGCGACCAACCAAAAAAGTTTTAACTAACAAAATCTTCTGAGCATTGTCAGTCGGGTTGACTTATGTGACCGGTGTGCATTTATCTGTTTATTTAATAGTCTAAATATTGGCCTACGAACAAGAAATCGATCAAATAAACATATACTGAATACAAACTACGAAGCTCGTGTAAACACTTGTGTGTCGGATATTTACAGCTGCGCTTATATGGAAGTGTAGTCTTTTTGCGTGGCGCTCGCGAGGGTTAGTGCGGCAGAACCGTTAGCGACTACCAGTTGGGATTCGCTTGACTAAAGTATCGAGCCATATTTCATAGCAGTTTTCCCAAGAAAAAACGGCAAGACGAAAAAGGAATTGCGCGCAAAATATCATCAGCCTCGAACACAATGAAGCGGATCGTTCCGCGCGGTCGGGCGCGGCCATCATCGCGCCGGCACCGCCCCGCGGCCGGCACGGCAGACGTCTCCGCGCCAACCCATTCTCCGTTTCTTCCACACTTTTTCGACACTCGCTAGTGGCCACTCCACCGCACTTCGTAGCCCACAAAACGTGTTTCACTCATTATGAAACACGAAACTATGATATGTCGAGTCGCCTCGCCGTCGTACGAGCGCGAGCGGCGACCTTAGCGTTGCGCAGTCGACGGCGGCCGATAAATATACGCTTTACTGTTATCTATAAACAACCTTCAGCTAGGAGCCGGACCGGTATCGAGGCGAAACTATTCTAATAAAAAACCAAAACCAGTCCAAATTAAAGATAAGATGTTGGAAAATGTTGGAGGAATTAAACGAACGCCGCGTAGGAGTGTCGCGTTATGTTGCCACTCGGCTGGTTGGGCAAGCCGACTGGCGCGATCTACTTGTACGAGTGGGCCCGCTGGTCTGTGTGCTGCAATGTTTGCCAATATCTATCTGCACCTACATCGTTTATCTTTTCCCCCCCTGATTGTTATTTAAAAGGTTTATGTGCCCCCTACTATCTGAACCAGGAGGATAAGTTTTCAAGTACCTATAAGCGACTATAGGGATTGACGACGTTACATTGGAATATGGATGAATATACTTTTATTGCATATTACAAAAAGTACAAAAAAAATAATAGTAGGTTTAACAAAAAAGCGCATACAATTCGATGGCCTAATCGATACATTACGATTCTTCTTCTACTTCTTCCAGGGGAATACAGAAATATATAATAGGTAGATGGTGCATATGATACATTTACCCGTTACATTCAGTATAGACGGGTGTTAACCAACCAAGAGATAATCGCATCTACAATACAATTTTTATGAACTGACTACTCTTAAAGCGCAATCACACAAAGCACATGTCGCAGGATAAAAAGAAGTCATAAGCCTCTTGTTAAAGAAGAAGTGGTGTCCCGGCGGCCGCCGAAAGCTGGCACAGAATAAACATCATGACTGCACACACTAGAGACGTTTATAGCTGAATGTTGGACCTCTACTGTTCCTCAAGTTTAATTCCTCATTAAGGTTAGGTTAGGTTACACGAGGACGCTGCTTTCCGTTCTTCGTCATATTCGTGTACCGCACCCGCGGGAAGAGGAGGGGTGGTGACAACTGTATTCTGATCTCTTTTTTACATATGATGGCCCAATTCTTGAAGAAAAGGCTGGTTAACATCACAACACAGGTTGGAAGGAAAAAAGTCCAAAAAACGATGATGATGATGTTGAATTATACAACACCTATTCCATTCCAACCCTTACCGTTAATGGTTCTCCATCTGGTCTGATCTCCGCTGAGCCGCCACCCAACAACGCTCAACGGCAGCAGTAGCAGCCGCTATCTCTGTGACAGGTTTCATTTGGCCGTGATATATCGCTCCTGTTTTAAAACAATCATGTGTTACATTATAATAGTTCGAGAGCTAGTGGAAAAGTTTGGAAACTTACCTGGCTAGTTTAACAAAAGTAACACGCCTGTAATAGTTGCGTAGCATGAAATCGAAACGTTGTATTCAAAACGCAGTGTATTGAAGATTTATGAATTCTAAGTAGGCCTGATAGGTATTTTTGATTCCAGAAATAATTTTACAGAAGTTATTACAAACACATAATTGTAAGTTACATCTACTGACGATTGGCCTCCCCCTACCCCGACTGTCACGTTGCATTGTCAATTCAACCGATTGACATCCAATGCTGGACTTTGTAGGGAGTTCCAACATCCATGATCCTGGGCCGCTGGTTCCCAGCGACTCGCTTGAAGTCGTCTTTCCACCACGGGTCCGCTTAGCCACTGTACTGTCACTTTAACCATGGTTAAATGGGTGCATTTAGGACAGAAAAATCGTATCTATAAACAGAAATCACACGTATTGGATTATTGACCAACGTAGCTACTCTACCTCAGCACAAACTTAACGTTAATTTAGATTTAAATGGGGAATTTTAGTCGTGATATATAAGAGCTGAAAATATGTTTTTCTCTTGAAAACGAAGATAACATAATTCAAACCTAACAATAATATATGAATACGAAATAATTGTATGAATACGCAATCCACAAAACTCATCATGCTATTAAAGCGCAGTAAGACTACACATAAGGAAGCAAAAGAAGATATTATGATGGATTTTATTTTAATACGTTATATGCCTATTATATTTATTTCTTGATATTATAGTAATTAAGTATATCTCTATATATATGATGTATGTGTATCTTGCAAAAGCTAAAACGAGTTTTTAGACCGATACGAAGTTCCCCCGCAATATTCCCCACCAACTCTTGGTCCGCACCGCTGCAAGTTGATGGATGTCATTCCTCAAGGTCCGTCGGTCCTATCAGCCAGGCTCCAGTCTTAATCACTATTTATAGAGCGGTAATCCTTGCATTAGACTTGAATTTAAATGAGCTGATTTCCTGGGCCGGTGTTTCCGACGCGCCATGCCAGTCGGTTTTAGATATCGTTAGGTACGTATCACCTAAAATAGAGCATCAGAAAAAACTCATTAGCGAACGAAAACTTTTAATTAGACATAATCACTTTATTATTTATGTTAAAATGTTGGGTTGGGTTCGCCTGCAATCTTTTTTTTGGCGATTAGGTAGGTTAGAGATAGACGTTAGGCAGGTTTTACATATTTCTACCTGTCTAGTAATTCTAAATTACCTAGTGGTTATTTACTATCCACTTTAGGTCACTTATCGTTAAGCCTAAGATCCACTTAGGTACCTACATAGAGAAGTTTAAGAGCCCCGCAATCTACAAAGTAACGATAGAAAGGGCTATATATTTATTTAGTTATATTTTTGTTTAACAGAATAATATAAGTTATTTTTTTTTAATCTTTTACAAATTAGCCCTTGCCTGAAATCTCACCAGCTGGTAAGTGATGATGCCGACTGAGATGGTAACGGGCAAACCTGTTTGGTAATATGGCAGTTATACTCCTAACAATTTCTACGCGAAACATGACAATCGAGTGGGGAGATATCTTCCTTAAAAAAAAAGTTTTTTTTTAGTTTAGTAGAAAATCTGAACGTACATCGAGCGAAACATACATGTATATATATTGCAGCTAAACATAAGTTGATAATTTTTGCAATTTACTTATTTTTAATAGAAATACAGAATGAAGGGGTGATTGCGGTGGTTACATCTTCGGGTTCACTCGATTTCCAACCCCGACACGCACCTGTAACTTTTCTAAGCTATGTGCGATTTAATTAATGTACGATACGATTAATTAAGTATCACATGCTTGTGAAGGAAGACATCGTGAAAGTAGTGTAAAGTCTACCAACCCCCACTTGGCCAGAATGGTGGACTACGGCCTAAAGCAAAGCCTCACATTCGGGGAGAAAACACGTAGCCTGAAGCGGGCCCATAAAAATGATAATGATAATGAAGAAATATATCGTAACATCTCCGCACTCCACAGGAATAAAGGTAAGTTTTATAATTATTTAACAGCGTCTAAAGTAAAAGAGTAACAAAATACTATTGTTTAGTACTTTAGTGTTTTATTTATATATATTTTGAATTTTCAATATAATTTACATTAATTACAACGTTGCTGGCCACGTGTATGTAACATATTTATCATGTTTACAAACTGGACTTCACTAATACAACCGAATCGTGTGTCCGTTTGAATACTCCACAACCAATCAACGTTGCGTACCATAGACTACAGGAAAAGCGACGGAACAGTGGCGGAAACAGCGGTGGCGTAAACATATAATCATAACGCCAGTGCGTTATGATTATATGACGCTATTTGCCACGGGGCAAATAGCGTCGCGTGAATTTTTGCTCGATGATGAAAAAAGGTATAAATCCAGTTAAGCACTATTGCTGCTTCTTGCTGACGTTACGTTAGTTTTTCCATAAAGCTACTTTAGAGAAAATTGTGCAAATGAAAACCACAAAGATTTTTTTTTATTTTCGCATTAAATGAGCATCCCAGCATCTCTTTAAATCCAGTCAAATAGGTTTTAAACCTCTTCATAAAAATGAAAATCCTACACAGTAATAAATGCTGGTGTTAAAAAGGAAACATGTTACACTTTGTCTAATATTTAAGACCAACAGAAGTATTGATATCGCTGAATTATATGTACCCATAGCTCAGAGAACAGACGAGCGCTGAAATCTCAAGATGTTGCCACAGTACCGATAAAAGCAGATATACCCCGACTTGGTGGACCACCAATGTTATCAAACAAGACCGTAAAATTTCGATTTCTGACTATGAAATATTTTCATCAGTGGGCATAGATGGATGCCCCAGGAACAAATAAATAAAAGCGGAGTGTGCAGAGCCTTCAACCTAATACTTTGACATTTGACATGACTTTAAATGTCAGTAGAACACAAAAGTAGTTGGTATAGTTTCACCCGACTTTATATAACTCGTGCTTGTTAGGAAGGTATTTAGCTTTTTAAAGACCAACCCGGACTTATTTATTTAATTGACTTATTTATTTGCAGTCGATTCGCTGTCTAGCCATTTATGTTGTCCGTACATACACTTCATAGCTAACGCAGTGCTAATTAATCTTAGGTCGGTAATGAATCTAGATTAATTTTAATGTACATAAGAGGCGACGGGGTGATTAATTCTGCGTGTCATCTACATTTATCACTATAATTACTAGTAGTTGTATAAGAAAAAAAATATCATATTATTTTATTTATAAGTGTGCCACAGCCTGGACTCTTCAGGAGGCAGATAAAATGCGATTTAATAGTTTGTTTACTTTGTGGGTTTATTACCATTTTACTAGGCAAACGGGTACGAGAAATTTTAAACTTGATTAGGGGTCATTGTATATTATTAAGATTGTACTGTTAGTGGATTTAAATAACGAATTTATTACTGTTTTTGAAAATATTACTTTAATCGTCACCTGAAGGGAAAGTTTGTGTATGTAGATTGTAGAGGTTATACTTTTACGTAAAAGTGATGGGGTAATCGTTGGGGGAGACATTTTGTACATTCAAAAGCACACTGGAGACTGATACTTACTATTTTTAATCCTTGAAAATATCTATTTTTTATGGGAAACTAAAAATGACACATATAAAGCTATAAAAATCCATAACTTATCGGATTAAAAAAGAAATAGTAATAATAGCTTAATAGTTAATAATTAAACTTTTATCCATCTTTTATTTATTATATATATCTTTTATACAAACAATGAATTTGAAAATATTATGTTAGTTAACTTGCAATAATCAATGATTGTAAGACTCTACAACTTTAGCCAAAAATAGTAATAAAGATTTCTATGACAGAGTTCGTCCGGGGAAGTGCCTACTACCATGCATATTTCTGCCGCTAAGCAGCATTGCTGTGTTTTTTTTAAAACAGGCACCTGAGGCTTAACATCTTCGCCTTTGACGGACACGGGCGGCAATTCGACGTGTTTCTTGTATAGTCTGCGATTGGTTGCCATCAAGTGCCATCTTCTTGGATCGTTAATTATTACTATAAATGATTTATATTTACTTTTTTAAATGAAATCCCGGTAATACAGTAGCGAGGAAGTGGCAGTCGAGATACAGCGCCTCGCACAAGAAGAACTACTCGCTGTCGCCGTAAATACAGATTAGAGAAGTTCCTCGCATCGATTCGCGGCGCATCAAATATTGAGCCCTCTACGAGCCGCTGGGGATGCATCATGCCGCGAATATGCTTTACGACAGCCCCCGCCCCCCCCGCACCCCGCGCCCACGCCGCAAAGCTTCATAAACTATGAATTTTCCCAATCGCAGTCAGGTGCGATTGCTTACACACACGATTTATTATCGATGCTCTATGATTTCCTCCCTATTTTATTGGTACCGTTATTGAATTATTGAGCGGTATCGATTTCTGTGGCTGTCGGTGATGTTGTCGAGTGATTTGACGAGTGTTTTGATGCGATGCGAGCTGTGTTAAGCGACGCCACCGGTTATTTTGCAATTTATACTATCGAATTTTAACTAATGTCAGCGGTCCGCTATCTTCATGTTTTATCGTTATGATTTCCACTTACCTTAAGGCAGGCCATCGGCTTGGTCTTCAATTAGAACTATAAAAAACTTGTGTATTTGGGATGAGTTCAACGATTATGCGTTCTGCATGAAGACGAACAGGACCACTTGTAAGATAAGCTAGCGCCGGCATATCAGCAACACTGATGAAACTAATGCAGGCTAGGAAGCGGTGATAGCCTAGTGGGTAAGGCTTCGGCTTTCCTTTCCTTGATACCGAGTACGATCCCCGGCACGCACCACTAACTTTTCGGAGTTATGTGCGTTTTTAATTTAAGCGATTTAAATAGCACTTGCTTTAAACGTTGAAGTAAACTTGCCTGCCCATGAGTTTTCCATAACGATATCAACGGCGTTTGAATTCCAGCGTGCGGCCAGCGTATTAGCGTACGGCCTAAACCCTTCTCGTTCTGAGAGGAGACCCGTGTCCTGTAGTGACGATGATGATGACCTATTCCAGTTCGTTTTCTACTATAACTGTAACCATCAACAACAACAGTACCAGAGTGAAATAGGACGACGAAATTGACCAAGAGTTACAACTGTTTGATTTTCTATTTGCTTTTTCCCTAATTAAATTATTGGCCTTTCGTTAAATAATTTAGGCGTTTAGATATCTATCGCCGCTTTCGAGTAACAGTATATTATCCGAGTAAATTATGCTATTTGTGATTTACTGGCGTCGTAACTACGCCGTAAACTCATCTCACTGAGATATGGAATATCACGTAATTAGAAATTTAGATCTCGTATCGGTCGCATCGTAAAGATCGTGTGTGTAAGTGTTAAGTCATCTTTTTTATGACTAGCAGGTGTCCGTGACTCGGTTTGTGTGTAATGAAGTTTCGTAGTCTTTTTCACTTTGAGAATTGCAAACTATGAAATCGCAGTTTGAGGCTTTAAATTGAACCTTATCTTAAATACTAAACTCACATAAAACAGCATAGACTCACCACGCCGCACCAATGTGGGTTGGCGAGCGTTTACTCGCTATATTCTTTTGTTTCTCGATGTGAAAAATAGCACAAAACAAACTATAGCCACCTGTAACTGATGCAAGTGTCAAATTTTTGGGTATTTCTCTTCTCTCATGGAACTTTGGAATCATCACTATATTTGTCCGCATCGGATATCGTCCTATGGCCGCTTTGTAGAGATATTGTACCCAAGCAAGAATCATACTCTAGACTTTTTATACAATACGAAATTATTTAGCTTGCCCCGACTGAAGCTTTTCTATTAACAGTGTGTTGCGCCTCACGTAACGCTCGATAGTTTTTCAGGTTTCGTACCAATAAAGTATCAACTCGATAGAATATGCATGAATTTTCATATTTACAACGTTACGGCCGAATGGAGGACTTGTTACACCGCAACAGAGTTGTACCAAATACAGTGACTACGTACTACTCGTGACAATATACTAGGTATACCTACTGATACTAACTCGTTGTAAATTATAAATAATTGCAGTGCCTGAATAATACTAAAAATAATTCACCATCATCACGTCAACCCATTACCGGCCCACTACAGGACACGGGTCTCCTATCAGAATGGGTTAAAAGGGCTAAACATAATGAATCTACAGAATATATAAAATACTATCTAGGTTTCTAGTAATTCAAGTCTGCAGGTCTACTAAAGTGATCTTAAAAGTTTAAACATGTAATGTAAATATTGTATGCATATTTTAGAATGTGTGCAATAATGAATAATGGAAATGCTGTAAGTTTTACTGACATTTGATGTTATCAAAGTTTATTTGATTATGACACAATTTAAATTTGACTTGTATGTTTAGGTAATATAAGCATTGATAGCTTGTGTAGTAAAGATATAATCTACATTCAATATACTAATTTAAACATAATATAATTTGAAAATGCTAATTTATGATGTGTGCACACTGTCATTTGCATACGGTGGTGAAAGGATGCATTAAATTATTGTTAAACAATTTATTATTAGTTATGACCCACAATTCTGTCTCATGAACTATTCTTATTATTACAGTTTACAGAGCTAAAAAAGTAAACTGAATATAAGTCTGAATTTATAGTATATAACAGTTATTACGGGTGTACATGTGCACGAGAAATACTAGTACAAAAAAAAAAAAAAAACCTGTTAATTACTTTTACCCTTTAATTATTCACGCATGATAAAAAGTAGATAGTATATCCTAATAAGCATCACGAGTAAACAATAATAGTTTAAACTGTTACTCTATAAGTACTTTTGAAACGCCAAGCCTTTCTGTTTGAAACGACTATACCACAGAACAGAACATTATTTAATTGAGTTACAGTAGGTACTCACTAGTATAGTATAATAAACTAAGTATTTGTACCTTTGGCTGTAAAAACGGAACATCTCTAGTGGGTAATGTAAAGAACATTACGCAGAATCCACAATTAGAGCCCGCGTTCACAATTAACACGTTTTAATTAATGAGCATTTGAATAACCAGTTAGTTAGATTACAACTTCATTACGGCCGGCTGCCATTTCTTAGCTGCACATAATTTCAATATCTAATGTTGCACTGTTCTAAGGTTACATACCGTAAAAGTTGTCAGGTGAGCATGCTCACTTGGCGTTTACCACTATTTTCAATAATGTATGAAATAAGCCGTACGTTCAGACATTGTCATCTCTGTTGGTGATTTACGCATTTTATTAAAATCTGTTTTACTTTATTTATTTGGGACACTTTGGAAAACAATAACATATTGTAACAATAGCTTCAATCAATGTTTAACAGGATAAGGTGACTGACTGATTTATCAACGCACAGCTCCAATATCTGGACCGCTCAAGCTTTTATTTAGCATTCAGATAGCTTACATAATGCAGGGGTCCGCTTTTGCAAACAGTTTGATATTTGCGTGAGATTTTTACTGACTATAATTAAAATCAAACAACGTTAGCCAAGTCGCGGACAAAAGCTTAGCTATTTATGTATATAAAAATGTAGGAGTTTTGAGACGATGATTTTGATTGGTATTTGATGATATTTCCAAGCCTATCACGACATGAGATTTTGTATATGTCTCTTAACTGAGTGCCTAGTGCCTTATTAGTAACGCTATATATAATTATCTTAAGAATTGCCAACTGGTCATCTACACAATACACGATTGCGGCGTTTGTAAACTTAATTTTAAAATTGTACCATTTATTAGTAATATCCTAGGAGGCCACTGGTACGGACCTGGCAAACAATCGGGAAGAAAAGCTAGACAGGTCTAACTTTCTAAACACCTGTAGATTATCACGAAGCTGAATCTCAAATGGTGATCAAACGTTAATTGATGGTATTTCCAAACAAAGCTACCAACTTGAATGACAAACTGCGGATCGTGTGAGTGCTATAACTGTCATCTGTGCAAAAGTTTACCCGGCTAAGTTTGTAGTGTGTTCTTCTTGGGGGGTACTCGGGTTTCAAACACGCCCTTATCCACCAGGGCTCTTCTCGTAGCTCTAGGTTTAAGTTGGCAAATATTATTATCACCGACACCTTATAATAATATGGCCTGTAAGTCTACATGAAAAAATAATTTTTAAAATTATTGAAACAAAGTGAAAATAAATTACTCAAATGAACGTGATTTAACCAAGAAAGTTTAATGACGTCATCAACATTTGTTTGCAAAAAACTACGAATCGAGTTAAACAAATTCACAACGTCCGCGTCTACTAGACTGTGCCGTGGGATCAAGGCACTAATGATAGTTAAAACAAAAGTGATCGCTCAGAGGTCGCCCAGCGCAGTAAATGAGGCAGTAAATAGTGAGGAGTCGTAACCCAAATAGCTGGTAACGTGTGGAATTTCACACGTGGCCCGGGAACCGCCGCTCATCCATCCAATGTCTTATAATTACTTCCTAATGAACCTACGAAACATGCTACAATCAATATCTATAGCTTCGGTATTTCTAGCAAATTAAAGTGGTGAAGCGGTGATAGCGCATTGAGCAGGAGCTGGACTTCCCTTTCGGGGGGCCGAATTCAAATCCCCGCACGCACCTCTAACTTTTCTACGTTATGTGCGTCTTAAGTAGGTAATTAAAATATCACTTGCTTCAACGGTGAAGGCAAACATCTTGAGGAAACGGGCATGCCTCAGAGTTCTATATAATGTTTTCAAAGTTGTGTGGAGTTCACCAATCCGCACTAGGCCAGCGTGGTGGACTAAGGCCTTAACCCCTTCTCATAACAACCCACTACGGGTTGATATGATGATGATGATGATAAAACAAATATCATCCATAAGTATATTATGCATAAAAAATTGGTCTGGCTAGGTTCGTCAGTGGCTAGTTACCACCCTACAGGAAAAGCCGAAAACTATCCCGTAGTAATAGCTAAAATCCATCGGCCTGCATTGTGGCAGCATGGAGAGTCTCAACTCCATATCATTCTTTTGGTAAAGGAAGTTTGTGCACGGCAATGGGACATAAATAATATGAGGATCGTAAGGATTAAAGAAACCTTATATTGCTGCTAAGATACGTTAAAATGTGCCATAATATGTGACTGAAAGCTTATATGCTGATTCTACGTTTTAGAACATTCTGAATAGGCTAAAGAATAATTTCTTAGAACCCTAAAAAAATTACGTCTTTAATGCTACGAGCATTCCGTTTTCAAGCGAAAGGGCTCTAAGTACGAATTCATTACCGACGAGCCCTTAATAAGCTCACTCGTAAATTGTCCTTAACAACAGATTCCGAATTACTCCGACCAGTTATAACTTTTTATATTTCACTTTCCACTTTTTACACCGAACCGCCCGCTCGCCCCGGCGCCGCAGACTTGCAACTTCTTCGCGACTTTGTAGCAGATTGGAACAACAAATGAATGTGTCACTATTCTATGAATGATAATGAAACTGTTTGTCTCCTAACCCTCAGTAGGTACTTGCCTCGAAGAAATCCCTAGCAGAGATAAGGCCGCCGCCATTCGTATATGTTTCGTTTTGGTGTGTACTAAAGAAATAACAATAAAATTATGTTTCATATTTATGATTATACGAAATTTTATCACCCTTACTTATTAATATAAATACCTATGTGTGTTTGTTTTTCCATTATGCCCTAAATAAGCAACCAGTCAACTTGAATTTTGGCATGGAGTTAGTTAAAAGGACGGAGAGTAATATAGATTTTTCATTCCTACGGAGTCTCTAGGAAAATCGTAATTAACGCAGACCAAGAACGCGGGCAACAGCTATAATTATTATAAGATGTAGAAAAATTAAACAGTTCGCCAAGCCATATCAATTATTTCGACTTTGTCATCTCTTACTGAAACACAACCTAATTAATAGATACTTACTAAACGTATCCAAAATTTGTGGTACGTGTCAGCAAAATCGTCCATCAAAAGTCCCCAGTCACAAAATCCAACCTACTTGTAAAATAATCATGAAGGAATTAAGTAAAATACCCAACTATGTAATGTTTAAACCCAAAACTTTAGATAATAAAATTCTAGTTATTGTTTTAATATTCTGTTCGAACTAACTTTTTCTTAGAGTGTTATAAAATGATACTCGCACATAAGGAAGTAAAAAGTTAATACGTGGTAGTTAAGATGATAAGCTGTGCTCCATTTAAACCCTTACCATACGAACTGAACTAAGTCACGGGCAATAAAACTTAACTGACTCCGATTTGTACTTAACAGTGACTCGCATCTAGCTAACAACCATTTCACAAAAATAAGATGATAAATCAAAGAGTCACAATAAAAAAATATGATTTACATCGCCTTGATACCCGGCGGCTTCTAATTACGGATTTGAGTGTTTCAAATAATATATTGCACTCATTTTTGCTATGTGTTGCCATGCCTAAGCTACTTAGCTCATAAATACATCAGTTGTGTAACTTTGAGGAGCCCACTGGCATCATAAATTACTAATGGACAATAACTTAGTGTGGTTGTAATATGAACTATAAAAAATATGTAAGAAAAATAAAATTTTGAAATATTTCAAGTTAAATTACGTCTACGACCTACATAAAGGGTTGAACAGTGATAAGAACAATACAATGAACGGTATAAGTTACTACGTATAAGTTTAATAATAAAAAGAAGACGTTCTAAAGACCTTGCATCTTCATATAATTATATAGTTATATACATTCACGTGTGATTTATATAACTATTTGCTCCAAATTTATTGAGACATATTGATTTCAAACGTCGAATATAAACCAATATAAAAATGTGTGCCTATATAAAATCTTAAAAAACAAATGCTATGGATCGTATTACAAGTTAGTGCAAGGACGAAAATACTTTGTCCCGACTACAGAAGAGCAATTCTTGCCAGCTTTTTCTCGGTAGAATCTGCCTTCCGAACTGGTAACAGAGTAATTACAAAAAAACTTGAGGTTTCAAAAGATCCTTTAAAGTAGGTTACTTCAAATTAATTAATTTATATTTGAATTCTTATAATGATTGAATCAAATCATCATTTATACGAAAATCGAATCCGAATCTCACCCGGCGCACACCGCTGCGCCAGCGAGTGCGCCACTAATCCGTAAGTCTGCCAACTACAAGTGAACCCTTTTCGTTCGGCGCCAATAATGAAATCTGGGGTGTGAAATAAAAAGGAAAAACAATCTTAATTAAATTTTCTTTTGGAAATTTAATAAGTGCGGCACATCGGTGCCTCGACGCGCCGCGCGCTGCCACCTCACTTATTTATTACAACAGTATTTGCTTAGCTGAACCGCTGCCCTCGCTCAAGATTCAATAAAAAACTAATTGCCGTTGTATGAATTCTAACACAAGTCTACATAAATTAAAGAAAGGTTCTGTTATCGATCCCAAAACTCAAAACTGCTCGATGAGGAATTTTGAATTATCAATTAGCCAAACTTCTTTATTTTTCATTTGGATATTAGACTAGGTACTTTACTTTGAATTTCTGACTTCAGAGGTCAGAAAATAACTTGGGAATCAAAAGCTGAATTTCCAGGCAAACGAAGTCGCGGGCTATAACTATTACCTAATAAACTTATCTAATTAAATGCGCATGTTACATAGAGTTAGGAATTAATTTGATAATAATCCTTGCTGCAGACAAATATCAGGTGTCATCTTATTGGCAAACGTGATGAAATATAAGGCTACACACACATGAGCAACGTTCAACCCAATGTATGCAAAATATCAAAAACTGCTTTTAAATAATGTTTACCGTCGAAACTTGAAACAGGATTAATTAGTGTCTCGTAATGAAGACTAAACTGTAATTAGTTACAATGTAAGGATGTGTTCTATGCTTTTTTAAATGTTAATAGACACATAAAGAGCAACTTTACTATAATTCTTTACTGATTCCACGCATGTCTACGGGGTTCTTACAATGTAATATAATTTGATCATAAGTTTTTAAGTAGATATTTCTATTTTAGAAGATACTTTAAGTTTTAATAATTTTACTTACACAACACTTTACCAAGCATGTTGTTTGGTTAAATATTTTGGCATAAAGTGACTTCATTAATTTAATAAGTGCGGCATAATTGCAGAGAATAGGTAAGGTTCCAGAGGTACAAAGAAGAAAATTAGAATATTTTGGTCATGTGAACACCAAAAAGTATGAACTTCTTCAGCTTATCAGAATATCATGGCTCAAAAATCTTCTACAATGGTTTGGAAAGAGCACCAAATCATTATTTAGAGCAGCGGTGTCAAAAGTAAACTAATGATGGCCAACCTTCGTAAAGAGACGGCGCCCTAAGAAGAAGATTACTTTTTGCATTTTAAGTTAAAAAAATCGTAGCCCGTGTGTAAGTAGCGTAATAGATTTCGCATTAATAAGATGAAATAAAACGCATCAATTACAAAGCGCCTCGCAAGCCGGCGCCGGCCTTCACCCAATTCGAATAAATAAAAACATTTTATTGCACTCTTACTGGCAGCCAGCTAGAGGTCGAAAATCAACTAAATTGGCCATTAATCACGAAATTAATTTAGTTTTTTTAAATCAATAAAAACAACACGCTGCTTGTCAGTTAAATAAATGAAGTAATTCAGCCTTGCGGTTGTAGCATCCCGCTCCAGGGTAAAAGATTCTGCATAAAACATTGACACAGAATTATTTAATAACAGAAAATTCACTGCGTCGACACTGTTCATTAGAATTAGTATCTAACAAAGATGCAATAAGTTGAAGTGCACTCGACAGTCCGCGTTATATCAACCTACATTAACTAGCCCATAACACTCTGCTAGCCATAATACTGACTACGTGCGAGTGATTTGTTAGGCGAAACCGCTTTAGACACTATTTTGCCATACCTTACTGGCAATCTGTCTATAAAATCACTGGCTAAGACTTAAGAGTAACTAAGTAAGGGTACGCTAAGAGTAAAAATTTATTAATAAACTAGTGGACCCGCGCGACTTCGTCCGCTAATGAGTCAACTTCAAAAAGTAGTTGAATGTTGTCGCGGACTGTTTTATAGAACTTTAAAGAAACAATTTCGATATACTAACTACGTATTACCGTCGTTTGGCGTAACGTTTACCGTTCACGCATCGCACGCATCGGAATCTCTCAAAAGGATAATTTTTGTGTCGTCGTGATGTTATACAGCCATAATTGATACTACGAATCCAAAAAAAATCGAAATCGAAACAGCATTTTCTGAGATTAGCGCGTTCAACCAAACAAATTCAAAAGCTTGATAATATTTCAACGATACCGATCAAAAAAAACCCAGCAATCTAAACCTCCGTTGCGCGGATTTTGAAAGACAAATGCGGTAAAAATAGCGTTGCTATCCTGTAGGAGCTATTTGCTTTTCCGGAATAAAAAAAAAAGCCTATGAGCTATTCAAGGATGGTACGCATTCATTCTATCGTTGTCCCATATGCCTTGCGACGTGCTGTTATCTGTGAAGAGTTATGTCCTTTATATCCAACAATATTTATCAGATCTTCATTAAAATTAGACAATACGTGCTTAATAGTAAACACTTTCAAACGAAAAAAGAATAATTACAATCGATTCAAATTTAACGGAGGTGTGAAGTGAAATTGATTAAAATTTTCCTTCCCTTTACCCGGAGGAAACTTACTGTTTGTCGGGATAAAAAGTATCCTTTATGTTGACCCGGAATATCAGCTACACCTACACCAAATTTTATTAGAATCCGTTCAGTAGTTTTCACGTGATGCCCGGACAGACAGACAGACAGACAAAAATTAAATAAAAATCTGTTTTGGACTCAGTATCGAATATAAAGCATCCCCCGGTCAAAATTTTCAAAATATATTAAATGTACAGAAATCTTCCAGTTACAGATTTATTATAAGTATAGATATGCCGTGCGTCGTTGGAGCAGTATACAGGGGGTAGGGGGCTAATATATAGCAGGTATACAGGGGGCTAATGCCCAGCCGTAGAACATTGATTAAGCTGTTGATAGTTATACATTAAGCCGTGATAACCTAGTGGCTTCGGCTTCCCGGTACCCCCGAACGCTTAAGTCCCGTCAAGTTATGTGCGTTTATAATTTAAGCAATTAAATGCTTTGACGGTAAAGAAAAACATCGTGAGGATACCTGCAAGTCGGAGAGTTCTTGATAACGTTTTCAAGGCCTTGTAAAGTGTATAACATTTATCCTACTTTTGAGAGGAGACCCGTACCCTGATATTGATCCGGTAGTGGGTTGATGATAATGAAGATGAATTATCGAAATACATAAGAGCGAATGGCACCAATAGTGTCTCAGAACTCATAGTTGTATACAGATGCAACGTCGGATAGGAAACCACGATTCAGTTTTGATATTTCAAAGCACACTGCAGCTACTCAAAATAATGGTTGCCGCGGCGCATTCAAAGTGCGCTGGCTTCCGATAATACGAGCAGGATCAAGGTTAAGCAAGAGAATTAGAATACACAAAACTTAAACAGGCAAATAGGGACACGGCGTAGGGCAGAAGATGGGCAGATAGTACGGCGGGCGGTGGAGCGGAGAGCAATATTTAAATAAACACTTAGCAACAATAACTGCGATAACCGCCACCGCGCCCGCTGCAACCTCTGCCGTGAGATACCGCCGGTACCGACGGCAGAAACCTACCATCGAACAAAAAATAGACAAATTTAACGCCTCTCTTTTCTCTGCTCCAATAAGTCACTCGGCTTCCCTCAAGTGTCCTTTCTCATTTTTATGAGAGCAACAAGGAGTTTGTATCCACCGTGGTGTTTCAATAATGATAAAGGGCCTATGTGAATAAAACTAATTATTTCAATCCTCGACAACAATAGCTTAAGAGTTTGACATGGCCGCATTCGATTTTCTACTCAATCTCAATAGTGGAGCGTTAATCCGAGTGATTTTGGAAAACTCAGTATCTTCGATACAATATGTACATGACAGCGATAGAATATGTACGCATAACTTAATGCTAGACAAGCGTACCATAGTGAGCCAAATGCCAACACTTTTGGAAGTAGGTCCTAGCTATAATACTTAGAATTAATAAAGAAGAGCTTGCATGGTTAAATTGGAGAAAAGTAGAGTCCACCAACATCAACTAAGGGGAGGTCTTTCTTGAGGACTTTGTTCAAAGTTGGCAAAATGTAAGTCATGATTCCTGTTATAATATATTTTGATAATTTTCTAACATGGCTTGACTTTTTTACACGTAGGTGTTTCAATACCTATAAAATATATTTGTCTGCCTTTTATTATAAAAAATGCCATTTAATTTCAAAACGCAATCGAGGAAATTCAAAAAATCTTAATGATGATGACGGTTTGCTATTCAATGCTTGTTAGCGATCAGGACTGCGAGGAATTTCCGATATGTTCGCAAGCATTCAAACACATCGCGTTCACGAGATCTATAACAAAGCCATGATACCTAGCACTGCGTAATTAGTATTGTTTTAACCGACATTAAAATAAGTTTTTCAATAATTCCCATTTTATAGAAATGTTTGAATTGAATTTTGAATTGTTCTGGGATTCATTATTTTTCAAAAAATCCACACTAAAATGTATTATTCTGATACATCTTAAGTCTCAATATAATTCAGTTTTATATTTTTTTTTATAGTTTTAGTAACCAGCTTACAATAGAATATCTTGACATTTATGACATTGATTTAAAAAAAATGTATTTATATATATCTTAAAAATAACAGTCCCTTATTTTAACGATAGCGTAACTGGTTTGAGTGCCCTAGGTAAACATACATACATTTTTAATTAAGTTTATAAAACTATTTTTTTTGTAAATAGAGGAATTCAAATTTACTTTGATACGGTGCTACCCCTGTCGGAGGTCTGACTGCTACTTTATTATTTATTTATTAGACGATCGACTGTCGCAGTAGGCAAGCGACTCTGCTTTCTGAGACAAAGGCTGTGGGTTCGAATCCCACAACTGGAAAATGTTTTTGTGATGAACATGAATGTGTTCCTGTGTCTGTGCGTTTATCTGTATAGTATAAGTGTTTATGTATATTATTCATAAAAATATTCATCAGTCATCTTACGCTACGCCAGCTACGCTTACTTTGTGACTAGATGGTTTTGTGTGTATTGCCGTATTTATATTTATTATTTATTATTTATTATTTATAAGTAACCTACCTCCTTGCAAATTCTAAATATTTTTAGTATCACATTTACCTACTCTGTATAGAGGCACTAGGTACGTGAAAGCCGGTTACTTTAAAGTATGTTATACCTATGTACGCTATTATTTTATAACTGTTCATTATTTTTTAGCAACAAAATGCCAGATGCTTCCTCGCCGTGACCGCACCTCATAGCATAGCCATGTTAATTGCAGATATTTATATAATTACGCATATTACTATTACCAGTGATTGCCCCTACGCCACGCTACAGTTGCTTCAAAATTAAAAACACGTCCGTACTAAATCTTAAGTTTAAATGTCAAATATTAAAACCACAACAATTTATTTAAAAAAATTATATGCCTTTTTATCCAAATTTTCAACACTATTTTCAATATCTGTATTCTTGAAGAAAAAAGGAAAGATTTGCTTGCCGTGAAAACCAGTATTTTTTTTAGTTGCTCATCTTACCGTAACACTAATGCGAACAACTTTTTGAAAACATATTTAAGCCTTTTAAAATATTATTACTGACTTTATTAGACCACAGCAAGCGTAATTTTACGATTTTAGCAGTCTGCTTTTAGGTACATATTATATAGATTTATTTTATCACCTCCTAACTCAACTGACTGATTCAAAATAGACGTAGTTTGTTAAAATAAAGATTATATTTTGCGTACCTCTAGAATGCCAGCTATATCTGTACAAAATCTCATCAACGTATGGGTACACGCAAACAAATGCTCAAACACAATATCGCATTCATAATATGAGTATGGATTACCAGGGATTTGAAAAATTAAGCCATTCTTTTCTACTTCATGATGTATTTTTAACAACCAACAACCATGTTACGATGATATATTATCTAGTTAAAAACAGAAACAACTATGGATATCTAGTTAAAAACAGTGGCGCCCGAGAGTCAGTAGTAATCAGTTTTTAGTTTTTTTTAACTAAATGATGTGTACGTGGTGTTTTTGCTGACCGTACGCGCTGAACCGTACTCCACGTATCATACGCTCATGAATAATGTATCTCGCTCTAAATAATATACGATTACAGTGGAGGAAAATGCACTTTCTTTGTCTTGTAGAGTTTTTGTGGCCCGCGAGCCCCAAATTCGGATAATGACCGCACTACGTCACTCGCTGTAATGTTTAAAACCAAACTGTTCTCACGTTCACGTAATTTCTAGTTATAAGTCTTTTATCAGTGCGTATTGACAGAAGTGTGGCTCCAAAACACACGTCGTTTAGGTATTGTAGAGCTGTTGATAAAGCTCAGAGTCCTTTAGCAGGGAGCTATTTTCGTAATAAAAATATTTAATAACCTATACTGAATGCCTTATGTATATAAGTCATTCAGTATAGGTTATTTAAAGATCCATACTTTATATAACAAATGTAAAAGTGTGTGACAAAACAGACGCGATATCGCAGATAATATGTATGTGCGATATCGTGTCTGGTGATGTATTTATGCTAGTTTTGTTAATATGCCAAAATTCTGTTTCTGTCTGGCACGAACGTATAGCAAAGTATAAATTTAGATATTTTTCACAATTAAAAATATATAGTATTATGAAATGAAAAGTCAGGACTAAGAAGCTTACATGAAACGGTGCAATAAAAAATGCGCAACACGTTCACAAGCACAGAAAAATCCATACACACATACATAGGCAAACCCAGGCACGCACACACTCACACACACACACACACACAGACATACATACGAACTCACGCAAATTTACACAAGCTACGACAAATACATTATTTTTTGGTAGTTTTTTATCGATTGGTCTTTACCTATTCTTTAATTTTGTATGATTATGAACTGTTTCATTTGTTTGTTTAATTTAAGTACCAAATTTTTTGTATGTTAAATATAAAAATGTATTTCAAAACTTATATTTATGTAATCTTTGTGACCTTATATTTATTTGAAACCATTTATAACTACATTTGTAAAGCTGTTGCTAATGAATAAATAAATTTAAAAAACAAAGGGGGAGGGCGTTTCTTAACGGACTGTATCCGGTAATCATTATTTATTATCCCCGACAAATAAGCAAACCTTTGCCGTGTGTTTATTCTGCGTCTGTATGTGGCACCCCACAGAAGCTTACAATCCAAAGTCACTCCAAAAAATTCTCGAAATTCCTCAATTTTAGAGATTATCTGTTCACCAAAAAAATCTTTTTGAGTTATAATTGACGGAGCAAGCAGCACTGACTGTAAAGGAAACCATAAACCGAGCAAAACGTCAAGGGCATGCACGTGCACGTTGCACATGCAAAATGCCGCCCTGAGTCCATAAATTTTAAGCCTCAGATGCCTGAAGTTACACCGGCAACCACGACCTTCAGACCGAAATAGAGCATTGCATTAACATTTACTTTCCCGGGCAAGCTCTGTTGCAAAAAGCTCTACTACTACTGTAATATATTTCTTTCAATTTACTAAGTACTAGTAGGTAGAAGTTAGTAGTAGTGGCAGTATAGAGAGTTCTGCCATCACGAGTAGCATCAAGCATGCGGTGCTGATGTAGCAGGTGAGCTGCTGCCGGCGCGGGTCGCGGGGATGTCGGTAATTGGCGCAGTACCTCGCTGCTAATTGCGCAATTATCGCCTGCGCGGGAGTCGCCACGACACGCATACAGCCTGCTATTATCAGTGCGACCACATAAAAATGTAGTACTGTAGTGCAACTCTGATGTTTCCTGTGGCCTGAAGCAATGATCCGAAAAACTAGAAAATCTATTTATGAAGCACTGGGCTTGCATGCGTTTTCTCAGTGCTTAGTAAATGGAATGTTTGCCAAATATCATTCTGACATAGCTTATAGGCCTTTTTTAAGCAGGTAATGCAATTTTAAATTAATTGAATTTTTATTTTTTATTATTTTTTTGAAATGGATGAAATGTCTGTCAAAAAATATTATTATTATTTTAATACAATCAAAAATCACAATAAAAAACTTCTTGTGTATGATCGGGAACCTATAAACACAACCAGACCGGTAACTGTTGTTATTAAATGTCACCACCATAATCTTTTATTATTACCTGGGCCACCACAGGGCACGGGTTTTCTATCGGAATACGAAGGGTTGAGCCATAGTTTACCACGCTGCCCAAGTGCGTATTATGGAGAACTCTCAGGTTTCGACACGATGGTTTTCGTACGATGTTGTCCTTTACTGTTAAAGCAAGTGTATATAGTTTGGTGTGTTTGTATATAGTTTCTTAAAAGACACATCATTTCAAAGTTATGTGGGGCAGAAATAAACTTTCCCCAGAAAGGAAATCCGAAGTCTTAGCCACTAGACTATCACCGCTATAGATGAGGCTTACCGCAGGGTTGGCTTACTGTGTGTCTAGTCTGTGGCATAGCATTTCGCGTGAGGCCCAGAAGGACAAGGCGTGGGACCTGCGTCTTCCGAACTACGCCCTCGATAGAACAATGTCATTTGAGCACAGCGACGCGAACCGCCGCAAGAAGCGTGAGAAAAACGCCGCTCGCGTGCGCCGATGATGGATGCCTTCCAAATGTCATATCGCTCATTATCCCGCGAAGAACTTATAGATATCCATAATTGAAAAGAATAGCGTTCACAGTTGATTGCTATAACCGTCGTCAGCGGTCCCGCCAGCGGCCATACGAGAGATATGAGTGCGGACCCCATACGCGGCTTCACGTACTATTTGTTAGTTAAGCTCTGGTTACTCTATGACGCTCGCAGTCTTGCCTTATGAAGTGTTGCTCTGTTTATACGCGATGGTTTGCCACTTACTATGAGGTGGGCCATCTGCTCGGTCCGTCAATCATTACTGTAAAAAGAAAGAAAGAATGTAAGTATTTTATGTCTGTCTGCAGGATGAAATGTAAAATTACGTCAAGGGACAGGTTCAAAATTATATGGTCAATGTAAAAAATTAGAAATACGTGTTTGGCAAGAGCATTTTATTGGTAGTGCCGAACATAGGTAGCAAACAAACTAATTTATAAACACACAGACACATTGTTGTACTTATAATATTAACTAGCTGACCCGTGCAACTTCGTCTGCACCAAATCGGTTATTACCGGAAAACACAAATAAAATGACATTTTCTAAAAATGAATCCTAGCTAGATCGATTTATCGCCCCCGAAACCCCCTGTATACTAAATTTCATGAAAATCGTTGGAGCCGATTAAGAGATTCCATTTATATATATACAAGAATTGCTCGTTTAAAGATATAAGATATTAGTATGGAAGTATGGTATTTTGTCTTTAGAAAACAATATTACTAACAAATAGTACTTAACTTGTATTTCAGAATATCTGTTTTCCGTACCTTTACGTGTACGAAGGAAAGGAGAGCTTAGTCTAAATTACTTGTAGATAAGTTTCAAAGGAGATGACGTCGCATTTGACAAAATATTGCAGTGACGAGTGAGTGTGTTAACATTTGTACGCCACAGTCGGAGTAAATAAAGAACACAAAACTTGTACCTATTATTTTTACCAAGCTATTCAATAGTTAGGCCCCCCGCACACTGGCGGCCTCGTCGGCAGTCCTGCGCGTGACCGGCATACCGCGGCGCAGGCATTGTGCCCGGTTAGTGCCCGGACGACAAACAAACAGCCATTCTCGACACTTCTGTGCTCACCCCGTCTTTAATCCAACATCAACAATTCACACTTTAACATTCGTTATTTCATCCCATGAGAGCTGAAAGCGAAGCCGGCTGCAACCAAGGAACTACGGCATCAAGAAATTTTCAAATGTTAACTTTACGTTGAACAATTGCCAAAAAAGACAACATCTCCTATTCGGTGCGAAGATCTCTTTGGTGTGGAGTATAAAGTTTGAAGAAATTATAAATTCCAACGTACAGATTCTCCTGCTTTTCGCGAAGTAAATATGTGTAGCAAATTAAGCTAAATCTTAATTGTATATCATGGAATTCCTCAAAGTAACGGCTGCTTCTACCCAATAAGAAACTTTCCCGTTGTTCAGTAAGTAACTTCTTAGTAATAAATGAGTTTTAACGCATTTTTTAAACTTATGCATTGGTACTTATATCTAAAATTGCGGGCCACATTCTGATGCCACTTATTTATTAGCCAATTTTCATCACAATAATATAACTACTATTATACAACGATCACCAAGCTTAATTTGCTATGATTGCAATGAATGACTTAAAACCTCTTCATACTTCATAGACCTTCCAAGTACGCCTTTACGGCCGTTTTGCTCAAACTTTGCTGAAGTCAACTTCTTCCTTAGAAGTTGACTTCACAGCGCAAAATTGCTAAGTAAACTCACATATTATATTGAGGGGAGAGATTAGAGATTATAGATCCAGAAACCTCGCACTGAATCTATCGTATAATGTATAATATATTATAGTTGCTACATTTGGCGGGGGGCAAGGAAGCGAAGTTAAATGGCCACATATTTGTATTCATTATCTCGTGCGTGCGAGTCGCCGCGCCGCGCCGCTGACATGCAGCTTGCGTTTCGTACGAAGAGATTTACAAGACGTCCCAGAGTCATGGCCAAAGCTGCTGACGCGCGCGACTGGCTTGTTTACCGGCTATATGTTGAAACCCGAATTATATCATTTTCAGTGACTCTTCCACTGTGCCATGCAGTCACTTTTGTTATCTGTTTGGCCCGCTCCAACAGTTACAATCAAAGAGCTTAAATAAATATAATATATAAAAGTCGCATTCTTATAATAATAGTTATTAATATAAAACCACACGTGAGACGTGGTCGCGAACTATGGGCCTCATAAGAAGGCTCAGAGTCACTCAGCGAGCGATGGAAAGAGCTATGTTAGGAGTACTTCTACGTGATCAAATCAAAAATGAGTAGATCCGTAGAAGAACTAGAGTTACCGACATAGAGTCGCGAAGCTGAAGTGGCAATGGGCGGGGCACATATTTCGGATAACCGATGGACGTTGGGGTTTCCAGGTGTTGGAGTGGCAAGCCCGTACCGGTAAACGCAGCGTTTGTCGACCCACAACCAGGTGGACAGACGACATAAAGCGAGTCGCGGGGTGCCGCTGGATACAAGCGGCCCAGAGTCGTGAAGTTTAGAACGCCCTGCAAATGCCTATATCCAGCAGTGGACATCAATCGGTTGATTTGATGATGATGATGATAAAACATCACGTGAACAAGTTACCAAACAACTCATTTTACCGCCCTGTCCTATCTATAAATAATATGACGCTCAAGTATCTTCTGCTTCATACAAGTGTTAGCACTACAAGAATTTATTACCTACTTAATTTACATCTACTGGTATAAAGGTGAAGATCGGTTACTTAATTCTTAAGACCAGTTTAAAATAACAAACTTACAACTCCAATGAGATTACTATCGTTTAATTTGAATTAAAGTAGACTTGTTTGCGGCCTACGAATGTTTATTAATAAAGCTATATGAAAACGTCTTGTACCGAATTTTTTCGTAGAACCACTACAAATATTCGAAAATGCATCTAATGCGTTTGTGTACACAATATCACTGAAAACAGGGCATAGGTAGCTCTACTATCCGAACCTTCAATGGTGTTTAATTAGCTTAAGATCGTGACATTATGGTATTACAATTCAGTTTAATCTTTGCAATATTTTTAAATTTTTTGTTGATTTTTAGGAATCGTCGAGCTTAGTATAAATTTAATTTTATATTTTTATCAAAATGCTTACCTTCTTTTAATTCTATTCTAAATTTCTAGTATAAACTTAGTTAAGAAGCCTATTGCAGCGTTACAAGTCAACCTTTTATTTCTGGTCAGTAAATTTTACTTGATCGTGTACTCGTGTCGCGGGATAGCCGTTGGATAGAAGCTTCATCAAACATAAGTCAACTAATGTCGAACTAATAACATGAGTTATTAATTCAACATTAGTTTTCATAATATGGATAGCCGTTTACTAAAAATCAATTAAAAAACAAAAGTAAAGAATGGTAACAACATATCCTTATTTTCGCTGCGAAGAACTTCATAGACTTAATATATAGTTATATAATATTATGTAGTTTGATCTTAATATTGTACTCAGAATCTTAAACTATAAACAGTGCGCGTCGCGCGCCGCGCTGCCACAAAGAGGAACGTAGTAAATAGACTACCTCATCCAATTCTGACATGAAGACAGAACGTTTGTCTCTCATTGTGTGGTAGCGGTGGTACATCGCATTGGACACGGCCGCAAGGACGTGACCCTTTGTTGAACTACACGCGGGGTTCGACTCCCGCTTACAAAAGCTTCAAAAAAACACCGAAACAGTATGGGACTCATCATAGATGTGTTTCTACCCACCAACCACAAAGTAAAACAAAAATATGTAACCTTTTAAGGTAACGAAATTAAACATAACTATGAAGTCTGTTTTAAGTTAATACATAAACCGCATCCAAATTTTCAGAGTAAGTAGTTAGTAAGTGAAATGTTATACATAGAACGATTGTTGAAACTTTGGCTTTAAACCGTAAAACATTGGAATAAGGTAGACTTGATATTTATTTGCATAATAAACACGTCTACATAGATGTTATTTCAATACTAATTACGAATTTACCGTGTGCCATTACAATGGCGTGCAAAGATTATATGACTAATTGAAGATTAATTGATAGAAATATTTATGATACAAAAAGAAAAACATAGAATAATTAATTATTATAATTTAATTCAATATAAGTTTTAGCGTTAATTATGGATAATAATATTGATCTACACACTTTTTTGACAACAATAATTAGTATGATTAAAATTTAAAAAAATAAAAGTCTAATGTTACCAAACATAACATAATTCAAAACCTCGAAAGTATATTATATGCGACAGGCAGTCTATGTATTATACCTATACGCCTTAGTCCATAATGTAATTTTACATGAAAGTCGTAATGTAGGTACTAGAAAGTTAAATGTTTCATCGTTTCATGTTAAAGTTTGTCCACCGCTTTCATCGGCATCTTTTGTCTTGAAATATCTTACTATCGCCTTCTTTATAAAATGTAATAGCGTCAATTTTGAGAACTTAGGTATAAATGACGTTTGAGTTATTGAGACAAGTTAAAAGAAACTTTACTTCAGAACGTTTGTAGATATTATGATAGGAAAGAACTAGGAAAACAGCTCTACGTAGGTCACTTCCAAATGGAGAATTTATAGCTCACCAACTCGAAATACCGGCTCGCAAAAAACGCTAGATCATCTCAGGCAATTAATCAGTCTCGTTTGGGCTACGTCCTAGTGCATCGCTCGTAACAAATGCGCCCGTGATATTACCTCATACCAAAATACTTAATCCCCAAACTAAATAGCTGTACTTAATCAACGGCGGATCTAACATTAAGTCCCCCGTGCGGCCGATTCGTATCGAATCGGAATGACGTCTCATTCGTCCGATTTATTACACTTGTATCGTACAACCATTTCTTATATTTTTAAAGCCACAGACTAAAATTTACTTAACATGAAAACTTTGTAAATGTACAGTGTACCAACGCAATCCATATAGAAGTTTGTACGCTGTGGTCGTTAGTTCACAGTCATAGTCACAGAAGGCAAGGGCGGTGACGCAACATTTTGCATGGCGTTCGATTCCCGCGGGCGATAAATCACGCCGTCCGACAAGCGAACAAAGCCGCGTAACGCGCCGTGTCTTTGTGGATTTTGAGCGATTTCGGTTTAGCATCATTTTTCATAAGTGACGCGAGTTGAGCCGGCATTTTACGCTGATCACGAGCGCCAGGCCCGCGGGAGTGTAGCCATTGTTCAGCCTCACATCTTAATGATGGCTTTTTATTTTAGTGCGATTGATCTTTATACAAATCATTGAGAGCCAAGGAAGAGCAAAGAAGGGGCCCCGGCTGGGGCACTTTTGTTGACGTGTATAAGTTTACCCAGAACTAGACTTGATCATTATATTTTACAGGGGAAAAATAAAACAACAACAAAACAATAAGTTTTTTTTTTATTTTTCTACTTCACTCATATTTGCGTTTGCCAGCGACTTCATTTGCGTACAGTTTCTAAAAGGCTTTTTTCCTTTTCATAAAATGAATGTAAATCTCCAACATATATAATATGAACCCACCTTATCACTCAGTGCCTATTCCTCAACCTACCAGAGAAAGTCAAGTCGATGAACGATCCTAAGGGTTATTTTAGGTATATTATTTTAAGATTCTTATTTTATACACTGTATTATTATGTTACTTAATTGACAAAAGAAAATTCAAGTCCATATACACAGACCGACAAATATATTCTGAGCATCTGCATCGTTCAAATAATTTACGAGCTGAATAAGGCAGTATCGAAATCACATTAATCACAATAAATGGCAGTGGCAATTGTATTCATTAGCCTATAGTTTATTTTTTATAAGCCATTGTCCATAGATCACTGCATGAAGCGCTGCTACCAAGCATTCCAATTACCAATAATAATCAATAAATCCATCAACGATTACGCTAAGCAGCCGCAGTAATGCCGCTAATGACTGCCATTGTCAGCAGGGCGTTGCGGAGCATGCCGCTAACAAGCCGTTATCGGTTATCGGTTATCAGGCGGCGGTGGCGTGACGGCCGCGCCTTGACCGGGCTGTTTGTTTGCGATTTCGCGTGATCTCCGCAACCAAGGTTTCCCAGAACCGTATAGGTACAGGCTCTTAGATTGGTACCTAGCTTCGACTACGAGTCGGATCATGCAAGCGAGCTCTACTCTTGCTACAGTGATTACAAGATTATAAAAAAACATTGGCCATACGCTATCTTTTTTTTTGTTATTTCAATACAGGTAAGCGTTTGACTGCAATCTCAACTAATAAGTTTATATGTGTGCCCTGTAAGGGATGATGTATTCTAAGATAGTATCGGTATGGCGTTATATTAAACCGATACCCCTAGTTGGTTTCTACACGACATCGTACTGGAACGCTAAATTACTTAGCGGCACATCTTTGTCGATAAGTCCTCCACACTACCTCGCCACGGCCGAAGTCTCCTACCAGACGAAAGAGAAACTGCATATTATATATTTCTATTTAGCTTGATCTTAATAATTGTTAAAAATATAGGCTTATATACCGGCTTCGTCTCAGTTGATTTTGCCCGCCAACCTTGCTCAATATCATTTGACGTTCTGCTCAAGCCACAGCAGTCTTTATAGTTTGAATGTTTAATATTTAACACTATATGTGACGTACAAATAGTCTGCCAGCTAAAGAGATGTCAAAATTAGCGTAAAAAAACAATTTTGGCTAATTTAAAAATGTTAATTACTTGTCTTATGTTGGTTCTGATTGGGACCTAGTACACATACTAGTACGTAGGTAGTAAGCTATTGCTCAAACTTGCCTTAAGTGTTTTTTCAATATTACATCAAAAGTAGAGGTAAAAAAACTTTACATATAAAAGTGTTTAAACATTTTGATAAAGCTTACATCTGCAATGGTCAAAATGGTGTATTGTCAATGTGACCATGCCATTGCCACCCCTCTATAATATAACAGTGAGTATTGTTATTACTCGTGTGGAAGCAAAGCGACTGTTTTTATATCACTGCATCTACTTACCCTTTTAAACTTGTGCAAGTACAAGCGGCCACAATATTATTCGAATCAACTGTACGCATAACTCAGATGTAAATTTTTTTCCTACCTGTCTTACAATAGAAACAATCTTTATTTTTTTTTAGTGTAAAGTATGTTATTAAAATAGAATAACAAACCAAATTTAACTAACCACATTATATACATGTGTTTTTTTTTTTTTTTGGTACTTTTTAAAAGACACCTACTTTCCATTAAATTAAACACTTTACACTAAAAGGTAATGAAAATATTGTTAAGATATGTTCAAAATGCCTTTCCCTCAATTAGCAAACCGGGAATCCTATTTGGCTCCCCTTGATTTTGAAATAGGTAATGTAGTAATTCATAGCACGTCAGATGCAATCTATAAAGTCAATATTTAAAATAATACCTCATTTTCGCAAGAATGATAAACACTTTACAAATATTTACACATATAAAAACAGAAGAACGTTTTTATTGATTCTTTAAAAATGAAATGCGATATTATAAATTACAATAAATTTCAATATGAACAGTATTATGTCATGGTATTTTTTGTGTACAGAATTCTGATTAAAATTCAAGCTTAAAAAAATATTTAAATACGCACTTGTGAGTGTGGGAATTTATGTAAATTAGTGTACTTGTAGCAAACCTGTTTGTGCGCGCACCGCTACAGCCGCACCCTCGCCAGCCTCCGCTGCACCCGGCGCATCTGGACGGTCGGACACTCGCTAATCAGAAAATCACAAGTATTATTATACTAAAACCTCCAAAAATATCACACGTAATATGCAAGGCAATGATATACATATCATTCCACATTGCACAGCTCTCCGCTCTCAAGGCTGGCTGGAATATAGTACTAACTTACTGCTTACCTACTTCAAGGTAATTCTTTTGATTTTTTCGTATCGAGGTAATCCTTACATGGTTACAGAAGGTGGCGCCTCTGTAGTTTAACTTTGATGATATTAAAAATCCATGATATCATTGATTGTATTTAAATGTATAATTGTGCTCATTGCTACGGATCGACCCATTGCAGCACCTCTTACTTGTCGAAGTTATGTGCGTTTTAAGCAATTGAAATATAACTTGCTTCAACGATGAAGAAAAACATTATTATACACATTCCCTTCCCATTGTGGGAGGAGACTCGTGCCCTGTAGTGGGCCACACTTGCCATGCCATTGTACTATTCCAGCTTGCGTTTTTTTTTTTATCGGTTTTATTATTATTTTATGTTTGTGGTACGTACTTTAATGTATAATTACCACTATATTGATTATTAAGATTCGTAAGCCAGTCGGCCAGCCGCCGTTTGTTACCGCATGCCGCCGGCCTGTCCGCATTGTGCCCAAAGCTAGCACAATACTGCGGGACCTTTTCGGGCCCTCTGCGAATGCCTTCGCCTTATACTGTGACCATCCTACACAATCCCCTTGAGTATTGTGTTTAAATTCAGGAGATTGCGAGTAAGCGTACCTACTTCTACACACTAAAAGGAAGTTACACCTGGTTTTTGTAATATCACCAAAGTAAATATAGAGTTACTGCTACGCAATAAGATCACATGAACAAAGTTAATGTTAAACCACAGTTAAAGACTGTGACTAATTAAGTATTGGTAGATTAACCAAAATGTAATTGCAATATGATAAACTTAGAAAGTTAGTATAGCATAGTGTAATGTCGTATGGGATCTTGTTATGGGGCAGAGCTGCTGATATAGAAACTATATTTATAATACAGAAAAGAGCTGTGCGATCGATATATAAACTTAGATCACGCGAATCCCTTCGTACCAAATTTAAAGAAATAGGTATACTTACAGTAGCCTCGCTATATATTTATAATAATATTATCTTTATTAAACAAAACATAAGTAAATAATTATAAACAAAAAGTCGATATAAACAATCGACTAACTAGAAACGGACATAAATTAGTGATATCTGCATATCGTCTGAGAAAAGTACAGAAATCCTTTGTGGGGCCCATCCCCACAAAGGATTTATGCTTTTATAACATGATACCGAAGGTAATATTAGATCTACCTTTACCTAAGTTTAAACAATATATTAAAACACATTTAATAAATCGTGGTTACTACACGATTGATGAATTCCTAAACGACAAGGCTGCTTGGAAGCAGGCCACTCCGCTCCCATCTCTCACAAAACAGAAAAATTCAAAAGATTGTTAAACTTTAAAATGATGTTGGAAAAGAGCAATCTGCTGAGTTTCTTGCCGGCTCTTCTCAGTGGAATCTGCCTTCCGAACCGGTGGTAGAGGCACTACAAACAGACTAGACGTTTCATAAGTGATTATTAATTAGGCCTACTTGAAATAAATGAATTTTGATTTTTTTTGAATTATGAGTTAATCAAATTTGAAATACAAAATTTCTTCCATATCGAGTCGTTTGTACTGAAATTGATGGCTTAAAATATTGAGATTATTGAAAGCTATTCCAAAACTTTCTACCAAATTAAATTAGAATCACATAGGTGTTACAGGGTACATTTGTGGAAAAACTAATTAATGTAACAATATTCATACATTTAATATAATTAAAAAATCTTAAGAAATTGTAGATTTGAATCATTAAAAGAATATGAATGGTTGATAATATTGTGTCTATAACGGCCACATTAATAAATATTCAGTCACAATCACACGTATGCAAAATTCGTCCTTGCGTTACGGGGGTCCTCTAATTCATGCTGATGTATGCGGAATGAAAATGTATGTGCAACGAAAACGAATCAATGAGTATTTAAATTATTCTTTAACTACAAAACCAGAAATTAAACTGTATTTTTATAAAAAAACAATGTAAACATGAGAACTGAAACTGGGAATTTTCATGGACTATTTACTGAATAAAACGGAAAGGCGCAATTAAACTATTAAATAAGAAAAAATGTTTTTATGTCAAATTTACAAGAAAATTAAAATCTCTTAGCTACGACTACCATATAAACAAGCACGTATTGGAAAAACTAGAGACAGTTAGAGATCTAGAGGTAATATATGATCAGAAGTTAACATTTATCCCTCATATAGAAAATGTTGCAAAGCGATCTTCTAGAATGCTAGGTTTTGTTATGCGAAATGCAAAAGTTTTTAAAAGTATTAAAACCAAGAAGCTTCTTTATAACAGTTTGGTAAGAAGTGTTATAGAATATTGTTGTGTGGTATGGCGGCCGCATTACGCAACGCACATATTAAGAATAGAACGTATCCAAAAGAGGTTTCTCTGGCATTTGGCTGCAAGTATTGGAAATGGTGACAGAAAATTTTCATACAAGAAAAGGCTAGCATACTTTAAAATGCACTCTTTAGAAAAACGCATGGAACTTCTAGACCTGCAGTTTGTTTATAAGATTCTAAACGCTAAAATTGACTGTCCTCAATTACTATCCAGTTTTAGATTTAGGGTACCTGTTAATTATCCCCGTAAACCTATAACTCCACTCTGTCCCCCGTTGCGTAGAACTGTTCTTGGTGCCAATTCCCCTGTTCCAAGATTATGTAAGACCCTAAACCACATTAGCACTGAAGTTGATATTTACTCTGACTCGTTGTATAAGTTCAGAGATAAGATATTTTTATCATGGACCAATTGACCCTTATTTGCTGTACCTTGATTTATTTTTTAGTGTGTGAGATATGTTGTTATTATATTCTCATTCACGATACCTTTTGTTTTCATGTTATGGTGTTATTGTATATTTTCATATGCTGTGTTTACTTTTAAGAAAACATTACACTTAAATAGAATAGTTAAATTTTAAAAACGGTTGTATTAGTGTAAGTGTTTGTAAGTAAACCTAATAAATAAAATAAAATAAAAATAAAAATAAAAATAAGAACATTACAATGCTACTAAGATCTTTAAATCCTAAACATCAAAATTACTAAAGTAAGAGTAAAAAATGGTAGTATTTTAACTTCCAAATTTTTTTATATTTTAATTGTTATTTAATATTCACACAATAATAATTATCGTCTGTAACACAGAAAACTATAAAGATTATTTTCTCGGGTCAAAATAATGTCTCACTGCTAAAATATTAATAAAAGGACGATCACGCCGAAAAAAAAACATTTTGGTTGAATCATTTTTACCAAAGATCGTTCTTCTGCGCCATGGGTCCAAATTGCAGAAAGCCATAATGGTGGAACGCCGATATGACACTAGAGTAGGTTATGATTGACATTCAGCCGTCACCTCCAATGCCACGTCGTAATTCACTTCAAGCACGACGTCGTAAACTAGCCACAGGAGACGCGCAGCACCGGCTGCGCAGGTGCAACACTTGCACCTTTGCACCTACACTGCACCCACGCGCGCTGATTGCACCCTCTGGTACTCCCTCCAGGCATAGCTAGACCGAGCTGGGCAGTATCTAGATGTACTCGTAGCTATCTATATCTCCTAACCAGCTCTGTGGTTCAAAGCGAACTAAGCGCTTTTTTATGTATCCAAATTTCCTAAACATTATCAATGTCAAAATCATCAAAAATCACATAAATCCTCTTGATTTTTTTACATAACAAATATAGAACATTGGTTTGTCAAACAAATAAATACACTTTCTCGTTTATCCCACTGTTATTATAAACGTGAAACGTTTTGAAGTATTTTGTTTTCTACACTGGTCGTAACATCAACATTCCAGCCCCTCGAGACCATCCATCGGTTCTCCGAGCTATGTGCCCCACCGATTGCCACTTCAGCTTCGCGACTCGTTGAGACGAATTTTGGACGTATAATGGATCAAAACATCAGATATATGTAAGCGCAGCGATAAAACAAATGGTTGCATTATAAAAGTGTCAGGCCGGTTAAGAGGCCATTATCATAATCGCTGTTTAGCGTCAATCACAATTACCGGCGCGCGGCCATCTTCCCTCCCACCCGAGAGCGAAGCGCGCGCGCATTCACATGCTAATCCACTCACTGCTGCCTCAGGCGCACCATACATTCAGGATTCAGCTGGAATTTCCTGGGCACTTTAAGCAGGAATAGTTGTTAATGCCATAGCAGCAGGAGCATCCCAAAAAATAACATAATTTTTATAGTTAGGGTTTCCTGCGAATGTATATTTTTAAAGACGTATGGAACACCACAAATAGTCTAGCTCCGAACTTAAAATCAAAATTGCAATGCTCGTTCTTGATTGGTGTATTACTGTGAGAGTTTATTATACTCTAGCTATCACTGCACCCAATATTAAAGGAAAAGACGTGACCTGAGAATGTCGATGCTACAAACGACTTATTAATGTCCAGGACTTTAACATACGTTTAATTAATGTGGCAAAGCCCATTTAAAGGTTACTATAAAATTTATGAATTTCTTAGTGACAAGGTTGCTTGGAAGCACACTGCTCTGCTTTCATCTCTCGCAAGAACGAATAATTATTGTAAAAATATTAATGTTGAAATAGAGCACAACTGCTGAGTTTGGATTCTTCTCTGAATCTACCTTAAAATACCAATGGTAGAGTAACTGCAAACACATAGACTTGAGGTTTTAAAAGTAGTATATTCAGGCCTACTTCAAAGAAATTAATTTTGAGATATTGTTTGAAAATTTTAAATTTCTGGGTGGTATGTTTATATATTATAGTTATAAATTTGTAGAAAAGTTCTACCTTCTTGTATCCACCGATTGTTCAAATTATGGTAGTCCTAGCAGACATCCACCACTCCAGCTCACACTGAACACTTGGATGCACTTCACACATGCAAATCTTTTATTGATAAACAAATAATGGCATTATAATTTTATTACGCATTGTACCCGCAGACGAGTGTCGCTGACCGCTTTGAGGTGCTCGCACATTTGTAAGCGCCGGACGCGTCGTACACCCGACACCGGCACCGTCAATTGAGTCAGGAATATAATTTATAAATTCCATTAGACAGTTTTGGTCCTGACACGGTCGTAGACTCTGCACAGTATAGAAGCAACAAAAAAAATAGTAACTAAACAGAAAACAGCGATCTTCACTACCCATGAAAAAGAAAAAAAAGAAGGAATTTATTAAAGTGGAATATCAAAACACGCATCATGACCAGTGATAGTTAAAGAGAATACCCAAATATGAAGAGAGTCCGTGGCCTCCTATATGACAGATGAGAGGAATTTAGAGACTTCACAATGCTCACAGCGAGTTAGCGATCGCATGTTGGTGATGATAACTTGCACCGACGCGACACACTCACCGAATCACTGAGTTTGACAATGCCAAACGCCTAGCACCGAGCTGGTACTGGTTTTTTTTTTACATAAAACCCAGTGCTTAATTATTGTTGGCTCGCCTTGGATAACCAAACCAACGTGGACACACCTGCCAGCCTCTGGATCAACAACGCTATTTTCGCTTGTGAACAACAAAAACTTATGCATAGAGTGCGAACAGTGCTAACGAATGAACGAAGTCTGTTAATGATTTGTCGCATTCAGTACATTCGACGCGTACAAATGAGCGATCAGCTTTAACAGATGGCGCTACTGATCCACTCGAGATTTGAATTTATAATTCGAGTTTTTATTGTTCGATAGCGCCGCGAGTGTGTTATTACACTCCTTACGTCATATTAACCACAAACGTTTGCTTTACGATTGACTCGTTTGTTGTCGAGTTAAATGCCTCCAGTTGTTGTTTGCTGACATGTTAATTGTACCGTCGTATTTTAGTAGTAGATATGTGTAAAATGTAATTAAGATACCGAGTACCTACTGTTCGTACAGGCGCACTTTGGAAAGTATGTGAAAATTTAAAACCCTAATTTATTTAATATTTTATTACATTACAGTAACTGATGTCTGCGTATTTGTCCGTGCTTATGACGGCTTTTTACAAATCCCGTGAGAACCGTTTGTTTACCTCGAATAGCAAGTAGCCTATGTAACTCTCCTTCCTGTCAACTAACTCCAAGCCAATCAAGTTGATTAGTCGCTTAGGGTGAGAAGGAAGTACATACAAACGAGCACTTTCAAATTTATAATATTAGTAAATATAACTAAGAGCACTTATTTTGTGTCCATCGGTGTAGTGGATTTTGCGCGAATCAAAATAAATTTTATAATTTATAAAATGAGATATAGAATTTGTTCGTTGTTAAAAAAAGCCTATTGTTTGATCGAGTATTCAACTTCGCGATGGAGTCTGAGCACAAGCACGGGGCGGAGGGGAGGGGAGGGCAGGTCTAGTTGTTCCCTCTTTAAAGAATAGCTCATCAGCGTGCCACAAGTGACGGATTTAGGCGCAAATTCGTAGCGCCCTAATGTGGTTACACGTAACTTGATTTGCGGCGCAGAGGGACGGCTTTGAGGTATTTTTCGAACCGCTTTTGTTTTCAGCGTGAACATTTGTTGCGAGACTTAAAATTGTGACACAATTCGATAAAATAATACAGCAAGTCAGACAGAGGGTACAATTTAAGGGTGATCGCTACATAGCTTAGTTACTAGTTAACCCATTAAAAAACACATACAAACCCTCTAAACGGTCAAACGTAAAAACAAACCTATACAGCGACTTTCTCCGTTCATCGCATCTTAATATTTTCGTAATAACTTATGATCGATTTAAGAACTTGGAATAGCAAATTATTTTTACTAGCATGCCGTTATCTCCACATATATATATTGAAAAAGAAGATATTGAAATTGAAATATAGTTCAGCTATTTGTTTTTGTTCAAAACGTGGAAACGAGTGTTATAATTTAAACAAATAACTATTTATGGCTACTTTGCTTTCCGAGGTGCGGAACTCTCTGGTTGGCTATATTTTGCAATTAGGGTTAAAAATAATCATAAGTTAGTATTAGGCGCAATAGAATAGGCAGGTTAATCGACCTATGGAACTAAGAAGCAGTTGTGCAAATGTCAACCGCTTGTCACTATCTGCCCAGTGTGTCAATGCTAGGCCCGGGTCGCCTTGGATTTTTGTTGTTCGAGATAAAATGCCTGCCGAGTGGCAGCCGCCCGGTAATCTAATAAACGAATCGAATAGAAAATGATTTCGCTGTCACTATGACAGCGGAATTATTCTACATTCGGCCGCGCTGCTTGTTGCTAAACCGTTTGCACCTGTAGGTATATTGTGCCTTATCGTTAGGAAACTGTCATATTTTGAAAGATATAGAGATACATCTGCAAGTGTCCAACTAGGAACTAGCCTGTGGCCACTGTGGCCTTCAAGTAGGAGGTGCCGGTTCGATTGCAAATTTCTAAATTGGCTCAGTTAATTTAGATACTTTATATTTTTTTTATTCTTGACGGACTTCTTTTAGTCGTGACGGAGCGTAAGAGAAAAGAGAGTGCACCTGTGTTGGCTCACAAGCTTGTGCACTGTAATATCTCCGAAATCGACCAGCGTTTACGAAGTTGGTCAGGGAAACGAGATCAGAACTCGCTGTATTACGATGGAAATGATGATTTAACTCCAATACCCATTAATCTTTACGGTTTTGTACCCAAAGCGTAAAACAGGTTCCTATTTCTAACACTCCGCTGTCCGTCCGTCCCTCTGTCACCAGGCCGTGTCTCATAAACTGTGATAGTTAGACAGTTGAAACTTTCTCAAATGATGTATTTGTGTTACCGCTATAACAACAAATATGAAAAAAACAGAATAGCATAAATATTTATTTTATTATGTTTTTAGCAGGGGTGGCGTATTTTGGTAGTGGCCACTGGCCCGTGAGTAAGCCTAAGATAAGCACTAAGATAAATGAGCTTTTGAGAAATACGCTAATAAGTCATCGACTATTAATAAAAAAAACAATGTATCTACCAGGTATACAGGACCCCATCTAACATGACGTAGATAAACAACAAGGGGACAGCCTCAGTGGGCAGCCACCAGCAGCTGACTACACCGCGGCCTTCCGCGAGACCGGCCGCGGGGATGAACCCATTCCGCACCACCGCGCCACACCGCACTTGTTAACTGCTGCGAGTTATGTTCATTTCCATGTTTGTAGTATAGCTACGTAAGCACATTCCGTGATGCTGGAATCGTCATCATCGTCAGTCGGCTTTAGGGCATTGATCCACTACACTGAGTAGTAATTTAGTCTAATAAGTTAAATGTGTGTTTGTATATATAATGTATTGTATATGTAATTTTTCTTTAACATCACTTCATTAGTTTTTATTCCTTCGTTTTGGTTTTTTATTTCTTTTTTATTAGAACTAAAAGATTTTGCATTAAATTGTTATGAGAGGTAATTTAAGTTTTTAATTTGGTACCTTATGTACAGTTAAGATTATCTCTCTTAGCAAGTGTAACTATTACATTGTATCGCCCTAATGGTCCTTACAAAACTTTTATGATAGTGTTGTGGATTACATATTAACCCATTCTTTTTATTTAGATTTAAGAGCTATTGTTATTGTTTTCTGTCCCAAATAAAATAAGATACGCTGATTAAATACAGGTTTGTCTTTAAGTTATCTAGATTCTAGTGACAATTACCTGTTTAAACAGCTTAAAGTGCGCTCCACTAGTTTCCTGCTATGTCTGATATTCTTAACAGAAAATGAGTACCTGAGAATTCTTGGCCCAACGCGGGCATCGAATCCAGGACCTCGTTATCCATAGTTGAGCATGCTTATTTCTAGACAAACGAAGCAATTCAACGGTTAAACACAAGTTAATTTGCGAGAGAAGTAATATTGTAATGAGCTGACTCGAAGTCGATATCACAGAATGAAATCATCAAGTTTGGCGCGTGATATTAGTTTCGGCGGCAGCGGCAGTGGGCTCCGAAACGTCACCGCTGTCAATGACATGCTCCGCTTTAATATGAGTTTTATTAAACTTCGCCACTACAATTTCGGTTTTGTAAAACTACCCACACAGACCGCGCACCGCTTAGATGTGTGGAAACTGCGCCGAGCCACAATGACCCAAGTGACTCGATATTCTATTAAGATTTTAACTTTGCTGTGAAGTGATTTGAGTTGAATTTTGTTTACGGATACCAAAATTTGTGTTTCGCTAGATCGTGTGGCAATATTTTGGAGTGCGGTAACATCTGCTTTTATTTACGTTTTGGCTCCAAACTGCGGCACAATAGGCGCGGCGAATCGGACAGAGTTTACAATGGAAGTTCCCGGAGCGGACCGGGAGCGGCCCGGCCGGCGGCAGGCGCCCGGGCTTTTTATGGACAAAATACTAAATGACCTTTAGCTTTTAGCTTTGGCAAGGGATCGCGGCTTACGGAACGCGGCATATCTAGTTTAGAACTATGTAAATTCTTTTACGACCGTCGCCGACTGACTAATGCTTATGCCGTTACTATCCAACTCTTAGTTTGCAAGAATGATTTGCCAAAACACCACCATCTTTTGTTGACTCTACTATTTTTTAAGTCTCTTACACAAACAGTCACCTAAGTCCTATTTTGTAGTCTGCATGACAACTAAGAGACCGTTCATTAGCTCGTTGGGTTCCCCGGCTGAGGGAGTCAAAAAAATGACAATTCAACAGAATCGCGAAAATTGCTAAATTGCGCTAGACACTGAGATCTTGAAAAATTAAAAAATGGATAGAAGTTTTGTAGGCTACTACCAATTACAAAACCTTACCGACCTGCTATTGATCAAATGACAGTTCAAATGAACATAGACGTAGCACTCGAAATTGAATTGAAGTTGACCACTCGAAATTTCAAATTACTTACAGTTTAACGAACTGCAATATTGAGTACGCACCGAACATAGCAGAAGTTGTCGTAATGTTGGCATATTGCACTACCCGCCGCACTCAAGTGCCCTCACCGCGTAATAGAACAATTAAAATACGCGCTCATCCGCAAACGTACCCGTGGAGTCAAAATCCGCACATTTTGGAATCCGCGACATATGGCGGCGCGACCCTCCCAAATTAGTGTTTAAGAGATTGCCATCAATGCTGCACCAAGTGTCCAATCCATTTGCGACAAATGGCATTGTTTAGTGTCACACCGCGGTTTGCGATCAGCTCTCTGTGGCGGGGGAGGGTGGCTCCACAATAATAACCAATACGTCATTGTTCACTTGATTTATTATACGTACCCGTTTTAACGTAGGTATATAATTATTCATTTTATTTATCTATAGATGTCCAAGTGTGCTGTAACAACCATTATAACACATGCCCACAAATGACTAACATTCACCTTTCTCTAAACATAAAAAAACAACTATTAGTAATGTGTCATATAGGTACAGAGACTACAGACCAACAAAAAATTACAAATGATACTTACTTAAATCTATTCAGTCTATATATCATTACTCAAATAAATATTTATAATACATACAACTAGTAAATGAAAACCGAAATAATACTTTAAGGGTTTTAGAGGTACATTATTAACTGTCTTTGAGACTTATACGTGAAACCGAAAACCGCATTGTTTTTACCGAAAAAAATCAGATACAGCACTATGACATGCAAAATTATAATCGTGACTCCTGTCATTTTGTAGGTACGCGTCGCGTAGCGTAGATACTATGTACAATGTACGTGTTAATTTTTTGTCTTCAATAAGTTTGTCTTAAGTAAACAGAATGTTTTGCATTTGTTTCATAGAAAAAAGAACATGCTTCGTTTGATTTAATATATTACCAGGGTGATTCCTTATCAAATAAACTTATGCATCCTTCAACATTGTTTCGTAATTAGGTTACACTTTGTATATATACAACAATATTTGTAACTAAATATAAATAAAATAATATGTAAATACAAATTTAAAAAATTATATTTTTTACTAAAATAAATTAGGTAGGGAAGGCCGGGGCTGAAAGTTCCGATTTTCAAATAACATGTAATTTTATGATAAAAAAATAAGATTTCAATTTTTAATGTTTAATTTTATTAAAAAGTCTTAATCGGTCTCTGTAATAGTGAAGTCATTTCTGCTAGTTTCTCAATATATTTTTTTGTACAGGCATATTTTTGCATAATTTTGGAAAGGAACAATTAACCCCACTTTGGGGCGAGTTGTTCCATGTGTGGGGCAAATTGTTCCACTTGGATAATTTAAATAAAGTAAAAGGATAATATAAGGTTTTTTATATAAAACTTTGAAATAAAACAATAATTTCTATAGTTACGTTTATTACGTTGTTATGAAATAGTATAAACTTTAAAAAAACAATAAAAAAAAATTACTAGCTACATCTAGATTAACATTTTGAAATGTTGACACTTCCATAACTGAACTTAAAAAAAGATAACAGAATATAACTGGCAATCTTCAGATAAATATTTCTTTTAATTCCACTTTAATATTGATTCATCAAGTTAAAAACCTTACAAACATAACTGCACTTATTTTAACTACATACCAAAATAGGTAACCTTCTTGCAAACGCTTCAATAATAAATTTAATGGAAAGTGAGATCAAAACTTACAATTATAATAACTAAACAAATAACGTCAAATTATTTATCACCTTGAGGTTATCAAATTATTTTTATTAAGTGAAATAAAATTACAATGAAGACGTAAGAAGTCATCAGTCTTGTTTTAATCAGTCGTAATCAACTTTGGTAACTTTTATTCTTATTCATCGTTAAATTCTTCATCTGACTCACAGTTGGGACACACATAAGTAATGTTATCAGTTTCATTTATACATTTAACATGTGCCCAATTTTTACACAAGCTACATTCTATCCACGTTTCTCTTAGTAGTGAATTTGAATATGAATCACAACAAATTATGCAGTACCATTCCAGAACCTCATCATCACTATCACTCTCGCTTTCTTGTAATACTCTTCGTTTAGCTTTTTTTTGAGCTTTTCCCTTGCCTTTACCTTTTTCTTTATTATTGTTGTTTTCTTTCCCCTTGTTTCTAATTGCTTCGTCTTTCCTTGATTTCTTCTTTACCTGTTCTTCAGCTAATGCATTTTTTTCTGGCGTGTCGGTCAAAACAGCTGTCTTTCTAATACGGCGTTTTGTAGCCATCTGCAATCTTGGGGATGCCTTTGGTAAAGGCTTTACAATTTCAGGATTAAACACAGCTGAAGCATTCATCTTTACTGGTGTAAATTGAAGTTCTTGGGCACTATTAATGGTTAAATCGATTTAATGTCATGTGGCAAATTTCCAGTTACCTTTTTACTTTTCTTCCATCTTGTATGACAGCATTGGCAGCTTGACGTAATAACGTTTCGGATATTTTCCCTCTCTCAGTTTTCCGTTTGTAGGTACGTACCATCCTAAAAAAATGAAAAATATACTGTAAAAATGTATAGAAAATTTAAAGATCGATTGGGGTAAGTTGTTCCGGGGAACAACCAGCCCCTTTGGGAGGGAACTTGTAGCCCCAAATTATATTTTTGGATAAAAACTGTCATGCTAGCAAATTAACAAATTCAATTGAAAAAACATTCAAGCTATAAAATACCTGACAAATGCCACTCTAAAATTGGAAAGATGCACATAAATCGGTCAATAATAAAGAAAAATAGACCAAAAAGTTTAATTACGAAAAAATTTACTCACGTGGTGTTCTAATAGCACAGTGCACACAGCCACTCTTTCGCCGCCTTCGATGCAACTAAGATGGCCGCCAAAGTGGCGCGCCGCCTGATGCTTCAACGACGCACTTCACGTGTATTGCTATCTCTTTTCTTTACAAACTTATTACTGTCGGAACAACGTGCCCCGGGAACTTCCAGCCCCGGCCTCCCCTATAAAAAATTAATCTAAAACATACAAATAAAAATGAAAAAAGAAAAGAACGTAGTGATGAACTATCACGGGCAGACACACCATCACAGACGATGTAGAAATCGTAATCTATACAAGTTTTTAAAGATTTGGATAGATTTTGCCTTTCCACCAGAGTAGCATTTCACCCTAAATAATATCATAATATCTTAACAAAGCCTGGCTGATTTCTAATTTCCATCGGTTCTGTTTGAAGTAGGTGAAGAACCTCGTGGCTGGCGCTTGAGTTACGAGTGGCCCGCGCTAATCGAAGATCATTATCTGCGTCAATTCAATCAGACCCGCGATTACAACCGCTTACTGAGCCTGCCTGATCGCGCCGCACGCTCAGCCAGGCTGCTAGCACACTCCGCCGTGCCGCACTAATTCTACAAAGATTTATGCTCGTTTTCACGAAAACTAGGAAACGCTAAACTCGATAGCTTAAGGCAATTTCCTTAGAACAAAAAGTTTCACCAAATATTAGGTGATAACTATTTTTGAACGGTTACGTATTATATATACTTGGGAATTTCCATACATCAGGCGTTACTTATAAGCATTGCGAAGGCAAATTCGTGCTTAGTGAAAACGGGCATTAGGTTATTTACCTCATGACTTAAGCAGCAGAAACTGCGTGTTCTAATTAAGACTGCATTATCACTTACCTACCACCAGCAGTCAAGAGATTACTTGTTTAAAAAAAAAATGTACCGCATGATAATATTGGTTGCGTCCGTCAAAGGTGAATAGTATAGGCGATATGATAAAAAGTTCTGAGACAATAAGTCCATAGTGTGTAACCACAGATTAAAACTGCTTTGCTTTGAGAAAGATTGGTGAGTGTCAAAAGCTTCCGTGTTCCAATTAATTAATTGCAGTTCTATTATTTTTACCTATACTTATTTACTAAGCTATCATAATTTTTATATAACATAATATTGCTATCAAACCTGGCTATGCAATCCAGAGCAGTGGTATGAATTAAAGCTGTAAAGTTATAAAAAGCAAGTTTTTGTCATTTAAAGATAAATTATACCTACCTATTTAGATTTATGATTTTTTTTATTATTTCATTTATTAGGTTTTGGACCTTTGCCTTTTTGCTTAAATTTATTATTATATTAAAATAGTGTGTATTATTAAACACAACATCATAACTATTGCCTTTGTAATTAGTTTGAGATCAGTAACATTGTATCTAGTTATGCTTTGATAAAAGGTATACTAATGAAGAGAGCTGTGCCAGTAAAAGAATGCGTTCCAAAGACTTTTTAATAAAATGAAAGTCTTTAACAAGAAAACATACAGAATAGTCAAATTGTATTTTAATAAAGCCGGCGGGTGTACTGAAAGAGAAATCGTAAATCACTCGCATTAAAGGATTCTCTAGGAGTGGTGTCAAATAAATAATACAACCTCATAACAATCTGTGACACGACAAAAAGATTGGCCGATTTGTTGAAGATTATTGTATAGCTCCAAATGAATGCATTTTTAGGAGACGACCCACTTTTTATCTCTTGACTCCAATAGCACAATCACTCTATTGTGAGAACAGCGATCGGGAGCGACGCGCAGAACCCTTTCTCGCCCCCGCAGCCGCCGCTACCGGCTCGATTAACATAATTTGATATCGTCGGCAGATGCGTCGCGACTTTTACTTTTCGTCTTCAACTTTCACCTCCACTCGAGAGTAGTGATTTACATGTTTTAGGATGCACACACGTGTCTAGCCGCGCCGAGATCGATCTTCCTGCGCGATTGTGTTCCACAAAGCGCGACAAAAACTGCGTGGGCGCAGGCAGCATTGTGGGCCGCTAAATGCGCCCAGCATCCTTTGTCCATTGTCTGCGCCCGAGGGTGGCACTGTGACACATTTATTTCAACCCAGTTTTTTACGCCCATTGTGTTGAAAATTAGATATCGACGAGTTCACGAAACGCGATACCATCGGGCCCTCCGAACATCTCCCGACGATCCTCCGCCGAGCCGGGCTCTGCGCGGCAATGATACCAAACGACGGTTTTAAAACGTGCGCTATTGAAAGTGTTCGTTATGGAACAGGTTAGCTTTCCATTTCTATGAAATAAAGTCGTTGTATTCGGGGGAAGGGTGTGTGATGGAATAGTTCACCCAACAGTGGACCGTTAGACGCGCAGAGCGGCCGCCAGCAGTCCGCGCATCAGCTGAGCGCTCGTCCCTTTCATCTCCCGGGATGAATGACGCGCGAGCAGGACTTTAAAGGGTGGTCAATTCTAGAGACGCCACCGAAAAAACACGTCTCACGGCCCGTTTAATAGCGTTTGTGACCGTTTTATCGATGGCCGGGAGACGCAGCATCCGGTTCTGCGCATTGCTCTCGACAATGCGTCTCTATGTGATCGGCCGTTTGGACGTAAACTAGTTTCGGGCGAGGTTTCCCTCGCACACAATAACTAACACCGAGATGGTGCATAGTAATCGAATTCCTTTATGGCCACAATCACGTTTATTGAACGGACTTTTACAACTAATGGCTAGATATATTTCCCAGAGACGGACATCTGCTGCTTGTTGAAAAGTTAAGCGTTATTATTTGTGTGAAACGTTGAATTATATTTGTTGATCTTATTTTTTTTGATGCATATAATATCTGGCCAAAACTGACACTTTTGACAAGACCAAGTTACCGCAAGTTTTGTTGCTACAAGTGTTGTACTGCACTCTCGTATTTTTTAAGAGGCAGAATACAGCATCTTACTTATATTGTGAAACAATAAAAATTACTACATTTTGATTAGCATCCTATGTAGCTTTTAAAACAGTGCGCTGCTTATCAAAACATATTTTTGTTACAGATGGTAGTGAGGAAGCGAGCAGGTAGGCGATGTTAAGAGATTACAGCTTGCCCTTAACCATCTTCCAGAAGAACGACAAATGTGTTGCCGGCTTATGGGAATTTAGCGCACCGGAATGATCTGGAATGCCCTTTCAGCTTCCATTTTCCCCAATACCTACAATATGAGTTCCTTCAAATCAGAGTGAATAGGCATCTACTAGGCAAGCGCGCTTCACCTTAGACAACATTATAGCTTACCATCAGGTGTGATTGCAGTAAAGCGCTCTACTGTAAACATGAAAAAAAAAATCTGCAAGCTAACCTACAATAACCTCGTATTGAAACTTAGAAGAAACACTGTAAATAAATGTTGCATTTAAAATAAACCTTTTTTTGTTAAATCTTTACAATTGAACACATTTGAGAATAATTATGACAATTTAATACATATGTATTATGAAGCAATGCAAGCTCACCAACTGTAAAGTTCTCAGCCATTAGTAACTAGAAGATACCGCACTTCGGCACTTATGACCCTTTCCCATGTATGTCAGTCGACAAATTACGTCTTAAGATATTTTTTCTATAATCCGTGATAAATGGTACTTTCTACGGATAAAGCAACACGTTATCTTATCACACGCCGCTTCTCAGCCAGCGCGTCTTCTGTGCAAGTTTTGGGCAAAGCATTCGAATGTAAACTAGAAGCTGCCATAAACTAAAAATTTACATAAAACCACTAACGGATCTCACGAGAACCAGTCCCGAGCATATTAATGTCTGTGATCTATTAGAAAATCGCCAAGACACACGAAACGGATAGCCGTGGCCAGCTTTGTAACATATCTTTTTTTATGATAATTTCTTTTCCCATCAAATCGAGCGCTTGAAAAAACATAGTTGACAACAGCGAATACTCCTCATTTGCATAACATATTGGGGAATAAAATTTTACATCTGCTTTAAAATACTTTAGACCACGATGTTTACCTTTTTGATGTTTCTCATGTGCTACGTAATCTTCCGAAGTAATTGGTTTATCTAAGTATCCTCAATTTAGATTTTGCCCATCTCGGAACCGGCTAAGTAACTTAAATTTTACAGTTATTTCTGTATGCTTATCAATAATTTTGGTAAACGCTTAATAAACGAACTCAATGGATGGTATTTAATTAAATAGATAACATCTTTAACACTATCAAATGCACTACATTTCGCTATGCTTAAAACGTCTAAACATGTGATGTAATTTTGTAGGTCGCAGTTACGCAAGGAGCTATCCTGTTACCATTGTCCCATTGAAGGAGCACGCGTATTATCTGCAGCATCCATTCCCAGGATTCCGTTAGTTCACATGACGCGGCGCCGCATCCCTTTCGCCCGAGTCAAGTGATGAGCAGACAATGCGACCCAGCTGCCGGCCGACCGTACCAGGTGAGACACAATATTAGCTGCAACATTCCAAACTGAACCTTGTGAAGTGAAAATTAGGTTAGAAATTGTAAAGATACGTAGGTATCAAAACTAAAATTCTCAAAAATATTTTGAGCATCTTAAAATTAAACCCAATCCCGTTGTTCAAAGCATTATTTTACAGTGTCTCACAGCTCGTAAGATGATTGCAATAGATAACAAAGTGCTCGATGATCTGTAACTAGTCCATTTTTGTTTAAGATGTTCTTTTTATAATTGATATCAACTGGTACGACTTAAGAGTATGGTGATTAATATATTATGTTAAACAAAAGTGACCGCAAAGATTAAAATCCAATCCGTTTAGTGTCAACAATTGCAAAAATGTTAATGTATGCAAAGGGGAAGTGGAGGCAAAAAGTGTAAATAAAGATTATACACCTGAGCGAGGCATGCGCCGGATTGTTTGTTTGCAATAGAAGCAGTGCCAGGTATCTGCTCTCAGTCCCTCGCACGAATTAATTATACCATAGTCGCGAACGCGTCGGGCACGCGCCTCCTCACAAAAGAGACCATTTCTACAACTTTTTGCCTACTTGACTTGACAATATGCAATTTTATCTGCATTCCTTGCAGTTTTTGAATTTCTAAACGGTATACCGTCTAGTCACTTCGCAGGTTCGTTCGGAAACTTGGCAATTACAAAACGTGACTCGATGTTCGAGGGTGACAAAATGTGGCACAATGTTTTTTCGATAATAATTAGTGTTCATCGGAACGTAAACACAAGCTTCCCTGTTTTGCAACTGAATAGTGTTCGAGCGACCCATCGACACAAAGTAATACACCTGAATAAATGGTAATTATACTTTCATAAAGGCGCAGCAACAATGGTCGGAGCAATTTCGCCACCGCAGGGCGTTCGGTGTGCGACGTGCTAATTAGCCGATTTTCTCACCTTTCGTAAAGATTATTTTTTGCTAACGTCGGCAATTTTTTATCGGAATATGGGGATTTTTTTATTTGATTTTTTAAGATGTCAGGATTACAATGACAATAATTTTTTCATGTGTTGTTTGTTATGAAGTTATGAATGCACCTATAGGTTAGGTTTTGAGGCGAGCTTCAAATTGCAACTACCCGAACTTTTTATGCATTTAAGAATTTATAAAAAATAAAACATTGTTTAACTCAAAAAGTAAATGTGCTTAAACGTTAAGCAGAGGAAACATAAAAAAAGTTATTAAACCAACTTAAATAATCTATTTATTTTAATACATTTTGGATAAACTTTGTTTATTTTATATCCGCAATCATCATTAGCAACCCATTAGGGCTCACATAGGCACCGGTCTCCTCAATGAATGAACATTGTTTATACTATAGTTGAGAACGCTCGTCAAGTGCAGATTGGTATATATCCCACACTTAGCTATCTGTGCTTTTATTTTGAGAGCTTTTGCGGTAATTTAAGTATGACAAAAGACAAATGATGAACGGTTGTAACAATTGAAGTAAATATAAGTCTCATCATCACCTCTTTTCCCATTACCGGCCCACTAGTGGGCACGGTTTCCTCCCACAATGAGAAGTTAGGCCATAATCCGCCACGTTGGTCAACACGCCTTTAAAACACTATGGACAACTCTCAGGCATGCAGGTTTCCTCACGATCTTTGAAAATCTCTGAAAATAAAGCCGAAGTCTTAGGCTAACACTGCCCCTAATAAAAGTATACTACCAATAAATGTTTTTTAGTGTTTACGTCGAACTTGAATTCCGATTGCTTCAATCCGAAAGCCAATGTCAGAAATCTAAACGACACTTCGTCCACTCGTTTTGTACTTCTAACGAGGATCTTGAAAAACCACCTCTTTGTCCCCATTTAAATTCAGGATTTCTATGAAACTAAATGAATACTACAGACTTCTACACTACTAAATCATAAAGCCGACTCTTATTTTTGAAAACTACCTGATAAGGACCGAAGTTGCCCCACAAACTTTAATGGCACACGCAGCTGGATTGCTGAAAGGAATAGGTAGGTTTGTACTTGTGTAAATGACGCAGTACCACCGATAACAATGGCCGACGTCACGGGTAGCAGTGGCCTCTGACCCGACGCACGGCGGCAAGGGCGACCAACGCCCCGCCATACGCCACAGCTGAAAGGTGTGGAAGTGGTACCTTGCTATAGAGTTTTTGGCATCTATAATTCAAAATGTACTGATTATAAAATAATGGGGGATTTACTTTGCCGAAATTGATGATATATAGGGATGTGTAAACCGTGGCAACCAGACAAATCGGTACAGGAGATGTTCGCCTTGCGTCAGATGCTCCGGTAGGAGAGCGAAACTTAAGAGCGTATTTTGGAACATCTCTATAATCTGTGTGATGTTGTGTTTCAATTTTAAAGATAGTGTCTTGTATGGTTATCGCAAGTTATAACATAAAGGTGATTGTGTTACTTTTTGTTTATTTTACATACCTACCATGAAATCTTACTTGCATTTGTAATACGCTTGTCATTTTTCTAAATGTAACTACTAAAGTTTTGGGCTGAGTTTGCTCTCAATTTTTAAAAATCGCAAGGAATTTGTTTCCGTTCCGTTCCGTCAGTTTCCGAACAAAAGTCTTACATTATATCCGTCCCCACACAATATTGGTTTATCATTAAAGGCATAAGCATATCATATTGGTCAAATTAAGGCAAGATCGCAATATACAAGTAAATATTAAAGAAAAACATTATAAAACAATTCGCTTGTATTCTAATAGTTTGCTTCTTCTTCAAAGTAGAACCTACGTTCCCAACTGGCTGTAGAGTTACAACACGCAAATAGACTAGAATGTTCGAAAGAACTTGTTAAGTGACGTACCTGTAATAAGGTTAATTCGGAATCCTTAGCATTATTTTGGTTAGCTCTTTTCAAACTTTTTAACATAAACGAGAGTATTAGGTATACCAACAAAGCATCAGCATTCACCAGCTAAAGGATAAGAATATTATTAGAAAGAGACAATTAAATGACAAAAGCACTTGGGAGTGGTGTCAGCTGCATACGATAAAGCCGAATTTGACAATCACCAAACAAATGTTCGGTAAGGAGAATTAGATTTTAAATGTCCCCGTGGGTTTTTACGTGTATTCGTATAAGTTTGTCGGAGCCGTGACACGTTGACAATAGCGCGGAGGAGGCGGCCCGGGAAAACAAACCGAACAAAATCAAAACCGGATTTCCAAAATCCCGTTCGGCCGCATTCGAAAGGAGCTCTGTTTTCGATTTCTATCCGATTGTTTGTTTTTTCGATCCATTGTTGGGTCTGTCGCGGCTGCGACATGCGTACCATTTTTGCAAAGTCTATTCCATTGTGTTCGGGCGGAATGACATGTGACGGACGAGCGTCCGCGCCCGCTGCCCGCGCAGGCCTCGCGAGACATAAACAAGCCGAAATAACAACCCGCCTCCTGCGCGAGGCCGGCCCGGCACCGGGGGCTACGCAACGGGATTCCTGTTATCATATTGGATCCCGTCGTCTAAATTAGTTTTTATGCGACGCAAAAGGAACGAGACGCGCCGGCGGTCAAGCATCGCTCGGAGCAACACTCGACCGAATGTTTGAGGGCTTCGTACCCCTTTTTCTTACCTGCACATATGAATTTGGCTCTCGCTGATGATCGAGATTCCTATTTCGTTTTTATCGCCGTGAAAGAGTCTAATAATTTGAGAGCATCGTGATTGTTTTACATCGTTGCAAAGTTTCAAAAGGAAACTTTAATTATAACGTCTGAATTGCCAGTCGCGTTATATGAAATCTGCAAATCAGTGCTCGAATAACTAAATAATTCGGGGACCGAGGTTTCCGGCTCGTAATAGATGTTGCGCAGATAGGAACGTAGGTAGTATTCGCATTAGCTGGACTACTTGTCAATAAGCTAAAAGGTATTTGAAAGCTAGTAGCTATAGCTAGTAGCTATAATAGCTCGGTGTCAAGTAACGAGCGAAATCCGTTATAGGCAGTATGAAATGGCGAGCTCGCAAAAACGCGCGCTCCTGCGCGTCCGGCGCGCCAATTATGCGCTGCGCACGCGCCTCCAAAAAAACCACCACGGGCCCATCACAACCATTTTTTAAAGACCCTAACTTAAATAATAATGCAGTAACACGCGAGAGTATTCGCAAAATGCGATCCGCGAGTTTCGTTTCCAAATTCCTCCGGGCTCGCTTTCGATTTCATTTTTTGCCGCCACTATTGTCTGTTTAACTGGGATTTGTGTTTCTGCAGCCCTCGGCTCCGGGTACCCTTCGGCGCTTCGCTGTCCTTTTGCGCGGTTTAATCGAGCCTCATAATAATGAAGAGGGAATTTAATTCGCACGACGCTCTCACCGCCGGCCAAAGCTCTAACGTAGGCTGCAGTCACTGCGATGGAATGCCAAATCAGCTGTCGGCCGCCCGAAACGGACTTTTAATAACGCAACGATACAACAATAATGAAGTGGACCCAGTTTTTTGTGGCGTCCACGATTAGCCCTGCCGGCTATGGAAGGTCGCGTACCCCGGCCCTATCATTACTAAAACGATCCTAATTTCATAATGATCCTGTCACAGCCCTTCCGAAGAAAAAGTTCCTAAAGGACAATTTTCGTAAAAGTTAATGGGCGATGAAATGTTACAATCGCTTAAGGAATTATTGTAAGGATGTGTAACAATTTTATCGTCCGTTATTATAGACACGTTTAGTTATTTTAGGCTTGATTAGTGGTTTCGTTTATCGTTTGTTTTTATGCTTTTCCAGCGGATATTTGAAACGCAGAAGATACATTTTTTTTTGTTTTTAGTAACCTAACAAAAGTAATTCACCTGTGTATAATGTTCTCATTTATTCAAAGTATCAAATCGTTTTATCATGTCTTTCGACGTATCATTTCGTTTAACAATGGTTATGTATTCTACAGATATAAACATTAATAGTTGTTATTTTCTGTTGATTTTTAAGGTATCTCTAGACAAGGTATGTGTCGTCAATAGTGATAATTCTAGCACACTAGATTTATCTCTACCATCTAGATTATTATCTCTTAGCGCTATTGCAATTATTGCTCATTTTTTTTTTACGTCGGCGTGCAGATAATTCCACTTATTTGTATTTCAAACGGGTTATTCAGCTTTTTTTTCGGTCGTGTTTTCAGTTATTGTTGTTTGGTTGAAATGTAAAAAAACGTTAGACACGTGTTAGACCTACACCAGGAAGTTACTGATGTTGATATGTGAAGTTACAACCAGATTAAATGTAGCTTAAAGTTATTATCATCTAGGGTACTAGGTCACTGAATGAACTATCGTTCTGGTAACTCCGGTGAATATATTGACCTTCTATTGAGTTGACAGCTATGTGAACTCCAGAATTAAGCGAACGATATATGAAATGGTAAACTATGATTATTTCACATGACTGAGCCGATCGCTCTTTTTAATGGAATGTTAATTTTCCAAAAGTAGTTCAGATATTTGAGTTATAGACATGTTTATTGGCAATAAAATCATCCACGCTTTCCTATCCAATGATATTAGAAATTTAGCAAGAGTGAAAACTTGCTAACGTAAATGTAAGTTTTTTTCTGCTCGCTTGCAATGATTTTATTGTTTTAATGCAGTTCAATTATAACAGCCTAAGGTAATAAAATTTTGAGACGGATGACAGAGCTTAGACAAGCTACAATTTTACACAGAGTATTATGTAGTGGCACCAACAAAACAAAAAATAGTTAAGGTGACCGATTTCAGCCACGGTGGTCCATCTTCAGTAAGATTTTCCAACTATGCGGCAGATATTATAGTGCACAATTGTGTGCGCAAACACACGGGCACTCTCTATTCCCTCACTCTCATAGTGCGATGGGACGGCAGCTCCGCAACATGCCAACCACAAGACCAACGTGGCAGTTATACATACATACACAAGGTACATTTACGCAGATAATATTGGCAACAACGTTCTGCTTAGAGCTTGCGTGGAGACTGGATTAACAGATCACAATTAACTCGAATATGCCCAAATCAGCGCAACTGAAGTGGTGCGTCTAGCCGCCCGATCTAGTGCCATCCAAGTGTTTACCTATTGGCTGGCAAAATAACAGCCCATAATATTTATTAACAGAAGCATACTATCCAATAAATATTAAATAGAACAAACATTTAACAATCAAACAGCATCTATCATCAATAACCTTGTGTGTCGATGAAAGCGTAGCTACTTGCTTAACATTAAGTCGATAATGTAAAAGATGCGTATGCTCAACTCCACAAGGAATTTCTTATTCAGAATATATGATATTGTCACTGATTGTTAGTGCAAGCGCATTAAGAGTTAAATATTCACATCGACGAAAGCGTAAACCAGTCATATAATATGAACGACCAAATGTCATGTGCGACAAAGTGGAGCGCTAGCTCTCCACAAGCCCAGCAACAGTATTCCTCAACCCGCGGCAGTAAGCACTACGTATCCAGCCAGCGTCGCACGCGCAGCCGCCATAGATCCCACGCGCGCGCCAAACTGGTAAATCGGCTCTTGCGCAACGCAGAGACTACGTTGGTTTCCAATTTTATGTTGACCGGTTTCAAAGTTGTCTTAGCCTTCTAATTTCGGCTCGTTTAGATTGGAGAATACGTCGTCGTCGAAGATATCAAATCGAAATTGCGCCAGGTGAGTCGGGGCCGTAAACATATCTCACGGAATGTGGATCCCACTAATGAATGCCACTAATCAGAGGACGCGGGAGACTACTTCCGCTCCGATTGAAACCTGCATGAAAGATTAACTACATTTTAATTTTCTCCATTAACGTATATTAAGTAAATAAACGTTACTTTTAATTTGTAAATTAAAATTCTATAAGCAACTTGTCATTTCTCAATTAGCTGCAAGCTCAGTTTGTTAAATATTTCAACGATTATTACATTATAAGTGTTATTAGGAATAATAGATGAATGGTAAAAAAGTTCGTCTGTTTGTATGTTACGTATTTTTACTTAACCGTTGAAAATATCTTGATGAGTTTGCACAGACGTAGCATGCATCATTAAGATGGGCATAGTAAAAAAGTTATGTGTGATACATTCTTTATTACAAAAAATAACAGATAACTCATATAAAAAAGAAAATATTTGCAAATTTGATATCCTTTCGCGATCTTTACCAGATAACCCTTAGCAATAGACTCAGAAGTCCAATATACATTCATAAAACATGCACTTCCTAACGCACTATCAGATTTTAACGATAAGTTTAGCAGCAAATAAAAAATTCTACAGTACTCCCTCACAATAATCTTAGCGGGAAACTAGGATAGGATTTCTCAAAAATCAATCGTAGAGTCAAAGAAACGGAGATTGCTTGTACCATAAGACAGAAAATTAGAAGAACAATTCCAAATTCACAGGCACTGTTCGTGTGCGGAGATCGACAGGAGGGGTTCGTGGGAAGTCGCATGTCCGAGCTGCAGCCGCCAGGTATCTTTAAACAACTATATACAAATAAATAAAATCAAAGTTTATATTTGTGCATGTATTTGGATAAGTCAAGCACTTATTTTAAAAACTGTATTATGTTAGGAATGGTTGATCCTAATATTAAACTAGAATAGTTTTATATCGGGAAAATTTTGATTTTGATTAGATTTTAGATTTTCTGTATTAGTTACGTATAGTGAGAACTACAGTTTATACGAAATCGCAAGTGGCTACTAAAATAAAATCTCCAAAATAAAGGTAAAGGTAAATAAAGGTTCTGTACCCAAGCGCAATGCGATACAACTACATATGACACTATATGACATTATTAAGATCGAGCAAGAGAAACTTTTCTTGTATGGGCTCCCCTTTTTTATTTTTTTACTATCTGTTGATATAGCTGCAACAGAAATAGTACCATACTACCTTATTATTACACATCTTAATGTAAAAATATTAAATCCAGTTTATTTTTATTTACCCGGTGCCGGATCTGCAGGCGTGTGATTGTCAACGCCGAGCGGGCTCGCGGTTGCAACGCTGCAGCGACGCGGCAAAGCGGCGGCACGTGGGCGCAAGCCCTGCCGGCGGGGCGTACAAATCACGCGCGGGCCCCCCGGAGCCTCCCAGGGCTGGCTGCTGCGGCTGAGTCAGCTATTCCAATCCCTTACGAAATTACCCTTCAAGCAGGACTACAACTTCTAAGGAGGATCAGATTGCTTAAAGGAAATAACTAACATTTTGCTAAGACAAGAAAGACGGTATCTAATATATACCTACACACAGTAATTTCTTAATTGTTTATCAAATTAACAAATGAATAAATGGTTTCATTGGACAATTTAACTGGTCCACTGTTGTGTGAACAAATAATCATAATTTATTGCAATCTGTGACAAGCAGATAAATCCGTACGGTGTAATGAATTTTTATTCTCTAGCAACACTGATAGTTCCACCATACAATTTCTACGCACGTTTCGGTCCAACAACGGAGCATCCCAAGTTGTTGTCCTTACAATATTCATACTTTAACAGTATGTGTCGCTCACCATCATATTGATAGTGCAGAAAAAACGAGACACTCTGCTTTAAATACAATATTTCAAGTGTTTATGTTAAAAACATTATATGCTTAACAAAAACCTAAAGTGCCTTTAAATAATAATAATAATTTTTCTTTAATGTGGTAAAAACCCAAAAAGCTCAAAAAGTACAAAAGTAAATAATTAAACAAACAACATTAAACATTAATAATGAAAAATCAAGAATGGTTCCTTCGGTCGCCAGTTTATTTTTCTTGGCTTGTCAAATTACCGCGAGTCATGATTTGTAAACTAGAGGCCACAGTAAATATGAAGGTATTGTTCAAATTTGTGTAAATTGGTAAATCCATTATTTTTAACGGATCGTTTAAAATTCCTCCGTCAGCCCTGCAGGCGCCCTGCGGACGTCCCGCCGGGAGGACAGCGCCAACATCTCTCACCTCCGCGCCCGAGTAATGGACGATATGGTCGCTGCCCCCGGTCCCCGCCCCGGGACGATAAGTCCACACACTCTAACTAACAACCCAATGCTATGCCTAGCTTTCTTATGGCTTTGAAACATGCTCGCGAGCAGCTACGGGCCTGATAACGAAACTACAGGCTACAGTCGGAATATCTCAACGAGTTAGTGATGTGCTCAAATCGCAGTGCTGGATATGATGTGTCCGACCTCCTTAGCAAAGTGGTGAACGCTGTTATGTTATAAGTGTAAAGAATTTGGTTTGATTCTGAATTTACTTTAATCTTGTCTTGTGCCTTCAAGCTAGTTTTCACCCAATCGAAAAAGACAAGCTGTCAAGCAATTGGCGTTTTGGTATAGTTAGAAAACGATTAAAAGTATGAGGTTAAAATACCTGCCATTCGGGTAACATCAGCGCGCTACCATCTCAGACTGCATCATCACTTATTATACGTGAAATTGCATGAAGCAATAAAAAAGGTATAATTTAGATGTCGTTTATCCACCATTATTCAAAGTCTTAAATCGTTTGCGTTTACCAATCCCGATTCAAGTAACAACGTTGATAAGTTCTCTGAGCTATCTACACCGCCACTTGCCACTTCAGCTTCACGGCTCGTTGAGCTACTTCGGTAACTCTGAGTCTCCATTACCGGCTGAGTGACTTCTCATCAGTCCATAGTTAACGATCAGTAGAATCAGCAGGCAGATTCTGTATCTCAGGTTAGCCACTGTGGAAAGTTGCCATGAAAAAACGCCCAAACCAGTATCATATATAACGTAATTGTATCCACCAACCGAGTTATAATTCGGTTGGAAACTTAGGTTTCAGAACCTAGATACCTAATTAGGTTAATTCGTGGCAGCTTCTCACAGTAGCTAGCTAAATTTGTTGTCAACTGAGATACAGAATCAGCCTGCTGATCTAATTCAACTATTACAAATCGTCCAGGGTATAGGTAGAATCATCGCGTTGCGTTAAAAGAACCAATTCTCTTAAGACAAAGGTGACGCGACCCACAAACACCCGTCCGTGGCCGGGAACGCAGTCGCGTCGTGAGAGAACAATAATTAGGTTTTACATTACCAGCCGTGAAAGGGTTACGGGCCGCTCCACTATTGATGGTGTATATTTATCACGGACGATTTGGGAACACCTGCTGTTACCATGGATGAGCGGTATCTGTCAAATTAATACTATTCCGAGCCCCGTGCACCGCAGTACAGACCCATCTCACGCAGGGCCATGGCCTTGTCGCGTAAGCGGCAAATTAGTGCTCCAAATCGAGCAGCAGACGAGAAAACAAAGTACCTAAGATCATATCGAAGCTTAGTGAGCCTTCCGCATCTATACATTTAATAAACTACTTTTAAAAAAAGGGCTTTCTAGCTAAATATTTTTAAATGAAGCTGTCAGATCGCTATAACAAAAACTATACCCAGCTAATTTTGTTGTTGGCTTCTTTTTACTATAATCCGCATAATATATGCCATAGATGACAACGTAGATATCAGTATCATTTCAATCCTATGGAAAGAAATATTATAAATAAAGTTTTTACTTTACAACTGTGTAGTTTTGTATTTTTGACTACGCAACCAGACTGTGACGATTTTTATTGTCATTGATCTACAAAGAATAGTCTCAATTTAATCTATCGAAATATTAAAAGAATATGCAATCCCTGCATTACTTAATAATTACACTTTTAAATCTAATATTTTGTTTTTACCCCTCCATGAATGGCTGTCGCTATTACTCCAGCGCAGTGGCTCCGCGTTATGAGGTCCTTTTCCACGCCCCGTGGCCATAGTTTAGGCCGTCTAATGTTTTATTTGCCTTGCGGTCGCGGTAACGCTCGCGGTCGTGGTCGCGGCCGCTCGGAATGTTTTCTAAATATTTCTATTTAATGCTCATGTTGACTTTGTGTGATTGAAATTAGGGTAAGGTTCATCAACTGACAGTTTATTATTACTTGTTTATTTTTTGTTGATCTAAGGTTTACACTTTTTGTTGGTTTCAGCTGTGAAAATACCGGTGTTTTATTTTATTGAAAGGTACTATTTGATCACTCTACACATAATTTTTATACCTAGAACGCTAAGGAATATTTATAGTTGAATAGGGAGAAGTTGCTAAAATAGTAAACACATACACACATAGTGAAAACTCGTGAAGGTGACGAATGGAATAGGCAGAACAACGAAACATCAATAAAACCATTACCGGCCCACTACTGGGCACAAAAGGTGTTAATACCGTTAAAGACTCCACATACCTTTGAGAACATTATATAAAACTCTCAGGCATGCAGGTTTTCTCACGATGTTTTCCTTCACCGTCGAAGCAAGTGATATTTTTAATTACTTATAACCCATATAACTTAGAAAAGTTAGAAGTACGTGCAGGGATTCGAACTCGGCCCCCCGAAAGTGAAGTCGACCTCCTACACACTGCGCAGTCACAGTTTCAATGGTTCTGGTGCAATGCCTTCGTTTAATACCCGAAAATACAGTGGACGATAGCTAAGGTTTTTAGTCCACAGGTCACTTCATAAAAATTGTGTTGAAGTTGGGCATGCCAGTGGATGGTATCCATAAGGATTTTCTTCCCCCGAATCAAAAAAAAACTCGTTCGTGTATTCATGCAGGTTGTTTTAGCTCACGGAGCTATATGGTAGTTAGACCACGCAGATCAGTCGATTGCGCCGGTAAGCAATGTTGACCCAAATCGGTTCACGAAATTTAGGGTCCGAAAGGTCTTTACTTCCTGACTCCGTGAACATATTAAGATTTAGTTCACTCCTAAGACAGCCAACCCGCATAGAAGAAGCGTAGTTGTATATCCCTCCCACGAGATAAGAGGCTTGTGTCCAGCAGAACAAATTAAACATTAAAAAAAACCATCTGACGAGGATAGAAAAGGAGATTGTCGGCACGACTAATATTGAAGCATGAATAACCACTACCTTAGTAGTGTTTCTCGGACAGGCCGCGTTGGTCACTCCATACCAATTAGCAGTTGACAGTAAATATTTTACCTCTAAAAATCTAAACGTTTACCATAAATGGGAAAATTGGACAAAGTTGGTGAGCTAGCAAAATTCCTCGGGTGCGTTTTTACTGTTTTTGAATGCACTGCGTACAATAATGGCTAAAAGAGGGTTCTGCATGTTCTTATTTCTGTGGCTGCGCATATGAGACTTCAATTGATTTCCATTATTTACTACAGTTGCTACAATTTTTTATTCTACGGTCACCATGTATCTTGTAAGTCTCAGATTACAGTTTCAGCTCGGTAAATGTATTCATCTCTTTTCTTTTTAAAGGTCTAAACTATACTATCCAAGGCGTGGGCACAGGCTTCTCTTTTATATGTCTACTGTTATCTATTTATCATCATCACCAGCCTATTCCTACCTCATGACTTGGCACAGTTCTCCCCGTTATTCAAAATTCAAAATTCATTTATTTCAGGGCTAATATAAAAACTATTGAAACGACAAGTCTATCTGTTTGTAGTGATTCTACCACCGATTCGGAAGGCAGATTCTATCGAGTAGAAGCCGGCAAGAAACATATTTTGTGTTTTAACATATTTTTCTTTAAAGTTATTTTAAGTTATATAGATAGATAGAAAAGAAAGATAGTATATGAAAGTCCTATATGTACCTAAATATGTAAAAATTATCTGCGCCAGCGTTCTTTTGTCTTCCAAATCAACGCTGATGATTTTCAGAATTCAAAAAGAATCAGACTCCAAGAATCCCCAAGTGACCGCATAAGGCCTGCATGCCCTGCCATTGTCGTTGCCATGCGATTCCATTTAAGTAAAACGGCTGTAAGGACAACTTCGGTTAAGTACTCGCATTTCGGAATGCCTACATAATTCTTGAAGCGATTTGATAGTTAACAAACAAGAAAAAAGATATAATAACTTACTGTAAAGTTTTTCCTTGTTGTTTCATTTAATTATAACATCAAAAAAACATAAGGCACATTGTTATGATATTAAGCTTAATTTGCTATTAGCAGGAGAATCTGTATGGTGTACTTTATAACTTCTTCAATCTCTATACTCCACACCAAACAGATCTTCGGCAATGTACCCTCTACGCACGTTTCCCTCCGAAACAGGACTATCCTCAGGAGATGTTGACTTTACAATGAATAAATGTTAAGACAAGTTTCGTGGCATTATCGCTACTTAGCAGTTTATTCCAGGCAACCGAAGGCATAAAAAGAAAAAAAACATAAAAAGAAGTAGGTGGTGCAATAAATTAGATGTGAACAATCCTCAAATATATAAATATTTATACATTACCACAAATATATAAACATACATTAAATAACACCCCATTGCCTTGGAGAAAACGAAAACCGCAGGTTCCGGTTGTCACTAACTTGTGATATATATTGTTAAAGTTCGCCAATCTGTATTGCAGCAACCTGAATAGGTATTAATTCCTCTCATTTAAAGATAGTGAAAGCATTTAGTATCCGACGGTAGGCGGAGAATGGTGATAGGAATAGCATCTATATTTCTGCTACTCTCAGGCAATAGGTACAGCCTGTATGTCTTAATGAAGCAACTAAACCAATTTCACTTTAAATGTCTGAAATGCTTGCTGGTTCATCGCAGGTGTCTCCGTCGCCAATGCGCTCGTGCGCATAAGTGCGTAATGCTAATGGGTGTGCGTGGAGAGCATTCCTCCCCGGCGTGGCCGATGGCTGAGCGCCAAATTGCACGGTAATTGACGCAAATCGCTGCGGGATCGAGGTTTGACTGGCTTTTGAGGGAAGATGGACACATCGCGTGCGAGGACGACAGCGATGTGCTGTTCGCTAATTTGGGAATTTATTGGAAAATGTAGCGTAGGGAACGCTATATACAAAAGAAAGAGTACACGTGTTTAAGCGCTTGCTTTGAAGGTATAATTTTGGGAATTTATAATTTTAGAATTTTCTCTTATCCGGTCTGGTGGGAGGCTTTGAGTGTGGCTAGTTACCATCCTACCGACAAACACGTGCCGTTAAGCAATTCAGTGTTCCGGTGACTGATGATGACGAATGACTACCATACTCCCTAACAGTAACCTCCCTAACATTTTAGACTGGGTGAGATTGCAGTAAAGGGCTAACTTGTAGAATAAAACAAAGGAAAAAAGAGCCAGGTAAAGCATAGCTTTATTGTTCATCATCTGGTGTCATCTGGTTTTGAAACGTCACCCCTTCTCACTGTCCACAGGTGTCCGAAAGTCTGCCAGTTACCTTGGCCTGCAAACTAGCCCCCTGGCCCAGTGGTGACCGGTGTGATTTTAAGTTGAAGGTCCCGGGTTCAATCCCCGGCAGGGACAATTTGGGAATTTATAAATTCTCTATTTTTTCTCTTCTGGTGGGGGCCTTCGGCCGTGGATAGTTATCAACAAAAGTATGCCGCGAAGCGATATAGCGTTCCGGTACGATGTCACGCAGAAATCGATTAGGGGTATGGGTTTAATTTAACTGCATAACATGCTAAAAGGTTAGCCCGCTACCATCTGAGACTGCATTATCGCATACCACCACGTAAGGTTAGGCATTCTTCACGTTTTCTACAAGTTAACTCTTGAATCTAGTCAAGATTTAACTCGTAGTGGAACACAAAAAAAACATTCTTTTCCACATTTCAGCTGAAAACGAACGTTTTATTATGTCTTAAGTTGCAAATTCAATTGTTAATTCCATCACATGGAGGCACACCAGATTCCAGCTCAGCTCGGAGCCAAGTGCCAAGCTACCATCCTCAATATAAGTTTACATATATATAATATCGTGAATTGCAGTTGTCAATCGAACGTTGTAAATTCTCTATAAAAAATGTCCCATTTAAGCCGAAGCAGGTTCAAGAAAGGTACAGCCGTCCACGGTTCAGCCTTATAACATAAAAACTTTAAAAAATGACACCGGAAATGTACAATAAACTTCCATAAAACTTGGAGGAGCCGCGTGTCCCCTTTAGAGGGCACAGCACCGCTGCGGCGCCTAGCGAGTGTCGGTGCAGCAGGGCCCTTAGCACGAGGTCAGTGGCTTTCGGTTTTAAAACATTATACCGCCAGAGAAAAGGGCAGCGAGAGCTTATTGTTTAAATAGTTTGAATTCATACATTAAGACCAAGCAAATCATGCATTACCCGCCACACCGCTTTTACGTTATGTAATGGAGTAGGAGCTCTATAATCCCTCCCTCCTTTGGGGTTCTATCTTAGGTTGCCTTATAACTTATAATGTAAAAAAATAATTGTGAAACAATCATGCAATGGATAGAATATAATTCAACTTTAATGCGAGGAATATGAACAATATTCAACTCTCACATCACGGTACTCGGAAACTTTTGGGAATTAATGAAATGGCGATATTACTAAAAGTAGGTAGAGGTCTTATGAGCCATCGTAGAGTATAAATTCTATTGAGATCAGTGGTCTATTGCTTACGGCGTATCGTTGATTTGTAGACTTTTACGTGGTGTGACCTATAAGAAAATACGTCCATATACGCAACACACTGTTATTGCACATATGTATTTACATACGAACATTGAGCTGCGTTCCTAAACTCCATTATTTTTATAATGAAAACACCTTTTCATTACTTTTTAGCATACAGTATGTTTTAAAAGAGAATAAAAACAATGAGTGTGGTAAAATAAATAAAAAGAGATTTTCTTTGTTTTAATATTTTTAAACCGTTTTTTACTATTGTAGTTTTCTTTCTGTTAAAGTGTTTTATTTGGTTGTTTTAAGGTTCATGATGATCGTATCTCCTTTGGGAGATGAGGACTGTACCCAGGTAGCGTGACATTCTCATAGCCAGGAGTTAGTGTTCAGCATCGGTGGCATGGTGCAGTACATCTATACTACTTGTAATATTATGCATGTGAAAGTTTTTTGTTTGTTCATTACATATTTAATATGTTTGGATCAACCAAAGCGCCAATGTTCATGAAAATAAAATTTAATTATATAATGTAACGTATGTACCTACGCACAGTTTGGCTGCAGCCATTATTTTTTATTAAATAATTTTATGAATTTCAAAAAGTAAGCCATCGTAGATATCGTAGTGTAACCGATTTTATTGGGGATGCTGAAAATCAAGAAAATCATTTACGGAATAAAAGCGTATGAGGTATTTTTTATATTTTATTAAATTCACTTCGTTAATAAAATAAAAGCTGCTTACAGCATCACATAAATAATTATACAAATAGGAGAAGAAACACTCAAACAATTAAAATGTAAGCTGCGTCATTGTGGTCAATTGGTCAGTAGGTACTTGCGCAGGAATACTGCAACGTTGATTTTCAGTAGGGACACAAGTGCATAGAGGCATTTCAACTTTGATAAACTTCTGAAAATAAAACCTACTATAACGCGAACGAAGTCGCAGGCAACAGCTAGGACTCACATAAAGGTGAACCGGAAACATAAATAAGAGCGACAACCGCGGGGTCGTAGCGCATGTGTCGTGCGTCGTCGGTTGCGGCTGTTGAGCTTTTTTGGTCTGAGTATATAACTGTTACTTGGAGTGGGCGCGGCCGCGGTGGGTAAGCTGAACGAGGAATCCATCAGAAGTGGAATCCTAGTTCCAAGAAACCACAGCCAGCACGTGACAAATTTTAATATGGTGTAATATTTGAAACAAAAACATCTGAATGGAAGGTACTTTGAAGTCCCATGGTGCTAAATGGTTCGGACAAAAAGCAGTATCGGTCACTACGTCATCGCCTAAATCGAATGCTTAATGATTTAAATAATGACAATAGAAAAAAACGTTTCACCAACTCTTAGGTGATAACTATTGGTAAACGGTAGGTAAAGTATCAAATCAAATCAAATCAAATCAAAAATACTTTATTGCACACAAGAAAAAAAAAATAAAAGAGACAAAAACAACAAAGGTACAGTTAAATTTGTTTAACAAAGGCGGCCTTATCACTTATAGTGATTTCTTCCAGGCACATATGAATCCTTTTAGCGGTGCGCAAAACTCTAAGAATATACATACATATTAATAGTTACAAAAACAGTACATATATAAAATAAAATAATATATGGTAAAATAACTAATATTAAAACTATATTTAATAATGTTATCGGGACAGTATATGACTAAGAATATCCTTCGATTAGAAGTTACTTTAGTTATGTATTGCCTTGATCTTTGTTAGTGAATACGGGCAAAAGAGAGTCAGGGAGCTGATGGATGCAATTGAAATGAAATAATACACTAAGAAATTAAGGCACTCGTTTATTAGATAATACCTCTATGCCATGGACGTCTATTGGTTAATATTATGACGATAAAGGTTTAAGTAAGTGTTAGACTTAAACATGGATACGGATATCATTCAAATCCGACCAACCGGCCAGCAAATAATTTATGGAATGAACTACTTAAATTAGAAATCTACTAATTTCTTCACATTCAACATTTCACTGTAACAGTAGTGTGAATTGATAACATGAAAACCTACTACGTGCTAGTTTTGATTCGGTTAAAAATCCTTATCAGTAGGACAGGAAGCAATTGGTGTAGTGGGAGCGTGCAGACAGACACACTCGACAATAAAACGTAGCCGTAAAGACACGCGTCCGTGAAATTAGGCCCGTGAAGGCAACCTTATCTTGATAATCGACGCACGCCCTCCGGCGGCGAGTGTGCACCTGCCCTATAACCTTAGCCTGATTCTATAGCAATATACTACAGAGATAATGACTCCAATTTAGCTTATATATATACCAAAAAATATTAATTGCTCACTTTTGTTTTGCAGCAACTCAAAGTCACAGATTTGCATAGTAGGTAGGTGTCGATTTGTACACGTGGAACTAGGTAGGTATACGTTGTAAGGTGCAAATAAAAAAACAGTGTTGTTCTGCATATAATTTATTTTTCAAATTAACCGTTCCAAAAATACATTATAGCTGCAATATGTTAGACATGTTTTTCATGTACCAAGTCGGAATTCAGGTATTTACAACCGGCGTGCATGTATCGCGTGCCCCCTCGGCCTCGGAGGCGTAGATCTTGCTCCGTAAATCAGCGCCGGTAGCACGTGCCCTGTAATAACACCTCGCAAATCTGCCGCCCTGGTACCCGCAGCCTGCCGACCAAACTTACAACGTGTAATATACTCCTAATTTTTCATTCTTTTTAATCTGTACTCCGTAATCATTCACTACTAGCTGTGGCCTGCGACTATGTTCGCGGTTTTTCTTAAGGAACCCTTAATTTTGCTATGATCAAAAGTACCTATCATATGTCCGTAATCAGGATACAAGCTATCTCTGTGGCAATTTTCAACAAGATAAGTACAGTGCAGTACAGCCGAACATACCTATCAAATAATTTTTACAGACACACTTTGACCTGAAATCGTAGTAAGTGACACGTGACAATAATCGTTTTATAAAAAACATTTTGTATAAATTGAATATTGAATAGATTGTCTGGTGGAAGGCTTCGGCCGCGGCTAGTTACCGCTCTACCGATACCGCTAAATAGACGTACCACTAAGCGATTAAGGAGCGTGACTACTATATTCCCTTACAGGTTAGCCCGCTAATCTTAGACTGCATCGTAACTTACCATCAGAATTGTTGTCAACGGCTAACTTGTTGTGGAATAAAAAAATATATATGCAACAAATAAGATCCGCTAACAACTTAATGCAATAATTATTTACATTTCTTGGATAAGAACGGTTTTTTCATCATATAACCGCTAACGCATCTGAGAAGGCTGATCTAAACTCTATATACCTGTCTCCCGTCAGAACAGAGGTTGAGTGACGGGACATTACCTAGTTATCCTAATAGTGTTAATGACGATGATGAAATATTACTTTTCATTTATCTAACTACTGAGTAGCATGGTAGCAACAAACAACTACTTCAAAAGGTAGTTTTAGCATGAAACCTTCGTGTTTGGTGCTCGCGAACTACTAACACTTTTTATAGGCTGATAAAGAATGCCAATGTTGTTCTTTTTGTGCGGTAATTAATAGGTAACTATAGGTTACACTTAAAATATAAAATTACATACTCTTTAGTAATGATTCTAATAAACCCAGGGTATTTCCTTAGGTTTGAAAAAAGAAAGGCGGTGGTAGCTCTGTGGGTATATAGTAATAGCTCGACTTCACTTTCGGAGGTCCGAGTTCGAATCCCAGGGCGTACCTGTAACTTTTCTATGTTATGTGTGTTTTGAGTGACTAAAATATCACTTGGTTCAACGATGAAGGAAAACATCGAGAGGAAACCTGCATTCCTGAGAGTTCTACATAATGTTCTCAAAGGTGTGTAAAGTCCACCAATCCGCACTGGGCCAGCGTGTTGGACTACGGCCTTAAACACTTCTCATTGTGTTAGGAGACCCGTGCCCTGTAATGGGTTGATGTGATAATGATGATGAGAAAAAGAAAACGTATTATAATTTATTATTTTTTTTTAGCCCATACCTAATATAATAAATGGATAAAAAACTGACACTGTTGCACTGTACATATTCAGAATCAAGAACGATGATGGATAAGTGTCAGAAGGCTTTCAATAAAAATCCAATGGAGCCTGTTTAGCATCGCCCACACGAAGCAGTTTTTGTAACCCAGCTGATAATTTTGTATGTATTTCATCATAACCGCCGCAAAAAATCGATTTGACCACTTACACAGTTTGTAGTCAATAAATACACACATGCACACATACACATATATACTACTTCTACGACATCATCGCATCTAAACCCAAAGTAAGCGCATTATAAGAGAATAATATATTATATAAATAATATATTATTTTTTATGTAATATATTATTCTTTATATTTAAACCCCAAGAAATGAAAAACAGTCAAGTTCATCACACAAATATTTTCCAGTTGTGGGAATCGAACCCACACCAAAACTCAGAAATTCAATGGAATTCAAAAGACACATTTTTGTATTCAAATGCGAATTAAGTGACGACGTTTTATAATACGCAAAAAAACAATCTGTATAAATTATTATTAATATTTTATACATATTGTTATATAAAACTGACATGTGCCTCTGTAAAAATCACAAACGGCACAAGCCGTGAAATTTGTAACTCCCTAAAATAGGTACCTATGTCTAACAATGGCAGTCGGTTGATACGATGTTGATGGTACAGTATAAACCAAACACACTTCTTTAAACATTTGTCTGTTTGTTCGGCTTAATCTTCCTAATGTCTGGACTGATTGTGTCATAGGCAAGTAGAGTGGTTTTTATACATGCACTCTAAAGTCAAGGCGACACGAGAGAGAATCACCATTAATGTCCCACAGCTGGGCACATGTTTCGTAGAAAAGTGGGTGGACTCATCTTGCTGCACCAATGCGGGTTGGCAAGCTGGAACCTAGAAGCAGAAGATGAAAAAGTTAGATAAATTTCCCACGAGAAATAGAAGTCGCGGGCAGCCACTAGTAAAAAATATATTTGGGCGCTGATAGGTGTGGTATTGTGTCGCGTTGTGTTGCGTGGGAGTCAATTAAGAACCGGTCGCGGTGTCCTTCCGCGTCGTAATTAAGAGCTGTCGATGCGAGCACACACACGCCGCGAGGCTACGGCGATACTACATGTGCCTTATCGCCTTTTAATGAAGTGCTCCGTGTGTTTTGGCTGCGGAAACTACACACGCTGGAAATAACGATTTTTAATTGCATGCAAAGAACTGGTCGATCTTTGATATACAGTAACTTTACTTATATCCTACTGCTCATATCATATCTTCTCTATCTTCCTTTCCCTATTGATGTCCCACTGGCACAGATCTCCTCTCCCATAGAAGAGAAGTATTAGAGTCCAATGCGGGTTTCCTGTGACTTGTGGTGGTAAGTCTCATTCACAAACTTTCGCTACGTACGCTATCCTACATAAAATATCCCAACCTAAGAGTTGAAGGATAATCCTTACTAATATTTTAAATGCGTAATTGTGTTGGTTTGAAAGTTCTTCCTTTGCGTCCTAACTAAGCAACCAATCAACTTGAGTTAGTTAAAGGAGAGTTACATTTGATAAATGGTTTTTAAGTGATTTGTAAAAAACCGTACGAAATAAAAATGGACGAAGAACGACCGCAAGATCTAATGGTGAACAAACCTTTTTCGAGAATTTGGCTTACAAGGGCAAACAAGATTTATAAACTCTTACCCGTAGTTCCAATAGCATGCTCAAAAAAAAAAAAACTAACCACTTTTTATTATCACATAGTTATACTTACCTAGAACGCAATAATAGTTAGGTATTCGTCATCTCAACGGACGGAGTGCACTGCTGAATATGCAGGCGGTTTCCACATTCCGCAGTGTTGACGGAGTGCGTCAGCGGCGCCGGTGATCTGCTGGTGTCGCGTCGCCCGAATGCTGCGTGGACGCCATTCCTGCAGCTTGGGCTCCCAGCATTCTGCGCTACCCCAAACTGCAGTTTCCAAGTCATTAAGCAATGTCAATCACTCTGGTTCTTCCATAGAACCCCTGTATTGATGAGGCATGTACTTCTAAATGTAGAGACGAGCCCCATTTAGGTTAGCATATATTTTATATACTTAAAATGCACACAACTAAGAAAAGTTTTATGTGCGAGCTGGGATTCGAACTCGGCCCCCGAAAGTGGAGGCGATCTCCTACCCACTGGGCTATTAAGGCTTCGCATTTAGTTTATAAACATGAATGAATGAATACACTTTTACACCAAAGAAAAAAAGTAGTTACAGATATATAAATACCGCTACATAGCGATTTCTTCCAGGCAACCAGTGGCGTAAAAGGAAAAAACATAGAAAAGAGGTAGGTGGTGCAATCAATAAGATTTAAAAATTATACAAATATATAAATAAAATATATAACTTTAATATCATCAATAATAGCATACCTATTTCATTTAGCGGTAATAGCCTTGTGCTCAAGACTTCGACTTCACTTTCGAGGAACCGGGTTCGATTCCCATCTCTAATTTATCTAAATTATGTTTGTTTTAAGCAATTACAAAATCACTTGCTTAAACGGTGAAGGCAAACGTCGTAAGGGAACCTGCATGCCTGAGAGTTCTCCATAACGTTCTAAAGAGCTTGCGAAATTCACCAATCGGCCCAAACCCTTCTCAGATTCGAGGAGGGTTTAGGCTCTAATCCTGTTGTTGGCCGATAATGGGTTAGTATGAAAATGATGATGATGGCGAATGAGCGCGTTTGTTTTATATATATATTAAAATAAACGGTTTAATGATCATTATAATAAATAAACATTAGTTAACTATTAGAATCGCTTTCATTCGCATGTCATTGCATTTATTATTGGTACCTGAGCGTTGTTCGATGATATGACCCGTGACCTGTGTTATTCATTAGAGACTCGTTATCTACAGCCTATTATCAGCCCACTGCTGGACCCAAGTCTCCTTCCCGTAGGAGGGAATAAGGGTCTAGAGCCTTTTCGTTGCTGACATTTTCGTTACGTTCATAAAATATGAGTGTTTTAAGCTATTTGGTTAATAGAATCCGACATGTCGTTTGTAAATATCCTCGCAGATTATAGTAATACCCACCAACTACTTTCCATTTCTACTAAGGCTTTAATCAAGCTAACAGCACATGTCGCTATTTTTAGATTTTGAACCCGTCGGCTTAAGGCCACGTATCCATTTGTAACTAAACATTTAGAATATAAAACTCTGCCAGTATTTATTTAAGTAGGTATTTCTATTTCCCTACTAATGAAGAAAAACTAATGAAAGATCAAAAAAAACGTATCGTACGAGGTGACTAAGGGAATATAATGGATGATGATGATGATATTTATGTCCTGAAAACTTTATAGTAACATTATAAAGTAGTTATTTTGTGGTGATTGATTCCCACAACTGGAAAAATCTTTGGGACGCTGGACGCTGGGCGCTGAAAGCAGGGTCGCCGTCCACTGCGCCAACCGGCGTCTAATGTCATTATTTCCTACATAAGCAACGAAATAGAGATACAGGACACGCGAAAAGTAAACGCGGTCCATTCGCCGTAAGCATTATAGTGAATTCGTGGCTTTATTCTGAGTCAAGAGAATGTCTATTTCAGTAAGCATTTTAACACTTTACTGGTCGTTGTAAACGACACGCACCTTGCGCTGAACCGGCGCGCGAGGTGGAAAAAAAGCGTTGACATCCTCGCTGTAGGAGTTACACCTGCCTGTCAAGCTTCCACTTAACTTTTATTGACAGAAGCAAGTCCGACTACCGGTCAAGAAGTCCTTTGTTCGATTCCTGGGTAGGGCTATTAATATTACGGTAGGTATTAAGTCTGTAAAGCACTTTTTGGATATTGCTGCGGGTATCCCCGTTGCTCGTAGAGCATGTTAAGCCGGTCCTCGTTTTTATCACTAACATTAACGATCTCCCTGACGCAGTGGTGGGCGCTATGTTTTTAATTAGAGTCCCAGGTTTGATTCCCGGCAATAACAATTTGAGAATTTATAATTTCTGATTTTTTTCTTGTCTGGTCCGATTACAGATATGGGTGCCATACTCAGTAACAGGTTAGCCCGCTACCATCTTAGACTGCATTATCACTTACCAAGAACTAACTTGTAGTGGAATAAAAATAAACATACTAAAAGGCTAAAATGTTGATATAGCCTATTTAGTGTCAAATGATAGCTCTTACGTTAGTCTTATACCTATTTGTGAAACCAATAGATATTTAAGTTTATTTAATAATTGCACCAACTTCGAAGGAGTGGAGTGTGCTGAAGATGATAAGTAATGAGTATTATAGAACAGGCCGTCGATGAAGTATCTACTGATATTTAGCCGTACTTAAATAAGAGTGTCTGCGATATCGTTTATGGGAACCCAATGGGGCAATAGTAAAAAGCTCATGTGAAAAAGTCACCGAAGAGCAATATCAGTGCTTACGCCCTCCACGCTACTCCAATGAGAGTTGCCGGGCTAACTGTACAATCTGTAAGTAAACTAAGATATCTTTCGCTCATACTCCAACTCATCACTCCGGTATCACTAAGGCAAGAGTTATCTCATATTAGATGTGGTGTACCTTCGGCATTGGTTAGATTAACTGACTTTTATTCGGTGTGCACAATAGGGGTAATAATATCTCAGTGCATTTTCTGTCTTACTTACCTGTCTACTTACTCACCGGAACAAATCCAAGAAGTCGATATGTTGCCAACATTGCAGAGCTGCCTCCTCGATCCAGTATACTTCTAAGAACTAAATACACGCTGCTCAGTATATCCAGTGATTAAGTTAATCAATACTTTTTAATTAGACTAGCAGTTTACCATGTCTTGCTATATGCACAGAAGTTCTCCTTTTCCCGTTTTCTGACGTTCATAAAGCACTATTTGTACTCATGCTACCTAACCGAAAGGTTTCTTCGAAATCCATTCCTTCGTTTCCGAAGATCAGATTTATACTTATGACTCTTCGCCTGTCGAAATCGCAGCAAAATCGGTTCAGTCGTTTCTAAGATGAATCAGAAAGAGACTGATACAATTTTTCATAAACTGTGTTTCTGCTACATTTGTGTAAATACAGTTTTTACTGACTTTTGTTTATATTTTTCTAGAAGTTAGTAAGGTGAATTAGCCGTATTGTAAGTTGATTTTCTGAATACAATGTTACCATTAGTTTAGTCAGAAATGAGGCCCACATAGGCCTTAATTCGATTGTACACAGATCATGGACTGCGGTCTTACCCGCTTCTCATTTAGGAGGCGACCCGTGCCCTGAAGCGGGCCGTTGATGGGCACTAGGTATACTACATTTAACCATTAAAAAATAAATGCCACTCTCTTCAACGGGTGCTGATTAAGGAGGACGGTAATACAACAGTAAATATGTAAGCCTAATATTTACTGTGGATTTACCACATCAAGCTTAAGGATCTGAGTACAACAATGATAGAAACTGGAAAACATCGTATCGAATATCGGTTACTAATGATAAGCAGTGCGTTTGTATTACCAAGCTCGCTACCATTGCTTAAAGACGGTTGGCGGTCCTATACATTATATTTCTTACTAGCTGTGGTTTTTTGTTATTTTTAAAAAGATTTTGCCCGCGTTCGCCTTTATAACTGTTTTTTTTTATCCCGCGGAAACCATTTGCTTTCCCGGGATAAACAGTACCTAAAAATCAAGTTGATCGGTTGCTTAGTTAGAGCGTGAAGGAAGGACAAACAAACAGATTGAAGGACCTAACAATTTCCTAGAAATATCACATTAAAAAAAAAAGCTCTAAGTAATGGAGGAAGCTCCTGTATCACAATAATGATTCGATAGCTGCCTGATATCGTCTACCCACGAGGCTGGTACAAGTCCGGGTCTCCCCGCAACACATAATGTATACAAAGAGTCATTATTTGGTAAACGAACCCCTAACAATAGCCTCCCCGGAATCGATTTGATCCAATTAGTATGTATCCAATCCCGTTAGTAGGGTAACCAGATAGCTGACAAGGTCCCTGATTTTCAGAAAGGTTCTTGACTTTCGTGCGTCATTTTTTCACTGCAGAGTTATCGTTAATTGGTTTCCAGTTTTGTTTATTCACCACTTGAATAACATCAACGAAAATGAATGGAATCACAAAATAGTTATATTTTAGATTAATTTAAAGATCACATCTTGCTTTACAAAATGTGACACAGATCAGCATGTTGTAAAAGTAAACAGTTCCATTGCAATAGTTCATTTTAATAAATCATCATTACCACCATCTCATTATTTTCACTCAAATTAGGGCCTCATATGACGAGAATATAAAGCTTAGTCAGACCACGCTGCTTCAATTTTGGACGGTATTAATTATATAAAATGCAAACTGTTAAACTAAAACGATACTCCGCTTAGTTTAATAAAAAGCAATTAAGTGGAACCCAAACTGCTTTGGAACCAATGGACGTCTACACCTGAACATAGACCCTTTTTAGGGATTTAAAAAATATGTCGGTCTTGGCAAAATTAAAAAAAAATGTTTGATGAAGAAATAAAACAAACAGACAAACTTAAGTTTTAAGCAGATGAAGTTTCTATAAGTGGTTTTTTATCAAATTCGAACGTAGAACTTTCCAGAATGAAGTTTTGCGGATAACTCCTATAGTCTGGTAACCCTAACTAGAGATACAATGCTGAAGAGCGGGCGGCAGGCGACGGCGTCGGCGACGACGACGCGGCCGAGCGTACCACATAACTCGTTTATTTTGCATCCGCTAACAAGTACAGTAACAATGTCATTATGTAGATCATACTCCACGACTCAATCAGTCTACATCGAAAGTTAACCGCGATGGACGATGATCGGCTAATTGCTCGATTGTGTTTCCACGCTGAATCTATATCTCAAGTATCGTTTGGTACATTAAATATGTCTGGTCTGGGAGGTAGTGGCTGCGGTTTGTTCACGCCCAACCGGCATATGTCGCGCATAAACCCTTAGAATCATGCTCCACGGTTAGCACACTTCCATATGACACTGTACTTACCACTGCAATCAAGATAATTTAATATTTGATAAGCTAACGTTAGCTAATGTATGACTTCATTCCTTATTCATACTTAGAATGTAGAACTAATGACGACATCCTGGGATCCAAAATCTATTTCCGGATTGGGAAAATTTTATAGGTAGTAGGATTATTCTTTCAAGGAATAATAACCGTCAGTTCTGTTATCATTAATTGCAAACCGTCAATGGAACAGCAAAAAGCGCAAAACCGTCATTTTTGTTCGTCTTGAGCGAGTGGCCCTGCTTTCTAAGTCCAAGGTTGTGGTTCGATTCAAATCGAAAATGTTTGTGTGATGAACAGTCATGTTTTTCAGTGTCTTGAAAATATTCATCGGTCACCTTAGTACCTTATAACACAATATAATGTTATGTGACAGGAGGCCTGCAACTAACAGCTGTGGCACCATAGCATATCAAAAATACAGTCTTTGGCTATCGTTGCTTGTCAATGTTGACAGTAGCAAAATAGGATATTATTGTTTTCACAGTTTTTTCGGCGGGAAACTTCGTACATGGCGGACGCGGTTTTCTCAAATTTTTCTTTGATTTTACTGTAAACTCGTCTTGAAAAGGATTTGGTGTTGTTTATATTGAACTGTAACTTGGCCTGTCAATTTGTGCACACGTGTTAGTGAGATTCCGGTGTAATTTCGGTGTTTTATGTGAATTTACACAGCAGCAGAAATAGTTGTTATTGGTGATATTCGTATAAATCTAACCGTATTTGGTGTTGGTTAAATATTTATTATGTGTCTGTAGTTATAGTGTTTCCAGTAAAATGGATCTAGATACACCTCCTGAGCCGCCCGACCCGGGGGCATCAGCCTCGTCTCGCAAACGACAAGGAGAGGATACCAACGTATATGCGGCCAAAAAAATTATAACTGATCCTACTCAGGTAAACCCATCCGTTCAAAGCCTTTACATACATCCTTCCTTCACCGAAGGCGCCAAGTCATACTCTGACGATGATAATGGGCCTTTTATCGTCCAAGTCTCACGGGAAGTGGAGGACCCATCCTCTGGAGCGTCATTACGGGCTATAAATTTCGGTCAATTCTTGCACAAACACAAAATTGGTTCAATTATCCACGACGGCGTCAAAAATATAGGCCGCAACAAAATTACTGTAGAGTTTACTTCTGCCCAAGCTGCCAACAACTTTCTGGTTAGTCCAGTTTTGAAGTTATGCAAATATAGAGCTATAATTCCCACATACAACATAACCAGAATGGGGCTGGTGAAAGGAGTTCCCGTGGACTGGTCGATGGACGAGCTTGTTGATTCGCTAGAGCTCCCGCCTGGCTGTGGTGAGGTTCTGAAATCAAGGCGACTGAACAGAAAATCTGTCACAGAGGGTGTCATCACTTGGGTGCCTACCCAATCTGTTGTCCTAACCTTCAGGGGGCAAATGCTTCCTGCTAAGGTATATTCATACCACACCTCACTGCCAGTTGAAACATATAAACTTCCAACAATACAGTGCCAGAACTGCTGCCGTTTTGGCCACATTAAAACAATCTGCAGATCTAAGCCCAGATGCTACAGATGTGCTCAGCCCCATACAGGTGACTCATGTTTGGTCATCAAGGAATTATCTACATGTTTACACTGCTCTGGTAGTCATTTTGCTACTGATAAAGACTGCCCAGAATTCTCCAGGCAGCAATCTATTAAAATGGTCATGTCTCAGAATAATAAATCTTACATTGAAGCATCATCTCAGTTTCCTCCTGTCCGCAGGTCCTATGCTGAGATAACAAAAGAAATGTTTACTCCTACTAATGTAACTTCCTCCAAAACCTCCTACCGGCAAACAGTTTTCCGCTCTCCTCGTCCCCGAGCTCCTCTAGCAAAGGGCTACGATAAAAAAGCTGTTCAGACTATTGTCGGTGATTACTCCTCATCCCTTCCTAATGGATGCGCTCTCAACAACAATGTTGAGAACCCTCCCTCCCAAGGTAAAATGCTTGAGTTTATCTCCGAATTTCTACTTAGTATTGTCGCTCCATGTAGTGAAATTCCCTTACCGCCCAACGTTGCCAAAAACTTAAGCCAACTTTTTAAACTACTCCAAAATGGGCCCAATAACCCTGCTACAGTGGAACTGTAAAAGTTTACGTCCCAAGAAACATGAGTTAACCTTCATAATCCCACCATTCTTCCTCCCAAAGTCCCCCGTCCTTTGAGTGTTAAATGTTTTTTAATGTTTGTTTTCAGTCCTTATTGTAGATTTTTATGTAAATATATAGTAAGTAATAAAATTAAAGTATAATGTACAAAAAATATCCGTGTAAGATATATATGCATGTGTTGTCTGTGTCCTTAGGTTAAAGAGCTAACTAGCTAATAACAACTATTTCTTGGTACAAATTCAAAATTAACTTTTCATTAGTTTCACCGATCAATCTCCTTCGTGCCTTCTTCATCTACAAGACATTGGCGAAATACCTTGTGCCCAGTTGGCGCAGACAAAAGCCATAAACAAGAATTGAATTGAATTGTTTTCACAGATAGAAGTCCTTTATCTGAGGTTGATTCAGTGAAATTTTTACAAACTTATCAATCAAAGACACGTAAAAACTATTTAGTTTATATAAAACCCGATATTTACGCAAATATATAAAAATAATAGTAGCATAACTTTACAGTACACGTTTATTTATTTTGGACATATTGGTTTTGACTGCACCGTTCTGTGAAAATAGAACTGAACTCGATTACTTGCTAACAATGTCATTATGTAAATCATACTCCATCGACATCGAGAGTGAATCGAGATAGACGTCCGATCGGTTCACTCGATGCTGTATTGGAGTAATGAGCGGCCGTAATCGATTTTGTTTCTACGCTGAATATTAAAGCGACTGCGTACGTAATTAGCGAGGCGCGGGTCCGGTGGCGGAGCGGAGATGTGATCTCCGGAGATGCATTGGGCTGTAATTACTCGGAGATGTTTATTCAACGCCACTTCATCGCCGCGCCGCTGACGTAGACGTTTTTAATGATACGCTTTTTTCCGACTTTTAACGTCTATATTGTTTATTAATCGCTGTGCACTTATTGTTCACGCGAGTCGCAATATCTTTGAGCGGGAAATACATTAACATGCACATTTAAATGACAACTTTTCTGTGACGAAACTTTAATATTTGATGACGTTTTGTACGTAACGAACGTTGTGAATTAAATGCCCTGTGGACCTAGTGGTTAAGACTTCAGCCTCAATTTGAGAGCCGAGTTTGATGCCCGGCAAACACCAGTCACTTTTCGGAGCTATTAAATATCACTTGCTGTAAAGGTGAAGGACAACATCGTGAATCCTATATGAATGAGAATATTCCATAATTTTCTCAATGGCCTAAGGTAGTCTACCAATCTGCACTGGGACAGCGCGGTGGACGGCTACGGCTTGTCCCAAATGGTCAAAAGATCCGTGTCCCGCAGTGGGCCCGTAAATTGATAATAATGATTATGAAAGTGAGATTTAAGGATGAGGGATTTTGGCTCTGCAGACATACTCACCAAAGTTCCATTATTGGCTACTTACCTTCTAAGTCGCGAAATCTGCCAGGGTCTCTCGGTAGGATCGGGTTCCTCAAAATAAGTGGTAAATTTATGATAAATTACCAACGAAAATACCTCTATAAGTTTACACCTACTGCCATTTACTATGGTGTATGATAAGTACCTTTCTTCTTACTAACTTGTAAATATCTAGATAATTTTTAAAGTTTGACTGCTGCTACAAACTGCCATCGCTGCTACGTACTATTAAACTTTAACTATAAGATAAACGGTAAACTTAATTCCATCTTTTTCTCATTATTAATAGTATTTCTTGTCCCAAATTCGATCCTTATTACGCATAAAGATATGTTACAAATTAAAAAAGTGCCATAGTATTTATCACCGTACCATATAAAATAAGTCGTCATATGTATACATGTAACAATACGTTAGTGGGTTCCGTACACAGCATAAATAATTCAGGTGATAAACCCATAATGATATTTTTGCGGTTATTTGAAGAACTTTGAAAAAGTGTTAAATATTCAATAGTAGACGCCAAAACAGATATAAGTAAACTTGGTCGGTTATATAAATAGCAAATGTTTGCGCCTTAAATGGTTATTAAGATACAACATACTGGTCTATTTTATCATAATAATATAGTTTTCTAATTTAAATGTTGAATAACTGCACCTATTTAAACAAGCTTTAAAACTTTAATAGTTTCCAAATTATTGATTTAATTTGATGTGTTACTATCTGCTCCAAATAACATCGCCGTGAGATACGAACTTCATGTTTTATTCGTATCTCATCATGAGGGTTTTCTTGTGTTCCTAAAGAACTCCAAAAGTGCGATGATCGCTACTCAATAATTATGTAAATTCGCAGGCAAAACAACGACAGCAAAAAGCCGTGAAGCGAAATATCGTTGTCGATAAAAGGACATAAATCCACATTCTGTTCGTGCGGTCGCGACGCTATGTCGAGGCTCCAGCTGTTGGACACGAAGCCTATTGCTGCTACGGATGCCTGCACTGTAGTCCGACATTCACGATATTTGGCATTCGGATAGGGAGGTTTTGACGACCTCCCTGGCGGAGCGGTGGCAAATGTCGATAAGTTACTAAGAAGTTTTGATTTTGACGTCAAGCCGTCGGTCCCGGTTTTTATCATACTCCTTCATTTTTAAAGTCGGGTAACAATTCGATTCGATGTAAAATAAAATTACCCTTTCTCGAAAATCTTTTTTCTTTTCATTTGAAATCGGAAACGATTACATATTTCGTTAATTTTTTTTATTTCCATATTCTATACTCACTACTAAGGTAGTTACTAATGATTTTGAAAAAGTTTTTTTGTACTTTTCAATAGTTTATTAGTAGGTAAATCACCTGCGCTAGTGCCCTTATATAAATAGCCTTCCTCGTGCTTAATGCAATAATGCGAGAAATCTTTAAAATCATTTAAAAATAAGCTAAAAAAAGCATTGTTTAAATTTCTTGTAAACGCGTCACTTTATTTTACTACTAAAAGCCGTTATTAGTGTAAGCTGCTAGTTTTGTATCACACTGACTAGATATTACCACTTCTTTATTTTAATTTTAATTTCTCATTAAGTGAAGCTGCCTCTTCTGAGAATAAATGTCGTTGAACCTAATAATATTTCAAGAAATAATACTATTAGTTAGTAATACAATAATATTAGGTATTCAAGTGTTTGTACAAAAAACTTAATAATGACTAAACAAACTAAATTGAAAAAGAATTTGTGATATAATATTAGTAGGTAATGATTAAAACTATACAGTAGGTATAATGATGAACTGTATGTTAGTTAGAGTGATCTGTTTTTTTTAATTACTGATCACGGGACCCTAGGTTCTATTCCTAGGTTGGATCAATAACAGTTAGATACTGCGTTGTTCTGTCAAGGAATTCTCAATACCAGTCCGGAGTTAAGAAATGAGTATAGTCCAGCCCCGTGACTCGAGAGCACGTAAAGACGTAGATCACGTGAAACATCACGTGACTTAGGGCTCTATAACGTTAACGCCGAAGGTGGGCACCGCCCCGCCCGCCGCGCCGCCCCGTGGCAGCATGGCGAGCCGCGCGCCGCTTCGACACTTAATACCTTTATTGCTCATTGTCTGGTCTAGACGTAGACAAATCGCAGGAAGCCCGGGATCGGCGGTCAATCATAATATCCACTCGGCGCCCCAATTAATCGCAGGAAGCTATTACTGATTTAATATTTATAAGGCTTTGAGACATCCTGTCGGATCCGTCGCAGACACCTATCTGTACAGACGTACCTAACTTATCTGTATATCACTGTAGCAAAACTACCTACTCTAACTGCAAGTGCAAGATTAATAAAGCTTCTTTTAAAGTTTTTACCTATTGGGCAAACTAATTTGTTACTTTGGTAATCCATACAAATATTCGGAAGGTAACTTCACAAAAAATTAGAAATAAAATTAAGACTTTAAAATAAAAAAGCACCTCAATATAATGCTAACAACAGTAATTTCAGTTTACATATTCGGATTTGAAACTTGCGATGCCATCTAGCGGCGAGGGAAGGAAACTGCGTAGAGGCAATGTAATTTCTTTTCTTTTGTATTGTTTAAATGTTATATTCTCCTATAGTTTATTCTCATAACATCCTCATAAATTAATTTCTCAATGCAATGTTACACTTTAAGGCGTCGAGAGAATTTCACTATTAGTGGATATTTGTTCACCTTTCGGTATTGAGGTACAATAATTAAAGTAAATCAAAATAGTTGTAGTGTAAACTAACAATTAGCAAGCAGTAACGAGTTGGCAGCAGATAGGAACATCTGGAACCATCTATTTGTTACGATAAGATATTATACAGTGTAGATATTTATTGCTTGACCAAAACCAGTCTTGAAACTGAGTGATGGCTCCCATGCGACTCTATAACACTTATTAGCTCAAATTGAATTAGTTACATATATATTTACACTAACTGTTTCCGGAGTGTTTTAATTCGCGGAACCGTCTGGATCGTCCAGCACGATGTATCTCTAATCCCCATGCAATGTCTCTGTTTAGTTGTGAAGTCTTGGTAAATATCAAAAGCATTTTAAAATCTCTTGGAAATATTACTTACCCGAGTAAATTTCCGGAATAAAAGTATTTGATGGCATTCCCACTCTGTAAGATGCATTTGTTGAGCCTAACATAGGCAAAAAACACATTTATAATATGGATTTGTATTAATATCAATTAATGTCATCTTCAGAACCAAAAAATCTTTCTTCAACAGGATCGTGTTTTGTTGAGATACAAAATTTGTAACTAATGGTTTAAGCACTTTTTTGTGCTGAAATGAAGCATCTATAAAACGTCGGAGACAATGACATACAAAATTGATCCCAAATGTTCGCTTGGTATGTATGTGTATAATAAATAAATAAACACCACCATACAATTAATTACGTGGTACATATAATTAATTTTTTAATATATTATCAAGTAAAACGTAAACTGTAAACGCAGTTTTCAAGCAGTTCAATTCTGATTACTCAATACCAATGGAAACACTCTCGACTTTATACTCTGCCAAATCAATTAATTAAATAAACCGCAATAAGTAGTTAAAGATATGGTATGCAGTGAAGTTTGAAGCACAGTACAGTGATCGAATTTGTGATCCTGCATTGGAATTTTCTGCTTATAATTGTATTTAAAGCATATTTGATGTAAATTCTAAATAACATAATTTGCCCAAACTTGCGTGAAACAAAATGGCAATATCAATTTACACGCAATACCTGTGTTTTATAATCTTTGCACGAACAATCAAATTGGGAATTCAAAACTTTAGTAGTACCTATTTAAAAAAATGATTTGCGCTCTATTTGTGAATTATTAATTTAATTATGGCACTAACTGTGCCGTTCTCAAAATTTACTTTATTAATAGAATGTGATAAAAATACTTACAAATGAGCTATTTCTCTCTACAAATGGTTTCTCAATTTTCCATATAAAGCCTTTCATTATACTTCTTTCGAAAGTAATCTTAATCCAAAGCTCTGAACTAGCTTCATTTATGGAGCAATATATTAAACTTTTATAGGTGACTTGACAAATCTCAATAACAAATGGATTTCAAATTTATGTAACTAATAGTTTTCCGATATTGACTAGCGACATTTGTGGCAGTGCCAAAATGAAGGCAAAAAACTAGGGAATTGATACGTGCCAAGACTGCTGCGCTGATCTTTAAGGTTACGTAGTAAGAATATAATTTTAGTATTTATGTAATTGATAGGTCTATTATATTACATTGTAGATCCTGGAAGATTATGCAAGTGACCAATAATCATGACTAGGGCTTACATTAGTACCTACCTATAATAGATTTATAATAAAACCTTTATTATTTGCAACTATATAGCTATGAATTGCAATAGCAAATTAGTGTACTCTTGAAACAATTAACGGAGAAATGATGAACGAAGCAGATTGAAATATCATCGCTTTCCCGGGGTCGGAACCCACTGACCCAGCGCTCTTAATTGAGTGCCAATTGACTCCTCGCGCCGTCTGCCGCAGTTGGCGCTCTAACGAGGGCCTTTTGAGGTTTGTATCGATCGATAACAGGAAAAATAGGACCATTTCAAATTCATCATATCAATTATCATCCCATTACCGGGATACTGACGGATTGGTGGACTCCACGCGCCTTTGAGAACATCGTGCTGTACTCTCAGTTATGCAGGTTTCCTCAAGATGTATTCCTTCACCGTTATAGCAAGTGATATAGAATTCCTTAAAAACGCACCACAATTAGTTTGTGCCGGGAATCAAACTCAGTCCCCCAAAAGTAAAGTCTGAGTCCCGACCAACTAGGCTATCACCGCTTTTTTTAATATTTTATGATCTTAGTGAATTAAACCAGCGTCAATTCATATTCCACAGTTGGGTTACTGTCACATGGGACTGGTGATGGGGATATGGAGTCCAATACGCAGGTCTAGTCCATCCGGAATTTCTCCTGAGTCAAGCTGATTTGAAAATGCTAAGGTAAAGTTTACCTAAATAAATATTTGGGATTAAGAACCCACAACCCGACAGATTCACGAGCTATAACCACTAGGCCACGGCGACTAATAACGACCTTTTATAGTACTTGCCCGATTTCAAATAGGCTTACTTTTCCAATCCGGTTTGACGTATTACCAGTCTTTACATAGAGCGATTGTCGTTAGTTCTAACCTCCGCAATCAATCAAAGATGAACCGGTTCATCCTAATCTATCTATAAAAAGCCATTTTCCACACAATCTATCTTTCAACCATACCCAATCGAAACAAAAAGATATTAAATCTAACAAGATAATAACAAATTTCAGCTCATAAATAACTTTGTGAGTCGTAACAGCTGAAGATTTGTTAGCATTAAAAAATTATTGAAAAGCACAAAATTGTTTTTCCGCGACGTAATCATTTATTAGTGACATTGAACTAGACAGTTGTTTTTGCATTCGAATCAAATAAAAACTGAACGGGGCTGTGTTTCATTAATATTCCATGGGAAACTCCGCCAGCAGCGGCGCATGCGCGACGCGTGGAGGAACACGCCGCTGTCATTTCAGCGGCCATGCTTATTACCATAAGTGCGTATCAATATTATTGTTTTATCCCAACTAATATTATAAACTAGCTATTGCCCGCGACTTCACCCGCGTTATGAATCGAAAATTTTCAATCCTGTAAGAGCCTTTTCCGAGACTGAGAGGTAATCTTTAAAAAATTACCTCTCAGTACCCACTGATTCATGTATTTACCTATAGCAAAAAATACACATGGCGGGATCAGACGGGTTAAATAAAGATAATTTCGTGTTTTTCTGAACAATAAGTAAGAAAAACTTATGTAACCTTTTGTAGATACATGTTACAATATAGGCATGTGCCAAATTATATAAAGAGCGCTGCTGTAGTTATCTGAACAGAAGTAACAAACAAACAAATAATTTATAATATGTATAAATGTCCAGCAACACGTAGCAGATTTTCGTATTTTTTTTTAAAAGATGTAAAGTGACAAAGACTCCTTTGTATATTCCGGACTAAATCTAGCTACTTCTTTGGGCCAGATTTAAAATAGGGAACTCTTAATAATTTCGTGCTAATATTTTGTGCATTTGAACTGTACAGTTGTAGTTCTATGTACTTCTGTTACAGATGATATTACTGACTTGTTCACCAAAAACGTAACACAGTGACTCGACCTAAATGTGACTAGTAAGGTCAGGTCTAAATATTTAGTGTCTAACCTCAATTTAAAGCTTTAAACCTCAACGATAAACGCAGAGTTTAGAGTTTAACATCCTGATCAAGTAACGTTAAACTTTAGGTGTAAATTCAACGTTCCTATATTCAAATGAACTATTTGCACACATTAAATACATTTTGTACATGGTTCGGGCTAAATGTTTATTTATTTTTACATAGCCACTTACGGCATGTGGGAAAAGTAGGTACATTAAACAACGAATTGAAACGAAAACACGATTGGCACAAAATAACTCACATATATAGTTGTCTTAGTTTATGCTTTTATAACTATATGATTTCCTATTCCCTACGGTAATTTTGGTCACATAAAACTCAGTTATTTACACACAATTAAAAATTGTATGACAAACCTTTCCAATGAGATATTTTCAATAAATGATAATATGCTTTGAGACATTTAAAGGAAATTGTCTGCAATTTCACAATAAATTACCGGTTGATATCTTGGGCATGTCTCTAAAAATCGTTTATATTAAGCAAAAGCTTATAGAAAAGTCCCATTATGGTATAAAGGATTACGTAAACGATAAAAAGGCTGGGTGTGAACTATTTTTCTAACCAGCTTCTTAATATTTTCAATTGACAAAAAGAACACCCCGCTAAGTTTGTTGTGGGCTTCTTCTAAGACCAGGGCGCGATTAGAACCCCCGTTATCGCCATCTCTGCTCACTACTATGTACACATTCTGTATGTAATCAATGAATCAAAAGTGCCATCATTGTGCCTATGACAGGCAGCTCCGATTTAATATTATGCAAAATTCATAATTATTATTATTTATATGTTGTATATTGACTATGTTGGAAAAGAGCAACTGTTCCGAGCGTTTCCTATCGGTTTCTTTTCGGTCGAATAGTCCGACCGAACTGGTGGTAGAGTCACTACAAACTTTCAACTTTGAAGTTTTAAGGAAATAAATCAATCAAAGCTACGAATGTTCTAATCTATTCCTATTTACGTACCCGGGTATCTCGTAGGTATAGAGTTCGCCCAGAGCTGCGCAGAGCATGTTATTAGTATGTTATGTTAGTATATCTCTGAGACATGTGTCAGTCGTGCTGCAGCCGAGCGATCGGCTCGAGATAATCAGCCGGCGATTATTCATCTGGCTAATACGTGACGTCAGTGTTTGCGCGTGTTGATTCAACAGCAATAACTGTCACTCTGATATATGGCCGCGGTACTAGCCGCTCGCTAAGTACCAGGTAACTACTTCAAGTATATTAAATACTAAGCTGTCGTTACATCGCGAAGTGGATACGTTTTCCTACAACAAGTAGGTACCTACCTACCTACCCGCTGTGCGATGAAAACAGCATCAGCTTTGCCCTTAAAAAACATTGTTAGGCGAATTGTTGAAAATATTTTAATCTTGCTATATCCAACTTACTAAGATACCTTAGACATATAAGTTTACTAATGGATACCATGGATAATATCTGGAATAGATAATATATAATAATGGATCACAAAGTGCAAGGAGTCCTATAACAACCAATTTTTCCGACAACAATAATTTGTGAGCGGTCTTTAAATACTTTGTTAGTCTGATTATTCGTAATCTAATTTCTGAATTTCCTCTGGACTGGTCCGGTTCCGACCACGCCTCGGCTTCGACCGTGGCTATTTACTCAACGAAATCGTGCCACGTAAAGATTTAGCGTTCCGGTACGATGACACGTAGAAACCGATTAATGGCATAGGTAGTCTATTACAACTGACATACCCCTTCCAGGTAAGCCTGCAACTATCTAAGACTGCATTATCACTTGGTTGATTGTATTTATATGCAACGGCTAACTTGTAAGTGAGTAAAAAATTGCGTACACCAGAATTGTCACCGTTGTTACAATTGTTAAATGTAATAAGTGGTTTTTAAAAAAATGTGTTAGATTGATTATTTTCAAAATAGTGTCCCGTCTGAATTATTTCCTGTGTGTATTATCGTTGTTTGATTACATTATTAATGATATTAATTATGTAGTCGGTGTTCATAAATATGACCACACTACGGCACTACACTCATTAAAATAATAAATTATTCATTATATGCGCTTAGGTGCATCACTGTTACCCATTCAGATTGAGATCTAACATGAGATGTCATCAGAGAAGTTGGGAAGGTAAATATGTGGAGGATTGTAAACGTAAACGTAATTGGGTTCCCTCCTATAAACTTCTATTAATTATGACAGATCGTGTAACGATGTTGACGTGGAAAATAATAGCCTTAATATGAGAGCTATGAGGCTCGTTAAGTTTATGTTTACACCAGAGCAAGCAATATCCGCCAAAACAGGAACGATTACAAGAAGTATATTTCAAGTCTTTGAAAAATAAATGGTTTGTCCCACCTGTCTATTGGTACTTTATAATAAAATAAATTTAACATAACTCCCGACATACATTTTGAAGAGTATTGTTATTTTTAAACCATAATTTAAAGCGTGATTCTTTAAATCTTAAAATCATTTTGAAAGTTTAGAGTGGATGGGATTTTCCTAGTTTATAAGAATCTTACATAATATTTGCTACACATGTTACATTTATTTTGTTAAAAAACATTGTTACAGATTTTGATGATTTGAAAACAATTGAAAAATATAGATAAAAATATTTATTGTTGGGCATTTAAGTTAAAAATAAACAGCGTTGTAAGCATTGTGAAATTCAATCATAAGCACCGTATTATTGTATCATCTTTAGGTATTAATTGTTCTACGATTCTTTATAGGAATCACGCATCGAATCGAAACCTAACCATCACTACTTTATTGTGCTGTATCTGCAGTAAAGTTTATATCATGAGAGTGCCCAAAACGTCAGTGTCTGATACGGGCCCCTATGGAGAGAGCCTTGAACCCGAGCAGGCGAACGTCGTCGACTGGAACGACAGTCACGTGTGATACATCGCTACGAAGGTACAAGTCAAGTATAAAGTAACTTCTCGCATAAACAATGTATTATGCTAGGAAAGAGAAAATGCGTAGTTCATTAATAGTTCGTAGACATGAGAGATTAAAATCTGATCTCTGAATCCAACTGCCTCGTTGGTCCAGAACGACTCTCGTGGCATGTTCAAATACGGATCTCTAGTCCTTGGGGCTTAATTACCGGGGACAAAACTTCAAATTCGCTTTTCGGTAATCAAAATCCACAGCACTTTTCGCGGTGTCCACAATAATAAATGATTCATCCAACATTCTGATAAGCTTCTTTTCAGACCAGCGAGTATAGGTAAGAATATAAGTTAAGTTTTATGTTTTGTAACTCTATAACACACAAGGAAAAAAATTAACCTTAAAAAATTAACCTAAGGCTGCATAAAAATGGTTATTTTTATATGATTTCTATATATTTGAGTTTATGTAACACAAAGTAAATGTAACTACAAGCTGGTAAACTCTACCTACCTAAAATTTATTTTATTGTAACTATTCAGAAGCGATTATTTAATCAATCATAATTTCAAACGCCATCTATTGAGGATATTCCGAAGGTGTTGATTTTTTTGGTTGTTTCTTTAAGGGTTTTCATTTTGTATTATTTCTTAAACCACAAAACAAACATACGACTGCAATTTATTTTCCTATATTACATGAGTAGAAAAAAAATAAAGCAATGAATAAGCTTTAACCCCTTTAGACAGCGACTCCTGTTAATGTTAAATAACTCTTTTTCTACAAGCGTTTTCGAACGCAGCATTCCGAACATTGCTCGTGTATTTATAATATAATTATTAATTGTAATTACCACTATAAATAATAGCACCGGAGATAAACAATTATATAAACACTTATATCTAACAGTTCAAGTATTTGCAGTAAATTGTTGAAAAATGAACCAATCTTTATAATTTGCCTACCAAGTGTGGCTAGCTACTACGCAGGAAGGTCCCACCCATCGAACTACTGTAGCAATTACCTACTTCTAGCAAAAGCTTTGCAGTTACTTGTAGAGGGAGTATAATTTATGCGGAAATGCGTCTGCCCGTTTGTCTTTTTTAGCTATGTTTGGATCGACCACTGCACCGATGTTGATGAATATGAGAACAAAAGTTACGAAAACAAAAAGAAGTTTAAGTCGGGAAACAAGCAACATAACTATATTAATTATATTATATAATTATGTACTTTTGTATATGTTTAATAACAGTGTGTGTATTCATTGATTGATATTCCGTTAGCTGTTTAATCTTCTACAGAAACATATTACAGAGAAGATAAAAAGTAAATTACTGCCGAACAAAATACAAAGGTTTTGTCCCGAAAGTTACCTTTGTAAGCAAGTTGTAGAGGTCAAGCAATTTAAAGAAAATTCTATCCTATTTCGATCAATAAAAACTTTTTTAAAAACTAAACTTATTTTTTTAAAAAGTTTTTAATATCATTTACGACAATTCATAACATGTAGGTATTAATGGTGAAATTAACTTTTAAAATGTTGCTTAGGTATTATTTCAATAAACTAATCGTTTCATCTCAAAAATATAATAATTTCGGGTTCAACAAATATTACGCGTCCTTAAAATATTCCACAGAATCTGACCTTAACTGTTCACATGTTCAACACCTACGAAGAAAAAAAAATCAAAGCCTCATCTGAGATAGGACGCGGCGGGGCGCCGCGCGGTGCACATAAATTGCCCCTCGCAGGCATCGAACCTGCGCTCGCCGCACCTGCCGCCGCGAATACAGAAAAACTGACGCCCGAAACGAAACGTTTACTTACTCAGTTATGATGTTTTAACACTCTGATATCACGCGCTAGTATGTAGGTACAAACTAATTACAAACAGACAGACACGAAATTTAAAATGTGCTTAATAAAGTAGGCCTACTTCTCGTAACATTTAAGTATGTTTAATAACGGGTGATTACAATAATTTCTGACGACTCTCTTGGAAATAAACTTAGGAATTTGACTGCGCTCATGAACGCGTAGGGTACCTGCATAGTTAGGCCGTACACTGTCCAGGAAATTGTGGCCGGGACAATCTGTCAAGTAAGACTTGGGTCAAGCAGCGATGACCCAAGCCGTAACTTGATGGGTAGCTTTCTGGTCCCATGATTTACATCGTATAACACACGTTCACTATTCACCAACCCGCGCTACAGCATCCTGGTGGCAATCTAAGCTATAAATATGGGAGCGAATTGGTTAGGACAGACCTGTGCCCATAGGTGACCCTTAATTGGCCTGATGACAAAGCTGGTCTTAAAGTCTCGAGTTAAACTACATCATAAAACGAATGTGGCAATGTTGGGCACAGTGCTCCACTCTCGAGAGAGTTTAGATCCACCACGCAACTCCACTGTACGTTGGTGGGCTTAGGTAACGAATATTATCAGATAATAATAACAGCCAAATTCAGTTAAAGAGTCTTAGTCGATGAGCATGCGGAACAGACTGATTATTTATTCCACTCTACATAAATCGAGACAAGTAAACAAATATTGTAAAAGTAATTAGTATTTACCTAAATATGTCACGTAGGTAGATGACTTCATTATGCTCATCGAGTTACTGACATTAAACACTATTGATTGCCTTTCTAATGAAATTCAACCTCCTCACCTTTACGTTTTGACCATAGGTACCTAGGTATGGTCAAAAAACTAAAAGTAAACAATAATTGCTTTAATATAATAGTTGTAGCTTTTATTTAGTCCACCTGCGACGATCAGCCAATGAATGAACTAATGTGGGAATTTCGCCACACACTTAATAAAAGGCCCTAAAGGGTCGCCACGCCGTGACACTTCAACAAAAAGGCACATTTTTCATAATTGAAAAAATTTTATTAAAAAAAACTAACAGATAAATATCCCCATATTTCGTTATACTATCTTCGTTGTGTTAAAATTTTAAATACACTTTAATGTAAACCTTATTTTTTTTGCTACCTGTACTCTACTTATATGGTAATTGGTCGTAGTTAATGATTTAATAATAAAGTAAAAGGTGCATGTGAATTGTTGATACATTTATCAATTTAAATACTTTGTATCTATTTATACATTTTTAAGCAACAAGAGCCACTATTAAAGAAATATTTAGTTAGTGTTCTGTCAGTAACAAAAGATAATGGTTGGTCGAGTAGAATGATCAGTATGAGGTAAAAATCTATAATAGCCAAAGCGTAAAAACTAAAACTCTTATCATTCATGATTGTCTCATGATAGGCTGATTTGGACATATTATATTGTATTGCGTCAATGACAAATTATAGATGCAGGTTGAAAAAGTTTATAACTTAAAAGTTAAGAGACGTTCTTACAATATATTTTATATCTTTAACTAAAGCTAAAATGCACTTTTTCTATGTAGACCCCCACAAAAAACTTCAACAAGTATTTTGTTTTGTTAAATATCACCATAGCAAATAACAAAATTGAGTTAGATCAATCCGTCAACTAGTTTGTTTATCGTTTATCCAGTTCATTCTTATAGGACTTTTCTATAAGCCTAATTTTATGTAAGGTTTGAAGCTATTGAGTGACATCTCTAAAATGTTATAAAGGGTAGGTACCTTTACTCACTTAAAATTATTTTGTGTAGATTAGTAAACTGCACAAGAATGTTTAGATACCTACCTTGGCAGGATATGTGACACTTATAAAAATTAATGAACACCTATGCAAACATGTTGCAGATACCTATCTACAATATTTAAGCAAAATAAAAATTGATTGTATGATTGATAGTTACCATCTTATTTAAAGTAAGGTGGTAGCTTCCTATTATGATAGGAAATATAATCATAAACTATAGTATGTAATACTAATTGGCCCTGCTGGTTATTCAAATCAAAGTAATCTAAAAACGTTGCTCCCAGTCAACGCGCTCTGCACACGGGAGCGTTGCTTTGTATGGATTTGTTTGGTTTGGGCTGTCGCTGTCGCTGTTATGCAAATCTAAACTATTTATAATCCCGACAACTGGACAGGTACCCACTACCTATCACTAAACACCGTGTTTCACGGCGTAACCTGTCTCAATCTAAACAACGCTGGTATTCATTCGATTGTACCTACACTCATATCTAAACTAACTACCTAAGTTAATATATTTATTGGAAACATCTGAGCTTTCCTTTTTTCTATTGTTCCAAAATCGTTTTGATAAGCGATAAATAAAGTTCGTTACTTCAATTTTTATTAATTAGGCACTTACCTACCTACCTTAATAAAAAAGTAGCACTGCCGCTTCGCATGGAACAAACAAACGATGTAAAGGTTGATTGTCTACGCGCCGGTTACAATCGTCGCGGCCGACGGCTCGGGACACAAGGGCGGACAAAGACAATTTTCTGAGTTTTAAATATTTGTTGACAGAAAACCCCAATAACTTTCTTAGTTAGGTATGCAAAGTCATATATTATGACAAACCTTTGATCAACCAAATTTGTTGGAGAGAAAAAGATTATACTAGAAACTATTAATTCTTAAGCAGGTACCTAGGTATTATAAATTTTTTATTGATTCTTGTAAACTCTACAATAATAGTAAACCACAAAAAGTTAAAGAAAATCAGAAACTGCAATAGGTACCATTCAAACCAGATGAATTCTGATTTATACTGGTTGATAACTTTGAGTACGATTTGGAATAACTCTATGAAACCCGATATTAAATAATATTTCATAATTAGTTAGTTACCTATATAAGTTATATTATAATGCAGAAAAATGGCGTCTGGAAGTATGCTATCACATATCCTACCACCTTTCCATACCTTCTCTCCTATAATACCTTAATTTTGTTTCATGTCCCACATAATTTGATGTGGCCTACAAAAGCCAATTAAAATTATCAGGGAGGACGTACTTACCTACCAATGTCAAGCGTGCTTATCATAAAGTAAGTAATAATTTTATTTTAAACCGAACAACATAAAATAAAAGTTGTCTGGCAGCACAACCTCCCCCAGCAGCCGCCGAGGCGTCACGGCCACGACAACCAACTGCTAACGAAACGTTTAACTCGACTCAACTACGATTCATTACCACAACAATCGTATAAACAAAAGGCGAGAAAAACTCCGAAGTATGTTTTAAGAATTGTTGTGTTTTTTGCACGACTCGCAGCGTTTCACTGCTGCGTCAGTACCTACCTACCACAACGCTTCATTACACGTTCGGAATGTCATTTGGCCCCTGCTTGGTGAGTACTGCGTACCTACGTCGCGCACGAAACGTTTTTGTCCACGATTAGCGCACTAGGTGAGTGCCACTCGGGTAGTTCGCCAGTGAAAGATACAAATAAACTGAATGCATCGCTCACTTAAATGTAAATATATATCCTACGCTCAATAACCAGCACGCCAACTCACAAGCACTATAGCTTAGATAACAGGAACCAAAACATAACCTAAACCGATTTACTAATTCAATAACTGAGTATTCAATCACAATCATCCAATCAATCGAGCAATAGTGAAAATACTATGAAACTACTTTAAGAACTATTTGAGTTTTCTTTAAGATATGCCTACAACAGAACTAGACTTAATGGTGGCCTAAGCAAATTCCATTGCCTACGACAAGATCAAACTGTACGGAATGACATTCGCAATCAAGCAAATCTCTTTCAAGCAAATGTCATTTCCATACAATTTTATCTCCACGTTTATTTTGCATGAATTCTGTCTATTACAGGATTTGGTATCAGTTTATGAGTTTCTCTTAAACGAGTTAGAAGTCGGTAAGTTTAACTCGGGAAATCTTGACTATAACGCAGATTAGTACCAAGTATCATATCGATAGAAAGAGGTAAATAGGTCTCTATCACCACTAAAGTAGAGTGATACAAATCTTCGGCGCCAAAGATACGAATCTCTCTATCCAGCGAGCACTGCTGATTTCGCACGACTCTAGCGCGCATGAAGCGGCGCGAACCGTTTTGCTCCTGGCATTTTTTCATCATCGTCAGCGACGACAGGTGAAACCTATTCGGCTCATCAGAGCGGTTCGTCAATAAATAAACGGTGACGTTATAAAGCGCTGAGAAAACGCAAAACAACATTCGACCGCGTCTCTACATAGTCGGGGGGGTATGGTACTATATTCCTATAGGTACAGACAACAATGAACTAACATTTCCCAATCACGTAAATACAGATAGATATATTTCATTAATGTCAATACTATTATATCCTCAACATTTGTTCACACCGCGTTATAAAAGTTTTAAGTCTTCATTAAGGAAAGGTTGTATAGAATAAGGTGTGAATATTAAAACAGAATTTCACGCTAACAAACTAATCCTATTATAAATGAGATAGTAAGTAATCAAAAATTCCATTAAAATAAATATTATATAGAAGCAGGAGTTACTTTGCAAAACTCCATGATATATTATGAAAATTTTGCTTAATTTGCTATACCTACTCCGCGAAAATCAGGAGAATCTGTGTGATGTAATTTATAATTTCTTTGATCTTCATACTCCATACCACAGAGTTCTTCGGCAATTTACCCTCATATACAATGATCATTGTAAAGTCAACATCTCCTGAGGTTGCTCCTGTTTCAGTGCGAAACGTGCGTTGAGGTTACATTGCCCAAGATCTGTTTGGTTTTCAGTATAAGGATTTAAGAGATTATGAATTATACCAACAGATTCAATTAATCTTATTAATATTCCATAAAATATTTGAATTATACTAAGTACTTCCTAAGTGAGTACTGAATAATAACTAAGTATTAAAAAAAAAACAACTGAATCTATAATTATAAAAGCCTAGATCGCTCGGTAAGTTATAGGTGAATTTAATATGCTGGATTTATCCTTATTTATATTATTGTTTTTAGATCGCACAAATATACCTACTGTACTGTAGGTACATAAATAAATCAATTCGTTGTAGAATAACAGGTATTATAAATGGTAATTACAGGCGGGTGTACTAATGCTTAGTTATTTATGTCCCCTGTGATACAATTTGTGCCTCTGAGACCGCCATACGATTATCTCCTAATAAAACCCATATTTTACAACTAGAAACTGAAACCTGGAAGAAAATATTAGCAGAAAGTCGGCTATAGATACTTATTTCTTAATAAAATGTTGTTCACAAATATTAACAAATGTGAAATACCAAATGGTTACAGCTAGTTATTTGCAAGAAAATAACGTTGACGGTAGATACTGAAAAGCCATTTAATTAAACCTTAAACACCTTTCTAACAAACATCGCTTTACCCTTTGGCCCGTTTTCGTAAGTTTTACCTACCTACTAGGTACTTCATTTTTTAAATTATTTTTAGTTAAAATTATTAAAACTAACAATAATCCTTCATTAAGTAAATTATAATGAAAACCATACCTTCTTATAACGGCTATCTAAAAAACAATAAACTTTAACCTATTTAAACATGGAAATAGGTGCTTATTAGATAGTTATCACTGTAATGTTATGCCTATTACCTACTACCTACCTATACTAGGTTTTGAATTTTAGTTAATAAGAGTTTTATAGACTTTCTACTATAGATATATATCTTAAGTAACTTATAATTGTATTTATTTTAAGATTTACTAATTATTTTGTTTCGTCATAATACTTATTTTTAAATATATGCGTATAACCTCACGAATGGTGTAACCAGAACAGTACCGTTGCGTTATAAAAATGCATAAAAGAAATATGGGACTAAGAAACAAAATTTAACGTAAATCGAATTAAAGGTCGATTTTTTACGTCGATAAATCACCGCGGCGAAGCGGCGCGCGGGCGGCGGGAAAGCGCGGCAGGTAGCGGCGCGATAAATAACACAGTGATCGATTTGTACACTCGAATATCACTGTTACACGCTGTTTACGATTATAACATTGATCGTTAAAAATATTTATTGTATTCCCGGGAGAAGACTTTGTGAAATTGATTGCTTTTAAACCCGTTTAGGTAACCCGCATACCTTATTTACTATATTGTCGGTTCAATTGAATATTTTTATCTAGTGGAGCTGATTACATCCATATCACTCAATATCTAAACATGCAGTTTGTATTTTAAATTTCAAATCAAACGAGTAAGAAGAATTATACGTTTTACCTACTTAAAGCGAACGTAACGTTAAAAGTGCAAATAACTATGATAAATTTTGCCCTTTATCAGTCTCTAAATTTATAAAACTACGATACATTTGTGATAATTCAGTTTGTTTTAGTTGAAGCTAACAAAATATAATCGTACAGGTAAACGAGTGAAATAGCATCGCGAGCCGACGGCGCTAGGTGCGCTAGGAAGAGACTGATAATCACATCTTTGATTAAATATAGACGAACCAAGAGTGTTTCATTAATAATTCAAATTATGGTGATACAAGTAAGAGAATGGAGATCAGTACTGGTAGTTATTCAAATCAGTAAGTTAATTTTTAATAATATCTAAATAATAAAAACAATTATTATAAGTACTCAAAAATAATAAAGTATATAGGTACTCTACTTTAATATTGAGTCAGATATAAGTGAAATGTTTTTCTTAGTCCAATGTAGGCGAAAAACGTAGGTAAGCGTTTACAAAAGACGGCACTTTTAGTAAAAATATTATAAGGTTGCGCTTTTGTGAAAAAACCATACAAAAAGTTAAAAGCCCAAGCACTTTTCATTTTGTGAAGTGTTTGATGAATGCAAATGTAGTTGCCATCTATGTTTGCCGCAGCTGGTTGATCCGAGAGACGTGTAAGTACTGGTCACACTGCTCTCGCGCTAATCAGCTTAGGAGACAACAGCCGCCAGGAACACTTGTACGCAACGCAACTCATGGCTACGACGAGCTGCGGGAAGCGGGTGCGACCGATAAGAGCCGCCTCTAGCGCGGAACTACCGGCTCCCTATCGTCCGGCCACCGGGATTTATCAATAATACGACCAAATAAAATATTTACTCTGGTTTATTTAAATACTTAGATAATAATATAAAACATTTTAAGACTAATTATTTATTATTTACCTACGAGAGGCTTGCACTACCACTGCCGTCGGTTCCTTATCACCTATTATAGTTTATACAGTTATATACATATCAACTTGTCAACTTCGTTGAGAATAACGAAATAATTACATTTACAACATTGGGTTTGGTTCGAATCGGGCGAGGACGCCCTGCGTGCGCACGACGCACCGCAACGCATCGCATCGCAACGATGCGCTACACGCACTCTTACAATAACAACTCGACACGCCAGCGGTCGAGCCGCCCCTCGAGACTAACTACCTGTCGCGCCCCGCCGGGTGCGGCGGAACGAGGCAACCGAAATCATAACCTTTTCTCAGATTCTATATAAAGAACATTTTAATATATATCATCATACGTTGCAGTAACATTATTTTATATAAAAAAATACCTATTTATACAAGAATTAAGTACCGAAATTGGCCACAATTACATATAAACGAAAAACAACAAAACAATTAAAAACAGGAATAAAACCATTTTGGCATCGTATCTGCTTAATTTTCAATAAATTACTGGAGCGGGCTCGAGCGGCGCGGGGCGACGCGCTGTCCGCGGCCGAGGCCGCGTCGCGCCGCTCCGCACCGCCACGCTTCGTCTAGCACTTAAAATAAAAATTGCACCTATCGACTCGATCGTATTCCCTCACTAACGAAGCTGCGACCCGATTCGGAGTCACCACTCTCGACCTCACCACTAAACGTTAATTTACAGTTCGGGCGACGTTTAAAGTCATTCCACACCGCGACGCCGCCCTCCCGGCGGGCAGGCACGCATGAACATCGTTAATTCGTAACCTAGTTAAATAAATTCGCTGAAACCGTCCGTCGGCCGGCGCGGCCGGGCTACTTACCGGCGGCTCCGGGCACTCACTACACTATGTACACGGCGCGCCGCGGCACGTCCCGGCGGCGGCGCGCCTTCCCGCGGGCGCTAGTGCGGCTCCGCGTAGTACGGCCGCGGCGGCGCCCACGGGGCGAACTGTTAGTGCGCCGCCAGCGTGTGCGCGCCCTGCAGCGCGTGCGGCGCGTGCTGCGCGTGCTGCGCGTGCGGCGCGTGCGCGTGCGGCGCGTGCGCGTGCTGGTGCGGCGGCGACAGCGCGGGCGAGTGCGCGTGCAGCGGCGGCGAGCCGTGCATGTCGTGCGCGTAGTGGTGGCCCATGCCGTCCAGCATGGCGTCGCCGCCCAGCGTGTTGGGCGGCGTCATGCGTTTCTCCTTCTGGCGGCGGTTGCAGAACCACACGCGCACCACCTCCTTCTCCAGCTGCAGGCTGTCGGCCAGCGACGTGATCTCCTGCGCCGACGGCTTGGGCTGCTTGTGGAAGTGCTGCTCGAGCGCGCCCTTCACCGACACCTCGATGGACGTGCGCTTCTTGCGCTTGCGGCCCTGCGCCGCGATCTTGTCGATGCTGGTGGGGCTGCCCGTGGTGGAGTCGGCCTCCTCCAGCCACTTCTGCAGCAGCGGCTTGAGCTTGCACATGTTCTTGAAGCTGAGCTGCAGCGCCTCGAAGCGGCAGATGGTGGTCTGCGAGAACACGTTCCCGTACAGCGTGCCCAGCGCCAGCCCCACGTCGGCCTGCGTGAAGCCCAACTTGATGCGGCGCTGCTTGAACTGCTTGGCGAAGGCCTCCAGGTCGTCGCTGGTGGGCGTGTCCTCCTCGGGCGCGTCGCGCTCCAGCGCGTGGTGGTGGTGCAGGTGCGGGCTGGGCGGCACGTCGCGCATGAGGTGCTGGTGGTGCATGGGCACGTAGCCGCCGTGCAGCGCCACGGGCGAGCCGGCGCCGTAGCCCACGGGCGCGTGCCAGCCGTGCGACTGCAGGTGGCGGTGCTCGTGCGGCTTGACGTCGGGCTGGTGCGCGTGGTGGTGGTGCTGGTGCACGCTCCAGGGGTCTGCGGGCGGCAGCGACGCCCAGGGGTTGAGCCCCACGGGCGCGCCGGGCGACGGCGAGCCGCCCGCGTGCAGGTGGTGCGCGTACTTCATGTCGGCCGGCTCGGCGCTGCGCGGCGACGCGGCGTGGTACCCGCCCGACAGCAGGTCCAGCTCGCCGCCCGGCATGTACGTGGTCGCCGCCATGGCGCCGTACCTCAGGTCCACGGTGGACGGCGTCTTGCCGCAGAAGGCTCTCGCCTTCACTGGCACACTGGTTCACGAAACTGGCGCGGAGTCGCGCGGCGCTGCGGTAGCGGCGGGGGCCACCTCACATCACCGGGTTCGACAGCGAGCGACATGCGCGTGCGTGCGCGGCGGCAGCACGGATCGGACTGGCCCCACGGCCGCGCCGCGCCGCCGCCGCGCCGCGTGGAGGGGCGGCCCCGCCCAGCGCCGCCCGCTCCGGCCGCCGCCCCGCCGCCCGCGCGCCCCGGCCCCCGCGCCGCGCCACTCCACTCCGCACCGCGCCCGAGAGCGCTTCGCCGCGCCGCCGTCGCGAAGCGCTCCACCAGTCACACCGCACTATTTACAAACACAAGCACTCTACCATTTGTCCGACTGTTAACTGTAGCTTAACTATTACCATGTAAGAGTTTGATTCAATCTTGCAGATACCAACTCATAGGACCGACTGGCTTAGCGTGGCCTGCTGATATTACTTTTAATAGAATAATCAAAAATTTTATTCGAGTTTTAATTATTATGACATCCACTTTTGATGATTATTCTAAATACTAATTAACATATAATATCCGATATAATATTAGACTTAATGTATATCTAGGTAGAGTAGTGCAATTAAAATCTTCAACTGCCTAAGAAATTCCATTAAAATCGAATTAGTCGTTCTGAAAATTAGGTCACACAAACAGTAATGCAGACAAACATTTAAAAAACGCGTGTTGATTTATGGCACGGTAACGGCCCGTCTAAGTAGATAATTAAGAAGAAACATTCCGATATATGAGCTTTTTAAATTCCTTATTTATATTCTTGAATTATAAGTGGCTACCGGTTACAAAGCTATAGGTACTTTTTTAAGATTGCAATTTATACTGTCACTGTTTTAATTTTTATTTTACCTTTTATTGAGAATGTATCTATTAGTCGATACTTAGTAAATTAAAGAACCTACTTTTGTAACTCTTTGACATTCATGTCTAATGACAAAGAGTTTACTGGGGGGAAATAGCTTTTTGTTGTTGGTCCGTCTATAATTTCGTCCGTACGTCAGTGTCCGTCAAGTCACCGTATACCCACCGACCTAACTTCGAAATTTAGCAGCATACCTACCTAGTAACAAAAATCTGGCATCTGATATTTGCGTTCAATTGAATTTTTTATTTTCATTATTTTATTTAAACTTCATTTTTAAATTAATTTTTTAAACATTTTATTTTTAAAAATATGTAGATACCTAACGAATGATTAGCGGTAAACTATTTTTTTTTTTAACGTGATATAAGTTTCCTCTACCGATAAAAGACCTTTTTAATAGAGATAACAACTATTTTAATTGACCAAATTGCACCAAAATAGGTATCTGGTTGATGTCCAGAACTCTTAACTCGATTTCTTTTCAATTACCTACCTGGGTATATAAAATTATAATTTTATATTTTTATTTTTAGTTTAGGTAAGTGGGTAGTGAAGTAGTAAAGAACAACAGGTATTTACTTAAATCAGATGATCGGATTATCAAGAACGTGTATACCACTTGAATACAGTGGCGAATTAATGAATGACTAAACTTTCATTGTACGCAGAGAAAACTCACAAAAATGCAAATACAATGGAGCGGCGTAGATGGTGTTTCGCTTCTAGACCAAATATATTTGCCTGAAAACGCGAGGACTAGATTCAGGGCGAATATTTTTTTTTTTTTATTTATAACGATAATTCCTGTAGATATCTTTCTTCCTTACTTCGATTTTAATGGGATGGTTAAATTTCAGTTTCCTACTCAGTTATTTTAACCTTATAATACCTGTTGCATGATGGTTAGCAAATTCGAATATGGATCACGAAGTCCTGAGTTCGATTACTAGTTGTTTTTCTTTTACAAATCTACTAAAAACCTTATCTCTCAAAATTTCACCCACTATTGCAACAATTTCACTCTCGGCTCTTACATTAACAACCTTAAGAAGAAACAGTTTCAAAAATGAAAAACAAAAACGCTTAACAACGCTTTAAAGCTTATAGTACTTATTTTGTCATAATTACACACTTGTATCAAGAACAAACTCTCCACCCCTAATTTTAAGATAATTTGGGGTTTAAAACATTAGAATTGTAATCAAAAAATACCTACTAATCTGCCAGTATGGTTACGTACCGACAGTTTTTCCAAATAAACCAAATTTTCTGTATAACATTTAAGTAAGTATAATAAGTAAGATGGTAAAATGATGGTATAATTTATTTGCACGCATTAATGCCACGGAATACTACGTAGGTACCTACCTATATACAATATTATTGAAAGTACCTATGCCCAAAAATGCTTCGTCAACTGAAATTCAAATATATTACATGCATTTTTTTTACATTATTCTATAAACATGATAATTTACTCAAAATGCGTTCCATGACACATCGTCACACCGGTTATCAGGTATTGAACATCTAATAAGTACCTATCTATCAACGTTAGGGAACAAGTTTTATTTGATGTATGTCCGTTATATACTTATATTGTGCTACTATATTGTAAAATATAAAGTGACCTATAATACAATAAAATAATAAAACTTATTAAGGCATCTCTGCCTATTTCTTCATTTTAGTATTTTTTTTTTTTATGTATTTTGTTATGTAATTTTCAATATTTATCTTAATTAGTCTAATAAAAAACAGCCCTTCAAAAATAAAATGTATTGAAACAAAATCTTTTCAACTGACGCTTACCGCCATCTGTCTCTGAGTAGACGAACTTTTTATTTGGAAAAGTACATTTTATTTTTCGTAGTTCGCTGTTGGTAAATGCTTTTATTCTTAAATTCAATTGTGTAACATTTAAAATTTAAATAACTATTGTAATTTCTTTAAGATTAACTTATTCAGTAGGCTTGTTTTTATTTAAAGAAAAGCGACCTACAACCTAAGGACGATTACACTATAAAATAAACGACAGTAAATTACTAAAGCTTTTTATTATTTTCAATACTTTCTTATGGCATGTTACCCTGATCTACATGCATAATTTTTGGTTATTGTGGTTTCTTTCGGATACAAATAAATCCAGGTTGAGGGATAAAAGTTGAGGTGGCCAGTCACAGTCATAATCACCAGTAGTATGTTGTGATTGAATATATAATTATGATTGAAAGCACTAAAGTAATTAAAATGAACGATTCATAAGAAAATTTATACTTATTTAAGTTTTGAAATACTATGCTACCGTCATCTAGCGTCGCGTAGGGGTACTAAGTGAACTAGTAGAGACAATTCTGCATTGTGTTCATTCAGTAAAGTTAAATTTTCAGTTGTACCGCTAGAGAGGGCTTAGATGAAACGTAATTTTAATATATTTGAGAACATATATACCTACTGTAAATTGATATTTAGCCCGCCTACCAGTATTGTAGAAGCGTGAAGAGTTTAAACACAGAATCATTATCTCTTATGAGAGAGTCACTACTAGGCACTGACCTATTAGTGGATGATAGTGACGTAGCTAGGAAAAAAAATGTGTTTTGGCACTGGAAATATTTTATATTCTTTTTTTATTTTCAATTAGCTTCTCTACCAACACTACCTACATAATAATTGTGAGTAAGTGCACTGTAATTCCAATCAGACTGGTAACAACTTTTAAAATTCAATCATTGATATAGTGTGCTAGGCTCAGTGGTGCTATTACTGCCAGTACCATAAATTATATGGGCATGCACTTAGTTATAATCTATTACGTTAAAGGTCATTTTGAATAACTTAGAGAAAATGACAAACTTTCATAATCTGCAACATTTAATAGCTATCTTTTGAGTTATCTAAAAGGGTTGTCTATCGGGGAACTGCAAGATTCCCCGATAGACAACCCTTCCAAGGCCAAGGAATTGGTTTGGCCATTCTACGGAGTACTGCTGCTTATTAAAGCTTAGGAACTATGCCTCGACTAAAGTTAAATTATAAACCTACATACCTATATAGTTAGAAATTTAAGTTATTAAACTGGAATTTAACTTTTCAGATATGGATGAAATTGGTTCATTTTCAACACATTCAACGAGCTCATTCTACACTCACACAACATGTGGAGTTACGGATTTTCCAATAAGACAGGCCAATTTACCCTACCTTCTTGAGTCTCTTATCAGAATACATAACTCAGAGCCAAGGAGAATTGCACGCCACCTAAAAGTAAATTAGTAATATGTAAGTAATTAATTATCTAGTTTGAATTTAACTAGATGGAAATTATTATATTTTCTTCATTGCGAACTTGAGTGAATGAACTCAGATGTTATTGTTTATACACGGAACAAATATTTAAAGTCAAATACACTGCATCATTGTTGCATTCCAAATAAATTCGTTTTAAAAGTATAAAAGTTAATTACGTAGGTACCTGTCATTATACGTACAAAATAGATGGAAAATCGAAATCTCGGTAAATGATAAATTAGCAATCAGTCGAGAAAGGAACTAGGTACGATTTATTTATCTAAAGATCAAGATAAAAACTCCTTTTTAGGTAACACAATAATAACTAATCATTAAAAAAAATTTGAACCTTGGTTTTTTCAAGGGTTTTCAATATAAATAATATGGAATGGTCAATATAAATAATAATAATGGAAGAAGAATTCAGTTTAAGCTAATTTTTTACATCATGCATAAAGGAATGTCCAAAATATCCCAATTCAGCGTAGAGTTGAAACCTCTAACTTTATCTATCTAAGTTCCAATAATTTGTGTTCTTGCAGCGACTGCGCAGAAGTCTGCAGCAAGCATGCTCTCAAGTTCTAATAGTTTACAACTGTATAATAATAAAATGGCGGCCGTACCTAGTAGAAATTTCAAGTCGCCTGCGTAAAATGTAATTTTCAATTTGCGGCGCGCGACCGATGGATTGGTTCCGCGCCGCGCCGCGTCTCTTGTGATAACATCTTTATGCGTATATAATGTTGCTTCGCCAGTTTTAGACCATTTTATAATTCTGTAAGAGTATTCAGTACTGATCAAACTTCCAAGAAATATCTCGGAACCTAGGTATTATATCTAGGTCCTCGCCAACAACCAGCCATGCTTAACTTTAAAAGTCAGCTTTCGCGTTTAACTCCAAAACTTTTTGCATCTAAGTATTTTATTTAAAATCATTAGGTAGATATTTTTTACAACCTTATACATATACAGACTTATTCTATATTTGTTATTTTCGTATGTTTATCCTAAAAATATTCGACGTGAAAGTTACGCCTTGAAATATAATAAGTATCTATTTTACATCTTGAATAGTATTCTTCAATCAGCCATCGGTATTTCTCTCTAACATAAGTTCACACCTCTTTTTTTCTTTATTCAGTTACACTTGGGAAGTATTACCTATATGCTCCTTTGCATTCAAATCATTAGAGCAGAGACGCCTTTCATACCATCGTAATCGGTCTTAAAGCGGTATGGCACCGTGGAGGTTACTGGCATCGAGGCATCACCACCTTTCCTGGGTTTATTTCGCAGGGAATCTGTACTTCCTCGGTATTGTCCTTTCAACGGCCCTTTTGGCCACTAAGGCTTCTTTCCAATCAAGTTGTTCCCGCGACTTATTCCGGATTTTGTTCGGTTTTTGTTTGAACCATGTGGGAACCGACAAAACATAACTGTCGTCCATATCGTGTTTATGTACGTCTTCAAGGTGTGATTCTATATCTATGCAAAATTACGCCAATTTCGGTGAAGTGGCCGAGCCGGACATAAGTAACAAACAAACAAAAAGGCACACTTTCCCATTTATAATATAAGTAAATATTGCTCGCTTATGTGAGTTTTACTGTCTTACAAAATAAATCTGATAATTTTTTGTGATGACTTTTAACGTAATACCTTTTTATGTAAATGATATGCGCCTAGCCCACCTATCAAAGTTTTTTTAATGTCTTGTCAAATGTAAAGCGATTTCGAAAAAATACGTCTATAAAACAAAAGGACACGTCCACAAACAGGAAACTATAAATAATTCAATTACCAAAAAACTACGAACGTCACAAAGTTTCGGACGTTCACCTAGTACGAAATTCATATCTCGTAAGCGTCGATAGCTATCGTTTTAGAATATTTAACTTTACATCGTTTAAAGCTTCCACCGTTGTTGCTCTATGAAATAAACTTTGAAACGAAGCGACCCTTCTGTTGAATGGTTTCGAATGGATTTACGACTTTTTACAAAACCCATGGGAACTGTTTGTTTTCCTGAAATAAAGAGATGTGACCCTATGTTATGCTCCGTCCTTTCAACTAACTCTATGTCAAAAATGAAGTTGTTTGTTTGCTTAGATAGCGTGTGAGGGAACGACAAACCTACATACAAACACACTATTGCAATTATAACATTGGTTTGGATAGGCTTCGAGGCATCGAAGCCTATCCAAACCAATATCGCCCCTATCCCTATCCTAGCCTATCGCCCCTAGCGCTGCCTAGCGCGAGCGATAGGCATATCGCTCGCGCTAGGGGCGCGCTGGCCGCGGATCAGCGATATGACCTCTGCGGCCCGCTCCGTCTCCTGCGCCGCAAAAACTGACAATTGACTTTCAAATGCGGCGCGGATCGGTTTCGGTATCAATTCTCAAGACAGACAGACACACAAAAACCCGAGTGTGTCCGCTCCCCCCTCATCCATATACATGCAGTGACAACTGAAATTATACGATTTTAAATTGTTTTTGTAAAGCACGGATTTGAAACTTTTACATCTTGTCACATTCGAGTTGCGTTTCCGAACATGTGCACGCGCATTACGAATGTCGACTTAAACTTATTATGATCAATGCGCGGCGCTCATTTCAATAAATTGAATTCAGTGCTTCAATTTGTGGGGGCCGGTACAAAGCCTCAGATATCATTGCCTTACACTTAGTCACCAATGGCGATAGGTATAAACTATCATAATCTATACTTTTGAATCTGTTTATTGCGTGTCTATATCCATCCTAGTTACTACCTACTGTTGATATTGTATGTTAGTTAAATTTAAATAACAGGCACTAGCGGTTTCCGATTCTGATGACCAAATATTTTTCATTGAAACCCACATCAGCTCTTCTACAAAATATACCCCAACTGACTGCGTTGTGACTTAGTCCTAGCTTAGCATTCTTACGTTATACCTTCTTACGTTATAGAGTCAAATGACTCTATAACGTAAGAATTGTGCTCGAAAAAAGAATGGTTATTACAAAAGCAACCATCAACAAGGCTTGAGCGTGTTAGGAAATAGGGAATTACATCACTTTATCTATGATAAACCCGATGATTATATTAAATATATCAACAAATCATAGTTTGTATACTCATTGATAATGTATTGAAAATACAATAATGGACTTTAGTAGAATGTCAAAGAAAAGTATAGGATCTATGGCGGGAGACGCGAGTTGGACAAGATAGATTGGCGGAAAAGAAAAGTTAGGATGGATTTAAAGTAACGAATTGAGAAAATGAGATTAAGTAAAGTATTGTGGATAGAACGTAACAAATTGGGAATAGATGATTTATAATGGAAACGATAAACGTAACGAAATATTGTTGTGGCGGAACAAGAGTCTACTATTGTTGGTACTATGGTTGTACCTGATGTTGCATCAGATAAGCATATCTCATCCTTTGGGTTATTTATTGGTATCATATATGGATCCCTAGCATTATTTTACACACACAGTTTATGTAGCAGAGGTTGCTCTATACAAACAACTTGTTCCAAAAGTCCTGATGTTATAAGTGATCATGGTAGTTATGTTTGACCTGTCTTATATGTCTTGTATAAAAGGGCCTAGCCTTATAACATATGACAATGTTGTAATTGTGTTTATAAGTGTTGTTTTAATTGATTGAATAAAAGAGCAACGGTAGAGTTTCTTGCCAGTGGTCTTCTCTGCCGAAGACAGCATTCCGAACTGGTAGTAGAGTCATTTAAAGGTAACAAGTAATATGAGTTATAGAGAAGCTTAATATACAGTATTAGAGTCGGTCCAGTTGTTTTATTTTACTCCTCGGGAAGACAGGGTTATAAAGTACAGACCCACAACACAGCTCTAATGCAGGTTGGTGGGCTTTAAAGATTTCTTTTATAAAATGAATACTTTAATAGGAAGGAACAATAATAGTCATGAGAATAAATGATTACTGCTAAGAAACTAGTTATTTGGCTTCAATAATACTGTTAATTAATGAAAGATCTAAGTGCCATCCTGAACTTTGTTAGTATTGAAGTTAATATCTGAATACTCTGGCCTTCCATCCTTATATTTTTTAACAAGCGCACTGAAACTTAAGTTAAAAAGGGCAGGTCATGTGTCCAGGCTGTACAAGGGGTGGACCGTACGAGCGACTCTGTGAAGAGGCACAAAAGGCAAAAGAACCAGATGACACGATGGGAGGACTATATCAAAAAACCTAGCGGGCCCAAACTGCTCCCAAATAAAGATAGGCAGAGAAAAATGGGCATCTTAGAAAGCCTTTACATTTTATATACTAACTTTTACAAAAATGCAAACAAGTAACATTTTATAACTCATCTTTTACGTAGGTACCTTAAATGTAAATTGCAGGCTTTTATATTTTTATTTTTATTTATCAAATGCGTAATTTAATCGACTGTTTACGGTTAGGTATTTTGTGTTATATACCTAGCTAGGGCGCTGCAATAGATGTGTTTTTCATAAAAAAAATACTGGTCCGATTTTGATGCGGATTACAAAGCGCAATAGTACAGGTTGCCATATTCAATAATGGCAATATAGCTCAGAGCGCTAGTGGTCGATCGAGCTGTTCCATGGAATTGAATCTGCGACCCGTAGAGCCCGCGGCAGTAGGCCGAGCGGCGACCACCGGCCGACTAGGTACATTAGGAACAAGTTATTACAAAAGTTTTCATCATCGTCGCCATCAGCAACATGAATAGTTTTTTTGTGCAGTTATAATTAACAAACCAAGAAGATATAAATAAATAAATATACTACGACAATACACGCATCGCCAACTAGCCCCAAAGTAAGCGTAGCTTGTGTTATGGATACTAAGATGACTGATGAGTTATTTTATGAATAATATACATACTTAATATATACAAATAAACACCCAGACACTGAAAAACATTCAAGTTCATCACACAAATATTTTCCAGTTGTGGGAATCGAACCCACAGCCTTGGCTGAGAAAGCAGGGTCGCTGTCCACTGCGCCAATCGGCCCTCGCATATAAATAGTAAGTGGAAAACCATCGCCTATTAGACAGATGAACACTTCGCAGGACATGCCACGGACATGCCACGTACCGTGCTGCCCCGGGTCCATCAACCCCTCGCGTAGGTGTTAGCCTCACGTGCCGGTGACAGCATTGCACGCTGCTTAGCGGCTGATAAAGCATGGTAGGAGTACTTCTGCGAGGAGCTCTGTCAAAAAAAGCTCGAGCTCTACTGGTTAGATACAAGCTTCCCCATTGGTTGAGTAGTTTTATGGTCAACTGTGGATCACTACTTATAGGTATCCACCAATCCCATCGTTCCAAAAACCGTAAGTTATTAAATTTTTTCTCTAAAAAAAATAGTTTTTTTAGAGAGAAAAAATTGAATAACTTACACACCGCAAATTCTAAACTTAGGGCTGATACTATTATCAGCCCTAAGTTTAGAATTTGCGGTGTCCCCCAATATGCCTCGGTGAACACGTTTAGCCGTCGGTCCCGGTTATTTGATAAAACCCGCCAACCTGCATTAACGCAGCTTCGCGTAGTGCATTAACGCTTTATCCCCCTCTCGCCTTAGAGAAACCAGTATTGGAACATTACTTGGCTTGAGATGATGGCATACTTCCTCTCTCACGGGGAAGAGAGATGTTAAGCTTAGATAAACTTATTTTTCAGTCACTTAATTGTAGGTTATGACTGTAGTACCATCATCTCACGTATAACTTATCAGAAGTGCATTATACATATTATACTTTGCAAAATAAAAAAAAACTACGGATAATATTATCAATAAAACGTCTACAAATATGAATGAAATTTTAATATGCGTATATTTTAATATATTTTCTGCGGAGGCAACTTCTGTTTTATTCGGAAATATGTAAAAATCTTATCTTTTTTTTTAAAACAAACCAAAGCAATAAAATTATAACTTTAAAAGGCTTTGACTGAACATTGAATATTCAACTTATCAGGTATTAGAGATAACGGTCGACGACTTAATATGCTCAGACTTCCAGCAGCAATTGGCTGCCCATAGCCGCATCTACAAAACTATTCAAAACTTACCAACAGGGATTGGTTCGTAACTTATGCAAAACAAAGGGTGTAAATATTAATGAGACAAGGGTTTTTGGAACAACATACGAAATCTGTCAATATCAGACAAAACCATCTCAAGCACAAAATAAGCTTTAAAAGCAGAAAAGCTAATTTTGGATTCGGCTTGACATTGAGCTGAAACAGGGCTGTGCAGCGCTGAGCGCTGTGGTCGGATAATCGGTCGGATCGGTGGCAGGTACCGTGATCTTCCCCTGCGAGGACAATTAGAGTAGTTCTTTGGTCTGGTCTGGTAAATTTTCTCTGGTCTGGTCTGATTACTACCCTACCGACAAAGACACGTTAAGCAATTTAACCCCGCATAAAACCCAATAAGCGGTAGTAGGTTTAATATACTTGCCATACCCCTAACAGGTTAGCCAGCTACTGCATCACAATGTACAAACACGTGGGAGTGCAGTCAAGGACTCACGTGTAGTGGAAATAAAAAAAGGCACACGTCTATTATTTAAAGAAGCAGTTAAACAATTAAAAATATTACCACTCAAGCTGCGTAGCGGCATTAGCATGCCGCCGTGGCTGTAATCTTTATGAATTATAGATATTGGAAATGGAAAGTGCACTCGATGATGACGGCCGCGTAGCTGATACGTCAAACAACCTGAACACAATATATTGATAGCTATTTCGTACTTACAGTTATTTGCAAATATCCGCCGCCCGCCGCGTCCGCGTTTATTACGGGGTTTTACAAATACGTTTGTTTTATTGCGATCGTAACCGATTTATTCTCCGTCCTTTCAACTAACTCTATATGCCAAAAGGCAAGTTGTTTGGATGCTCAGTTAGGGCGTGCAGGAAGGACAAACAGACAAACACACTTTCACATATATTAACGGTAGGTAACGATTACTTTGTAGTGTCAAATTTATGTAGAAATAGATTTTTATTTCTACATTAATATGACACTAGACAACAGAAATATGACTACAAATATGACACTTTTCATGCTCTTATGGTTTGAAAAAGTAAAACTGCTCTGTTGTGCATATATGCAAATGTGTATAAAGGTTAGAAAACCTAATGGCTTAGAAAAATCGTTTGTATCGAAAATAGGTCGAAAAACTACATGTTATTTAAGGATTATGGTCATTTTTTCGCTATGACCATATTCAGAATCACCAGAAGAACTAGTGTCATGTACATAGCTGAGCTAGTTATGAAGTTAAAGTAACAGCGAAGATTGGGGTCCCACGGAAGTTTTGGTAGTTTTTGGTAGTGGTCTCTAGCGAAATGCGGGATCTTTGTGGCGCCATCAAGTTGGATAATGTGGAGACCGCCACAAGTGTCACTATTGAACGTGTGGGTGTTTCTAACATAATTATATTGTTTACAAAGGACAGCCGATGGCGTCTGCACTTAACTCATGCCTGATAATCATATTAAGATATAATAGTAACATAAACATAGATAAAAAAGATAATATATTGTTTTCATTCCCAAAGCTACAAGGATAAATAGGGTTATTAACTTTTAATATTAATTATACCATAAAATTCCCATCGCAATTTAAGAAGCATGTTCAATATTAATCGGTTTTAGAGAAGCTGGAATTTCTCCTCACCTGAAGGCTACCGTATCATGTTCGGGTTTGTGCGAAGTCAAATTTATTTTACCCCGCTTCGATTGAACTTCAACTTTGCTGCTTTTGGTGGAAGGTCGGGAACGAGTTGCGCGGGCGGGGCGCTTACGGCCGCTGGTGTTCCACGGTGGCGAGGTTAAAAGCACAGTTTATATCATAAGAATATAATTAGTGGGAGGAGTCGATTCGAATAGTTGTTGTGCGGCTCCCGGTCTCGCTCCCGGCTCTAAATAAATCCACTTTCGATCTCGGCCGACGCGACGCGACGGTTCTTTAACAAAATGCAACTTTTTTTGTAACAAGTTTGCGCCTGACCAACATTTTATGTGCAATGGCACGTTTCCTAGGTTCTAGCTAGCAAGTTTCTTTAAATTATTTCCAATTTGGATTTAGCGTACCAGTGTACAGCGTCCAGCGTGCGTAGGGAGGTACCCTATACCCATTCCATTTTCTCTAATCTGTTTTATAAAGTAGGTAAACCATCTTTTTATAAAACAAAATTTGACGAAAAATAACCGACCTTGTTAAACAACTAAAATGCAAGAAAAAAATATTTTGTTCAACATTTTTAAGTCGCTCTTTTTATATATCTATTCTTATATATAACACTTCATCATCATCATAACAACCCGTTACCAGCACACTGGGCCACGGCTCTCCTCTTACAATGAGAAGAGGTCAAGACCGTAGATCATCACGCTGACCCAGTGCGGTTAGGTGGACAATGATCCATGTTTATTAGAAGTAGAGTTGCCTCCTTACTGCGTGAAATAAAGACAGACTTTATATTCAGTTTCCCATTAAATTATTTGTAGGATTACGAAGATAAAATCGGTGAAGTCTTCGGAATCTGCAGGTCGTGTCTAGCCCATCATTGCTGACCCCACCGAGCAGCGAGCAGCGGGAGCTCATGGTTCCTCGTGTTGGTCGCAATGTTATTACCAAACGGTAAGCGCTATGTAAATAGTGCAGCAGTCATAATGACCCGCGCACGTGCCAATACAGCCACGTTGTTGGACGGCACGTGCGGCGTTCATTTCACTCTACATTTGTATGTTTTTAATAAGAAAGAAGCATAGTTTTGTTTGTTAATACACAATAACAAAAAGTTAAAAAAGGAACTGTATTCAAAAACATTATCATGAATGTTTATTCGTGGCAATGTTTTTGAAAACCGTTGCGTTTTTGGTATGTTGGTTAATATCCCCTTAAAATAGCTACCCAAAATAAATTAATTATTTTGTTTCGCTGATCAAAATGAGGATGTAGGTATGACCATGATATGTTGCAGCAAGGGCCGTGGCGCTAATTATGACCGGTGCTGATTCCTGCGCACATTGCATGCAATCAGTGCCCAAAAACAGTGGAAACCCCGCGAACTTCATATTCGTGGAATGTTGCTAGCTCACAAACGTTCTCCCAATTTCCTATCATATGGAAAACGAAATACATAATGGTAAATACTACTACAGTGGAGTAATTTTTGTTGCTTAACATTTTAGTCGTGTACACGGTTTCTGCATGCTCTTAATTCTCATATTAAATTATGGTATGTATATTGATTATGTGTATAAGATACTATGACAGAGTTAGGAGACATACAGAAATGTGACTAGGCTGTGGCAAGTACGAGTATGAGGCGAGGAAGGACTCTTAGTGGGGACTCTAAGGATACATATGGTTTCAGTTCGAGCTGCTGTATCTATGATAAGCTCAAACCAAGTCAATATTATCAGCAATATTAAACCCACTTTATTCATTGAAACAGATTTAACTTTACGTGATTACTAAAACATTTATTAACTCTATATACTATTTGAACTCTAATTGATACGCTTTCCTTATTTGTGTTTCGATGGCTTAACTTAGGTTAGGACAAGACTGTAATGGTTTATCTGATAAAGTGTTACTGTGCCCATATAAATACTTTTAAGTAAGGTAGTGTTTATATCCTCTTTGGTAACTAGCCAGTATGTATTTTATACAGATAATCCGCTAAGGCCGGTTCAATATTACTCACATCTTTTAGTATGTCTGTAACAAAAGAGTCGGAGTTTCTAATAAACGCTGCCAACAAAAGCTGTACATTCCTCTTTCTGATGAGAGGGGATGCGTGTGCCGAGGGTAATCCTAATGGATCGTAATCTGCCAAAAAAGAGTGCCCTAGTTATGCACGCGTCTTAGCCCGCTAGTCTATATTTATTTTTAATCTCGTGGAAATAATTTATTTTCACAGGAACAAATTGCCACAAAACTGTAGAGCCGTATATAGGTGAAATTATAAATTACACCGTACAGATTTTCTGCTTTTCGCGGAATATAGCAAGTTAAGAATAATGTTCGTTGTATACCGCCTATTCTTAAGCATTCATTCATATTGAAGAAGGATCTTATTATTTTAATTTACTGGTCGAATACCGCCAAAGATTTCACCGGTTTAGTTATGAGACAGAGACAAGACTTCCATTAACCGTTGTTTGTAGTCGAGGCTTTTCAAAAGCAATGCAACAACAGCCCTAACCCCGGCGCGGCGCGGCCATGTCGCGCTAAATTGCGGCTCCCGTCTTACCCGCGCTATGATTTACGAATATTAACCTGCCTCAGCCTACGCTGCACGTAATTGTCTCGCCACTATCTACACACGGGACTAATGTGCACCCCAACTCACGTCTCAACCAACCGATGACCTCTCTGTGTAGCGTTGCGCGGTGGTCTTACAAGAAAGATGTACTTGGTTGTGAATGTGATGTGAATGTTACCTTATATTAGTAAGGAATTCAACAATTCTTAATAGATCTTTTCAATAATAATGAAATTCTTTATTCATGCAGTTCATACAAGCTGTTTACATAATTGTGCGATGACATGAATAACTACGTTCGCTAACTTAAACCTAAAGGTACGAGGGTTTCAAACGCACCCTGATCTAAATAATTATTTTATTGTTCTGGATTTCAAAGTTCTTTTCATCAGTCAAATCTGTGTACGTAAGATATTCTCCCTCTCTCTCTCTCTTTCTTTTATAAAACAATAATTGTAAATGTTTGACTCCTATTGGCATGCATGAGATATTTTTAGCAAAAAAAGCGGCTTTAAGCAAAAATTTACTACTACTGGCCTTATTTAGAATTTGATCAAAATCAAAGTGGCTGTTAAAAGAGCAGGCTGATAAATTGCAATTTTACGCAAGTTAACAAGTCTTTGTTACCTCCATGAATGATCGCTATGTACATTGGAGTCGTATGTAGACCCGCTTGCGCATCATACCTGCGTCGATTATACTCTCGTCCGCCATTTTAATCGCTAATAGTTCTCAATAAGCTGGACATTGCGCTGCGACTTAAAGGTATAATTTCCTGCACCGCCAGCCGGTACCGGGTTCCAATTAATTGTCCTCAAAATAAAGCACGACTAATCGAGCATCTAAATTCCATAATAATAAAGTATGTAAAAGGCTGAACTTACGTGGATTTTTATCATAGAGTTTGAACAGTCTTTGTTATGTTTAAAAATTAAAGTCAACAAAGACAATTTTGACTTTCTTTTTCGACTTTGATGCATTCTAAGATGACAGCGCGGCAATTATAAAACGTAGGTATGTTTAACAAATCGGATTAAAATGAAACGGCGTCGTACCGGAACGCTAAATCACTGGGCGGTAGTAGCTCGTAGTAGCTAGGTACATTCGCTTCAAGTCCATTAGTAGACTTGTAACAGCCAAGCATTCCAAGTTAGTTAGTCAGTTAGGCCATTAGCGGTAAAAATAAGACGAACGTATCCTTATTATATTAAAAAAAAAACAATACTAATAGGTTGTTTCTATAAATGCGTAGTATATGACTTATTTACCTTAAATTCTGAGCGAATGCCTTTATATAGAGTAAATAGCACAAGTCCAGTCAAAGTATTCGCAAAATGCGCATTGTTACACATGCGTGGCGCGCGTTGTGTAGCCTTAGTACTTTACTCGCTCGCAATCGAGGAGCTTTCGAGTGTTAAACTCTGTATCGTCAAAGTAAAATTGCCCTAATGTCACTCGTTTTAGAAACGCAAGTCCTGTTATTCTTTTTATAATTTTAGTAGTGTTTTTACCTACACTAGGAGGTATTATCAATTTTTATAAATTTAAAATGCATATAAAAATTTTCGGAACCGACAGGATTTGAACCTGCGACTCTGTGGCAATCGCGGCCTGAGCGCTTTCCCAATTAAGCTGCGGCTCTCCTACCGTCAATGCCGAAATTAGTATATGTTATTCCTATTTTGGTTGAACTAAATATATCAGAATCAATCAGAATGCAAAAACTGTAAATTGATGGCCACAGGCTAGCATCTTGCAGGACGAGCCCCTTGCATGCTGTTAGATGTGTTACCCTGTTTAAAGGCGATGGTTTCCCACTTTCTACACTCAGGTGGGCCAACTGCTTGGTCCGTCAATGATTACTGTAAAAAAAGGAAAAAACAAACGTTCTTACAAAAGCCCGAGCTGAAGAATTGTAGAAAAATTTGAGCTTTCATGAAATGCAAAAAAAATGATTTTTCTCCGATGTTCAAATATTTCCATACTCGAAAACGACTCTTCGATTGCGAGCGAGCAAATCTTGTGCTAAGGGTACTGAGCTCATGTGAATAGTTGGCATGCCGGGCTCGCCGCCCACTGCACGCCATGTTGCCACAACACCAGCCGGCACCCAGCATATAGCACCAGTGGGCAGGCACACAGTATTATGACTATAACCCGAAACTTCGTCCGTGTTTTTTTATTATAAATTAAGCCATTTTCATTTGAAAAGGACTAGAAGGAAATTTTTAAATAAATTATCAATTATTTTGTACCGGTCCAAATTTTTTCAGCATGACCAGGTAACTTTGTTTGAAGAATTAAAATCCTCAGCAATTTAATGCGCAACTGTTGGCTCAAACCTTCTTTCTCACTGAAAAGAGATATTAAGTACATATTCCCACCGTGCTGCACTGGTGCGAGTGGGATGGCTGTGAGCTATTTAACTTTTAATTCATTTATTTTCACAGATCAATTTGTGCAATAAATAATATAGTAGTAAGTACAACAATCTGGTGCCGTAGAGTGCTATGCAAAAATAATTATTGTAATGAATCAAAATGTTGTAGAATAATTCTATCAGTCACTTAAATAATAACAATGTAAAAAGTTAAATCGATTCAAACATGTACAAATTTCCACATCAATCCACATTCTAATAAAATGAATGTCAGTCTTATTTTTACTACCTAATTTTTGTCTACCTAACAGGTTTGTTATTTTACTAATAAACTTGAGGTGCCAAGTCGAAAATGCCTAAACCATATGCCGAAGTGTCACGGTGCATGAAACATATTTTATTATTGCTTAAGTTCAAACCGGGATAATTAGTGACACGACGATTTATTACATAGTTTGCGAAGAATTAAAAAGTTTGCGACTATGAAGAAAAAAAAAATCAATACGACAAAAATCAATAAAATTAAACGGGCTAACTGCTAGTTGTCCTTGCACACCAGGGGTTCCGTACCAAGGTGAAATATGTAACATGGCATAATAACGCTAAACATTATTAAGAACGAGATAAAAAAACACGTTACTTCTATGGACCCATTCAAACTTTAAAGTTTTCTTGGGCAATATAAATACACATTCTGTGAAACTTTAAACTCTACCTATTTCGGTACAGCAGTGGCTTAGTAGTGGGGTCCCGTTAGCTCGCTTCAGGTACGCAACTCTAAATAGCGAACCAGTAGAATTGGGAACATGTAAGGCACCTCAGAAAGCCGTGCTGTAGGTACCTAGTGCTTACATATATAAACACTTGTATTGTCCACGTTCTCATTGTTTGTTCGCGGTAACATCCCAAATGGCATGCAAAGCGCGGCACTGACGCATTTCTGTAAGAAAAAACCTGCTAGTTGTTTACCTTCAGAGTAGCTGCGAGAACAGACCGTGGCTGAGCGCTGCGATGACTAGATACAGCGCGGGGCACGCGGCGCGAGCGCACATTTGCATGTGGGGAGTGGCGGCGCCAGCCCGATGCCCGATAGCGACGTGCCGCGCGGCTGCCGCGCCGTCCGTCGCTATGAGCTAGTCGTGCATTTTTTACCAATTCCTCTAAAACTTGAAGTTTAATGAACTGCCATTTGAAGTTTCATATCTTTGGGCAATCATTTTTAACCAGCCTCGAAAAGGAAGAGGATCTCAGTCCGACCCATATAGGTACTTACTCGTACGTTTTATTGAATTTCACGTGTTGTTTTTATTGGGTGGTAGTATTTCAATAATTATCTTTATTGGTTTATTTGGTAGGCTACAAATGTTTTATAAGATTGTTTATGATTTTTAGATGCCAATTTATCTTGTATACGGGTGCGTTGATGTGTATACTTAATCACATCCACTTGCGAACCCTAAAGCGTGTCAAACCTACGTTCTTAGCTATGTTCAAATAAGCTTCATCTGCGAACGCGAGCTTCTTGTAACTGGTCGTTCGCTGGGCACTAACTTGACCGCCAATAAGACGCTGATTGTTACCGAGGTGCACATTCCTTTTGTCTCAACCTCTACCCGTCGTTGTTGTAGCAGTCTCTAGTTACAGTACATATCTACAATCCAGCAACTTCACCCGCTTGACTTAATGACTGAGCCCTCCCCAAGATCCTTCCTTGCTATTGCTTCCTTCCTATGCCTATCAGCATTGTTCCATTGGTATTAAAGCCGTTTTTCGTTCCAACTTAGATAGATACATCAAACTTCATCTGCGTCATCGTCAGCCTTTTAATGAACCGCTGCTGGGAGCTGGCTATCCTGTCTTAGTTTAGAGGAATTGAGATTAAACATTGCTGGGATTCTTCATGCTTCGTGCTGCTCTAATAGGGTTTGGCAGGCTTTAGCGATTGTTATGAATGCTGCAATAGTATCTGGGACCGATGGTTTAACATCCTCTCCAAGTCACGGACTGAACAAAGCCGAGTTTTAATGCTGATATTGATGATAGGACAGAAAATCTCGAACCGAAGTTCTTTTCATAGTCGATCATGCTAAACCACTATACCCACGAAGGCAGAGTCGACATACACGATACTAAATTATCATGTAAGTCGTTTGTACATAATTACATAGCGTGCAACCAAAAAACTAATTAATAAATAATGAGCACTATAATTAGTATGACAATAATGAGGTCGCAAAAACTGAGCTGATGCCACTGGCAGCTGCTGCGCTCCTGGTGCGAGCACTCGCCCAGCCTGCGTTAAATAACTCGAAGATAGTTATATTTTCATTTATTTATAAATACCAAAAAGCTGATCAGTTAGTTTTATTGTTGATTTTTGGTCGAAAGCGCTGATATCTGTCAGTCGCATTTGAAAAATCTGATCAGGAAAATAAAAAACCTTGTCATGAAAATGGAAAAATTATTTTCTATACACTTAATTTGTCACATGTATTGCCATGCAATGGCGACCCCAGAATAGGTGTTCTGTATTCCTGGTCAGGTTTTACATTCGATAGCCCAATACTAAACTCCATCTTTAAATTATTTCAATGAAAATTAGTATTTAAATTTTTAAATAAAATAGTTAATTACATGTTTAAGGATTTGTGAATTCATATCCGAATTAAATTCTAGTAGGCTTACTCTTTATCCGTTTTTGAAACGTCAAGGTTTTCTATCTGTAATGAATATTACCGGTTTAGAAGGCTTACTCTGCAGAGAAGATGCTGGCAGTAAACTCAGCAGTAACATTAACAATTGGCAATTTAATGTAATTTCTTAGTATTCTTTCTATCTTGCGCAATCTGTTAATTTGTACAAATTCTATCCCCATAGTGTTATCTTCTTATCATATCACTATCATAGTGGATGAGAGTTTATTTGTCGAACGCTTTAAACTTGGAAACTATCAGTCTGACTTAAAAAATATTTTTTTTTGTTTTTATAGTCCAATTCTAGATATTCTTGCTAGTAGTATGAACTTTGAAATTTGTTGGTCTCCATTAGTAATCAGGGTCTGATATTGAAGTGTCCGTTAAAAGCCTTCTTGAATAGTTATTTTAAACGACAATATTACACAACAGAAAACTATTTCTCTCTCAGTGATGTTGCCATCGTCGATCGATCAAACAATACTATAAACAGCACAAAATTGTACGTGAACCGATAGGTATTATAACACATGTTTAACGTTTCTGAGTAAAAACAGCTATTCTAGGTAGTAAAAGGAAATAGTGGCGAGATGGGCCGCTGACGTGATGGCCATAGCTGATGGCAGCACCCGCCCCGCCGCCCGCGCCCCGCAGCGCGCATGCCAATCGACTGTAAAGTTTATCCACAGTAAAAAACTTGTCTGTTTATGAAGGCCTATTACATAGTTGCTTACTGTTTATTGTTTTTTTGTTTCACGCTTTATGAATTAAGATCGCAGTTTTCACCTGTAATCATTAAATGTAATATAGGGAGAGTAAACTTTTATTTCGTACGTTTGTATATATTCATATGTACCTATTCATGTAGCAACTGTCCCACTTACTTATAAGTCAGAGGAGAAGTATGAATGCAGTCTGTGCAATGAAGATTGAAATACGCAAAGCGGCGGGTGGAGAGCTAGACTATTTTTAAATGTATACTAATATTATAAAGAGGAAACGTTTGTGAGGTAATGAGTTTGTGACGTTGTAAATCTCTGGATCAACCAAACTGATTTTCAAAACTACGGTACTGTGGAATGTTATAGGCTATAATCATTTCCAAAATCTCTTATCCTAATTTTTATTTATCCCGAACTTTTAACCTGAAGGGGACGCGGGACAAACGGGCCGGGAAAAAAATATTTCTAACACGGAACGGAGACCGCGGGCGTTACTATTATACTACAGGATGTTTGGTGCATCGTGTGCCAAATCGAATCTGATGATTGGAGGGGTCTTTGGCTATCTCTTCAGCCCTCGTAAAAAAATCTTGCTCAAACGGTTTTTTTTATACTGATTTTAAATTGTTTTTTTAAAAATTGTAAAAATTCTACATTTAAATTTTAATAAAAAATAAAGTTGTTAAGTATTAATTAATTTTCTTTTTAATCTTTAATTTGTAACGTTTTACGCTTCTTTTGAAACTAGAATTACACGCCAGCAACATCTAGTTTTTGTTTTACAGCCCCGCAAAGTTTTTTTTACGTAAAAAAATAAGCTTGAACGTCAACTTTCGGTTTTAATAAAAAAAAAACTAAAAGTGATCATGTTCTTCCAATTTTTTTAAAACATCTCTGGACTGTCCCCTTTCTAATGGTGTGCAATATGCCATGAAAAGTAATTAGTAACATCACTAATTTTCAAATTTTCTAAACTTGGTCGCAATTTTCTAATATTCAACAGGTGAAAGAAAAACAAGGGTTTGCGTAAATAACACTCACAATTCACAAGGCAGATGACATTTTCTGTCTCTTTCATAAAGTTATACGCCCGTTGTTCGTTTAAACAGGCAAAAATAGTTTTTTCACTCTAGTGAAGCGAAATCTATCTTCTATTCCTTTCTTGCATAGTGCAAACCTGTTTGAACCAATCGCGAACGGGCCCCGCGTCGCGTCGACACGGCGGCCATCTTATTTTTTAGTCGAGACATCACTGCCTCTGCTGCCTAACGTGTGTGCTAGCTTACTGTACTCCACGATTCTTTTATTTAGTTTTCGTTAAGTTTTGTTGTTTTTTGTTACGTTTTATTTACTTTTGGTGTTATTGTTAAACTTTGTTGACTTTTTTGTTGTTGCAATGACGACATACTCTAACGAGGAATATGCGGACATCATAATGGTTTATGGTGCAGCCCGTGGTGTCGCTCGTGCAGCGCAACGACTTTACCAGGAACGCTTTCCTGGTCGACGATTACCTGGCCGCAGAGTCTTCCAAGACACATACCGACGTTTACGCGAGACTGGGAGTGTCAATTTTCATGAACCAAGGGGACATGTTGTGCGACATAATGTTGAAGTGGACGAGAGAATACTGGCACTTTTTGAGGAAGACGACACAAGAAGCATTAGATATGTGGCGGCACAACTTGATATTTCAATATGGAAAGTGTGGAAAGTCCTTCGACAAAACGAAAAATATCCATTCCACGAGACTCCGGTTCAAGGTACGTAATTTAAAACCTTTGTTTGACGTTGCCTTTGTTTAGCAGGTATCCATAATCTTCTAGTGCAATTAATTACTGCTCAAGGGGAATTAAAAAGATTTTTGGTTGTTGCAGGTCTTGAGGGTGGCGACTTTGACAGACGAATGCACTTTTGTCGGTTTTTGTTACACACAGATGTGGATAATCCTGATTTTTTAAAAAGAATACTGTGGACTGACGAATCCAAATTTACCAGAGAAGGGATTCTTAACTTGCACAATTTACACCATTGGGCACCGAAACGGCAAAACCCACATGCCAAAAGACAGCAATCTTTTCAAAGACGGTTTAGTGTGAACGTTTGGGCAGGAGTGATTGGGAATCAGGTAATTGGACCGCACTACCTGCCTGATAACTTAAATGGCGATAATTATTTAGAGTTCCTGCAAAATGATCTGCCGGAATTATTGGCCGAGGTGCCCGTGTTTAATGAAGATGTGCCCATAGTATTTCAAAATGACGGCTGTCCCGCGCATTGGCGTTTAACTGTGAGGGAATACCTCGATAATGTGTTCCCCAATTCGTGGATTGGGCGCGATGGGCCTATTGCATGGCCTCCACGTTCCCCAGACTTAACTCCGTTAGATTTTTATGTCTGGGGACGTGCCAAAGAGCTAGTATACGCCACAGAAGTCCCAACGAGGGAGGTACTAATACAACGCATAGAAGCGGCCTTCGGTACAATTAAGAACGAAATACGGCTTCGGACTACAACTGTAACAATACGTCAAAGATGTCGGGCCTGCATTCGAAACAGGGGTGAACAATTTGAGCAGAATTTGTAAAAATTATGAAATAAATGTTTCAAATGCAATGTATTATTTTTATTTCAAGTAAAACCTACGAAATTTAAAAATTTTACCTGCTTGTGAGTTTTATTTACGCAAAAACTTGTTTTTCTTTCATCTGTTGAATATTAGAAAATTGTGACTAAGTTTAGAAAATTTGAAAATTAGTGATGTTACTAATTACTTTTCATGGCATATTGCACACCATTAGAAAGGGGACAGTCCAGAGATGTTTTAAAAAAATTGGAAGAACATGATCACTTTTAGTTTTTTTTTTATTAAAACCGAAAGTTGACGTTCAAGCTTATTTTTTTACGTAAAAAAAACTTTGCGGGGCTGTAAAACAAAAACTAGATGTTGCTGGCGTGTAATTCTAGTTTCAAAAGAAGCGTAAAACGTTACAAATTAAAGATTAAAAAGAAAATTAATTAATACTTAACAACTTTATTTTTTATTAAAATTTAAATGTAGAATTTTTACAATTTTTAAAAAAACAATTTAAAATCAGTATAAAAAAAACCGTTTGAGCAAGATTTTTTTACGAGGGCTGAAGAGATAGCCAAAGACCCCTCCAATCATCAGATTCGATTTGGCACACGATGCACCAAACATCCGGTATAAAAGAGAAAACCACTGTCTCACGAAGGTATCAGCTAATAAACGGTATTGAGAGATTACCCCCTTAGTATTACACACCTTGTGTATGGGGTTAAAAGTTTGTATGAAAGTTCTATGTTTTTAAAGTCAGTTACGTGGAAATGAATCGACGAAATCGTGGGCAACAGCTAGTAACATTTATAAAAGAAATAATAACCTTTCATTCACATTTGGAAGTAATATATTCAGTAAATAGAGCACAAGTTTAAGTTGAAATTTTCAAATTGGCTGAGCTAGTGTATTCCAACAGGTTGAAGAAATAAACATCTCCTGAGGAAGCTCCGGAGTTGGAGCTGAACGTTCACAGAAAACGTATTTTGGACGATCTTGGCGTAAGTAAAAAGATTAAAGAATTTTATCAATTACCCTTTACTTAGGTACATACCTACTTGTTTTTTGGTCGCGCATTACAGCACATAAATTCGAATTGTAGCGCTAACTTGTACCTAATCCTTACTAATATTATAAATGTGAAATTGTGTTTGTTTTTTTGTCCTTCCATCACACCCTTACTAAGCAACCAATCAACTTGATTGTTGGCATAGAATTAAGTAGATACCCTTTTTATTACTTCTTATCCCACAAAACTCGGGAATGGAAGAAACCGTGACAAACGCGGACGAAGAACGCTAGTTAAAAATATAGAACTACGTAGCGATAGCCCGCTACCTCTTGCCAACATGTTTGTGAGCAGGCACAGAGACAACACATTGTTAATGTTATTCATGGCCGTGATGCCGCCGCTGCGTCCGCGGCAGTCTTTAATTTAATCTAAGTGGCACACATGAGCGCGAGTCGCGATGAGTCGCAGGATAGCGCGCTCACAGTTAGCCTCTCATTTGAGCGCAGATACTATCTTTGGCCACTCTATATCGCACATCAGCCCAGACTGGCAATGTGCTCGTGACTACCTACTGGTCGCTGACTGGCCAACTAGGGGTTGCTAATCTTTCTATAGTTCTTGTTTGAAATTAACGAAACGATCAACCCCGTGCACAGAGAATCCGAACCAGCCTTAACCTCTGTATGAAAAGAAACGTATAAGGTAAACTCTTACACTTGCCCCGGTAAACGAAATATAATTCGGGCTTGGAAGCCAGGATTAATAGCCAGGTTGACTTGGTGTGACTTATTGACAACAGTCATATTGCATCGTAATCGATACTAATGAATGCTATTATCACAACTTAGCGTTCAACATGCCTAAGTGTATAATTCGCAGGAATACAAGCTCTTACAAGTATGTTAAAATGTGCAACTGCAGAATAACTTTTCCAATACAAGGGATAGATAGGTTCTTCTTTCTAAGCATACGTACTGTTAATAGTGCTGACGTCATTTCGCATACGAAATAAAATGTTGCAATTTAGATTATTGTTAAACTGAATCGCGATTGGTGATCAAAGTAAGTAAGTTAAGTGACGACATAACCTCGCATGCTCTTGTGCCATTCAAAAAACCGCATGTCCAGCTAAATTTACAACGTAGAAACTGCAATGTCGGTTCGTCCATGCCTGTGATATGGTGCATGCGAGGTGCATGCAAGGTGCATGGATGCAAGGTCAAAAACAAAAGTAAATAGGTACTAACCTATCAAAGAGTTGTGTGAAGTTGGTGCTACTGCAGGATGTCGCTGAGAGGATACCAGGCAATCATAAACGCAAGCGTGTCCCGTCGCGGCGCTATTGCCGGGGGCCGCGGGCAGCAGGGCAGCACGTCAGCGCGGGCACGTACCTCCGGGCACGTACGCAGTTTTCTAACACTGCGCTGCCTGCTTGCGCATGCGTACCGGCCGCGGCGCCCGCGGAATCTCAATCGACGCTAGAGGTAATAACTCGTGGAGCGAGCGGTGAGGAATCCTCAAGTGGCCGAGTGCTGGCGGGGTAGGTATCACCGGCCGCCGGCAACAGCTCGAACTCCTTGCAACCAAGGAGGTAAATATTTGTTATCTTACTTAAGTATTCTAACAAAATACATTGAGAGAGATTAGGATTCTTCACACCCTTGGCTTGCTTTCGTCATGCCGGCTTGTCAGCGTAATGCATGTTATAGGTACTTACCGACCATCTCAACTGAATCCTATAGAACCCTAACGGTACTGATTTAGTTGACATCATCATAATAAAAAGAAATTCACCTCGCATGTATTTTTACGAAACAAAGGCAAGATATAAAGCAAAAAACTAAGTAAATTTCATAATAGTTCGAAGATGATAGATAATTATATAATATGTTAAATGAGATAAGAAAAAAAAATTTGATGCTCTGTTTATCGACTAGTTCGACGGAACAGTTTATATCGCTGGTATACAAAAATACATAACATTAAAAACGAATTTGTCACCAAGTATAAATATACTACGACAATACATCTAATATTTTTATGAATACTTATAATATACTAGTTGTACCCTGCCACGCTTCGCTGTGGCACATTGTGATTGATTGGTTGAGAAAAATAGATAAAAACAATCCTTGATGCGTATGTATATCATGCTAAAATTTCAGCCCGAACATTGCAGAATTTATCAGTTTTTGAAGCGTACACAAACCAACATAACATTTTTATATATATAGATATGTGTGTTAGCACGAAAGATGTCCCTCCTACTTCCAGAGGCAACCAGTATTATTTGGAAATTATAGATAGTTGCAATCATTGACTGCAAATCTTACATAGACTCTTCCGCACTTAAAGTTTTAGTAGTAGTACCTATTAAAGCATTTTGTGGCCAAGCTTGTCCAGGGAAGTCCCTACTACCCCCATGCCTATTTAAGCTGCTAAGCTGCGTTCCAGTCCGAAGGGTGTCATTTCATAGGATGTGTTCCTTGCATGGCATTCAAAGTGTTCCTCTTTTTATGTAACAAATTATGGTTTTTCACTAGCCATTAGGTTACCACAGCTTGGTCCATCATTTATTACAATAAATAAAAACCTTTAGGATGTTATCAATAATTATAATTATATAAATAATTAACTCCCCCGCAATCTCCTCTAGGGCTAAAATTTTTCCGCCTGTGGGAATTTTAGTATAAAATTTTAATTTTTTTTCATTAGCACCCACGTAACCGATTTTGTGATTTAAACTTTATTCAATACATTCTTGTTTGCTCGTAACATAGCCCAAAAAAAATTTGTCCAAATTTCATGTCTAAAAGAGTTAAAATTCAAAATTTAGTTTTTTATGATTTTTTCTAATCATTAACGCTATACACTTCGGAGATTTAACACTTATAAAAAAGTTAGCCAATCCATTAAGTCAATGTATCCTCTACATGGATGCAAAATTTCAATTCAATCGGATGTATAGTTTAATAGTTTTAACGGAACAACCGTAAAAAACTGTATAGATTTATATATTAGTATAGATATAGATATAGACATATAAACACCCAAACACTGAAAAACATTCATATTCATCACACAAACATTTTCCAGTTATGGGAATAGAACCCACGGTCTTGGACTCAGAAAACAGAGTCGCTAATATAATGTCCTACGATAGAAGTTCTGAATCCTCTCTCCTATGACATTCGGATCATAGTGATGATGACTGCCTTTTGTTTAAATCCTCCTCTGTCATTTTCTTATCATTTTATCACAAAGTAGGTAAGTATGAAACCAGTGGCGTTATTTATTCATGCTATTCATGGACCCGCACCGCATTATTCCGATCCGATCGCGTCAATCACTGCTCACCTCCATCAGCCGCCAGCCGCGTGGCGTGGCGGACACTTAAAAACACTTGGCCAAACCTATATGCTGCATCTCCACAGACGGGGCAAACTTCCTACACCAACCTTCTTTTAAGTTTTCGGCTCTCACGTGACCACAATTCCATTCGGGAGAAAGTATAGATTTGGCTTATATATGACGCGCTTGCTAAGCAAATTAAAATAAAACGAACATATATTTTTAACGTACACCATACATAGAGAAATAATAAATATGTGTATGCCAAAATAGAAATAATACAATATGCGGATAAATAAGAAGCGATGTCAATGGAATAAATGCAATTGTGTGTGTGTAAAGTGGTGAATTGAAGAAGACGGAAATTACGCTGAAACCGAACCGAAACTAACCTAAACATGATGAAAGGTCAATTAAAATTTGTCCTTAATTCCATTATCGATACAAGCCTTACGTTAAAATCGTGCTTTTGTAATATATGTTATTAGGTCAGGGTAGATTTATAAGGATTTCTCATGAGATCTGGCTTACTTATCAACTTTAAAACATACCAGTAACAACTTTGCCAGAAGTGATACGCACGCCACGCGCGTCGGTATAGTAAAAAGTAATTCAAATCAGTCTATTGAATACCAACGATGTCACACATACTCAGTTAAGCAGAGCGTTACTCAGTTAATAACCTATTGTATCAGTGTTTAAAGTGTAAGTCGGAGTACGATGTTGGTACCGTGTGTAGAAGCTATATTATTGGAGCAGTTTTTCGGCGTTGGTAGATCCATAGCAATGAGAGGAGAGATCGTGTTGTATTTATTCAAATGTATTACAATGGCCGGCGGATAAGCGGCTGTTCACACTTCTTGATGGCCACTTTAATATCATTACACTTAAAGTTGCATTCAGTAAAAAACAGTAGACATAATATTATTTCATTACGATTATATAATAATCCTGCAAGACTAATGCATGTTGAACGAAAAACAAAGCATCTTTTCATTTTATTACTTTTATTTGAAACAAATTTGTGCCTGACTGCCAGCTCATCTGATGGCGAGTGACAACGGACTCTAGGATACGAGCGTGCTTACCTTTAGGGTGTGTGGCAGGTACTTATTTGCTAATAGAATAACTAGCCAAGGACGAAGGGTTCCACCAGTCGAGGCCTAAGATTGTTCACGTATTATGAATTGACGTCCTTGCTCTACACCGAAAATCATAGCTGGGACCTCGAATTAGAATGCCTATCGCACACCACTGCACTCGCGACAACAAGAGGACGTTCGCTGTTACGAACAGTACAGTACACTTAGAAGATAAGATACAAAAACATCTGACTGTCCGCGACGCCCGCGCCACTTTGGTGCGAGTGCATCACATGCAGCGTAATGGATCTATTGTTGGATTAATTGATAATCAATGGAATAGGGCATTAAAGTAATGGTCAATGGTACCATTGGTATTGGTATCTGCTCAAGGAGACAGAGTACAGCTCGTAGGGATGACTCCGGCCTGTGGGCAGTGCGCGAGCGCCTCCGCTAAATAATTCATTAATTTGCCTTCTTTAACAATCAGATCGTTTTTTTATACAGTCGCTACAAGTGAGCCAGGGTTGCCATTCGCTTTGGTTGAAATTAATCAGGGAAACTACTTCCATGCTGTTTGCCCCCTAGCACGTTCCGCTATTTCAGGGCCGACCGACTCGAGTTGGTTTTTTTAGCCACAAGGCTAAAAGTTTTATAAGTCAAATTGAAAATCCACGTCGCGTTCATACATATTTCATTGAATTATTGTGAAGTGATGGTGATAACTAGCTTTTTCTTTTCATCACCTTCACTCTTTTGACTCCTTCCTTCTTTCTACTGAAAGATACAAGCTCCAGATAATAACATAAAGTGTCGGGAAGAAGATATTTAATTGTATTTCACTTAGTAGTTTTAATTGTAATTCTAACCTAACTTCGTATTACTAAAGAAAGCCCTGCTTCACAGTATAACATGATGCATATGTATTTTTTATATGTATATATACAGCCAGTGTTAGTAAAATGTATAGGTTATGCTCTTTTATATCTATGCCCACTTTTTGGACCATATTTATGTGAGTAAGTATCATTCAAGGGCAATAGCGTGCACTGGGTTTCCAATCTGGGTTTCAGACGGCCGAGTGGCGCAGTGGGCAGCGACCCCGCTTTCTGAGTGCCGTGGGTTCGATTCCCACAAATGGAAAATGTTTGTGTGATGAACATGATTTTTTTTCAGTGTCTGGGTGTTTATCTGTATATTATAAGTATTTATGTGTATTATATTCAAAAAAAAAAATATTCATCAGCTATGTTAGTACCCATAACACAAGCTACGCTTACTTTGGGGCTAGATGGCGTTGTGTGTATTGTCGAAGTATAAAAAAAAAATCTTAACAATAGACATCGTTGAGCTGCCAAATGATACAAAACCAAAAAATCCATCCCACTTACCATCAGTAAATGAAAAAACCATCTCCTATATAAATCAAATCAAATCAAATCCTTTATTTGCATAAAACATTGTAGATATACATGTTTAGTGATAATATATGACATGCTAATCTTAATTTAAACAAATTCAATTATGTAATAATTAAAAAAATATCATAATAAACAAAATCGAAATAATCGGCTGAATATAATAAAATTTCTTTAATTTGGCTGTATGGAATAATAAACATGGAATGTCAATTAAAAAATAACTAAACTAATAATTATATTTTATTTTCCAAGAACTCCCTTACCGAGTATATCCTATATAAGCAGAGAAACACTTCGTAGTCAACCTGATGGTTGCATCGACCATCTGCTTGGTCCGTCAATGATACCCGAACATTGCAACAATGCTGCTCAGCGCCAGAAATAAGTATGGCGGTAGTGCTTATATACTCAGTTAGAAAAAACTCTACTGCTAACACTACTGGTTTGTAGGCAAGTATGAAGGGCGCGCCTTGTGATAGGAGCTGAACAGAGCAGTTCTGTTGCAGCGGCCGGCAGCCCTGGCGCGGCCGGTCGCAGCGCCCATTACAATACAATGCGATGCTAATGCCGGCCAGGTGGCCAGCGCCGCCCAGTAGCGCAAAAACACTCTGCTCCCGCTTTTTGCGCCATTGGGGACATCGATATGTTGTAATGCATACATAACACACAATATAATATATGCATACATATATGTAGAGCATCAAGCTCAGAATATATACAATATAAAAAGTATGTGTCCATATTTGGACGACTTACAAAATAGTTTTTTTTTTTAAATAAGTTTTATTAATCTTAAGTTTTATTACTTAGCAGCTAGTAGAAAAGAGTTCAACGCAGCTACTTTTAACCTCCATATACTATACTCGCTGAAATGGTGATTTTTATTTATTTCTTTTTTGTGAATTTCGGTAGATATAGTAGGTTCGGTAGAAAGCGTCTCATACAAAGAAAATTCAACTGGCTATACTTACCAAGACAACCAAATTATAAAAGTTAGAGATGTCTTCAAACCCTATGGAAAAGCACTGGGACACTCATCATCATAATCACAGACGCAGGTCTCCTCTCAGATTGACAAGGGTTTCGGCCGTAGTCCGCCTCGCTGGCCGCCTTTAAGAAAGGTGTTGAAATATCTCTGGCATGCATGTTTCCTCATAATATTTTCCTTTACCGTTAAAGACGTGACATTCAAGTGCTCAAAACTTTACTTCTGAGGAGTGCGTGATCAAACACGATACCCCAGAAGGAAGGCTGAAGTCCTTACCACTGAGCTATCACCGCATTTTTGCTATACGGTCTAAAAGATCATTTACCATTTTTGATTTAGTTTAAGATTTTGGCTCTCGGCTTCAAAGCTTATGTATCAAAGTTAACATACGAGTATGCATCACTTATGTCGGCAGATAATAGGCACTAAAGCTTCAGCTTTATTGAAGTTCCGAAATGGGTTTACGTGTCACGAGGAGAGGAAGCAACACAAACATTGACAAGTATAAGCGGAGACCTTCAGACGACTGTTCCGTATCTCGACAAAATGTTTGCCTAAAATAATAATCTAAATATAGTAAAAACTTATTTGTCAGAAATGTTTATTTTGTCCGAGAACGACGCTTCTTATGCGACTGTTAAGCCATATGATAAAAACGACGATGTTCACTAAAAACCCAGAAGTAAACAATATTTTACAAGAACCGACTTCAAAAATTCGATAAATCCTCCTTATACTTCCTTGCTAATATTTTAAATTTGAAAGTGTGATTGTTCATTAGTTTGTCCTTCCTTTACGCCGACCGACCGATCAACTTGATTTTTTCATAGAATTAGGTGGCACTTTTGATGCGTACATAAGAATTACACGGTAGTTAGATGATGGCGATAACCACATTCGTAAACTTAAAACTAAAGCTACGAGGGTTCCAAACGCGTCCTGATCTAAGAAGAAGCCCACAACAAACTTACCCGGGTGTTTTTTTTTTGTTATCACCATCTCACAATGTCATTTTAAATTATTAGAAGAGCAACCTGGTTAGAGCAATAATTTACACCCAAGCTTTTTTATCATTTACGTAGTCCTTTATACTATAATAGAGCTTACGTTTAATACAAACTTTGAACTTTTTAAGAGACATCTCCAAGATGTCAATTGGTAGTTTATTGTAGAATTGTATGCAATTTCCTTTAAACGAATTATTAATTTTATGTAACCTAGTATATTGCACTGTAAGTTTATTCTTACTTCTAATGTTTAAATTATTGCAGTCACATTTTTTCTTAAATTTAGAAATGTTTTTATGAACGTACATTAAATTTTCAAATATGTACTGACTATACACTGTCATTATTTTAAAATCTTTAAATTTATCTCTCACTCTATACACAGGTTACTGTATTCCAGGAAAACCATTTTTTTGCATCTTCAGTAGCCCAGGGTGTGGACCACACCTAGTGATACAACGCCAAGTGCAATGAGATGGCATCCGGGTGCAATCGCTAGTGGTCTGTTTCCACGTCTCCTTCAGGAACACTAAAACAAGATGTCACGACGCGCGTTCCACAGTCCAGGCACGTCGCGCGGACGCGTCCCGGGGAAGGGAACAATTACATTTCCGGTGCGTGCGCGCCGCCGCAGCAGGAGGCACCGATGCACTGCTCCTGCGCATACGCTCTTGCGCAGTTACAGCAATAATGCAATCAGCAAACACGCAATGAAAGAACCACTCCTTGAATCTGACACGTTTGCGCAACATTTTTTCCCCAACAAATAAGTAAGTACCCTTAGACCGGTCAAACATCAAAACGTATGCAGACATATATCTATCAAAGGGTCTTAGCCCACTGAACCGCATTGAAGGAGATGACATTTTAATAGAAGGGTCCTCCACGTTTTTTTCTTTTTTTTTAGTATACCCAATGATGTTCGGAAGTATCAACTATATCCAAAAATATCTTATTTTTTTTAGAAATTAAAGGTTTTGTTAAACAAAATAAATTCCGCGCAGACGCTCGTCGGGTGTCAGGGCCGTACTCGTTACGTCATAGACAAATTAGAGCTTTGGTAAGTCCTTGTTCCATTACTAATACAAGTTTGAAATCCCAAAATATTTGATATACTCAGAGATTTTTTTTATACAGAAGTGACGTTATCATTTTGAATACGGCGCTTCCTCTGTCATGGCGAATCGGCAGATTTTGCAGCAATTTTATTTATTGGAAATAAATTCAATCTCCGCCAGGCGCAGTCGGTAAACCTTGTGTGCTTGTAATTACACCGGCAACCAGCCCTTCAGGCTAAAACACAGCATCGCAATATTTATCTATTATCAGCTATCCAAGCTATTGGAGCTATTGGAAAACAGAGGTTGTTGTTAGAACTGATATTGGAGAACCTATTTGTTGTAGTGACATCCGTTTCCGTTTTACTGCCTTTTGCCTGCCCTACTGTTATTAATTCCGCGTAAAACTTAATGAAAACAGTGACTTTTTCTAACTAATCTTTACAAAGGTTTTTATTATTTAAAAAAAATAAGATTTGTATTACTTTGAAACCAACTATACCAACTATAACTGTCGTTACAAATGTTTAGAGTTATAATTTTTTTCATGTACACATAATATAATGCATGCTGTTTCATTAAATGCTTTGTAAATTATAGTCTGCGTAAGTAGCTAGTTCCTATGTTCTCTTTTAAGAAACAAATATCTTTGAACTGAAACCGAAATAAAATTCGAATGAACACATTAAACCGCAATCGCTCGTTTAAACATTCAGCATCGTCTGTGAATCCAAATGACCACATTACGGCAGCAAAATATAGAACAATGTGTCTGTGGTACGATAAAAACCATAAAGCGAGCCACCATCGATCGGAAAACAAGATCGCAATACATATTGCCCATAACTACTTCGCCACCTTATCCACATGCCTACCGACGCCCTGCGACTCCGCACGACGCCGCACCGCATCCACGAAATCGACATTTGCATACAATTCTTATTAAAACACCGAGCGGCCTCAGCTGACCATCACACTAATTAGCCAATTTGCCTATTCACTCGCAGCCTGCTGCTTTCCCCACCGCTTCCAGAACGCCGTGTCTCCCGCCGGGGCGTGCCGCGCGGAAAGCGACCGCTTGGCCGCCGCAGAAGACGCCTTTTGGCGGCGCGCGCCTGCGAGTCTTGGCAGGGCCAACTAAGACATCGGCGGCGGCTGATTTCCATCCTAATGTATGCTAACCGCTCCGACCGCGACAATTAGGCTAGGACGCGCTCGCCCGACCCGGCGACCGCGGTCGTGTCCCGCCCGTCACGCTGAATTGCGATCGGCAATTAGTGCTCATCGCGTTGACGACTTGTTTATGCGATCACGACTACATCTATATGCTCGAGATACGCTCCCGAGCAGCGCTGAATACTAAGGGACGGAATGCGACGACCCCTTTAAAGGTGAGTCGTAATGGGAGCGGTGGGCGGCGAGCTGAACTCGGAGATGACGCCGTCGTCTCCCGAATATCGCATGCGTTGCACGGTAGGTACTAACGAGGGCTCTCCTACGCGAGCACCGCGCGCCGCGAGCCACGAACAAATAGTCGAAAAAGGTAAGCGCGCGGTCGTGACGGGAATGTCGCCGTTATGTATTACAGGTCGCACTCATTGTATTTTAAACCGCCATTGTTTCGTATTTCGCGCCTGCGCAGAATGTCCGCGCTCGCGCACCGCAAGAGGCAATATTTCTCGGAGGACGTCTGTCAAAAGGAGAGCTCGCGACGCTGGATTCGCATACATGGCTTACGAGAACGGTCGAGGGTTTAGCTCGATGACGTCTTCAAGCCAGTCGAGGCGTAGTGGCGGGTCCTGTGTCGCGGCGCCGAGCGTCGCGCGCACTCCCACGCTCGCAACGCGATTGATTAACGGTGCGGTTCGCGCTAAGCGTCGCCGACGTGGGAATGCGCTGCGTGCGCGCACTCGTGGCCGCGTGACTAAATTGCAATTATGAGCGCGCAGCCCTCGTGACTGGATTAGCCATTCGGCTACTTGAGCAGCCACATCTCCTTTCCCACCTACTAAGTAACGCATTGCAATCGTTCACAATATGAACACCATTGTCCCTGTCCCTGAATATAAAATGGCACTGACTTTTTTCCAGTCAGGACATGTAAATAAATAAAAATTGATAAAAGTCACATAAACTCACGAGCAGAAGCTAAGAATCATCTTTGGTAAGGACTAGGGTCACACTATGCAATCACACCACAGGACACAGAGCGACTGACTGAATGCTTGAGAGCGCACTTTCGAGGTCAGCGGTTTTTAAGTAACTTCTGGATAACCGCGTTCCACCTCGTCTCTTGGGAATGCAATGCAAGCTTGATTCCACGGAATAAAAATCCGAATATCGACCACATCAAATTCTCCAGGCCAGGACAACACAAAATATGATCGTCGTACACAAACGAATGAGTAAAAACTTATCCGTCGTGTCACGAATCTAAGACCGTGAGAGCGGCCGCTGCCGCGTGATCTTATAGATAGATAGATACCATTTCTTAGCTTGTTTAGCGATGGTCCACTTATCAGTGAGAAGACTCGCTTCGCCTGAAAATACTCTTGAAAAAATAAGTTTTTGTGTATGAATCCATACTGCTAGTGAACTCTTTGTAATGCTATCTCAATCGGGTATTCTACCTCTTTACATGCTTATCGTAAAATCGGGCTCAAGACGCAAAAAGTCACTCTTAATTAACTCATGATGTATATAAGAAGTATGGCGGCCATCACCTGTCACTAATTTGTCCTCGCGTTATTCGTAAGTGTGCGTTATAGCGGGACATTATTAGCCTGAGCAGTTCCGATGAACCCATAATTGAATTAAGCAATTGCTTAGAGCATCATGTCGCGGAGGACACCATAAATCAACGCCGAGATAATATTTGCCAGCATCTGAAGAGCAAGACTGTTTGATGGACAGGAGTTGCTTTCAGAAACCGAATGTGCGTCTAACAAGATATCTGGTATACTGGGCGGTATAAGAATACCGAAACAGGCACCCAAATGTTAAGAACGTATTAGTTTACTATCTATTGCCCGCATTTTTCGTCTGTGCTTATTACATAATGAATCTTTTTTCCTGGGATAAAATTTCCAAGTTACTCACCTTCCTTTCAACTAACTCTATGCTCAAAATAGCGATAACCACATTCGTAAACTGAAAACTTAAGCTACGAGGGTTCAAAACGCGTCCTGGTCTAAGAAGAAGCCCACAACAAACTTAAGAAGGTATGTACTTTAGCAAACAACGTGGTTTGCTAAAGTACATACATACCTTCGGTAGCAATGATAGATTTTCATTAGGAAAACAGATAGAACTCCATCGTATTAAACTGTATTAATTTTAATTGTCAAATATTCGCACCTTTATACGAAATTCAACCTCAACTTGTAATATTGTACACTCGATTGGTTCTCACAGCTCTCGCCCTCACGTATAGCGCGGACGTGCGCATGCGCGCCGCGTATAATTCATGGTGTAAGTACATCGGTACGCTAGATCCCGCAGGATAGCCCTGTCTTCCACCAATTACCACCGGAAATGCATGGCATCGTTTACCATACAAATGACATGAGGAATATATCTAGTATTAGTAGAGCTTAAACCCCAGACAACTGAGCCCCCTGAGTACCATTTATTTGGTCTGAAAATAACGGCTAAGAACCTCTACCAGAACCTTCCATAGATAGAGTTTTATGTCCTGAACCTAACGATTCAAATAAGTAACCTACAGAGCACTTTTTGATAGTATCTTTAATGTGTGGATTCTTATTATATATCGTCGTGTCGAGGAGAGGTGCAACGGTTGAGCTGGAATCTTTCTGGCTAAACCAGCTCCAGCTCATTGGCGTGTTTTCTACTGGGATCTTAGCAATTTTTTTTTAAGTAATAATTGACAGCCAAGTAGAGGCAGGTGGTGGGAGTGGCGCGCATAGAGGGTGTGCTTTAAGCGGCAGATGATATTAAACGGAAAAAATCTTCAGTACGAGTTATAAAAAACTTAAGGTATTGTAAGAGCTATTTAAAGCCTACCCTAAAATTTTTGTGACGTGTCCTAGAGACTTTCTCCATTTAACATCGTATGCCCGCTTAGTACATGGCCCACCTGGTAGTAAATGGATGTTAGACGGCCGATTGGCGCAGATTGCAGTGACCCTGCTTTCTGAGTCCAAGGCATATTGTCGTAGTGTATTTAGTATATTCATAAAAAAAATCATCAATAAATAAATTAAGAACTGCCGGTATATATTAGCGGGAGTTATGCGGGTTCCAATCATGCTGGTTCCGAAGATTTTAGATGTAGGTATGATAAGTTTAAAACGTAATACGTTATAATAATTTAAAAGCAATCGACAATCCTGTCTATAAACAGAAGGTAGGATCTATAAACATATTTTCTCAAACGACCCGAACTTCTGCAGTGGACCCATGTAATTTATAACGTATGCAATACACCCATTGTAGGATGCCAAGCTGCAAAAAGCATTCCTGAAAAATGATTAATTTATTGTTTAACATAACATTAGAAATGTTGTATTGCAGTCAGCGCGATGACGTGACCTGTTTCTAATTCAATTAACCTTATTTTTCATTACTTTATAACTTTTTGCAATCCTTTCACACCTGCCAGAGTCCCGTTAATTAAAGGACACCCATTAGCCGAGAAGACAATTCGTAGTTAGGCTGCACAAAAAAACATAAACTCAAGTGGGGAATATTAAATACGTTTTTGTGGCACTTCACCAGCTGAGGGACACGCGCGGCGAGAGTCGACGCCCGCAGTTAGGGGCCACTCACATAGAGCAACGCTGGGCCCGGCGCGCCAGACACACTAGACACTTAAAGGGGCTATGGGGAGTGACGTAAGAAATCTATAAAAAAGTCAAGGATTTCTTTATTCAAAGAGGCACATTGATGGCACTGTTGATGCGTACATTATTTAAAAACATTGTATTGAGATGGTGGAAATACATTCGTACACTTAAAACTAAAGCTGCGAGGGTTGCAAACGCACCCTGCGCTAAGAAAAAGCGCACACAAAAATTTTCCGAGTGTTCTTTTTGTCATTACCAACTTACAGTTTCAATTAAGACTATTTAAAAGTCACCTGATTAGAGCAATAATTCACTACCTCTATCATGCTTTATATTATATAGATAACATGATAGATGTTATGAGTTATTCCAAATGACATTACGGCGAACCACGGGGTCCAGTCAGTAGAAATAATAATTGAGGGACATATCGTAGTGGTAGGACTGGTTTGGAACTTCACGCACTTCTTAATTCAGCTCCTTAATCCTTAAACCGCGATTTCGTCGCCTCCATGTTTCAAAGCTATAAAACATATTTTTTTATTAATTTATTTGCATTAATGTTTAAACATCGCCATGGCCCCGTCAGGGCGTAGCAATTTACACGATTTCATATTTAAGAAGTGGACCGGAAGGATAAACTGATACGTACAAATATCAAACATATCAATATACAAACATCTAATTCATATCGGTATATCCCTTAAGTACTGCGAACACGGAAAATGTCAACCAGACAGACTGGCGGTCCATCATAAACTTCCCCCCAATTTTCATGTCTGCAGCAAATCTATAGTAATTTATTTACCTATGCCAAAAATAAAACTGTGTGCTTAACTTATAGTCTAATTTGTATGAAGCAAGGCTCAGATAAAGACATGAAGGACTGTTGCTGTCCATTGAGTAGTCCAATAAGTAGCAACTTACTTGCAATCCCTAGTAGTGTAGTGAACAGAATACTTTCACAGTTATTGAAAGTATTCTGTTCACCTCGTTGGTATTGTGATTATTTAATTCCCCATTATTAAATTCCCGAGTCGCGCCAAGAATTAGAATCTCTGTACCGAAATCCCAGTTAAGTAAAGCCCACCAAACCGCATTGGAGCAGCATAGAGGGCCTAGCTAGTAGTTAACTAGGAGTTGGGTCATGGGCACACATGTTTTGTTTGTCGCTTAATAGCTGTCGTTGCCCTGGCAATGGTGTCGCGGCTCGGTGTGACGACACCTTTATTGCTAGTTCCGATAGCCGTGTAATGGCTGCTATTGTGAGCTGCTAAAGGAAAGCAACAAAAAGATGGTGGCATTATTAGATGAGTAATTACAATGTTAGTTTCTACATTTGCTAATTATGTGGCCATTACATTGTGCTTGCCACGTTCATATTCATACCTAATATCTTTGGAATGCGAGGGTCAATATGGCGGATGGATTGAAATTAATCTAAAAATTTATTCTTTTTTAAAATATACTACTTTCCGCATGTGACTTTGTTTGCGTAGGATGGCTATTTTGATACGTTTATACTTAGTACTACCCTACTACCCAAGAAGAAACGGTAAGTATATTTTTGGGTGATATTCTCTATCTGTAGACTATAGGCATAAATAGGTTGCATCGGGCATAGGTTTATATACACATTATGATGTATCGTTATAATCCCGTTACTTGTAAAAGTGTCACTGGATTACTCACAAGAAAGTAATATAAACACAATTTTATTTTTAGGAAAGACCGATACCGTCCGAGAGTTCAAAAAGGACTTTTCAACGTTTCATTATTATATTTCATATTCTCAACATTTCATGACAAAATATCGTGTTACCTTGTTGCAAATTGTGACTGCAAACAAATCAAAGCCTTATGACTTTATTTTTATTATTTCCGTCTATAGACGGCTACTCCACTGTGTGAAAATGCGAAGCCAGAAAGATTTGTTGGGAAGACTGTAGACAAGTGACATTTGATGCTAAGTATCAGTAATCGCGATTAACAAATCTGTAAACTATTTCGTAGCTTCAAAACATGATTGCGCAGCAAAGTTTACAGGTATCTAGGAATGTAGAAAGGAAATTTAGGAATGTAGGACTTATGTGGCCATGGTAAGCGGCGCCAAAATTCTTGTAAAACTCCCATAAAACGTAACGGCGAGGCCGCGGCGTCCGGGCGGCGAGGGCGGCCTGCTGACGAGTTGGAATTCGCGGACACGACAACCGCTAAACTCTGCGCTCCCGATACCATTTCAATTTCCAACGCAATGATGTGTTATGTGCTGCATAGTATCATAGTATTATGATAGTGAAACTGCAAAAAGAAGCCATAAAATTCTTTATAGATATTTGAATCTAGATTACGCTGTAAAGCAACGTTAACCTTTGTTAAACTTTAGGAGATACCTAATTGCCCGTTAACTTATATTAAGTCGATCAATCTGAAGCCTGAAGACCAGTCTTCGAACAGAATATTTCTATGAATGATATACAAACATACTTATAATATACAGATAAACACCCAGAAACTGAAAAACATTCATTTACATTATCATTTTTTAGTCGATCCTTAAGGATTTTATGAATTCGATTGGTGGTAGACTTTTTTTCGGAAGAGCTTATGAATCAAAAATCTATTTTTGTTTCTTATAAATATCTAAGTTAATAATTATTAAAGGTACAACATTTCTACGAACCTCCTTAGAAGTGAATCATGAGTAATGCAAAATACTGATTTGAACCACTAATTCCGTGTAAGTACTACGACGCACACGCATAGACAGTCAGGGCGCTCGTATACCACCCAGCAATTTTCCCGTCGATGGGTTATAAACAATTTACGCGTAAGAGTAAAATTAATTAGGAATTATGCACAACTTGCCGGCATTGCTTACGATGCAACACTACTTGTCAATACAAAGCAGTCCATTCCCAATTTAAATTATTGCGAGGTTCGGGAGCTGCCACTCAAAAACTGACGAGCGACGACGCGGCCATCAAATGTCTTAAAAACAGAAGCGGAGCATTGTTTAGGAACGCGCCGGTAGACTCGTATCAATACATAATGGGATGGATTTTTTAAGTAGTAACGACACGTCTCGTGCTTAGCGGGACTGTCCTGATTTTCGCGTGACAAATTTTTCTTTTTTCTCTAACAACTAACCTGAGGCGCCTGCATTATCAAGGAAAACAAAACTGCCACCACCACCGGTGACCTTCGGAATTTAAAACGATAGGCGACTGTGAGGTTAAGTTTCGAACACAAGGGTAAACAAAACTTAATTTATCAAATTAACGTAACTCCAACGTTTGTAATCTTGATAACATAAACTTTTCGTTGGAGACGGCAGTGCACGACAAAGAATAGGAAGGTAGTTTAACTAAGACAATGCTTCATACACACAATAAGATATACCTTTTCATTATACCAATTCCATTTAATGAAAAAGTTAAAATATTTGATGACACAATGACATCACGGCACGTGTTCCATGCTAAAAAATCTACGTCATAAAAATATTGACCGCATTCAAAGTGTTATAAAACATTACTTGCAGACAAATTAAGCATGTAAATATAAGTGACTTACAAGTTCTGTTTTTTGAAATTAGTATTTTAGCTCCACTGAGTACTCTACCTAAAGGCTAGAAAGGCCACCGCTACGGTCAAATTATTATCACATTTTAACGTCGTAGGTCTGAGGTTCTGAGCTTGTTGCCTAAACCCCATACGAGTGGAGGACTGTGCTCAGCTTTGGGATATTCCGGCTGGTGATACTGGTAATGACTTAAATTTGCAGGGCGTGTCCCGCTTCGAGGCGACAGAACAATGGTCAGTTAGTTATAAAGGTAGTGTTCGCGTTTTTGCGCGCGGGGCGCAAGGCGGCGAGGCGGGCGGAATACCAACGAGCGCGCCGGAATGCCTCGCCGCGTCGGCCCGGCGAGCCGCTGGCTCGGACGCGCGTGCAGGCGCGCCCCGGGACGACGGGCAGGGTTGCCGGGACTCCTTCGTCCGTTGTACGGAAGCTGCTAAACGTTAAAAACGGTAAATTTTAATAATTATTATCATACATTTGAACTTTATTTGACAACAGCCCTGCGTTCTTCGTTTAGAAATACCGTAGGAAACGTTTGTTTTCCTGGAATGACAAGTAGACATCGCGCTTTCAACTAGGTAACTATTTGCCACAAATCAAGTTGATTGAAGGCAAAACAAATACACTTTCGCATTTATAATATTAGTTAGGATTAATAATTGGTAATGAAGTAATCCATTATATCTGTCGCATTGTGATACTTCAATTCTGGTTACTTTATTGAGTTATCAGGCCAATGTTTCTATGTGGTTCTCCAACTACGAGCTATCTCTGAAGGTGGGACCTGAATAGACACACACACTAGCTCACTTTGATGTGTCATTATAAGCATTCGATTTCGAAACTCAAAAGTTATTGAATTGCGGAGAATCAGCTTCACAAATTACCTGTAGGGGAACTACAATGCGATCTACAACTATACCTAAAACTTTTATGTTATTTTGACACCAAATCATGACACTATACCTATCCAGGGAGCATGACAGTTTATTTGTATTAACCTCGCGGCGGACACCATACGAAATGCGCGTGCAACGGATTCCGAAGATACTCCAAACTTTATAGTAAGTACTCAAATATCGCTTCTGTACCGATGATCTTAAAGTACTATTTGTTGCATCAAGTGGTGGTGTCGGATTTTTGCACTCCTCCGCGAGCCTTAGACGGTGATGCGAAGGCTCTCTCGAGGAATGCCTCGCGATAATTTCTTTATCATCGTTAAATGCAGCGTCGCCTCGCTTGCTAGATCGTCTGCATATTGCGCCTCGCACCAGATATTGTTTATGGCCATTTTTATGACGCTTCGTTAATATTTATTACTTTATCATTTTAGAGTCCGCGAGGTTACCCGACATAAGTGCAAAGAAACACTATCATTTTTACTAAGCTTTAAATGATCATTACAATTAGGTATTATATACAAATATTTACGTTGTTTATGTGTGATTTGAAAGTAGTAAGGTTGTTGTAAAGATCTAGTCTTGATTACAAAAACTCGTAACGAATTTTACCTAAATACTTTGTATATTGAGACCAATAGATTTTAATAAGTCGTAGGATCGCAAAAAAATATAACCAAGAAAAATTATTTAATCAAGTATTTGTCAAAGATGTAATGGGCGGAGTCTTAAGACCTTTCCAACTATATAGGTTAGTATATCGCCCTTGGGCTTGACTAAATAATATAAGTTTGACGCATGAACCTTTATGATTTTACATCGTATTTCAATAAATATATTACTAAGTTTAATAAAGTATATGTCACTGCTGCCCACCACTTCATCTGCGTGTATTTTGGGTTTTCAAAAATTCTGCAGGAACGCTTTAGTTATGTTCCCAGAATAAATTAATTGTCTTCAAGCTGCAAAATTTCACCAATATAATTTAGATGGTCAATACATTATAGGTAAAATGACATTCTTATTAAATCTCTTTTCCGGGATAAATATTTAATCTTCAGGATACAAATTTCATCATAGTGCAGTGTCGTGTAGATTTAATGTGGTAGTTTCTGGATAAAACAAAACTGACGTAGTGGCGGACGGACAGATGGAAGTTTCTCGTTAGACTTCAGGATCTCTGCACAGACGTAACGTAAATGGCAGTGCTCTCCCTAAAAGCCAGTTTTTGGTTGTCGCAATGTTTATGGCACCAGTCGCGTCTGCGCTCGCAGCCTCGGACACCAGCAGGCAAAGGTTCAGTCGCTGCACACCTTTTTGCTTCTATCCTCTCCATATGCGCATTCTTCATAAGTAACGAACGATATTTGGTAGCTCGTTCTTGCCAAATGAATTATTTCTTTATTACCTATCCTAAAACAGGTTATATAACTTTACGATTGCTTTGTTTGTTTATTTGCGTGCTCGAATGTCAGTTTCTTTATGTTCCATTAGGCAATCACACTACGTATCGCAGTCGTAAAATACTTCTTCATATCTCATGTTCGGAAAATTTGCGTTCTTCGTCTAAACTGCGGGTTGAAAATACCTCATTAATTTAGCGCGGGTGGTAAAATATTCAATAAAGACGTCAAAAGAGCCTCGTACTCTGCCTAGTCATTCGTATATTTTTTTATTAGACATCGTTTACGAATTAAATGTAGGCCATAGACAAACGTCATGGATTAATATATTAAGGCGTTTTATTACATTTTATAACTAACGCATTTAAAGTTATAAGTAAGCTTGAATCAAAATAATTTACATTAATATTTAAAATAATAATTGGTAAGCTTATTCATAAAAATATAAGCTAAAATTAGTAGAAATTAATTTCTACAGTTTTTCTTAGTGGATAATAATTAGAAAATATTGGAATACATATTCCTTTTAATAGAATATAACACAATTAAACTTTAAAATATTTACTTTTCTTTATAGATTCGTGAATTTTAATAAAATTATGATTTGACGAGTATACATAATAAATTAATGATAAAATAATTTGGATGTACCCTGCGGCGGTATGCTGTTATACTATAGACCCGTTATATAATACGTCTATCACCTAAACTAAAAACTTTATTGCAACACAATACAATAGGAAAAACACATGAAAAACAATTACAAAGGCGGGATACAAAGGCGGCCGGATCACTACAAGTGATCTTTTAAAAGCAACCTGAGCGTGCGAAGCCGAAAAAAAAGATGAAAGTGCAAGGGACCATCCACTTTACTTTATGCACATAAAATATACTTACATGATTGCTACAAAAATACTAATACAAAATATTACATATACTATAATAAATCAGACACAAAACTCAATTTCTTTTTCAAACCTACGAGTATGATATCAAAAACAGATAGTATTTCAACATATTTAAACACACGACTGAGGTCTTGGTAAAAAAGCTTGGGTGTGAATTGCTCTAGCTTCATAGCTTAATATAAATTGACTGTGAGATGGTCATAACAAAAAAAAATTAACCCAGCTAAGTTTGTTGTGGGCTCTTCTTAGACGAGGGCGCGTTTGGAACCCTCGTAGCTTTCGGTTTAAGTTGGCGGACAAAGTTATCACCATCCCCTTACAATTATGTAAACATATATGTATAAACGCTTCATAAGTGCCTGTGATAGGCCTACATGAATAAAGAAATTTTGAATTTTAATTTGAATTTGACGAAGGCTTCTTTCATGCTTTGGTAATTCAGGGCAGGATAAACAGTGGCGTGTATATCGTATATGCACAAAAGCACTGTCTACCCAAATGATTTTATATAGCTCGTATTGCAGGGGAATTTTTCTATTTTATGCCAAAGTATATCTGCTGTATTCATACCCTGTCCACGACTGAGGATGAAATTAACCTTTTTAAGGGAGACTTTTTTTAAGTTTTCGCTTATTTTTCTTGTATGTACAAGGTACATTTAGGTACTGCCTATGTACCAGAATCCTATGTAAAGTAATAAAATTAATATGTGATGAATTGAATCATTGAATTAAGGTAAATATTGCTTCAGTTAAACATTAAGTATCGAGCAATTTACACACAATTCTGCATCTATTCCATTCTATTCCATATTTTAGGTAGCTTATTGGCGCAGTGGGCAGTGGGTTGATTCCCACAACTGGAAAATGTTTGTGTGGCGAACATGAATGTTTTTCAGTGTCTCGGTGTTTACCTGTATATTATAAGTATTTATGTTAATTATTCATATAAATATTCATCAGTCATCTTAGTACCCATAACACAAGCTACGCTTACTTTGTGGCTAGATGGCGATGTGTGTATTGTCGTAGTATATTTATTTATTTATTCCAGTGTATGATACGTCTATCATGTCCTGGAATGAGTGCGGAACCTTAGGGTTCTGATACTTCTGTGGAAATATTCCCATTATCCACTTCGCTCTTTTTTATATCTTTCTTCAAACACCTACCGTAGATTTTTCTAGTATCACAACAAAGTGCTGCAATCCCCTTCCATTTTATTGGTCATAGAGTTATTATAAAAATTGTTCATAAAAATTGGTTGCCTGTAAAGTCGGTATACGGGCGAAAGTTTTACGTGACAACGACTTTGAGTGGTAAAAAAATTTTAATGTGAATATTCATTCGTATAGTAGGAAGAAGGATGAAATAATAGTAACAATTTAAAACATTTATTTATACAAAGAATTATATTTAAAATATTAATTTATACAAAGAATCTCGCACTGAATTTCATATTAACAAAATTTTATTTTTACCTTTACACATACATACGTATTTATATACAAATATACATACAAGAACTTGCAATACATTTGCGTACAATGAAACAGCGTTTACTACAAAGGGACGCGTGCCTTTCACTTTTTATGTGTGTCTCTCTCGCTCTCAGGCAGGCTAACCATGCCCGAGTGGAAGGGACGCGTGCCTCTCACTCGCTCTCATTGTGAGCGCATAACGTGAGCGGAGCGTAACGCAGTTTCTTGAAGTGTCACCCGGCAAACCAATTTATAAGACGTTGTCACGTCAATAATAATATTGTTCTTGCTCTTGGAGCTTTAATCACCCACTATTTGGATCCTTTAATCACGTAAACATTGCCAATCGTAAATGCCCGTCCCGCGGACCTACTCCCGTTTTGCCTTATTTAAAATACTTTGAATTTCCTATAACAAACAACTGCTAAAAGAATGTGTGACTTAAAAGCAGCACTACAAATTAGTCGATAGTGCAGTGTAAGCAACGTTGACCCAAGTCAGTAAATGGATGGCTGTCCGATGTTAGAAGTTTGAAAGATAATTTCTAGAATAGAACTATCACTAGAATTTGTTAAAGAAAGAATCGAAATGGCATTTTTTGTTGATTTCATTTTCATTTAGTCCGAGCACTGAAGTCCTCATAAATTTTGTGTATTCAGTATCGTTAAGCCTTCAGTAAGTGGGTTTGCTTCTATCCGCTGAGGAGTTCTGTCCTCTATCTCCCAGTATATTCATCAGATCTACACGAAATTTTGAAAAAAATATACTGATAATATAACCTTTCCATCACAAAAATAATTATTTACATCGGTTAATATTTGATAAAATTATGTTGCAGGATCTCTGAGCCTGGGAGTAGGTACATACACAATGGTTACATGGTATGGTACATTTCACTACAAGATTTATGTAAGCCTTAAAACTCCAGATGGTACAAGGGTTATAGAAACCGAAGCTTTGTCGTTTCCCTACTCAATTTGATAACAACTTCCTGTTAAGGGAGGTCGTCAAAACGCTTGAACAAAGCAACCCTTGTGAAGTTATATAAGAATTATGTGTGACAATGAATTGTTTTGTAGTATCAGGCCTCATTCGGACTTATTTGTTATTATTTCCCGGCAAGCAAGACAGTTTGAGGCTCGAAGACAAGAAGTGCACGTCCTCATTAGCTATTCCGCACTCGTCTATACCATATTGATGTCACTCGGAGTTTTACCGCCGTTGCCTAGTGCGGCGTACGGCCGGCGCGGCGGCGCGGTTGTGCACCGCCTGCCCGGGGTACGCTCGTGCGTGCAGCAAATGCTGGCACGTGACGCCACTCGCTGATGGAGGCCTCGGCAACAATGTCCAGAGCGCAGCTTGGGCTGACTGCCCACTAGCTCCTAGCCGGGAGCCAGTGGGGGGTTCACACGAGCTCAATGATTATTTGGTACTTACGAAAACGAAACGAAATTACAAAGACGTATCTTTTTTTTTAGGTAGTACATTTTGATAGTTAATCAGGAGATATTCCCCCATATCTCCTGATGTAACACCAGGACTTTGTTAGGGGAGATCGGTTCATGTGGGATTCCTTCCCAGTAAAATTCTGTCGACTGAGCTGGAACCCAGCATAGATTTTCCAGTGCGAATCCTGTTAGACTCATCCCCGGGGACCGGGTTATTTTATCCAGTAGAATTACGATGTACATTTTATATTTATTACTCAAATTTCGCACGACAAAAGGTTTTTATCAATATAATTATTAAACATTGCAGGTGATTCTGCCAGAAAATATTCAGGTCGCAGGTGCGTAAAATTGTTTTCGTGACCGTATTGCCTCAATACGAAACTTACACTGCAGCGTTTTTCTGTGTCAACCAACACCTGTCGAGAAAATTGATCCTAAATACCGGATACGTCAAGCTGAAATCGTAATCGTAAATCCATTAAGACCGTACGAGGAGGGATCCCCGGGGCGCAATGTCATCCACACCGCATGCTTTAACAGAGACTCCCTACTTCTGTATGACATTGAGTGCACTGAAACACATTCAGTGAGGTCGTACTTTATAACGCTACATATAACATAACATTGAAGTTTAGGCTGCACTAACTGGAATGGTTGCTGCAGTGCACAAGAACTGAACAGGCGCGAAATCTCTTCTGATCTTTAAAATATTGAGGTAGGCTTAAAAAGCTGATAGAGCTAGGTTGGCATGCTCACGCGAATTACTCAGCCTAATCTCAGAATGGTATTTGCTTGACTGAACCACAGCCTCGTCTTAAGCCAGAAGACGCCGATGCACTCTCAATTCACCGATTAATCAAGTTTCTATGGCATAGATACAGATCTTATCTTGAGTTACATTAATATTTTGGCGTTATCGAGGGCCACATATTTAAAATTAAAAAAAAAAAGAAACCAAGCCTACTTTTAGAAGCATGCTAATATAGAGATAAATTTATGTGTATGATAATTGTTTTAAGAAATAAAAGGTAGGTGCGGCTACTTCCAGTGCCGAGCAGGCCAAGAGGCGTAAATATGAAAACTTTTGGAGTAGAGACTTTGGGACCGTGGGGTCCGGAGGCAAGAGCCCTTTTCAAAGAATTATCGAAAAGGGTTATCGAGTCTACCGGTGATCCTAGAGCGGGCAGTTACCTTGGCCAACGAATTAGTTTGGCCATCCAAAGGGGCAATGCTGCCAGCATCTTAGGAACTGTGCCTCGCTGCGGTGGTTTCGAGGACGTTTTAGATTTTATTTAGTTTATTTTAGGTTATATTTATATTTTAAAGAAGTAAAAACAACTGTCCCAGAGGTATTATTAAAAAAAAATAAGAGTATGCAATAGAAATGCCCACTGTGGAGCCTTAACCCGGCGTATACCACTCACACTCCCGACAGTGTCGCAGGCTGCTAGCAGGTCCGCAGCTGTCGCGCGTATGTGGACGCCATACTAGTTAGTGCAATAGGTATAGTAAACTGGATACTAAATATACACTCCTTTTTTAACCTTAATATTATCTACTTTACAACAATAATAAAATTACCTGCTTGGTGGTATTTTTATTTCTTAATTTGCATTCACGTATATGCATTGGAAAAACCTGGTCACATACGAGTCAGTTTTGTACACTCTGGTTCCGCAGCTTTTAAAGGAAATATTAAATTAAATTTTGTAATTTATCTCCGCCTCTAAAAATTAAATATACTAACTAGGTAGGGAATATCTCTTATTTTTGAAACCGCTTGTCTGTGCCGCTTGTATCGCACATTAAAAATTGCAAACTAAACCTCACCTTTATTTCAGACTTTTGTTAAAAATATTTTTCCCTTGCAAGAAAAATTGGACGAGCTTTTTTTGTAACTAGCAGTTGCCCGCGACTCCGTCCGTTTTTTTTTAATAAAAGCATATTTTTGCTTAAAGCATATTTTAATTAAATCATATTTTTTAATTCACTAAATTAAAATTAAGTTTATCTGAAAAAACTGTATTTTTTAACTCTTGATAACTTTTACAGTACCTATTGGAGGGCCGACTGGCGTAGTGGGCCTGTTTTCTGAGCCCATAGCCGTGGGTTCGATTTCCACAACTGGAACATGTTTGTGTGATGAGCACGAATTTTATTCAGTGTCTGCGTGTTTCTTTGTATATTATAAGTATAAAAGTATATTATTCATAAAAATATTCATCAGTCATCTTAGTACTAATAACACAAGCTAGGCTTACTTTGGGGCTAGATGGCGATGTGTGGATTGTCGTAGTATATTTATTTATTTATTATGTGTCCGATTGGAATGAATTAAAAAGTGTTGTACTATTTGTTGTACAAGTATCCTTGGTAAAGCTTGTTGAATTTTGTTGGTTTCAATGGAAATTAATTCTGCGATACTAATGTAACCCGATCTGTTTCTACCGACGCGGCAGTCCTATACGATTTTAGAACACAAAAACTGCTATTGCTACTTAACTATGACAGATAGATAAAGTCCCTTGTGGACTTTTCTGAAGTTAATAAAAAATATTTTTTTAAGTATCTAAAAAATATTTTATAACAGTTTTCTCTGCGCACCCCAAATAAAGAATTTTGTAGGCATACTCTAGTTTACATTATTGCAAATTTCGTAAGGATCTCATTCATTCTCATCATTTTTTTCAAAATAAATAATACTTCGTGGTAGTTTAGCTTCCTTTAGGCGAAGAAATAATTAAAATCGGACCGGTACTTTAACTTCGGAGCCTAAATGGTACCTACTAATAAACAAAAAAATCTTTCCTCTTTATAATATTAGTCAAGATAAGTTATGAAAGTAACGTTTCGATACGTAACCCTAAATACTCTATCATAGCTAAACAATTTACAAATTAACTAGCCCTTACACGTAACAATAATAATTAATATTCAACATCATGATATGTCGCGTGCATTTATTAGTTTCTTACAAATATCCTGACAAATTCCCGAACTTCTTAGTTTGTATGACCAAACCCCCTTATTCGGCCGGCTACATTTAATAACAAATAGTTTCAACCCAATATGACTAATGTTAATTTTCCTTCCCGCTCGCGGAATTTAGCCGTAACCTTTCTGATTAGAGTCAACCTTCACGGCTGATCGATTGATTATTATTTACGAAACCATACTATTAGCCTTACTTTACACGTGTACACTTTAGACTTAAAGGAACTTGTTTCTTGTAATTTAACAAACAATGCAATCGAGTTAATAAATAAAATATATATCATACACTTCACCTAGTCATACCTACAATACTTGCGTCGACATCGGCAAACTTCGCAAGGCTGCCGTTTTAATGTTGCGGTTGGTAAATAAGTAGTGTAATGTATGTCGTTAATTTAATATATTGAAGCAAATAAATGTTATTTCTATTTCTAATATTAAAAGGTCCGAAGCCTGACAGAGCCCAAAAATTATACCTTCTTATTACAAACTAGCTGACCCGCACAATTTCGTCCGCACCGAATCGGTTATTAATGGTTTTAATATCTTAAAAAATCCTAGAAACGAATTGCAGCGCTACTTACCAGGTCAAGTTTTATTTCCAAACTATGTTATTCGCGGCCGGGCGGTCCGCTGCATTTTATTGCCTTTTGCGTTTCTTCCGTCGCAACTTCTAAGTGATAGGTTCAATATATAATCAAAATTAATATTTATGAAACTATTTATTTGTATAAGGATTAATATCATGATAGGAATTTCAACATCTTACGATTATACCCGTGTTTTGAAAGAAAAATTATAAAAAAAAACAGTTATTGTGACTTAACCATAACAGTTAGACATATAGCCCCGCGGATTATTTTGTAGATAATCACGATTACTTTAAACATGCAGTGGCGGTACTACCATACAAGCCGAAAAGCCGGGCTTGCGTTACAATAAATATCTCTTTTAAATTTTTCTCGACTATTCCGAAATGAAATTAACAAAATAATTAAAACTTGATAGCAATGAGGATATAAATACAATGTTTTAACTTTTGCTTAATAATGTATATTATATTGTCTACTTTACTGCAAGCACTACGTTACTCTGGCAGGTAGTCTCTGTGGTAGCAACCAGCCGAACGGTGCGGCGCCGCGCCGAACTATCACTATCGCGCTCTTCGCGTGTCTTCGTACGCGATCGGAGGCCCCGCTTTGTCTCGCTCACACTCATTTGCTTATATGGGGCTTTTATTTTACTGCTCTCTCTCATAGAAATTTCAATGTATTTAGCAGAGACAATCTAGATTATTTAATAATTTAGTATGGAGATCAAATGCCAGGTTGCGAGTTGAAGTTAGTGAAGATGACCAGTGAGTGAATTGAAACAACTTCACGCGTGTTATTGTTTGCGTGTAGTTGACACTTGACAGATTCATTATTATTGATTAGTAACTACTTAGGAGTTTATTATTGTTTTTTTGAGTTGAATAGTGCATTTTACTGGTTTGTTTTCTTAAAAATTATAGTAAATATTGTTAAATATGAGCTCAATTTGTGTGCAAATTGTTTATGTGGCAAAATCAAAATTAATTGGCGAACAACAGGTAAATTTTTGCATATTTTTTTTCTAATGAAAATAATGGTTGGACCGCGGCTAGTTACGACATAAATTACCAGGCATCACAAGAATTAAAGAGAGCAGAACTCAAAGAAACACTTGGGATTACTATGATTATTTTTTAATTTTGGCAAACATTGCATAGAAACTTCTTTTTCATAATTCGCGTGCTGACCCTAACCGTAGTGTTTTTCAAAGATTTGTTGATATTGTTTGTCATTTAGCACAACAAGAATGGTGACTTAGAGATCATGACGAGTTAAATTTGTCCTTTAGGTAACTGGGCTTGCTCAAATTCAAAACCCTAGGAACGCCACTGTAAACATATAGTACATTATTTTCATGTATCATCAACCAAAACTCTAAGTCGGTATGATATCTTTAGAAACACAACACTCACAAAGTATAGTAATTGCTAAAAGAAGAAACGAAATTACCAAAGACCGTATTACCAATGACGAACATTATGCAAATGGTGCGGCAATACACACATCGCCGGCTAGCACCAAAGTAAGCGTAGCTTGTGTTATGAATATTTGTATAAATAATATACATAAATACTTATAATATACAGATAAACACCCAGACACTGAAAAACATTCATGTTCATCACACAAACATTTTTCAGTTGTGGGAACCGAGAGCCTTGGTACCAGAAAGCAGGGTCGCTACCCACTGCGCCAGTCGGCCGTCAAACAAACAAAAAAAATACGTTTACCACTTTTATAACTATCCAAATTGAATGATTTTCATTAATAGTTATTTTGAATTTCGGTAACTCGGCAGATATTAATATTCTAGGGCCGAATACCTGCCAACACGTATTAGATACGATAGGGGCATTAACACAGGGTAGGTATATATTATAGACTAGCTGTTGCCCGCGACTTCGTCTGCGTTTGATTTTGTTTTTTGATGTGGCATTAAATGTAGTTGTAGATCTAAAAAAAATTAAAGTATTCAGTATCGCTAAGCCTTAAATGAGGGGTTTGTTGCTGTCCGCTGAGGAGTTCTGTCCTCTATCTCCAAACACAGTTTGGGCAAAATTAAACACATTTCTATAGTAGTAACCTCTATAGTACAAAAATAATTATTTAAATCGGTTATAATTTGTCGGAGTGATGGTGTACAATCGTCAAACACTCGTCCCCTCTCCTAACAAGGAACTGATCTTAATGTCGGGATAAAAAGTATCATATATTAGGTACTTCTAACACTTCCAAGAATATGTGTACAAAGTTTCATGAGGATCGGTTTAGTAGTTTTTGCGTGAAAGCGTAACAAACAAACTTACATTGACATTTATAATATTAGTAGGGATAGGGATTATACTTAATGAAAATGTCGAATGCTACACACAAAATCACAATTTATTTCTACGTATGTATTTACACTTACAAGTTACTATTTTTATTTTATCTATACTTATAATAAAACTGTAGCGGGTCAAATTGTCAACTTTTTGAAATGCGTTCTTTAATTTTTTTTTAATTTTTGCCTGAATGTCTGTCCGTCCGTCCGTCCGTCTATCTGTCTGTCTGTCCGTCTGTCTGTCTGTGCGTCCGACGATTACGAGGTTGCAAGCCGGCAGCTGTCGAGACTGATACCGCAAAGTGCATGTCAAGCCATCAGTGTTGGCTTATAAACTGCCTAATCTCCAATAAGACCGCCAATCCGCATTAGAGTAGAGGAGGGTTTCAGCTACAAACCCCTCTCTCCAATGAAAGAGCGGGCCCATGCTGAGCAGTGGGTCTTTAATAAGCTGAGGACTCAATTTATCATCATCATCATGGTAAATATACAATGTGATCCAAACACGGTGGATTATAGACTTTGTTTGTTGACATGTTTTCAATATAGTATTGATTGGTCTGTCACGAGAGCGGGAGCCACGAGTGCGGACTGGCAGTGCACTGCCAGCGCCCCACGGACTCTGCAGTCCCGCACTGGACGACAGGATCTCAGCTGACGACGCCGACCACCACTCCCGCTGTGACGTCACGCGAGCTGCGGCCGGCGCGGCTCCACCAACTTCGCGCGACCCCTCGCGCCTCCCACGAGCCGGTGGAGGCCGCGACCGGTTTCGAAACGATCCTAAGCCACTCGTCTTCCATTTTCAATTTTCGCCAGCATATTTTGATACTGAGTAACTGACTCTTCATCATGCTGTTTCGAAATCGTATTCTTATCTCTTGCAGTTAGTGAAATTCGGAGAAGGACAAGGTTTTCTTTTCGCCTTCGTGCTAAAACCCATGTGAATAACTAATCATTTGTTTTGTATTTTATGGGCAGGGCAGTGCCATATGAGTTTTGACAAAGTCGCTTTTTTTATGCCACTAAATGGCATAAAAAAGCGATGATGTTCATGCAACTCAGTAACAAAGGAATAGCACTATTATTATGACAACATAATATTTGTAACTAATTCTCTCCTAATTTAAATAGCCATTGAATTACTGAAAAAGGGGCCACCGGGCAGTGATTTCCTTTGGGATAGAAACTTACCAGTGCTATTGACGTAAATTAAATCATAACTACTCTACATTTAATTGGAGTGCGTTGCAGCTTTTAGTATCGAAAGTACCAGTTAAATTGATGGTAAAGACGTATCACCCGAGGACTCTCGTTCCACTACGATGCCACCTTAAAATCAAGGGTGAACTGTAATCAATGGCCACAGCTACCGAGGAAATCGCGTTTCCATGTTAGCCTGCTGGTGGCGAGGCGAGCGGTCACTCGTCGGCGCGCGGGTCAGCGCAGGCTGGGCGCGCGAGTGCTGCAGTGCAAGTGCGTCCATTGTTAGTGACGAGCGCGTTTTTTCTGGGCGCGGCGGCCAATGGCGAGCCAACGCCGCCGCCATTGGCCGGCGCGCGGGGGCGGGCCCGCGAAACCTTTTCACGTCCGGCGCGCTCGCCGCAGCGAAAGCTTTCCATCTTGAAAAGCGAGCCTCGGCGCTGCCGGCACTCGCGCTCCACCGCACGTCACGTTCGTTCAAAGTTGACGGGCGTTTAATTACGTCGCTTCTATAATAGTATTTCTTATTTTTATTTGTTTTACCAATGTTATACAAGAACACTCTAAAACAATTATCCATAAGATAATGACAATTTTTTTCCAATACATATTTGAAAATTTAATGTACGAGTATGTTCATAAAAATAAATATATCTAAATTTAAGAGAAAATGAGACTGCAATCATTTAAATATTAGAGACAAAAATAAACTTGCAATGCAGTACACTATACTACATAAAATAAATAAGAATAAATTTATTTAAAGGAAATTGTATACAAGTTATAAACTACCAGTGGATATCTTGGAGATGTCTCTTAAAAAGTTCAAAGTTTGTATACAAACGTAAGCTTATAGAATAGTCCTATTATAGTACCTACCTATTAAGGACTACGTCAACTATAAAAATGCTTGGGTGTAAATTATTACTCTAACCAGGTTGCTTCTTTAATAGTTTTAAATGTTAATGTAAGATGGTAATAACAAAAGAAAAACAACCGGCTAAGTTTGTTGTGGCTTCTTCTTAGACCAGGGCGCGTTTGGAACCCTCGTAGCTTTAGTTTTAAGTTGACGAATTTAGTTATCGTCATTAACTCACTTCTTTGTAATATTTTACATGTGATGTACGCATTAAAAGGGTCATCTATGTGACTATTTGAATAAAGGAATATTTGACTTTGACATTCCTATATTATCAAACTAAAAGTTGTTGTTTGTGCTTCCACCATGCCCTAGCTAAGCAACCAATCAACTTGATTTTTGCATGGGTTTAGATGAAAGGACGGAGGTTATTTCTTGTCCCCAGAAAACAAACGGTTCACACGGGATTTGTATGAAACCACAATAAACGCGGACCAAGGACGCGGGCAACAGCTATTTAGAACATAAATACAATCGTATTAGATTGCCTTGCCACTTAATGGCTAACTTAGGAATAGGAGTTAAGACAAAATTTAATTCAAAATTTAATTATTTCAATTAGGTATACCTACTCTATCAGCACATGTGCACACAACCTACTCGTGTATATTTTATACGTCGTCGTCCGTTCATCCGAAATATGAAACCGATTATCCGATTTTTTATCTCATATCTGTTATAACAGAAGAAAGTCACACTGCCCTCCAATTGAGTATTATTTGTTACTTGACCGTGGCGTGGATTGGACCAAGAACGTTCAGGTTTTACTGCACAGCAGCTGAGCTCGCTAGAGTCGTTGGCAACGCGTCGGAACACCCAGGCAGCGGCGCGACACGGGAACTCGGCCTTATCTCCGCGGCCGCACGTCCCGCGTGTCCGCCAGGAAGCGCGATAAAGGATCGCGGGCCTGTTATGGAGATTCCCACAGTTATTCACAAACATTTCTCAGATGATAACGAGATACGGTCGATGTGTAGCAGCTCTCTGCTCTGTCGAGTCTGAACTGGCTCACGGGAGGATGCCGACTATTTCAACTATAGTTTGTAAAGCCATTATTGCCAAAAACTATGCTGTAATATAGATAGGTCAGGTTAGGTGCAGAATTTATTTAATAAAATCTTTGTAAAGGAATCTTATCTTCTACCCATCATGTGAAAATCAGCACCATTTAAGTGTCCCGTTACCAAAATTGTAAAAACGTCGACCTTGCGTTATCACAAACTTCTAATATTGTGGAGGTAATTATTGCTTTCGGATTGAATATTGAAATTATTAGACTACAGCAACCGAAGAGGTGCACATATGAAAACTTTGATTGCAGTTTCATTTTTGTGCGTTTTGGAGTCCCGAGCCGACCTTCGGGCCGAGGGGACCGGAGACTTGAGCTCTTTTTAAGAAATTATCAAGAAAAGAATAACGAATCTTTCCCGGTCATCCTGAAGCTGTAGCATCGCCCTTTTTATGTCAAAGAAATACATTGTCTAAAATTTCAAAAATAATTGAGAAATAAATCCTAAATACATGCATAATTAAAAAAATATATTTATTTTAATCATAAATATTGAGACTGATTGCAAGTAATAGAATGATGTTCGATAAGCTTAACTTGCTCTAGAAGCATTATTCGGTTTAATCTGTTATTATTACAATTGTATTTTAGTTGTTTATTGTAACATATAGTAAGTGGTTGGTTTTACTTGTTTAAGCTTTCCGCGGAGGCACCGAGCTCTGGCTCCTCCTGGATAGCACGGCAGACTGCTGCAACTGTGGTTGAGTGGGTGACCTACAGTACCATATACACGCCTTCCGTTTCATAGCACCAAGTTCGATTCCTGGCACGCACCTCTCAAATTTGGAGTTAAAATATCCCTTGCTTTAACGGTGAAAGCAAAACATCGTGAAGAAACCCGTACGCCTGAGAGTTCTCCATAACGTTGTAAATGTTATGGTAAGGTAGGTGAAAAGACTACCAGTCCTCACTTGGCCAGTATGGCGACCTTCTCATTCTCAGTGGAGACCCCGTTCATGTAGTGGGCCGGTAATGGCTTGAGAATAATGCTTTTTTTTATTGATTGTAATTCTTTAAACGGTTTTTATTTTACAAAAATATTTCAGCCCTATCGTGCCTTACTCTTTTCTTCTGCAAATTATTAATAACAACTTCTATAAAAATCATAAATCATTTTTTCTTCCCGTTAATGATTTTCTACATTGATCATTACGGGCATATCGTTCATCTAATGAATGTAACAATATAATAAAATAAAGTAATACGTATGAATGAATGAACGCATGTACAAGGTAAGTTAAGAAAAAAGCTTATAAGCTATTACGTAAATATGTATTGGAATTAATGAACAAAAACTTAATTTCTTATTGCCTTTTCTTCCATAACGTGCTCATATACCGTATTCGTATTCTACTCCGAATGTAGTACGGTATCTATTGGTACTCGCGAGCCTTAAAAATGAAATTTTAAAAAACACTACTGTAACAAGAAAACTCGCCCTCTACATGTAGAGCGCACCCTTTCAGGCCGGTTTACCGAAGCGATTCCACTCGCAGCAGCCGGATGTTTGTCGAGTCGCCGGCTCCGCCCGCGCCGCGCTGATTCGCAAATAAAAATAAAAGCGGTCCTCGCCGACATGGCGGAGTCCTCACCGGGCACTACACGGGCTTTTGCATTTAAATGACTCGGCGACGCGACCCCCGCGAGACAAAGCGAACTTAATATCGCGACAGCCCTTGTAAGTACCTGCCCCAGAGAGCCGCCCGACGCAAACCACCCTGACGGTAGGCACTCTACACATCTCAATGTTCGTTTCTATATTCAATAAACTTTGTTCAAGCTGGCAATGCATTTATTTTCCCATTGTATAAGTCGCCAGGAAATGCCATTGAAACCTAGAGTCAGCTTCTACCTTAACCAAATTTTAATTAATCTATACTAATATTATAATTGCGAAAGTGCGATTTTTTGTATGTTTGTCCTTACTTTACCCCCTAAGTAAGCAACTAATAACCTTGTTTTTCGGCATATGTAGATTAAGGTGAAAGTAAGAACCACGAGTACGAAGAGTAACATCTCTTCGTCCTTTTAACTAACTTTTTATCCCCAGAAAACACACGGTTCCCACGGGGTTTTTAAAAACGGTAATAAACGGGAATGAAGAACGTGCTAGCAGAGAATGAATGAATGAATGAATACACTTTTATTGTACACCAAAGAAAAAAAAGTAGTTACAGAGATATAAACACATATCAAGAGAGTACAATTTGGTAGCCTTATCGCTACATAGCGATTTCTTCCAGGCAACCAATGGCGTAAAAGGAAAAAACATAGAAAAGAGGTAGGTGGTGCAATAAATGATATTTAAAATTTTACAAATATATAAATAATATATATAATATATATATATATATATATATAACTATAATATATATATAAGAATAAAGCAACGACCTGCGGCTCTGAGCATTTTTAACAAAATATTATGAATTAGTTACTGATTGCAAAAACAGGTATCTACTTATCTCACATTTCATCACTTATTTCATTTACAAAGGAATCGAGGTCTGTAGTTTACCGCGAATTCCAATATCGATTTTTTTAATAAAAATATAAAAATGCCAGCAGCTTGCCATTAACCTCGAGAATGAGGCAAATAATTTTGGGTAATTGTAAGTATGCCTCTCTAACGCTGAAAAACATATATTATATAAGTAAACAGATAGACATTTCTTAGAGATTAAAAATTTGTAAGGAATCTGACGTTTGGCAATACATTACCTATCATGTTCATTAAATCCCTTTTTGGCCAATCAAGTCCCATCACTGTAGACCAAGTTTTCGCAACACAGCATGCGTAATCAGTTCAGAATAAACGATGTTCTCGGAGAGATACGAATCAATCGGCCTGGTCGCGCACTCGACTGCGGAAACATTGCAAGCATTTACACTCTCACTGACTATTAAGTAGGTATCCACACAAATAATCACTAAGTATTTGAAGCGTAATCTGTGCCATATTTATTTCTTGCAGGCTTTTTAGCATCGGGGCTCGAAAAATATCACCATCACGATTCCACTATTGAAGCGATCAAAAGTTTCAACTAATAGATTCTGGATCTGTTTGAACTCGACGTGCCCAACTGTGTGTACATCATGATTGAAACTGGAGAGAAGTAAACAATGTAAGAAAAGTGAAAAAAATAATGAAACTTACAGCTATTCGGCTTAGCGTGCTCTCCAAGGTAAGGGAGTGCACAACGCCAACGCCACTTTTCTTACTGCGAACTGATACTTGCCTATGTTCATGTACGTAAAGTTACCTCCGTTCTATGTTAAGGAAATATCATGAAGTTAATGAGTATTGAATTTTAATCCCTCTAAGAAAGGCTAACCAGCTAGCAAGTTCCGATTTCGAGAAACAGGTGAGACAGTATGTTCACTAGCGATCCGCCTCGGTAATCCATAGTAAGTACGAACGTTAATTTATCGTTTAAGGTTTTGAGAGCAGAAAAAGAAGATTGTTACGACGTCGCACTACGAATCCTTGATCTTTTCTTTATTTCTATGCTCTTATCTCCTATATTATGCATGTTTACTACGTAGTATAAACCTATCTCTTCAATCAATCTATCTATTTCTGAAAACGGAATTAGATTCCGTAGCGTACTTTAAAAGATGTAATCGTACAAAGCGGGAGCAACCGTTATATTCTGATATGAACAGATATATTTAAAGCTTTTTTTAAGGTAACCATCACAGTCAACTTAAAGAGCTCAGTAGAAATCTTTGATTGTTGCCGGCAACCGCGTGTCGAGCTCAGTGGCGCTGGCTCGTGACCAAGTGGCGGCAAGCGACTCGTTTGAGATGCAAACGTGTCCGCACTCCTGGGCCCAGCCGCCTCTCGCCACCGCTCGCTACCACTCGGCGCCACTCATCGCCACTAATTACGTATGAGATAAGTGCCAAATCTGTTATCTATAGTCATTACTTTCCTTTTTTGTTTATGTAGGCACTATCAAAACTTTAAAGACGTTATCACTGATGCTATCAACTTGAAATCTGAAATGGTTATAGATAATTTTTGCTGAACTACATTGCGAATTAAAAATTAAAGTAATGTTGACGTTGGTGACCTAACGAGCGGTGAGGCTTCGGCTTTCCTTTGGTATGTTCGATCCTCGGCACGCACCACTGACTTTTCGGAGTTATGAGCGTTTTTAATTTAAGCAATGTAAATATCACTCGCTTTAAACAGTGACGGAAAACATGAGGAAAACGGCATTCTTGAGAGTTCTCCATAATGTTCTCAAAGGTGTCGGAAGTGTACCAATCCGCACTTGGCCAGCGTGATAGACTCCGGCCTAAACCCTCCACATTCTGAGAGAATACCCGAGCCTGCAGTGGGTCGGTAATGGGTTGATGACATTCGAACTCATGAATGTAAATAAATAAATATAGCTGATTTGACAACAGTGTAAGCCCACTGGGCATAGCACCACCTGTAGCGATCGAAACATCAGCAACTAAACAGAGCTGAGATAATAAAGTGAAGTCATTTTCAAGGCGGGACTGTACCTACTGCTAGAGGGGTGAGCTCGTGTTGAATAAATATTGAAAGTTACACTCATTGAGCAGGCCCCGCGCGGCGGCAATCAGCCGGGGATTGCGCAGAGGTCGCGTGTCGGGTAATGAGGTGCGCCGCGCAAACAAACAAACAAACAAACACGGGCGCCGCGCGGGACGCGTCGATACTCAATACCGCGGCGGGAGGCAGCGGACACAATACCGCAAACCAATACGCCGATCGGCAATAGCCATTGTTCGAGGAGACTGGCTCTAACGACCGCGCCGAACGCGCTATTATTCTTGCAGGCTAGCAGTGCGAAAACAATTAGTCATTGCGGAATTTTATTTGTTTAACATTCAAAAGCGATCCATGTGAGAATTGCGTGTGATTTCTAATGTTTGCCAAATTATTATTAAGTACATAAACTTTTCTCTTAACCGTGAAGTTTTGTTATTAAGGATCAAATCACAATCCTTCTTAACGTTCCTTCGAAAGTAAATAATGAGAATGTAAGTGCATTGCGATTTCGTAATGGTAAAAAGAACCGTACATTCTCGAAGTCAGTGTATGAATATTTCACATTATCAAAAATGTAACAATATTAAAATAAAATTAAAGAAGTACTTAAAAATTCATTATAATGCTGATAACATTATAATTCAATGTCAGGTAGTTTTAGACTCTAAATGTACGTGGCGTAGTCACAAAGACTACATCCAAGTTCACTTACTGGACTACTGCGTAGATCTACCCGATGGACACCAAAAAAAGTCCGCACTATTATTTACAAATCATTAGTAAGCCCCTTATTAGAATACCTCATAGAAATATGGGGAAGTGCATGTGATACAAACCTCAAAACTATTTCTCAAAACAAACTCTTGAAACCTAGTTCCAACTAGATTATCGTTATCCGACTAAAAAACTTTATTCAAAATCTAACATAATTTCCCTTAGCTACTTGTATAAATATGAAAAATGTATACTAGTTAGGAAAATAATACATACACAAATTACTTTTCAAACTAAATCACATCTAAATACACGAAATATGCATATATTAAGGTTACCCAAGACTAGAACTAAGTACTATACAGGTTGAGGGAGCACTAAGATAACTAGAGATGTTTTGCGAGAAATCGTTTAAATCATTTTAAAATGCTTTGTTTAAATTTCTTGTAAACGCGTCATTATAAGTTATTTTACTACTCAAAGCTGTTATTAGTTCAAGCTGCTAGTTGTATATCACACTAACTAGATGATATATTACCACTTCTTTATGTTAATTTTTATTTCTCAATGAAATGTCTTCAAACCGCAGTTTAAAAAAGTTATCAGTTCAAAGTGTATGTAAATCCCTGTTAAATTAATGTTAGGAGAGACGCAGTAGAATTAGTTAGTGAGTTTAATATCTTTGATTCTATAATGAAGGAATGCCAAAGCGTTAAAAAGCTATCTTTCCACAAGTAGGCCCTAAATAAATGCCTAACATCAAAATGAATTATACTTCTTTTAGTTTTCCTGAAGAAATACAAATGGGTTGATAATAAACAAACAGAAGTGCAAACTTGACACATATAAATATAGAATAAACTTTCAGAGCCTATACACATGGTTGATCGAACAAACATCTTAAAAACATCTTTAACCCGTGCCTGCGCGCAGCCGACGCGCGACGCGACGTTGATCGCGTCAGTTCGCAAGGCGTCGTCCGATTTGAACCTGAGTACGCGATCCTAACCTTAGACCTATTCATGTATCATGATAGCAATGGAAATTATGGCAACGTAGGGTGCAAAGTGCTGTTTAAGAAATGAGACTAATAAATTTTTGACGTATTTGAGTCATCATACATTTTTTGATTATATATATCTATGGCACGGGAACGAACGCTTACCTTATAAATGGTAACGCTTAACTTAAACGGTATTACTTTTTGTAAAATGGATTATTTGACAGTTCAGTCATGCGACCGCGTCGTACAAATGCCATTTAGAAGAACAATTCAAACGCATACAATTCGTGCAAGTCTGACGTTAAAGGATAGCTCATTTTGAAAATGCATTTAGATGTTTTTTTAGTACGAGTATTGTTCTCACAAGATCATAGTATATTTTTTCCTATTCGACTAAACCAAATTTTGCTTCCGAATCTACTGATTATTATTGTTTTTTTAATACATAAATATTAAGAATAATAGCGGATGTGTTAATTGGAATAAATGAAATATGGTAATTGGATAAATAATTGAGAGCTGCCGTCACCAACAACTCGCTAAGACAAAAAGCGCTTTTGTCGGAGATAACCCTCTGACGTGATGTTTGAAATGTGTGTAATTAAAAGGCGGCGAGGCGCACGGAGGGCCCTCTACGTCACTCCACTGCGCCGGCTCCCCTGGCGCCCGACCCTGTCGCCCGGCCCTGGCCCTCCGCTTTCCGGCACTCGAATATGCGCCGCCGCCTCCGTTATGCAACCTATTTGGCATCAACGATAATGTTATTTACCTCGTCGCTTTTGATTTAATTCATAATGCCTTTTAAAGTGACTAAATGTATTTTATACGTACAATCGGGCGCTAAGCGCAACGAGAAGTGTCGATTTGCCCTTAGATGATGTATGTTACATTATTTACAAAAATCACAGTGCATTCACCATTTACAACTAGGTACAGGTTTGTCAAGGTCTGTGTTGCTAAAGTGTACACATTCATTACTAAGGGAATAATACTCCGTATAGAGTAGAATAATAGAATTATACTTACTGATGTCATTCCTTATCTTCAACTAGTAAAAGTGTATAAAAAACGGAGCTGAAAAGCTTAACTTTTCCGTTGTCTATTATTTTTCTTAATAGCCTTATAACTGTATGATTATAGTAATAGACATTTAAATAACAAGTACCAACGTAAAGACAGGTCCTGCTGACGTGTTATCTCACAAGCGAAGCCCCGCGCCGCGCATAAATCTGCCAACAACAGTTGCGACAGCGCGGGTCGCCGCGACCGCCGCCGCCCGGACGTGTTAATAGACGGCATGGCAAACGGGAACCGATCGTATCGGAGTTCTTTAGAAGGCCTCGCACCTGTATCCATTCTTGGCGTTTTTGTCACCATATTGCGTCTCCTAAATCATATTCCTATTATGGCGCAGGCACCCTTTGGGCGATTCTTCACGGATAGCGGCGGCTCCGCTCGGCCGCCGCTCTCATTGTGCGATGATTTGTGGGAGCAAAACGCGCGAACGTCTCTACTCAGTGTTGCAGGTAGTTACGTGCTATTACAACACTATGTATTCCTGTATTTGATATAAATGTACATGTATGCTCTTAAGGTGTACTGCCAACACTTCAGGGTTTGCGGTAGGGGGTTTCGGCCATGGCTAGTAACCAAACAGCTCGCAAAGCCTTAACCAACATATTTTGGTCAAAAGGGTGGAAATGAGGAACCCATAGCACAAAGCATTATTGATTGCGGTGTCTTATTCCTCCTGGCAAAGTTTTTCAAATTAACTTGCGAGCAAAACCGCGGGTAAGAGCGATCTAAAAATCGGCAAGAAACATGTCTGTTGTGTGGGAGCTCCCTGCAACATTTATTTTATTCTGGTTTCTAGTTTGTTTTTATAGCGGCATCAGAAATACCGACATAATCTGTGAAAATTTCAACCGTCTCTCGTTCACGAAATAGTAAATCTTGGTTCATGAGATACAGCCCGGAGACAGACGGACGGACAGCGGAGTCTTAGTAATATAGCCCATTTTACCCTTTCGGTACGGAACCCTAAAACGGCAATTTTGGAAGGGACGATAACATTGAAATGAATGTATTTAAGCCGACTATTTACAGAGCTTCTGGTAGGAAAGTAAACATCACTATATTAACTTGCCTGCCAGAGGTATGAAGTAATCCATAATTCATCACAATCCGAGCGGCCATGAGACTGTTAGCTGCGCGCTGGCAGCCCACGGCGGGCGGAGTCGCGCGGCCGCGTATGTCGCTCGACAATCTTTTCAAAAAACATCGGTAATGCATGCAAACAGTGCGCCAAGAGTAACGGCTGACAGTTCGGAGAACTCATCAATAATTGATCCCATATTTGAGTTGTAGATGCGCTGACGCTGCCGCCCGCGCCGCCCGCTCGCCCGCATCACTATTCCTGTTTGTCAAATCATTTGGACACGCGGGACAAACGATTAAGTATTTTCACATCCATGTTAAATTACCATACCTTGTAGGGATCATTTCAATTGTATCTGCTTTATTAAGTACTTATCTGTTGGACAAAAAAAACAAGCTGTCTAGATTTTTTTTTTAATTAACACACGCCTTTGATGTTCAGATTACTACACTGTATAATTACATTAAAAAAAACTGAAACACGAGAAACTGTCTCGACTCGTACCGAACTCAGTTGAATTGGTACCGGAGGGGACTCATAGTCCGGATATCTATTTGTGACGTAGGATGCTGGAAACGACTTAAATCTTATTACTTAATCACAGCTTAAATCGGAATCCTCAAAGAATCAAGTCGCACACAATAATTCCATACACACTTATCCATCAACTGGAAAAGGATTTTTTTTAAATCGAGTTGGCGGTTTATTTTTTAGTTACCTGTATATTATTATTTATACCTATATGTATATATAACTCTCTAACTTTTCTAAGTTATGTGCGTATTGAGTTATTAAGATACGGTGAAAAAAAAACATCGTGGGGAAACCTGCATGCCCGAGAGTTCTCCATAATCTTCACAAAGGTCACCAATCCGCTGGGCCGAACTGGGTAATTTTTTTCATTCCTCTACAAGTTTACCCTTGAATGCAATCTCACCTGATGATGATATGGGATAAAGTGGGAAGTGATTATGCAGTCAGATGGAAGCGGGCTAACATGTTCTGGGTACGACAGTTTTATTAAATCTATACCCCTAATCGGTTTTTCCGCGTCATCGTACGGTACGCCTTCGTCCCCAGGACTCTGAGTGCTACAATGTGATCATTGTTTGGACTACTGTCGTTGGACGGCCGAAATATTAACACCGTTGCGATACTATGTCCCATCCTATTCCGTCATTAGATTACCTCAAGTACTGTGGGTTTGTTTGAATACCTATCAATTAACATGTGGAAATTCCTGTTTACTTTTTGACCCCAGTGTAGCTTAACAAGTTCACAAATTTAATTTTGGATAAACTATAAATGGCAAATTTGTATTAGGTATTTAAATTGTAACGTTCGGCCCTCCATATACAATTACTTATTCACGGCAACATGGATGTGATGTTAGTTAACATGGCTCCTGCTTCAGCCGGTGCGCGGTGTTCTTCCTATTACTTGTACAAAATAATTTCGATGTTTCACATCTGCCAGGCGTCCCGTGACGGCTCACAATTTTTTTTATTACTGTTACGCCAAAACTGTTTTTCGGATGTGATTGAAATAATCAATATGCGTGTGCATAAATGTAACAAAAAGCTACCTGTGTTAACGTTCATCATTTCACGTTAACTAATAAAAAGGTGCGTGAGATATGTAAGTTATTAACGAAACTAATGTCATCACAGCATCGGTCCGTCAACATTTCTGGGAATCACGAGTGGAGGCAAAAAGTTCGGGATTCGAAGTCCCGTTGGAGCACGTGATCTACCTGTTAGATTAATCGCGGGTACTCGCGCTCCATCTGATAGTCGTCGTTTTTGCACCCGTCCAGCGTTTGTTCGCGTGTATTGTGTCAGAAAAAATAATGCATTTGTTCGCGCGAGAGGGAGACAGATTGACACTACGCTTGACTACTACTGCCATAACAACATCACCTCCTTATCAGAAATATCCTTTCGTAACGAGGTCTTCCAAGTTCCTGCTATACTTGGTATGAGATAGGGTTGGGAAAAGGTTTCAAATTGAGGTCAGAGGAGTCTTGAGGCATTGTTTTCTGTAGGACCTGAATTCATCAGGTATTTTTATTCCAGATCGCAAAGATGTAGCTCGCTAGCTAGTATGATCATTTTTTACGCGACATTGCACCGGAACACTCAATCACTTAGCGGCACATCTTTGTCGGTAGGGTGGTAACTCAGGACGGCCAAACTCTAGACCAAACGAAAGATAGTAAGCAGGATCGAGGCTTTTCAGAACAGCTGCCTACAGACCGGCTGTGAGGAGAAATTGTGTAGCGCCGCGTGAGGCGCGGAGCCCTAGCCAGGCCGCTTGACGCCGCGCGCCACACGGTTACGCCGCCCGCGCCCAGCAACCTGCCAGCATCCGGCAGGTTGCAATATTTAAGGCCAAGTTTTATGATGATGATAATTATGTTGTTTTTTATCACGACGTTCTGAACGAGTTCTTTAGGGACATACATTAATGATGGCCCCAAGTTTATTCTGTAACTTAACTAAAAATAGTCCATAATCATTATAACCATAATCATAATCATTCATAGATGTTACAAAAATTATACAGACAGGGCAATAAGATATTCATTACATCGTAGTTACTATACAATTCATGATGACAAGTTAGCTTGGAAGCAGTCAGCTTCGCTCTCATCTCCCGCAAGATAAAAAACGATTGGAAAATTGTTGATGCTTTAAAAAAACAGCTGCTGAGTTGCTGTCTGAATGTGCCTTCCGAACCGGTGGTAGAGTCATTACAAACAGACATACTTAACGTTTCAAAAGTGTTGCCTTTTGGTTGTTGCTCAAAGGAGGTTATTTTTTGTCAATTTTTTTTAATTCTTAAATAAATATTTAATAAACTACTGCACTAATCTTGGAGACATTTGCAGATGGCAAAGGATACTTTTTATTCTGAAAAATGCAACCGATCCTGCGGGATTGTTAAAAAAATTCGAAAAAACACGGACAAAGTGGCGGGCAACAGTTAGTAAAAACTTGGGAAAAAAAATATTTACGACCAAGCTTTGTTGGGCGCTTACACGCAGTGCGGCCTGACTTTGTATTGCTGCCAGGGGAGATTTCGATAAAGAAATGATTATTACTTACAAAATATGAGTCGGCGCGAACAATCGGCGGCGCGCGTGCGCGGCCACACGACGCGCTAGTGCTGGCCAGGGCGGCCGCAGCCCCGTGCTCCAGATCGGCGACTCTTTCCATTGCTGGTCACTCCGTCACCAAGGACTCTACCCCCCGAACCGCCGTAGTGCCACGAACCTCTCACGCGGTATTTACAATTTCAACGAACTTAAATCCGTGGAATGCTTCAAGTTCGACGAGTACTGTAAAGCTGTCATCATCGAATTCGAACTTTTGTAGTTCATCTATAAAATGCACATTTGATAAAATTGATTGCTTATAATATAAATTATGTTAGCAATTGGTTTTTCAATTAGTAAGGAAACGGTAAAGCGGTGATAACCCTGTGGGTAGAACCAGGAGTTCGAATCCCAGCATCTAACTTTTTTAAGTTATTTGCATTTTAAGCAATTTAAATATCACTTGCTCCAACGGTAAAGGAATACATTGTGAGGAAACCTGCATACATGAGAGTTCTTCATAATGTTCTCAAAAGTGTGTAATCCACCGAAACGCACTGGGCCCGCGTGGTGGACTATGGCCTTAACCCCTTTTCAACCGCGCCCTGTATTGGACCGGTAATGGGTTTATATGATGATGATAAAAATGGTAGACGAAAGACAACATTTGACTTACATCTACTTTCGTCGATGTTATGCAGGTATTTGCTTAAATACGCATGTCGTAACATCGAGTTTGGATTACATTTGCAATAGTGCTTGCTTAAATAAGCCAGTATAAGGATAGTTAACTGTATGCATTATTAACTAGAAGTGGTCAAAATATATAATGTGGGTGTGATATTGTTTGCCACAAGCTGCCCATCACTACGGCTAAAGGGCGGCGGCGAGCAATACGGTAGCCGGCATTAGCATATCGCGCACCGCCGCGCCGCCCGCGCATCCCTCGCAAACTTAAATACGCACTATCATAATAACCTCTAATGCTATTAGTATAGGGACCGGAGTAGCTCGCGTGCTTAACGTCGTAGGGTTGAAGCTGCGTGCGCCGCGGGCTATTGTTGGTCCTAGCATTGTTCTTTAAACTTGCAGCGCGATTTGCTCGTGTCGAGTTGGCGCTAATCTTCGATTGTATTCTACTGTATGCACACTGAATCTCGTACGTGTTGTTTTTATTGCTTTCGATAAAAATGACATCTGAAGTAAATGTTTCCGTGGTATTCGACCGAAATAATATTAACCATATATAGATGTGAAGATGCGACTGTTTGTGTATTGGTTACCAATTTATGGTTCCGATTTTGACAAAATTTGGCACAAAGTAAGCCACGACCGTATGTCATGTCTTCCGCATCATTGACATTATATTTGAATTTGCAGTATAGAATGCACTTTATCCCGACAAGCAAACTGCGGACCGTCAGATAGTGCAATTTCTAAGCAAAAAAGGTAGAATGTGGTTAAATTGTAAGAGTGCTATGTTCTAACCGGTTGAGTGTTGGTAGGTACAATCATTGCGGCGCAGTCGGTTCTACTGAACCATAGGTAGAGTCGCAACCATTTGGTTTGGTCTCATGCTGTAGTTCACTGCCCTGTGCAGGGCCATGCTGGGCATCGCTCAGACGGCCACGAGGTGCTCGCTTCGACAATGAGCGGCGCGCCGTGTGGCAGGGCGCGTGAGCCACGTGACCGTATGCATGGATTTGAATTGAGTGACAGCTCGCTTCGCTGCGGCCGCGGGGCTTTCAGAATATTGCATACATCAGCGGGCAGTAGCCGCGTGCGACCATGTTCCATAACAGACCACAGGTTCTGGATTCGATTACTTGTCGCAATGTACTAAGTTTGAGAACCAGTCCGGATATAGATTGCTTTCGCAGTTATCATTATACGTGTGATAAGGATTCCAAACCGAATAGGAGCAGCGTGGATATTTTATGCTTTTACTGTCTCTCTGGCGAAATATGAAAGGGCCAGCGCCAGCAGCAGCCGCAAAAACGCAATAGGGGGTGATAGGTAATTACCTGCTCCACACCAAATTGGTCTCAGCTTGCAACGTATCTGCCTTGACCCTGGAAACAGCTCGAGACACCGCATCTATCTCTAATAATGTTTAATATACAAAACGTTATGAAAACTCCCTATTCACCTTTATACGGGAATGTCTAGAAAATCTAATGATATATTGACTTGTAAGATGGTAATAATGAAAATAATACCTTAGTACACACACATACTTAGTACAGCAACCCCTTTCAACCGACCTAAAGAAAGGAGTGGGTTCTCAATTGGACTGTAAGATTACTCCGCCAATTATAAACCGATTTTGATGTTTTTTTTGGTGGGTAGGTAATACCTACTTCAGAACTGCTTCTGAAGTAGGTATAACATACCATCCGTACCGTCCATACCGTCCCATTTAATTTGGTGAAGATTTATTAAAAAGATCCTTGAGAAATGGAGGGAGCTCTCTCAATATAATAGGGACATCTAGGTATAGCAATAATTTAGAGTATTTCTAAAGGATCTCGTGCATTTTCTTTCGAAGAGGACCTTGTGGTCAAGTAGAACTGTGGCTGAAGTCTATACAATAATTATTATTACACGGGTTTCTCTTTGATTATGGTAGGTATATGACTGCGAAGCAAATTATTCTCGTCACAGTAAAAAAGCTGATGGTGAAGTGCTGGGAGAACTCAGAAACTATTAAAACCCCGGCCTCGGGATAAGCAATATTATCAAATTACTAGGTACTTTCCTTATTACGTAAGTACTATAAACTTAGTAATTCTATATCTTACTTGGCACCGACTTAAAAATGTTGTAGGAAATATTCAATTCTTGCTATTTAGTTGTTAAATCAAGTTGTTTTTATGTCAAAAAAATTTGTTATACCTTATACCCACACGATTATAAAGTTCGGGATTTACAGCATCGAGCCAAAGTTCTTGTTCTGTGACATTGAGAGAATGTCGTCAAGCATAAGCCGGCCCTTGGTGAACAAGTCGTCTTTATCAGCCTGCTTTTCCATTGCAGAGTGGGATACTGCGGACTCCACTAACCAATTTGGATTCTAGTCAATTGCCGAGTATTAGTGACACTGACCGAAACCGACAGCTTACGAGCTCTCTGAGGATGCAGGAGCTGGTTGCCGATCCATTTATCGACTCGACTGTTCGAACTATAACCAACTGCAGTCAGTTTGATCAAAGTCAAGTTAATGATTTCAGACAACTTTTAAATAAGTCATAATATAACTGATTTGTTACGCAATATCACTAACAAAATTGATTCGTTCAGGCGAACGTTAAGGGAGAGTTGAATTCATTTGACTTGAAATGAGACGATAAAGAATGATGCAAAAAATATAAATTTGACCACAAAGCTAAATTACGAAAATTGTGACCCGAGACCTGTCAATAACATTTCAATGTTTCGACCTCATAAGCTCAGCCACAAAACACAGCGCATTGTCTCGCGAGCGCGGCTCGAGAGAATCCCTCGCCTTGATTTATTGGCCCTTAAATCTTTTTGTAGCTCTACGGCTGCAATGTGGAGTACCGAAGGCGAGGAGTAAAAATGTCCTGATGTACATAAATATCAACGTCAGGAATCCGGCGGAGGGCGCAGCGCGTCGCACGGGCCCGCGACTCGCCCGTTCCCAGCGCCCGCGTCTCCGGCCAGTCCCCAAAACGGCCAAACTGATGTATAATTCAATTGATTGTATTAGCGAATAGTTTTTCGCCGTCGGCCGGGTCATGATACATATGTATGATGCTCTAATAAATTGGACGGAGCCGTGTTTTTAGTTTTACGGAAACTTGCCTTTTCTTTTGTGCCTTTCTCTGGGAGCAGCTCATACGTTTGCTGACATACGGCCCGTTGTGCGCTATGCCAAAGTCGCACCGTTCTCGCATCTAGCGTCTTCATTATGAATACACTTTTATTGCACACCAAAAAAAAAAAGGAGTTACAGAGATAATATACACTTAGAGCAGTATAATTTGGCCTTATCGCACTTAGCGATTTCTTCCAGGCAACCAAAGACGCAAAAGAAAAAAACATAGAAAAGAGGTAGGTGGTGCAATTAAAGGAAATATACATTACGCAAATATTTACATATAATATATATAACATATAAATACAAATAAGATATAAAAATACATTAAATAACATTACCCATGATTAATTAAATCTAAATGTACATATATATCATAAATACTTTTATCAATATATAATATTCTCAATTAAAACGAGATACAGAAATAAATAGAATACACAATTAAAATGATACGCTTTAGAGATGTTTGACCGATAGAGACAAATAATGATCCTTCACTAGTGTTTTAAAGGTCCCAATAGTATCTGCCTCACGGATATCTAACGGCAGGGCGTTCCATATTTTAATAGCCGGAACCGTAAATGATCCGTTGAACAAGGAGGATTCGTGACAAAGCATCTCCAAGATTAACTTCCTCGTAGAATGAAGTTTCTCTGGGAGTCCTACAAATTGAAACCTCTCTTTCAAGAATAGAGGAGTAGAATGATGAAATAAAACACAGTACTGAATAAAAACAATGTGCAAATTCCATTAAGTCCGATAGGTCTCCACTTGAGATGAGACCGTTTGAATTGAATATGATCATATTTGCGCAACCCAAATATGAATCGATTATATTCGATGATCACCTGATAGTTTGGCACTTTCAAAATAACAATAAACGGGTAGGTACAGTTAGTTTCTCAGGGCTCGTGGGTCGCTCAAACATCGATCATTTATGTAGTCATTCAACGGCGGAGGATTCATCTGTTACTTTTTGTAGGTCGCCTGCACCATTTTCGAAGCAAATGCTACTGAAAGCGCATACGTTATTTCATATATTTATTACGCGTCCACCCGCAATATATTTTGTTATGTCAATGTTTTTTTACGCATAATGTATGCGTAAATAAGTTCTATTAGGCTAATGTAATTAGCTCAATGTAAGAAACGATACGCTAAATTACGGTGAAACTATTGCATAATTATTCAAATTTAAGCAAACCTATTTGTTTCGTACGTGTGGTAACGATTTATAGGTTATTGTTTTTTTGGTTTCTTTTTTCATCCCGGGAAGCTCTTTAAAGAACAAATATTACCTAAACCTTAAATAATCAAGGCTGCAATACCAACCAATTTAAAAATAATTTGCCGCAAATTTGGCTGTGTTTGCATTAACGTTTACCTACTTATTTTTATTTCATTTTAACTACAACTCCGCTGAGGTATTCGAACAAATATTTAAGCGGCCTGGGAGCATACCTGCCTACGACGCGACGTGGCGCCAGCGTGGCGGGCACGAGCTACATTGCGCAGCCAGCGTGGCTGAGCTACGCAGCGGTCAACCAGGTGATACCAAATCGAGGAGCGTGAGAATATTTTATTTTTCATTTTTCTTACATTCGCCTACATTATTTTCGAAGCAAATGCTACTGAAAGCGCATTCGTTATTTCATATATTTATTACCTATCCAACCGCAATATTTTGTTGTTTTTACGCATACATTTTCACTACTAATTCGTATTCCATTTTAATCCGTGTGAATCGGCACAATCAATTGTACAAAAGACGACATAAGTTTGACTTGTGCACCAAACACCAACAATTTTCATCCCAGGAGAACCAGGAGTTCCCATGGGATTTGCAAAAAAAACACCATAAAAAACGAGGACGAAGAGAGCGGACTACAGCTAGTGTTTTTCTTTTAAATGTTTGCAAAGACCACATTAACAATAGACGATGTTGATGTCGAAATTGATACTTACAGCCGTTTTACTTCCTTAATAATATTTGAATATTGTATTTTAAGTTTACATAACAAGTTCGTGATAGGTACGGTACAGTGAGCAATAATTATATTTTAGAGGTAGGTAGGTAAATATTTATTTATTTATTTATATTTAAGACTTCTTTTCTGCATAAGCCGGGACGTAATTACACAGTTAATTTTTTTCGGTGAAACAAGGTGAAAGCTATCTGTTGATAGTGAAACTGACAAAAAGGATGAAGTTCCATATTAAGTTTATATGTTTGCAGCAACGATGGGCAAACTGGCAGGGTCTCGACACAATGGTTGCAATAGGGCATCTGAAGGCGGCGCAGCATCACTGAGTGGAAACAAGGCTTGGCGGTTACCAAGCCCCTAAGGATACATGGAGTGCATGGAGGTCGAAGAGAAGAGGTGAAGCTCCTGGAGATGGGGAGCCTTTTACGACGGTGCATCGGGGGCCCCAGATGTTGTCTTAAGAGCATGGAACATACCGCAAAACATTTAGCGAAGCCAGTGAGGGATTTATTTATTAGGTTCGCCTATATTATACACAGGATGGATGGGAACTGCTATAAAATAATTGTAAGGCACTGTGTGTCTCTACAAAATATTCTTTGCGATTTCAATCCAGGAAATAAAAACTACATAGGCATATATCGTTGAAGAAATATCAATATCATGCTTTTCTAACAAACGTTCGTTTAAGCGATGGATATAAAAAATGCTCCCCATTTCCCGTGATAAATTAATGATTACTTACTAAAAAGCGACATTAGCAGAACTGCGAGCGGAAAACAGCCATCCGAGCGCGCGCGGACTTTTTTACGACAAAAGAGTGCGGAAGTTATGTTCCGAGTACATTACGCACAGATCATTAAACGCTCTCCGCTCGAAAGTACAACTATATTTATTACTGTACGCTTTGACAACCCTGTACGGCGCGATGCACAATTTGGGACGCCCCCGCTACAAAAATGACCGAGCGAATTACGACTTTAACTCTTCCTCCAAAGAGGTTGTATTGAATGGTTCGGTTTGTTGACTAGAACTGTATTTGTCGAGGGCTGTCACCCGTGAGGATAATCTGGTGGAAAGTGTAATAGTGATTATTTTATGACGTCTTCATCGGCATCGGTCACGGCGCGCGCTCCGCCGGCCGGGAAGTGCGTGCACGCGGGGCGGCGGCGGCCGGGGGAGGGCGGGGTGACTTTATTGTTCGCTTTATTTACGTCCGAACACGCTATTTGTTATAGTTAGCACTAGAGTATAACTTGTTACATAAACTTATAATATTAATAGTTGATGGCATAGTCCGTAGGCGCAGCGCTCAGCGCTCAGCGCTCAGCGTAAGCCCTTTTTAGTTACCGCCCTGCCTGGACAATAAACATTCATCTCTATAAAAATAATTATTTTCTACATAAGCCGAAACGTAATTTACACAGCTAATTTTTTTTATATATTAGGTCAATACACACATCGCCATCCAGCCCCACCTGTGTGATGGGTACTAGGATAACTGATAAATAATTTTTATTAATAATAGACATAAATACTTATAATATTTGAACACCCAGACACTGAAACACTTTCATGTTCATCACAAAAACTTTTTCCAGTTGTGGGAATCGAAGTCGTCATTATTGCCATTACAATGATTTTTTTGTGGTTAATACCTTACTTAGTTTAATTTTTGATCCCCCACTTCTATAAATATGTTGTTTACACATAAAAATATTTCGAAAAGTATTCATAGATAAGTTATTTATGAGTCTGAACGGTTACTAAAATAGCTGGGTTCAACTTCGCCATTCTTCTTTATGTAGGTATGTTTGTCATGGTGGGAGACTTATTCGTCAATAGATAAAGTATGTAGGTGTGTGCTGCCAGATACAGAGGAATAGGACTTTTCCCTTGAGACAGTAATATCGATGCCCCCACATGTTACGTTCGCTATGATGAACAGGCCAGAACGCAGGCCGAGCATCTAACTGCGAGCCTTCTCTAGCGCTTACTCCACAGATCAAGAATAACCTCATCTGATTCAAATGTAGCTGTTTTTAGATAGGTATCTACTATTTCATTCATGTATTTCACGTACTTTATTCAAGTTTGTTTGTTTTTTTAGTGATTCTACCGCTAGTTCGGAAGAATTATCCGGCAGGAAACTAAATAGTTGCTCTTTTCCATGTTTAATATTTAGCAATATGGCAATTCACATTCTCTAATAAACGGACACTTTATACATTTCAAATTATCATCATCACCATCATCAAAAATAAACCATTAAATAGGAAACATTGTATTATAGGTGTTAATGTCAAATTACTCGAGCATGCTCGCGCAATTTCTGAGCACAATATTAGCTCGTTTAGTAAATCGAGATAAGAAGAATTCAATGTACCTAATCTACCAAACTTGTAGAGCACAGTTGACGAATTGTTGAATTTCAACCTGACGAATAGTAAAGTAGAGCTTTACTATTCGTCAGGTTGAAATTCTTTTAGCAAGTTTTGCCGTGATCGGCTCTGTAGAAATACAATATTTAATAAGTCTAATAAAACTAGTAAATATTTTTTTGAAAGGAAAACGCGAAAACGAGCTGCCACCTAGCGGCGCGAGCTTGCACTTCTAGCTGCAGTACCCGCCGCGCCGTTGACGGTGCAGCCGCGGCACCTCTTAGCTGTGCTGGTTCCACCGCTGTTCAAAAGGTGTCACTACTTATGTTAAAGTAAACTATTACAAGCAAGCAAAAAAGGCTGTTTTTAATTCAATACTAAAGTATTTTATTACTAACCTAAAAAAAGAAGAAGGACCTCAATTCAACTTAAATGTTCTATGTTTTTTTTTGTATATTTGAACTCCTAATAATAAATAATTCTTTTTTGTTTGGTAGGTACGTTATACCTCAGAGGTGGTCCCGTTTTAATTTCGTGAAGAATTATTGGGGGGATCCTGGAGAAAGCGAGGGAACTCTTCAAATATTATAGTCACCTATAGCTATTCGAGAATTGCGTAGGTATGAGATTCGCGGTATGAGAGTAACGTCAAAACGAGCTCCGAGCAACCCCTTTTGCTACGAAAACGTAGAGATATCTACGAATCAGCTACGAGTCTTCTTTATACAAAGAAGTTTATTTATTCCTTTCAAAATATTATGTAGCATTGATTATTTATTAGTTTCCTAGAACTATCCAGCACTTGTCAAACTTTTTAAAATCAAATTAAAACGACTGAATCACTAAGACTCAAACGCCTTCTGAATTATTTTAGAACACGGTTCATGGCTGGAAAGCTCGAGGATTTCCTTTGATTTCGCTGGGATTCCCTAATCAGGTTCTGACTTAGTGGCAATGGGACCACCTCCAGGGTAGAACGCCGTTACCAGCAATCAAGGAATTTTCATGACTGGTCCGTATTGACCTTTTTTTATAATTCAGTGAGGTTAATTAAAGATATAAGTAGAAACAAATGTACAACCACCTCCGCCCGAAGAAGTTGGTTTAAAATTGCGCGACGGGCGAGGCACGATTACACCAGCTGCCGAGGATGCGTTTCGGCGCAGTTAAACTTGATCTCAGTTGAATGGTTAGTCTTGTAGGTGCAAAACATCAGTTATTCATTTCTTTATATAAATAATTCACTGACAAGTTGAAATGTGCATGCAGAGTACACAGCTGGCCGGTCTACGCGGCCACGACTCGAGCAGGCTGTTAGTCGTCGCCATGGCGACGCGGAGCGCGATCACTAGCGCTCTGGCGGCCGCCCCCCAGTCGCACGCTGCCGACCGGGCAGCGCATCGTGCTCAGGCAGACAGTGACTTCATCAACCGAGCAATAATCGATACGAGCGACGGAGTATCGACATGTGCGAGTGGAGGTGTATCCGGCAGTGACGGACACACGTGATTCCTTTTTCGAATGTGTCGTTGTCGTTTGTCATCGCGACATCGCGTGGGCGGATGTCAATTGTTGACGGACATTCAACTAGACTGCAGAATTTTATCATACCGCTGAAATTGGTGCAAAGAAACATCCTGAAACCATCCAGGAAGCCGCTGAAAGCAGTGTTTTAATAGTTTTGATGCGACTCGTAGATTCCAGTGCGTAGAGACCGGCATAACCAATAGCGACGGCAGTGCCGGAGTGCGGGTGGATGTGCGGATGTGCCGCCTGCTGATCGCGGCGTGCGAGGCGCGCGTGCTGCGGGCGCGGGGCCATGCGCGCGCTGCAGCTGGGCGCGGCGGGCGCGCGGGGCCCGTACACGTATGCTAGCACGCCGCGCGCGCTCTACAACAACGCCAAGCTGCGCCGCGACCCCTCCTGGTGAGTCGCCGGAGGTGTGCACGACCCTTAGGTCCCCTGCACCGAGGCGTCTTATTGCATGGTTGCACAAACAACGCCACCCAAGCATCTTCACGCATGTGGATTGATGCGCCTGAGCTCTTTTTTCATGCCAGTGTCGTTTATACGTAGGATGCGCGATGTTTTAAGAAGGAAAAGAGGAAAGATTTTTTGTTCGTTTTTTGGTTCGTTCTATGTACCCAATAGACTCCGAAAGTAGGTACTGGAGTGATTTTAAGCATTCCTTGGCCAAAAGAAAGCTACACCATCACGAAATAACATAGCCTATAATTTATTTTCAAAAAAATTAGATCCTTAAAAAAATTATCCCGATGTAGCAAAATTTTACCTCTAAAAATCATTACTGGCGAGCGCTGAGAACAATATTAATGATTCATAAAAAATATGTACTACATGATTAAAGTAACTACTATTATCTACCTATAAAAAGTCCACGTGAAAATATATTAAATATATATACTAACTAACGTAGTTAGCTCGCAATAGCAGCTTTTGTGTTCTAAGATTTTATCAAATCGCCGGTAGAAAAGTGGGTTACATTAGTTTCGCATTATCAATTTATATTTAAATAAATAGTTTTGTCATTAAAGGTATTTATGTAGCAGTATATTACTTTTAATTCATTCTAATTGGCATTTAATGTACGAGTTATCGCGAGTTTCAACACTTTTAAAGACTAGGTAGTAGGTACACCTAAACCAAACTGTTCTTTTTATAGATGCATTTAATTGGAAAAGTTATTTTTAATAACTAATTAGGTACACCTGATTTTCTTTTACAAGAATACACAACTAAAAATAAATGCAGAGCTACACCTAAATTATTCAATAAGTATAGGTGTAGTTCTCATTACTCTAATGTACTCGTAAAAACAGACGCGGCCCAATTCCGCAACAGCTAGTTATTCATAAATACGGTAGAATAATCGATGAGAAATAAATCTGGGTTCCATTTCTGGAGAAAAACATTTTAATGAGACAATTTTTTATATCGTTCATAGTGTTTTTCGTCATTCATCGCAGAATAGTTACTTTTGTCGTTTAACTAATACTTTGCAAAACGAGCGTAAGGAGCGGTTGGTCTACAGGGAAGCTCGGATTCATTCGATCGCAAAAGATTTCTTGTCCGCAAACTAGGCAAGGTCTTGCACTTTGTGCACTACGTCAGGGAGCCAATGTGCCCTTTAACAGAACTTTGGAAACCCCGTTTACCCCGGTAACTGTCCAATTTTGAAAACTTGCTCGTTGTATCTACCCTGGCGCGGCTTCTACAAGTGAGTAAACGATATAGAACAAGACGCAGGGAATCCCTGCACTCGAAAATAATGAACAAGGCAGTGAAATTTAGAAACCCTTACAAAAGTGGTTTGGACAGATCGACTGATAATGTTTTGAAAAGCCAAACATTTTCAGCTTCCTCTGTCGCTCGCCACCTAGGCCTCTTTGCTTTTGTCATCGACCCTCACTTTCGCGTAACAGACATAGCCGTCTCGTAACAGAACAGGTACCCACACCGTCATTAAGTGAAGTGGTGTACACTTCACAATAACGTGATTCAGCAGTTTCGGGGGAGCTGTTTGACGTCATCAGGCACTCGTCGTTTTGTTTGAAACAATCGATTATTTATTATTCGTTAGTGGAATTTATAGAGCTGCCGATGACAGTGATACCTGCCGGACGCCCGACGGGCATCGCCGGAATCATAATGGCGGCCGAACATGCACGCCGTGCAATCAATTCAGTGGCCCACTATAGCTAATAATACTCACTACACTACCTCACGTTTCCAAAGGAAGACTATGAGTCAACTTTGGGCGTTTTCTTGCTACACCAATGGAAAATTATATTATGAATAAAAATTAGATTTTAAATTCCCAACTCTACTTATATATAAGAGCGTGTTAAGTTGTAGTTTGAAACATAAATAGTTTTAACGTAAGTTATGGTTGTACAGATCGGTCAAAATGATTATTTCTATTGGCCGAAAATCCTTGAGCTACCGAAAAGCGTCTCACGCAGGGCTCTTCCGTAGGGTGACCAAGCAAACCAAATAGCAGAAATTATGAATTTATTGGAACTATATTATTAATTATTATAAACTTCATCCCTTCATCGTCAACATTAGCACACTGCTGGGCGCAGTCCTGCTCGGTCATAGATCTCTTATTACCGGGACCGCGATCCACGTTTACGTACTCTACGTAAATGTGAATCGCGATAGACACAACTTTAAATCTGGACTGGAACTGAGAACTCATAACAGAAAAATCCGATACCTATTTATTGTTAGCCCGAGCCGAATTGAGCCGGGGCCTCTCAACCCGTAGTTGAACGTGCTGACATAGAGAGTTGACGAGCGAACTTCATCCCGTATGTCACTCAAGCTGCTCAGAAACAGGTGACGAAACTCTTCAGCTGACAGCAAATAATAACTCTACCACAGTTGTTTCAACATTTGATGTTTAAATTACACGTTTTTTTGAATTAACGTTTAAAATAATTTCACAAGTTTTTTTTTAAATGACATTATAGTGGAGGGGGCCTCTTTCCTGCAGCAGGGAAGAAAGGGAAGGTAATTTTGCCAAACCAGCCAGATTACTGCGAACTACCCAACCATCGAGCTGTTTCGGAGCTCATCACATCGCCAAACTGTTTGAGCGATTTCTGCTGGGAAGCCTTGAGCTTTAGAAGATTAACAGCAGAGCATATCAAAGCTACTACGAGTAGTAGATGTGCGGCCTCATATGCGGACATCAGTGCGTTCTTCGCGTCGCCTTACTACTAATAGGATACAACGCCAAAATTGAATAGAACCTGTGGAAGACCTCAGTGCAGTATCTGGGATGCTACATGAACTAGAAACAGCGTAAGACCTCTACGGTCGATAACGCGACTAACCAAGCTCTGCTCTACTCACTCCTCACGGCTAACCTGAACACAAAAACTAAACTGAGTGTGTGCGGAGCCTAAAACCTACTTCTATTCTCGTTTACCGTTTACTTTCCCTGGTACGTTCTCTGCCCCACACGCCAGTATAAGCCACTCCAGGTCCAACAAAACACCTCATCGTCAGAGCTCAAATATACGTCCGCAATCCACACCCGACCGACCGTTCGAGAGCTTGTCGGCCACCACGCACTCACGCTGTTCGCTCGCGTATGCACCAACCTCCGTGCAGCCGCGCCTCGAGCGAGACCGCCGGAAGGGCGGGCCTGCCTGGCGCGTTCCTGCTACAAACGAAAACGAATCTTAGGCATCAATGGCGATGAATACGCAATCAGAGTACCACTAAATTTAAAATTGCTCACGCGTCCACTATTCCGGGCAAGGCGAGGCGAGGCCCAGCCTTGTTCATGGCGATCCTGTTTTTGTTAAAACCCGTATTTGTTGTTACATTCTCTCTGTGCTTTCACGTGCGGCGCCCGGCTTGAACCCAGCGCCGGCAGGGAGTCTCTAGTTGCGTGCGACCGTGAGTCGCGTCGCACCAGCTCCGTGCGGTCGCGCGTCTCCGGTCGGTGGCAGACGATGGTATCGCGCCCACCCTATGCTCGAAATATTCTAAAGTACCACAATTAAATATTATTTAACAATTCAACTTGAAAAATCTCCAGTACTAGTTATAAAACTTAAGAGTAGGCTTTTTATAACTCGTACTGGTAATTTGTCCCATTTAATATCATCTGCACACTTACTGCATACTCTGTACGAACGCTACTGAGTGGAGGATATGATTATCATATCTTCCCATCATCCCTTGCTAATTTTGCTTAACGAAACTGCTAGCCTTGTATGTATTTTAGTTACTTTTACAGAATATTATTATGGGGATTATAGTCCTGCAGAAGAGGGCTGTTTGTACAATATATAAAATGGGCCCAAGAGGAATAATTAAGAGATAAATTTATAGAAGTTAAAATAATGACAGCGCACAATTTGAAAATTTAATGTAATGTTCTTTGAATTTAAATTGTAAGCTATAGCAAAATCCTATGGATTATGTATAAGCCATACAAAAGCGTGTTTTTATTGCGCTTTTTAGCTTTAGTTTTAAGTTGATGAATGTAGTTTTCACTATCACAATGGAAACATAATAACATTATACCTATGTATGCACGCTCCATAAGTGTCCGTGATAAAGACCTACAAGAATCATGATTTTATGTAATTTGTAATAATGTAAATTTATTCACATTAAACCAACTGAATAGGTTTACAATAATTATTTTTAGCTTGGCAAAGTAAACAAGACGGCAAGTATGATTTAATAAGTGGGAGTTCCCACTTCCCAGTTCCCGACGGGGTTTATTTAAATTTGTAGCTATCATCATAGACTGCATCGTCAGTTAGTTAGCACAGGTGAGATTGCAGGCAAGCGCTAATAATCTTAGAAATTGATCTTAGAAGCCGTATTTTTAACTCCAATGCAAGTTTTTTTGAAGTAAATAAAAACTCCAACAAAAAGTCTTAACAACTAAAAAACCTATTTCAAAAAACACAAGAGATAGATAAGGCGAAAAGAAAGGCGATTGTCTTACACGCCCGCGTCTATCCAGATATCCATATCATGAAACCGACCTAACAGTGTGCAATTCAAGTCGAGTCGTTTGCTCTGTTTACAAATGTCAGACTGCACTTGGGAGTCTCACGAAGTCTGCCATTCATTCGAGATTTTGTGTTTGTCTGAATTTACCAGACGAAACAAATATCTATCTCTGCGTTTTATCTTGATCTTTATTTGATTTGTTCTAGTTGTTAAACTATTTTTTTCACACACATTTCGTATGTTACGAGACGTGTTTTTCCGGCCTATTACTCAACTAGCCATTATATTATGAATTAACTATATTATATACTAATTGTCATAAGGTATATTTACGTTAATTGCCGGATTTACCACGTAACAAGAGTAGCAATTGCTCCGGGCTCCGCGCGAAAGGGGCCCGCATAAAAACGTGAAACGTCTGCTACTAAGACAATCAAACAAGAGCTGAAAGAGATATGGCTGCTCTTTGCTTTTGAGTTCTTCAAACTGAGAAGTCTGATAGAGATTAAATAAAACAGTATTTGTTGAGTTTTCAAAACGCAATAACTTTTGAATGAATCAACCGATTTTCACGTTTAACTTTTGAATGAATCAACCGATTTCACGTTCTTGGCGGCGTTCGACATCGGTTTTAAAGCTTCATAAAGGATATCTAAGTTTGAATTGATCGAACTAGGAATTTTGAAGTGAATCCGCTGATCGATAAAGCCGTTAGAAAGTGATTCCAATAAAACTGTTTTAAATTTTTTTATTTTTGAGATTTCTCTAAATATTTTGGTTCGAATTGGTTAAAATTTTGGTGGAACTCTTTGGAACCTCGTTTAGTTCATTCCAATCGATCAAGCCGTTCAAAAGTTATAAGAGTGTCACACACATACATACATACATACAAACGCACACACACACACACACACACACATACAAATCCAGAGCAGATCAAGGGCTCTTTGAAAGAATTAGCTACGGGCCCCGCGCTTGGCACTACTTACGTTTGAATTCTATTCTGCCAATCCAAAATAATTTAAGTAACTAGTTATTTTTGTACGTAAATAATTTGTTGACCTCGACATTTGGCTATAAGGTACTGTTCCTTCACTAATAGCAGTGGATACCAAGCGGCGACTTGGAGTAGTTATGTTTTATTTACTGCATCAATATCGCGTGCTAGATCTGAGATTGAGATAACCGTTCTACTAACTGTGATTAGCATATTGCTATTAGCGCGAGAGGAGCATTGCCCTTAACCTTGAGCCGCCCTGAGGGTGGGTGAAGGGTCAAAGAGGGCTATCGCTGAGGGAGTTGGGGCGCGGGCCGTTTGGTCTTCGTCGCCCGGCAACCAGCGACCGCTGCCGCCGCGCAGGCGCGCTCACTCGCAGGGCGGCACAATCACTGTTTATTTTTATTTCTAAACCTCCGGCACCGCTGTCCCTTACACGTGCAGCTCATTGCAGACTGCCACAGGCGTCGTAATACTCTACTCAAGTCGTAACACTCGATGGAGTGTTATGATGTTATAAGACGACGGGTCGTTAGGTCTGTCTATTCCGTTGTAGCGCTATGGCGGTTTGTTGATAAATGTCTGATACACGATGGAAAATGATCAGGTATGCTTGAAGGACTTTCAGTCATACAATTGATATTAATATTGTCTGACTTTGAATTTCTACAGAAGCTTAGCTATCCTCTTGATTCTGCGATAACATGGCCTTAATAATGTTGCGGCCATGAAACAATTTGCACGCTACCCAACTCCTAGACAACTTGCGTTCCATATTTCGTGTCTGGGCTTAGTATTTTAAATGTTCAGAATAACTAGGTGCTTTATTTGTGTAATTGTTCACTGATTTTTGAACCGTTCCTTGGCCAACATAACTGAAACCAATGTTATAAAGGTATGTCGACTCACATCATCGCGGATGTTGGGTGTGTCCCATAAAATAAACTTATTTTAAATTCGAAATCTCTTTTATTTGTTTATTACCATCGTTTATGACCCATGTTCCACCGCTGAACTAAACTCGATGGGCACATAGATAGCTTTTATCCAGACAGCACCCGGGGGCCATTAACGCAGAAATTACACCACACAAAAGCCAAAAGTGACGATATCCAATTATCTCTAATGTCTCTTTGCTCTAGTGACTAGCAGGTGGCATATTTAGCTAGTTATTACTAGGTCCTTGGTTCGATTCCCGGGATGGGCCAAAGTCGTTTCTGTTAGGAAATCCCGGAATAACGACCATTGGCCCGGGCAATCCCTTAAGTGGTTATTATCCCTAACATCACGCTGCTTCATGTGCAATGCTCTAAAATTTCCTTTCCTTTGGGAAGGCGGCCCGCGCCCAGCTGTGTGGCATTCATGTACTGAAATGATTGATATTCCGTTGTTCGTATTAGATTTTACGATATTCTTCTTTCCTGTTTGAATGGAACTGATCCGATGAAGAATAGGCGCGACAGCCCGGAGAGATCTGGATTTTTATAATGTTCTCTGGGAGTCGCTGGGTGGCAGTCGGGCTTCCGGCTGATAGTCGCTGCAGCATGAATATTTTCATCTTAATACATTTTTTCAGCAGAAGAATGTAGGTATTCCAAAAGTGCTATTCAATATTTATAGCGGACCTTCTCAAGTGACAAATCAGAAGAAATCACGTTGAATTTATTTTTCTCACGAAATTATTGATATTAGGGTTATTATAGCTTTATTGTTTCCATGAAATGGTAAAATTCGCACGTACCGATTTATTCATTCCTCGTTTATCTATGGAATCCTAAAAATGAGGCGCGGGGAAACAACTTTCCTCCGCTATCGCGTCCTGCCTCCGCGCAGCACATCGACAAAACAAGATAACGAGCCGCGACAGATAGCGGCAGTGCCTCGGCGACGAACGCAGTGGAAATTACTCGTGGGAAATGCTTGGAGGCTGCGGGCCGCGCACGTTCCGTGCGATGATGTGGTCAGTGAACTTGAGCTCGAAGTGCGAACTCACAGGATATCTGCAGTATGGCACGTCGCGTTGTTTAGACTGAACCCTCGGCGGTCCACCCGCAGCCATCGCTTCGTTCGTGTTCGTCGTTCGCCGCAGTTGACCGCCGGCCGCGGGCGCGCGGCCTGCGCTTGCGTGTCGCAGCCGCGGACGCGGGGCGGGCGGCACTCGGCCGAGCGCCCGCAGCCATGCCGGCGCTCCAGCTGGCCGCGCACGCCTTCACGGTTATAAGCGGCTCGGGCGCGCCGCCGCCGCCAGTCGCGCGCCGCGTGCTCGCGGTGCGGCCGCAACAGCGCCCGGCCGCGCCCGACGCGCACTTCGCGCGCGCGCTCGACCTCAAGCTGCGCCGCCTCAAGCAGCGCGAGCGGCTGGCGGCCGGCCAGCGCCGCGCCGACGCTGACCGGCCGCGCTTCGTCACCACGGTGAAGACGGGCCAGTTCCTGCTGCCGCCGCCCGGCGCGCCCGCCCACCCGGGCCTGCACGCGCTGTACGCCGCGCGCGAGCCCGTCGTGTACGAGTACGCCAGCCGGCCCAAGCCGGTGGCCGCGCGGGCCCGGCGCTCGCTGCCCGGCAGCGGGGACCGGGTCCCGAACGGCGCGCCCGTGGCTCTCCGCGGCGATGAGCCCTCGCCCTCGGGCCCCGGAATGGCCTTCCGGGGCGTCCGAGCGTTGATCGCCGGCGTGGCGGGCGTTAGGCGCCTGCTCGAGCGACGGGACTGCGTGTTAGTACTCCCGCTTTCACAAAACAAACCGATCCCCGGTGGTACAGCGACCGAAGTCAATATCCGCAGGCCTCGACTAGTGTCCATAACCCGGCAAAACTGCGATTATTTCTGGAATAGTGTAATACCTACCGTTGGAGCATGCGGGTAAATTAATAATACGAAGGTATTAAGAAGTCAATACCGAGCACATACGTGGCTTATCTATGGTGGGGTCAAGCCACTAATAGCTGGGGTCGCCGCCGGCCTACTTCCGGGGGCGCTCCGCCGCGAGTTCAACCACCCTTGAGACATTGTAATAATATATCCAATCTTACCTGTATGTCTCTATAAATATTACGATTTTTTTCTTTTGGGCCAGCGAAGCGAGGTCAATATAGTGAACTTGGATAAAATAATATAATGTCAATCAGTCCGCCCACGCCCGTCCGTAGGTCTGCCAGAGTTATGCCAATGCACTTATCACAATGATCAACCCATTGCCAATTAGCAACCCACTACTGGGCATGCATTTCCGAATGAGAAGGATGTAGGCCGTTGTTTACCTCGCTAGATCATTATGGACAGCTCTCGAGCATAAGAAAACGTGGTGACCGTGCGGGAATTGTAACTCGGCCCCCCGAAAGTGAAGCCAAAGCCCTAACTTCTAGGCTATCACCACTTGAAAGTCGATTATTTTTAATGTTACATATTTTACAAATTAGTATTTAAAAAGTATTAACATACAATTAAAAAGTTTCAGAATATAAACGTCCCGCAAAGGGGTTTAAATAAAGAATGCAAGTGAATTTGTAAGAAAGTGCTAAGCTCAGCAAATGTCAATCCTATTTAAAAATGCATATTCAGTAGCCGTATTCCGTCACTTACGAGACGAGCGAACGTAGTAAAGCACAGGCGGACTCGTCGAAGCGTTGGGTCAGGATATAGTTACCTATTAAAATTAATAAATTTTGAAAATTATACTAGTAATAAAGATTTTTTAACTTGAAATATTTTTTGAGTATCGTTTGAAAGCTGATTTTAAGCCGAACACAAAATTTTTTTTGTTATTTTCAATCTACTTACCATTTATTCACGTTCTTATCTCGACGTACTGTGTTCGGGTATTTGCGTTAAGGGCCCGTGTCCCAGACTGATGACAAATGCCCAAATGGCATTAATATCTATCTCAAAATCAGCTTTCAACATATTATAATTCTATTCATGATACCAGCAGGAAGTGGGTATTCATGGGCACTCCTGTGCATAGACAACCAATACCCAGTTCCAGCTCGGCTCAGCGATCGAAACCTTCGATCGTGAAGGCCCCCAGAAATACAATCCACAAGAGATTAGATTTCTAGCCCGGGGCGCAACTATCGATTCTACTTATTTATATTTATAGAGCCGATTGGCGAAGTCTGCAGCGACCCAGCTGTCTGAGCCCAAGGCTGTGGTTTAGATTCCCAAAACTTCAGTGGCTGGGTGCTTATCGGTATATTATAAGTATTTATCCAGCCATTTAGTCATCTTTGTACCCATAACACAAGCGACGCTTACTTTGGGGCTAGATGGCGATGTGTGTATTGTCGTAGTATATTTTTATTTTATTTATCCAAATAAAAATCACGTTTTGAGTAAAGTGAAGCTAGAATATCCATTTCAATTTGATCACATGGGTTTTGCACATGAATTTAAAATTAGTTTAGCATACAGTTACATAAAATCCAGAGCAGGCTGAAAACAATTAAGAAATAATAAATCCTAACTTGCCATTAAGGAATTGCGACATGTATGTACATCGAATCGCAGATATCGCATGCAAGCATAAGTCTTGCATACTCGTAGAGTTTCGTGTTTAACTGTATCTCGGTAATCGTCCCCTGCGATACAAATTCTTATAGACTCCAGCCTGTCATACTATCACAACTTATTGCAGGGCTAGAGGCGACTATTTGCAAGTTACTGAGGATTTCTGATCACACGAACTTTGTGTAATGGCACGTCCCGTTGCAAACGAAGCATCGTGCTCGTGTGTGGCGACTAGTATTGAAGCGATTGGCGTGCAATCGATCGTTGCGACGAATCGACCGTAAATGGAACACTTTACCGTTAGGGTCATTACTATTCTTTAACGTTACTAACCAAGCATACTGAAACATTCAGCCATCGTCTGTATACCTGGTGAAGTCACTCGACGGGCGATAGAGACTTATTTGCTTCGAATATATCTACTTGATGAATTGAGAAATGATGAGTTCTGAAGGAGAACCGAAGTTATTAACCCCGTAACTTCATGAGTTGTGGATCTAAAGTAGCCACGAAAGGAGCACATTATCAACATCGTCATGTTAACCGATGGGTGTCCACTGCGCATATTGGGATTCTACTAAAAATACTTTTAGTATAATTCCAATATGCGCAGTTTAATTGTCCTATAGGTCGTTTGTAGGTGTCATCATCCACGGTCCTTTTGATCCCACCCAAAACAGAATGAATAGCTTTTGGAAGTGTACTAGATCTTTGTGGTGTGCAGACGACCACTATACTAATACTAGAGCCGCGTCCGGCTGTGTGAGTGCGGCTATCACTTTGTGCATCGTGTTTGCAGCGGCAGCTTGACGACGGGCGCGACGGGCGCGACGGGTGCGACGAGTTACTCCAACCTGATGCATGACAAGCGCGTGGTGCGCGGGAGCACTTTTGGATCCCATCCGCAAGCCGCCGTGAGTAGCGACTTGTGCATTTTTTTAAGGTAGATTAAGAAGAAGTGTATACAGATACACTGTGCCTCATCTGGAAAACAGAATATCGTGTTGCACTTCGTTTTGAGTACTATATGCAGCACAAATAGTCGTTGAATTATTTTTTGTTTTATGGTTTCCACGAATGCTATCGACGTTTTAGCAAGAGTTATTTTGTACCTAATCCTTTTATTTTTCGTCCACTACCGGTTAGCGTTTGCCCAGCAATCCAACCCGGTGTTAAATGAAGACGCAGTCTAGATGGATGCGGGCGAGTCTGTTAGGGGTACGACAATTATAACAAACCTAATAAATACGCCTCGTTGTACCGCGGCGGCGCTGGATCGCTCGGCGGCCGCGACACGCCTTTTCGGTGGTCTTGTCTACGACCACGGCAGGTACCCGAGTGGTAGTCAGAGAAGATTCAGAAATTATAATATGCTAAATTCGCCTTGCTGGGAACCTTATTATTATTTATATAATAACTTAATTTCTACATAGAAAAATAAATATAAAGACCTCATCTTTTTTGTCATCATGCAATTGCGAAAAATATCATTTTCGCCATAAACACATAATTAACTGCAGACAATATCGGAATAATAAAAGCATTTCTCTAAAGTTTACTGCAAAAGACGTCTAGCTGCGCCCCGCGGTTTTATCCGCGTCATCACAAATCTGCGACAAAACAAACGAGCTACTAATGATCGCGGCAACAAACACGTGCAAACAAACATTGAACCTTTATTAGCAAACCTTTAGAACAAATCCCTTAATAGCCTTTAACCTTATTGAAGCCTCAATTACGTAGACATTGGTGTGCCGTCTACGTGAAATTGAAAGCATAGAGGTTCCCAGTCACGTTCACGTTTGCCCCGCGTGTATGGACCCCTTAACATAACTGGAGCTGTCAGTCTGGTGGAGAGATTAGCCGCCCGTGTCGGCTCCGATGTGTCCTCGCGGGACTATCATGAGTGCTAATGTATGCTAATGTGTGCTAATGTCGCGGAACGTAGTGTGGCGCGCTGTCGCATGCGGGCGGGACACACGACTCGATACAATGATCTCACAACAAATACAATTGAATTGTAGTTCCGATAAATTTCTAGTGCTTTTAACTTTTCTCTCCTGTTTACAGAACCACCACTCTTTATTGTCAAGTTACATCCCGTTCTATTGTATCCATAGAGGGGTACTTGGCAGAGGCGACATGACAGCTAGGGATATAGGTTTTTGTATAACTGTCATCCCCTAACAGATTAGCCCGGGGCTAAGATCTTAGACTGCATCCTCTGCATCCTCACCGAACCGAACCGAGAACCGTTGGCTTCTTCGCAGTTATTAGGAAATATATCGCGTCCCTCAAAAGTACGATTGAAAGTAGCTAGTAGTAACAGAAAGAACACCCAGCTAACTTATTTTTCGGGAACTCTCGTAGCTTTAGTTTAAAGGTACGAATGTAGTTATCCATCATCTCGCTACTATGTGCAATTTTGACATTACTTAGTATTTTCAACCGACTTTAAAAAATGAGGAGGCTCTCAATTCGCCAGACTGTATGTTGGTGCAGATAGATAGATAGATATGGGAAGAACGGTCATTTTGAAACACAGGTTTTCAAACTAATTCAGGATTCCAAATAATTTTGTAACTGCGTATCTTTTTATGATGACTCTGTAAAGTTATTTCAGCCATAGTTCTCAAAACATCAGGAAACTCTTATGTGCGGAAAGAAAGATTTTCATTATGATGATACTGTAAAGTCGGGTAGGCTTAGTGCGCGGCTCTCATGCCAAGTATTAATACAGACAGACAGACAGTATGAAGACAGTCAGTTCGCGCAGTGGGCAGCGACCCTGCTTTCTGCGTCCAAGGCCGTCGGTTCGATTCCCACAACTGGAAAAAAATGATTTCGTGATCAACATGACTGTTTTTCAGTGTCAGGGTGTTTATCTGTATATTATAAGTGTTTATTATTGTGTTTTATATTCATAAAATAATATTCATAAAATAATATTCATCAGCTATCTTACAATCCACAACTCAAGCTACGCTTACTTTGGGGCTAGATGGCGATGTGTGTGTGGTCGTAGTATAGTAGTGGTTGTCACCGTGTATTTGCATTAAGGGTCAAATGCGGTCACGGATTGCTACAGTAACAGCAAATAAGACTTTAATCGGTTACGGAGTATTATGGCGACCAAATAAAGAACAATTAGGTATATAAAGATGCTCACACGCACACATCACCCCACATGTAATGATAAGTCCTATTTACAATTCTGCATTAGTAGAGTAACACCTGTAGAACTGGAACATTCCATCAACGTCATTAACATATTCAGTTTTCGCACTTTGGAGATATCCACCGGGATTCATGAAAGGTTAACAATGATTGTGAACTCTGGCAAGGTTCTTCCAGTGCAGCAGCTCGCCGGCGTGTCACACTAACCCCTCCCTCGCTCGCAGGGCGACGCGCCGGGCGGCGCCGCGCGGTCGCGCCGGCTGCGCGCGCGCCGGCCCGGCCGCGCCACCACGCCGCCGCCCGCGCCCGGACGCCGCCACCTGCGCGCGCAGACCGACCACTACCTGGAGGAGGTACCCGCACACACTCGCGAGTGCCCGACCGATTCGCCCGCGGTGCTCAATCTCGACCGCCACGCTCGTTTCTACCGCAAAACAACATTGCTGTGTTCCGGTGCGACAGCGTGGCTGCCGGTTTGATTCCCACCGCCTCAGCTCGACGGACACAGCGTCACTCTGCAGGCCTCATAATCCGATGGAAAGCTTCGGCACGAACGAAAAGGGATCAGTCGCAGCACCGACAGCTTAGCGTGCTCCCCGAGGCACGGTCGTGAAGTACCTACCGCCAATTACCAAACAATACCCAATACATACCATTCACTATACCGACGCGGGGATCGAACCAGGACGTGATGTGATGGTGAAAACACGAACGAGGCAGTTAGGCACCGTTATAAGTCTTTTATAAGCAGACATGTTTTCAAACATTCCATTCTCTACTCATGAATTTAAATAATCCATAAACACGTAAGTAGCGAGTAGGGAGCGCGAGTGTCGGCGCTGCAGCATCGTGGCGTGTTGCAGCTGTTCGCCAAGGGGCAGGAGCTGGAGGCGGGCGTGCAGACGGAGCTGTCGGCCGAGCGGCCCGCCACGCCGGCCTACGCGCCCGCCGCCAGTGGCGCCGACGCGCACACGCAGATATACGCCGGGGACGTGAGTCGACAGCGGACCATGTCTGCCTCCCTCTCCTCGACCTCGGCGCTGCCAGTCGCCTAGCATTCAAAAATAACCTACGACTGACATTCGTATTTAAACAAATAACTACGGGACAATCCTTCAGACAAAAACTACACGGCTGCATTTCTGATGATTTTTTTCTTCTCCCACAACTTTATCTCCGAGCATTGTCGCACAAGTGGAAATAATATCCGAATCACACAGAATGAAGAACATGCAGAATCCTTAGTCAGCCATTATTGCATGCAGTGCATTATGTCCAAAAAACGCCCCGAGCACGTCTCACTTCACCCCCGTGGAATGTTGCTGGCTCACAAACTTTTCCCATTTTCCTGTCAACTGCTAAATTAATGAAGTGACTAGTGCTCGAGAAACACTAATAAAGTGCAGTGGCTTTGATGCTTCAATATTAGTTGTGTACACGGCTTCTGTATGTTTTTAATCCTTTGATCCAAATAATACGTGCAATAATAACCGGGGCTAAAAGTTCTCCTATGCCCTGTGGTCGTGCTTTGGCAGGTGAACACGTTCATATATTATGTATTGTCGTGACTACAATCGGGGAATGTATTGTACACCCTCATACACCCGCACCGACGCAGCGTCACAGCACTAAATCGTAGCTCCAGTTACACCGACATAAAACACCTAACACGGCCAAATTACTTCGTTCTCGAAGTGCATCGGGTTATTTCTTTTTTAAGTATATGTATTGTATCATAAGTCCTTAGGTGAATAGAATTTCCTAATAACAACATCATCTTATGTACACCTCTATAAAGTTAGTTCAAATAATATGTTAGCATAAAATCAATCACATTCTGTATTCACTAGTATCACTGTGTATAATAAACTGTAAACTGTAAACAATATTCTATCAAAAGATAGGCATAACCAAAACAAATCATAAATACTCATTTTCATTTATCTTGTACATCTCAACATGTATCTACACAATCAAAATATTTCCATCACAATATTAATCTCAAACAATTTAGCCTTTTGCCTTCAGTCCAACTTTATTTAAATATAGGTACTAACTAGTAATTGTATTTCTAATCAATCTCTGTCATTGACATTGTTAGTCACATTTAGTCACTGAAACCGTACAGTCTAAGTATGCCAAAGCAATTGGCATACTTAGACTGTACGGTGATCACTTACCATCAGGTGACCCACTGGCTCGTTTGCCCGCTATTAATATTAAAAAAAAAAAAAAATTATAATGCGACTAAAATATAATTTGCAACATTAATTTATTTTATTTTATTATTTCTTAAGATAATTTTTAAGAACTTCTCTCAACATCATACTGAAAGATTACTGACCTAACCTTACCCACAAAATTTAGCTGAGTCACAGACCACATTTCCTTATGTAGAAATTCACCAAGCCGGGTTGCTTTGTTTCCAGAGTATTTCTGTTTTAACACATAGCAGCAAATAGTTGAGGCATCGTCATAAACATCAAACCGTTTACTATGTCCATATTTGATGGGGATGTCCAATTGTATAAAGCAACCTCTGCAACATATACTGTCTGTATCAAATTATGCTAGGTTTCCATATATGATACCAAAGAAGCCCTAGAGATATCAGAGATATACCTATCTCGTGCAACATAAGTACCACCATAGTACTAACAACTTTTAACCACTCCATCACCAGTATATAAGACTTTTTCCGCCACAACATTATTTCGTTAAGTATATCATTTCCATTATAAATCATTTATTCCCTGACTGTAAAGTTCTATTACAATACTTTTAATCTCCTTGTTTACTTGTTTTTCCCGCCAATCGATCTCTTCCAACTCGCGTCACATGCTACGCCATAGATCATCTCTTTGAGAATCGAGTGAAGGCCATTATTCTATTTTCAAAAGCACTCTGCAAAATACTATCAATGAGTATACAAACTATGGTTCGTTAATATATTTAGTATAATTATCGAGTTTAGCTTGGAGATAGTGCTGTAGTTCCCTACTTCCTAACACACGCGTCCCCGTGTGTCGCTCGTCGCAGCTGTTCGACTTCGAGCTGGAGGTGCAGCCGCTGCTGGAGCAGCTGGTGGGCGGCGCGGCGCGGCAGGCGCTGGCGGAGGCGGCGCAGGAGGAGGAGCTGGCGGCGCTGCGCGAGCAGCAGCGGCGCTTCCGCGAGCTGCGCGACGCCGAGCTGGCCGAGCGGCAGCGCCTGGCCGCGCAGCACGCGCGCCTGGCGCGGGAGAAGGTGCGTGCGCGCGCACGGGCCCGTGTGGCGGTGCGCGCGCGGTCTCACGTGGCGGTGCGCAGGCGCGGCGCGCGGGCGAGGCGCGGGCGGCGCGCGCAGCGGGCGAGCAGGCGCGCGCGCGGGCGGCGGGCGCGGCGCTGGTGCGCGGCTACGTGGCCGAGCTGCTGCCGTCGCTGCTGGCCGGCCTGCGCGACGCGGGCCACCTGCTGCGACGCCTGCAGACAGGTAGGCCCGACCCCATAAGCATTTATGTGTATTTCTCATAACAATTGCATCAGTGAGTTTAATCCCGGGCTCCATTGCGAGGAACAGCAGGACCTTGCAAAAAGAAGTGTGTGCGTGTAACCTTTACGGGCGATTGAAGTGAAACTTTTATTATTTCTTATTGATGAAAGAGTAAAATGTTCCTGGGACTGCGTCATTTCATCTAATATTCACTATTTCGTTTTATATTCTATTTAAAATTCATTAATATCACTTTCACATTTTTGCATGACTCATAAGCGAAGCGTTGAGGTGAAGCTGTACTCCCCCTATATGAAAGTCAAGAACTTTCGAAACTAAAAATGATTGTATTTTTCTCACGTTGCACTTATAGAATAATTATCATATACTCGTATATATCAAGAAAAAACATTCGTTTAAACGTATTCGATATCTTTAAAAAATAATTATTTTGTTTAACAAAAAAAAATTAAATTGCAAAATATTTCAAGACGTCCGGATGTCTGTCCGTATGGATCTGGCACTCTCACGACCGTAAAAAAAAAACGTAACAAAGTTTTTTTTAAAAGCTACATAATCGCAGCCCGCTGCTTTTTAAAATCTCGGGGTAATTCGATGTCGTTTAATTACAATTAATAAAAACTAACAAAAAATTAAATAGTCTTTAGTGTGTCTCTTATGAAAATCCGGTTCGTTCACAATGCTTGCGAACTATTGTGTTGCTTTATTTCGAGAATGGCGCAAAATGTTAACTGTTAAGTATATTTTTTTTATTCCACCTACGTCATTGACTGATAGCAAATGATAATTTAAAAAAAAACAGATGACTTGCTCCAGCGCCCGCATGCGGTGAAAAGTTTAATGTTCTTTTTCAGTGAAAAATGAGATTATGAGGCGTGCACTTTGGATTTTCCAAATTTAATTTTTTTATTAATATTTTCACTTGTTAAATAGAATTATTCAGAGTAGAAAATGGAAGGTTAGATCAGCACATGTTAATATAATCTTGTCATTAAATATTATAGAAAGTCTCAATCGTCAGAGAATTTATAAATAATTTATATTTAGTATGTTTAGAAATTTTCAAAAAATTTAAAACTGCACAATTTTTATACACTATGCTATTCACAATTGATCCGTTCGAAAATATTGGAAATAAATAATCCTCATTGATTCTGATATTTGCTACTAGCTGGCGTATAAGTCAAGAAGCGTGGAGTATATGACATATTAAGTATATGTCATATACTCCACCAACAACCAATCCAAATTATTAATTTTAAATAGCGGAAACTACACAGTCGTCTGACGTAAGCGTTACTTCCGTCGGAAAAAAATCTCAGGCACTATCTCAGACCTAGTCGTGCCTAAAGAAGATTTACTTCGAAAACACAACGGCGTAAAGTAAGGCCTATGCCTACAACTTGCCCTATGTTCTACTAAGATCATGCCGAATTGACCTGCACCTATAAAGAAAATGAAAAAATTTAAAAAATTGAAAAAATTGAAAATTGCACCTATAAAGAGATGTTAAATTATGCAAAAATAATAAATATTCAAAACACAATCTATTCTGTAATCTGTCTCTCTAATTAATATTCGTATGCATTCGTACCTACTACAATCCCAGCTCTCTGACTCCCTAGAAACAAATCCTCCCCAACATCTGAACGCCTGCTTCTTGTTTCAGTTAGGTTAGGTTTAAAGACATTTATTCTTATAAAAAGACCTAAGACACTTACATAGGAAACTTAATTTTCTATAATAAATTAATACACTTCGCCATTAGACTAAACTAAATTCAATTTAAAAAAAATATATTATCTACTCATTCAATGTATTCGTCTTTAGATTTAATTTAATTAAGCCAGATTAAACGATTTCTGCTGCACTACTTCTGCGCATTGCAAATAATAGGACTTGACTCAGCATTATAGGAAATATAAGTAATATTTTAACAGCTTCAAATTATTTCTCAGGTGTAGAAGAAGAGTTCATGCCGTGGCTGGTAGACGAGGTCTCCCATGAAATCGAGTCCATCATCACGAGCAGAGATGTCCTCACGGGTATATTACATATCATGTTATTTATTTAGGGAATTCGTTCAATATGCGGGCAAGCTGGCCGAACCCTTCACGGCCGACAATTCACGAATCCAAAAGCTATCTCATCAGCAAAAATGTGACAAAATCGTGCAGAACAAATTCACGGCAACTCCTACTCGTGGTGCGATCCCAACGGGATAAAGAATGTATATACCTACTTATCATCATCATTACCACACGGTGGACATCCCCCAATGGGCGTCCACTGTCTTGTGCCACTCGGGTCCAGCGCGGCGGCCCCCTGCGATTCGCTCGATGTCACCCATCCACCCCGTCGGGAGTCTAGCACGCTGCGTTTACCGGTGCGTGGTCACCATTCCAGCACTCTGCTATGCGCCGCACCCATTGCCACTGCAGTTTCGCGACCCGTTGAGAGAATGCAAGCATAGGTGTGTGCGTGGCCGCGGCATAACCGTGTGACGCTTGCAGACATCGTGCGCGGCGTGCTGGCGGCGCGCGCGCAGGTGCCGGGCGCGCCGCACTCGCCGCCCGCCTCGCCCTCCGCCTCGCCCTCCGCCTCGCCCTCCGCCTCGCCCTCGCCGCCCGCTGAGGAAGCAGGTACGCACTTGCCGAAGAGGCCGCGTGGCGCGCGTTCTCACAAAATAAAAATCGATCGATTTTACCCTCATCTAGGGTTATCACCGTATCTCTAGATATCTCCTGAGATTTTTGGTCTCTTCTTAAAATTGCCGTTGGATTTTTAGAATCTATACTGGACGAATTCTGTACATTGTAAATGATATTATGAAAAGTTTTTTTAAGGGTGATCTATGATCGATACTGAAGCCAAAACTATAATTTTTTTTTAATGTCTGCCAGTACCGTGGCCGCGCTTCGCGCTGAAATTACTTACTGAATGAATTAAAAAAAAACATTGGATTATTTGAGTACATGTTACGAGGGCATAGGATACTTTTATCCTGAAATTCGGTACAATTACTCTGGGAGAGGGCTGAAAGTGTTACACGATGTTACACCTTCCAAAGGATACCTTTTTAAGTAAAGTTTGTTCTTAAATTATTGACTTATAAAATACCTCACATGTTAAACTCTACAAATTATATTGAATGAATAGTATAGCGCTCTGACACTTTCATTGCATCCCCTTACCATGATACAAATTCTATTTCCACAATCTGGTATAATAGATTGTGGAAATAGATCGAGAGAAAATTGTCTGGATTTTTCAATGGAAATCTGCGGAAATAAATCATTTTCATCTGGTAACCCTACTCTCATCGGTCCAATAGAATGTTGTAACAAAGTGTCGCTCTCCGCGCGGCGCGGCCGGTGCGACCTGTCGCGGCGCATCCGTCACGGGCACGTGCGCCCCCTCACCGCTATGTCCCCCCACTAGCGCGCCGCACCACCGCGAGCGCACCGCCACTCCGCCGCGCCGGCTGCGGTCGCCGCGCTTGACATACTTAATGCGCTGTGATGACAATATGATGTCGCCCCGACGCGCCGCGAGCGCACGTGCGCGTGTTATTGTATTGCGAACTAATTGCGGCGATCATCGGAGCACCGCGCTATTGTGCCTCTCAATTACAACTTGATTGTCGTTTAGTTGTCCGATCAACTTTATAATATTTGAAGCGTTTATTTTAAACGACATTATAGGATAGGGTCTACGTCCACGGGGCCAGCCATTACAATATAATAATAATAAACTCCTTATTTAAAGCATCAGGCTCGCTTGCAGTAACATAAAGAAGGGCAAATAAGCATGTTAATAATGCAATAGACCTTTAATGGCAAACTAGCGCCTCATTAAAGTGCCTGAGTACGGCCGAATCTACTTTACCTGCTCGAGCGCAGTCTCGCCAGCAGGGAATTTTCAGTATACATACTTGCAAGACCAAGTACACAGACTGTGATGACAAGACCAGTTACGAACGAGTCATACCGAGTTTCGGCCGATTGCTCGTGTGAGGAGGCCGTTTTAAAGCGATGCGGACTCTGTGCAATTAATTGGAACTTGGAGTACAGCGCCAACATTAATTGCATGAATGAGAATAAATTGATTTAGCTAATGGTCGTGAGGTTTGCCGCATTTGCGCTCGGCAAGTAAATACATTTGAAAGCGCAGTCGGTAATCGGATTGAGTCGAGATAAGATTATCAGTAAATACTAATGCGAGCGGCGACTGCGCACGTGCGCGCGGCTGCGTGCCGGTTTGTGCATTTATTGGTTTTACCGGGTCATACTGGAAGGATAGAAGTGTAGTGGGGCTGCGACCGGCGACTTCATGCACTTTCATTCGATTTTCATAATTATACTTACGAGTTCTGCGCCCAGGTCGCCTATGCACGCCAAGATCTTTTTAGCTATGTACAGACGTGCGTTGGTAATAAACGCTTTTTAGACCTGTTCCGGCATAAAAAGGTTTCCTATGTCCATCTCCAGGTTGCAATCCTTAAAGTTCCTTAGGTATGTAAATAAAGCGTTCCTTATTCTTTACCTAAGTAATATCTTCCGAATATTGATTTAAGAAGAGTAGGCATTAGAACTTAGAAGATATACTAGCATTTGATGAATGCGAGTGAGAACGGTAGCGATTCAAGAGCGACAACGCGCTTGCTAGAGACTCCAATCGTCGCCTGAGCCGAGGTTCGGCCTCACATGAGGCGCCCTCAGGCCGACGATCCCTTCGCTTCTTCGAGCCCTAGGGTTCAAACTCTTCCTGGCAGAGCCCCATTCCGAGGCTCGCCAACAAGCCCGCGTTACGCTGTTAAAATCATTAGGGTTAATCAGCTACACACAATCCGAAAAAAAAAAAAAAAAAAAAAAAAAAAGCTTGGTAGAGAAGGCTCAATGACTGGATATTATATTCCGTTTATTTCATTTTTGTACAAATCTCGTGGGAACCTTTTGTTTTCCTGGGAATAAAGTAGCCCATGTTACTCTATCATACTATCATACTTTCGCATTTATAATATTAGTAAGGATTCGTATATGCTATAGTTCTATAAAGTGGAAGATAGGCAGGGCAAAACACAAAGTACGTAATCAAAGCAGAGCTCCCAAACCGAGAGCAGGCCGCCGGGCGGGCGCGAAAGCTTATCGCGATGCGGAATCGCAGAGTGCGATCTGCGCTCGCCCGCACCTGACGCCGCGCCGCGCATGGAGTGCGGGCGCACAAAACACTCGCTCGGACTAGGGACTAGGGTGTAGGGGTGAATTACGCGCGTACTGTTCGCTCATGATATTTAAAAAACCATTTTCATAACACTTTTCGAGAAGCATTTTCGTTAATTTATTCTTAAACATATTTAGATGAATGTCATGTCGGTTAAGATATATTTTTATTTTTTACAGCCATACCGCAAGCACATGTCATATAATTATGTACCTACTATTGCACCGTTTTGCAGTACAAAGCCCGTTGTATATCTAATATTTGTATCTCTTTTAACTAACACACATATATATACATAGTAGGCAGTGAGAGAATAACTAATTCGGGAGATTGTTCCACAAGTGCGCCGTAGAAAGGAATACGATATAGTTACTTATACAGTGTACTGTACTGTACACTCAAAGAACTAAGACCGTTTATGAATGGTTAACCTTGAAATAGGCAGGTACTTTAAGGAACACCCGCCGCAATACCTTCTTTGAGGTAATTAAATTCATAGAAGTCTCCGAAACTACTGGACCGATTTTAATCATTTTTATACCATAAATTATCACGACGAAATTCTTAATAATGCGAAAATAAAGAAAATATTAAAAAATATATATTATTATTATATAAAAGAAAAGGCGTGGCGTGCGAGAAAAACTATTAATGATGCACAGGAGTAATGTAGGTACTACATGATTAAATTACTTATTATTACCTTGAAAACCCCCGGAAAAACTGTCGGTTCCCGCGTGATTCGTAAAAAGCCGTAATGCACGCAGACGAAGTCGCCAGCAACAGCTAGTAGTTAATACAGTTCACACACGCCTCAAGTTGTTGGACAGAGGGTGAGACGTGGGGTGGAGACGTGTCCCACGCATGCCTTACGAAGTTTTGCTCCGTTTATAGGCGATGCTTTTCCACTTACCATCACCATTTATTACTAACATAAAAATAGGAAACCTTTCCTTTCCTGCGGTGAATGTAGCCGTACAAAATGAGACTATCTTCGTTCACCTTTTTTGTTCGCTGTGCAATATACAGGAAGCATTGCATCTATATAGGAAGTCGACAAAAAGCATGTTTGTTTTGTATTCGATTTCTGTGAATTGACCGAGGTCCCCCTGATGTTACCAGAGTCTGCACCGATTGATATCTGCGACTTACAAAGTGTAACTCGTATCGAGTGATAGGTTCGGGCGCGCGGACAGCCATTTCGCAGAGTCAACATTGTCGCACACGACGGCGCCGCGCCCTGCGCTCCCTAGCTGCTAGCGGGCGGCGCCGTTGGCACTTTGAACCCTATTGCCCGAGAGCGCAAGGTCCGCAATGGCGCGCAGCCGACGTGTTGGTGCAGCTGTGGCGGCTCGCGCTCTGCGATAATAATGTAAAGAGCTTAAATGTGACCATTCAGAGCACTTCATCAAAACGCGACTCGCTAACCTTCTCTTCGAGTGGGAATCAGTCTTTTTTTTAAACTTTATAGTTCAGTACGGTCCTCCTAGGAATGTACGCCTTAAGCACACGGCCCTATGGCAGCGCGAGGTGGCGGTCTACTGCGAGCGGCCGGCTCGCGCCGCCGCAGCTCTGCTATACCGCGGCGGGTCTCCACTATCTGTCACACGGAGCTTAAGACTGGACTTCAAAAACCTGTTCTTATCTCGAGGAAGGTTCGATCCTAACATTACAGAACAAATGATCCAAACTGTGATTTCATTTTCCAGAACTGCAAGAGTAGCGGCCGCACAGACGAGAGTGCTGTGCCCGGGCCTGCCGGGTGCTGCCACATTGGCCTTTGGGATTTGGGACTGCTTGTCGCCGCTCTGAGTCGTGCTCTCAGTCGTGCCTCTGTAATGCTCGCTCTCAATACCGCAACAGTGCGCGATCGTCCGTCCCCGGCGACTCGTTCACACAAGGCTCGATAGACAAGGGCTACCCAATAGACACCGCCAATACAAAATATTACTTAATGGGTTATTAATTAATATACCTAATGGGTACTCGATTCCCGGAAATGATAGGTAACCTTACTTTCACGAACAGGATCTGACCTACATCACGGGAGTTTTGAGACAAACTTCAATTTTCAGATATTAGAGCGTGAATATATCATGCATAAATACCGACGTTTTGACACGTTTGTGTGGGCCCTAAGTGTCTTAAAAGTACCTACCTCAATGTCGGTTAGATCCTTTACGTTTTACTACGTACAATTTTAAATTATATATATATGTTTCATATTTCATAAAAAATAAACCTTTTCAAAAATAAAATTCCTAACCCTGACTAATGTTATAATGACTTGAAATGGCATTTTCACGCGTATGTGTATGAACCTAAACATTATTTTATCAGATTACTATCCAAGGCCTCTCCATTGTTGTTCCAGTAATCCGGGACCCGCTCGATTGGTTAGCACACACGCGTTATATTGATGATAATAATAATAAATATATATTTTATTCGGAAAAAAACAACATATAAAGTACATATAGGTATAACACCACAGTATATCAGGGATATATATAGCAGCAGATCTTACAATTAGGTAACTAAATAAAATTAAATAATCTAGAAACAAAACAAAGACAAAATACAAGGGTTTTGCCCTTGTATTTTGTAAACAAAAAATAATAAAATGCATATCTGTGGTGTTGTTTCTCCCAAACCGAGTATCGTCTCCAGCTGTAATAGCAGTAGTTTAGTGATCACTGCTACAGCTGACTTTCAGGCGACCTCCCTTGAGATCCCAGACCGGCCGAGAACTGCTATTTTGGGGTTGCCCCCTAGTTTATGTAATATGATTCTACAATCTACATATATGATAATATGTAAATAATATATTGTACAGCAATATGGTTTAATTAATCATAATCTTCCCGTAAATTTGACGTTTGATATCCGCCATCTAGTAGGCGCATATATGTCGGTAGTCGGTATACACGCCTCTGAACATCTCTGATGTTTAAAACTGTATTCCTTCAACAAAACATTATTTTACTCTTAAAAGTAGACTGCTGACTACTTACACACCGAAATAAATAAACAAAGCAAATAAACTTTTATTACATAGGTACTTTTAAATAAAAGTAATCTGTAAGGTCATTAATTATCATGACCCAATATAACAGCAACAGGTCAGTTATTAGCAGTCCCCCGGTTTCACCCGCGTTAGCTGACGGTCGCAACGTGGTCACATTAGCCGCACGGATATCTTGCTCATAGCTGATCCCGTACGTCCGTCATATTCATTATTAATTATATCCTGAACTGTGCGACCAAATAACTCATGCAAGGATTATCGACATAAGATTGCTTGACAATAAACGGACTCTTCTTCTGCAAATAAGTGTTCGTCCTCGTGAGCTCCCGCTGTGACGAAACGGTAGCAACTGACTATGCCTTTTTGTAAAATATAAGATCTTTTCATAAATTGGGGGTTTAGTTTATAGGTATTTACTTGTTTTTAGCTGCTATACTAGGCAGGTTTTAGATTTATATAAAAAATCCGTAGTCGGGTTTCGGTTTTTGAACTTAGTTTTAAAACTTTTCGCTTCTATATTGATACAGGTACAAAATTGTTTTGAGAGGGATTTATTGGGAGCTATCGTAGTATTGATGGAAACAATAATTAGACGAGCATTTATCTATTTATTTGCTGAGCAGTCCAATATTTTCCTATAAGAAATAGCCGTTTGACAAAAATGAGCTGCGAAATTATACTTCCTTAAGGTTTGCATCAGATCAAAGTGAACGTTGCTGGTCTGGAGCATTGGTCGCAAAATGAAATGTTCTCACCTCCTACTTATTAAAGTTATTGTATTTATGTATTTAGTCCGCACACGCTCTCGAACGCGGCCGCGCTGGTGTGATAAACTTATAGTGTACCTAATGTTTATTTGATGATTAATAAAGTTATTGTCCTCATTGTTTACGCGAATTTTACTATTCCTTTTTATTATTTCTAGCTAATAATAACTTTTACTTACGCTGCATAAACGTGGACCATCCGAGTGAACTTCGTCAGCGAGTTGGGAACAAGTGTACGCATCGGTTATTTAATCCTCTTCATATTATATTTAATAGGGAGTAAAGCAAAAAGTAACAAGTGCGTCGTCGGCCGCGGGGGCCGGCCGCGCACAAATCATTTTAGCAACAATATTGTTTAATCGCGCACCGATTAGCGGAGGGTGCCCGGGTCTCGCCGCCCTCCGGGCCCTCCGCGCTCGACGTATATATAGGCCGGCTGCGGAAGCTGGCTGCACTCGCACGCCGCCTGCACCCACGCCCGCCGGAGTCCGCTCGAGCCCGTTCGACCCGCCCGACCCTGCCCGAGTTCGCCCAACCCCCATGTGCACGCGCCTGCTGAGCCGGCGCGGCCTGCGACGCGGCGCGCGCTCGCGCTCCTTCGCGCCGCGGGATCTGCTCGCCGCCGCGCCCGCGGAGAACGTGAGTAGCGCCGCCGACCGGCGAGAGCGCCGCGGCGGCGACTGGCGGCTGACCGGCGCGGCGTGTGCGCAGGTGTACGCGGACGTCGACGCGGCCGGGCGCCTGCGCGCGCGCGGCGGCGTGGCGCGCGCCGTGCGGGCGGCGCGGCTGGCGGACGCGGCGCCGCACGCCGACGCGCTGCTGTGCGCCGAGCGCGCGCCCGCCGAGCCGCGCCTGCGCCTGCGCCTGGCGGCCGACGCGCCGCCGCTGGCGGAGCTGCGCCTGTGGTTCGACGAGCGCACGCTCGCGCTGCTCGACATGCCCTTCCTCACGCTGCGGAACATCACCGGTGAGCCCGCCGCGTCGCCGTACGTACGAATCCAATTCCGAAACGCATTTATGTGCAGCGGAGGCTCGTCGCAAATACCTGCATATACTTACCCGCATTCGTTAAGTTTTAACTATAACTACGAAGATCATAAACTGGCCCCCTGGACACGCGAAACGATCTAAATTAGTATTTTACTTTACTTCGTTTCTATTACCTAGTCGATGGGAAGGGGGCGGGAGCGTTCTCACCCGCCGGCCGCCACGCCTACGTGTGCCACGAGTGCGGCGCCACCTTCGAGCAGCCCAACCCGCTGAAGACGCACCTGTTCCTGGCGTGCGCGCCCTTCGCGCCCGCCGCCTTCTGGGCGCGCTGCGCGGCGCGGCTGGGCGCGCCCGGCTCCGCGCCCGCGCCCTCGGCCCCGCCCGCGCCCCCGCCCGCGCCCGACCCCGCGCGCCTCGAGGCGCTGGCGGCGGCGTGGGGGCGCGCGCGCGGCGGCCACGTGTGCGTGTTCTGCGGCAAGCTGTACTCGCGCCGCTACGGGCTCAAGATCCACATCCGCACGCACACGGGCTACAAGCCGCTGCGCTGCCGCCACTGCCTGCGCGCCTTCGGCGACCCCAGCAACCTCAACAAGCACGTGCGCCTGCACGCGGCGCCGCCCGCCGCGCCGGCCGCCGCGCCGCACGCGTGCCCGCTGTGCCGCAAGCCGCTGGCGCGCCGCCGCGACCTGCTGCGCCACCTGCGCGCGCAGCACGCCGGCGCGCCCGCCACGTGAGGGCGCCGCGACAGGGAACGGGAAATGCGGGGCTCCCCGCATTTCCCGCCTACGAGAAAACGCCAGACATCGCAAGGCATATTTTGCCTGGTAGACAGATTATCTCGTATGAAATTAATTTCATTACATTTTAGAAATGAAATTACCTACAAAACATTAGCGAGTAAATAGATATTTATAGAGTACCTAGGTAAGTAAAAAAAATATATTGTAAATAAGTAAAACAAAGTTTAAATAATTGTAAATTAATAAAATGATTTTTTATTTATCTTAAGGACGAAACGATTAAATTTATGCACACACAGAAGTGCTTGTAGTTTCTCTTTAGTTCTAAATATACACCTATGACCTTTTAATATTTCAATAAATAATGCATGCATAATAGGTACCTACACTTGGAGGAATTATCCGTCGTCTCCTACGGTAGGAGAGCCGTAGCTTAATTGGTGAAAGCGCTCAGGCCGCGATTGCCCGAGAGTTGCAGGTTCAAATCCTGTCGGTTCCGAAAATTTTTATATGCATTTTAAATTTATAAAATATAAAAACAGTCCCATGCCAACCTGATTTCAAAAAATATATCTAAGAAATCTGCGTGAAGAAAAATATGTCCCTTGTTCAAAATTCAGCGATTGTTCATCGGTTCAATTCGGTCATTCATTAGGGCACAATGCCAGAGACATGGCACAGGAACGTGGTGGTTCGTTTCTTCAATAAAGGTGACAATATGAAAGTAGGTATTACTGCTGAATAGTGTTGCCCAAATGCAAGAACAAGACGAGACTTAGCCAGTCTTGGTCTTGGTCTTGCGCCAATACACCTGGTCTTGGTCTTGGTTTTGGTCTTGCGCTCCCAGTCTTGGTCTTGGTCTTGGTCTTGCAGCAAGAGTCTTGCAAGTCTTGCAATTACCTATTAGTCTATTACTATTTATTAAAGTTTACTTTAAATCTTAGAAAAACGTATTAGAATTGGAACATTGTGAGCTTGAATTAACATAGCCATAGTAAAGATCAAGCAGATTAATAAATAACTGAAGATTTGATAAGAAATTCGAAAAATCAACTGACCTATATGTCGTTTTCCATGGAAGTAACTGTTTCTTAATAAACATTTATGATTTATAAGCTTACATTTGCTAAAACATGTAAAAAAACAAATTAATTACAATAACTTGACTGTATTTTAAAGAACAATACTTATCTGTCTAGAAAGAGATTGAACCCTCAACTTATAAGAAATTTAATAAAAGAGTTTTACGATTTATCATTTATTTGAATAAAAAATAAAATACAACACAAATCAACAGCTTTATCATTAGGTTATGATACTTTATATCAATTCTTTTGACCAAGAATTAATACAAAGTAACCATCTGGCTGACTCATCACTTAACCTATTTCTATGTTTTCTAATTACTAATGATGCTTTAGAAAATAACCTCTCAGCAGGTACTGAAGTTGCAGGTATTGAGAGAAAATCACGGGCCATTTTCGATAAAATCGGATACTCTGTCTCATGCGTCCTCCACCAATCTAAAATGTCTTCCGAGCTGGCAGTTCTTGGTTTTCTCAGGTACTCCTCCAACTCGTCTATCACTAAGCCTTGAAGACAAGATCCAGATGACGTCGAGGGACATTCATAGAGTTTATCAAAGTCTATTACGTCTTCATCTTCATCACATACTTTATTGTCTTTTTCTGGTAATTCCAGAGATTTGTTCAGTGAGTGTAGACTTTTATATTCTTCATAAAGTTCATTGAACTTGCGCAGACTTTCTGTTTTAAGTTGCTTCCCCCACATTGTCAGGTCAAAAGTCTGAGCCTTATGCCTTGGGTCTAAAATTAAAGAAGTACAATAAATCCAGTTGCTCTTCTTGTAATGTTTAAGCATTTTGTCTCGAGCTGCTTGGAAAGCTAGAATGAGCCTTTCATCCACTTCAGATCGATTAGGTTTCTCATCTAACTGTTTTACCATGGATTCAATTTTATCTAGCAAGAGATTAAATGATACAATGACTAGCGGTAACGTAACATATTTGTCTCCACCAAGTTTTGTACTTAAAAGTTTAAAGTTTATTAGAAATTTATGTAATTTTTCGAGTACCTGCCATTCATTAGCTGTGATTTGAAAATCATTCAATTCGGTGACAGAACTGCACAATATGTCAATGCCCGCTCTCACTTTTAAACCAAATCCAATCATATCATGTGTGGAATTCCATCTCGTTGGACAGTCAAGAATGGCATTTAGATTTGATGGCACGCCAGCTGCTTCACAAGCAGACTGAAACTTCTTCTTCACTATCTCACTTCTTTTTATTTTACTGGAAATACTGCGTAACTTTGTTACAGATGTACGCGAGTCAGCAATATTTGGTGCAGATTCTTCATCTTCCTCATCCTCAGTTTCGTCTGCATAGTCTTCGTACTGCTGATCTTGCGCGTTAGTGTCAGACTCACAGTGTAATGCTAAGGTCTTTAATAAATCTTGTACACCAAGGTTTAAAATGTGAGCAAAGCACCGGAAATGTTGATTGTCTGAATCAAAGTGTGGCGGCAGCTGTTTGCCCAGTTCATACATAAATTTGGTATTTGCAGTTGCGTTGTCGACCGTGATACCTTGTGTTTTATCAATTATGCCATATTCCAATAAACATTCAGGGAAAATCGTTGCAATATCTTCCCCAGTATGTCGACCGCGTGATAGTATAAAATCAAGAACTACAGATCGATACTTCCATTCGTTGTCTATATAATGAATAGTAACCCCGTAGTAACTCCTACCAGCAATTGACGTCCACCCATCAATGGTAAACGACATTTTAGATGATAATGGTTGAAGTCGTTCCTTGAGATTCAATTGGAGCTCTTCAAATCGCTCTTTGACTTTCCTTCTAAGTGTAGACCTTTTAGGAAACACCATATTAGGGCAAATACGTCGAAAATATACTTGTGTAGCTTCGTCATCGAAAAATGAGAAGGGAAGATATTTTTTCACCACCCAATCAACTGTAGCTGTCGTGATGTTGTCACTGCTGTTTTCCGACTGAAACAAAACAATAAATCTTGTGTTATTATTTAAAACATACTAGGTTTGAGCGTATAAGAGGAGGAGGTTTGTTGTTGTTAAATCGAGAAAATCGTTAAATTGATATTTGTTATATTAAGGTTGCACTGTACTGTAATTTACCAAAATAAAGTACTTAGTTGTTACTGGCCGATTAAATGAAAATATGGGTGTTTATAAAAAATATTTAAGACGATAATTACATACTTAATATGTCGCACCCCTAGATGAAAACACCACTAACTCAAAAATACTTACGTAAGTTAATGGCGTTTTTGAAAGTATCGCATGAATAGCTACGCGGAATTAAAATTATTTTAACTGTTAAAAAAATATTCTTACCTGTCCACTTCTTCCAGCGGTTACTAAAAAGCTTGTGATATCTCCACTTAATTTTGGTTTAACAGGAAGAAATATTTCTGATTCCTTTTTGTGGAAAGACATTAGATGTTTCCTTAAGCCTGAAGTGTTTCTGTTTTTCATTTTTATTTCAATCTTTTTATGTTGGCACAATTTACACAAGGCAGTTTGGGATGCATGAATTATTTCGAAAAACTCCTCAAATTTGCTTTTGGGTCTTTTAGATCTGTGACTCAAACTCTCGTTACTCGGACTAGAATAATTTGAATCTTCGTCACTCATATTAAATTGTACACGTGATACGTTTTTAGAAAACAACGAGAATTAGTAAAAACAATTATTAAGTTAGAATCGAAGCACAGCTCAATTGGAAATGACTGGAATTAAAATAATTCCTTCATTTATAGTACGTTTCCTTGCTTTTTACCGCGCCGCCTCGCCACGTGCCGGCTCTATGAAAAGGATGCCGCCGCAAATCGAACGATGCCGCGTGCGGCGTACAAACACACACTAAATATTACCTACTTGTACAGACGCGACCCGTGAATAAAATATATGTAAAGAATTAGTGCCAATCACTATTCTTTACATATAAGTGAATGTTTTGGCGTGCATCTATACTAATATTATAAAGCTGAAGAGTTCGTTTGTATGTTTGATGACAGAAGTTTTAAAATAAATAAATAAATCCTGAACGTCACTATACCTCCAAAGTTACTATTCCTCGTGGACGAAGTCGCGGGCACAGCTAGTAAATACTTACTCTCATCATCTCTCTCAGAGATATTCGAACACTTTTTTGCTATTTTTTCTTGTAAAAACTTAAGAAATATAATGACTAAATGTACAATAATAGTACCTAAGTAATTAGTTTAAAACCATATAAGTAATCAATATTATAATTACTTACTAGAATGAATTATTATGACATCTACTACCTATCCTCACCATTTTATCCTAATCATAATACTACTTGCGTGATCAGTATAATGTATTCATTTTCATTCTAAGCACTCTGAAACTTATTTATTCTTTGGAACACCTGTAGGTACTCTTAAAATTCGTAATTATTTTGCATGAATAGTGTCAAATGTTATGATTTCGGCGCGGCGGCAACGATTGTTTTAGATTTCAAAAGAAGCCGCCGGCGCGTGTATCATAACCATGTACTTCCGAAAAGCGGCAAATTTCTTTGAGAAGTAAGTACAAAACCTTTGATGCCGCATTATCAAAGTGCCGATGGTTAAAACATAACTATGCATGCACTCAGTTTGATTTTAATAGATATTTTTTTATTCGCTATGTTTATGGTATTAGTCGTAATGCGCATAGGTCCAGTTTTTCATATTTTTTGATATAGTTTTTTGCGTCTCATAGAATTCCTAAGCGTACCTACCTACCTATACACCGAACTGTTACACCTAACTACTCCGTGAAATAGCGCTAAGTCCTAGCTGCAAGACGCAAGAGTCTTGCAGGCTATGTCTTGTTCTTGCTCAAGTCTTGCACGGTCAGTCTTGGTCTTGGTCTTGCTAAAAATACGCGGTCTTGTTCTTGGTCTTGGTCTTGCAAAAACGCAAGAACAAGACCAAGACTGCAAGACCAAGACTGAATTTGGGCAACACTACTGCTGAAGAACTACAGACCCATTTAACTGCTGAGCCATGTTTAAAAGTAGTTCTCGAGCAGTAGTAATATAATATTCAATCAATGTTTTGGAGAGTCATTACGTACGAATCGTCTCGCTAATTTCTCAATCGAAAATCGATTCGACGACTTCCATACTCGCGAACAAGCCCGTTTCCGAAAGGCCTTAGTGGGTACCATAGACCACATGAAATGGTCTATGGTAGGCGCCAGTGAAACGTACCAGTACCACGTCCGACTGTAGGTTCGTTAGCCTGTAAATGTGAATTCGTGATGAAGCTTATGTTATTAGAAAACTAGAAAACTAGAATCTGCCCCGAGACTTCGTATGTGTGTGTTGACTTTAGATTTGGTTCCAGAGAAAATTTTCCAATTCAAATTTGGAGGAATTGATTAGATTGGGCATAGCTATAGCTGTTCCTTATTTTACTCCTGCAAGACCATTTCAATTTCTCAGGATCAAATAGTGAGCGAACAGCCATTACAAGAAACACATTAGCACTAAACATTTCCTACTTCCGGGAGCTATAGATTAGAAAAACTTACGAAAGATACGGATCTGAAACGTGGTCGCTTACTATGGGCCTCATAACATGAACCTTTGAAAAGGTAGATAGAAACTGCAATGTTTCCTACTAGATGGCGCTGTAAGACAGATTTAAAAGGCTTATTTATACCTACTAATTTCGGGATTGGCGGGAAGAGAGCCGTGTCTCAGTGGTTACAGCGCTCGGGCGGCCATTGCCGGAGGCGCATGGCAATGGCGTGACTTTACTCACCCACTATTTGAAAACTTCAATCACATTGCCAATCGCAAATCCCCGGTTTTGCTTTATTTAAAATACTTTGAATTCTCTATAAGAAATGATTACATTAATAATGTCTTGCTTAGCAGCAGCACTACATATCAGTCAATAGCAGTTAGTAGGCACCGTCGACCACCCGACACCCTGTACGACCCTTAAGCTATAAGGGTCGACAGTGTACATTTTCAATTGCCAAGTCTGTGGACTAATTCCGGTGATTTAATTGATTCAATTGTACAAAAATCTCAAATTTTAATGTTGAGTGAAACTTGGTAGCCCGAAAATCAGTCTACTAGTATTCCAAATTTAATTATGTTTATTTTGTCAATTTCTTCAGTTATTGTACAAATTGTAGTTGGTGTACAATTTTTTTTGTGATATTTAAATAAACTTTATTTAACTAGATAATGATGTCTAATAAAACTTTTAATTTATTGAATACCCTTATTCTATTGTTAGTGTCGTTTTTCCTACAAACGCAGAATAAGGCGAAAGATTTAGGAAAAGATTTTTATCTTGTTACGCCAAAGAAGTATAACTTCTAGCGCGTGTAAGTACATACAATTTTTTTTTTCCGTAATATTTCAAGAAAGTGTTATCATGTGATATCTAAATGGAAATTTATTAGGGCATCATCATCATCATCATCATCCGCATTCAGTGGACGGGTGCGGGGTTTATAGTGAACGCTTGGAACATTAGAGGTTAAATAATGACTGTAGGGTTAGGTTAGAGTTGCTCCGTCGCAAGCGCCATCTACTGATCAGCCACGTTGGAAGAGATCTCTCTTCTCTCTCTTGATTTCACTGTATACATGTCGGAAGCCAAAAATTTCTATCGTCTCGTATCCTGTATGTTCTAGGGAAGAACTAATCTAGGCCAAATTATCTAACCGTGGTTCAAATTACATTCAAATTAATTAATGCGAGATTGAACATCTTTACATAAAAATTTCCGATACCCTGCGGAAAACCAGCGTTAAAATAGAGCCATTATCCCTTTTCATGCTAACAGTTGTTTATCGGACTGATAGTTCCTAACAATTCCTGCTTACTTTTCAAATGGTACCTTTACTGATTTTTGGCCTTCTCCCTATATATTTGTTGTTTTTTGGTAATGCTTTTGGTAATTATTGCATATTTAACATTCCACTTCTCAGGTCACAGAAGTACTCTCTCAAAAGAGAACCGGTGATCAAACTTTGCAACCAAGAAAGAGAGGCTGAAGCCCTAACCCCTGAGCTATCACCACTTTAGTCACAATATATTCATGTAGAAAAATGTCAACATTTTTTACTTTGCAAAACAGCCAGTCTAGCTAGTCATTGTTTGGTGGAGCAACAATACATTATCTGGGATAAATATTCAATATGAAAGATTTGAAATATCTTTTGAGATTTATTTACCCAGTTCCTTTAAAATTATACAGTAAATAACTCCATTAACTTGCAAATAAAAAGAGGGAAAAAACATAGTTTTAAATTCTCTTTAATTTTTAATAATTATCAATATCTATCCCAAATATTTATCCCAATATTTAAGTTCCCATTTTTGTTTCATAGGGCTCATTAATAGCTAAAGCTAGGAAGAGTTGTGGTTGATTCTCACAGCATTTCATTTAAAGGTTGCTTATAAAAGTACTAACACAACTACACTAACACAATAGTTGTAGAATACACTTAAGAGTACTAAACAACATATCAAAATCCACTGAAACATATTGAACTTCCCCCTTAGCATCAGAGCCACCATGCTCCTATAATGAGGGATAAAAGGTAGCAGGTGATCTAGCTAAAGTAATGACTATTTCAAGGTGTCAGAATAAATTTACTTGTAAGATATTTTTAATTTCTTTTTTATCTTATTTATTTAAAGGGGTTTTGTTACAACGTGACTACGTCCCCTATGGTCGCTAAACATTACAAAAAAAAACTTTCACTATAGTCGTAAAAATTTAATAGGCCCGTTTTGACATTTGTGCAAGACCATAGAATGTAACTTGCAACTATCGAAACTGAAAGAAACAATAAAATAAAAATCAATTACATACAGTGTAAAAAAAAAATTGGTTGCCTGTAAAGTCGGTATACGGGCGAAAGTTTTACGTGACAACGACTTTGAGTGGTAAAATAATTTTAATGTGAATATTCATTCGTATAGTAGGAAGAAGGATGAAATAATAGTAACAATTTAAAACATTTATTTATACAAAGAATCTCGCACTGAATTTCATATTAACAAAATTTTATTTTTACCTTTACACATACATACGTATTTATATACAAATATACATACAATAACTTGCAATACATTTGCGTACAATGAAACAGCGTTTACTACAATGGGACGCGTGCCTTTCACTTTTTATGTCTGTCTCTCTCGCTCTTAGGCGGGCTAACCATGCCCGAGTGGAAAGGACGCGTGCCTCTCACTCGCTCTCATTGTGAGCGCATAACGTGAGCGGAGCGTAACGCAGTTTCTTGAAGTGTCACCCGGCAAACCAATTTATAAGACGTTGTCACGTCAAAAATACGTAAATTTTTTTGGGACGTTAAATAATATGAAAGAATATATCGCGAGTTTTTTTTTTTAATTCTAGAGTTGTAACCATTTTTTTACTGAATATCGAAAGCCGCGGCGCTTGGTTCTCAAAGCCCCAAATAAAATTTTGAATTGACGACACTGTGTTCTAAATAATGAGTCTGAGTTGATGTATCTGACCAAGCGGAACATGACTGAAGCGTCCCCGCGCGCACTGAGCAGTTTTTCGTTCCCGATCTTGTAAAGTTGACTGTGCGCTCGTTTTAGTTTGATATATACTGTTTACTATTACGTTAACTTTTGCTCTTCTACTATGGTTATTGATTTAAACATAGTGATTTGACTCGATTTTTGTATTTGTTGTTATATAGTACGAACTCTGTTTCAACATGTTGAAAAGTGGACGTATAATCAACAGCCAGTCACGCAAATTGGTTGTGAAGTTAAAGGAATACTTTGAACGAACGAACACTTTACAATACATAATCATATCAATCAAGTACTGATACAAACTTGAATTGATTTATCGAGAGTATCGAGTACAGAGTCTTATGGTTCCATAACTGGTTACGTCGCAATGACAAATGTCAAAACGGGCTTATTACTTTTTTACGACTGTAGTTTACTCTCCGCTAATAGAACAAGTTTATAAAGCCTTCTCGGATGCCGGGAAGGCAAGAATGCTGTTCCACAGTCCTATATTAATTACCTACATTAAAAAAATCTCTTAAAACTAAATCCAACCTCTCGGCCTCGCACCGAACACACTCCGCTATTATATGATACACGTCCGTAGAGGAATACATTGCATTCGCAACAATTAGGTAATGGGACCCTGCCCATTAGCGCCGCAAAACTGCATTATCCGCTATAAGAATACCTATTTTAATTACAATTAGCACAGCGCAGCTGGACTAACTTGGTAAGAAGGCTGATATAAACACAATTAACCATTTTGAAAAATTCATATTTTCATGATTTAAGCTTCGGCTTTTATGTTGCACTACTTTTGTGTTGCACGTAGGTACTAATTTTATGTAAGTGTATCAATCTAGTTTTGGTCGATTAATAACCAATATAATGTAATTTCACGAATAAATAATAGGTTACCTATGTTTATTTTGATTGTAAACACCACAGATTAATATGATTCTAAAGACTGTTGCGCAGACTATAAATTTCGATCTATCTGCTATTTTTGGCTTTGTTGTACCTTTTAGTTTTTTTTGGTGCTAAAATAGTGCCAAATTTAATGAAAATTTAATTTATCATCATTCAGTTTTTTTCCTCTTTACTAATGTAAAAACGACTACTGTGGTTACTCTGTGGCTTTGACTTTAAGGGAACCAAAATTCAAAATACAAAATTCAATATAAGCACTTTTGAAACTTCAAGTTTGTCTGTGTGTAGTGACTCTACCACCGGTTCGGAAGGCAGATTCTACCGAGAAGAAGCCGGCAAGAAACTCAGCAGTTGATCTTGCCCAATATCAACAATTTACATTTTAAAATTCATTTTTCTATCTTGTGAGAGATGAAAGCGGGGCCGGATGCTTCCAAGCAACCTTGTCATTAATAAACTCATCAATTGTATAATAACCTCGCTGTAATAAATGTGTTCTAACACATTCTTTAACTTATGCATTGGTAGGTCCAAACCTACCTTAGGAATCACATTATAAAAGCGTATACTCAATCCCACAAATGACTTCTGCACCTTTCGCAGACGATATGCATATATCACTAATTTATGACCATTTTTTGTAAGTCGACTGTTTATATCCACTTTTTGTTTATAAAGACTAATATGTTGTCTTAAAAATACTATATTGTTATAAATATATTGTGAGGCTACCGTAAGGATACTTATTTCTTAAAATTTTTCACGGAGGGATTCACGTGATTTAAGCTTATATATTGATCGTACAGCTCTTTTCTGCAAAATGAATATAGTTTCAATATCAGCAGCTTTGCCCCATAATAAGATCCCGTAAGACATCACACTATGAAAGTACGCAAAGTAAACAAGTCTTGCTGTTTCTACGTCAGTAATCTGTCTAATTTTCCTGACGGCGTAGGCAGCCGAGCTTAGTTTACCTACAAGTATATCTATATGAGTACCCCATTGAAGCTCACACAATCTCAGGTCATGCACAGAAAAACTGTGGAATCTTCCATTTTTAGTGATTCTCCATTTATTATTATATTTTTATTAACTTTCTTTACATTTGGTAAAATAATTTCCACACACTTAGTTTTTTTTGCATTTAAAAGTAAATTATTGACAGTAAACCAGTGCGACACATGCGACATAGCACGGCTTACATCGTCAGAGTTATCTCTACCTCTATTAGTTTTAAAAATTAGAGATGTATCATCTGCAAACAGTACAATGTCACAGGTTTCACTGACATGGTGTGGTTGATCATTTATATACACCAAAGATAGGAAGGGACCCAAAATTGAACCCTATGGGACACCCATTGACGTAGCCGATCCCTGCGACTTAATGTCTTTTATGCAAACCCTTTGGGTTCTGTAACTGAGATAAGAGGCAACCAAATTTAGTGCAACGTATTTGATACCATAGTAGGCTAGTTTAAGAAGCAAGGTTTTATGATCAACACAATCGAATGCTTTGGATAGATCACAAAAAACACCAATGACATTCTGCGAACGTTCCCAGGCATCGTACACACGTTTAAAAAGTTTAGCGCCTGAATCCGTAGTGCTACGACCTTTAGTAAAACCGTACTGCTCCGGATGTAGTAAGTTATTTAAATTGAAGTGATTCAAAAGTTTATTTAATATAATTTTTTCAAAAACCTTACTAAGAGCTGGTAAGATTGAAATGGGTCTGTAATTGTTAATGTCGTTTTTATTGCCAGATTTAAATAAAGGAATAAGTTTACTATGTTTCATTAAATTTGGAAAATTACCTCTACCAACACATCCATTAAAAAGTACGGCTAAGTAAGGGGCAATAACGTCTATAATGTTAGATATGTATATAGATACAGACATACCCCATAAATCACCTGTTTTTTTCTGTTTCAACAACTTAAATTTTTTTATTATCTCATATGCAGATATATGTTTAAAATTAAATAAAACGTTGCACTCATTTATGTTGTTCCTCAATAAACTCTGAGCTGCAGTAGGTGAACCATAGACGAGCGAATAGAATTTTTAAATGTCAAATTGACTACCTCCCTATTGATGTCACACTCTTGCAAATGTGTAACGGAGACAACGATACCTATACGGTTATTCGAGCAACTAAAGGACAAAAATCATGCTGCTTGTACTGCCAAAAACTTGAAATCAAATAACGAAATGGGCGCTCACTTTCCGCGGTGATTGTGAGCGCAAACATGACCGGCTCGGACAGAATCGGACGGTGCTCTTCTTTTCACAGACCTCCGGCGCGCGTACTGTTGGAACTGGCCGGAGCGAAAAAGCTTTGTTTCACATAGACCGGCTAGAAGACACACCGGCACTGTTCAAACGGACGCGCTCGGAGCCGGACTGAAGCGCGCGTCATCAGAAATCTGCGTAAGGTTTGCTCTCTGGCATTCTCAATATCAAAAGAGGTGATATGTAAAAATAAACCTTATTTCAAGTATCCAACACTTTATCTGCTCTCGGGTTCGAGCCGGTCTGTGTGAAACAAAGCTTTTTCGCTCCGGCCAGTTCCAACCGTACGCGCGCCGGAGGTCTGTGGAAGAGGACACTAATAATTGTTCGTTTCGTGAATACCCGCAAATTGCTCACATAAAGACAACGCGTGATGACGAACGGAATAGAGGTATATGAGATTTTTTTCTAGTCGTAGCTGTCATTTATTTATGATTCGTTATTTGAAAGAAAGTTTCAGCAGGCTCTTTGTAGTTCCTGAGAACCCAACCCCATGATTCGGAGCCTGTCTATAACTTTAAATATAGCTTTTACTATTACTTTACTATAATAAAACAGATAAACTTTTACAAATAACGACCAAGATCCTAGGATAGACCCAATGACGTTCAGACCATGGCCGCTCGAAAGAAACGCACCTATTTATTGGTGACACGAAACACTAAAAATGAAAAACTAGTCACTCTTGAATTTAAAAATAATGTCATCCGTTCTAAGCCATCCGAAAAACATTGAAAATGACACCCATATTGTAAAATTGTCAACTTGACACTGCGGCAATCTCGGAATAAAAAAATACCATACAATCAGTTCTTTGACACACTATTAAACTTGGAAACGACGCCCATATTTGTTAAAATAATACAGTTCGTAGTTCATATTATGTACCTACTACTACATTTACAATTTTAAGGACTTAACCCAGATAAGCCTACTGTCCTATATTTAGGACAGTAGAAATAAAAAAAAATATCAGAATACCCTCTTTATCTAAGATTATTTAGTCTTATGATTTGCAGTAAGAAACGTGTCAGCTTTATTAGAAAAAATAAAAAGACAGTTATTTTAACAGTTTTTACCTTATATTTTACCTTATAAGTGTGTAATAAAAGTGCGTTGCAGACATGGCAAATGACAGGTATGTATAAAAAGTTATATTTTACTCGTGAGTTGTTTTTTTCTGTGTTAATATCTAGTTGATAACCTTAACTTTTGTACTAAATAAATATTCTAGCAAAATAATATAAATAAATTACGTATAACTTGTTACAAATACTAGCGTACTATATATAGGACAGTAGGATAATATACATGATTTTAGTACAATAATACAACTTTTTCTTTACAGACCGTTAGCTGCGCATGAAATTTTAGATGCTTTAGAAAATGTTTCTGATAATGAAGAAGATTATAGAGAACGACTGATATGTATTCTACCTCCTCCTGTTGATCCTGACTGTCTCACTGACGAAGATTCGGGTGAAGAAGATAATGTAACTTTGAATAATTTGCCACGAAACATTCTGCTTCAACCGGCTGAAGTAATGATTCAAGGGCAGATTATGGTGAGTGATACAGAAGAAGAACCTTCTGATTCTACAGGTCGAACTAAACGTAGGCGTACCTACGAATGGAGAAAACGGGACTTGGCAAAAAATCCCATGAATTGGCCAGATGTTCAAGGCGCTTGCCAAGATAAGCGCCCAATTGAGTGGTTTGAATTTTGATTACAGAACGACACATGACAACACGTTCATTATTGCTAAATGGCATGACAATAATATATTCAGTATTGCTTCTAATGCTGTAGGAAAAAATCCTAAACAATCTGCCAAACGCTTGTCACAAAGTGAAAAGAGAAACATTGTCATAGAAGAACCACATATGGTGTCCATCTATAACAAATATATGGGAGGAGTGGATCGGTCTGATGAAAATATTTCACATTACCGAATTGGTATACGAGGTAAGAAATGGTACATGCCGTTGCTCACACACATGATTGATCTTGCCGAACATAATGCATGGCAGTTATATAAAATAAATCATGGAAAATTGGATCATCTTGGCTTTCGCAGAAGGGTAGCAATTGCTTTGATTGAATCAAACAGAAAAAATGCCAAAAGAGGGCCTAGCCGACCCTCCCATCATGAACATGCTGATAGTCGTAAAGACCAAATGAATCATCTGGTTATTCCTCAATCGAAGCAAACACACTGTCATCAATGTCACAAAAAATGCTTGACACGTTGCAAGAAATGTGATGTTTGAGTGTGTGTCAAGTGTTTTGAAACATATCATTCATAAATAGTGTTAATCTAGTAAATTACATATAACAATGGGTAATATAATCAATAGTTATCTAATAAACTACACTTTTTGATTACATTCTGTTTTGTCATAAATGGTCTTTTATTTCCTCTTATTATCCTACTGTCCTACATATAGGACGGCTGTTTCCCTGAAAGACTTACACTTAATTTTTTTTTCATAATTTTTTTTATGTTGCATAAGATCTAATAAACTAAATAATGTAACTTTTTTCAAAATTTTCAGAAAATTTTAGTTTCAGGCTTATCTGGGTTAAGGCAGTTTTTGAGATGAACATATCTGCTGTCGGGAACTTTTTTTAGAACTTTTAAAGGGAACAACTTTGTCATAGTACATGTTTTTCTAAAAACTGACCGTTCACGAAGCTCTCAAAGGGAGAAAACCCGATTTCGAAATAATAGGTGCTATGCTCCTTTTGGTCTTAGCGTGATGTTATATAACCTATAGTCTTCGTCGATAAATAACCTATCCAACATTGAAATAACTTTTTAAATCGGACCAGTAGTTCGTGAGATCATCGCGTTCAAGTAAAAAAACAAACAAACTCTCCATCTTTAAATATAAGATAAGGTAGGTAGTTATAAAATAATAATTCAGTGCTTTTGTGCAAGTATGTAGTGCGCGCCACGGTTATCTAATGAGACCCATTGGCTCCCTTTAGGGTCGAAACCTTTAAAAGGTAATTTAATGTCTGGTAACAGAAAATCTATGCATACCTACCAAGTCTTAATTAATGCGAAAATGTGTCGGTTTTTTTTATTGGTTACTGGCGCGGAAAGTGTCATCGGGCGTTTGGGATTATTTGGAGATTTTAAAAGGAAAAGGAATATATTAGTAAGAGTAATTATTTTAAGACTTTAAAGTGGAAGTATATTGCTAGCGTAATTGACAAATTATATGTTAGTTTATGATTCTGAAATTATTTTTTTGGACTAGTCATTTTACATATTTAAACAAATTTGCAAACGCGCCCTTAATATGAAAAAAAATTTGCATGAAGTCGCGGGTAACAGCAAGTATATTAAAATAAAATATTATTATTACAGTAAAAACTACATAGTAGCTTTTATTTTACTTCACAAATTTCAACAGATTAGTTCAAAGTAGTGTTACGCCTGCTCGTGTGCAGTCGCGTTGTTTCCTTTGGCAGTCATCTGTAACTGGGACAGTGGTACTCAGAAACTACTTTAAATTTAAATTTAATTTCAATACAATTATTAAAAACTAATCTCGTTGTTCCCGCTACCGTCACTATAACAGAGATCATTACAATTATTTGGTACATTGCAACGATTTCGTGGCTCATGGCCTTTTTAATAGGAGTCGGGCGGAGGGGGCGGGGCGAGTGAAAGCCGGCGTGGTGGTTAACAGTTTATTGCGCAGCGCTAGTGCGCCGCCACCTTGGCGGCGATGCGCTTGTCGCGCTCCTCCGCGATGGTGAGGCGCACGCCCTTGCCGCGCGGCAGCGAGATGTAGGCCTTGGTGCCCTTGCCGATGATGAACACGTTGTGCAGCCGCGTGGCGAACATGTGCCCCGTCGAGTCCTGAAACCGGGCCACGTTGTAGGCGAACACATTCATTCTCATTTGCAATGTTTACAAACTTTTTCGATGAGTTATTAAATGGAAAAGGACAAACATTTAAAAGTAGAAACCGAAATTGAAAACCGAGAGGGGTCCACCACATTACACCTGTGAAAAAAAACCGGACAGGTAATCGAGCGACAAAAACATCTCGTTTTTGACGTCAGGCGAGCGGTCGGCCATAGAAAAGGCCAAAACCGAAATAAATAATTCTACGCACTAATAAATAATTCGTGCATTAATATGTATGTAATTTGAAGCATGGTGTGAAGTTGTGGTTCAGCCAGCCGAGCGGCCATCACCTTGACGTGCACGATGTCGAAGGAGCCGGGGTGGCGCTCGCGGGACACGATGGTGCCCACACGGCCCAAATTCCTGCCGCCCGTGATCATGCACAGGTTGCCAGACTCGAACTTGATGAAGTCCATGATCTTGGCGGACGCGATGTCCAGCTGGATGGAGTCGTTAACCTTGAATAGAAATAAGCTTAATTATTTAATGTTCATGTTATCACAATCAGCAAAAGGAAAAACAATTTACGACATGCAGTTACTACTTTTAATGAATTATCGAAATTTCCTGGCTGAGCCAATGTGACCTTTAGCTCGAAAAGCGCACACTAGTGAACTCGCGCGTATATATTTTTTATTTATTTTGCCGTGTTGCGACTTTACCTTGTGGTGACGGCAGATCAGAATACAATTATTGCCACCACTCATCTTCCCGCAGGTGTCGTACGAGACCACTAAGGGAATATAAAAGATAACGGGCAGCAGCATCCTCTGTACTACCATATACTACTGATGAGCAAACCCTTCCCTTGGGAGAGCCTTTAGTCAGCCTTTAGCCAGCAGTGGACTGTCATAGGGTGTTGACATAGTGCATATTCTTTCCAGATGCTTTCATTTTAGTCAAATAAGATTTTGTTCTTTAGTTGTAGTGTGTAATAAGAAACAGTTTGTCTCAATAATTATCTACTGTCATCAAGATATCAGCCCCATGATTGCTAAGGTATTCTAAAAGTTCTTCAACAGTCTTCAGCTTTAAAATTTGATTTAAGGCGGGTGGCAGGGGCAGCTGTCTCATTTTTTCTAGTCATTTGTAATCAGACGCGAGATGGAAGTGGGTCCAATGTCAGAAGAACATGATTGAATTAACTGGTCAACTATAATCCGACAGGTACAGCAGAATTGCAAATATGATATCTTTTCAAGCTACTGAACTGCTGGCCAACTGCCTCGTTTGTCTAGCGATTAGTATGTTAGACAGCAGATCACAAGATCCTGTTTCAATCCCCCAGGTATTAGGTTTATCTGTATCATTAGTACCAGCCCGGAATTTGGAAATTTGTGGTGATTCACCCCCATGACTTAGAGAGCACGTTAAACTGTTGGCTTGTGCCTCTCTTTCCCGTTTTGTCGTAGCTGACGTCCCAAAAGACTACGAAAGTAGAGGAAAAGAGTGTACACCTGTTTGCGCGCTCACTTACACAGATGAGCACATACCTTGATGAGCGGGTCAGGGTAGCGCAGCGTGCGGCCGTCGTGCGTCACGAGGAAGGGCACGTTCTTGGGCCCCGTGCCCACGCGCCGCACCTTGCACAGCTTGTACTGCGAACACACACCATCACTATGTTACTAATTAAGACATTCCAAAGCAAAACGATTGTGCAAATAGCAGATTCTAAACCAGCAGCCCAACACTTAAATAAGATATGCTTTGCCAACTACATATGGACAACATATTGGTCGTAAGTTAAAGAGCGCACGGGTAACACTATTGATATCCCTTCCCAAATGTCGCTTGGTGACGATATAAACATATGCAATCTATTCGCAAATCAATTTTCTTCATTTCATTTTATTTACGAGCTCTGAATAACTCGCGCGTGGTACAGCGAGTTATTCAGAGCTCGTAATAATAATAATAATTTGCTATACTCGGTGAAGAGCAGGAGAATCTGCACGCCTAAAGGATAGATTTTAGGTTTTGCATACTATTAAATTTGTTGAGTGTTTAGGAGTCACAAATAATTACTGTAACATCAAAACATGTACCACATTCTAGCAAATATAATAAATGTATATTAGCTTTTTTGTTTGAGACGATATACTTCCCATGTGGTCCCATTTTCACCAGATCAAGATGAAGGGATCCTGGAAAAATGTATTAACTTGAGCGTTTGCTAATATTATTCAATATTTATTAAAAAAGCACCTTACATGTTATCAAGTAAAACTGATGATGAAGAGACCACATAGGGCCACCGGAACTACTCAATAAGGGGTATTTCTAGTTGCATTTTGACCATGGTATATCGTAGGTAAGCAATACATGCTCATTACTGAGAAATATTTGGCTATTAAATATATTACTTAGACATGATTGCGAAACTACCCACTAAATTACGCATGAAAAAAAAAAGCTCACTTTGTAATTTAACTAAAAAGCAAGAAATAAATATTTTCTACAACCTTTTTAATTCTGTGCAAGTAAAATGCAGAAGATTACACATACAAAATGACATACTGCATGGTAAAAACATGCAAAAATTACTCAACTTAAAAGATGATAGACTACTTTTTTCCAGGAAGTATATGATTGTTTTATAATTTTAAACTATTGTTTTGCTTAGAACCACAGTATTTTATTTAAATTGCATTAAATCTGAGAACCTTTTTCTAAAAGACAAAAAGAGACCAGAACTAGGTATATAATATGTTCACTAAATTCAGCTGGATTTCTATGAGCGATCGAAAGATTTTGAACAAAGTAAAGCAGTCGCTTATTATATATTAAAAAAATTGTTGTGATATTTTTAGTTCTTTTATTTGGTTCTTCTATTTTTATGCAATGGAATGTTTAATTTATTTCCTCGAGATCCTATACATGACTTACTATGGAAAAAGAATGTAAGTTGGTCGCTCTCAAAGAATTCCACTGTATTTCCTAAATACTGTTCAAGTCTGTTTATAATTTGGTAGTAAATTGATCTGTTTTTGTGCTCGACATACCCCCCGCAGCGCAAGGCCGTAGACAAGGACGTCGCTAACAAGTAAGAGGCTCTTGTCCAATCAGGATCAAGTATTCTTAATAGAGAAAACATAATTTTAATTCTTTAGATTATAACTTTCTAAGAGAAAATCTAAATGAAAATAAACTGTATTTAAATTTATGTTTAGGTATACTGTTATAAATGCCTATACAAAGTAGAACATACATGATACATCTTAAGGGTTGATATTTAAAGAAATATATTTTTTTTTTCTGAAAAATTGTAAATAACTCTAGGAGTAATGCATATTTTAGTTAAAATTAGTTTAATGAACATTGAGAAAATAACTCGTGGAAATGATTGTTTTTAAAGATGAAATTAACTTTTTACAGCATGTTAATTGTTGACCTGAAGAAAATGCAAAATAAGAAACAGTAAATTATTACTTTGTTGATGCCATTGGCAATGTGGTGGCCGGTGTTTGTTTTGAGTGAAATCTGAATCTACTTTACCAGACTTTACATCAACAATCTAGATTGGATAGCTGTGAACACATGGATAGCTTTCTTGTCTGACTTAAGACTGGCCCCTGATTCAGACTCAAACAATTTACTCAAATTTCCAACTACTCAACTAACCTTAGCTTCCTCTGGTGTTATCCTATGAATTGTGAATCGACCTTTGACATCATAAATCAGGCGGAACAGTTCATTGGTCTTCTCAATTGATACCACATCTGAAAACATACAATACATGCTATGGTAAACAATGCATTCAATACGGTATCTGTAATGTCCTCGTAGCTGCACCACCAATTGATGCAATGCCGACTGGTGCGGTGCTGGGACTGCTGGGTAAATGTCTGTCAATGATCTCGAAAAGTTTTGCAAAGTAAGGAAAAACTATATTATTATGTATTTCTTATGAGGCTTATATTAAATTATAAATAGAATTGTAATTATGATTAAATAACTATTCCTCAACCGGAATTCTACCCTATACCATTGTGTTCATAATTAAATAATCTTCATTTGTATTTAATTTAAATTCAATAATCAGAACGATGCATAATGGTAGTATCGATTTACCTGATTATACCTGGCTACGGAGAGTTGTTACCGGAAAAGAATGGGCAACCTAACCTTTGCATATTCTATGGGCTTCATACTTTCGAACGGTATAGAATTTGTCTAAATAATCAAACCGGTGAAAAGTTCAAAAAACAGGTATTTAGATAATATATACAACCTGAATACTGGAGATTATTCATTGAAGTCTCTCAAGAAGAGTTTGCAATTTGTATCAAATTGCTCCCATATATATACTAAAATACCCAAAGACATCATGTGACAAAAACACTTGAGGTAAGTAAAATATGATATATTATATCTTTAAACTATTCAATAAAATAATTACGTATTATAATCAATTTCCTAAAAATGCAATTCACTTGTATACAGAAGCCGACAGGAGGCTGGATAGTTGCATCTCTTAGAAATATCCCCTCAGTGCTCTCAGGAAGTTCACTCGGTTTATTGCGCCTCGTAATGCAGTGGGACAGCCAGGCGTACACCAACAGGCGAAGGTACTCACCCATGAAGCCGGCAGGGTAGGTGGGATCCGTGCGCACCTTTCCGTCCACCTTGATGAGCCGCTGCTTGACGATCTTCAGCACCTCGTTGCCCGTGAGCGCGTATTTGAGCCTGTTCCGCAGGAAAATCACGAGCGGCAGGCACTCGCGAAGCTTGTGAGGGCCGGTAGAGGGCCGTGGCGCGTACACGCCGCCCAATTTGTCCAACATCCATGCTTTAGGAGCGTTTAATCGCTTCAAATGCTTTTTAGGTCCACGAGCCTAGAACGTAAACAATTCGTCTTCAAAGTAACTTATTCATTGATCATTTCACGTCAACTCTGATGATCTAATGTAAAATAGAGCTTAAAATTAAAAAACTTTTCATGTGTAAGGTTGATTAAAATGAGCCGACAAAAATGTTTTCGATCACTTAAAAGTCCAAAAATATGATACTTATTCTGAACAATGGTCCAAAATAAAATAAAAACATTTTTACTAAATAATCGGTAACTACGTAAAATACCTCGAAAACATCATATATATAAATAATCCGTAGATTTTTATGGATTAAACAGAATTTTTACAAAATAAACTCACCATGTTGGACACAAATTATGATCAAAAGGAACGTCAGCCGTCAACGTCAAATAAATGTCAAATAAACTCTAGGTAACACAGAGTATATAAAAAATTATTGCTTTTAATGTTGTTTTTTAATTTCTTCTCTTTAGGAAAGGCAAAGACCATTGACCATACAGCCTACTCAATCGAAAAATGTTTGCTTAAGTATTGTTCATATTAAGTCAAAGCCTCTTCAGTCGTATTTTCACCTTTGTTTTAATTTATTATCATTATTGTAATGATTCATCTGAATGTTTCATTCTTCTCTTCGCATTCTTACAATTTGTCACATCTTGTACATATAATTTCAGTAATCCACTTCTCTAATTTTCTTATCTTTTAACTTCTAAATTAATAAAATTTCTTTAATTGTGCTATCGATAAATTTGTACAAATATTTATATTTCAAAGGATTTTTCAACCTTCAAATAAATATAACTTTAATTATCAACCAGCATAAGGCGCTGAATGCTGAAAGATGCACAAGAAAATAATATATGATTCAGTGTTTGATTTTTATTGCTGTTACAAAGATTACACTATGAAGAGTCCAAATCTTAAATGGCATTTAATAGAGTAATATCTTCCGTTTCTATAAATCTCGTCTTAACAAAACAAGACTTGTTATTTACATCTTTCTTAAAATTACACCACAATTCCTTGATAGCATGTTCAGGGGAGTTCCGTATCTCTTGACAATGCTTCACCAAAATATTTTTCAAATATGAATATCTGTATTAGGTAGGGCAGCACTACAAAGTAATAATATCATTTTGACAGTTTTTACGTTAAAAATTAAAATTCGTTATTGTTTGTGCTAAAAAGTCTTTTATATTATATATATTATATAAAATTGACAATGACTTCCACGCAAAGCAAACCATCTTTCATGCAAAGAATAATCTTTCACGCCAGTGCAGGAACCCAAATTTGTGCAATTTCAACTCCACTTGAATGAAGTTAATCTGTTTTCTTTTTCATTTTGCACGAACAGCCCTCTTCTGCAGTACAAAAATAGAATCAATATCAGCAGCATTAATGCTGTGAAAAGTAACTAAAATACACAAGCCTGGCAGTTTCTATATCTTGTCATACTACGTATCTTTTTAACCGCGTATGATGCAGAGCTAAGTCTGTCTAGTTGTTGAACATTAGGTAACATGAATTTATTACACTTGGTTTTTTTTCCGTTCAGAGCTAAATTATTGACCTCAAACCATTGTACTACTTTAGCGAGACATTTGTTTACTTCGTCAAGACTTGTTTCGCTTCGTATTATTTTAAACATCAGTGATGTATCATCCGCAAACAATACTATCCTGTGATTGTCCTTAGCAAGGTAAGGAAGGTCATTCATGTTAATGAGGAACATAAAAGGTCCTAATATAGACCCCTGAAAGACACTTATTTTCTCAAATGACCGCTTCCCATTAACGTCAACTTTTTAAATTCTAGAATTTAAATAGGAAATCATTAAATCTAGAGTTATGCTCTGAATTCCATAGTGATGTAATTTTCTGATTAATGTCTCATGCTGAACATAATTAAAAGCCTTGAACAAATCACAGATGACGCCAAGTGCGTCTCGTGACTCCTCCCAGGCTTGAAATTTATTATGTATCAACTTAACACCAGCATATTATTAGAATGAAATCTGTCTATAATATAATAATTCAGATATATAACACAGACGTTATAGATACAATAACAAAAGAACAAAATATAATCGAATGCTATGTCATAATTATTTTAAATCAAGGAACAATGAATCCATGAAATCAGTACTAAAATAGCAATGAACCGATTTTCTGTACGGATTAATCACAACTCTACAAAAAAATTTTTTTAATATAAATTTAGTGAGGAAACTTTGTACGGACTCAAAAATGAATAGAATCGGTGTTTTCCTTGTGGTTTTAAAACAATCTTGAATCTGCCATCATAGGCTCTAATTTCAACACTGCCACAAATCATAAAAGCTTAACTACAACTATTAGTCTGTGGTGGTAGTGATCTGTTAAATGTCAATGAATGTCCATCTTAATTACAGTTTTAGGTTATTTAATAACCTTTCATAAATATTTTTTCTTAAAAGAAGCTTGTTATTAGGTACTTATATTTGGATCGACTACACATTTTTAATGGAAACGTCTGATGAAAGCTTTGCTTGGACAGATGCTTCTAGTGATTCTAGTAAAGATATGTATGTTTAGACTATCAATTTGTACTTTATTCTAGAAATCTATAACTGAACAAATGTAGTAAGTTCCTCCGAGGTGTTACTTTTTTCGAGAGAAAATACCAGTGCCAGTGTACCTATTTAATTTAAAAAGTTTTAGGTCTGATTTAAATAAGTGGTGGTATTTATCTTTTTTTTATAATTATTAATTAATGGACTAAGCCGATAGCCCACGTGATGGTAAGTGAAAAACCAGCGCCTATAAACAGACCAACACTCGCAGAGCATGCAAGAAACATATCCTGCAAAGGGTTGTCCTTGCGTCCATCAACCTGAAGCGTAGAGGTAAAGCCCCATGTTCCCACAATTACACCGGCAACCTCAGACCGGAACACAGCATTGTGACAATGCCACTAAGCGGCAGAACTTGCCAGGCAGCCTAAAGTATGCCTCATTTCCTGCCAAAGAAAATATTTATACACTACCTGTTTCCAATTAATTTGATAATTCCCACTAAAAACTTTTTAAATATCTAGTGCACATAGTTGAAAAGTATTTGTTTCTTAATACAAAATGTGATTAATATCAGTTACATTTTTTTATGGATTAACATTGCATTCAAGTGTAAACAGTGGCGTGCATAGGTGGTATGCAAATGATATAACATGAAGAAAATGTTCAAGCAAAATTTAATAAATAAATAAATAAAAAAAAAAGTTTGAGTTATAAATACTAAAGGGTAGGCTTTTTATAACTTTTACAATGCCTATCCTTAAGTTTTTTATAACTTGTACTGGAGGTTTTCTACATTTTGTATCATCTGCATGCCCTGTGCATACCCTCTAGGCACGCCACTGAGTGTAAGTGTAATATATCATATACACTGAAATGGTTAAATTCCTTTTTTCAGGGGTTTGGTCGTAAAGCAAAATAAATCAGAGCATCATTCTGATGAAGGAGAAGCTAGCAATGAGATGCCACAATTTGTTCAAATTAAAGAAAAAAAACGAGTAAAGAAACGGAAAAGGGATATGATTCATGAGGAAATTGAGAATGATAATAGTGATTATCAAATAAACAGGTCTATAAAGTCTGAGCCAAGCAGTGACTTTGATGGTCCTAAAAGTAATAAGAGACATAAAAGTAATGTAACCAGCATCAACAGCAACTATAATGAATCCTTACATGAAGCTGAGGAATACCTTAATCTTAGAGTCAAACAAGAGCAGTGCTCTTTCATGGAACCTACTCCAGTGAAAACAAAAAAGAAAAAAAAGTGCAAAGTCATACCTGAAGCAATTGAAAACCAGGAATTAGAAATTCATATTCCTTTAAAAGTGGAAATTGGTATTGAAGATAACCATTTAGATACTTCTTCCCTTGTTAATGGTGAACTTTCAGAAATAAGTGAAAAAGATGTTAGTAAAAGAAAGAAGAAGAAGAAGAAAAAGAAAAGGTCATCAGTGGATAATGACAGCACTGAAATATTTCAAGATCAAGACCATAGTAATAAGAAAAAGAAGAAGGACAAAGAAATCGAGTCTAATAGCAATGATGATGTTGAATTTCAAAATGGTGTAAATACTACTACCAGTCAAATTATAAGTTCAACATTACTTAACTCTTTTCAAGATAATGACAAGGAACAATCTAACAATGAAATACTAAGTGTATCAACCCTTCTTAATAGTCAGGAATCTGTTGAAATGGAAAAAAAAGCTTCTAGAATATCAGACAGAATAAGGTATGAAGATGACAGTGTTGATTATCAGCTTGAAGAATATGCACCTAAAATTGAATTATCAATTCAACTTAAACAATTCATTAGTTCTAATAACAATTTAATAGCATTGCAAGCCAATTTGCCAAGTAATTCTGTGTTAAGTGAAGATGATGAAGTTTGGATTGTTAAAGGACCACATGAAATTTCTGTTGGAGATTTTGAGAATACAAATGTAACATTAGACAGTAAGCAGAAAGTAAAGCTAAATGGAAAAACTTATGACAGCATTATAGATACTAGCACATGTGCAGTACCAATCCTATTATATAACAAAAATAAAGCATTCATGAGAAATATGCCTTTAATGGGTGTTATTCATCTGCGTAAAAGGATTCCTAAAGTTCACATTCCATATGAGTCTTTGATGACAATTAATAATGAAAGTAGTTTTATTCCTTTGCCAGATACTAAATGCCGCCACCCATTGTTTGGGATCAATTACAAAAAAGCTATCAAAATTCCAACAGCCATATCAAAACAATTAAATTCATCAAATGCTTCCTCTAATACAGACAATAAAAAGAAAAAAGTACATAAAATTAAAGAGAAACATGAGATTGAATCTGACATTGAAGTAAAACCAAGTAATAATGTTTTACACTCTAAAAAAAAGAGAAAAAAAATTAAAGAAGAAAAAAATGAGATTGAATCTGAAAAAGAGGTGAAAACAAGCTCCAATTTGTTTAACTCCAAGAAAAAGAAACAGAAACTTAAAGGAAGTCCAATTCAATTTGACAATGAGGTAAAATCAAACATTGGTGAACAACAAAACAGAAAGAAAAGAAAAAACAGTGAAGAGATGCTGGTAGTGCCTAAGAAAGCCAAACGTGTGAAGCTAGACTTGAGCAGCGCTGATGCATGGGAGTCGGAGCAAGCCATAGAGAAGACTCTCTTTGACTTTTAACAATTACAAGTTTTATTTTTACCATTAAATTGTTATTATTTGGCAAAATTTAATCCTTTTATTTTAATAATAAAAGGGATGACATTAGTAGTAATTAATGTTGACTTTAGTCTTGGGGGGCCAAGTTCAAATTCCAGCATGCACCTCTAACTTTTTTAAGTTTTCATATTTTAATTGCTTATGATGCACATAGCATTAGAAGCAATTAAAATATGACAAGTGAAAAAAAAAAGACAAAACAATCGAGGACATCTGGATGTCTGCCGTATGTCAAAGTCAAAAATATCTTTATTGAAGTAGGGTAGGTGGCACTTTTGATGCGTATGGATCTGGCACTCTCAGGACCGTAAAAATTAACGTTTCAAAGCAGTTTTTTTTTAAATCTTCAAATTGCAGCGCGCTGTTTGTTATTGTAAGTCTCTGGGTAATTCGTTGTTGTTTCATTACATTTAATAAAAAACTAAAAAATATTGATGTTTAATGTATAGTTATGAAAATTGCGTTCGTTGACAATGCGATGTCGAGAATGTCGAAAATGTAGAAAGTTTTTTTTTTTAATCGTTTTACGTCATTGACTACATTTTTATATAATAATAAAAAAATAAAATTTTCTTTTCTCTTTTGTCAGAGTTAATAACTATTTTTTTCTTTATTTCTAAGTATAAGGTAACAAGCTAATCACAACTACTTCTTGGTACATATTCAAAATCAACTTTTCATTAGTTTCACCGATCAATCTCCTTCGTGCCTTCTTTATCTACAAGACATTGGCGAAGTACCTTGTGCCCAGTTGGCACAAACAAAAGCCATAAACAAGAATTAAATTAAAGTATAAGGTAAACTTAAAAGTACTATTTTTTCTGTTTTCTTTTTTTATCTGTATTGCGCCTTTTGATCTTTATTCTATGTCAACGTCTTCTTTTCTTTTTATTATGGAGGGTAGAGGTAAGGAGAGTCATCTTATATGGGAGAAAAGTTGAAAAAGTTTCCAGTGTATGCGCTAAATAACAGTTCAAAAATCCTCCACAATGGCGCTGGTGGATCCACAGGGTATGGTATGAATGTAGCAATCGTCGATGAATTGAAGTATGCCGAGTTAAAAAAATTAATGTCATTATCGACTAAAGTAGTTAATTATTGAGAATTTCAACAACTTACGTTGTACAAAATATTGTGGTAAATATAACCTTACTTCCTTGTATCTCCATACTTCCTTGTTTATTTTTCAAGCCTACTCTAACAATATTTATATTTGGCGCTTCTTTTAAAAGTTACCCTGATGCAAATGTGGCGCCATCCTAATTTAATACATTTTGACGACACTTTTTCATATACACAGATGACTCTCCTTACCTCTATCCTCCATATTTTTTATGCAGCACGTTGTATTTCGCCAATTTCACGTATATTTGCAAGATCCACTGTAGCGCCATCTAGTTCTGTAATGTGGAGACCGCTTCAAACCGTGATTGTCAAAAAATAAACATTACATAAATATAGCGCTATACTTTTTATTAATCTTAGTATTCCAATATATATGTACATATGAATTTTAAAAAGAGAAATAGTAGCTAGCAGGCTCTGGAATGTTTTACAGTAAAACTTGGTCTGGGAGATCAATCACTTGAAATAATTAGACAAGTATTTGTAAATGTTAATATGTGTAAAGTAAGTGTGTGAAACTGCTTTATTTTTATCATTTATTCACAAGTGTAATTTCCTATGATGGTAAATTACGCGCTAGAAATCTTAGATTATGGCATGACAATGCAAGCTGTGATTAAGTCGAGGACAGCCTCTAGATGTATACGCGCACACGTTCGATGCGTGCGCGTATTTTTTTGTACGTAGATATTACTCATCATGCTAAGTGAAGTAGTAACATGCAATGAAGTTATTTAACTCGCTAATTATCGGCATCATGTAATTCTGAGCTCGTATCCCCGAGTTCAGCGATGTACTGGCGAATGATTTGAGCGAAGCTCTCGTCGACGACGAAGCCGAGGCTCAACGCGCGAGAGTGGTCCAGCGCGGGCGGCAGCGACGCCACGATGCGCTCCACGCTCTCGTCGCGCTCGAAGCGCACGCGCGCCGCCGCCGCCGCGCCCGCCGTCTCGCGCAGCGCCGCCAGCATGTCGCGCACCGACACGCTCAGGCCGGGCAGGTTCAGCACGCGCCGCGCGCCCAGCGCGCCCGCCGGCAGCGCGGCCGCGTGCAGCAGGTTGCGCGTGGCGGCCGCGGGGCTGCTCAGCCACACGCGCCGCTCCGCGCCCACGGGCAGCACCGCGGCCCGCCCGGCCAGCGGCTCGCGCACCAGCGCGCTGGCGAACGACGTGACGGCGCGGTTGGCGCTGCCGCCGCGCACGCTCACGGTGGGCAGGCGCACCACGCGCGCGTCCAGCAGGCCGCGCCGCGAGTAGTCGCTCAGCAGCAGCTCGGCCATGGCCTTGGCGGCGCCGTACGAGCTGCGGGGCGCGGGCGCGGCGCGCTCGCACGGCGCCGCCAGCTCGGCGCCGTACACGGCCACGCTGCTGGCGAACACGAAGCGCAGCGCGGGGCGGCCGCGCGCCGCGTCGGCCAGCGCGCGCGTGGCGTCCAGGTTGACGCGCAGGCCCAGGTCCAGCTCGGCCTCGGCGTGGCCGCTGACGGCGGCGGCCAGGTGGAACAGCGCGCCGCAGCCGGGCGGCACGGCGCGCGCGGCCGCGCCCGGCGCCGTGAGGTCGAGCGCCAGCGCGGTGACGCGCGGGTCCCGCGCGGGCGGCGGCGCCAGGTCCACGAGCAGCAGGCGCGCCACGGGCAGCGGCGAGCGCGCGTCCAGCAGCGCGTCGGCCAGGCGCCGGCCCAGGAAGCCGGCGGCGCCGGTGATGACCACGTCCATGTCGCTCCGAGGCGGGGCCGGTCGATCGGCAGCTACCTACCGGTATATACCCCGGTTCTGTCTCATTACGAACGATAATATTATGTGAAGTCGAGATAAGAGGCACCGGGTTAGAGGCGAAACGGCGATAAGTAAATGGCGATAATAATAATGCCCGCGTCGGCCTAACGATAAGCTTGTTCGAATATGGCTCGTGAGGTCCTGGCTACGATTTTCGGGAATATTGCTATGAGGGTTTTTCAATCACGATCAAAACCCAACCGACTCCAGTAGACCCAATAGATACATTGTGATGGATAAAAAAAAGCGATTAACAAGAACCCAGAATCAATTCCTGTTGTCTATAATAAACGTTTAGTAGAATATTGAAAATTAAGTTAATAGAATAACTTTGATTTAGGTATCTATGTAAACTTAATTTATTTTTATTTAAATATATAGGGCTTTGATTAATTTCACAGATTATTTTCAATAAACTAGTATACAATATCAATATCACTGAAGCTATCACAACATTATCGTTTAACAAAGACTCATACGGTTCATACGGTTTTCACCAATGAACGGATTTATGGTTTTTTTTAACTACATACTCTGGTTGTCCTATTGTCACCAAGTGAATGATGGATGATGATGAACCATTTGATGAGGGGATCTAATCAATATCAAAGGAAATCCACAAATTTTATAGCCATGGATAGTGTGTAACACGTAGGCAAAGCCGTCAGGTACAGTTAGTTTTTTAAAATAACAGTACCAAAGGTTGATACACCAAATTGCTTTAACAATAGTATGTTTTTGAACGATTTACATAATGTCAATCTGACAGCTGCCTGACATTGAGAAGGTCATCTGGAGGATACAATTGTCATAATAAATCTTGCTTCATTGGCCGTACGGAGGAGGGAACTACAATTTATAATATTTTTCAATGTAACTGATAATAGTCATAGGCGATAACTATCCTGAGAATATCGTCTACATCGAACAAATATTTTCAGCATAAACTACTATTAAATGTGCTTCAACTTTAAGTTTGAAAGTTTATAAAGTAAGTCTCATTTTAAATTTTGTATTTAAAAGTTATTTTTAGTCATGATTGTGTATATAAATTTTTTTAATAAATATGTCAAGTTAGTAATAGTGCTAAGAATTAGATATTTAGAATTGCTTATGTAATATATTAAATTAGGTACCTATATTTACAGAACATATTGTGTACCTACCTGCATAATGTCTTTCAAATAACTACCAAATGAAACGTTATTGTTTTACGAGTTGTATTCAATCAATTCTTAGCTCTAGTTATTATCACTAAAGTAGTAACAGTTCAAATTAAAAAGTCAGTATCAGTAAGTGTGGATTGATCTGTTAGCAATGCAATTACGGTAACAGAGTTGTTCGCATACTCTGCAACTGCCTGCAAGTGCAGTAGTTTTCTAGCTTTGGGGTTTCAATCTATGTTGGCCATGATATTTTGTTGCTTATCAAGTCATATTACTGAAATAGGAAGTGTAAAGGTATGTCTTTAAATTATGATTAAAAAACTTCAGACATATATATTAAATGAATTAATGAAATAACCATAATTAATGTTGTGGTTTGGGTAATAATAACTTGTCCTCCATTTTTTTATTGTTATATTTATTAGGAAGAGGAGTTTTCACACAATTGCAAATTTTCAGTGTTGTGTAGAAAAAAGGTGTGGAATTACTTACCACTCAATAAACCATGATAACTTCACTGTCACCTGTAATGTTTTAATTCGCCCCCTGAGGATCCAGAGTTGCTTATTCTGTAAATGTCACTGAGATACATTTCCTTAGTTTTTTTTGGCCTTTTATCTATCTATACTTATAATAAAACCAACTGGTATATACTTTACATTTATTATTTTTTGAAAATTAAAAAGAAAGAAAGAACCCAGAAAAAAGTTATATACAATTTTTGTATGTTGGGTTATGCATAATCATCATATCCATTCATATCTGGTCTGTTAATGGGTTGGTAGGCCTTCTTGTGGAAGTATTGTGTTGATAGGCCTCATTTAATGGCCTCTGCCCCAAGGTACAAGTCTTGTTCCACAGTGAGACAGGTTTGGTAGACTCCACTCGCCTCTGAGAACATGGCAAAGTAAGGCCTGCAGGTTTCCTCATGGTGGTTTCCTTCACTGCCAAAGCAAGTGATATTTTAATTGTTTAAACGCACATAGCTTATAAAAGGAGTGAGGAGCGTTCTGAGATTCGAACTCAGAACCCCCAGAAGTGTAGCTAAAGTCCTGATCACTAAGCTATCACCAGTTTCATATACATCACATTGAATGTTCCTGCATCACTTAGAAACAAGTGCAATTTGGTATATTTGTAGCAGAGGTGCTGTGGTAAATGCAGCTCAGAGCAATACAGTTGTCACCACACCCACACCTCTTCCTGGGTACCCTGGGCAGTATTTCCAAAAAAATCTAAAATATATTTTAATAGGAGTATTCCCATCATGAAATTATTGTTCAGTAAATTTTTTTGTAATTTGAACATAAACTTAAACAAACAAAGTAAATTTAACTTAAATGATTTAAACCCTCGCTAGTCGTTCTGGACTACGAAGCGTTTTAGCGTACGTCGAACTTTCTAATTACAAACATTACATGTACGCACACACGAACATGTCAATTACATACGCACACACATCTACAGGAACATACATACATACATACATACATACGCACAGTCATTTACAAATACACGCACAAACACACCTTTTTCACAAACACACAGACACACTTCAGTTAAAAGAAGCGCCAAATATAAATATTGTTAGAGTAGGCTTGAAAAATGAACAAGGAAGTATGGAGATACAAGGAAGTAAGGTTATATTTACCACAATATTTTGTACAACGTAAGTTGTTGAAATTCTCAATAATTAACTACTTTAGTCGATAATGACATTAAATTTTTTAACTCGGCATACTTCAATTAATCTACGATTGCTACATTCATACCATACCCTGTGCATCCACCAGCGCCATTGTGGAGGATTTATGAACTGTTATTTAGCGCAACAACTGGACACTTTTTCAACTTTTCTCCCATATAAGATGACTCTCCTTACCTCTACCCTCCATACTCTGCAACACAGGTTTTCCTACCGCAGAGGTGTAAGGTAATTCAAATCTCTGTAACCAAAAATTGTCAAGCTTGAAGAAATGAATATAATCTAAATTTTAAAATAATTGTATTTCTAATCTATGGTGAGCTCCCTACGAAACACGATTAGGTGCATGCGCGTGAAGTCATCTTAGTTTAAGCTAACCTTAGCGACAGCATATACCTGTGCGTATCTACGATGACTTTCGTTTTATCTAAATAAAACTGGAAAAGAATTGAAAGGAAAGGGAAGTATTAAAACATCAATAAAGAGAAATAATCTTTGTGTACCTAATAATAATCTTTGAGTTTGTCTTATTTGGACGGTTTAGAGGAAGGTTTTAGACTTTGTAAGTTTGTGGGGGGGTGAGGTTCGCTTTTCTGTGTACAAGTATAAAAGGCAAAGGTGACTGACTGACTGATCTATCAAAGCACAGCTCTAACCACTTGACGGATGTGGCTGAAATTTTGCACACAGATAGTAATTACAACGTAGGCATCCGCTAAAAGGATTAAGGAAAGGATTTTTGAAAATTCCAAACCTAAGAGGGTTAAATGGGGGATGAAAGTTTGTATAAAATCATTCATTAATCGATTTATTTTTCAATTTACGGCAATTAAATTTTGATCCTAGGTTTCCTATTTAAAAAAGAAATACGTGTTTTACAAATTTAAAAAATTCCACTGGACATTTTGATGCCTATTTTCCTATTGTTGCGAAAAAAATTACTCAGCGTCATATAAAGTATGTGAATAGAAGTGCATGATCGTTTGCCTGACGTTTTCAGAACTTAATGGAATAATGCAGGGTCTTGAGGTAGCATCTGTCGTAGAGGACCGCACTCCTTTACTTGAATTGGGAGTGAGAGGGATCAAGAGGTGCCTGTTCTAGAGCGTGACTTATGCCTCTTACATCTTCAGTACACAGTGAAACTTTACCAGAGTTCTTGACTGAGGTAGGTAGCACTGATGAATTTGCGTTGTCATTAATGATTGAAAAAAGCAAAAAGGAACGTAGTGCTCGATATACTTATTAAACAAGAAAAAATCAAGTAAGAGAGCACGAAAACCATATAGCCAACTAAGCCACAATCACATCACATCATGTCTAGATATCTATGAAAATATCCCAATATTCACAGGCAAGCTGATGGCCAGGCTGAAAATCCTGAAGTGCACAGACAAACTGCTTGCATTACCGAACGATCTTTCGTTTGAATTTAAACGGTTACAGTTTCCTCTAAAAGTATGTTTTGGAATCCCTATAAACAAGTCTCAAGGACAGACTTTCAAAATAGCGGGAATACTACTTTTCACATGGGCAGTTCTAGCTTGCTCACACGTGAGCTCACCCAGTAGCTTGGTAGTTATGGCGCCTACTGATAGATCAGTAAAGAATATTGTCTATAAAAGAGTTTTATAGTTCATATTTTTCTATTAGCAACAAGACATTTTTTAAACCTTCGTAGTTAAAATTTACCAAATCAAAAATTGAACTTAACGTGGGCGAGGCCGCGGCAAAAAGCTAGTTTAATATAAGATGTATCGCCTATATTTGAAGTAGTAAGTAATAAACGTGAAATCACCAAGAGCAGTCTTTTCATTAGAGCCAACTTCCCCTCGGCAGCATGCTGCGTCCTGCCGCTCATGCTGGTGTACCTGCTGGGCCAGCACTTTACAATGTTAGGAATTGTTTTGGTTAACCTTCTGCCTTCCTTCTTCTAATAAAAAATGAAGTTTAGTGATTGGGCGACTATAGGCATTTACAAAAGCAGGGATAAGTTGTATGTTGTATGCTATATGATGAAAAACAATACAATCAGACTCCAACTTTCCTTGAATATGTAAAAAGTTACTCCAAAACATTTAAAAATGTTTGTAGACAAGCTAAGTCGCTACATTAAAGATCGGATAGTAAAATCTGAAAACAAAATACAAACAACCTGGAAAATTGTTAATAATGAATCTGGGAAAACTAAATCTCGAGACGGAAATTTTGAATTAATTATTAATAATAATATGGTAACTACTGATACAGAAGTTGCTAGTACTTTTGAAAACTTTTTTCAGAATGTTCCTATTTTGTTAACAGATTCACTAAATTCCTCACCTACTGCAGCTCAGAATTTATTAAGAGGCAACATTAATGAGTGCAAAGTTTTATTTCATTTCAAACATATAGATGCATCGGATATCAGTAAAAACTTCAAGTTGTTAAAATTAAAGAAAACAGGTGATATATGGGGAATGTCGGTAAAGGTAATATCTCAAATTATTGACGTCATTGCTCCTCTTTTAGCCATAATTTTCAATGAATGTGTTGATTTAGGTACTTTCCCGAACCTAATGAAACATAGTAAACTCATTCCTCTATTTAAATCTGGTAATAAAAATGATATAAACAATTACAGACCTATCTCAATCTTACCAGCTCTTAGTAAGATAATTGAAAAAATTATATTAAATCAACTCTTATATCATTTTAATGTAAATAACTTACAGGGTGTACCCTGAGCAGTATGGCTTCACTAAAGGTCGTAGCACAACGGACGCAGGCGCTAAGCTTATAAAACATGTTTATGATGCCTGGGAATGTTCACAGAACGCCATGGGTGTTTTTTGTGATCTATCTAAAGCTTTCGATTGTGTTGATCATAAAACCTTGCTTCTTAAGTTAAGCCACTATAGTATCCAAAACGTTGCACTAAATTTGGTTGCCTCTTATCTCAGCAATAGAACCCAAAGAGTTTGCATAAATGATGCAAAGTCTCAGGGTTCAAATACCTCAATGGGTGTCCCACAAGGCTCGATTTTGGGTCCTTTTCTATTTTTAGTGTATATAAATGATCTACCGTACCATGTCAGTGGAACATGCGACATTGTATTGTTTGCAGATGATATATCTCTAATTTTTAAGACTGATAGGAGTAAAGATAACTCTGACGAAGTAAACCGTGTTATGCCGCATGTGTCGCACGGGTTTACAGTTAACAACTTACTTTTAAATGCAAAAAAAAACAAAGTGTGTCGAATTTATCTTACCAAATGTAAAGAAAATTGATAAAAATATAATGATAAATGGTGAATCACTAAAAATAGAGACTTCCACAGTTTTTCTGGGCGTGACCTTGGATAATAAGCTACAGTGGGGTGCCCATATAGATTCACTAGCGGGTAAACTAAGCTCGGCTGCCTACGCAGTCAGAAAAATTAGTCAGATTACTGACGTTGAAATAGCTAGGCTAGTTTATTTTGCGTACTTTCATAGTGTTATGTCCTATGGAATCTTGTTATGGGGTAAAGCAGCTGATATCGAAACTATATTTATATTGCAGAAAAGAGCTGTGCGGTCAATATGTAAACTTAAATCACGCGAATCCCTCCGTGAGAAGTTTAAAGAAATAGGCATACTTACTGTAGCTTCACAATATATTTATAACAATATAGTATTTGTAAGACAACATATTAGTCTTTATAAACAAAAAGTGGACATAAACAGTCGACTTACAAGAAATGGTCATAAATTAGTGTCATCTGCATATCGTCTGCGTAAGGTACAGGGATCATTTGTGGGATTGAGTATACGCTTTTATAATATGATTCCTAAGGTGATTTTAGACCTGCCAATGCACAAGTTTAAAGAATTTGTTGAAACACATTTATTACAGCGAGGTTACTATACAATTGATGAATTTTTTAATGACAAGGTTGCTTGGAAGCATCCGGCTCCGCTTTCAGCTCTCACAAGATAGAAAAATGAATGTTAAAATGCAAAATGTAAATTGTTGATGTTGGAAAAGAGCAACTGCTGAGTTTCTTGCCGGCTTCTTCTCGGTAGAATCTGCCTTCCGAACCGGTGGTAGAATCACTATAAACAGACAGACTTGACGTTTCAAAAGTGCTTATATTGGGCCTACTTGAAATAAATGAATTTTGAATTTGAATGCTGATTGCTAATATGTCTGTGTGTTTGTTTGTTATCTGTATGTATTTGGCCCAGACGTTGCATTCCGGAGATGGAATTAGGGATATCGGGATACCAAGCGAGGTATCCTGTTAAGCACATTGTAACCGTTCTCTCTCGGTTAATAAAAACAATTGTTCCTCTTAGCACTAAACTGATCATGACACAATTTTGCATAGACATAGCTTGCATCCCCGAGATAGACATCGCATAATTTTAACAGTCGCGGGCAACAGCTAGTGCTAATCTATAACTATAAAAAGCTTCTTCCCGACTAACATGATATTTTACCCGTGCTCGCTTGCTGGAGGCGAAGTCACGGCAAAATTTCGTACGCAGACCAAGTCGCCGGCATTCGCCAGTTTTTGGTATTTCAGTAACGCCTGTGAGCAGTCACGACCGTATCAGTGTCAAAGGAGTCATATCCAGTCTTGGCACAAAGGCCGCGTTCCTGGCCGCCGCGCTCGGCGCCGACGCACAAAGGCGCTTTGTTTGCGCGCGCTCACTGCCCGCTCACTGCCGCCCGCGCGCCCGGCCCGCGCACTCATGCCCCGCCTGCTCGCCACCGACCCCGCGCGCGCCGCGCCCCGCGCCGCCGCCCCGCAGGTGCCGTCCGCGCTCCCGCCATGCTCCCCGCGCTTTGGCTCCTAGAGTCGATTCTGTCCAAACTTGTGGTTCAATCGTTAGCTCGAGTCCCCGTCTTCGACGATTTCGTGCGTATAACAACGTTCATTTTGTGATCCTTCGACTCCCGTATTTGGCGGTCCACACTGCCTGCTCGTGGTCGCAAGCTGCGATCGGGTTCCTCTCGCTTTTCCTTCGGGATGTAGCGCTATCTCGGGAAACGCTCGCGTCTCGGGCGCAGAGGCGGCCTCGGTCGATGACGAGCATCGATCGGCCGGCGATCGTTCTCGACCGGTCGAGGCCGTTCTCCGCCCGCTGAGGGATCGCGCTCTGTGTGTCGCAGGGGCAGATGGCGGTGGAGAGCGAGGCGGAAGGCGCGGGCGAGGCGCCGCGCGACGTGCGCGTGCTCACGCTCAACCACGGCGAGCACCTCGACTCCACGCTGTTCAGATTCGAGAGGGGCTGCCGTTTGCAGTTCAGCCCCGGCACCAGCCTGCTGGGGCGCAAGGTGTTCCTGTACACCAACTACGTGCCGGACGGCGCCGAGGGCGAGGCGGAGTTCGTGCGCAACCAGTACTACGCGCTGGAGTGGCGGTGCGGCGGCGCCGCCGCGGGCGCCGGCCTGCTGGTGGCCGACGACGAGGCGCACTGCGAACTGCGCCTGGCGCGCGCGGGCTCGTTCCACTACTACTTCGTGTACGACAGCGCCGAGTCGCGCGTGGGCCCGCAGGGCTCGGGCTGGTTCCACGTGGCGCCGGCGCTGGGCGTGCCGCTGGACGGCGTCATGTGCCAGACGGTGCTGGCCAAGTGCCTGGGCCCGCTGGCGCGCTGGCCGGGCGTGCTCCGCGTGGCCCGCGAGGCGGGCTACAACGCGTTGCACTTCACGCCCGTGCAGGCGCGCGGCGCGTCCGACTCGGCCTACAGCATCGCCGACCAGCTGCGCGTCGACCCGCGCTTCGGCGCCGCCGGCGCGCCGCCGCCGGGCTTCGACGACGTGCGCGCCGCGCTGGACGCGGTGCGCGCCGACTGGCAGGTGAGGCCGCCGAAACGAACGCAGAACTTCTAGCTCCATATCATTTTTCCACCGAGCACTCGCGGACGAGAGGTCCGTTCGGTCCTTCGAACCGGATTTCACACTGAACCCAGTGAACGTTCAGCCACTTACGATAAATATAAAATGTCGAACGGGGGCTTCGTACTTTTCGAATCGGGCTTCTCGGTAAAAAATGTCGCCTCCGTGTAGCTCCGAGTCCGCCTAGGGAACCGATACTACGGGAGAGGCTGGACATCTCGAACGGTTTCGAAGTGAGTCGGGATCGTTCACAAACGAGTCGCGTGCCGCGCAGGTGCTGTGCATCAGCGACGTGGTGCTCAACCACACGGCCAACGAGACGCCGTGGCTGGCCGAGCACCCCGAGGCCACGTACAACTGCCACAACTGCCCGCACCTGCGGCCCGCCGCGCTGCTGGACGCGCTGCTGGCGCGGCTCGGCGCCGACGTGGCGCGCGGCGCGCTGGAGCCCGGCGTGCCGCGCCGCGTGTGCGCGCACGACCACGTGCAGGCGCTGCGCGGGGAGCTGGCGGCGCGCGTGGCGGCGGCGCGCCTGCACGAGCTGTGGGCGTGCGACGCGGCGGCCGTGGAGCGCCGCTTCCGCGCGCTGGCCGCCGCGCGCCCGCCGCCGCCCGCGCGCGCGCCGGCCGCCGCGCCGCTGCGCCTGCTGGCCGACGCGCAGCGCCGCCGCGGCGCCGCCGGCGTGGACCTGGAGCTGGCGCTGCAGCTCTACAACGTGCACAGGTACGCGCCGCTCCCTGCGAGACTCGCGACGGTCGGGACGGCCCTTGCGTCATTCCATTGATCGTTTGAATGTTGAAGTCGGCAGTGAGTATTCATTCTCATGAATATTATCCTTCTTTACTTGTGACATACTATAAAATTATTCATTTTTTATTGAAATCCATAAAACCTACCGGCCCGCTTTACAGCAGTGTCGTGGGTCTGAACTCTATGTATTGAGCTTCTCTATAATAATATATATCCGTTACCTTGAAATGACTCCCTACCACTACGGAATGCCGTCTTCGGTAAAAAGACCACTGGCAAGAAACTCTACCGTAGCTCTTTAATTCCAACGATCAAAACGAGACTTACAACGACATTGTCATTTGTTACAACGCTAGATACTGTAATATCAAAACAAAACGCGATGACTTTCAACTCCAGACTGTCTTTATTTGAACGAACAGGTACGTTGTAACAAATTTTTATTTTATAACTACCTACAAATTACTATGCATTACACTTCCTCGCTTCGAGAAAAAAAAATAGAGAAAGATACACATTTATAATTAAACACCTACGGGTAGATCATCAAATAATTTTTACACATAGTTTGAATACCACCGCTTCGGTTGCACAACAGAAACCTTACGACAAAATTTAAAAAAAAAAAAAAAATTTTTTTCAACGTGAGCTAGGTAATTCCTTGGGGAAAAAACCGAAAAACAACTTTATTACACCCTTTACTACAACATTCTTACGATATACTTGATAATTAATAATTATAATGTAAGATTTTGAAGTGAAACTTCTTTATCGAGGTTGGAAAAAAACTTAGTGTAACATTTTTCAGTTACGCGTCACATTTTTTCGTTACGCGCCGTCTTTTTCTTGTCCCGACCACGGTTGATTCGAATTTATTCGAACTTCAAATGCATTGCAAAATTTAAACGGCTGAAGACGTAAGCATATATCATAATACTAATGATGTTGTTAACATTTTAACTTCATCGATAGATTTTTCTGTTCTTTCTCCTGACTTATGTATGGCTCAATGCCAAATGGAAAATAGGATGAATATTTTGATTGTTGCACTTTATATATCTCCAAATCAGAAGTTGGACGAAATTATTAATTATTTTCTCCCTCCTCCCTCTTCGTGCCTCTTTACTCGGTTGCAATAATGATAAAAAACCGATCTGCATCAGAAAAATCTTTGAAGCTAGTTGAATTTTTGAAAGATTATTTGAATTTTATATATTATTAAAAAAAGTCCTCAAACATTAACAACAAGATCCGGCACTAAAATTGCTGGAGTTTTATGGAATGTAAACAATATTTGACGGCAGACTGGCGCAGTGGGCAGCGACCCTGGTTTCTGAGTCCAAGGCCGTGGGTTCGATTCCCACAACGGGAAAATGTTTGTGTGATAAACATAAGTGTTTTCAGTGTCTGGGTGTTTATATGTATATTATAAGTATTTTATTTATATTACCTATAAATAAAAATATTCTTCAGTCATCTTAGTACGCATAACACAAGCTTACTTTAGTCGTAGTATATTTATTTATTTATATATTTATTTGTATTCATGTCCATGATAATAAAAGCCTTTTGTTAAACTTTATCTAATTTAACTTTATTTAACCAGTTTCTGTAAAGGTCTTTAAGAAGTTTCACTTTTTACGTGTGTACACTAGTACACGCACACATTTTTTATTTAACGTCTTTGTAACAACCATAAAACACAAACTTCTGTATATACCTAAATATATAAAGTTGGAATAGTTATTATCCATATATTTTCGAGAGAATATTAATCATTACTTTAATTCTATCATCAACATATTTGAGTGTCTAAACAACAAATGACAACAGATACACAAAGTAGTGATATATATCCTTTAGTACTTATTTATCAATGTATTCCAGTAACCAGGAAGATATGTTGTTGGTTAATGGTCGTTAGACATTCGTTGTAACTGGTTGGATTGTTAAAGTTCGTAAACCGCTGCTTTAAAATTGAACCTTACATTTTTATCTTTAATTACCTAATTGGTAAAACACCGACTGCACACTACATTCAACTCGTAATATATTATGTATATAAAAATAAATTCGATTCTTGTAAGCGCTCGACTAGTTCGAAATTGCGACGCCGAGTAGGTAGGTACAAGTCGCGGCAAGTAAGTCTTAGCGCTGAACGAAACGTGGGGGGGATAGCTGCGCGTGGGTACTGTCGCGCAGGCAATACAATCATTACTTTAATTAATAAATAGTATTTAGCCATTAATTAATAAAGTAATGATTGTTTTCCAATGAAAACGATATTATTTAATTGTAATGTGTGTGTTTGTGTGTAGTGTAAATGCATGTTTGAGTGTAAGTATATGTTTAACAAGTGAGTTCCAAAGATTTCTTGTTATCTAGGTTATAATTTTTAACAAGTTTATGGGGAATAGAAAAACATTCATTAAAACAACAACAAAAATTATCAGTAATAACAATACAATTCAGAACGCGTCTGTACACTGGAAGAGCGCGGGGTGTCGTATCGGTACGGGAGTCGGTATACGACTGGAGAGCCAATAAGCGAACTGCGAACGATACGCACACCCTCCCCGCGACCCTCTTAGTCCCCCATGATACCTTATTTCGACTTCTGCGCAATAACGGTCACCGCTAGACTTTCGTGCCGCTATTTATAGCTATCTAGTCAGGGTTGCCAGATCGATTGTTCCTGTTATCGGGCTCAATAACCGATTTTTCCTGAGAAGTACTTCAATCTCAAAGAACATAAAAAAGTTCCTGAAAAAAAGTTAACAGCTCTGCTAACCTGACTTGTTTTACATTATGAACACAGTAATGAAAATGAAAAATTAACACACATTCCATTAGGCTAACCTGACTAGTTGCTCAATTTAAACTTGAAATCTTGTATGTAATAAATAAGATTTATAAGAAAAATATATCACACATTCAATTCAGCTAACCTGACCAGTTTATAAATGATTTTAACTGTACACACTAATGAAATAAATATGAACAAAAATTCCATTTGGTTAACCAGACTAGTGGAAAAAAAATTGATAATTTAAATTTATCAAAGTTATCACAGATTCTGTTTGGCTGACTTGACAAGTTGGTTATCACAAACAAAACAAACTTGAATGAAATTTATTTTTGACTCCAAGTTAATCAGTTTAGCAAAATAAACAAAGAGCCACATACCAGTTTCAGTTAATTAGTACTCACTTTGAAAAGTAGAATCCATAAAAAAAAAATTCACAGGTTTCCCGGACCACATATTCCTAAATGGAATTTAACCAAACCTGATGCTTGGCAGACTGTTTCTGTTTTAGCACATTGCAGCAAATAGTTGAGGCATCATCAAAAACATCAAACTGTGATCTTTGTCCACATTTGTCGGGATGGTTCTAAAAAAAAAGGAAAACTGCTTTTAGAGAAAGGCATAAATTGGATAAGAATTGTATCCCACTTTTGATGCAAAAAAAATAGGATATCCTAGTATCGGCCACTGCCTTGTATCGGCTCTTTATACAACTTTCACAATAAATTATAAAATAACTAGTTAAGTTGTCTAATTTTAATAAAAAATTATACCTTATTCAATTGAGAAAGCATATATGCAATATAGCCGGTGCCAGTTGTTTCTGGGCCACACAGTGACAAATTATTCTTCAACCGGTGAGGACTTATTGAACTATTTGATATTTAGTGCTCGAGTTCAGAGAATCAGCACTATGTGGAGGTGAGATTTATACAAAAAACTAATTGTATCAAGAACTAATGAAGATTAATGTTTGTAATTCATTAAATTCACTGGCATTCATGATAGACATATTATAGTTTTCTTATTTATTTTGTGAAATATTCACCTGGGCCATAGGGATGACATATTGTGGAAAACTTAATTAATAGTATTATTGAAGCTACCTATTTTCTTAGCGGTAAGTATTCATTCAAATGAATATTATTCTTCCTTACTTATTACTATTAAAGTATTAATTTTATGATATCATTTCAGCCCACCAACCTGCATTAGAGCAGTGTTGTGGGTCTGTACTCTATAAAACTCTTCCTAAGGAGTAAAATAAAAACTGGACCAACTCTGATACTGTATATTAAGCTTCTCTATAATTAACTTTACCTGTTACCTTGAAATGACTACTACCAGTTCGGAATGATGTCTTCTGTAGAGAAGACCACTGGCAAAAAACTCTACCTTTGCTCTTGAAATTCGATTTAAAACAAGACTTATAAACACAATTACAACATTTTCATATATTATAACGCAAGGCCCTCTAATACAAGACATATAAGATAGGTAACTACTATTAAGACTTATAACACCAGGTCTTTGGAACAAGTTGTATGCTTAGAGCAACCTCTGCTACATATACTGTCTGTATAAAATATTGCTAGGGCTTAACATATAATACCTAAATAATCCAAAGGATATTAGGGATATACTTATCTTATGCATCATCAGGTACCACCATAGTACTAACAACTTTTAACAACTTCATCACCTGTATATAAAACTCTTGTTCCACCACAACAATATTTCGTTGTAATCGTTTTCATTATAAATTATCTATTCCCAATTTGTACGTTCTATTACCATACTTTACTTAATCTCCTTTTCTGAAACTTCTTTCAAATCCGTACTGCTAACTTTTCTTTCCCGCCAATCTATCTTGTGAAACTGGCGACACCGCCATAGATCATATACTTTTCTTTGATAGTCTAGTAAAGGCCATTATTCTATTTTCAAAACATGACATATCAACAACATTTCATTTGTATACTCATTGATAGTACATTTATGAATGTACTATCAATGAGTATACAAACTGCGGTTTTTGATATATTTTAACATAAGCATCGGATTTATCATAGATTAGCGATTTAATTCCCTATTTAACAGTAGAATAACATAATAACATGCAATAATCTGATTATGACTAGAAAAGCCGATTGTAGATAGAAATATATGGAAAAAAACTTGTCACACCTACATACGGCCTGTATAAATGAATTTCGACACCTCAATGTTTAGTACGAAAGCTAAGGTTATACGCCCGGCTATATAATATGGGATTCCCATATTTTAATAAATTTGTTAAAGTATGGGATTCAGCTTCTCCCGAAATTGTTCTCCCATTCATATACCTAGAACACATGCCGACACCGCCGAATCCAACTCGTACGCTGCCCGTTCGGGAAACCTCGTGACATCTTTTCACGACCTATGTGCAGTAGTGGATGTGAATCGGTTCAAGTGATGAGGCACGCTCAGTGCTAGACGTCAGACCAAAGCGGCCAAGACGCAAGCCGGCGTCGGCACGAGATATGTCGCACATGCAGATGAGTGGGAGGCTCGTTGTGTCGGCAGGCCCGAGTGCGCCGACGAGGAGGCGCGTCTGGACAGCGCCTGCGCCGAGCTGCGGCGGTGCCTCGAGCGGCTGAACGCGGAGGTCGAGGCGGAGGTGCGCGCGCACCTGGCGGCCGCCGTGGACAACTGCGTGGCCGGCATGCGCTACGAGCGCCTGCAGGCCGACGGGCCGCGCGTGGCCGAGGTGAGCGCGGCGCACCCGCTCGTGCCGCGCTACTTCGCGTGGCCGCCCGTCGACAGCGCGGCCGAGGCGGAGGCGCTGGTGTACGGGCCGCGCGGCCGCCTGGTGCAGGCGCACAACGGCTGGGTCATGGACGCCGACCCGCTGCAGGACTTCGCGGCGCCCGAGCGCGACGGCCGCGTGTACCTGCGGCGCGAGCTGGTGGCGTGGGGCGACAGCGTCAAGCTGCGCTACGGCGCGCGGCCCGAGGACTGCGCCTTCCTGTGGGCGCACATGCGGCGCTACGTGGAGCTCACGGCCGAGCTGTTCGACGGCGTGCGCCTCGACAACTGCCACTCCACGCCGCTGCACGTGGCGGAGTACATGCTGGACTGCGCGCGCCGCGTGCGGCCCGAGCTGTACGTGCTGGCCGAGCTGTTCACCAACTCCGACCAGGTGGACAACGTGTTCGTCAACCGCCTGGGCATCTCGTCGCTCGTCCGCGAGGCGCAGGCGGCGTGGGACGCGCGCGAGCTGGGCCGCCTGCTGCACCGCTTCGGCGGCCGGCCCGTGGGCGCCTTCGCGCCGCGCCGCGCCGCCGCGCCCGCCGTGGCGCACGCGCTGCTGCTGGACCTCACGCACGACAACCCGTCGCCGCTGCGGCGCCGCTGCGTGTTCGACCTGCTGCCCACGGCCGCGCTCGTGGCCGCCGCCAGCTGCGCCTCGGGCAGCACGCGCGGCTACGACGAGCTGGTGCCGCACGCCGTGCACGTGGTGGACGAGGCGCGCCTGTACGCCGAGTGGGGCGAGGCCGAGGCGCCGGGCCGCGTGGGCGCGCGCGCGGGGCTGCTGGCCGCGCGGCGCGCGCTCAACGAGCTGCACGCCGAGCTGGCGGGCGCGGGCTACAGCGAGGCGAGTGCGCGCTCCCCGCCGCGCCGCGGCACTGACACGCGGCCTGACGGCACGTCTGTTGCAGGTGTACGTGGACCAGGTGGATGACGACGTCATCGCCGTCACCAGGCACGACCCCGTCTCCAGAAAGGTGAGCATCCGACCGAGCGCACGTACTCGGGTGTTTCGAGCGTAGTGTGTCTTGTGTGCATCGACGCGTCATGGACGTAAATTTGTGACGGTGCGGTGGCATACCTGCATTGTTCTAAGGTTACAAAAATTCGTAATTCAAAATTCATTTATTTCAAGTATGCCTAATATAAGCACTTTTGAAACGTCAAGTACAAAACTAAGTCGCTACGCTAAGACGCTAATCGGAGCACGAGCTAATAAAAAGCGCCCCTTTGTTGTTACTTAAACAAAAAGCATATCTAAACATTCTTGTCAAATACATTCTAGTCTTGTCTTGTCATTCTTGAAAAATTACACAACATGTTTCATGCATCACCTCACCTGTTTTATGCCACATAATGAATCTGTGCATAGAACAAGGAATATTTCCAGACAAATTAAAAACATCTATTAACGAGCCGTTATTTAAGAAACAAGACAGAGAAGATATCTCATGTTACCGACCAGTGGCCTTGATTAGTGTTCTCTTAAATCATTGAAAAAATTATATGCAATATTTTTTACAATTTCTTTGAGAAATTCAATATATGTATTGAAATATATATAGAATTTCTGCTAATCAAATGGGTTTTAGGAAAACCAAAACTATAAATACGGCTAGGTATATATAACTTTATTATCATAATAAACTATATAGATAAATAATTATTTATATAGATAATAAACTAATTGTATCATCATTCTTTATGGATTTAACCAAAGCGTTCGATTATGTTGACCATAACATACTATTGTCCAAATTAAATTGCTATGGAGTTAGAGGAAACGCATTGAATTTAATAAAATCCGCGAAAATAGATAAGATTAATGAGAAAACACGCATAGAAACTTAAGGTACTTCTCTAAAATACAAACATTTACTTGTGGCGTGCTTCAAGGAATTCTGCTAGGACCGCTGCTCTTCCTCAAATATATCAATGACCTGCCACAAGCAACAAAACACTCTATGGTGCTATTCTCCGATGATTTTACGGTGATTTATATTAGTAAAAATGTTAAAGAACACGAGACTGCAATAAATAACATTTTATCGGATATAGTTAAATGTTTAGGTTAAGCTAAACTTCAACAAAGCAAAAATTATGACTTTTCAAAATATACGCCGTAAAGCTTCATGTAATTTAAAAATTAACTATTTAGGTAAAAAATTGACGAAACGCACTAAACTAAATTTTTAGGCTTAAAAATTGACGAAAACCTTACCTGGAAATCACACGCTGAATATGTTTGCTCAAGGCTAAATCAATTTTCCTATTCACTATACATGTTGTCCAAGAAGGTTGACCAGAAAACATTATAGTAGCATATCATGCCCAAGTAGTTTCAATTCTTAGGTATGGCATAGTTTTTTACGGAAACGCAACAAATAATAATAATAATAATAATCATTTATTCAGGCTAAAAATGATGGATATAATAATTACATGAATGCCCTAACCTCTGCGGAAGGAAAACCTGTGTTACAGAGGCTAGGTCTTTCCTGATGTTACAAGGGCGCTTGATTATTTGAAACCTATGTTTAACCTATGTATAAAAATTAAACTATAAGTAAAGAATTAATTTTGTAGGTGAGTGTGTGTGTGTGTGTGGGTGTGTGTGTGTGTGTGACCGTATGTGCGAGAGTGCGTACATGAATGTGCAAGTGGATGCTTGTGTGCGTGCGTGAACAACATTTAAGACATTCAAAAACAGTGCACTAACATGAAAGAATGTTGTACAAATGTGTGAAATGTAAATTGTGTAAATGTTTACGTCATAATCTTAAGTATATCTTTTTTAAATATTAACAGTGTATTTGTTGCGCAGAAAAGGTACATAAGAGCGATATACGGAATCAAAAAAAGAGAAAGCTGCAAGCCATTCTTCAAGAAACTTAATATTATTAATATTATATTCTCTAACTAACTTTAAATACTATAAATTAATATTTGAACTTGCTCTATTTCTAAGAAACAATGAGAATTTATTTGTTTGCATCATAAACGAGAACACTGTAGGGATAAGTATAAGTTACCAAAGATCGTAAGGGAAAACAATTTGATTAATTTTAAAAATAGTGTTTTAAATTTTTAGTTAACAATACATTTTATAATATTAATAAATTTTATAATTAGTTGAAATATGACATTTAATGTACTAGTTTCAAATAATTAACTTTTGAATTGTCTTAGGTTATAACGCTAGGCCCCTTGATACAAGACATATTTTATTATATATATTTTAATAATAGACATATTTTAATAATACTTATAACATCAGGACTTTAGGAACAAGTTGTTTGTATAGAGCAACCTCTGCTACATAAACTGTTAGTATAAAATAATGCTAGGGCTCCATATATGATACCTAAATAACTCAAAGGATGAGATATACTTATCTGATGCAACATCAGGTACAACCATAGTACCGACAACTTTTAACAACTCCATCATCAGTACATACGACTCTTGTTTCGCCATTACAATATTTCGTATCGTTTCCATTATAAATCATCTGTCCCAATTTGTCACGTTCTATCCACAATACTTTACTTAATCTCCTTTTATCAATTCATTAATTTAAATCTGTCCTCACTTTTCTTTCTCGCCATACTTTTCTTTGATAGTCTACTAAAGGCTACTTTTCTATTTTCAATACACTATCAATGAGTTTATCATAGATAAAGTGCTGCAATTCCCTATTTCCTTACACGCGCGTTGTAACTTTAAGACGATTGCAATAGAACTGAGGGAACGTGTTCGCAGTCCGTCATACTGGTGGCGGTGACGGCCTTCTCCGCGCCCGAGCCCGCGTGCGCCGGCCGCGCCGCGCCGCCGCTGCGCTTCGAGGGCCGGCTGGACGAGATCGTGCTGGAGGCCGTGCTGCGCCACCGCGACCACGAGTGAGTGCCCGCCCCGCCCCGCCCCCCGCCCCCCGCCCCGCCGCCCGCTCACCGCCCGCTGCGCAGGAGCACGGGGCGCGCCTTCGAGCCGCCGGGCGCCTTCGCGCGCCACCCGCAGTTCATCACCGGCCTGAGCGAGTACCGCGCCGAGCTGCGCCGCGCCGTGCCGCTGGAAGAGTCGCGCGTGTTCGCGGGCGCGCGGCGCGACGGCGCGCTCACCGAGCTGGCCTTCCGCGCGCTGCTGCCGGGCACGGTGGCGGCGCTGCGCGTGGCGCCGGGCGCGGGCGCGGCGCGCGCGCTGGAGCGGCTGCGGCGCCTGGCCGCGCCCGGCGCGCTGGCGCTGGCGCCCGCGCTGGCGCCGCTGGACCTGCCCGACTTCCACACGCTGCTGTACTGCTGCGACGCCGAGGAGCGCGAGCGCGGCGGCGGCGCGGTGTACGACGTGCCGGGCCACGGGCCGCTGGCGTACGCGGGGCTGCAGGGCGTCGCGGCGCTGCTGCAGGACGTGGCGGCGCGCGACGAGCTGGGCCACGCGCTGTGCGCCAACCTGCGCGCGGGCGACTGGCTGGCGCGCTACACGTGGCGCCGCCTGGAGGCCGAGCCGCGCCTGGCGCCCGTGGCCGCGCGCTACCGCGCCGCGCTCGAGCCGCTGGAGGACCTGCCGCGGTTCCTGGTGCCCACGTACTTCGAGGTGAGCGGGTTCTACTGAGAAAATAGCACTTTTATAATTACATAGGCTAGCACCCAAAAACAAAACTCAAAAATAAACAAACAAGTGATTATTTTAAAGCAAATTTCTCCAATAATAATAATAAACCAATTCCTTGACCATTATTGTAGTTTAAGATTTATGTTTATTTAGGATTCATATTGTGTGTAACGATGGGGCTGACATAGGTAACCTATAAAAGTCCCTTAAATAAATAGATGAAAAAAAAAACGATTGTCTGTAAATTCGGTTTACTGACGATAGTTAAACGTGACAACGTAATAGTGACGAGAATACTGATGGAATGGTTGCATTTTTCAAAAGCAAATTTAAATTTTATTTGTTTGATAGATATTTTGTATGGATATAGAAAGTAGATAGATTGTAATCACAATTGAATTGATCAAGTTACATTTATTTGTACGCATGAATACAATTATGTAATTTTTTTTTACAATGTACAAAATGTTAGTTTCTATCATCATCGTTGCTATAAACAATAGAAACTATTTTCACTTTTCACTGCACTTGATACTTGACGAAAACATGTAAATGTATTATTGTATAGCAGCTGTCCACGCGGACGCATCGGTCACTCAAGTAAGAGAGAGACAGATGTCGAACGCGGAGGCCGACTGTGCCTCTTTGTCGCTCGTTCCGCGCTCTCGCTTGCACTTCAAGTCTTAAATGGAACGCCTCAGAGCGAGGTAACGCCGCATGTTGTCATGTTTTTCGTGCGTGCAGCCGGCTCCATCGAATTATAAGACGTTGTCACGTCAAAAAAAAAATTCTTTGACGAAGGTAACTGCCCGCTCCGGGATCACCGGTAGACTCGATAATTCTTTAAAAAGAGTTTTTAATAAACTTTATTTACCTAGATAATGCGGTAATAATAAAACTCTCAATGTATTTAATATTTTTTTTTCTATTGTAAGTGTCGTTTTTTCTACAAACGTAGAATAAGCCGAAAGACAAAATTTTTGAAAAGGTATTATCTTTTTACGGAAAAGAAGAAGACTCCTAACGCGTGTACATATATATATACACACAAGTTTTTTATATTGAGATAAACGTCATACAAATAGATAAAGATTCCCCGCACATTATGTTACGCACATCATATTATTATTCTTATACCACCATTATAATTTCTTATTTACATTAACGATCTTAAACGGGATAGGTTTGTTTGCTGGTTTTATCTATGTATATTTGTTCATTCAGTATTATTACTATTGTCGGCCTGGTCGCGCGTGTCGCAGGCCGTGCTGAGCGCGCTGTTCGACGCCGTGAGCGGCGCGGCGCTGGCGCGGCTGGGCGGCGCGGCGCGCGGCGGCCCGGCGGCGCGCGCGCTGGCGCTCACCAGCGTGCAGCTGACGGGCCGCGTGCCGTCGGCGCGCCTGCCGCCGCCCGCGCCCGGCGCCGCGCCCTCGCTGTCGGCCGGCCTGCCGCACTTCGCCGTCGGCCACATGCGCTGCTGGGGCCGCGACACCTTCATCGCGCTGCGCGGCCTGTTCCTGCTCACCGGCCGCTACGACGACGCGCGCCACCACATCCTGGCCTACGGCGCCTGCCTGCGCCACGGCCTCATCCCCAACCTGCTGGACGGCGGGCGCCACGCGCGCTACAACTGCCGCGACGCCGTGTGGTGGTGGCTGCGCGCCATCCGGCAGTACTGCGCCGAGGCGCCGCGGGGCCCGGCGCTGCTGGCGGCCGCCGTGCCGCGCCTGTGGCCGCGCGACGACGCCGCGCCCGCGCCGCCCGGCAGCGCCGACCAGCCGCTGCACGACGTCATGCAGGAGGCGCTCGACGTGCACTTCCAGGGGCTCGTGTTCCGCGAGCGCGGCGCCGGCCGCCAGATCGACGCGCACATGGCCGACCGGGGCTTCGACGTGCAGATCGGCGTGGACCCCGACACCGGCTTCCCCTTCGGCGGGAACGACGCCAACTGCGGCACGTGGATGGACAAGATGGGCTCGAGCGACCGCGCGGGGACGCGCGGCCGGCCCGCCACGCCGCGCGACGGCAGCGCCGTGGAGCTCGTCGCGCTGTGCTACGACACCGTGACGTGGCTGGCGGCGCAGCACCGCGCGGGCCGCTACCCCTACCCCGGCGTGGCGCGGCGCCACCGCGACGGCGCGCTCACGGCCTGGACGTGGGCGCAGTGGGCGGAGCGCCTGCGCCGCAACTTCGAGCGCCACTTCTGGGTGCCCGCCGCGCCCTCGGCGGCCGACGCGCGCCCCGACCTGGTGCACCGCCGCGCCATCTACAAGGACTCGCACGGCGCCGCGCGGCCCTGGGCCGACTACCAGCTGCGCTGCAACTTCGCCGTGGCCATGGCCGTGGCGCCCGACCTGTTCGACGCGCAGCACGCGTGGGCGGCGTTGGACTCCGTGCGGCGCCTGCTGCGGGGCCCGCTGGGGCTCAAGACGCTGGACCCGGCCGACTGGGCCTACCGCCCGAACTACGACAACGCCGACGACTCGGCCGACCCCGCCGTGGCGCACGGCTTCAACTACCACCAGGGGCCCGAGTGGGTGTGGCCGCTCACCTTCTACCTGCGCGCGCGCCTCGCGCTCGCGCCCGCCGCCGAGCGCGCCGCCGCCGCGGCCGACGCGCTGGCGGCGCTGGGCCCGCTGCTGGCCGAGCTGCGCGCCTCGCCCTGGCGCGGCCTGCCCGAGCTGACCGACGCGGCCGGCGCGCGCTGCCCCGGCTCCTGCCGCTCGCAGGCCTGGAGCTCGGCCGGCGCGCTCGAGCTGCTGCGCGACCTGGCCGACGCCCGCCGCGCGCGCGCGCTGCCCGACTGACCCGCGCGCCGCGGCCGCCTGCGCCACGCGCCGCGCGCCGCCTCGCCGCGCCGCCTCTACGCCGAGCCCTACGACTGCGTCGCGCCGCGCCGCGCCGCGCTGCGCCGCCTGCTGCCGCGCCGCGCCCGCGCCCGCCCGCGCCGCGCGCTCGCCCGGCGCGCGCCGCCCCTCGCGCGGGCCCGGGGCGGCGGCGCGCTGGCCGCCGTCGTCTACAGCGACCGCTACTTCCGCTTCGGCCTGCCGCTGCGCGCCGCGCCGCCGCCCGACGCTCGCGCGCCGCCGCACCACGCGCCGCCGCCGCCGGCCCGCGCGCTGGCGCCCCGCGCCGGCCTGCTGCAGGGCGCCGGCGCGCAACCGCCGCCCGCGCCGCGCCGGGCGCCGCCGCGCCGCGCGCGCCGCGACCTGCCCGGCGTGTTCGAGGCGGGCTCGCGCGCCGCGGAGTACGCGCCGCGCCGCCTGCCGCTGCTGCACCGGCGGGCGCCGGGCGGCGCGGCGCCGGGCGCGGAACCGACGCCGCGGCGCTGGCGCTGCGAGTCGCCGGAGCGCGCTCGCGCGACGGACTCGGCGCCGCGGCCCGAGTTCGCGTTGCCCGACAACGCCCGCGCGGCGCCGGAGCCGCCGGCCGACGCCGCGCGCCGCTCGCCGACGGGCGCGGCGCGCTCGTGCGGCGCGCGGCCCCGCGCGTGCGTGGAGGCGCGCGCGGCCGTGCACGCGCTGCTGGCGGCGAGCGGCGCGCTGTACGCGCTGGCGTTCCTGGCGTTCTACTTCCTGAGCCTGCAGTGAGCCGCCCGACGGCGGAGACGCCTCTGCGCAGTTGCGGTCCCCGTTGTTGTACGACTCCTATGATAAGTTTAAAATACAATAGTATGATATAATTTTATACCCGTTAGACTCAAAATGTACGTAATATATACGATTTTTCCTACTCGTATATGTTCTAGTTATTACTTCTATATTGATTATTTTTAATGGAGTATTGAGTGTTGAATTTGCAAAGCTTCAAACAATAAAAGTATCTATGCACTCGATGTTTCACTCTCCGTCCCGAGTCGTTCCCGAATCACGCTCTCGCGTCGACATTGTTTACACCCTGTCTCACTGACATCTGTCAAATCTATAGGTGGGCATTATAATACATAACGCAATGTATTCGGTATGTTAAATATCTTTGTGAATTTATTAAAATTAACAAATTAAAACTATGATTTTTATATTTTGGATATAAATTTTTAATTTTATTACATTTTCAAATGATTGTTAAATTCAAGCGTACTTAGTTCATTTCACTAAGGACTACTATTGCAGGACGAAATTATTATTTATTTTATTTAGTTAATGAAAAACATATTTTTTTTTTTATGTTAACATGTTAACATAATAATATCTGTTACGGCGTAACAAAAACCCAATCGGGTTTATCCGTACACCGGTATTCATCGTTTAGCAGCGCTCGGAATTATAAGTAGGTGACGTTTTTTAAAGCTACATACCAAATATGACGGGTAATCAAAAAAATAATAATGCACATATCGCACTTTATCTATTGAGTAAACTTTACACAGGATGTTCCAGCTATTTATTATTACATTTATATTAGTTTGAAAGAAAAATGTCTCAAGTTTCTCCTTTATGCTTTTAGCGTTTATTTCCTGCTTTGGTTTATAAGGCAAGCTGTTCAGCAAAGTCGGCACTAGACAATCCAGGGTCTGCCTTCCGTACACTTTGTTACTTTGGGGAATAATGAGTTGGGCGTTTGACAATCTGCGCGTTATTTTTGGTAATCTGTTTTTGGAGATTTTTATTGAGAAAGTTCTCCATGAATAAGGTAGGTAAGTATATTAAATTTGATCGTGTATTGGCATGATTTTACTGTAAGAGAATAATTCTTACCTACTAATTAATTACCTCTAAAATTGTTTTTGACTTTGTATGGTACAACGGTTTTTAGCAAGCGCATTTGGAGCTGGTAAATGGTATCTAAATGCGGTTATGAAATAGACATTTCTCTTTCTTTACTGACCACTCTAGTTCGTGCCTTTTCCAAGCTACTTGACACTGGCAAAATACATTGTGGATACTTTAAAGGGGCCGTTTTAAAAACAGAGTTGCTGACTTAGTTTTTATGTAAATAAAAAGTTGTAGGTTATGTAGGTACTGTTTTACTTTACAAAATACTCTACTACTTTTCAAAATATCTTAAAGTTGCGATCATGAACTTATTAGGAAATAGGGAATCACAGTAATAATTTTATGATAATGCCGATGATTATATTAAATAAATCAACAAACCACAGTTTGTATACTCATTGATAGTATATTCATAGTGGTTCGAATATAGAACAATGGCCTTTAGTCTTTACTAGACTATCAAGAAGAGTATATGATCTAAGGTGGGGATGCGAGTTTGACTAGATCGATCGGGCGGGAAAGAAAAGTTAGCACGGTTTTGAATTAATTAATTGAGAAAAGTAAAGTAAGGTGTAGGAACGTTACAAATTGGGAGTAGATCATTTAATTCGGAAACGATATACTTAATGAAATATGATTGTGGAGGAAGAAGAGCCGTAAATACTGGTGATGGCGTTGGTAAAAGTTGTTAGTACTATGGTGGTACCTGATTTTACATAAGATAAGTACATATATCTCTAATAACCTTTGAGTTATTAAGGTATCACATATGGAATCCTAGCATTATTTTTTATAGACAGTTTAAGTAGCCGAGGTTGCTCTATACAAACAGCTTGTTCCAAAAGTCCTGGTGTTATAAGTGAGAAGTAGTTATATTTTACCCATAAGACGTCTTGTATCAAAAGCTCTATCGGTATAACATAATATGATAATGTTGTAATTGTATTTATAAGGCTTGTTTTAATACTTTGAATAAAAGAGCAATGGTAGAGTTTGTTACCAGTGGTCTTCTCTGCGCAAGACAGCATTCCAAACTGGTAGTACTAATTTAAAGATAACAAGTTATATGAATTATAGAGAAGCTTAATATACAGTATTAGGAGTCGGTCCATTTGTTTTATTTTACTCCTTGCAGAGATACGGTTATAGAGTACAGATCCACAACACTGCTCTAATGCAGGTTGGTGGGCTTCTAAGATATCTTTTATAAAATTAATTCATTAATACTATGGCATAAAAAAGAATAATATTCATGAGAATAAATACTGTTAAGAAACTAGGTATTTAGCTCCAATAATACTATTAATTAATAAAAGATCTTAGTGCCATCCTGAATATTTAATATAATATGGTCTAACATTTGGAATAAAATAAATAAATAAAGTATCCAAACAAACAAATTGTAATAAACAGAACTAATAATCAGTTAGGATCAAGGAAATTATATCAATACAACACCAGTTGTTGAGTATTCCCGATTCCTGAAAGAAGATTCTTGGTCTAGGTCTTAGTAGGAAGAATGTCAATGTCAGGGGAAAAAAAGGAAAATTAGCCGGTGATGGTGGGAAAACCAAGGATAGTGAACTTAAAAAGTACAGTTTGGAGATGAGTATATTACATTTACATTAAACCTAGTTGCTAGAAGCTGCTACAAGCACCATTGTGACAAAATAATAAGAACGGTTAAAGTTTAGGCATGATAATTAAACTTTATAAAACTATTCAAACCTATTAAGTTGGCAGGCACTATGATAAATTATAAGTACCTGTTTAAAAAGGGCGAAAGTAAGGTATTAGAAAAAATGTTTACCTACTAGGTAACTAAAATAAATCTCACGGTACAGAGTAAATAAAAATAAAATAAATATGTGCACTGTATTTTATTGCCTAACCCAATATTTCTAACATATTTGCAAGTCTTGAAGTTAATATCTGGGTCTACCATCATTTATTTTTTAGCAAACTTGTTAACAGCGAGCAGTATCATGTACATTTTTTAGGCACAGAATACCATCAATTGCTATTTCGGACAATGAGCCGCTTTAATTAAAACAAGCTCCAAATATTCTAAATAATTTGGCTTATTCAACATTAGGAAATAGGAACCATAAAAAATATCTTTAAAATGTTTATCGGATAATACAATCTTTCAATCAAACAAGATAGCTTTGTTAAAATATAAAAATAATATTAAAATCATTATTTTTCAGTTCAGTTATGCAGATTAAGAACCAAAATACATTTTGTGGATAGTCAGTTTGAGTCTAAGATGATGGATTTTAATAGTAAAACAAAACATTGATATTCAATTAAAAACCATCGCTTTATTATAATCAATACAGTAAAGACTTCTTTAACACAAGCATAAAGTTTATTTCAAAAAAAGGCCACATAATGGTTGGCTACCCAGTATTAATTTAATACTCGATCCTGAACACATTCTTATACAAGTGGACAGTGAATTTTGTAGTAAAAGAGAACACATTCTTTCCAACAAGTAAACAATTCCTTCACAGCGATTCTTCACAACAATCTATATTATATATTATTTAATTTTTCAGGCTCAACTTCTGTAACTCTTTTATAATAATAATAGTTACTAGAAATCAAAAGATCTGGTTGTCTAAGTCCTCAGCCTGATAGGTGCAATTCATAGGTTATTGTGTAATAGTTGTAGATTAAAATAATTAATTTTATTATTTTGTTTTTGTTTTGTTTAATTCAATTCAATTCTTGTTTAAGGCTTTTGTCTGTGCCAACTGGTCGTTTTGTTTCAATAATTAATGTTTAGGTAATTTTCAGTTGTCATTGTAAATGTTATTGTTTAAAGTTTGTCTTCACATTCTTGTGGGCAACCTATCAACACGTGAAGAATGTCCTCGATTATCTCCGCATCACAGACACCGCTTAGGCTATTTTTGCATTTGAATCTGTGCAGGTGCCCGGCAAAACCACCGTGTCCTGTTAGCACTTACACTAATACGGGTGTTAGTTTTATAATTAAGGAACAGCTAATGAGTTTCCTGATGTTTTGTGGGAATCCTCTTTCAACTAATCGACACCTGATACCAGGCCACCATGCGCTGTCAAAAGCCCCCTCTATGTCCAGCGACATAATAAAATAGATCAATTTTCTTTTCCAAATCTTTATTCAAGAAGGCCCGTATCAAAAGTGCCTACCAAGACCTATGGGCTACTTGAATAAAGATATGTTTGACTTTGACTTAGACTATTATTGCAGTCACGTTTTTTCTTAAAATTGAAAGAGAAAGAGAAAGAAGAGATTTAGAAGTGTTTTTATGAACATAAATTAAATTTTCAAATATGTACTCATTAAACACTGTAATTATTTTAAAATCTTTAAATTTATCTCAATGACTCTCTCGGACCCATTTTGTAGATCGAACGAACAGGCCATTTCTGCAGCACGAAGATAGTGCTAATATCAGCACCATTAGTCTATAGTAAAATTCCATATGATATAATGCTGTGAAAGTACCTAACTAAAATAGATCAGCCTAGCAGTTTTTATGTTGGTCATATCTTATTTACCGCATAGGCAGCAGAACGAAGCCTCTTTGACCATACTCTTGTTCTTCTTATCATAATCTTTTCCAATATTTTTCCGAATATTAATAATAGTCCTAACGATTGCTTCCTTCCAAATTATTGGGAAGAATGACAGTTCGAGGCACTTCTCTATCATTCAAAAGAAAACATCCTGATTCGACAGCTGTACAAATGTCAGCCGTGAAACCGCCTTGACCTGGAGCTTTTTTTAGCATGCTGAGAAACTGCTACCACATCCAAGGAAGGCAGCAGGCGCGCAAATTACCCACTCCCTGCACGTGGGGGGAGGTACGGGTAGGTAGTGACGAAAAATAACGATACGGGACTCTTACGAGGTCTCGTAATCGGAATGAGTTTCTGCGACTACCATTGTTTGTCGCGGGTAACGGGGAATCAGGGTTCGATTCCGGTGAGGGAGCCTGAGAAACTGCTACCACATCCAACGAAGGCAGCAGGCGCGCAAATTACCCCCTCCCGGCACGGGGAGGTAGGGGTAGGTAGTGACGAAAAATAACGATACGGGACTCTTACGAGGTCTCGTTATCGAATAATCAATACACGAACTGCCCACACACTTGTAAACATAGACGTGCAAGATCGTTACACGAACCGCTTACCATTATAGTAAACTACTATGCAAACACACATAACATATACGCAATAAGGGAACTTTAAATTGGAGATTTTACCCTACCACACCCGTCTGTCTCATTCTGAAAACTATTCAAAATAATTGCTATTTTTCATTCTCATTCAAATATAAATAATAGTAAATAATATATAATTTTTGACTGAACTGAACCCAAGTGCCCGGCCTGTAGCCGGGCACCCCTCGTATTCATGTTCTAACCTAACCTAACCTAAATCTAGTTTTGACACCTTTAGACTTTAGATTCAAGATTTAATGTGAATATATGCATTAATAAAAACTCATTACTATTTTAATACTAGTTATGCTGCTGTTGATGCACTGATGAAAGCCAGATAGCTAGATCAGTGTTTAGTTAGTCGTAGTTGCCGGTGGGCTGAGGTCTAAAGGAATCCAAACTAGTTTTAAAAGGTTTGGATAGGTTAGGTTAGGTTAGAACATGAATAAGACGGGTGCCCGGCCGCAGGCCGGTCACTTAGGTTCAGTTCCGTTTAAAAAAAAAAAAACAAAAAACAAAACGTACCAATACGAAGTACTCTTATTCATATTAGAAGATATTGTAAAATAACAATTAATTTAATTTTTTTTTTTTTTTTTCACTTACACATTAGGCCCGTCGCGCCGCGCCACTACTATATGGGGCGAAGGTGCGAAGTCGACGGCGATGACAAAGTACCGAGTCTAAGGAGACTGATGGCGGCGCCACACAGTGGCGTTATGTCTCTATAAAAGTGGTGGTCTTTTATTATGTTATTTATTAATGGTATTATTTTAATATCATATCAATATTGTACCCCGCACAGGGGGGAGGTACGGGTAGGTAGTGACGAAAAATAACGATACGGGACTCTTACGAGGTCTCGCAATCGGAATGAGTACACTTTAAATATTTTAACGAGATAAAATTTAAGGGCATTGAGGGTCTGGTGCCAGTGGTGGTTGATTAGATCCACACACTATACTTTTTATAATTATGTGGCGTTATGTCTCTATAAAAGTGGTGGTCTTTTATTATGTTATTTATTAATGGTATTTTTTTAATATCATATCAATATTGTACCCCGCACGGGGGGAGGTAGGGGGGTAGGTAGTGACGAAAAATAACGATACGGGACTCTTACGAGGTCTCGTAATCGGAATGAGTTTCTGCGACTACCATTGTTTGTCGCGGGTAACGGGGAATCAGGGTTCGATTCCGGTGAGGGAGCCTGAGAAACTGCTACCACATCCAAGGAAGGCAGCAGGCGCGCAAATTACCCACTCCCTGCACGGGGGGGGAGGTACGGGTAGGTAGTGACGAAAAATAACGATACGGGACTCTTACGAGGTCTCGTCATCGAAATCGTCACTTGTAAATATAAACGCGCAAGATCGTTACACGAACCGCTTACCATTATAGTAAACTACTATGCAAACACACATAACATATACGCAATAAGGGAACTTTAAATTGGAGATTTTACCCTACCACACCCGTCTGTCTCATTCTGAAAACTATTCAAAATAATTGCTATTTTTCATTCTCATTCAAATATAAATAATAGTAAATAATATATAATTTTTGACTGAACTGAACCCAAGTGCCCGGCCTGTAGCCGGGCACCCCTCGTATTCATGTTCTAACCTAACCTAACCTAACCTAAATCTAGTTTTGACACCTTTAGACTTTAGATTCAAGATTTAATGTGAATATATGCATTAATAAAAACTCATTACTATTTTAATACTAGTTATGCTGCTGTTGATGCACTGATGAAAGCCAGATAGCTAGATCAGTGTTTATTTAGTCGTAGTTGCCGGTGGGCTGAGGTCTAAAGGAATCCAAACTAGTTTTAAAAGGTTTGGATAGGTTAGGTTAGGTTAGAACATGAATAAGACGGGTGCCCGGCCGCAGGCCGGTCACTTAGGTTCAGTTCCGTTTAAAAAAAAAAAAACAAAAAACAAAACGTACCAATACGAAGTACTCTTATTCATATTAGAAGATATTGTAAAATAACAATTAATTTAATTTTTTTTTTTTTTTTTCACTTACACATTAGGCCCGTCGCGCCGCGCCACTACTATATGGGGCGAAGGTGCGAAGTCGACGGCGATGACAAAGTACCGAGTCTAAGGAGACTGATGGCGGCGCCACACAGTGGCGTTATGTCTCTATAAAAGTGGTGGTCTTTCATTATGTTATTTATTAATGGTATTATTTTAATATCATATCAATATTGTACCCCGCACAGGGGGGAGGTACGGGTAGGTAGTGACGAAAAATAACGATACGGGACTCTTACGAGGTCTCGCAATCGGAATGAGTACACTTTAAATATTTTAACGAGATAAAATTTAAGGGCATTGAGGGTCTGGTGCCAGTGGTGGTTGATTAGATCCACACACTATACTTTTTATAATTATGTGGCGTTATGTCTGTATGAAAGTGGTGGTCTTTTATTATGTTATTTATTTATGGTATTTTTTTAATATCATATCAATATTGTACCCCGCACGGGGGGAGGTAGGGGGGTAGGTAGTGACGAAAAATAACGATACGGGACTCTTACGAGGTCTCGTAATCGGAATGAGTTTCTGCGACTACCATTGTTTGTCGCGGGTAACGGGGAATCAGGGATCGATTCCGGTGAGGGAGCCTGAGAAACTGCTACCACATCCAAGGAAGGCAGCAGGCGCGCAAATTACCCACTCCCTGCACGGGGGGGGAGGTACGGGTAGGTAGTGACGAAAAATAACGATACGGGACTCTTACGAGGTCTCGTCATCGAAATCGTCACTTGTAAATATAAACGCGCAAGATCGTTACACGAACCGCTTACCATTATAGTAAACTACTATGCAAACACACATAACATATACGCAATAAGGGAACTTTAAATTGGAGATTTTACCCTACCACACCCGTCTGTCTCATTCTGAAAACTATTCAAAATAATTGCTATTTTTCATTCTCATTCAAATATAAATAATAGTAAATAATATATAATTTTTGACTGAACTGAACCCAAGTGCCCGGCCTGTGGCCGGGCACCCCTCGTATTCATGTTCTAACCTAACCTAACCTAAATCTAGTTTTGACACCTTTAGACTTTAGATTCAAGATTTAATGTGAATATATGCATTAATAAAAACTCATTACTATTTTAATACTAGTTATGCTGCTGTTGATGCACTGATGAAAGCCAGATAGCTAGATCAGTGTTTAGTTAGTCGTAGTTGCCGGTGGGCTGAGGTCTAAAGGAATCCAAACTAGTTTTAAAAGGTTTGGATAGGTTAGGTTAGGTTAGAACATGAATAAGACGGGTGCCCGGCCGCAGGCCGGTCACTTAGGTTCAGTTCCGTTTAAAAAAAAAAAAACAAAAAACAAAACGGACCAATACAAAGTATAGTATACAATACATATTAGAAGATATTGTAAAATAACAATTAAGTTAATTTTTTTTTTTTTTTTTTCACTTACACATTAGGCCCGTCGCGCCGCGCCACTACTATATGGGGCGAAGGTGCGAAGTCGACGGCGACGACAAAGTACCGAGTCTAAGGAGACTGATGGCGGCGCCACACAGTGGCGTTATGTCTCTATAAAAGTGGTGGTCTTTTATTATGTTATTTATTAATGGTATTATTTTAATATCATATCAATATTGTACCCCGCACAGGGGGGAGGTACGGGTAGGTAGTGACGAAAAATAACGATACGGGACTCTTACGAGGTCTCACAATCGGAATGAGTACACTTTAAATATTTTAACGAGATAAAATTTAAGGGCATTGAGGGTCTGGTGCCAGTGGTGGTTGATTAGATCCACACACTATACTTTTTATAATTATGTGGCGTTATGTCTGTATGAAAGTGGTGGTCTTTTATTATGTTATTTATTAATGGTATTTTTTTAATATCATATCAATATTGTACCCCGCACGGGGGGAGGTAGGGGGGTAGGTAGTGACGAAAAATAACGATACGGGACTCTTACGAGGTCTCGTAATCGGAATGAGTTTCTGCGACTACCATTGTTTGTCGCGGGTAACGGGGAATCAGGGTTCGATTCCGGTGAGGGAGCCTGAGAAACTGCTACCACATCCAAGGAAGGCAGCAGGCGCGCAAATTACCCACTCCCTGCACGGGGGGGGAGGTACGGGTAGGTAGTGACGAAAAATAACGATACGGGACTCTTACGAGGTCTCGTCATCGAAATCGTCACTTGTAAATATAAACGCGCAAGATCGTTACACGAACCGCTTACCATTATAGTAAACTACTATGCAAACACACATAACATATACGCAATAAGGGAACTTTAAATTGGAGATTTTACCCTACCACACCCGTCTGTCTCATTCTGAAAACTATTCAAAATAATTGCTATTTTTCATTCTCATTCAAATATAAATAATAGTAAATAATATATAATTTTTGACTGAACTGAACCCAAGTGCCCGGCCTGTGGCCGGGCACCCCTCGTATTCATGTTCTAACCTAACCTAACCTAACCTAAATCTAGTTTTGACACCTTTAGACTTTAGATTCAAGATTTAATGTGAATATATGCATTAATAAAAACTCATTACTATTTTAATACTAGTTATGCTGCTGTTGATGCACTGATGAAAGCCAGATAGCTAGATCAGTGTTTATTTAGTCGTAGTTGCCGGTGGGCTGAGGTCTAAAGGAATCCAAACTAGTTTTAAAAGGTTTGGATAGGTTAGGTTAGGTTAGAACATGAATAAGACGGGTGCCCGGCCGCAGGCCGGTCACTTAGGTTCAGTTCCGTTTAAAAAAAAAAAAACAAAAAACAAAACGTACCAATACGAAGTACTCTTATTCATATTAGAAGATATTGTAAAATAACAATTAATTAAATTTTTTTTTTTTTTTTTTCACTTACACATTAGGCCCGTCGCGCCGCGCCACTACTATATGGGGCGAAGGTGCGAAGTCGACGGCGATGACAAAGTACCGAGTCTAAGGAGACTGATGGCGGCGCCACACAGTGGCGTTATGTCTCTATAAAAGTGGTGGTCTTTTATTATGTTATTTATTAATGGTATTATTTTAGTATCATATCAATATTGTACCCCGCACAGGGGGGAGGTACGGGTAGGTAGTGACGAAAAATAACGATACGGGACTCTTACGAGGTCTCGCAATCGGAATGAGTACACTTTAAATATTTTAACGAGATAAAATTTAAGGGCATTGAGGGTCTGGTGCCAGTGGTGGTTGATTAGATCCACACACTATACTTTTTATAATTATGTGGCGTTATGTCTGTATGAAAGTGGTGGTCTTTTATTATGTTATTTATTTATGGTATTTTTTTAATATCATATCAATATTGTACCCCGCACGGGGGGAGGTAGGGGGGTAGGTAGTGACGAAAAATAACGATACGGGACTCTTACGAGGTCTCGTAATCGGAATGAGTTTCTGCGACTACCATTGTTTGTCGCGGGTAACGGGGAATCAGGGATCGATTCCGGTGAGGGAGCCTGAGAAACTGCTACCACATCCAAGGAAGGCAGCAGGCGCGCAAATTACCCACTCCCTGCACGGGGGGGGAGGTACGGGTAGGTAGTGACGAAAAATAACGATACGGGACTCTTACGAGGTCTCGTCATCGAAATCGTCACTTGTAAATATAAACGCGCAAGATCGTTACACGAACCGCTTACCATTATAGTAAACTACTATGCAAACACACATAACATATACGCAATAAGGGAACTTTAAATTGGAGATTTTACCCTACCACACCCGTCTGTCTCATTCTGAAAACTATTCAAAATAATTGCTATTTTTCATTCTCATTCAAATATAAATAATAGTAAATAATATATAATTTTTGACTGAACTGAACCCAAGTGCCCGGCCTGTAGCCGGGCACCCCTCGTATTCATGTTCTAACCTAACCTAACCTAAATCTAGTTTTGACACCTTTAGACTTTAGATTCAAGATTTAATGTGAATATATGCATTAATAAAAACTCATTACTATTTTAATACTAGTTATGCTGCTGTTGATGCACTGATGAAAGCCAGATAGCTAGATCAGTGTTTAGTTAGTCGTAGTTGCCGGTGGGCTGAGGTCTAAAGGAATCCAAACTAGTTTTAAAAGGTTTGGATAGGTTAGGTTAGGTTAGAACATGAATAAGACGGGTGCCCGGCCGCAGGCCGGTCACTTAGGTTCAGTTCCGTTTAAAAAAAAAAAAACAAAAAACAAAACGGACCAATACAAAGTATAGTATACAATACATATTAGAAGATATTGTAAAATAACAATTAATTTAATTTTTTTTTTTTTTTTTTCACTTACACATTAGGCCCGTCGCGCCGCGCCACTACTATATGGGGCGAAGGTGCGAAGTCGACGGCGACGACAAAGTACCGAGTCTAAGGAGACTGATGGCGGCGCCACACAGTGGCGTTATGTCTCTATAAAAGTGGTGGTCTTTTATTATGTTATTTATTAATGGTATTATTTTAATATCATATCAATATTGTACCCCGCACAGGGGGGAGGTACGGGTAGGTAGTGACGAAAAATAACGATACGGGACTCTTACGAGGTCTCGCAATCGGAATGAGTACACTTTAAATATTTTAACGAGATAAAATTTAAGGGCATTGAGGGTCTGGTGCCAGTGGTGGTTGATTAGATCCACACACTATACTTTTTATAATTATGTGGCGTTATGTCTGTATGAAAGTGGTGGTCTTTTATTATGTTATTTATTAATGGTATTTTTTTAATATCATATCAATATTGTACCCCGCACGGGGGGAAGTAGGGGGGTAGGTAGTGACGAAAAATAACGATACGGGACTCTTACGAGGTCTCGTAATCGGAATGAGTTTCTGCGACTACCATTGTTTGTCGTGGGTAACGGGGAATCAGGGTTCGATTCCGGTGAGGGAGCCTGAGAAACTGCTGCCACATCCAAGGAAGGCAGCAGGCGCGCAAATTACCCACTCCCTGCACGGGGGGGGAGGTACGGGTAGGTAGTGACGAAAAATAACGATACGGGACTCTTACGAGGTCTTGCAATCGGAATGAGTACACTTTAAATATTTTAACGAGGTAAAATTTAAGGGCATTGAGGGTCTGGTGCCAGTGGTGGTTGATTAGATCCACACACTATACTTTTTATAATTATGTGGCGTTATGTCTGTATGAAAGTGGTGGTCTTTTATTATGTTATTTATTAATGGTATTTTTTTAATATCATATCAATATGGTACCCCGCACGGGGGGAGGTAGGGGGGTAGGTAGTGACGAAAAATAACGATACGGGACTCTTACGAGGTCTCGTAATCGGAATGAGTATCTGCGACTACCATTGTTTGTCGCGGGTAACGGGGAATCAGGGTTCGATTCCGGTGAGGGAGCCTGAGAAACTGCTACCACATCCAAGGAAGGCAGCAGGCGCGCAAATTACCCACTCCCTGCACGGGGGGGGAGGTACGGGTAGGTAGTGACGAAAAATAACGATACGGGACTCTTACGAGGTCTCGTCATCGAAATCGTCACTTGTAAATATAAACGCGCAAGATCGTTACACGAACCGCTTACCATTATAGTAAACTACTATGCAAACACACATAACATATACGCAATAAGGGAACTTTAAATTGGAGATTTTACCCTACCACACCGGTCTGTCTCATTCTGAAAACTATTCAAAATAATTGCTATTTTTCATTCTCATTCAAATATAAATAATAGTAAATAATATATAATTTTTGACTGAACTGAACCCAAGTGCCCGGCCTGTAGCCGGGCACCCCTCGTATTCATGTTCTAACCTAACCTAACCTAAATCTAGTTTTGACACCTTTAGACTTTAGATTCAAGATTTAATGTGAATATATGCATTAATAAAACTCATTACTATTTTAATACTAGTTATGCTGCTGTTGATGCACTGATGAAAGCCAGATAGCTAGATCAGTGTTTAGTTAGTCGTAGTTGCCGGTGGGCTGAGGTCTAAAGGAATCCAAACTAGTTTTAAAAGGTTTGGATAGGTTAGGTTAGGTTAGAACATGAATAAGACGGGTGCCCGGCCGCAGGCCGGTCACTTAGGTTCAGTTCCGTTTAAAAAAAAAAAAAACAAAAAACAAAACGGACCAATACAAAGTATTCTTATTCATATTAGAAGATATTGTAAAATAACATTTAATTTAATTTTTTTTTTTTTTTTTCACTTACACATTAGGCCCGTCGCGCCGCGCCACTACTGTATGGGGCGAAGGTGCGAAGTCGACGGCGACGACAAAGTACCGAGTCTAAGGAGACTGATGGCGGCGCCACACAGTGGCGTTATGTCTCTATAAAAGTGGTGATCTTTTATTATGTTATTTATTAATGGTATTATTTTAATATCATATCAATATTTTTGGAGCCTGAGAAACTGCTGCCACATCCAAGGAAGGCAGCAGGCGCGCAAATTACCCACTCCCTGCACGGGGGGGGAGGTACGGGTAGGTAGTGACGAAAAATAACGATACGGGACTCTTACGAGGTCTCGTCATCGAAATCGTCACTTGTAAATATAAACGCGCAAGATCGTTACACGAACCGCTTACCATTATAGTAAACTACTATGCAAACACACATAACATATACGCAATAAGGGAACTTTAAATTGGAGATTTTACCCTACCACACCCGTCTGTCTCATTCTGAAAACTATTCAAAATAATTGCTATTTTTCATTCTCATTCGAATATAAATAATAGTAAATAATATATAATTTTTGACTGAACTGAACCCAAGTGCCCGGCCTGTAGCCGGGCACCCCTCGTATTCATGTTCTAACCTAACCTAACCTAAATCTAGTTTTGACACCTTTAGACTTTAGATTCAAGATTTAATGTGAATATATGCATTAATAAAAACTCATTACTATTTTAATACTAGTTATGCTGCTGTTGATGCACTGATGAAAGCCAGATAGCTAGATCAGTGTTTAGTTAGTCGTAGTTGCCGGTGGGCTGAGGTCTAAAGGAATCCAAACTAGTTTTAAAAGGTTTGGATAGGTTAGGTTAGGTTAGAACATGAATAAGACGGGTGCCCGGCCGCAGGCCGGTCACTTAGGTTCAGTTCCGTTTAAAAAAAAAAAAACAAAAAACAAAACGGACCAATACAAAGTATAGTATACAATACATATTAGAAGATATTGTAAAATAACAATTAATTTAATTTTTTTTTTTTTTTTTTCACTTACACATTAGGCCCGTCGCGCCGCGCCACTACTATATGGGGCGAAGGTGCGAAGTCGACGGCGACGACAAAGTACCGAGTCTAAGGAGACTGATGGCGGCGCCACACAGTGGCGTTATGTCTCTATAAAAGTGGTGGTCTTTTATTATGTTATTTATTAATGGTATTATTTTAATATCATATCAATATTGTACCCCGCACAGGGGGGAGGTACGGGTAAGTAGTGACGAAAAATAACGATACGGGACTCTTACGAGGTCTCGCAATCGGAATGAGTACACTTTAAATATTTTAACGAGGTAAAATTTAAGGGCATTGAGGGTCTGGTGCCAGTGGTGGTTGATTAGATCCACTATACTTTTTATAATTATGTGGCGTTATGTCTGTATGAAAGTGGTGGTCTTTTATTATGTTATTTATTAATGGTATTTTTTTAATATCATATCAATATTGTACTCCGCACGGGGGGAAGTAGGGGGGTAGGTAGTGACGAAAAATAACGATACGGGACTCTTACGAGGTCTCGTAATCGGAATGAGTTTCTGCGACTACCATTGTTTGTCGTGGGTAACGGGGAATCAGGGTTCGATTCCGGTGAGGGAGCCTGAGAAACTGCTGCCACATCCAAGGAAGGCAGCAGGCGCGCAAATTACCCACTCCCTGCACGGGGGGGGAGGTACGGGTAGGTAGTGACGAAAAATAACGATACGGGACTCTTACGAGGTCTCGTCATCGAATAATCAATACACGAACTGCCCACACACTTGTAAATATAGACGTGCAAGATCGTTACACGAACCGCTTACCATTATAGTAAACTACTATGCAAACACACATAACATATACGCAATAAGGGAACTTTAAATTGGAGATTTTACCCTACCACACCCGTCTGTCTCATTCTGAAAACTATTCAAAATAATTGCTATTTTTCATTCTCATTCAAATATAAATAATAGTAAATAATATATAATTTTTGACTGAACTGAACCCAAGTGCCCGGCCTGTAGCCGGGCACCCCTCGTATTCATGTTCTAACCTAACCTAACCTAAATCTAGTTTTGACACCTTTAGACTTTAGATTCAAGATTTAATGTGAATATATGCATTAATAAAACTCATTACTATTTTAATACTAGTTATGCTGCTGTTGATGCCCTGATGAAAGCCAGATAGCTAGATCAGTGTTTAGTTAGTCGTAGTTGCCGGTGGGCTGAGGTCTAAAGGAATCCAAACTAGTTTTAAAAGGTTTGGATAGGTTAGGTTAGGTTAGAACATGAATAAGACGGGTGCCCGGCCGCAGGCCGGTCACTTAGGTTCAGTTCCGTTTAAAAAAAAAAAAAACAAAAAACAAAACGGACCAATACAAAGTATTCTTATTCATATTAGAAGATATTGTAAAATAACATTTAATTTAATTTTTTTTTTTTTTTTTCACTTACACATTAGGCCCGTCGCGCCGCGCCACTACTGTATGGGGCGAAGGTGCGAAGTCGACGGCGACGACAAAGTACCGAGTCTAAGGAGACTGATGGCGGCGCCACACAGTGGCGTTATGTCTCTATAAAAGTGGTGGTCTTTTATTATGTTATTTATTAATGGTATTATTTTAATATCATATCAATATTGTACCCCGCACAGGGGGGAGGTACGGGTAGGTAGTGACGAAAAATAACGATACGGGACTCTTACGAGGTCTCGCAATCGGAATGAGTACACTTTAAATATTTTAACGAGGTAAAATTTAAGGGCATTGAGGGTCTGGTGCCAGTGGTGGTTGATTAGATCCACTATACTTTTTATAATTATGTGGCGTTATGTCTGTATGAAAGTGGTGGTCTTTTATTATGTTATTTATTAATGGTTTTTTTTTTAATATCATATCAATATTGTACCCCGCACGGGGGGAAGTAGGGGGGTAGGTAGTGACGAAAAATAACGATACGGGACTCTTACGAGGTCTTGTAATCGGAATGAGTTTCTGCGACTACCATTGTTTGTCGCGGGTAACGGGGAATCAGGGTTCGATTCCGGTGAGGGAGCCTGAGAAACTGCTGCCACATCCAAGGAAGGCAGCAGGCGCGCAAATTACCTACTCCCTGCACGGGGGGGGGAGGTACGGGTAGGTAGTGACGAAAAATAACGATACGGGACTCTTACGAGGTCTCGTCATCGAAATCGTCACTTGTAAATATAAACGCGCAAGATCGTTACACGAACCGCTTACCATTATAGTAAACTACTATGCAAACACACATAACATATACGCAATAAGGGAACTTTAAATTGGAGATTTTACCCTACCACACCCGTCTGTCTCATTCTGAAAACTATTCAAAATAATTGCTATTTTTCATTCTCATTCAAATATAAATAATAGTAAATAATATATAATTTTTGAGTGAACTGAACCCAAGTGCCCGGCCTGTAGCCGGGCACCCCTCGTATTCATGTTCTAACCTAACCTAACCTAAATCTAGTTTTGACACCTTTAGACTTTAGATTCAAGATTTAATGTGAATATATGCATTAATAAAACTCATTACTATTTTAATACTAGTTATGCTGCTGTTGATGCACTGATGAAAGCCAGATAGCTAGATCAGTGTTTAGTTAGTCGTAGTTGCCGGTGGGCTGAGGTCTAAAGGAATCCAAACTAGTTTTAAAAGGTTTGGATAGGTTAGGTTAGGTTAGAACATGAATAAGACGGGTGCCCGGCCGCAGGCCGGTCACTTAGGTTCAGTTCCGTTTAAAAAAAAAAAAAACAAAAAACAAAACGGACCAATACAAAGTATTCTTATTCATATTAGAAGATATTGTAAAATAACATTTAATTTAATTTTTTTTTTTTTTTTTCACTTACACATTAGGCCCGTCGCGCCGCGCCACTACTGTATGGGGCGAAGGTGCGAAGTCGACGGCGACGACAAAGTACCGAGTCTAAGGAGACTGATGGCGGCGCCACACAGTGGCGTTATGTCTCTATAAAAGTGGTGATCTTTTATTATGTTATTTATTAATGGTATTATTTTAATATCATATCAATATTGTGTTAGCTATTTCAAATATGATTAGTGTCTGTCAATGTACCTATGAAATAATAAGTGTAACCATGTCAATATACCCTTGTTGCATACGTTTCATGACGTGCATTGACAGTTAGCAATTTCAAATATGATTAATGTCTGTCAATGTACCTCATGAAATAATAAGTGTAGCCATGTCAATATACCCCTGTTGCATACGTTTCATGACGTACATTGACAGGTAGTGATACCGATTTATGTATAGGTACATACTGATGAGACTTGTTGGCATTGAATGATTGTGGTGGACGGCAGTCTATTCTCGGCTGTGATCACGTTCGGACGTGGACATAAAATATATTACTGTGAATAATTAATGTGATTAATGTGTGATAAATAGGAGATAAATAATAAAATGATTTAATGAAATTTTATCAGAGTATTATTCCAAATTACCCTTCTGAGCTTTCAGCTCAGAAGTGGGATTGCCGGGAAGATACGTTTATCGTCATCCTGGTTAAGGACTACGCCCAAATAACAGGTGAAGTATTATTCTTATTTAAATATTACTATTGTGTTTTATATTTGCTATTAGCGCTTTAATGTTTAATTCTTTTACTTATTTATTTTTCTGTGAAAATAAAGTCTAGTTCAATTTTTATTTTATTTATCTTTTAAAACAATGTTCAGAGCAAAATAAATTTATTATAGTCAAACTAAGAACTGTGAATAAGAATGTATACTGTGTATTTTTTTTTTAATTTTTAGTGAAATATGGAAAACAAGTCAAGGTCTCGCAAACGCCTGGTCATCCCCGAGACCAGTTCAGAGTCTTCGCGCTCGCGTAGCAGATCAAGCAGCCGGTCGAGGCGTCACAGGAGAGCAACGCCGCGTAAGCGATCGCGACGGAGCGGAAGATTTCAAGAGAATAGTTGCCGCCGAAGGGTTCGGGGTGGCACACACACATTGAACGCAAGTCTGACGCCGTCGCCGTCAATTAGTCGCTCCAATGACGGTACTTCTGGTACAGCAGGTACGTCAGAGAATGCAATTATTTCTACACTTCTTGAGTTTATGCAAAGTCTAAAAAGGGACAATAATAGTGAACGCTTTCCCGTGATGAATGTGATTCCTGAGTTTGATCCATCCAAACGAAATCAAACAATTCACACGTGGATCTCAAAAGTTAACGAATGCGCTTCCATTTATGGATGGACAGACAAACAAATAGCTTACTATGCGTTACCCAAGTTAGTAGGATTGGCTCAACGATGGTATCAAGGGTTACCAAGTGTAAAATTTTCATGGTCAGAATGGGAAAATAAATTAGCTTTAGCATTCCCAAGTGAAGAAAACTTCGGACAGTTGTTAACGGAAATGCTTGCTTGCAAGGCACGTTTTAATGATTCATTAGAAGAATATTTTTACGATAAAATGGTTCTATTAAATAGATGTAAAATAAGTGGAAAAGATGCAATTGACTGTATCTTATTTGGAATTGAAGACAGGTCCGTCCGAACTAGCGCAGAAGCAGCTCAGTTCAGAGAACCTGATAAATTGTTAGTATATTTAAGAAATGTCAAAGCTAATAAACGACTAGAAAAATCAAACATAACCTTGCAAGCGAGTACTTCAGATAAACGTGTTAAGCAAATAGGTCAGAGTAGTGTTCCTAGGTGTTATAATTGTGGGGAGGAAGGCCATCCATATTTTAGATGTAAACAACCCATTAAAAAGTGTGAAATTTGTCACAGGATAGGTCATGTAGGTAGCAACTGTGCTATCAAAACTAACGGTAGTTCAACTCGCTCTGATACCACGAATAATAAATCTGTTTCGTGTGTATATCAAAATCAAAACAGTGACGAAAAGTACTATAAAAACGCTGTTGTTGAGGGTCGTGATTTAAATTGCTTTATTGACTTTGGAAGCCAGTGTACGATGCTCAAAGAATCCGTTGCTAAATGTTTAGGTACAACTTGGTCGACTAATGATTTGCCAGTTTTGAGAGGGTTCGGTAACTCTCTAGTAAATTGTTTAGGTAAATGCTCACTTTCTATAAAAGTAGATTCTGTTAGTGCTCAAGTAGATGTGCTCATCGTACCTGACAGTTATTTGCGCGAATCCTTATTAATCGGACAAACATTTACGGAACAAGATCACGTCGTAGTATACAAAACTAAAAATGAATTGAAATTGTTAGATAAATGTACACAACTAAAAGATAAAATTCTGGTATTTGTTTCCGAATTGGTGACAGTCAAAGATCTTACAGAGATTAATGTTCATTCTGTACCTGTGCATGATGGGGACATATTGGTGGAGTCAAGCGTTAATCAGCAAAAAAAAATATCAATTAATAGAGTGCATTACTAAACTGCAAAACGGTAAGGGTAAATTGATTGTAAAGAGCCTTGACCAATCAGGCGTTGAGTTACAAAAAAACACCTTATTGGTTCGAGCTCAACCATGTAAAGAAATTAAAACTTTACTAATAAATAGAATCGGAACTGACACTAAATCTCCCCCAGCTATTATTACAAAGAAAATGATTAATACCAGTGAAAGTTTTGATAAGACTGAAGAATTAGCTAGTCTGTTGAATCAATATAGGGATTGTTTCGCTTTCCAAGTTAAAGAACTAGGTTGTGTAGCAGGGGTGGAAATGAACATTAATCTAAAAGACTTTACACCAGTAGTATACCGACCTTACCGCCTATCTTATTCGGAGCGAGAAGTAGTCCGGGATATGGTTAATGATCTAAAAGAGTCTGGAATCATAAGAGACTCTAAATCAGAATATGCTTCCCCTATTTTATTAGTTAAAAAGAAAACTGGAGATTATCGGCTATGCGTTGATTTTAGGAATTTAAATAAGAAAACCATTAAAGAGCATTATCCTTTACCGCGAATAGACGATCAATTAGACAATTTGTCCGGTTATAAGTACTATACTACATTAGATCTTGCCTCTGGTTATTATCAGATCCCTATGTCCGAAACCTCAAAGTATCTTACCGCTTTCATTACGCCTGATGGGCATTTTGAATTTAACAGAATGCCATTCGGTTTAGCCAATGCGCCGTCTACCTTTCAAAGAGCAATTAATAACATTTTAGGAAACGCTAGGTTTAAAGAAGCCTTCGCATATATGGATGATGTTATTATTCCATCAAAAACTATAGAGGAAGGTTTTCAGCGTTTAATTAGTACATTAGAACTATTTCGTAAAGCTGGGTTAACACTCAAACTTTCAAAATGTAATTTCTTTAAAGAGTCCATAGATTACTTAGGTTTTGAAGTTTGTGAAAATGGTATTAGACCAGGCAAAAATAAAATTGCAGCCGTAAAGAATTTCCCGGTACCAACCGATCAACATAAACTAAGACAGTTTCTCGGGCTTGCTAGCTTTTTCAGGAGGTTTATCAGAGGGTTTTCAATGATTGCCCAACCTTTAACTAGACTTCTAAAAAAAGATGTTAAGTGGCAATGGGGTGATAGTGAATCAAACGCGTTTCAAACATTAAAACGAGAATTAGTTCAACGACCGGTACTAACATTCTACAATCCTGAATATGAAACCCAATTGCATACGGATGCATCAAAGAATGGAATAGCGGGTATATTACTTCAGAGACCAAATAAAGAGTCCCCTTTCAGTGCTGTCGCTTATTATAGCAGACAGACATCCCCAGAAGAGAGTCGCTTCACTTCCTATGATTTGGAAACGTTAGCTGTGGTAGCTTCGATGCAACGCTTTAGGGTGTATTTGTTAGGGGTACCATTCACGGTTGTTACAGACTGCAATTCTCTCCGCGCTACGTTTGAGAAAAAGGATATGTTACCTAGGGTTGCTAGATGGTGGGGAACAATGCAAGAATATGATTTTAATATTATTTACAAACCAGGTGCTACTATGGGTCACGTCGATGCTCTCAGTCGGAATCCCATAGCAGATAAAGAAGTTTTGGATATTTTGAACATAGATTCAAATTGGATAGTAACAGTGCAGCAAAGTGATCCGGAATTACAGCGTATCGTAAATATTTTAAATGACCCCGAAACTAAAAATCTTGCAGAACTGAAAAATAACTTTATCGTAAAACGTGGGTTACTATATAGGAACACTAGCGACGGAGAACGTTGGGTAGTTCCCAAAGGGGTTCGCTGGCAAATCCTTAAAGCCAACCATGACAACATAGGGCATTTCGGTTTTGATAAAACGTTTGATAAAATTCGGAGACAGTATTGGTTTGCTAAAATGAGACGGTTTATAAAAAAATACATAGACTCGTGCTTAGAATGCGCGCACCATAAAATACCGTCCGGTAAAAAGGCTGGCGAATTACATCCAATACAAAAGGTTGAGTGTCCTTTCCATACTGTACACGTTGACCACTTAGGTCCATTTGTACGTAGTAAAAAAAGAAATTCTTATTTACTACTAATCATTGATGCTTACACCAAATTTATTATGTTATTTCCCGTTAAAAGTACTAAGTCAGTTCATTCCATTAGGGCCATCAAAACTTATTTCCACACTTTTGGTGTTCCAAAACGATTAATATCAGATCGAGGTACTTCTTTCACATCTAAACGTTTTCAAGAATTCTTGAGACAGCTTGGTGTAAAACACATTTTAAATGCAATTGCGACACCTCGTGCCAATGGCCAGGTTGAGCGGTATAACAGGACAGTGTTAGCGGCTCTCTCAGCTAGCAATCACGGTAAATCTGAATCTCTGTGGGATGAATGCGTGTCTGAAATACAATGGGGCCTAAATAATACGCTTAACAAAGGTATAGGGAAAAGGCCAGCTCAAGCACTTTTTGGAACAAACCTTGTTCCTACAACTCCTTCTGACTCTTTGCTAAATATTCTTGATGAGGGCACGATTAGCGTGGATGAAATACATAACAATAACGATCGAATCGATGGTTTGGGAAATGTACGAACCGATAGTTTAAAAACCGTTAGGGACGAGATATCTGAATATGTCACTAAAAATCAATGTAAGCAAAAGGAACGTTATGACAAGAAAAGAACTAAAGCTCAGTTTAATTTAGGTGATTTAGTAAGAGTCGAAAGGGATGTTCCATCAACTGGTGGAAGTAGAAAGTTAATTTCTAAAATCCGTGGTCCTTATCGAATAACTGAAGTCCTCCCAAACGATAGGTATATAGTAGAAGACACCCCGCTATCTCGAAAAGGTAACAGGAGTTTTAAAGGCACATTCCCTGTGGATAAAATTCACACTTGGTTAGTTTTTAATAGAAACAGTGAAGATTCTACTGATCACTCGAATATGTCTGATAATTGAGTCTTTATACAAAAAAAAAAAAAAAACATCTTTGAATGTCTTCCCTCCCTACGATTAAGATTATACATTATTACTCTTTATATTGTTGTTAGGTTAATAATTGTTAGTTAAGGCGATTGAATTTAGTGGTGTTGTAATTAATCAAATAGTATGATTATGTAAAGACTGTGTATTATGAATTATATAATTATCAGATTATAGATGTAAGCAATGTCTGTTTAATCTACTTTGATTGTAAACTTGTGACTTATGAGTTAAGAACTAATAATGAGTTACTGATTATAAAGGTTTTGATTGATAGTATCATATCAACGAGGTTGGTTTCCATTAGAATATAATGGTTATCCATTAAGTGGTATAATATAATTTGAGATAAGTGATTGATTATCCTGGAATAACTTATTTATTAATTATACCTCAAGTTTCATTTTACTTGTTGTGAACATGAAGGGGTCACTCAAGTAATTGTGTAGCTGATGTGAACATGAAGGGGTCACTCCAGTAATGATGTTGTTGATGTGAACATGAAGGGGTCACTCAAGTAATGATGTCTTTGATGTGAACATGAAGGGGTCACTCAAGTAATGATGTCCTTGATGTGAACATGAAGGGGTCACTCAAGTAATTGTGTAGCTGATGTGAACATGAAGGGGTCACTCAAGTAATAATGCAGTTGATGTGAACATGAAGGGGTCACTAAACTGATTTACTGGAAATATGAAAAGACCAGTTGAATAATTTAAATGTAATGAAATCTAGTTAGAGTAGAAGTTATTTTAAATTGTAAAAGTGATGCCTACCCGGTTGTTTCACGAGACGTGAATACGGTCAGGAAAGGCCGACTGTTAGCTATTTCAAATATGATTAGTGTCTGTCAATGTACCTATGAAATAATAAGTGTAACCATGTCAATATACCCTTGTTGCATACGTTTCATGACGTGCATTGACAGTTAGCAATTTCAAATATGATTAATGTCTGTCAATGTACCTCATGAAATAATAAGTGTAGCCATGTCAATATACCCCTGTTGCATACGTTTCATGACGTACATTGACAGGTAGTGATACCGATTTATGTATAGGTACATACTGATGAGACTTGTTGGCATTGAATGATTGTGGTGGACGGCAGTCTATTCTCGGCTGTGATCACGTTCGGACGTGGACATAAAATATATTACTGTGAATAATTAATGTGATTAATGTGTGATAAATAGGAGATAAATAATAAAATGATTTAATGAAATTTTATCAGAGTATTATTCCAAATTACCCTTCTGAGCTTTCAATTGTACCCCGCACAGGGGGGAGGTACGGGTAGGTAGTGACGAAAAATAACGATACGGGACTCTTACGAGGTCTCGCAATCGGAATGAGTACACTTTAAATATTTTAACGAGGTAAAATTTAAGGGCATTGAGGGTCTGGTGCCAGTGGTGGTTGATTAGATCCACACACTATACTTTTTATAATTATGTGGCGTTATGTCTCTATAAAAGTGGTGGTCTTTTATTATGTTATTTATTAATGGTATTTTTTTAATATCATATCAATATTTTACCCCTCCCGGGGGGAGGTAGGGGGGGGTAGGTAGTGACGAAAAATAACGATACGGGACTCTTACGAGGTCTCGTAATCGGAATGAGTTTCTGCGACTACCATTGTTTGTCGCGGGTAACGGGGAATCAGGGTTCGATTCCGGTGAGGGAGCCTGAGAAACTGCTACCACATCCAAGGAAGGCAGCATGCGCGCAAATTACCCACTCCCTGCACGGGGGGGGGAGGTACGGGTAGGTAGTGACGAAAAATAACGATACGGGACTCTTACGAGGTCTCGTCATCGAATAATCAATACACGAACTGCCAACACACTTGTAAATATAGACGTGCAAGATCGTTACACGAACCGCTTACCATTATAGTAAACTACTATGCAAACACACATAACATATAGGCAATAAGGGAACTTTAAATTGGAGATTTTACCCTACCACACCCGTCTGTCTCATTCTGAAAACTATTCGAAATAATTGCTATTTTTCATTCTCATTCAAATATAAATAATAGTAAATAATATATAATTTTTGACTGAACTGAACCCAAGTGCCCGGCCTGTAGCCGGGCACCCCTCGTATTCATGTTCTAACCTAACCTAACCTAACCTAAATCTAGTTTTGACACCTTTAGACTTTAGATTCAAGATTTAATGTGAATATATGCATTAATAAAAACTCATTACTATTTTAATACTAGTTATGCTGCTGTTGATGCACTGATGAAAGCCAGATAGCTAGATCAGTGTTTAGTTAGTCGTAGTTGCCGGTGGGCTGAGGTCTAAAGGAATCCAAACTAGTTTTAAAAGGTTTGGATAGGTTAGGTTAGGTTAGAACATGAATAAGACGGGTGCCCGGCCGCAGGCCGGTCGCTTAGGTTCAGTTCCGTTTAAAAAAAAAAAACAAAAAACAAAACGTACCAATACAAAGTACTCTTATTCATATTAGAAGATATTGTAAAATAACAATTCATTTAATTTGTTTTTTTTTTTTTTTCAATTACACATTAGGCCCGTCGCGCCGCGCCACTACTATATGGGGCGAAGGTGCGAAGTCGACGGCGACGACAAAGTACCGAGTCTAAGGAGACTGATGGCGGCGCCACACAGTGGCGTTATGTCTCTATAAAAGTGGTGGTCTTTTATTATGTTATTTATTAATGGTATTATTTTAATATCATATCAATATTGTACCCCGCACAGGGGGGAGGTACGGGTAGGTAGTGACGAAAAATAACGATACGGGACTCTTACGAGGTCTCGCAATCGGAATGAGTACACTTTAAATATTTTAACGAGGTAAAATTTAAGGGCATTGAGGGTCTGGTGCCAGTGGTGGTTGATTAGATCCACACACTATACTTTTTATAATTATGTGGCTACCATTGTTTGTCGCGGGTAACGGGGAATCAGGGTTCGATTCCGGTGAGGGAGGTTGAGAAACTGCTACCACATCCAAGGAAGGCAGCAGGCGCGCAAATTACCCACTCCCTGCACGGGGGGGGAGGTACGGGTAGGTAGTGACGAAAAATAACGATACGGGACTCTTACGAGGTCTCGTTATCGAATAATCAATACACGAACTGCCCCCATACTTGTAAACATAGACGTGCAAGATCGTTACACGAACCGCTTACCATTATAGTAAACTACTATGCAAACACACATAACATATACGCAATAAGGGAACTTTAAATTGGAGATTTTACCCTACCACACCCGTCTGTCTCATTCTGAAAACTATTCAAAATAATTGCTATTTTTCATTCTCATTCAAATATAAATAATAGTAAATAATATATAATTTTTGACTGAACTGAACCCAAGTGCCCGGCCTGTAGCCGGGCACCCCTCGTATTCATGTTCTAACCTAACCTAACCTAAATCTAGTTTTGACACCTTTAGACTTTAGATTCAAGATTTAATGTGAATATATGCATTAATAAAAACTCATTACTATTTTAATACTAGTTATGCTGCTGTTGATGCACTGATGAAAGCCAGATAGCTAGATCAGTGTTTAGTTAGTCGTAGTTGCCGGTGGGCTGAGGTCTAAAGGAATCCAAACTAGTTTTAAAAGGTTTGGATAGGTTAGGTTAGGTTAGAACATGAATAAGACGGGTGCCCGGCCGCAGGCCGGTCACTTAGGTTCAGTTCCGTTTAAAAAAAAAAAAACAAAAAACAAAACGGACCAATACAAAGTATTCTTATTCATATTAGAAGATATTGTAAAATAACAATTAATTTAATTTTTTTTTTTTTTTTTTCACTTACACATTAGGCCCGTCGCGCCGCGCCACTACTATATGGGGCGAAGGTGCGAAGTCGACGGCGACGACAAAGTACCGAGTCTAAGGAGACTGATGGCGGCGCCACACAGTGGCGTTATGTCTCTATAAAAGTGGTGGTCTTTTATTATGTTATTTATTAATGGTATTATTTTAATATCATATCAATATTGTACCCCGCACAGGGGGGAGGTACGGGTAGGTAGTGACGAAAAATAACGATACGGGACTCTTACGAGGTCTCGCAATCGGAATGAGTACACTTTAAATATTTTAACGAGGTAAAATTTAAGGGCATTGAGGGTCTGGTGCCAGTGGTGGTTGATTAGATCCACACCCTATACTTTTTATAATTATGTGGCGTTATGTCTCTATAAAAGTGGTGGTCTTTTATTATGTTATTTATTAATGGTATTTTTTTAATATCATATCAATATTTTACCCCGCCCGGGGGGAGGTAGGGGGGGGTAGGTAGTGACGAAAAATAACGATACGGGACTCTTACGAGGTCTCGTAATCGGAATGAGTTTCTGCGACTACCATTGTTTGTCGCGGGTAACGGGGAATCAGGGTTCGATTCCGGTGAGGGAGCCTGAGAAACTGCTACCACATCCAAGGAAGGCAGCAGGCGCGCAAATTACCCACTCCCTGCACGGGGGGGGAGGTACGGGTAGGTAGTGACGAAAAATAACGATACGGGACTCTTACGAGGTCTCGTCATCGAAATCGTCACTTGTAAATATAAACGCGCAAGATCGTTACACGAACCGCTTACCATTATAGTAAACTACTATGCAAACACACATAACATATACGCAATAAGGGAACTTTAAATTGGAGATTTTACCCTACCACACCCGTCTGTCTCATTCTGAAAACTATTCAAAATAATTGCTATTTTTCATTCTCATTCAAATATAAATAATAGTAAATAATATATAATTTTTGACTGAACTGAACCCAAGTGCCCGGCCTGTAGCCGGGCACCCCTCGTATTCATGTTCTAACCTAACCTAACCTAAATCTAGTTTTGACACCTTTAGACTTTAGATTCAAGATTTAATGTGAATATATGCATTAATAAAACTCATTACTATTTTAATACTAGTTATGCTGCTGTTGATGCACTGATGAAAGCCAGATAGCTAGATCAGTGTTTAGTTAGTCGTAGTTGCCGGTGGGCTGAGGTCTAAAGGAATCCAAACTAGTTTTAAAAGGTTTGGATAGGTTAGGTTAGGTTAGAACGAATAAGACGGGTGCCCGGCCGCAGGCCGGTCACTTAGGTTCAGTTCCGTTTAAAAAAAAAAAAACAAAAAACAAAACGGACCAATACAAAGTATTCTTATTCATATTAGAAGATATTGTAAAATAACAATTCATTTAATTTTTTTTTTTTTTTTTCACTTACACATTAGGCCCGTCGCGCCGCGCCACTACTATATGGGGCGAAGGTGCGAAGTCGACGGCGACGACAAAGTACCGAGTCTAAGGAGACTGATGGCGGCGCCACACAGTGGCGTTATGTCTCTATAAAAGTGGTGGTCTTTTATTATGTTATTTATTAATGGTATTATTTTAATATCATATCAATATTGTACCCCGCACAGGGGGGAGGTACGGGTAGGTAGTGACGATAAATAACGATACGGGACTCTTACGAGGTCTCGCAATCGGAATGAGTACACTTTAAATATTTTAACGAGGTAAAATTTAAGGGCATTGAGGGTCTGGTGCCAGTGGTGGTTGATTAGATCCACACACTATACTTTTTATAATTATGTGGCGTTATGTCTGTATGAAAGTGGTGGTCTTTTATTATGTTATTTATTAATGGTATTTTTTTAATATCATATCAATATTGTACCCCGCACGGGGGGAGGTAGGGGGGTAGGTAGTGACGAAAAATAACGATACGGGACTCTTACGAGGTCTCGTAATCGGAATGAGTTTCTGCGACTACCATTGTTTGTCGCGGGTAACGGGGAATCAGGGTTCGATTCCGGTGAGGGAGCCTGAGAAACTGCTACCACATCCAAGGAAGGCAGCAGGCGCGCAAATTACCCACTCCCTGCACGGGGGGGGAGGTACGGGTAGGTAGTGACGAAAAATAACGATACGGGACTCTTACGAGGTCTCGTCATCGAAATCGTCACTTGTAAATATAAACGCGCAAGATCGTTACACGAACCGCTTACCATTATAGTAAACTACTATGCAAACACACATAACATATACGCAATAAGGGAACTTTAAATTGGAGATTTTACCCTACCACACCCGTCTGTCTCATTCTGAAAACTATTCAAAATAATTGCTATTTTTCATTCTCATTCAAATATAAATAATAGTAAATAATATATAATTTTTGACTGAACTGAACCCAAGTGCCCGGCCTGTAGCCGGGCACCCCTCGTATTCATGTTCTAACCTAACCTAACCTAAATCTAGTTTTGACACCTTTAGACTTTAGATTCAAGATTTAATGTGAATATATGCATTAATAAAAACTCATTACTATTTTAATACTAGTTATGCTGCTGTTGATGCACTGATGAAAGCCAGATAGCTAGATCAGTGTTTAGTTAGTCGTAGTTGCCGGTGGGCTGAGGTCTAAAGGTATCCAAACTAGTTTTAAAAGGTTTGGATAGGTTAGGTTAGGTTAGAACATGAATAAGACGGGTGCCCGGCCGCAGGCCGGTCACTTAGGTTCAGTTCCGTTTAAAAAAAAAAAACAAAAAACAAAACGTACCAATACGAAGTACTCTTATTCATATTAGAAGATATTGTAAAATAACAATTCATTTAATTTTTTTTTTTTTTTTTACACTTACACATTAGGCCCGTCGCGCCGCGCCACTACTATATGGGGCGAAGGTGCGAAGTCGACGGCGACGACAAAGTACCGAGTCTAAGGAGACTGATGGCGGCGCCACACAGTGGCGTTATGTCTCTATAAAAGTGGTGGTCTTTTATTATGTTATTTATTCATGGTATTATTTTAATATCATATCAATATTGTACCCCGCACAGGGGGGAGGTACGGGTAGGTAGTGACGAAAAATAACGATACGGGACTCTTACGAGGTCTCGCAATCGGAATGAGTACACTTTAAATATTTTAACGAGATAAAATTTAAGGGCATTGAGGGTCTGGTGCCAGTGGTGGTTGATTAGATCCACACACTATACTTTTTATAATTATGTGGCGTTATGTCTGTATGAAAGTGGTGGTCTTTTATTATGTTATTTATTAATGGTATTTTTTTAATATCATATCAATATTGTACCCCGCACGGGGGGAGGTAGGGGGGTAGGTAGTGACGAAAAATAACGATACGGGACTCTTACGAGGTCTCGTAATCGGAATGAGTTTCTGCGACTACCATTGTTTGTCGCGGGTAACGGGGAATCAGGGTTCGATTCCGGTGAGGGAGCCTGAGAAACTGCTACCACATCCAAGGAAGGCAGCAGGCGCGCAAATTACCCACTCCCTGCACGGGGGGGGAGGTACGGGTAGGTAGTGACGAAAAATAACGATACGGGACTCTTACGAGGTCTCGTCATCGAAATCGTCACTTGTAAATATAAACGCGCAAGATCGTTACACGAACCGCTTACCATTATAGTAAACTACTATGCAAACACACATAACATATACGCAATAAGGGAACTTTAAATTGGAGATTTTACCCTACCACACCCGTCTGTCTCATTCTGAAAACTATTCAAAATAATTGCTATTTTTCATTCTCATTCAAATATAAATAATAGTAAATAATATATAATTTTTGACTGAACTGAACCCAAGTGCCCGGCCTGTAGCCGGGCACCCCTCGTATTCATGTTCTAACCTAACCTAACCTAACCTAAATCTAGTTTTGACACCTTTAGACTTTAGATTCAAGATTTAATGTGAATATATGCATTAATAAAAACTCATTACTATTTTAATACTAGTTATGCTGCTGTTGATGCACTGATGAAAGCCAGATAGCTAGATCAGTGTTTAGTTAGTCGTAGTTGCCGGTGGGCTGAGGTCTAAAGGAATCCAAACTAGTTTTAAAAGGTTTGGATAGGTTAGGTTAGGTTAGAACATGAATAAGACGGGTGCCCGGCCGCAGGCCGGTCGCTTAGGTTCAGTTCCGTTTAAAAAAAAAAAACAAAAAACAAAACGTACCAATACAAAGTACTCTTATTCATATTAGAAGATATTGTAAAATAACAATTCATTTAATTTTTTTTTTTTTTTTTCAATTACACATTAGGCCCGTCGCGCCGCGCCACTACTATATGGGGCGAAGGTGCGAAGTCGACGGCGACGACAAAGTACCGAGTCTAAGGAGACTGATGGCGGCGCCACACAGTGGCGTTATGTCTCTATAAAAGTGGTGGTCTTTTATTATGTTATTTATTAATGGTATTATTTTAATATCATATCAATATTGTACCCCGCACAGGGGGGAGGTACGGGTAGGTAGTGACGAAAAATAACGATACGGGACTCTTACGAGGTCTCGCAATCGGAATGAGTACACTTTAAATATTTTAACGAGGTAAAATTTAAGGGCATTGAGGGTCTGGTGCCAGTGGTGGTTGATTAGATCCACTATACTTTTTATAATTATGTGGCGTTATGTCTGTATGAAAGTGGTGGTCTTTTATTATGTTATTTATTAATGGTATTTTTTTAATATCATATCAATATTGTACCCCGCACGGGGGGAAGTAGGGGGGTAGGTAGTGACGAAAAATAACGATACGGGACTCTTACGAGGTCTCGTAATCGGAATGAGTTTCTGCGACTACCATTGTTTGTCGTGGGTAACGGGGAATCAGGGTTCGATTCCGGTGAGGGAGCCTGAGAAACTGCTGCCACATCCAAGGAAGGCAGCAGGCGCGCAAATTACCTACTCCCTGCACGGGGGGGGAGGTACGGGTAGGTACTGACGAAAAATAACGATACGGGACTCTTACGAGGTCTCGTCATCGAATAATCAATACACGAACTGCCCACACACTTGTAAATATAGACGTGCAAGATCGTTACACGAACCGCATACTATTATAGTAAACCACTATGCAAACACACATAACATATACTCAATAAGGGAACTTTAAATTGGAGATTTTACCCTACCACACCCGTCTGTCTCATTCTGAAAACTATTCAAACTAATTGCTATTTTTCATTCTCATTCAAATATAAATAATAGTAAATAATATATAATTTTTGACTGAACTGAACCCAAGTGCCCGGCCTGTAGCCGGGCACCCCTCGTATTCATGTTCTAACCTAACCTAACCTAAATCTAGTTTTGACACCTTTAGACTTTAGATTCAAGATTTAATGTGAATATATGCATAAATAAAAACTCATTACTATTTTAATACTAGTTATGCTGCTGTTGATGCACTGATGAAAGCCAGATAGCTAGATCAGTGTTTAGTTAGTCGTAGTTGCCGGTGGGCTGAGGTCTAAAGGAATCCAAACTAGTTTTAAAAGGTTTGGATAGGTTAGGTTAGGTTAGAACATGAATAAGACGGGTGCCCGGCCGCAGGCCGGTCACTTAGGTTCAGTTCCGTTTAAAAGAAAAAAACAAAAAACAAAACGTACCAATACGAAGTACTCTTATTCATATTAGAAGATATTGTAAAATAACAATTAATTTATTTTTTTTTTTTTTTTTTCACTTACACATTAGGCCCGTCGCGCCGCGCCACTACTATATGGGGCGAAGGTGCGAAGTCGACGGCGATGACAAAGTACCGAGTCTAAGGAGACTGATGGCGGCGCCACACAGTGGCGTTATGTCTCTATAAAAGTGGTGGTCTTTTATTATGTTATTTATTAATGGTATTATTTTAATATCATATCAATATTGTACCCCGCACAGGGGGGAGGTACGGGTAGGTAGTGACGAAAAATAACGATACGGGACTCTTACGAGGTCTCGCAATCGGAATGAGTACACTTTAAATATTTTAACGAGATATAATTTAAGGGCATTGAGGGTCTGGTGCCAGTGGTGGTTGATTAGATCCACACACTATACTTTTTATAATTATGTGGCGTTATGTCTGTATGAAAGTTGTGGTCTTTTATTATGTTATTTATTAATGGTATTTTTTTAATATCATATCAATATTGTACCCCGCACGGGGGGAGGTAGGGGGGTAGGTAGTGACGAAAAATAACGATACGGGACTCTTACGAGGTCTCGTAATCGGAATGAGTTTCTGCGACTACCATTGTTTGTCGCGGGTAACGGGGAATCAGGGTTCGATTCCGGTGAGGGAGCCTGAGAAACTGCTACCACATCCAAGGAAGGCAGCAGGCGCGCAAATTACCCACTCCCTGCACGGGGGGGGAGGTACGGGTAGGTAGTGACGAAAAATAACGATACGGGACTCTTACGAGGTCTCGTCATCGAAATCGTCACTTGTAAATATAAACGCGCAAGATCGTTACACGAACCGCTTACCATTATAGTAAACTACTATGCAAACACACATAACATATACGCAATAAGGGAACTTTAAATTGGAGATTTTACCCTACCACACCCGTCTGTCTCATTCTGAAAACTATTCAAAATAATTGCTATTTTTCATTCTCATTCAAATATAAATAATAGTAAATAATATATAATTTTTGACTGAACTGAACCCAAGTGCCCGGCCTGTAGCCGGGCACCCCTCGTATTCATGTTCTAACCTAACCTAACCTAAATCTAGTTTTGACACCTTTAGACTTTAGATTCAAGATTTAATGTGAATATATGCATTAATAAAACTCATTACTATTTTAATACTAGTTATGCTGCTGTTGATGCACTGATGAAAGCCAGATAGCTAGATCAGTGTTTAGTTAGTCGTAGTTGCCGGTGGGCTGAGGTCTAAAGGAATCCAAACTAGTTTTAAAAGGTTTGGATAGGTTAGGTTAGGTTAGAACATGAATAAGACGGGTGCCCGGCCGCAGGCCGGTCACTTAGGTTCAGTTCCGTTTAAAAAAAAAAAAAACAAAAAACAAAACGGACCAATACAAAGTATTCTTATTCATATTAGAAGATATTGTAAAATAACATTTAATTTAATTTTTTTTTTTTTTTCACTTACACAATAGGCCCGTCGCGCCGCACCACTACTGTATGGGGCGAAGGTGCGAAGTCGACGGCGACGACAAAGTACCGAGTCTAAGGAGACTGATGGCGGCGCCACACAGTGGCGTTATGTCTCTATAAAAGTGGTGATCTTTTATTATGTTATTTATTAATGGTATTATTTTAATATCATATCAATATTTTTGGAGCCTGAGAAACTGCTGCCACATCCAAGGAAGGCAGCAGGCGCGCAAATTACCCACTCCCTGCACGGGGGGGGAGGTACGGGTAGGTAGTGACGAAAAATAACGATACGGGACTCTTACGAGATCTCGTCATCGAATAATCAATACACGAAGTGCCCACACACTTGTAAATATAGACGTGCAAGATCGTTACACGAACCGCTTACCATTATAGTAAACTACTATGCAAACACACATAACATATACGCAATAAGGGAACTTTAAATTGGAGATTTTACCCTACCACACCCGTCTGTCTCATTCTGAAAACTATTCAAAATAATTGCTATTTTTCATTCTCATTCAAATATAAATAATAGTAAATAATATATAATTTTTGACTGAACTGAACCGAAGTGCCCGGCCTGTAGCCGGGCACCCCTCGTATTCATGTTCTAACCTAACCTAACCTAAATCTAGTTTTGACACCTTTAGACTTTAGATTCAAGATTTAATGTGAATATATGCATTAATAAAACTCATTACTATTTTAATACTAGTTATGCTGCTGTTGATGCACTGATGAAAGCCAGATAGCTAGATCAGTGTTTAGTTAGTCGTAGTTGCCGGTGGGCTGAGGTCTAAAGGAATCCAAACTAGTTTTAAAAGGTTTGGATAGGTTAGGTTAGGTTAGAACATGAATAAGACGGGTGCCCGGCCGCAGGCCAGTCACTTAGGTTGAGTTCCGTTTAAAAAAAAAAAAACAAAAAACAAAACGGACCAATACAAAGTATTCTTATTCATATTAGAAGATATTGTAAAATAACAATTAATTTAATTTTTTTTTTTTTTTTCACTTACACATTAGGCCCGTCGCGCCGCGCCACTACTATATGGGGCGAAGGTGCGAAGTCGACGGCGACGACAAAGTACCGAGTCTAAGGAGACTGATGCCGGCACCACACAGTGGCGTTATGTCTCTATAAAAGTGGTGGTCTTTTATTATGTTATTTATTAATGGTATTATTTTAATATCATATCAATATTGTACCCCGCACAGGGGGGAGGTACGGGTAGGTAGTGACGAAAAATAACGATACGGGACTCTTACGAGGTCTCGCAATCGGAATGAGTACACTTTAAATATTTTAACGAGGTAAAATTTAAGGGCATTGAGGGTCTGGTGCCAGTGGTGGTTGATTAGATCCACACACTATACTTTTTATAATTATGTGGCGTTATGTCTGTATGAAAGTGGTGGTCTTTTATTATGTTATTTATTAATGGTATTTTTTTAATATCATATCAATATTGTACCCCGCACGGGGGGAGGTAGGGGGGTAGGTAGTGACGAAAAATAACGATACGGGACTCTTACGAGGTCTCGTAATCGGAATGAGTTTCTGCGACTACCATTGTTTGTCGCGGGTAACGGGGAATCAGGGTTCGATTCCGGTGAGGGAGCCTGAGAAACTGCTACCACATCCAAGGAAGGCAGCAGGCGCGCAAATTACCCACTCCCTGCACGGGGGGGTAGGTACGGGTAGGTAGTGACGAAAAATAACGATACGGGACTCTTACGAGGTCTCGCAATCGGAATGAGTACACTTTAAATATTTTAACGAGGTAAAATTTAAGGGCATTGAGTTTTTT